>NC_056627.2:224249291-225611721 GCF_002870075.4 Lactuca sativa
CCCGCTTCCTAAACCGGATGACACATTTCCAAGGTGACACCTTTAGGAGAACCGTATCCCCGACCTGGAACTCCATGTCCGATCAGCGTCTGTCGGCGTAGCTCTGCAGCCGACTCTGAGTAGTATGAAGCCTGCTCCTGACCTGTTGTATCCTCTCTGTCGTCTTGAGTACCACTTCGGTACTCCCCATGACCATCTGTCCAACCTCACCCCAACATATCGGGGTCCTCCCATATAACATCTCGAAGGGAAGACGGTCGATACTCGCGTGGTAGCTAGTATTGTAGGAAAACTATGCCAAAGGAAGGTACATACCCAACTACCACCGAAGTCGAGGATGCATGCCCGCAGCATATCCTCTAGAGTTTGGATGGTCCGCTCACTCTGACCATCTGTATACGAGTGAAGGCTGGTGCTTATGTCCTAGAAACTCAGGACGAGCGTGTCATTCCAAGAACTTGGAATGCACAGAGCCTGCGTCATTTTTATTCATAAAACGAGTGTTAAAGATAGATTCAATGCTAGCAAAGACATTGTATATTATTTTTGACATGTAAATGTAACTAGCAAAAATTACTTTACGACCTTCAGTCTTATAACACTCCAACAATAAAACTAAAAAATGGATCAATTCATATGTTCCTTATTTTCAACTGAGTAAGTGTGTCAAACTCTGACGATTTACATAAAGCTTACATCTTGTTTCATATATATAATATATCCAAATCTCATAAGAACATTAGAAGACAAAGCCTTAAAAAGTTTAACATATCATGCTGGTGGTGATGACGATTTTCCTTTGGAAGAGCGTGGTTTCTGATCGAGACGTGAGAGGATATGGTTGTTGAATGAAGAGTGTGACATAGGATAATTTTTGGGATAACTTTGGGGAAATTAGAATGTTAGGTCAAAGAATTGTATAAGGAGGAACAAATAACGTAACAGGGAAACTAGAACTAGATGAAAAATGATGGAGGGAAACTAAAATTTTCAATAAGAGGAAACTAAAAATTCTTGTTCTAATAAAAAGAGTACATTTATGGGTATTTTGAGCCCCATCCAATTGTTTGAGATGCTTGGGAGGCTTTTAGATGATATTTGGTAAACTTTCATGGTCAACCTATTGGGATTATTGTTTCCCTTGATAATTATGATCAGGTGAATTCCTTGGGTATCAGATATCCAAGGAAGGGATTCTGCCCAATCCTACCAAAATCCAGGAGTTCCTTGAGTAAAAAACTCCCCACAACCTCAAGGTTGTACAAGAGATCAACGGTAGGTTGACGGCATTGGGAAGATTCATTGCCAAATCTGCAGAAAAAGCGCTTCCTCTGTACCAAACACTCAAAGGGTGTCTAGAAAAAAAGCAGTTCAAATGGACAGAAAAAAGAAGATGCGACATTGCACCAACAGAAAGATGTCTTACACCAACTACCAGCTCTCGCCTGCCCGTTACAAGTAGAGACGTTACATATGTATTTAGCAGCTACCGAAGAAGTTATCCCCTCGGTGTTAGCGGTGGAGAGGAAAGGCAAGCAGGTTCTCGTCCTTTTTTTAGTAGGGCCCTACAAGGACCAAAGGACAATTACTCGGCCTTAGAGAACCTGGTCCTCGCTCTGGTATACGTTGTTAGACGGATACGGAGGTATTTTCAAGCCCACAAGGTGGATGTTCTGACTAGTTACCCAATAAAGCAAGTGTTGCTAAGGCCGGAAAAGTCTGGGCGCTTGGATAAGTGGGCCATAGAATTAGGAGGACATGATATCCATTACCACCCCTGGACTAGCATCAAGGCCCAGGTTCTCGCAGACTTCCCGGTCGAGATCCCGGATACTATTAAGGGAGTGCCGACGACAATCTATGTTGTTGTTGTTGCCTCGTCGTTGATGCTCCATATGTCGCCACTAATACTGTATGTCATCGCTAATGCATAGTCGCCGCTAATACCATATGTCGCCACTAATACAAAAGTGTTGCCGCTAAACCATTTTCCTTTTTTATTTAACATTAAAATTATAAAAACTGTTATAACATGCATAAAAACTACTGCAAATCTTAATTTTGCAGAAAATCCAAAATATTAGTCCATACACAACAAATATTCATCCAAACAAAGTGCAATAATATATTCAAAATATTAACTCAAACAAAACATTTCATAAAATCCTAAAAAAGTACTCCTCGTCCTCATCACTCCCATCGCTTCCTTCGTTATCATTTCGTGGCGGCGATGAGTGAAACCAATATTGCAGTGCCACAGAACAGGTCGGGTCCTTTAGTATTGTTTGCAGCATTTCCAACTACAAATAATGTGAAAATATATTACCAACATATCATTATAGCTTTGTACTTTCTAGAAATTACCAAAATAAAAAATACCAACATATCAAACTATAACCAACATATCCTTATAGTATTTTACTTTCCAAATACACTTAAACATACATTATACACAATATATACATTATAGCATTGTACTTTTCACACCCCCAAACCGGATGGCAGAAACGTCAAGGGGTGGAACAAGAACACAATATCACAATAATATATACATTAAAAACACAAGTACATAAACAACCATCATATCATATGATTATATCAATTACATGACCCGAATGTTACTTAGTATCAAAATACATTACAAGGTTTGCATGTTATCAAATAAAGTAGTTCATGTAATGATATTTGGTGTATTGTCTTCAAAAGTTGCTCCATTGATCCCAACTTAATTGTTTCCTGAGATAACATGTCGTTTTAAAAGTCAACATAAAGTTGGTGAGTTCATAAGTGTTCAGTTGTATAAAAATTTGATATTTTCCTTGTGTAAAAATCATATCCTTGTAAAATGTTTTGTATTTGTACGCCTGCAGCGTAAAAAAAAACTGTATGTGTAGTATGTATCCAAAAGCATTTATAAAATAAAAGTTCCCATAACTTCTAAACTTATAAAAAGTGTGACTTGTCATGTGATTATTATCCAAAAATCAAGTGTATAAGTAAATAGCCATACTTATAAACATAGTATATAAGTAAATAACCATACTTATAAATGTTGTGTATAGGTAAATAACCATACTTATAAATGTTGTGTATAAATAAATAACCATACTTATAAATTTTGTGTATAAGTAAATAATCATACTTATAAATGTTGTGTATCAGTAAATAACCATACTTATAAATGTTGTGTATAAGTAAATAACCATACTTATAAATGTTGTGTATAAGTAAATAACCGTACTTATAAATGTCGTTTATAAGTAAATAACCATACTTATACTGTATCTTGCACTAGAATTTACTATTCGATGTTATAGTGAGCCCTTATAATCGAGCTATCGATTGTAATGCTGCCCGCCACGACGCTTCATCAGACGTCTAGAAATGTTAAGGCAATTGTCACCCCAGACATGTCGGTCTAGCTGTAGCTAGCAGAAAATTGTCGTGAAATGTTAAGACAAAAATTGCCTAGCGGACAAGGAATGTGAAAAGGCTAAAGAAGAAGAATGGATTCTTCATATAAATGTAACTTTAACCATGGAAGGAACAGGGGTATGATTGATCTTGACCAGCCCAAAAGTTGAAGAAATAACGTATGCCCCAAGATTCGATTTCAAGGTATCAAACAACGAGTTCTATCCCAGGCCATCAAATTGGGCTAAAAGTGGGAAGTGAAACGATTAAAGCATTCATAGATTCCATGATTGTTTTTAATCAAGCGAATGGTATCTACGAAGTTCGAGGAAATTTTTTGAAGAAATATGCAACAAAGGTAAATCCACTCACAAAGGAATTCAAAGCATTCAAACTTCAACACATAGCATGGTAAAAAAAAGCAGACACTCTAAGCAAGCTCGCATCCCTAACATTTCCACATCTAGCAAAGAGGGTTTTGGTAGAAATACTAAAAAATAGTCAATATATGAAAAAGAATCTGTGTCGACAGTTGACACAAAAGGTGATTGGCAACAACCACTACCTACACATCTATCAAACAAGGAATTACTACAAGACGAAAAGCGGGCTAGGATGCTCATAATCAAGGCACCGTCCTTTGCATTCTGGAACAAATTCTTATATAGACGAGGATCTTTACTCATGGATAAGATGTGTAAGCTTCCCCAACGTATATTATTTAATAACTTAAATGCATGAAGGAATAGTAGGGGCACATGAAGGATCCAACGATGTACCAAGACACAGAGACATCAATATAAGAATGCTAGAAATGTCAGAAGCACGCTCTAGTGCCGAAGTTAGCATCAACACCCATGATAAGCATAAAAATCCCATGGCCTTTCTAATCCCATAACTATAATTGTTATATACTTGGCTCGAGAGTAGCATGGTCCATTTCGGGTTGCCTTCATCAGGACAATTTGATAGGATGGATATTTAAGAAAGAGGTTATTTGTGATTTATTAATATATAATAAGAATAATATATTAATTGAGAAATCATATTATTTAATTAGTATTGGTCAAGAATTAATATGAATTAGTGATCAAAAAGACTAATTAAAAATGTTATAACATCCTGAATTTCACAGGTATATTTGAATCCATCCTCTTCTATAAGTTGCCCATTTAAAGTCCTTGGAGTTGGTTGAGTTGGGCCATGAGAAGTTTGAGGACTAAAGTCTCCACTTTGAGTCATGAAGGGGTATGTTGGGCGTACATAAGAGTACGCTGAGCGCACTAGGCGCGCCCTAGTACGCTGGGCGTACACTCATGTACGATGGGCGTACTTGTGTCAGGAGAAAACCATAATATTTAGGGTTGGGGACTATATAAACAACCTTATAGCTCACTTCTCTGCTTATCCTTAGCCTCCATATCCCAGAGAAACGTTCCAACCCTAGTTTTGTGTGAGAAGTGTGAGTTGGTGTGCTTTTTGAACCTTTGAAGGTGAAGTCATTGCTCAAAGGAGTTGAAGAAGGAGAGCAAGGTTACAGATCTGAAGTTGTGTTGTGTCCAAGAAGCTCCAAAAGGTAAAAAGCTTGGAACTTTATGCTTGTATGTTATAGATCTAGTTATTTTTGTTTTATGGAAGCTTTCTTGTCCTAAAAGTCCCAAAATGGTACGTGTGATGTCTTGGACGAAATGGGTTGTCCTTTCAGACCCTAGAAGATGTCTTAAGTGATAAAAATGAGGTCCCAATAGCTAGATTTGTCTCATGCATGAAGTAGGAAGGTCTTAATGGATTAAGACCATGTGTTAAGAACTTTCTGGATGTCTAAAGTGATAAAGTTCGAAACATTATGGTTCAATGGCACTTTTGGTCGATGGATCTGGAAGTTGGACTTAACTGCTTAAGACATTGAGTACTTATTAGGGTTTTGGTGGAACCCCACGTACGCCCAGCGTACGGGGTCAACCACCCCAATGGCGGTCAACGTAGGGCAGGCGTACGCCCAGCGTACCGGAGGAGTACGCCCCGCGTATTTCCTCAGTTGGACTTTTAACTCTTGGGCTTTGGTTTGGGCCGCTGTTAGACTTTTGGACTTGGGGCTTGTTGGGCCTAAATATTTGAAGTAGGCCCAGTTTTGATAAAGGGTTCCATGGTAAGACGCAATTAGGAAATTGGGCCATTATTGGACTTGTGCATATGGACTTAGGTTAAGTGAATTGATCTTGGGACTTAAGCCCAAATTGGGAAAATGGACAATATGGAACCTTTGGCAATTTTGGAGAGCCCACTTATTGAATTAGTGTTCTTTATTTTAGGCAGTAAGGGTGGTCGGTGATATAGCGGCGGGAGACTCCCAGTTCATTTCTGCACTACTTGTGAGGTGAGTTATCCTCACTATATCAACAGGGTCTAAGGCACCAAGGCCGACCCTTTATATATATATATATATATATATATATATATATATATATATATATATATATATATATATATATATATATATATATATTTGTATCTGGATTATGACATGATATGTTTATTGATTACATCCTGGTAGTTAGGATGGTGGTATGCTTATGCTTAGTGGTCGGGTAGGTCGGTGTCCTGGACATAGGACCATTAATATGTTTATGACCTGTTAGATCGGTCGATTATCATATGCATGTTATTGTTTATATGATCCATGTGCACATGATTGTTTGTTTGAGGGTTGGGTTGAGGCGGTCCTGCTTCGTGTTGTAGGCCAACATACCAGGGGCGGTCCGGATAGGTTGTAGGCCCTGAGGAGGCGGTCCAGTCAGGCCGAAGGCCCGGCGAGCGGTCCGCATAGGCTGTAGGCCCTGCGAGGCGTTCCAATCATGCCGAAGGCTCATGAGCGGTCTAGATAGGCTGTAGGCCCTAAGGAGGCGGTCCAGTCATGCTGAAGGCTCATTTTACTTGTTGTTTGTTATTATTTTGCTGGGTAGTATATATTGGTATTTTGAGGGTAACTCACAAAGCCTTCGAGCTTTCATTTATTGATTTTGTTTCAGGTACTTCAAGTGACCATGGCAAGGCGAAGGCGTGACGCACACATCCTCACATTTTTATGATTTTGGATTTCTGGGAACTCTGATATGAAATCATTTGAAACAATTTGTGAACTATGTTGATGTTTGGATAACTTTTGATTACTCAGATTATTTTTGAAAAGTTTAAATTTTTAGTAAAATTATGGGTTGTTACAAGTTGGTATCAGAGCCTTGGTTTGAGTGAATTGGAGGAAAAATCGTGTGAATCCAGTCTCAAATAAAGGAAAGGATTCTCCAAATAATTTTCAAATGAATTTCAAAATATAGAAAAGGGATGTGATGTGGACGTCAGCCGGAGCCAGTAAGTAGACCCCAAAATACCATGCAGTTATTTGATTATGTGATATGTTAGAATAGCATGCTAGTACTAGGCTAGGGATCTTCAGGAGTTGCATGATAGAATTGCCTGATTACATGATGCATGCTAGCCTAGGTTTTCCTTTATATGAGATTGACATCATTACTGTAGTTGTTTAGTGTATACATCACGGTTATACATAATTAAGATCTTATAGCCTGAGAATGTTTGATTTGGCCTTATGTTATGTTCTTGTTTGATTGGGAGCTTAGGGTAGGATTGGATATTCGAAAGTCTATAGGGTTCAGCGTTATGTATGGCTAGCATACACTAGTGTTGCAGGGTTGGTGGAAATTTCATGGATGGGTGAGTCGTGTGAGGCCGGGAGGCCAGTTATGAGGTACTTAGCATTCCTCTAGGAGTGAGGATTGAGCGCTTGCTATGATTGTGTATAATGTTAGGGTGTTGTGGTGATACTTAAGACAAATATGGGTAGGCGTGGAAGGTAGTATGGGCCCGTACTACTGAAAGCACAGGACCCATATGCGTATCAAGGAAGTCACAACCCTTGGGGTTTAGTTGGGAGTTGGTTCCTAGTTATTATGCGGATTATCTGATATCTTCCTTGGTATATTTTTAGTATGGTGGTTACGAGATGTTTTGGGGATGGATCCGGATCAGGATCGGGATCAGGAGCTAGCAGACAGGATGGATCTACACTGCCCGAGGTTGTCGAACAGATGAGGACGGATGAGTTGGATGCCAGGATTCGTGAGATTCTGCACGATGAGGTGGCTACTCTGTTCTGGGCATAGTTACCGGAGATGTTCGGGTCTATTAAGACCACCATGGTTGAGTACTTTGACGAGCGCTATGCAGCCCTAGCTGAGACGGATGTCGCTGCAACGGCATCGGTTGTAGCTGGAGCAGGAGGAGGAGTTGTCCGGGCATTTGAGTATTGGGACTTCGACAACACAAAGCCCCCTACTTTCGATGGGGTTTAGGATCCGATCGTCGCTATGAGATGGTTGTCTGACGTGGAGGGATGTTTCTTCACGTGTTCATGCCTTGCTGATCAGAGGGCGAGGTGTGCTCTGAACCTGTTACGGTCCGGAGCGAAGGATTGGTGGAGATTGGTTACCAGATCATACACTGAAGAGCATCGGGTTGCGATTTCTTGGGATAAGTTTAGAGACATGTCCAGTACCTGTTATATTCCACGGGTGGAGAGGGAGAGACTAGTGCAGGAGTTTTTAGATCTGCATCAAGGCACAGAGTCGGTGATGGAGATCACCAGGTTGTTTACTGAGAGGGAGATGTTCTGCCCGGAGTTTACTTCTGAGCAGGCTCAGATGACTCGATATCTGAGCATGCTCAAGACTGATATCAGATAGTTTGTTGTGACACATAGATGTGATACCTTGTTGGAGCTTCAGGAGGTCGCGAGGCGGCGTATGCTGGAGATTGAGTTACAGTTACGAGAGTTGAGACAGGCCCCAGGGCAGGCGCAACCGTCACCGAAGCGGTTCAAGGCCGCTGATTCCAGGACGGGAGGGCAGCGTGCCCGCACTTGTGGGAAGTGTGGGAAGGTTCATACCTGAGCATGTCGACTGAGTATTGGATGCCACAAATGTGGCAAGGAGGGGCACTACACGCGAGAGTGTCTCCAGCCCGTCCTTACCCCGAATATGAGGATTTTTTTTCATTGTCATCAGGTTGGTCATGTGAGGACCAACTATCCACAGTTAGCTTCCAGGCCGGCGTAGGCCCCAGCGCTGGCTACATTGAGGATCACTGATGGGAGGCAGGGTAGAGCAGAGCCCCCGAAGGCTTGACGACATGCCTTTCAGCTCACAGCCGAGGAGGCCAGGGCAGCACCAGATGTGGTGGCTGGTATGTTTCTATCCTTTTATCTCATCGATTATATCCATTTTATGCTTATGTATGTGTATACCTGCATTAGGTACGTTTTTAGTGAACTCCTTCCCTGCTTTGGTATTATTCGACTTGGGTGCGAGTCAGTCTTTCATCTCCCAGACTTTCGGTAGAGAGTTCGGTTTGCCGGTCAGGGAGTTTGAGTGTCCATTGCTTGTTTCTATCGCCAACGAACTCAGGGTTTACGCTTCTTCTGTCTATCGGGGTTGCACATTAGAGATATTTGGGGTACCCCCTCCCTATTGACCTGTTTCCTATCCCCATTAGGGATGTTGGCGTGATAGTAGGCATGGATTGGCTGATTCGGTTCGGTGCCATGATTGACGGCGAGGGTCAGCGGGTTGTAGTTCGAACCCCAAGTGGGGGAGAACTGGTGATTTATGGTGAGGGCACCAGATCGTGTTCCGGGTTTTGTTCAGCTGCCAGGGCTCGAAAGTACATTCAGCACGGGTGTGCGGGTTACCTAGCATATGTGGTGGATACGCGAGTCAGCTATCAGTTGCAGAGGTCCCCGTGGTTAGGGAGTTTGCTGATGTATTTCCGGAGGAGTTTCTCGGAGTTCCTCCGGATAGACAGGTCGAGTTTAGGATTGACCTAGTGTCGGGTGTGGCCCCTGTCAACAAGGCGTCGTACCGTTTGGCACACCGGAGATGCAGGAGCTGTCGTCACAGCTGCAGGAACTGTTGGGTAAGCAGTTCATTCATCCTAGCAGTTCTCCGTGGGGGGTACCGATACATTTCATGAAGAAGAAGGATGGATCGCACCGGATGTGCATAGACTATAGGTAGTTGAACAAGTTGATAGTGAAGAACCATTACCCACTCCCAAGGATAGACGACCTCTTTGATTAGTTGCAGGGGGCATCGTGGATCTCCAAGATTGATTTGAGGTCCGGGTACCATCAGGTCAGGGTGAGGGAGGAGGATGTGGAAAAGACCATGTTCAGGACTCGGTATGGACATTACGAGTTTTTGATGTCATTTGGGCTCACCAATGCGCCAGCGATATTTATGGACATGATGAATCGGGTCTGCAGACCGATGCTCAACCGCTCGGTCATAGTGTTCATTGACGATATCTTGGTGTATTCCAAGACTCGGGAACAGTATGAGGAGCACCTGTGAGAGTTATTGGGGGTTTTGAGGCAAGAACGGCTTTATGCCAAGTTCTCGAAGTGCGAGTTTTGGTTACGAGATGTCCAGTTCCTGGGGCATCTCATTAACCAGGATGGGATTTTGGTCGATCCGGCCAAAATTGAGGCAGTTATGCGGTGGGAGGTTCCGAGATCTCCCTCAGACATCAGGAGCTTTTTTGGTTTGGCATAATACTATCGGAGGTTCATACCGGATTTCTCCAACATTGCAGTACCCCTCACTCGTCTGACGAGGAAGGGGGTGCATTTTCGGTGGGGCCCTGAGTAGTAGAGGGTGTTTGAGACCCTCAGACAGCGTTTATGCGAGGCCCCAGTCTTGACCCTCCCAGAGGGAGTGGAGGACTTTGTGGTATACTGTGATGCATCCATCACAGGTCTGGGAGCAGTCCTCATGCAGAGAGGGAGGGTGATAGCCTACGCATCACGATAGCTGAAGCCGCACGAGTCGAGATACCCCACGCATGATTTGGAGTTGGGAGCAGTAGTGTTCGCTCTCAAGATTTGGAGACACTACCTCTATGGTGTCCGTTGTACCGTCTACACTGACCACAAGAGCCTGAGGTATATTATGGACCAACCGAACCTGAATATGAGGCAGCGCGGGTGGTTAGATGTAGTCAAGGACTACGACTGTGAGATCCTTTACCACCCTGGTAAAATGAACGTGGTTGCAGACACTCTGAGCCGCAAGGCGGCCGAACCTCCTATTTTAGTGACATGCATGAGGATATCAATGGATTCCCCACTTGTGAGCTTACTCTGGGAAGCTCAGGCAGAGGGTATGCATCGGGAAAATTGGAAACTGGAGAGGATTAAGGGTGAGAACACCCGGTTTGTGCAGGATAGCAGGGGATTGTTGATCCGTTACGGACGGGTCTAGGTTCCGGTGTCTAGTGGAGTCAGACAGATTGTATTGGAGGAGGCTCATAAGTCACGCTTTTCTATTCACCCGGGGGCCACCAAGATATACTAGGATTTGTGCTTGAGATATTGGTGGTCGTGCATGAAGCGAGAGATCGCTAGGTACGTGGAGAGGTGTCTGACCTGTAGGATGGTCAAGGCTGAGCACCAGAGACCGCATGGCAAGTTGCAGCCTCTTGAGATACCCATGTGGAAATGGGAGCAGATCATGATAGATTTTATAACCAAGCTGCCAAAGACGGCGAGGGGTTTCGACGCCATATGGGTCATCGTGGATCGACTGACCAAGAGTGCCCACTTTCTGGCCATTCGGGAGAGCTCATCGGCCTAGAAGTTGGTTGATCTATACGTCTGTGATATTTTCGCATGACATAGGGTTCCGGTCTCTATTATATTAGACCGCGATGTTCGGTTCACCTCCCGATTCTGGCAGAAGTTCCACGAGGAACTGGGCACACGTCTGTACTTCAGTATAGCTTATCATCTACAGACGGACGGCCAGAGTGAACAGACTATTCAGACTCTTGAGGACATGTTGAGAGCCTGTGTTATTGACTTCGATGGGAGTTAGGACTCCTACCTACCCCTCGTTAAGTTCTCATACAACAACAGCTTTCATTCCAGCATTGGCGCTCCGCCTTATGAGCTGTTGTATGGGAGGAGATGTCGCACCCCAGTCTGTTGGGGAGAGGTGGGTCACAGGGTAATGGGTCAGACCGAGGTAGTTCTACAAACTACTGAGAGAATTCAACAGATCGGACAGCGACTACAGACTGCTCAGAGTCGGCACAAGAGCTACGCAGACCGGCGCCGATCTGAGTTGGAGTTTCAGGTCGGTGATATGGTGCTCCTGAAGGTCTCACCTTGGAAGGTGTGATCCGGTTCAGGAAGCGGGGAAAATTGGGCCCCCGATTTATTGGACCATTTCGAGTTGTTTCTAGGGTTGGCAAGGTCGCTTATAGACCGGACCTTCCGGAGGAGCTCAGTCAGATACATAGCACTTTTCACGTTTCCCAGTTGTGGAAGTGCATATTGGATGAGGATGTGGTAGTGTCATTGGATGATGTCCACGTTGACGCACCTGAACTACGTGGAGCAGCCGGTGGCTATCTTAGAAAGGAAGATAAAAATTTTACGTATCAAGGAGATACCTTTGGTAAAGGTGCAGTGGCGGCATCAGAAGGGATCCGAGTGGACTTGGGAACCAGAGTCCGAAATGCAGGAGCACTATCCGGATCTATTCGTTGCAATAGACTTTAGGGACGAAGTCTAGGTCAAGTGGGGGAGAGTTGTAACATCCCGAATTTCACAGGTATATTTGAATCCCTCCTCTTCTATAAGTTGCCCATTTAAATTCCCTGGAGTTGGTTGAGTTGGGCCATGAGAAGTTTAAGGACTAAATTTGCCACTTTGAGTCATGAAGGGGTACAATGGGCGTACATAAGAGTACGTTGATCGTACTAGGCGCGCCCTAGTACACTGGGCGTACACTCATGTACGTTGGGCATACTCGTGTCAGGAGAAAACCCTAATATTTAGGGTTGGGGACTATATAAACAACCTTATAGCTCACTTCTCTGCTTATCCTCAGCCTCCATATCCCAGAGAAACGTTCCAACCCTAGTTTTATGTGAGAAGTGTGAGTTGGTGTGCATTTTGAACCTTTGAAGGTGAAGTCATTGCTCAAAGGAGTTGAAGAAGGAGAGAAAGGTTATAGATCTGAAGTTGTGTTGTATCCAAGAAGCTCCGGAAGGTAAAAAGCTTGGAACTTTATGCTTGTGTGTTATAGATCTAGTTATTTTTGTTTTATGGAAGCTTTCTTGTCCCAAAAGTCCCAAAATGTTTCATGTGATGTCTTGGATGAAATGGGTTGTCCTTTCAGACCCTAGAAGATGTCTTAAGTTATAAAAATGAGGTCCCAATAGCTAGATTTGTCTCATGCATGAAGTAAGAAGGTCTTAATGGATTAAGACCATGTGTTAAGAACTTTCTGGACGTCTAAAGTGATAAAGTTTGAAACATTATGGTTCAATGGCACTTTTGGTCGATGTATCTGGAAGTTGGGCTTAAGTGCTTAAGCCATTAGGTACTTATTAGGGTTTTGGTGGAACCTTGCGTACGCCCCGTGTAGTTTTCGTATGCCCAGCGTACGAGGTCAACCACCCCAATGGCAGTCAACGTAGGGCAGGCGTATGCCCAGCGTACTGTAGGAGTACGCCCCGCATACGTCCTCAGTTGGACTTTTGACTCTTGGGCTTTGGTTTAGGCCGCTGTTAGACTTTTGGACTTGGGCCTTGTTGGGCCTGAATATTTGAAGTAGGCCCAGTTTTGATAAAGGGTTCCATGGTAAGGCCCAATTAGGAAATTGGGCCATTATTGGACTTGTGCACATGGACTTGGGTTAAGTGAATTGATCTTGGGCCTTAAGCCCAAATTAGGAAAATGGACAATATGGACCCTTTGGCAATTTTGGAGAGCCCACTTATTGAATTAGTGTTCTTCATTTTAGGCAGTAAGTGTGGTCAGTGATATAGCAGCGGGAGACTCCTAGTTCAGTTATGCACTACTTGCGAGGTGAGTTATCCTCACTATATCAACAGGGTCTAAGGTACCAAGGCCGACCCTTTATATTTATATATATATATATATATATATATATATATATATATATATATATATATATATATATCTGGATTGTGACATGATATGTTTATTGATTACATCCTGGTAGTTAGGATGGCGGTATGCTTATGCTTAGTGGCCTGGCAGGTCGGTGACCTAGTCATAGGACCATTACTATGTTTTTGATATGTTAGATCGGTCGATTGTTATATGCATGCTATTGTTTATATGATCCATGTGCACATGATTGTTTGTTTGAGGATTGGGTTGAGGCAGTCCTGCTTCGTGCTGTAAGCCAACATACCCGGGGTGGTCCGGAGAGCCTGTAGGCCCTGAGGAGGCGGTCTAGTCAGGCCGAAGGCCCGGCGAGCGGTCCGGATAGGCTATAGGCCCTGCGAGGCGGTCCAGTCATGCCGAAGGCTCGGGAGCCGTCTAGATAGGCTGTAGGCCCTAAGAAGGCGGTCCAGTCATGCTGGAGGCTGATTTTACATGTTGTTTGTTATTATTTTGTTGGGTGGTATATATTGGTATTTTAAGGGTAACTCACTAAGCCTTCGAGCTTACATTTATTGATTTTGTTTCAGGTACTTCAGGTGACCATGGCAAGGCGAAGGCGTGACGCACACATCCTCACATTTTTATGATTTTGGATTTCTGGGAACTCTGATATGAAATCATTTGAAACAATTTGTGAACTATGTTGATCTTTGGATAATTTTTGATTACTCGGATTGTTTTTGAAAAGTTTAAATTTTTAGTAAAATTATGGGTTGTTACAAATGTAGGGACTGAATAGGTAAATCAATAATATTTATAGTTTGGGATAATGATCCATGTTGATTAGTGATGGGCTAATTCTATGTGAAAGTCCATAAAGAGTTAGTCCAAAGGGCCTATCATATGGATCATTGTATTACCAAAGGTTTTAGGGTTTTATGTATGAAACCGTAAGGATTCCAAACTATAAATTAAACCCATAAGCTTGCAAAATCGGACACTAGTACTCCAAGGTTAATGCCTAGCTGACTTGGAGCTCCTAAACCTCTCTCTCATTATCGTCCACTTGTTCATGGTGTTTGTGACTTGTTTGAGGCATCACACTTGAGGTGTTAAGCTCTTGAAAGGCCAAGTTCTACAAGCCACTACAAAGAGGTAATCATCTAACTAGTTTTTATGATTCATATATCAAATTTGTATGCTTTTTATAGGCTTCATGCTTTGGAAAATGAATATTGCATGTATAATTAGAGAAAACTTGGATCCAAAGCCTTAGGGTTCTGTGTGCCCCATAGGAGTGTTAAAGTACATAAAACCCAACAGTGGTATCAGAGTCATTGGTGTTTTCTGTTATATAGATGCGATTGCATTGTTTTTAAAGTTGAAAAAGATTATTATTTTTTGTTGTCTGACTGCTGGACTCGACGAGTCCCATGTTTGGACTCGACGTGTTGACTCATATGACCATGAACTCGACGAATCCATAGCCTAGCTCGATGAGTTGGATCATCAGTTGGCAGATTTTTCGAGTTTTTCGCCAAAATTGGATTAGGATCATTACCATGAACTGTTTTATATCATAAAATCTATTTTTCTGATATAGTAGTGATCAACCTCATCCAATTAAAAGATAAATGTCAAATATTAAGATAATTACAAGTTATATGATAAGCTAATTATTGGTATTATTTGATTTATCTACACGAATTGTAATTAGGTCAAATTGGTAAAAGATAAATATATATGATTATATTATTAGTTTAAATTTGATCTAAATGTTTTGAGAGGTTACAAAATTTACCATCAAGTTTTGGAACTCAAATTTTTTTTAAGGAGTTAGAAAACTTGTCATCAAGTTTGGAATCCAAAAGTTTTTCAAGAGTTACAAAACTTGCCCGCAAGTTTTGGAACTTAAAAAGTCTCTTTTGTGAAATATTAACTCTAGTAATTGAAAGGTTTCAAAAAGTGAACTCTTGGGTTCATAACTTAAAAATTAATTAACTAGTTTTTAATTTTGAATTTTTATATTTGGAACCTTGATGTTTTTGAATAGTTCAAATTACACTCTTATGGACTTTATTAAATTGATTAAATATTTAATTTAAAGAGAAAGTTAATAAATCCATAATCACATGGTTTGAAGTCAAATTAAATTAAAAGTTTAATTTATTAATAGATTAAACCACCTAGTATTTTAAAAGTGTAAAATGCACCCTTATACTATATAAAATTAAAAGTTTAATATATTATATATGTATAAGTAAAAGGTCAGTCTTACCTTTAGAGGCCTCATTCATGAAGTTGTTCTATAAGGGATGTTTAAGGAAGCGGCATGTAAAATGACCGCCATTGTGTATCCACTCTTACCCACCGCACCGTTGACCAGTGGAGGGTCGTTAGCCGAACGAGTTTGACGAGACACTTAAATCCTCATTAAAAGTATAATGAAAGATAAAGTAACTAAACATTTTATAAATTCCCAATCTTAGTTACTTTAGGAAAAATGTGAATTTGATGCTAACCCATGAAATTGCACATTGCACCTTATTGATCAGTTAGTGGAGCGTGTGTTGTTAACCAGCACACTAATATAGACTAATGAAGGATGGCAATGGGTTTCTCGTAAATTATCATTGATCAATGTAGCGTTTGTGGTTAACCGGCACATTAATTAGGTAATTAATGACATCGAGAGTACCAAGCTAATTTGCATGGTTATTCACACCTTGTTTGTGATCCTTGGTATCCCAGTCACAAACTTGAAGGGCATAATCGAGATTAAACATGTCATTGAAAAGTTCAATGGATCTCAAAAGAATCTAGGAATTTCAATTCATTTAAAACCTAATATTCATTTTTCGTTTTTCATGGTGGAAATTGATAAATCATCATTTACCTACCTTCAAATATTTTGCAACTGGATTACGACATCCCTCTTCCGAATTGCAGAATATTGTGTTGGGTCCTAGCCTTAATATTTCATTTGGATGTTATATTAAGGACTTCAATCAGTTAACTTGAATTTCTCCCTAGTAGATGTCAAATTCTGACAACTACGGTCTCCCCGAATCTTTTGAAAAAGAGCTTCCCTCACCAAGATGATGTTCCACGTTTCAATCGTGGAAATGGAAATCACACTTCACTTCCTCCACCTCCTCCAACAATTCCCCCTGACCCATGTGTTTGTCGACTTGAAAAGGTCAAGGTCACTCAAACCCTATTGGCAAGAAAACACCAAGATGGAAGGTCTGTGTGTACAAGTCTTGGAGATGAAGTCACACATTGACGTACTGGGAATGTTAGGAGTCGTTGTGTCGAGGAAGTTGGTTGTTGACTTGGTTCTTCAATCACTTCCTAAGTCATATAGTGAGTTCATTAAGGACTACTATATGACAGACCACAACGTGACCCTTATCGATCTTACCTATTTGCTAATTTCTGCTGAATCAGAAATGATTTTGCGCACTGGTAAGCAAATTTGATTGGAAGGTCTACTTCCCAAGCTTCCATGGACATTGACAATGAAGTCCATAAAATATTTCTCTTCCCAAGGGAAAGGCAAAGGCTAAGTCTGAGATTATCCTGTGTGTCATTCTGAACGAGTCTTTTTGCTTCTATTACCAAGAGAAGGGGCATTGGTTGCGAAGCTGCCTTATCTACCTGAAGGATCATAAGGATGGTAAAGTCAGAGTTTATGACTCTGCTTCAGGAAAGTCCATAATCTAACTCTATTAAGTTCCTAACTATAGATTCTTAATACATGATGTGATGAGATCGCGTTTTTATGTTTTGTAGGATCGAAGAAAAGAAAGGGAGCTTAAAGGAAGAGTGAGTTGAGTCTGATCGCGAAGAGATGGATTTCGATCGCATGGTTCTATGATCAGATTTTTGAGCTGCTACTTAAGAGTTATGATAGATTGTTTAGAAATATGTAGTGACATAGTTTTCATTTGTAATTGCATTGTAAGGACAAGTTTTTCCACAATTTTTATAAATAAAGAAAAAATTTTGATTTTATCTTATTTTATATTTCCTTACAATGGCTTTTGTGAAAATTGATGTTTGTATATATCTATTCTTTAGCAATTTTGGAAAATGGATTTGATTCTTTCATTTGTGGTAGTGTTTAAAATTTACCAAATAAGGAAAGATTCTCATCACCAAAGTTTCAATTGGATAGAAACTTGGAATCATGCAACTTGTATTGTATGATGAATGAGAACCTTCATCTTTGGGAAATTAAGACTAATTCCTTGTTCACATAAAAATGTGAGTCAAGTGAAGGACTAAGGGATCTAGTACAAATTGTTGTGAACTGATCAGGTCAACCACAAAAATGATAAGACTATTCATCATGATTTACTAAAAGTTTAGTAAATATGGTTATGCTTACAAGATTAAGTGTAATTCTAAATTATTGAAAAAGTTTTCATGTATAGCAGAACAAATAAGAAGAATCAATTAGACAGAAAGATAAAAATTTTCTCCAACCTGAAAGGAAAGGAGAGTACTTAATGATTATGAAAACCATATCATAATTGATCCTCTAAGGACACCTTAGTGCATTTGTATGGCTAAGAATAGGAATCGGGATTTGCTCAAATGGTTAAATCAAAAAAAGTGAATCATACTTCGTTCCAAAATCAGGTCTTAGAGTCATACTCCAAGATTGTGACTTGAGTGACATATCTTAAGCAAGTTTATAGCACCTCATAGGATGTAGAGTAGAAATGGTCATTGCTCTTGCATATTTGAAATTGGTAGTTGTGATGTAAGACAAAGACCAACTAAGACCAATTATATGAAGTGTCATTCTTGATAAAGAATCTGCACTAACTCTTGAATATTTTTTTGTCAAGGAATGTTTCTTGATAGAGAATCTTATATGTCAAGAGGTCAGTGGGAGTCTTAAAGATCTTGTAAAAGTTTCAAGAACTAATCAAGAGTACACCTATTGTTTATCACTAGCGTGCGACTTGAGGTTTGTAACCTATCGTGTTGGAATATTCGTGTTTCTATGCCTATTCTAGTTAGTTTGACTATGCATGTAATAACTATGAGTTCTCATTTGATTACATAAGGCAAAGCACGTTGATCAATGGAAAGTACATTGATATGTGGGGGTGAGCTACTCAAATAACTTGGAAGCAATAGTAGGACCGTTGTGCTACTAAATGGCAAGAAATTAAGACTAAATAAGTTCAGACCATATGAGTTTGAATTTGTCATTAACCTTGTCTTATGATAGTGGTTGGGAATGACAAATTTATATGAATAGGAACACATACACCATAAAATCTAAGTGGCAAAAGGTTTATCTCCTCTCCTTGAAAATGATTGTGAGGAAACACTTTAATTAAGTAGATTTAAAAGAGTTAGCAGTTGTGTTAAGTGCATTCTCAAATTCGATTATGATTACGACATCCCTTTTCATAGTTTGAATTGTGAGAAATGGCAAAAAGTTTGAACATTCGGGACTTACTGTTGTAAGTTCTTAAATTGTTTAGACACACATATGAGCTTTCTACTGAAAGGTGTATGATCTTGAGAAGTCTGGACAAGGACTTATCAAATCATCACATACCAAAAATCTGAACTTTGGTATGAAAGTCAATAAGTATTGATTTATAAAAGTCCAGCTGATTTCTGGATACATGTCAAAGCTAGTGGGAGCATAAGTGTTATGCTAGTAAGAATGTAATTATTATGCTAGTGGGAGCATAATTATTACATTAAGTATTGCGAGTTAGCAATGCTAATTATAGAAAACAAAAGTTTGCAAAGCTGCACAGTTTGGAAAGTTGTTTTGCTATAATTAAGGGAGAAGAACTTATACTTCATTTCAAATCTAAAAGCTTAGATTGAGACTTTAATAGAATTTAGTCAAGGACATATATGAATCGTATGTCTTTATGGAAATATTGTAGTGAGAGACTGGTAAAGTATCATGCTTTTATGTAAGACATTATGAATCGTATCCCGTAAGCCTCGGATATAGGATCGATTGCATATGCTATAATATTCATGTGTTCTAATCTTCCAAATGCCTATGGCATTAAGAAGGAAAAAAGACTAGAACCGGATATGACTAAATTGGTTACACAATTGTCAAGGACAATCTAAGGTTCACTAACGATTGGTTGCTTAAGGACAGTTGGAAGTATAGTAATGGATGGACAATATTGACATTATTATGAATAAACAGAATTCTATTAATAATGCATTGTCATATGGAAAATATGGAAATGTTTTTATAATGGGAATTGGATATTAAGAATCTATGTGTAGGTTAGAAACCTTTATGCAAGAAGGATGTTCAAAGGAATGTACTTTGAATTTGAGACTTCGCTTCCTTGGAATTGTTTTGTTATCAATCTCCAGTGGAAAGTTTTGTAATATTGTTGGCAAAGTCTCTGTGACTTTGGTACTTCGACATTACAAAAGATACATTGCATGATAGTTTAGAATCTAACACATTCTAATAGTGGCAATAATTTGGTATCTTACACTAAGTAATAAGGATTTGGAATTGTGGAATGTGTAGAGTTGAAATTTTTTCAATTAATCTATTTCATAAAGTAAGGACCATATATAAACATAGTGTGCATGCTTGGAGCATGGGATAACTATTTTTTTAATTCAAGTATTAAGTTGATTAATTGAAACATTATATAATGAATAATGTGTGATAAATATGGTGATTAAATAAAAGGTGTTTTATTTATATTCAAAAGTTTTGAGACCATATTGAATTCGATTATTCTTGTGTTTCACTTTACATGTTTTGAATTACCAAATAATAAGATTATTCAAACTATCCATAGTCGATCATACTTTGGAAGTAAGTATTGAGGTAAGACTGTCATGAATCCGTCTGTAGATTGTCTAAAGTGTTTAGACATAGCACAAGTTTGATGCAGTGTTCATGACTACTCCTATAATAAGATTTGAGTATTAGATTAAACGCACGCTCATCTGAATCACTTCATGGATTTTATCATGAGTGATTAGTGAGACGATAATGTAACACCGTAAAATTTAAAACGATTTTTCACATTTGAAAAACACATTTTAATTAAAACCATTTATTCATAAAATGTCATAACATCATATTTTAGTTTCACAAATATCTCCCAAGATCAAATACATCCAATCCCATATGTGTGTACGAATCAAGCCGGCGCCTTCCCATGGTCATCACTGGTACCTGAAACACATAACACTGAACACTGTAAGCATAAGCTTAGTGAGTTCCCCAAAATACCACTATAATCACATAATAGCCACTCGAGGCTGTAACTCTGTTGACCCTCTGGTCAATGTGTCTCAGTGGGGCCCTCTAGCCCCAACTCTCTGTGGGCCCTCTGGCCCTAACTCTAGGGACCCGAAAGTCCCAACTCTGTAACTCTGAATCATGCATATCACAAATCACAATAAATCACAACACATAATAACATGCAATCATACTGGCATATAACTCTATAATACTCTGTCTCTTAACTATGTCACCACATTAGGTAAAGTATTGTGAGAAGACTCACCTCGGGTATCTCGGTAAATCTCTGACTCGGTAAATGCTGGCCTAGCCTCCGTCTAATCATATAAAAATAATACTCTATTTAGTATAACTCTCAAGGCTAGAATATGCTCTCTTATGACACTCTCAGAAGGGTAAAAGACCATTTTACCCCTCCCATAGCTCAAAGGCCCCACAATAGACCATACCCTAAAAGTTAACTCTCTGGGTTACGCTGCGCGTGCCAGATGTGTACGCTGGGCGTACCCGGCTGCACCACAGAATCGGGGAGTGCCTCCCAGTACGCGGCGCGTACTAGGAATTACGCTCGGCGTACTCCCTTGCATCGGCCCGCTTTCTCTTGAGGTCTTAATCAGTTAAGACCTACGTCCATATTTTAGATCTGACCCCTTCTAAGCCCCTTAATCCATAAAGTTGATGACTTTAAGCCTTTGCATGGCTGAACAAGTCACTAACTCCCAAAATGATCCAACCTTCAACTCTAGAAGGCTTAAAACACACGCATGACTCCAAAGTAACATCCAAGATGGGAACTTTATGGGTCTACATCACTAATAACACTGAAAAGGGACATATCTCGGACCATGGAGTACTTTACACTCATAAAGTCTCCACCTTTGGGGTTTTTAGCCCTAAAAAGGACACATACAACAACAACCAAAAGAAGAGGAAATTTTTGAACTTTATACCTCCAAGAGTAGCTCTTTCCTCTGTAGATCTCAGATCCAAAATGGCACCTCAAGCTTTAGCCTCCAAGATCTCCTTTCCTTCTTCTTCACCAAGCCTCTAAAGCACCAACAAGCTCAAATCAACACTCTCACACACTAAGAACGATGGGGCTCTCTTTTAGGGTTTCACTCACTGATATGGAGGCTAAGGAATGAGCCATAACACCCTTTAAATAGTGCACAAGGAGTATTAGGGTTTTTGCACCTGGGTCGGGTACGCCCGGCGTAACTCTAGGTACGCCCAGCGTACCTTGCCGACACCGCGTCCAAATTAAGCGCGTGAGTACGCGCAACATACCCCCTTGGTATGCCCAGCATACTCACTTGCTATACATCCTCCACTCAAGGACTAAACATGACAATACAATAAAGAACAAGGATGAAAGATATGCACCTGAATCTCGGGGTGTTACAATTCCCCCTCACTAGAACTAGACTTCGCCCTCGAAGTCTCTTTCCTCGAACAACTCTGGATGCTGCCCTCGCATCTCCGAGTCTGACTCCCAAGTCATCTTGTATCCCTTCCGATGTTGCCACTGAACCAAAACCAAAGGCACCTCCTTGTTCCTCAAAACCTTGATCTTTCGATCTCTGATTGCCACTGGTCTCTCAGCATAATTCAGGCTCGCATCCACCTGAATATCCTCCAATGGTACCACTGCCGACTCATCGGCTATACACTTCCGCAATTGCGACACGTGGAAAGTGTCATGGATCTGACCTAACTCTGCAGGTAGCTCCAACCGGTAGGCTACCCTGCCTACCCTTGCAATTATCCGAAAAAGACCGATATAACGGGGCCCCAACTTGCCCTTCTTCCTGAATCGGATCACTCCTTTCCAAGGAGAGACCTTCAGGAGTACAAAGTCGCTGACCTGGAACTCGAGCTCGGACCGGCGCCTGTCCGCATATCTCTTCTGACGACTCTGAGCGGTCAATAACCTCTACCTGACCTGTTGTATCTGCTCAGTCGTCTGTAGCACAATCTTTGTACTACCCATGACACGCTGCCCGACCTCACCCCAGCAAATGGGAGTCCGACACCTCCTCCCATACAACAGCTCAAAGGGTGGCATACCAATGCTCGAATGATAGCTGTTGTTGTAGGAAAACTCTGCCAAGGGTAAATACATGTCCCAACTCCCCCCGAAATCGAACACACACGCCCGGAGCATATCCTTGAGCGTCTGAATTGTCCGCTCACTCTTTCCATCAGTCTGGGGGTGATATGCGATACTAAAATGCAGCCTAGTACCCAACTCCTCATGAAACTTCTTCCAGAATCTGGAAGTGAAACGCACATCTCGGTCTGAGACAATCGAGATCGGCACTCCATGCCGAGATACCACTTCCCTCATATACATCTCTGCCAACTTCTCTGCGGAAGAGCTCTCACTGATAGCAAGGAAGTGGGCACTCTTTGTCAACCTGTCCACAATCACCCAAATTGCATCGACTCCCCTAGCAGTCCTTGGCAATTTGGTGATAAAATCCATGGTAATATGTTCCCACTTCCATTCGGGAACCTCCAACGGCTGCAACTTACCATGCGGTCTCTAGTGCTCGACCTTAACCCTACGTCAGGTTAAGCACCTCTCAACAAACCATGCGACATCCCTCTTCATACATGGCAACCAATACTCCCTCCTCGGGTCTAAATACATCTTAGTGGCCCCAGGATGGATCGAGAACTTCGACCGATGAGCCTCCTCCATCAAAATGGTACGCGTCCCTCCCACAAACGGTACCCAGATACGCCCCTGAAAAGTCATAAGCCCCCGGCCATCGGTAACAAACTCCGATACCAACCCAACAACTCGCTCTTTCTTTTGCATCTCAGGCTGCACAGCCTCAGCCTGTGCCCCACGAATGGCATCCAACACCGGAGCTATCATGGTCAATCTCAAACATACATCTCGCAACGGGGTGCTCTCCGCCCTGCGGCTCAGTGCATCAGCTACAACATTAGCCTTGCCCGGGTGGTACAGGATCTCACAATCATAATCCTTGACCACGTCCAACCACCTCCTCTGTCGCATGTTTAGGTTGGGCTGGTCCATCAAATACTTCAGGCTCTTGTGGTCCGTGTATATTGTACACCGAACCCCGTACAGATAGTGATGCCAAATCTTGAGGGTGAACACCACTGCCCCCAACTCAAGATCGTGGATGGGATACCTCGTCTCATGAGGCTTCAGCTGCCTCGATGCGTATGCTATCACATGCCCTCTCTGCATCAGCACCGCTCCCAACCCCAAGATCGATGCATCACAATACACCACAAAGTCCTCCATCCCCTCCGGGAGGGCTAACACTGGGGCTTCACATAGCCTCTGGCGAAGCGTCTCAAAGGAGGTCTGCTGCTCTGGTCCCCATGAAAAAGTGACACCCTTCCGGGTTAACCTGGTGAGTGGCACGGCGATCTTGGAGAAATCCCTGATAAATCTCCGATAATAGCCTACCAAACCCAAGAAACTCCTGATCTCGGACGGTGACCTCGGCACCTCCCAACTCATCACTGCCTCCACCTTGGTCGGGTCGACCAATATCCCCTTCTGGTTAACGAGGTGCCCTAGGAACTAGACCTCTCGCAACAAGAAATCACACTTGGAGAATTTGGCGTAAAGCCTCTCTGATCTCAGTACTCCGAGGATCTCCCGCAAATGCTCCTCATGCTGCTCTCTGGATCTCGAATACACCAAAATATCGTCGATGAACACGATCACCGGCCGATCCAACATCGGCCTGCACACTCTGTTCATGAGGTCCATGAACACTGCCGAGGCATTGGTGAGTCCGAAAGGCATCACCACAAACTCATAATGCCCATAGCGAGTTCTGAATGCTGTCTTCTGAATGTCCTCATCTCGCACCCTCACCTGATGATACCCCGACCTCAAATCGATCTTGGAGAACCAAGATGCTCCCTGCAACTGATCGAACAAATCATCGATCCTCGGAAACGGGTAATGGTTCTTGACCGTCAGCTTGTTCAACTCCCGGTAATCAATGCACATCCGGTGTGAACCATCCTTCTTCTTGACAAAAAGGATAGGTGCTCCCCACGGCGAGCTGCTTGGCCGAATAAATCCCTTTCCCAACAGCTCCTGAAGCTGTGAGGATAACTCTTGCATCTCTGGAGGTGCAAGACGATAGGGCACCTTAGCAATAGGCGCGGCCCCCGGAACCAAATCGATACTGAACTCCACTTGCCTCACGGGAGGCACACCCGACAACTCCTTTGGAAATACGTCCGGGAACTCACGCACTATCGGAACCTCCTCAACTGACCTCGGTCTCTCTGAATCAAACCGCGTATCCATCACATACGCCACAAAGCCCTTACAGCCCTGCTGTAGACACTGCCTCACTCTAGCGGCCGAACAAAACGCTGACCCAGAACGTGTACCCTCGCCGTACACCGTAAGAACTCCCCCATTAGGGTCTCGTATGGTCACCAGTTGTCGCTCGCAGTCGATAACCGCACTGAATCTACTCAACCAGTCCATGCCCACAATGACACATACATCACTCATCGCAATAGGAATCAAATCAATCGGGAACTCAACACCGAAAATCTCGAATACACACCCTCGGATCACCTCTGTGGCATAAATCACCCTCTCGTCAGCTATGGAAACTCTCAGAGGCCGACTCAACGCCTCACGACTAACACTGATATGCTGACTAAAAGCCAAAGATACAAAAGACCGACTCGCACCCGAGTCAAATAACACCAAGGCAGGTACAGAATTCACAAGAAAAGTACCTACGCATAACATAATATAAGCACAATATCTCAACATCAAAATAAATACATGAAAGAATACATACCAGCCACGACATCGGGCGCTGCGCGGACCTCCTCCGCGGTCAACTAAAAGGCTCTCCCTCGTGCCCTCGGCGCTTCGGCCTTCACTGGCCGACTCTCGGTAGCTCTGATGGTGGCAGGGGCAGATCCCTGAGGTGCTCCCTGTGCTGATCCCCGCACCTGCAGACACTCTGCCTTCCGGTGTCCGGTCTGGTTGCAGTGAAAACATACTGCAAACCCCTTGGGGCAGTCCTTGGCCATATGCCCCTCTTTGCCACATTTGTAGCAAGACCCTGCTCTGCACACTCCGTCGTGGCTCTTGCCGCACTTGCCACAAGTGCGGCCCCTCTGGTTCCCTGATCTCGAATCGGCGGGCTTCGCCCACTTGGCTACCGGCTGGGACTGCGCCGGTCGCCGACCCCTCCCCTGAGACTCAGCCTCCTCCCTAGCCTGAGTCTCCAGCTCTATCTCCCTCTTCCGGGCATTTTCCTAAAGCTCGGCAAATATCCGGTACGTCGAGTTCGCCACGAACTCACGTATGTACCTCCTCAGAATGCTCAAATATCGACTCATACGTGCCTGCTCGGAGGACACGTGCTCTGGGCAGAACATCGCCCGCTCATGAAACATCCTCGTGATCACAGTAACAGACTCAGTACCCTGCTTGAGGGTCAGAAACTCCTGGGCCAAACGCTCCCTCTCCACCTGGGGAACATACTCATCTCGGAACATAGCAGTGAACCTCTCCCAGGTCACTGCTGCAAGCTCAGCAGGCGTATAGTGCGTCGTCACAAATTTCCACCAGTCCTTCGCCCCCAAGCGAAGCTGGTTCAACGCAAACCGGACTCTTAAATGCTCAGGAGATGAGCAAGTGAAGAAATACCCCTCTATGTCTGAAATCCATCTCATCACCGCAATCGGGTCCTGGGCCCCGTCAAACTCCGGTGGTTTCGTGTTGCTGAACTCTCGGAACAGCAACGCATCACCACCCTGCGGCCTCGTCGCAGATATAGCTGCAGTGGCTGCAGAAACAACAGCCTCAGAAAGAGCAGCGTACTTCTCATCAAATGTCTTTATCAACGTGGTCTTGATAGACCCGAACATTTCTGGTATCTCTGCCCTGATGGCCGCAGCCACCTCCTCCTGGATGATCCTACGGATATCCTCATCCCTCGTGTCACTGGTCCCTGATGTCTGGCGAGTCCTAACCATGATCTCTCTCTGAAATACAACATAAGAATAATATCAGGGACTCGCTCGAGTATACTCACACTCGAGTACTCCATCCTACTTGTTCCTGGGTACTCCAAAGATTCTTACTTGGACTGTGCACTGACCCGGTGTCTTCAGTAGTACGGGCCCAATACTACCGTCCCCACCGCATCAGCATCCACCCCAAGTCCTCCTCTTAGAGTCCCAAGTCCCAAGCACTCTACTCTCTCTAATCATATGATACTCTCAAACAGATCTCTCACAGTCTCCTCGCTGCTACCTAACAACTCTGAAATATTCATAGCAGCAAGACTCCTAGACTCAAGCATCACATATCAGGCCACTCTAGTCCTAATAAGCACACCTAGTCTACTCTAGCATGCATATCATAGCTCATCATATAACATATCACATCATATCTCGTAACACTTATAATAATGGTATTTTGGGAAATCACCGTTCGGGCGCTGGCTGTTCGTACACACGACTCTACTCTGTTTGTCTCGCAAGTTCTTCTTTTGAAAACTTGTTTTATAAAATTTTTCTCAAATCCTCGGTTTGAGTTCAGATACGCCCGAAAGTGCACCTGAATCCCTCAAACCTAGGCTCTGATACCAACTTGTAACACCGTAAAATTTAAAACAATTTTTCACATTTGAAAAACAATTTTTAATTAAAACCATTCATTCATAAAATGTCATAACATCATATTTTAGTTTCACAAATATCTCCCAAGATCAAATACATCCAATCCCATATGTGTGTACGAATCAAGCCGGCGCCTTCCCGTGGTCATCACTGGTACCTGAAACACATAACACTGAACACTGTAAGCATAAGCTTAGTGAGTTCCCCAAAATACCACTATAATCACATAATAGCCACTCGAGGCTGTAACTCTGTTGACCCTCTGGTCAATGTGTCTCAGTGGGGCCCTCCATCCCTAACTCTTTGTGGGCCCTCTGGCCCTAACTCTAGGGACCCGAAAGTCCCAACTCTGTAACTCTGAATCATGCATATAACAAATCACAATAAATCACAACACATAATAACATGCAATCATACTGGCATATAACTCTATAATATTCTGTCTCTTAACTCTGTCACCACACTAGGTAAAGTATTGTGAGAAGACTCACCTCGGGTATCTCGGTAAATCTCTGACTCGGTAAATGCTGGCCTAGCCTCCGTCTAATCATATAAAAATAATACTCTATTTAGTATAACTCTCAAGGCTAGACTATGCTCTCTTATGACACTCTCAGAAGGGTAAAAGACCATTTTACCCCTCCCATAGCTCAAAGGCCCCACAATAGACCATACCCTAAAAGTCAACTCTCCGGGTTACGCTGGGCGTACCCGGCTGCACCACAGAATCGGGGAGTGCCTCCCAGTACGCGGAGCGTACTAGGAATTATGCTCAGCGTACTCCCTTGCATCGGCCCTCTTGCTCTTGAGGTCTTAATCAGTTAAGACCTATGTCCATATTTTAGATCTGACCCCTTCTAAGCCCCTTAATCCATAAAGTTGATGACTTTAAGCCTTTGCATGGTTGAACAAGTCACTAACTCCCAAAATGATCCAACCTTCAACTCTAGAAGGCTTAAAACACATGCATGACTCCAAAGTAACATCCAAGATGGGAACTTTATGGCTCTACATCACTAATAACACTGAAAAGGGACAGATCTCGGACCATGGAGTACTTTACACTCATAAAGTCTCCACCTTTGGGGTTTTTAGCCCTTAAAAGGACACATACAACAACAACCAAAAGAAGAGGAAAGTTTTGAACTTTATACCTCCAAGAGTAGTTCTTTCCTCTGTAGATCTCAGATCCAAAATGGCACCTCAAGCTTTAGCCTCCAAGATCTCCTTTCCTTCTTCTTCACCAAGCCTCTAAAGCACCAACAAGCTCAAATCAACACTCTCACACACTAAGAACGATGGGGCTCTCTTTTAGGGTTTCACTCACTGATATGGAGGCTAAGGAATGAGCCATAACACCCTTTAAATAGTGCACAAGGAGGATTAGGGTTTTTGCACCTGGGACGGGTACGCCCGGCGTAACTCTAGGTACGCCCAGCGTACCTTGCCGACTTCGCGTCCAAATTAAGCGTGTGAGTACGCGCAGCGTACCCCCTTGGTACGCCCAGCGTACTCACTTGCTATACATCCTCCACTCAAGGACTAAACATGACAATACAATAAAGAACAAGGATGAAAGATATGCACCTGAATCTCGGGGTGTTACAGACAATATCTTATATTCTTGAAACAGAGACATATAGTTGCAGTTTACAAGTCGATTTCACATTGATGATGTGTAAACGCACCAATAACTTGGTGTTATAAAACGCATTATTGTGTGTGATTTGATGAGTAAATAGAGCAAGCATATGAGTTGAGGTTTATCCGTTCCTTTTACCCTAAGAGGGATAAAAGCGATATATGTGGGCCCCTTGATGTTTTAGTGATGACAACCCTAAGCGCTTGGCTAAGCCTGGACTGATCTGATTTGTTCAAGTAGTCAGTCGTCATAAATTGGACATCAGGAAACAACACATGAACAGAGAGAATGATTATAATCCATGTCTCAGTTCATATGATATCTTGTAGAATGGAGGAATATATGATCCCTTATCTAATGGTCGCGTCAGAGTTCGACAGAAGCTTTTTGAGAGCTACGGTTGTTGGTCGGTTCTTCAAGTCGTACTTGCAGCTATAGTTATTAGACTTATCCAAGTACGATACTGTTAGATTAGGTGTCTAAGCCCATAACTATAATTGGTATGTACTTGACCCGAGAGTAGCATGGTCCATTTCGGGTTGCCTTCATCAGGACAATTTGATAGGATGGATATTTGAGAAAGAGGTTATTTGTGATTTATTAATATATTATAAGAATAATCTATTAACTGAGAAATCATATTATTTAATTAGTATTGGTCAAGAATTAATATAATATTAATTTAGTGATCAAAAGAGACTAATTAAATTTGCAGGGGCTGATTAGGTAAATCAGTAATATTTATAGTTTGGGCTAATGATCCATGTTGATTAGTGATGGGCTAATTCTTTGTGATAGTCCATGAAGATTTAGTCCAAAGGGCCTATCATATGGATCATTGGATTACCAAAGGTTTTAGGGTTTTATGTATGAAATACTAAGGATTCCAAACTATAAATTCAACCCCTAAGCTTGCAAAATCGGCCACTAGTACTCCAAGGTTAATGCCTAGCCGATTTTGAGCTCCTAAACCTCTCTCTCATTATCCTCCACTTGTTCATGGTGTTTATGACTTGTTTGAGGCATCACACTTGAGGTGCTAAGCTCTTGAAAGGTCAAGTTCTATAAGCTACTACAAAGAGCTAATCATCTAACTACTTTTTATGATTCATATATCAAATTTGTATGCTAGTTATAGGCTTCATACTTTGGAAAATGAATATTGCATGTATAATTAGAGAAAAATTAGATCCAAAGCATTAGGGTTGTATGTGCACCATAGGAGTGTTATAGTACATAAAACCCAACATACATATAGTAGGACCTTTCCACGAAGCCATGGGAAATGTAAAGTTCTTTTTGGTAGCGGTAGATTACTTCACAAAATGAGTTGAAGCGGAACCTTTGATGACAATTATCAGAAAAAAAAATATGTTAAAATAACTTTGGAAGTAAATCAATTGTCGCTACGGCCAACCAAACATCCTAATATCGGACAATGGTATGCAAAATTCTAGGGATCAAAGTTGCAAAATCCAAAAATTAGCTTGTCTCCTTCCCTTGAAACAGCAACGCACGCGACAAGGACCTACTTCCCATTTTCAAGCCAACAAAACTCGATTTTATTAAAGGATTTAGGGTTTTAGGGACGTTTAAAAGTAATGGAGGCTGGTTAAGGTAAGGTCCAGATGACTTAAGAACGTTTAAATAGGGTCCTTGACCTAAAATTAGGATTTTGGTCTTCAGCCATGTACGTCGCGCGTACCCCTCGGTACGCCCCTCATACGTGGTACACGCCCGCGATCAACCCTCCCTAGTACGCTAAGTGCACCCATATGTACGCCCAGCTTACGTAGGGACCCTTTATGCAACAAAATAAAATTATAGTGGGAAAAAGAGTACATATCTGAACTTCGACCGTTATCTATATATATATATATATATATATATATATATATATATACACACACACACACATTGTTACACATACATGGTTACATATAGGTTGTTACTTTCACATTTTTACATATCCATTGATTACCTTTCTAAGATCATGGTTCCTAGAACCACCAAAATGTATGGTTAGAAGTGGAAAAATTAGGTGTGCTATATTACACAAAATAATGTTTCAAAAAATCGCAAAGATACCATCTACTTGCGTGAACCGAATTTTCCCTTTACTTCTAACCCAAAAATATTACAGAGGTGCAACAATCCTGGGTGAAACTACCACAAACCAAAGTAAATACTCAGTAGCATGACCAACTAGGAGATCTGCTACTGCAATGACTTTGATCTGAACTTTGAGGCGTACACCGTCGCCTCAGCTGCAAACAACCTTTGCTCTAACACCCAGTTCTTGTTTTCCATCCTATAGATTAATGTTTCGTGAGTCGGTACCTAAGACTCGACCGCATCCAACTGATCATGGGTATGATGTAAACTTTGCTCGTCAATTGTCCTATCCTCCTTCAGACTCTGAATCTTGCTAACAAGACCTCCTGTAATACTCTGGATCAATCCTAGCTCCTCTCTGATCGTGAAGAGTCAATAACCATGATGTGATGTGTGTGGGACTAGAACTTATACGGCCTCCTCAATCGGTACGTATGGATCTGGTTGTGGTACACAAGAAGACTCTCCAATTTCATACGTGGATCAAATGGTGTCCTCATCTTTCCACTCTCTAACATGTCTCATCCAGGGGCGGATGATATGTGATCTCTTGGGTGCTAATGGTGATGATAGTTGTGATGCGGCCCTTTTCCGGCTAGGAATCATAACGCTCCTGCAAGGATTATGTGTCATTAGTGATCCTTTGGATGCGATTCGGAACGTCCGAAAGGATGAGATAGGTAAACATGCTCTCTTCGTTGAAGCTACCTTAGGGATCTTAGTCTACCTTGGAGTCTCTAATGCTAGTGTTAGCTCTAGTGTAGGTTCCGACTCATCGTCCTCACTAGGCTCAGTATCAACATGTTTGTCCTCGTTAGCTGAGTAGTCAGTCTATGTGTCTAAATAGTCAACCTCCTACTAATCTGGTTCGTCACTGATGGGATCCCCCTCTAATGTCTTGGATGGGTTTGTATTTGGATCATCAGTTGTCTCCTCCTAATCTTCATTCTCGAAGGGATCCTCCTCTGATGTCAGGAGTGATGGTGGTGTTGGAATTTCCAGGGACTAAGTGTCCTCAGGCGGCGAGGAATGGGGTACTACTTGCTCTATCGATAAATAGAACTTTCATCCATAAGCACATATCCACCATAATGGCTCAGTCATCCTATATAATACATCAATAGGATAGATGTAAACGAGTAAGAATGTACTAAAAATCAATACAAGTATTTATTGAGTATAAGTACTTATAAGATATTACCAGTAATCAAGTGGGTCCTTATGTAGTGGATATCAGATGTGTGACTCAAGACCCTGACTCTTAGTCCTAAAGAATCCTCAAGAATTTAGATTGACAACTACTATATCCAGGTTAAGCCATGCTCGGACCATAATAAAACATAGGTGCACAACTAGGTCTAGTTTTGGTACATCCGTTTTATTATACTAATAATTTTAGATATCATATTTGACCTAAAATCTTGAGTTTGTGTGCTTGTGGATTTTGTTGTGTGTCTGTATGTGTGTGTGTGTGTCTATATATATATATATATATATATATATATATATATATATATATATATATATATATATATGTGTGTGTGTGTGTGTGTGTGTATATATATATATATATATAAGTATTCTCATCGCGGGTATTAGTTTATATAACTCTATATCTGAATTGTTATTAATTATTGTTTTGGTACTTCAAGACTATCAAGTAAGGGCCAACCAGGTAGGAAAAGTCGGAGGGCATGACCATTTTGGCATATAGTCGTTCTGAAATCTAGCAACCCAAGCGACAACTTCGTTCTAGGCACCTTCCCCGTAAGTAGGCTACCAATAGCGTAATTAATAATAATATTTTTGTTACAGTCGTAAATTCCTAAGAAAATATTAGTTCGCTATGACCAATAGTTATGATACCAGTCCCCGGCCAACGGCAGAAACGCCAGGTTGTATGATGTCTCTTCGTGGATCACATATATAAATTATAATGAACAATACATGCAATTATAATATTAACATTACTTTTCATCAATAGTTATAGATTGCATCATTGTTTGTAGCTTAAAACAAGAAGTTCAAATACAAATAACTATCATAACAATGATCGAACAAATATTAACGAATCTCTAAGTACTGCTACATCTGACTTCCTAAAAATACATGTGGTTTGAAAACGTCAAAATGATATTTTGTGAGTTTACATATTTGAATGTTATATCTTGAAAATATTATTTTAGATATAACTAATTTAGTTATAAAAGTATTTTAAAGTTTCAATGTTAAAGTACATTTTCTTTATGATATTATTTTACTATTCATAAGTACTCTAATTTTTGTGCGTTTGTTATTACTCTTAGTATAATATCATTGTTGCTATTAGGTGTCTTCTAATAGTGGTTCTAACTATTATGCTTATTACTTTCTTTAAGGCTTCAGGACAAAGTTACAATGAGTTCCCATAATCGGGGTCCTGACGAAAAACCTCCCCACGACGCTTCATTAGACATCATAAATGTTTAGACAGTTATCCCTGTTGTGATTTGACCCCATGGTTGTAACTAACAACCGCATATGGTGATGTCAACCTCGTATAGATTTATACATAACTATTTTGTTCACTTAAGATTAACAATTACAGAATGGGGTTTAGGTAAAACTACTTAGCTAATTGATGAATTGTTGTCTCATTTAACATTTGTTTTGTTTAGCCTTTAAAGTACATAAAGATTTCATCATTTTGTTGTTGTTGTTGTTGTTGTTGTTGTGTGTGTGTGTGTATATATATATATATATATGGTCAGGAACTTTAGCTAACCCATAATTTTCCGCGAAACACTCTTAAAATGCGAACTTTTTGTGTAATATTTTATTTTTTTAAAAAAGTGACATGAAGCACCAAATCGGTCATATAGAAGCATATTCACAAAAAATAAATCTAGAAAAAAATATGCATATACGACACATGCATATGGGTACAAACATCAAAAATTTACAAAGTTCGTAAAAAATGCACTTATGCACCTATCGTATATGCATATTTTATTCGAGATTTATTTTCGAATATGTTTCAATAGGAACGATTTGGTTTTCTATGTCACTTTTTTTTAAAAAAAATATCACATAAAAAGTTCGCATTTTAGAAGTGGTTCGCAAAAAAAATATCGGTTCGCAAAAGATCTGGACTATATATATATATATATATATATATATATATATATATATATATATATATATATATATATATATATATATATATATATATATATATATATATATAGTTTAAAGTTATTCATAAATTCTGGGGAGTGTAACAACGTTAAAATATGGGTACAAATTAACTTACGATATAAAATATTAATATATATATATATATATATATATATATATATATATATATCAATCAGTGATAACAATAAAATCAGTACTTAAATTAACATGAATTCACCCTCGAAAAACTTTTAAAAAAACGTAAAAAGTATGGTCGTGAACACACCCTCGTAGTATATTTTCGAGCTCTCGGGAGGTTGCTTCGTAAGTGTAACGACCCGTGTCCGGTATGGTAATTCCTTGGTATTTATTTTGTAGTTTTGCAAGAAGGACTCGGCGAGTTCATAGCCTGACTCGCCGAGTAGGGTCGCGACTTCGAGCACGGGTGAGCCGGGGACTCGGCGAGTCCATATCCCTGACTCGGCGAGTCCATCCGACTGGGTGAAACCCTAAATCCCCGGGTTGCCCACTATTTAAGTCACCTTATAGCCCCATTCTCGCCTCCCTCACCCTGAGAACACTGTGAGAAAGAACCCTAATCCTCCATTGTGTGAGCTAAGTGTTTTGTGCCATTTTGTGAAGATTTGAAGAAGGAGAAGAAGCAAGGAGCAAGGAGAAGAGGTGTAGTGCAAAGATCCAAGGGCAAATCTGAGTTATTTGAGGTATTTTCGGATTTTCCCTCTTGTTATATGCTTTGAACCTCCATTAGAGCCCTCCTAGGATCTAGTTGATGCTTGTTCCAAGCCTTATGTTTGCATGGATGCTTTAATAAGTCGAGATATCTATAGATCTAAATGATTGGGTGTTGTAGAGCCCAGATCTACTGCCTTTTTGGAGTTACTTTGCATAATAACCATAGATCTACCCATTTTGTGCATCTTTTAGCCTTATTTCCCTTATTCATGAGGTTGTACACGTAAAGTTGGAAACTTTACGTGGTAAATCAGCTTATTGGACTCAGATCTATCAATTGTATGGGTTGGATTCAAACAAAATCGAGTAAAAATCAGTTGCATGGCGGCAACTCGGCGAGTCGGGAAGAACGACTCGGCGAGTTGGGTCGCGAGTCCCCGATTCCTTCGTTCTTATCAGTATCGAGTGGATCCAGTGAGTTAGAGAGTGGACTCAGCGAGTTGAGAGTAGACTCAGTGTTGGAGTGACTCGGCGAGTTGTTCATACAACTCGGCGAGTCCAAGGCAATCTTCTTAAAGCTCAAGAACAACTCGTCGAGTTGTTCATAGGACTCGGCGAGTCGGATGAAGATTGTCTGAGTTCTTGGATCAGGAGAGTACTCGTCGAGTCGATGCCATGCTCGACGAGTAGCAGCGAGTTGAGTCGAGGAGTGTGAGTAGGGACTCGGCGAGTTGGCGGCCCAACTCGGCGAGTCAAGTCAACTATGGGTTGACTTTGACCGAGAGTTGACTTTGACCTGGGGTAAAAGAGTCATTTTACCCAGTGCAGTGTTTAGTATTTGATTGAGTATGTTTATGGACTTGTAGCCGGGGAGATACCGGAGCAGCAGCAGTTAGCCCTCAGAGCTATTCACTCCGCAGCCAATTCACGAGGTGAGTTCCCTTTCAGTAGGAACGGGTCTAAGGCCACAATGCCGGCCCGTTTAGCTAGCAGTAGTATCCGGATTTTTATCCGATGCAGTAATTAGCATGTTTGATGCCTTCGTGGCTCAGACAGGATCATGTGTGTTCATGTTAAGTGATACGTTATGTTATGATCAGTCAGCTTCGGACTCCGGTTCGATGTCAGCTTCGGACTCAGGTTCGATGTAGGGGACAAGGTCCCGGTCAGCTTCGGACTCCGGTTCGATGTCAGCTTCGGACTCAGGTTCGATGTAGGGGACAAGGTCCCAGTCAGCTTCAGACTCGGTCTGATGGGAGCTTCGGATTGCGGTCCGATGTAGGGGACAAGGTCCCGGTCAGTCAGCTTCGGACTTCAGTCCGATGGAAGGGGGGGCAAGGCCCCAGTATGTGCTTGATATATATATATATATATATATATATATATATATATATATATATATATATATATATATATATATATTGTATGGTATGTGGTAACTTGGGGGAGCTCACTAAGCTTTGTGCTTACAGTTTCAGTTTTGGTTTCAGGTACTTCCGCTAGCAGAGGGAGGAGCTCGGGTTGATGGCATTGCACACACCACAGCTTCAGCTTTCATCCTGGGAGTTGATTTAGTTCCTGATTTTTATATGTCATGGATATGATACAGTTTTCCGTACCGTGGGTTATTATTATTTTGAGATGTATTATGTATGGTTTCATGATATGACACTCAAATTATGGTTTTTGGTTATGTTGAAAAACGAAATTTTTGGGTCGTATTTTTGGGATGTTACAAGTTGGTATCAGAGCCCTGGTTTGAGGGATTCGAATACACTTCCGGGTGTATCCGAACTCAAACTAAGGGGAAATAAAAAGATTTTAAAAAGAAAATGTTTTCTAAAAGAATTTTGAAAGCACTTAGAAAGAAAGAAATTTTTTTAAACAAAATAAGGGTGTGGTGCATGCGATCAGCCGAGCTCAAGTAAGTACTCCCAAATTACCCATACAAGTTATTTGTTCAGTTTCAGTTCAATAGAACAACATGCTAGTATAGGACTAAGGATCTAGGAGGATGCCTTATGTGCCTGCTTTATGTGTTACATCTTTATGAGTATTGCATGCTAGTAATGAGTAGACAGCAGTAGGATAGCCTGTTTAGGTTATGCCTGATAGTATGAGCTTAGCATTGTATGCTAGATCAATTTCTCGTTTTGAGAATAGTTTTGCCTGAGTATGTTTCCTTATTCCGAATGCTGCTTGCTTCGTGCTTTATGGGAGTTTTGAGTGATGGAAGTTAGCCATTAGGTGAACACGTTACACCACATGTGATCAGGGTTGAATAATCCCAGAGTGCTGGAACTGGCCCTATTGCGCAGCTCTTGTTTGAGTCCAACCGTTATAGGGACGGGTCTTTTACTTGAAGGATTATCTGATCTTCGTCACATGTGATGGTGTTCAGGTGATGGTTAATTAGCATTATAAGGAGACCTGCGGCAGCTGAGGACTAGTTGAGTGAGTTTGAGGTTTCCCTGGGGCAAGCCTAGGATGAGAGTAGCAGAGATCAGTAGTAGTAGAAGTGACTTGGTGGAGTCAGGGCAGTTCTTGAAGAAAGTACGGATAGATGTGGAAGGTAGTATGGGCCCGTACTACTGGAAGCAGAGGATCCGTACTCGAATCAATAAAGGCTGAGACAAGACCAGGAAGCTAGTTGTGGTATCAATGATCCCTCAAGATATTTCTGTTTTCTGATGTAGTTGTGATGTGTTTCAGAATGGTGGTTCTGCGTTCGAGACCAGCAGCCGGCAGCGGAGGTGCCGGGGAGGGATCAGGTTCAGGTTCGGGGGGTGAGCGCATGGATGAGCAGACCCGAGAGTTTCTTTCTTCGGAGATTACGCGCATCATTATAGAGCAGACTCCTGTGATCTTCGGTTCGATCAAGGAGGGGATTCTAGAGCTGATGGATGAGAGATTGGGCACCTTCCGTGCCGAGGTGGCGGCCATGATGGGGTCGCGCACCCTTACTTTCAGGGAGTTCAGGGCATGTGGAGCTCCGGACTATCATGGGGCGCGAGACCCCATAGCGAGCAGCAGATGGTTGGCGGATGTGGCCAACGCTTTCCGCACTAGCAGATGTCCCAAGGGGGACAAGGTCAGATTGGCGTCCTGTCTTCTGAAGGACAGGGCACGAGATTGGTGGGAGGAGGTCGGGCATGCCATTGGGGATGATGCAGCATTGGACGCCATGACCTGGGCTGATTTCTCTACCAGGTTCAGGGCGGAGTTTGCACCGGTCATTGAGGTGCAACAGCTAGCTAGGGAGTTTCAGGACCTCACCCAGACTACAGAGACAGTGGCGGAGATCACCGCCAAGTTCAGGGAGAGGGCTCTTCTCGTTCCTCAGTATGTAGCTGATGAGGAAATGAAGAAGGCCCGTTATCATGAGATGTTGCGGAGCGATATCCGCCAGTTTGTGAGCCGGTCCAGCTGTAAAACGCTGGAAGATATGATTGCTAGAGCTCGGGAGAGGGAGATTGATCTTGAGATGGAGAAGAAGAGGAAACCGGAGGCGGTTTCGGGTTCAGGCGGTTCGGGCAAAAAGCCTAGGGTTTCAGATCACAGGTCCAGGGGACAGCCGAGCCACGGTCGATGTGGTAGGTGTGGGAAGACGCACGAAGGAGCGTGCAAGGCAGGGAGTTCTGGCTGCTTCAAGTGCGGTCGGATTGGACATGTGAGTAGGGATTGTACGGCTCTTGTTACTGCCGTTGCAGCATCAGATCTGATTTGCTTCCAGTGTAATCAGAGGGGACATAAAAGGTCCCAGTGTCCGGGTTTAGCTGCAGCAGGGAAGGTGGCTGCACCTGCCCCTGCTACTTTGAGGATTACCGATGGCCGGCAGGGCCGAGCTGATGCGCCAGTGGCGAAGAGTAGGGCGTTTCAGATGACAGCAGAGGAGGCGCGAGCGACTCTTGATGTGGTGACGGGTATGTATCTTCCCTTTATCTCTTTATTATTATTGATTGAATGTTGCTTATGATTGTATGTTTTATTTAGGGTCGTTCTCGGTGAACGGCATCTCTGCTATGGTATTATTCGATTCGGGGGCTACCCGATCATTCGTATCACTTGCGCTCAGCAAGAGATTCAGTAGAGCTCCAGGGGAGCTGGATTGTCCATTAGAGGTTGAGATAGTGGATGATAGGACCGTGAGGGTCGGCAGAGTGCATAGAGGGTGTTCTCTTCAGTTATTTGATGAGCAGTTTTCAGTGGATCTGGTACCTATTCCCCTGCGAGGGAATAAGGTTATTGTGGGTATGGATTGGCTAAGCCCCAATGGGGCGGTGATTGATTGTGAGCTTCAGCTAGTGAGGGTTCGCACTCCCAGTGGGGGAGAGTTGGTGATTCAGGGCGAGAGGCCACAGCGAGGACCGACCTTTTGTTCTGCCGCAAGGGCGAGGCGCTATGTTCAGCAGGGTTGCGCCGGTTTTGTAGCTTACGTTTTGGATGCCCGAGAGAAGGGCAAGTCGACAGTTGATGATGTTCCTATTGTTCGAGACTACCCGGACGTGTTTCCTGAGGATTTGCCGGGGATACCTCCTGAGAGACAGGTTGAGTTCAGGATCGACCTCATCCCTGGTGCGGCTCCGATAGCCAAGGCACCGTATCGATTAGCTCCCCCTGAGATGCAGGAGTTGTCTACACAGCTGCAGGAGCTGGTAGACAAGGGTTTCATTCGGCCGAGCAGTTCGCCTTGGGGAGCGCCGATCCTATTTGTGAGGAAGAAGGATGGGTCACATCGTATGTGTATAGATTACCGGGAGTTGAATAAGGTAACGGTGAAGAACCGTTACCTACTCCCGAGGATAGATGATTTGTTTGATCAGCTTCAGGGAGCGTCTTGGTTCTCCAAGATCGATCTACGCTCCGGATATCATCAGATGTGGGTTAGAGATGAGGATGTACCGAAGACTGCTTTCAGGACCAGGTATGGTCATTACGAGTTTGTGGTGATGCCGTTTGGGCTCACCAATGCTCCAGCCGTGTTCATGGATCTCATGAACTGCGTGTGTAGGCCGATGCTGGATCGGTCAGTGATAGTGTTCATAGATGACATCTTGGTATATTCCAAGACGCAGGAGCAGCACGAGGAGCACCTGCGGGAGGTGCTGGAGGTTTTGAGGAGGGAGAGACTTTTCGCAAAGTTCTCCAAATGTGAGTTCTGGTTGCGCGAGGTGCAGTTCCTTGGTCACCTCGTCAACCAGAAGGGTATTCTGGTAGATCCGGCCAAGATAGAGGCCGTGATGCAGTGGGGGGTCCCGAAGTCTCCATCTGAGATTCGGAGCTTCCTAGGGTTGGCAGGGTATTATCGGAGATTTATTCAGGATTTCTCCAAGATAGCAGTGCCGCTCACCCGGCTGACCAAGAAGTCAGTGGTATTTCGTTGGGGTCCGGAGCAGCAGACAGCATTCGAGACCCTCAGGCAGAGATTGTGCGAGGCTCCGATCCTTACTTTGCCAGAGGGAGTAGAGGACTTTGTAGTCTATTGTGATGCCTCGATCACAGGTATGGGAGCAGTGCTGATGCAGCGAGGCCATGTGATAGCTTATGCCTCGAGACAGTTGAAGCCTCACGAGGCTAATTATCCTACCCATGATTTGGAGCTGGGGGCAGTTGTGTTTGCCCTCAAGATATGGAGGCATTACCTTTATGGGGTCCGTTGTACTATTTACACGGATCACAAGAGCTTAAGGTATCTTATGGATCAGCCGAATCTGAATATGAGGCAGAGGAGGTGGTTGGATGTGCTAAAGGATTACGACTGTGAGATCCTATACCATCCAGGGAAGGCCAATGTGGTGGCCGATGCCCTGAGCCGCAAGGTGTCAGTGGCCCCTATCAGGGATCTATGTTTGAGGATGACAGTGATCACTCCGTTGTTGGAGCGGATCAAGGAGGCTCAGGTAGAGGGTCTCAAGGAGGAGAGACAGAAGTGTGAGAGGATCGTGGGCCGAGTAGCTTCATTTGATTACGACAGTCGGGGTTTGTTGACGCTTCATGGTAGAGTATGGGTACCGTACTGGGGTGGGGTACGGCAGGTATTGATGGACGAGGCTCATAAGTCTCGATTTTCTATCCACCCAGGAGCGACGAAGATGTATCGAGATCTTCGACCTGACTATTGGTGGCCCTGCATGAAGCGGGACGTCGCCTGGTACGTCGAGAGATGCCTGACCTGCCGGAAGGTCAAGGCGGAGCACCAGAGACCTCACGGCAGGATGCAGCCGTTAGACATTCCCGTGTGGAAATGGGAGGACATTACCATGGATTTTGTCACCAAGCTTCCCCGGACCGCACGTGGAGTGGATTCGATATGGGTAGTAGTGGATCGGTTGACGAAGAGTGCCCATTTTATCCCGATCCAGGAGAGTATATCGGCGGAGAAGTTAGCCGATATCTATGTGCGTGAGATTGTGGCACGTCATGGAGTGCCGGTATCGGTGGTGTCAGACCGAGATGTCCGTTTCACATCCAGATTTTGGAAGCGGTTCCACGACGAGATGGGTACTCGTCTCCATTTCAGCACCGCTTTCCACCCTCAGATAGACGGGCAGAGCGAGAGGACGATTCAGACTCTCGAGGATATGCTTAGGGCATGTGTCCTAGATTTCGGTGGCAGTTGGGATACATACCTTCCGTTAGCGGAATTCTCGTATAACAACAGTTATCATGCGAGCATTGACCGACCTCCCTTTGAGATGTTGTATGGGAGGAAGTGTAGGACCCCGATTTGTTGGGGCGAGGTCGGTCAGCGGGTCATCGGGAGCACGGAGGTGGTGCTCAAGACGACTGAGTTGATCCAGCAGGTTCGTAGTAGACTGCAGACTGCTCAGAGTCGGCAGAAGAGCTACGCCGATGGGAGGCGTTCGGACTTGGAGTTCCAGGTGGGGGATATGGTCCTTCTGAAAGTCTTACCTTGGAAGGGTGTCATCAGGTTCCGGAAGAGGGGCAAGCTGGGCCCCAGATTTATTGGTCCTTTCAGGGTGTTGGCCCGGGTGGGTCGGGTTGCTTATCGGTTAGATCTTCCTGAGGAGCTTAGCCAGATCCACAACACTTTCCATGTGTCTCAGTTGAGAAAGTGTCTGGTGGATGAGTCAGCAGTCGTTCCCCTAGAGGATATTCAGGTTGATAGCAGCCTGAGTTATATTGAGAGACCGGTCGCAATTCTGGACCGGAAGACCAAGACCTTGAGGAACAAGGAAATTCAGTTGGTAAAGGTGCAGTGGCAGCACCGGAAGGGGTCTGAGTGGACGTGGGAGGCTGAGGAGGAGATGAGGGAGCACTACCCAGAGTTATTTGCAGATTCAGCCGTAGCAGACTTCAAGGACGAAGTCTGAGATAAGTGGGGGAGATTTGTAACGACCCGTGTCCGGTATGGTAATTCCTTGGTATTTATTTTGTAGTTTTGCAAGAAGGACTCGGCGAGTTCATAGCCTGACTCGCCGAGTAGGGTCGCGACTTCGAGCACGGGTGAGTCGGGGACTCGGCGAGTCCATATCCCTGACTCGGCGAGTCCATCCAACTGGGTGAAACCCTAAATCCCCGGGTTGCCCACTATTTAAGTCACCTTATAGCCCCATTCTCGCCTCCCTCACCCTGAGAACTCTGTGAGAAAGAACCCTAATCCTCCATTGTGTGAGCTAAGTGTTTTGTGCCATTTTGTGAAGATTTGAAGAAGGAGAAGAAGCAAGGAGCAAGGAGAAGAGGTGTAGTGCAAAGATCCAAGGGCAAATCTGAGTTATTTGAGGTATTTTCGGATTTTCCCTCTTGTTATATGCTTTGAACCTCCATTAGAGCCCTCCTAGGATCTAGTTGATGCTTGTTCCAAGCCTTATGTTTGCATGGATGCTTTAATAAGTCGAGATATCTATAGATCTGAATGATTGGGTGTTGTAGAGCCCAGATCTACTGCCTTTTTGGAGTTACTTTGCATAATAACCATAGATCTACCCATTTTGTGCATCTTTTAGCCTTATTTCCCTTATTCATGAGGTTGTACACGTAAAGTTGGAAACTTTACGTGGTAAATCAGCTTATTGGACTCAGATTTATCAATTGTATGGGTTGGATTCAAACAAAATCGAGTAAAAATCAGTTGCATGGCGGCAACTCGGCGAGTCGGGAAGAACGACTCGACGAGTTGGGTCGCGAGTCCCCGATTCCTTCGTTCTTATCAGTATCGAGTGGATCCAGTGAGTTAGAGAGTGGACTCAGCGAGTTGAGAGTAGACTCAGTGTTGGAGTGACTCGGCGAGTTGTTCATACAACTCGGCGAGTCCAAGGCAATCTTCTTAAAGCTCAAGAACAACTCGTCGAGTTGTTCATAGGACTCGGCGAGTCGGATGAAGATTGTCTGAGTTCTTGGATCAGGAGAGTACTCATCGAGTCGATGCCATGCTCGACGAGTAGCAGCGAGTTGAGTCGAGGAGTGTGAGTAGGGACTCGGCGAGTTGGCGGCCCAACTCGGCGAGTCAAGTCAACTATGGGTTGACTTTGACCGAGAGTTGACTTTGACCTGGGGTAAAAGAGTCATTTTACCCAGTGCAGTGTTTAGTATTTGATTGAGTATGTTTATGGACTTGTAGCCGGGGAGATACCGGAGCAGCAGCAGTTAGCCCTCAGAGCTATTCACTCCGCAGCCAATTCACGAGGTGAGTTCCCTTTCAGTAGGAACGGGTCTAAGGCCACAATGCCGGCCCGTTTAGCTAGCAGTAGTATCCGGATTTTTATCCGATGCAGTAATTAGCATGTTTGATGCCTTCGTGGCTCAGACAGGATCATGTGTGTTCATGTTAAGTGATACGTTATGTTATGATCAGTCAGCTTCGGACTCCGGTTCGATGTCAGCTTCGAACTCAGGTTCGATGTAGGGGACAAGGTCCCGGTCAGCTTCGGACTCCGGTTCGATGTCAGCTTCGGACTCAGGTTCGATGTAGGGGACAAGGTCCCAGTCAGCTTCAGACTCGGTCTGATGGGAGCTTCGGATTGCGGTCCGATGTAGGGGACAAGGTCCCGGTCAGTCAGCTTCGGACTTCGGTCCGATGGAAGGGGGGGCAAGGCCCCAGTATGTGCTTGATATATATATATATATATATATATATATATATATATATATATATATATATATATTGTATGGTATGTGGTAACTTGGGGGAGCTCACTAAGCTTTGTGCTTACAGTTTCAGTTTTGGTTTCAGGTACTTCCGCTAGCAGAGGGAGGAGCTCGGGTTGATGGCATTGCACACACCACAGCTTCAGCTTTCATCCTGGGAGTTGATTTAGTTCCTGATTTTTATATGTCATGGATATGATACAGTTTTCCGTACCGTGGGTTATTATTATTTTGAGATGTATTATGTATGGTTTCATGATATGACACTCAAATTATGGTTTTTGGTTATGTTGAAAAACGAAATTTTTGGGTCGTATTTTTGGGATGTTACAGTAAGCGTCATAGACTCGGGATTGTTTGGCTCTTGGCTGGGGAGCGGTCGGAGTTTGTGCGAGAGTTACTTGGTTGTGGTGTGAGAACAGAGCAGGCCTTGACCTGCTATTTATAGCAAGTTTTGGAAAGCATGTCATGTATTATTGTATTTTCATGGGTGCACATAGCACATTTGTGCACTGGCTCCACTCGGACACGGACGTGTGTCACTTCCCCTCACAGCCACCTCTCTCACATCGTCTCGAATCTAGTTTTCGGAAGGTGCATCATGTACGTGTCGTGCGTTTCGCGAGTCTGGAAATTCTGATTTTGTAAAATTCATATATTCCGCATATGGCTTCCGTTTCCAGTGTTCTTTATATCCACACGTCACTATTGACAAGTACTATAACTTTCATTTTGGTTGTTTAGCTATATCCAAAAGTATTTTTAGGTCATTATCTGTAAAGATGGGGTTTTCTAAATGATTTTAAAAAAAATCATAACTCCCTCATGCAGACTCTGTTCTCTTTTTTACTCTTTAAGCTAAATCTCAACTGTTCTCTATGTATTATTATTGATTTTCTAGGTTTTAGGAATATGATTTTTTTTAGTTTTATCTTGTAGATGAGAATTAAGAAATAATCATAGTTGCAAGTTTGTTCTTTCTTCCATGATCGTAGCTTAGTTGTAGCTCTTGTGTGTGTGTGTATATATATATATATATATATATATATATATATATATATATATATATATATATATATATGGTGACCCACATGACAAGACTTGACTTGAAGGCACAAACGGGCATTACGTTAAGACTGTCCCTTATACCCTTCACATACCACATATGTGGTGGGTGCCACATTAGTACTACATTCCCTACCACTAACCATGAGATACTTAGCACTGAACACACCACTCCACCTTTTTTTTTATTTAAATTTAATTCAAAAATACATTAAAACACAATAAAAACATATTTTTTAATTAGTTTTTTATTCAATAAAACATATTTTTATTCAATAAAACATATATTTTTTTAAATTAGTTTTTTTATTTAAATTTAATTCACAAACACAATAAAACATATTTTTTTAAATTATTTTTTTATTCAATGAAACAAAGACTACATTAATTTAAAACACACAACATAAAATAAAAAAGATAATATTAAAAAAAAACATAAAAATGCAACCTCAAAGAACTAAAACTAGTTTTAACCGTTATTTTTGATGACTAAATTTTGGGAACTCTCTCAATTTTCACCAACTTTGATGTGTTTAAACGGCGTTGTGTTTTGTGTCTTCATATTAGTGCATGGCCATAACAAACGGGTCGTCTTCATCCACATTGTTTATAACAAAGTTATAAATCTCATTGAATTCAAGGCATTTTACCCTCATGTCACGAAACTTGGAACATATTTCATCAAGATTACGATTTTGGCAACCCATTAAATCATGAAAAACGTTTCCAACTTTTACCCAAAAATTAGGAGGTATTTCTGGGTTTTCTGAAACAGCTACTCATGCTAATACTAAGTTCTATTCTTCATTTTCTGACCAATTCATCATTTTAAGAGCTATTGGCTTTGCGTTTACAAACCAAAATAAGTGTGTGATTGTGAGAAGAAGAGAAAAGAATTGTGTGAGTAAAATGAATGAATAAGTGTAGTATTTATAGAAGTAGTTTAATATTGTTTGAATAGTAAAATTGAAAAAAAAAAATTAACCCTAAATATGGTCGTTACTCTACACCCAATCACATTTTCCGTTTGCATTCATTGTCCCGACCACGATTCCCCACAACCACGAACCACTACTAGCCACCGAGATGGTGTGCATGTTCGTGGTTCATGACCAGCTAGACCACGAACCCGTCTGTTGCAACCATACCGGACAACCTAAGGGACCTCTCTCTCACAGCCAATTAGAAGAGACTAGTCTCCCAACAAACTAAGAAAGAAGAGACACTCGGGAACAATTTTTCTTCTTTAATTCTTGAACTAAAACTTGCAATTACATTCAAAGGTTTAGTCCAAAGGTTTCATTTGTTGCAAATAAATAAATAAATAAATAAAATAACTTTGAGTGCAACAAATGAAACTTTTGGACTAAATCTATAACTTTTCAAAAGAACATATGGACCATCTCTGTAACTTACTTGATTTAATAACTAAAATAATAGAAACATTAAAAACAATCTTGAAAAAGAGCATACTTGGGCGGTGGTTCAAAACAACACAACGTCAATCGAAACAAATTAAATCTGAAGTTCGATTCCTTTATACATCTCACTTGCCAAAAGAGGAAATACTTTACACCATTTCTTTGTAACCCCGATTCCTCGATCGCTTTTTTCGCCTCTTTTCCAGCATAACTTCTCTAAATCGTCTCCGAATTTAACTCCAACGATGCCGATGTTATAGTCCGGCGAACTTTTTTCAACTGTAAGTTCAATTTCCACTAATGTTTCTAATTACTCTTTACATGTTCATGTAACAGATTACAGTTTTTGATTTGGATAGTTTTCAAACAAATAATCTGGGTCAGATTTGTTTCTAGTTTTGGGTTTCACTATTTGATGATTCTTTCGCGTTTCTTTTTGAAGTTAATTGACATGCATTAGCCCGAACATAATGATCTTGTGTGAATGTACCGAATTTTAACGAGTTTGATAATGAACGAACTGGGTCAAAATCGATAAATTGACGTTTATACTAAATTTATTCATCAATTTCAAAGAAAACTCAAGTAAAAAACATTAATCTGTAAATAACTGTTGAAATTTTCATCACCCTGTTTCTTATTAGAAATCAGTCATCTCCTATAGTTGTTTTATTGAAATTCGACCAGAGATCTTTAAATCTTCTTACTTGATTCTCTCCGGATTAAGTAAAAAAGAAACAACTGACTTTTTACAAGATTCCCTCATTTATTATTTCATTCAATTTCCTCACTTTTTCAATATTTTTTAAACATCAGAGACAAATCCTTAAATGGATTCAAAACCCGCATACTAGTAGTTCCCTAACACTGTTTTTTGTTCTACAGTTGGATTTATGTGTTAACATTAGGAAAAATGTTCAAATGTAGTTCAAAGTCTCATTTCATGAGGTAATCTTTTTTTTTTTTTTCTCAAGTATATTACGAATCAAATTCAAGATCATCATTGTTATTTACATCTATATTCACAGGTTGGATGATCTAGATTCAAGATCATCATCATCACCCGCTTCCTCAGTTGCCATAAACAAACATGGATTCAAAGGACTTAAATCAATAGGCCAATCACTTAAACTCGGTGTAACTCGTGCTATATTTGCAGAAGATCTTAAAGTCTCAGAGAAAAAAATCTTTGACCCTCAAGATAAATTCCTTCTAACATGGAACAAATTCTTTGTTGTTTCTTGTATTTTAGCCGTATCATTGGACCCACTTTTTTTCTATCTTCCAGTTTTTGATCAATCTAAAACTTGCCTTGGTATAGACCAAAATTTAGCTATTATAGCTACAACGATTCGAACCTTTGTTGATTCTTTTTATCTTATTCACATGGCTCTTCAATTTAGAACTGCTTTCATTGCTCCTTCATCTCGAGTTTTTGGAAGGGGTGAACTTGTGATAGATCCTACACAAATAGCTAAAAGATACTTGAAGTGGTATTTTATTATTGATTTTCTTGCTATCTTGCCCCTACCACAGGTTAGAATTACATAAGCTAAGATTTTGTTGAAAAGTTGTTAACTTAGCATATAAGGTCGTAAAATAGCAAATGTACTTTTTGAAAAGTTGGGACACTTTTTGATAGACTAGGCATAGCAACCTAAGTGGGACATATTGAAAATTACATTGCTATTTTATGACCTTATCTCAATTTCACAACTTAAAACATGTAATTGTTTTGTGTTTGACAATTTTGTAGATTATTATTTGGAAATATCTACATGGGTCTAAAGGTGCAGATGTACTCTCTACAAAACAATCACTATTTTTTATTGTGTTACTTCAATATATCCCAAGATTTGCACGAATTGTGCCTTTGACTTCTGAATTAAAAAGGACTGCTGGTGTCATTGCTGAAACTACATGGGCTGGTGCTGCTTATTATTTGTTGCTGTACATGCTCGCTAGTCATGTAAGTGTTGTCTAATGTTTAAAAAATATATGAAAAAAAATCATCGCAAACTTTGTAAAATGAAAAGAAAAAAATAATTACGTAGTAAAAAAGAAACACTCATATATAGCTTGCCAGATTAAGTAAAAAAAAATAATTATGTTTATTTTTTTTTTACAGATAGTTGGGGCCTTTTGGTACATATTGTCAGTAGAGCGAAATGATACATGTTGGCAAATGGCTTGTGAAAGAAATGGTCATGATGTAAATTTGTTGTATTGTGGAAATAGCCACGTGCCAGGGTACAACAACTGGAGCAGTGTAAGTAACTCAGTATTAACCGAAGCTTGCACGCCAGATGGCGATGATCCGCCGTTTGATTTCGGGATTTTCGAGCAGGCTTTGTCTTCGGGCATCGTTTCGTCAAATAAGTTTGTATCAAAGTACTTGTACTGCTTGTGGTGGGGCCTACAGAATTTGAGGTTGATTGATTTGTTATATTAGACTGGGACCGAGACTGATATAAATATTGTTTGTGGAAAAGACATTAATGTCCCCCTCATCCTCATCATCAAAACATAGCCCTAGAAAAAATTACGGTCTAATAATATTTTTCTTTTTGTTATAGTACTCTCGGCCAAGGGCTTCAAACGAGCACGTATCCCGGAGAGTCTATATTTTCGATTACACTAGCGATTGCAGGGCTCATTCTCTTTGCCCTCTTGATAGGCAACATGCAGGTTAGGTTAAGAAACTGAATTTTTTTGTTTCATTGACATCAGTCTTAGTCCAATACATACTCCACACAAAACAGTATAATTTTAACACAAAACTGTATAATCTTAACACAAAACTGTATAATCTGTTCATGTCATAAATAGGACCTACAAAATGGAAATGTAATTGAGGTGTTTGAAGTGAGATTGACATGATTGTTTTGGTTTTTTAGACATACCTTCAATCTCTTACTATTCGTCTTGAAGAAATGAGAGTTAAGAGACGTGACTCAGAGCAGTGGATGCATCACCGGTTACTTCCGCAAGATCTTCGTGAGCGTGTAAGACGTTACGATCAGTACAAGTGGTTAGAAACTCGTGGAGTGGATGAAGAAAATTTGGTTCTGAGTTTACCCAAAGATTTGAGACGCGACATAAAGCGTCATCTTTGTCTCTCTTTGGTCAAAAGGGTAATTACTAACTTTCACCATATTTTGCATTTTACAACAACAGTAAAGTTTACATAATTCTTTATTTTCAGGTTCCTTTGTTTGAGGACATGGACGAGAGATTGTTGGATGCGATTTGTGAACGATTAAAACCCTGTTTATGCACCGATAACACTTACATTGTAAGAGAAGGTGACCCTGTTGATGAAATGCTGTTCATAATCCGAGGTCGCCTCGAGAGTGTAACAACTGATGGAGGGAGAACAGGGTTTTTCAACCGGAGTTTATTGAAAGAAGGAGACTTTTGTGGGGAGGAGCTTTTGACATGGGCACTCGATCCGAAATCTGGTTCAAACCTTCCTTCTTCAACTAGAACTGTAATGGCCTTGAGGGAGGTGGAGGCGTTTGCGTTAAAGGCTGATGAGTTGAAATTTGTTGCTGGCCAGTTTAGGCGGCTGCACAGTAGACAGGTGCAGCATACTTTCAGATTTTATTCGCAGCAGTGGCGGACTTGGGCGGCGTGTTTTATTCAGGCGGCTTGGCGGCGGTATTGCAGGCGGAAGATGCTCCGGCGGAAGGAGGAGGAAGAGGTGGAATTGGGTGGTGGTGGTGATGGAGGTTCTCGCAGCCTTGGTGTTACGTTCTTGGTGTCGAAGTTTGCAACGAATGCTGTTCGTGGGGTTCACCGGAATCGGAATCGGGATGGGGACAGGGAGCGGAATCTGAATATGGGGAGGGAATTGGTGAATTTACCGAAACCCCCTGAACCTGATTTTAGTGCTGATGCTGATTAGTTTTTTGGGTGTTAATATATTATATACGTGGGTTGTAGCATTACTGGTGTTGTACCTTGTGTCAGTGTAACTACGGATGGCTATGTTTTATACTGATTGTAACTATTTTTATTTTTATTTTCAAAAAAGTTATACTGATTGTAACTATAACATTACAAAGAATTATTTAATAAAAGCATCAATAAAAAAATTTATGTTTTAAAAACATCCCAAACGGTTTTATGGTTTTATGGGCAAAGGTCGTCCCATTATTTTTCATTTTGTATTGCTCATTACCGACCTCCAAAATGTCAATTTCATTAGCATTGGTAGTTCCTACGTCCATTAACAATTGTGTTGTAGTATTGTAGATGTCATTTAACATCGACATCTTTTGGTAAAAATCACTCAACTTAACGGTAAGTTGGTGGAGTGTCGAATAGGGTTCAAGACCATTTCATTTTGAAAAGATCTATAACAAAAAAAAAAAAAACTTTGCGAGTTACTGGCTCGATTCTCCTCCAAAACGTAGATCCAAACATAAACCAATGTGATTTCCTTGTTCTTACTCCCATGGTTGTGGTGGAGCATACAGGAAAGTGGAAACCATTTGGGTCCATTTAAGGTGATAATATGAAAAGGAAAATGTAGGTTAAAATAAATAGAGAATAAAATAGATGGTGGTGTAAAAATGTTTAAAGTTTAATAGGTATTTATAGAGGATAAAAGTATGAAAGATAGATAGATAGATGTAGAGAGAGAGAGAGAGAGAGAGAGATGGTCAAGCCATGGCACGAGTAGCATTTGCGAGGACCGGAGAACAATCAAAACATTGGTGATGCGGTGAGTTTGTCTGATACGGATTAAAGATTTCTAATGGTTCGTGGTATCAGAAGCCCTAGAGAGAAGAAAATCAGTGATATGTTTAAGGACGGTGGCGTCAAGGCACTATGCATTATGATGTTATTAGCGGGGATGGCGATGACGGTGGTGGTGGTCATAGGCAGTAACCAATGATGGTGGTAGTGATGACATGGTGGCGATGGAAATGACAGGGTTTATGGAGCGGCTAAGGTAGAATTCGATTAGGGTTTCTTTTATAGAGGATGATGATAATAGCGGGATAATTCCCTGTCTCCTTCCATTAACAGTAAAGGGTATAAATATGCAAAGTGATGGGTCATCCTCAAGAGGGGCCGAATATACAACACAAGTACATAATGGGCTAGACAAGGTATAATACTTATACAATGTACACTAATATGCCCCCATAATTTGAACGGGAGGAGGATAGATGCTTAAACTGTTGTGAAACTTCGAGAAAAGTGGAAATGGAAGCCCCTTGGTGAAGATGTATGTGTATTGAAATCGAGAGGGAACATGAAGAACACGAACGTGACCGATAGCGACTTTGTCCCGGCCAAAGTGGATGTCAAGCTCTATGTGTTTGGTACGTTGATGTTGAACCGGGTTTCCAGACATATATATGGCACTGATGTTGTCGCAGTAGACAAGTGTAGCCGAGCGCGGAGACGAGTGAAGTTCTCGGAGAAGGTTGCAGAGCCAATTCGTCTCGGCTACAACATTTGCTAGACCCCAATATTCTGCTTCGGCACTGGACCGTGATACCATGTTTTGTCACTCCAAAGACCAGGAGACTAGGTTATCACCGATAAAAACGCAGTAGCCTGATGTAGATCGACGGGTCGTAGGGCATCCGTACCAATCAACATCAGAGTAAGTTGTGAGAGTAGATGCAGAAGAGGCATATAATTTTAAGTCATGATCTAGAGTACCACGAAGGTAACGAAGAATGTGTTTGAGAGTGTAACATCCCGATGATGAGGTATTTTCAATTTTAACCCTATGTATGAAGGAATATTGCATTTAGACCATTGTGCTTGAGAAAGATTGCAAAAATGACACATAGTGGCATTTTGGTGATTTAGCCAAAGTGTTAGTACGTTGGGCGTACGTTGTGTAGGTTGGGCATACTAGGGTGGACCCTAGTACGCTGCGCGTACACCGTGTACGCAGGGTATACCTGATAAAACCTTAAACCCTAATTTTTAGGGTTTGGTCCATATATAAGCATCATTATCACCTCATTTCTCATTCCCTCATCAGCCTCCACCTGGAAAAAAAAAAAAAAAAAAAAAAAAAAAAAAAAAAAGTCCCTCTAGCTAACCCTAAGTGAGAAGAGTGCATCTTGAGCTCATCTTTGTGTTTTGGTGACATTCTTGAAGAAGAAGAAGAAGGTGGTAGGAAGACCTTGAAGCTTGGAAGCAACTTAGATCTAGGATTCTCTCCTTGCTAGCAACCTCCGGGAGGTAAAAAGCTCCTTGCTTTATCATCTTATCTTGTAGATCTAGCCATTTCTTCATTTAGGGTGTTTTTGGTCTCAACTATGATGATTCTTGAGCATGGCATGCTCTTAATTGAATAAGTCGTCCTTTCAGACCTAATGAGGGGTCTTGAGTCATAAAAATGTGGTCTTGATGCTTAGTTTTTCCCTATGCATGCTTTAGAAGGTCTTAAGTGATGGGTTTTGAGCATTACAACATTCCTATGGTGCACATGCAACCCTAATGCTTTGGATCTAGGTTTTTCTCAAGTTATACATGCAAATCAATTATCCAAAGCAAAACCCTAGATCTAGCATACATAATTTCGAAATTCATAAATATAAAAGGGTTGGAAGATTACCTCACTTGTTATATTGTAATAACAAGAGCAATCATTGACTCTTGAAAGCTTAGTGCCCCAGGTGTTGCACCTCTAATGGAGTCACAAACACTCAACACAACAAGGATAACTTGGAGAGATGATGAAGTCGACCAAGTCCTCTTAGAATCACATGGGGGTTGAAATCCTTAGGGTTCAGGAGGTTTATATATGGCTATGTTGCTTAACCTTTAAGCTGGACTTGAATAAGGAAACCCTAGTTCCTAACTTAAGCCCAACGCAACCCATAGACCTCCTTGGTAGGGATGAGCATATGGACCGGGAAAACGGTCGGGCTGGGACCGATACTATAATTTCGTCAATTTTTGGAACCGGGACCCGGTAAGAACCGGTTGTTGGAACCGGCCGAAAATCGGGAACCGAACCGGATAACTCACTCAAATTTTGAAAGTTGCATAACTCACTCAATTTAACTTTTTTTTGACCTGAATCTTTTTCCTACATGTAGATTATGATTTTTAGTTAAGTTTAGACTATAAACACGCTTGATTTGGTTAAAAATTGAATGAGTTACAAGCTCCGCAAAGAAGGGTGTCAAATCAAATTTTTTTTATGTTTCAGCAATTAAATGTAATCTGACTTTGTTGTTAAAATGTGCATAACTCATTCAATTTAACTTGTTTTGGCCTGAATCTTTTTCCTACATGTTGATTAGGATTTGTATTTAAGTTTAGACTATAAAAACGCTTGATTTTGTTAAAAATTGAATGAGTTACAAGCCCCATAAGGAAGCGTGTCAAATCAGATTTTTTTTTATGTTTCAACAATTAAATATAATCTGACTTTGTTGTTCAAATATGCATAACTCACTCAATTTAACTTTTTATGACCCGAATCCTTTTCCTACATGTAGATTAGGATTTTTAGTTAAGTTTAGACTATAAAAACTCTTGATTTGGTTAAAAATTGAATGAGTTACAAGCCCCGCAAGGAAGGGTGTCAAATCAGAATTTTTTTATGATTCAACAATTAAACATAATCTGACTTTGTTGTTCAAAAGTGCATAACTCACTCAATTTAACTTGTTTTGACCTGAATCTTTTTCCTACATGTATATTAGGGTTTGTAATTAAGTTTAGACTATAAAAACGCTTGATTTGGTTAAAAATTGAATGAGTTACAAGCCCCGCAAGGAAGGGTGTCAAATCAGAATTTTTTTTATGTTACAGAAATTAAACGTAATCTGACTTTGTTGTTCAAATGTGCATAACTCATTCAATTTAAGTTTCTTTGACCTGAATCTTTTTCCTACACTTAGTTTAGGTTTTATAGTTTAGTTTAGACTATAAAAACGGTTGATTTGGTTAAAAACTGAATGAGTTACAAGCCCCGCATGGAAGCGTGTCAAATCAAACCGGTTCCAAAATCGAAAACCCAGCAAAAACCGGACCCGGAACCGGAACTAAAAGAACCGGAACCGGTAGAACCGTCGAGCCGGTTCGGTTCTTGATTTTGGCCGAAGTCGGTTCCCGGGTCGGGTCCGAGTCGGGCCGGTTCGGTCTGTTTGCTCATGCCTACTCCTTGGTAAGCCCTTGGACGAAATCTTATGGGGTAATCCATAAATTTCGTCCACTCCACTTACAATGAGTCCTAAGCCTAGTTTGTAACGCCCGTAGATCAGGGCTAGTCAATTTAGAGACGATAAGCGTCAAAAATGACTTTTTGATAGAAGATTATTTAGGATGAATAATCCTAACTAAGTTGTATTATATGTTATAAGGTTTCCATGCATATAAAGAACGCCAAAATCCGAGTTATAACGAAGAAGTTATGACTTGTTGAAGTTTCGCGACAAAACCGGCACAACGCTGAATGACGTAAAAAGTGAATTTACGTTAGAGTGATATTTAGCCTTAGTGATCTAAACGAGAATTGAAGATCTCGTTGTTAGTAGCGAAACGACGAAAAGTTAGGCAAGAACGGACGTCAAACGAAGAAGTTATGAATTTATAACGAAATTTTCTGTCCCGGCCTATTAAAAATAAATAATAAAAATAAAAGTCAAAATTAGCCAACGGAGTCTAAACGAAAGTCGTAGAGCGTAGTCTCACCTACGCGTGGATATAAAGAACGTCGAAAACGAAGTTCGTATGAAGAAGATATGAATTTTCGAAGTTTATTAAATAATTAATAATTAAATTTAATTATTAAATCCGGCATTATCCGAAGATGAGTCATCGGACTCATCCGAAGTACGCCCAGCGTACAGCGAAGCATGACACGCCTCGCACTCGAGTTCTTCGGATACGTAAGCAATAACGATTTCGGACCAGTACGCCCCGCGTACTCCGAGGCTCCAGCCTCCTATAAATAGGATGCGAGGGCAGCCGGCTCATTTGCTCTTTTTCTCTCTTCTCTCTCCCTTTTTGCATCGTTTTGCGTGCCCGAAGTGTCCCGAAGCCTCGGTATCAGTCCCGAGTCCCGAAGCAAGATCTGAAGCCCTGAGAATCTCGAAGAGCGTGATTCCCGAGCCGAAGCTCTACCCGCATGAAGTTCGATTTTTGTGGAGATCTTCCAGATCTACCGAAGAATACTACTTCTACAAGCCGTAGTGTTGTCCGATCATCTTCTAATCAAGTGAGTGTATACTACCTTTCATAAACACGATAATAATACAAGTATGGTTGAGTGTATTAAGTATATTGTTGTTTATATGTGTGAGGGTGTAGTTACTTTCTTCTAACACATAAATATGAAGTATTTGCTATGAAATACGTGCTATGTGTTTATATGTTATTTGTCTATTTGAGATGGGCATGGAAATTGGAGTTTTATATAGGTGTTAAATGATTTAAACTGTGTAAGTATTTATATCTACAAAATTGTTGGGTAGAACTTGGGTAGATGGGATAGTTGGTGACTATGGAGGTAGCGCTTGTTGAGTAAACCTTGGCGACTATGAAGTTAGCGCTTGTTGAGTAAACCTTGGCGACTATGGAGTTAGCGCTTGTTAAGTGAACCTTGGTGACTATGGAGTTAGCGCCTGATAACTATGGATTTAGTACTTGATAAATAAACTTTGGCAACAATGGAATTCGTGCCAATTCCTTACGAATAAATGAATGAAGGATAGTTGATTCTTAGGGTGAAACCCTAAGAAGATAATGGGGATGGGTAATTGGGTTGATTGTTTGCTGATTAAATATAATAATTATATTAATGTGGGTTGAAAACCCTATATGCTCACCAGGCTCCCAAGCCTGACCCACTCAGTTTTCTTTTCATTACAGGTAATGGGACAAGGGTATAAGTTGGCGGACTTGACGGGAAATCTTGGATTATAGATCAGTAGTCATAAATAACTATTGTAAGGTCTATTTTATATTGTTTATGCTTTTGGTCTGTATCGAACATGACATCCCAAGGTTTTATTATTTAATGAAAATACATTCTCTTTGAGAAATGTTTGGATAAATGGTTATCATATTTTTGTTTTTGGGAACAAATTCCGCAACAGTTTTCTTTAAACGATTACTCTGATTTTAAAAACAAAGCATAAACAAATCGGTCTTTTTTGGCCGTGAAATTGGGGATGTCACATAGTTTCACAACTATCAATGATTTGCAAAACAACCCCTCCATTATTAATCAACTCATTTTAATCCCAAAATTAACATCAAATTAATTTCTGATTAATTACTAATTAATAATATGATTTCCAAATAATATATTAATCTTAAAATATATTAATAAAATCATTCTGAGTGCCAATTTATTATTCATATAATAAATCATACTCTCTATCTCTCATCAAATCAAGTACACACCAAATATAATTATGGGTTTAGACACTGAATCCAACATTAAGATGTTAAGAAGTTGGGATTTTGTGCATTAAGCACTTCTTAGGTATGCAAAGTCATAAAGTTGGAAACTTTATGACTCTTAATGGTATTTTGGCCTTGGATCTACATTTGGAAGTAATAAGTCGCAACTACATGATCTCGGTCAAGGCTCGAGTACGCCCCGCATACGAGGCCTGAGTTGACTCGTTGACTTTGACCTTTGACCAGAGTTTGACCAAATTGGCCTAAGGGTATTTTGGGTATTTGAGCTGTTAATTAAAGATTAGGTTCTTGGTTTTTGTTAGGTGATCGTTGAGCCGATTTCTAGAGCAAAGTTTTATTTAGTTTGCATTCTGACTGAGAGACGAGTTTCCTTACTATTCTTATGGGTCGAAGGCACCAATGACGGCCCCTTTAATTATGTATCTTGGTATATAGGATATTATTATACGTTAGTGATTTTTTAGATTTGTACGCTAGTCTGTTAACTGGTTATATGATTATCTGTTGCTAGATATATGTTAATCGTTATGTATATGTCGACATGGTATGGTGGGGTTAAGACTATATTGCATTGTGCTATCAATCAACAGACCGGGGCATTCCATCCGAAAGGTTTTTGGTCGGGGGTGATCCAACCAGGAGGTTTTGGACCTATTATGTATGGGACAAGCCAAAGGAAAGGTTGTGGGCTGGGACATTCCAACCGAAAGGTTGTGGACCGGGGGTAATCCAACCAGGAGGTTGTGGACCCGTTATTGTGACATCCCCATTTTCACGGCCAGAAAAGACCGATTTTTTTTATGCTTTATAAAAATCAGAGTATCTCTTTTAATAAAAAGGTTGCGGAATTTGTTCCCAGTAAAACATTATAAATATGTTATCAAAGCATTTCCGAAAAAAAGTATTTTTATGTATTTTAAAACATTTAGGATGTCATTGTCAATACAGAAACATAAGCATAAATAGAACTTACATTTATTATCACTAGTGATTTATATCTCCTTAATCTCTCAGTGTAATGTGACTTCATATCGACATCTGTAATATAAATAAACTGAGTGGGTCAGGTTGGGAAACCTGATGAGTACATAGGGTTTTCAACCCACAATAATATAATTATTATATTTAAACCTCAAACAATCAACCCAATTACCCATCCCCATTATCTTCTTTACTCTTAAGGGTCTACCCTAAGAATCAACTATTCCTCGTTTATTCATTCCTAAGGATCATCCTAAGGAATCGGCATGAAGTCCATCGTTGCCATGGTTTACACAACGGGCACTAAGTCTGCATAGTCGTCAGGGTTTAGGCATCAAGTCTGCATGATCACCAAGGTTTAGGCATCAAGTCCGCATGATCACCAGGGTTTAGGCATCAAATATGCATGATCACCAAGGTTTAGAGTACACCAGGTGAACACATCATTCACAACACTTATAGGTTGCGAGTCTGCTAGTGTTCCACTGGACTGTCTAGAATAGTCCGTGGTTGTCATCCATACTCTGCTGAATGACGAGGCCATCGTTTGGGAAAAGGCTTCTCACAGCGTCCACCTTTCACCCTCACCTAGTGGTCTATAACACCTCTCAACTCATCATCCAACTCATATTACATCTACCCATGTTTTACCCCAACATTATCGTAGATATAAAATACATATACAGTTTAAATCATTTAAAACATGTATAAAATCGTTCATCCAGCATAGACAGCAAGTATTCACATAATATGCACACATAGCACGTAGTTTTTTATAAAATACTTCATATCTATGTGTAAGATGAAGTAACCATGCACTCACTTGATACGGTGGTGACCCGGTCCTCGAACAGTACTTCGTAACTCTTAAAACAATTTTCCTCGGCAAAAACCTAGTATCATTACCACTAGGGTTTAGTTTAATATTCACCGAGACTAATTTAATAGTCTAGCTATTATTATTATTATATAAGCGTTAAACAACACTATATAACTCATAATAATAGCTCAAATAATTATTTTAAGGAACTAATAACATTACTATAATTATTCGAAAGCTATATTAAAAATTGTGTAAGCGTAGCTCACTTACAGCGGATTTTAAAGAAAACCGGGTTTCGCTTGGAGCAGCGTTTTGAAACCAAAAGACCCTTTTTCTTAGGACTCCGGGAGCCTCGGGGCTTCCCTCGGGTGCTAGGGGGTTTATCTAGGGTTTAGGGGGGTTAGGAGCCTTAGAGAGAGAAACTAGCGAGAGAAAGAAGTGAGAATGGAGTGATTTCCTCAGCAGCCTTCGCAGCCCTTTTATAGGCGCCAACCTCGGACTACGTTGCGCGTTCGAAAGGGCTACGTTGGGCGTAGTTTCGGATAAGATGCGAGGTGTCGATCACCGGGTGGTGTGACGTGGAGCTTGTTGGGCCAAGGAGTGTGAGGCATACGCGGCGTGCTCCGAGCTTCGTACGCAGGGCGTAATGCGAGGACAGGTGTCTCCATCCGAAGCGACTCCGTGTTCAGCAAGCGACGGCCCTGATTGAGCCACATCATCACCTCTCAACAGATTTCGCAAATTCACACTCCGACTTCTAAAAATCATAACTTTCATATAAGAGCTCCGTTTTTGACATTCTTTATATCCATGCGTAGGCGGGAACGTACTCTACAATTTTCGTTTAGACTTCGTCGGCTAATTTTGACTTTATTTTAAAAGTTATTTTATTTAACAGGCCGGGACAGGATTGGTCCGTTAAATATCCATAACTCCTTCATCCGACGTCCGTTTTTGTCCATCTTTTTATCGTTACGCTACTTTTAACGAGATCTTCGATTATTATTTAGGTTATGTTGGCTAAAAACCGCTCGATCTAATATTCGAACTTTGGGCTGTACACTACTAAGTCGAAACTTCGAAAAATCATAACTTCCTCATACGAAATCATATTTGGGCGTTCTTTTTATGGACGCTCTCGGTTTAATGTTTTCTACGACTTTTGTTTAAATCACTAAGGCTAAAACTCGCTCTATCATAAATTCACTATTTACGCTTCCCGGTGCCGTGTCGGTTTTGTCGTAAAACTTCGACGGGTCATAACTTCTTTGTTATAACTCGGATTTCGGCGTTCTTTATATGTACGGAAACCTTGTGACATATTCTACAACTTGGTTAAGATTATTTATTCTAAATAATCTTTTGTCGAAAAGTCTTTTTCGACCCCTATTATCTCTAAATTGACTAGCCCGGATCTACGGGCGTTACAGTTATCTGTTTGATTATATGTTTGTGTGGTGGTACTTTGTGGAAAATCACTCAGATTTGGCTTATAGTTTTAGTTTATGGTTTCAGGTACTTCCTGGGATCATGGGAAGGCGAATGCGTGATCGTACATAGCTTCTTATTTTTATGTCTTTGGGTCCTAGGAAAACTCTTAATTGAAATAATGCTTTTGAAACAATGACTCTTTTTGTAAAAAATAAAGATTCAAGGTTGGTTTTGAAAATTTTAAATTTATGGTGATTTTAATTTTTGGGATGTTACAAGTTGGTATCAGAGCCTTGGTTTGAGAGAATTAGATGAGCATTCGTGTGAATCCATACTCAAACTAGGGAGCTGCAAAAGCTTTTAAACTGATTTTCAAAAAAAAATGTTGTTTTCAAAAATAAACAAGGAAGGATGCGATGTGTACGATCATGGGAGCAAAAAAGTATGCACCAAATTACCCACACTGTTATTCATTATTATGTTTATGATAAAACAGCATGCTAGTGATAAGCTAGGGATCTTCAGGAAATGCATGATAGAATTGTCTGATAATTGATGCTTGATAGCCAAGGGTTTCTTTCTTGTGTGGAATCGACATCATTACTATAGTTTCTTAATGCATGCATCATAGTTCTACATAACTAAGATTCTATATCCTGAGAATGTTTGGTTTAGCCTTATTTTATGTTCTTGTTTTAGGAAGGGCTTAAGGTAGAATCAGGTATTCAAATGTCTATCGGATCCAGTGTTATGTATGATTAGCATACACGAGTGTTTCAGGGATGGTGCTAGGGTTTAATTATCAAACACAAGAAACATCAATATCTAATATCCATAAATCGAAATCGACACTTTAAGATTTGGTCCATCTTCATCAAACAGAAGTATAAAGTTTTTAGCCTCTCATAGTAACAGAAAAACACACAAAATCCATGCAAATTAGACTAGACATAAGTATATTTAGCAAACCTAGTGTTCGGATATTTATAGTTGCCATTTATCCGATCACCACGTCGTGGTTGAAAGGCACCACGTCGTGGTCTTTATGCATATCCAATATTCTCCAAGTCAGCTCATTGGTCGAGAATCTTTCATTTACCACATCATCGTGGATGATCACTACGTCGTGGTCTGCTGTCTTCAAGTCTATTTTTTTTCTTCTTTTTGTTCTAGCTCCCGTTTTCCTACTTCCAGCTCTTGTTTGCTTCCATTTTGTCTCGAGCATGTCTTTGCAACTACAAAACAAATTTCAAACATAATAAATACCTTTTGTCCAAAACTAAGCATGATTGTAGCTAAAAGTATTAGAAATATGCATGAAATACATGATTAAATATGCACATATCAGTAAAATTGAAATAAAAATTGTTATTTGTAATTAAATTTAACATGTGTATTACAAATCAATTTGCTATTCAATATTCAATAGTTAACTGTAATAGGTACCTACAAATCATATATATGCAAAATCTAATGTAACATGTGTATTCAACACAAAACAAAATAGAATGGTAAAATGGTTATTTCCAGCACTCAGCACAATCAGTCATATACGTAATCAAACAACATAGTTTCGGTCAGAGCAAGATGCAACCAGAGCTTCAGACATGACTAATTCATATCTTATTCGGTCAAAAATTATTAAACAACCCCTTACTAATTTAGTATGAAATTAATTTACCAATTTTTGACCCCATATATATATATATATATATATATATATATATATATATATATATATATATATATATATATATATATATATATATATATATATATATATATATATATATATATATCGGATCAACCACTATAATTAGTCTCTTATAATTATTTCAACTGAAACGTTATTAATAGTGAAATTAAAAATAATAATCATAATAAAGTGGGATGGGTACTCACTACCAAAATGAGTGGAAGGTGAGTTTCTTTGGCGAACAAAAAATTGTCTATGAAGCAACCACAATCTATACATCTAAGCAACCCCATATATAATATATTACCTCTTGTCTTTCCTAACTATTTGTCCATATTAAATAAAAAACGATCTGATCTTAGTACTTTATATATATATATATATATATATATATATATATATATATATATATATATATATATATATATATATATATATATATATATATATATATATATATATATATACTTTTACATGCTACATTTAGTAAATTCTAATTTTGAATAGAAACAACTAAATTGGTATGATTGAATTTAACATGACAATATTGATCCATGAAGATAAATTTAGAATAAAGATAGAAAAGAACATGTCTTCGTAGTTGAAAGACTTAAACACGGTTTATTAGTTGTGTTTACTTTTTATACATGTGTTGATAATGTGATACTAGTTGATAACGTGATACTAGTTTTTCAAATTCCCATATGTTTCCAAACAATGTTAGATGCAAATAATGATAATAATAACAATAATAATAATAATAATAATTTATTTTCATTTCTATTTTTGTTTTTTAACGGCAATGTTAGCAGTTAGAAATTAGTGTTACGAAATCCTTAAAACTTGAAATCTCCAATTTAAAAGGTAAAATCTCTACCAAGTGGGCTAGTCTCTTATTGACATTATATATATATATATATATATATATATATATATATATATATATATATATATATATATATATATATATATATATATATATATATATATATATATATAGCTAGGTTATAATGTGGATGAACAATTATTGTGCGGACGTGTGGATAGTGCTATTCTATTAAAATTACTAAGAGAATAAATTGTTTAGTAATGCGAACACGTTCAACCTTACAAAAATAACGTCATTTTTATGCATTCACACTAGTTTTTATTCATTTTTGTTCTCATATATCGTTTTTCATTCATTTCCATTCTGACATAATACGACTCAATAAACATTCTGACAAAATAAGAATAATAATAAAAAGTCTATAATAACCTTATACACAATTTAATTAGTGAAAATATGTGATAATGGCAATAGTTATGTAAGATTAAACGTATTAATATTATCAAACAATATATTTTCTTTGTCATTCTCATAGAATAACATTGTCCACATGTTCACAAAATAGATATCAATCCACATTTGAACCTAGTTATATATATATATATATATATATATATATATATATATATATATATATATATATATATATATATATATCACAAAATAGATATCAATCCACATTTGAATCTCATGCATTTGAAACCCCCATTCTTTTTTCCTTTCACCACATTCATTTGAAACTCCCATGACTTTTTAATATCCTTATAATAATAATTATAATTTGGTAATTAGGTTAAATAAATATCAAATCTAAAGTGTATTCATATATAACTAAACTTCAATATTAAAATAATATCTTTAATTTTACTTATAAAATTATGTTTTTTTAACTTTTAACATATTATACTTAATTTATTAGTTTTAATATATTGTTGGACGTAAACCATTATCATATTAAAGGTATAATTTTTGAATAATTTTTCTAAAATACTTAAATTATTAATTAAAATATAACATTATAGGCTCAACTTAAATATAAATTTTATATAACTTAAACAACCCAAAGATTATTTTATAAATAGTTAAAAGTGATAAATTGTAGTGTCTTTCTAATAATGATTGTAAGTTGGTTAATAAGGTTAAATAAATATCAAACCTAAAGTGTAATCATAAATAGACTAAATTTCAATTTTAAAATAATATCTTTACTTCTATTTATAAAGTTATGTCTTTAAATTTTAACATATTATACTTAATTTATTAGATTTAAAATGTTGTTGCATGTAAACCATTATCAGTTTAAAGTTACAATTTTTGAACAGTTTTGACAAAATACTTAAATTGTTAATTTAAATATAACATTACAGTGTCAACTTAAATATAAATTTCAGTTCCACTATAAAAACCAAATAATATTTTGTAATAGTTAACAGTGATAAATTACAGTGATAAATGCAAAAACTAAATTGTAATATAGTTTAACTAAAATATTTCCTAAATATATTTATATAATCGTTAAAAAATTTCAAATAAGTAGCTTAAAATAACTTATAATAACAATAGTTAAAAATAACTCTATATAAAAGATTATATTGTTACCTTTAAAATAAAAAAAAAACAATGTTTGATGTTTTAAATAATTATAATGATATAAATTAAAACATTAAGCAAATAAAATTTAAAAAATTAGTTAAAAATAACAACTATAAAAATATTAAACCATATATAATATTTAATTTTATTGATGTGTAACTCGCAAGTAAAAGTCATTCAAATGATTGAGATTATGACGTTATAATAGATTTATATCTTATCATATAATTAAAAATAATCAATATATTATATCAAATTAATATACGAATTATTATATCAAATTTAACAACAACGTTATTGTTATATTTTAAAAAATATTGTAGCACCCGGTTCCTGGTACGTAAATCTTATTTGAGTATTTCTCTTCTTTTAGCCTTGGACTCGGCGAGTCATAGGTCCGACTCGCCAAGTAGATGCGGGACTCGAGACACGTTTAAGTTGTCGACTCGGCGAGTCCATATCCTGGACTCGGCGAGTCACAGCTGTTGGATGAAACCCTAAGTTTCAAGGGTTTGCACCCTATTTAAGCAACACCTCCGCCCCAGGCCAGCCCCCATTCTCTCCCCAGAGCTCCCAACCCTCGTTTATGCTTGTTCTTTGAAGAATTGAAGCTTTGTTGTGTGCTTTTGAAGGTTTTGAAGGAGGAAGGAAGTAGATCCAGAAGAAGGAAAGCCATCCAGGCATTATTGTGTTCTTCCAGCAGTTCCTTTGAGGTATAACCCGTTTTCCCCATGATTCTATGCTTAGTACTTCATTTAGGTCTTTCTTGGACAAATCCCCAAGCTTGTATGTGCATTATATGTCGTAATAAGATGTTTGGCCTCTGGATCTAGGCAAGATTGAGCTCCAGGAGCTCAGATCTGTTAGCTTTATGGCCCCATGTTGCTTGTTCACCCTAGATCTACCCTTTTGAGGCATTTTGAGCCCTAAAATCCATATTGGTGAATATCCACACGTAAAGTTGGAAACTTTACGTGTGATTCGTGTCCTAGAAGTCCAGATCTGTGAATGGCATGGACTGGAATCGAGCAAATCTGTGTATTTAGTGGGTGCATGGCAACGACTCGGCGAGTCTGTTCGCGAGTCTCCGAGTTTGTCCCCTTTTCGTAGTGTCGAGTGAGCAGTGAGTCACGGGGTGTGACTCGGTGAGGCGGAAGCTGAACTCATCTATGGAGGTACTCGGCGAGTCAATGCCCTGACTCGGCGAGTTCAAGACAATCTCCTTAGATCAAGAACAGACTCGGCGAGTTGTCCATACAACTCGGCGAGTCGCAGCATAAGTGTTCTTCGGATGAAGATGAACTCGGCGAGTTGTTCATACAACTCGGCGAGTTGTTCATACAACTCGGCGAGTCTTAGCATAAGTGTTCGTCGGATGAAGATGAACTCGACGAGTTGTTCATACAACTCGGCGAGTAGGATGAAGGACTTGAATATCGGTTCAGAAGGTGAACTCGTCGAGTCATCGCCTAACTCGACGAGTAGGATCGGGATTCAGGGCAATCGTTTGGGTAGGGACTCGGCGAGTTGGAAAGCCAACTCGGCGAGTCGGGTCAACTGAAAGTTGACTCTGATTTTGACTTAGGTCATGATCAGGGGTAAAATGGTCATTTTACCTAAAAGACAGTTAGCAGTATTTGATTGAGTATGTTGTGGGAATTGCAGCCGGAGGATTTCCGGAGCAGCAGCAGCAGCAGTAGGCAGTCAGTTCCCGATCAGAGCAGCAACTACTTCGAGGTGAGTTACCTTCCAGTAGAGGTGGGTCTACGGCCACAATGCCGGCCCACCAGTAGGAGTTATATGTAGATGTTTGTCTCTGTGATATTCATCTAAGTATTACCACTACTTGTGTTATGTTATGCGCTAGTATGATATGATGCTATGTGCTAGTGACAGTAGGGGAAGATGATTCCCCGAAGTATCCGGTCGGTAGGACCGAAGGGGAGGCCAGCACCCAGATATGCTAGGCAGTATCCGGTTGGTAGGACCGAAGGGTAGGCTAGCACCCAGATATGCTAGGCAGTATCCGGTCGAAAGGACCGAAGGGGAGGTCAGCACCCAGATATGCTAGGCAATGTCCGGTCGAGAGGGCCGAAGGGGTAGGTCGGGCACCCAGATATGCCTGACAATATATGTATGTTATGAGATTATTTGGTATGTGGTATGGTGGGGGAACTCACTAAGCTTTGTGCTTACAGTTTTCAGTTTTGGTTTCAGGTACCTCCTCAGCTAGGGGAAAGGAGCCGGCGCGGTAGCAGCATATCACACACACACTCTCTGGTTTCCGCATTTACGAGATTCTCTGGGATTTATACTCTGATATTTTGATTGGTTGTATGATTTGACTTTTAGACACGGTTTATGTTGTATCATGGCTTGATCAAACAATGTTTTAATTATTAATGTTTTCTAAAGTAATGTTTTAAAACGAAATTTTTGGACGTGAAAATTTGGGTCGTTACAAATATATATTTGTAAAAACTTCAACTATATAGGTGTTTCTGCGCATTACAATGTCAACTAAAATATAAATTTCAGTTCTATTTAAAAAAACTAAAGAATATTTTGTAAATAGTTGAAAGTGATAAACTGTAGTGATAAAAGCAAACACTAAATTGTAATTTCAATTTAACTAAAATATTTCTTAAATATATTTTTATAATTGTTAAAAGTTTATAAATAAGTAGCTTAAAATAACTTACAATAACAATAGTTAAAAACAACTCTTTATAAATGATTATATTGTTAGCTTTAAAATAAAAAACAATGTTTGATGTTTTAAATAATTATAACGATAGAAATTAAAACATTAAACAAATAAATTTTAAAAAATTAATTAACAATAAAAAAACTATATATAACATCAAATCGTATATTATATTTAATTTTATTCATGTGTAACTTGCGGGTAGAAGTCATTTAAACGATTGAGATTATGAAGTTATAATAAATGTATATATTATCATATAATTGAAAATAATCAATATATTATATCAATTTGATATATACAAATTATTATATCAAATTTAATAACTAAAAATTAGTTAAATGTCTAAATCGTACTCTTTAAAAGTATTCCGATATTTTGGGTAAACTAACGAAAAGTCCCAAAAATTCTGAATATAAAAAAGACAAGTTTGCAAAAATGGTCCTTGTGGTATGTATTTTTTGGGGGTTTTAGTTCAAACCATGATTTTTTTTGGATTGATGGTCCTTTTGAGGTAGTTTCGTTGCGTTTTTTGTCCATCTGAATAGTAAAATGACTGTAATACCCTTGAGTTTTTTATTTTTCATTTTTATTTCATTTCTTTTTAAATATAATACTAATATATTTATTTTAAATAATAAGGATCTCACATTCTCTCTCTCTCTCTTTCTCTCTCTCTCTCTTTCTCTCTCTCTCTCTCTCTCTCTCTCTCTCTCTCCATTTACCCTTAACCCCAAATTGAAACTCGATATTTGATGATTCTTTTGTCACAAATCCTATCTCATCCACAACAATTCAATATCTTGGCATCCCAATTTGTTGGGAGAAATTCCCTAGAATCCCAAAAAAAGAACATGCATAAGAAGAGAAATTTGTCTTAGCATCTCCTTGCCCTGCCACCATCCGTCATGCGACCCATCAGTCACCGGCAACGAAGAAGAAAAGCAGCCATCGGAATTTCAGAAAAAAAAAACCCATCTTTTCTGTTCGTAGACTTGAAGCAAATGAGGTTTATAGAAATCCGAACTTAGCATGAGATGTTTATCAATTTCTTTTCACATGTGGTAAAATCGGATAAACCTTGAAGATTATATATTTTTACACAACTTAAAGCTGTTTTTTTGCAATATGTTTTTCGAAGATTTTTAACAAAAAAAATTTATATATATATATATATATATATATATATATATATGCGTGTGTATTAATTTTTGCAAATTACATCTTGAAAATTAAGACTTTTACATGCGCAAATCTGTAAAAATCATTGATTTTATTTTTATTTTTATTTATTTATTTAATATTTATAGGTTAAAACTGCAATAGAAAACATCTTTTTGTAGTAAACTTATGTCTTTAGTTGTACACAATCACAATTATCTTTTTTATTTTTCTGCTTAAGATGTTTTCTGTAACACTCTAAATTTTCAAATAAAATTTTCATCTTTAAGCCCACACAAAACACAGTTTAACACTTCTCATACTCAATTTATAAAATTGTTTCAAACACAAGACATAAGATTGTTTGTCAAATATCTCAGAATCTTCAAGTTACAAATCAACTAGATGGCATGTAAAATCGAGTTGGTGCCTTCGTGGGATCCTGAGAGGTACCTGAAACACATTTCACACAACAGTGTAAACACAAAGCTTAGTGAGTTCCTCAAAATACCACACATAATAATTAGACTATCGTGGTTATATATTGATAAAGAACCTTCGGTCATGTGTCTCAGTGAAGACCCTTCGGTCTCAAAACTCAGTTGGACCCTCTGGTCCTATCTCAATAAATGTACAAAATAATATACAACATAAATCACATAGATAGAAAAGCATAATATCACATGTCTCAATATAAGCACATAAGACCCTACGGTCGATAACACAAATAAGCCCCTCCAGTCGCTCAGTGATTACCACTCAGGTAAGTATAGTGAGAAGACTCACCTCGTAAGTAAAACAAGTATGTCTCATACTCTAACTATCGATCTAGAATCCACTTACATATATCACAGTCATCTCTAATTAATAAGTCAACTTCAAAGATGTTAAGCTAACTCCTCTACTAAATCTCAGAAAGGGTGAAAGACCATTTTACCCCTCCATGGTCTCCAAAGCCCACAACTTGACCAAACCCTAAAAGTCAACGAAAGTCAACACTCAAGTCAACAGTCTATGTTGAGTCAACTCGTCGAGTGTATCTATGTGATTCATCGAGTTCCTTCTGTTCTCAAAAAATCGGGAAGATTCGAGTCAACTCGCTGAGTTGTCTCTCCAACTCATCGAGTTTGTACAGTGTCCAGAATATCAAGGGAAAACCCTAACCAACTCGTCGAGTTCCTTTAGACCTTTCTTTCATTCAGACGCTTTTAAGCAAGAATAAGGCCCCATACTCTAGATCTAGCCTTCTAGGGATGAGATACAACGTAAAGTTGCAAGCTTTATGTCCATGCATGGCATTTATGTCACACCCCAAAACCATGAACGGTGGATACGTTCTGGGGCGGAGGACGTCATGTATAGTATCACATCAATGAATAATAGTAAACAAGCAACAACATCATCCATTGCATTAATAATATAATTTCATACATGTGTGTTCTGTCAAGTTATATATACACCAAAATATACATATCAAAATAAAAGATGAGTCTTGAACGAGCTCCATCTTCTCAAAAGCCTGGCACCTGTACCTGTCTATTGGTGACCTGAGGATACAAGTTATTTTGAAAGCGAGTATCAGCTTAATGCTGGTGAGAATCATAAGTATATTAATGTCTGTGATTGTATGAAAGCATTTGTAAGATGTTTTGTATAATGTTTGAACTCTCCTAGAAAACCCTATGTTTCCTACTAACTGTAGCCTTCTACCAAGGCATCTAGTGTTTGTGCGTGTGTCTCTTGTTAGAGTGTGTGTTTTCCCAATTCTGACTATCATTAACCAAAAATATAGTTTTTACATTACCGTGCATCGTGTGAATATTCACGAAGTGAATGTAATGTGAAAATATTATAATACCGTAGTATTTGTAATAAGTGACTACCGCTGTACTAACTACCTTACAACAAAAGGTGTTCAAAGTAACATGTGATCGACCTGTATCCTGCTACTGACTCTAGTAAAACGACGATGTAAGACGCCGTAAGAAATGACATTTGGCACCCGTAGACTTGCAAGTCCCACTGTAGCGAGCAGCAAGGTGTAGGATAGTCAATCCAGTATAGATCTATACGCAAACTCATACGCTCCCCAATTAAGGAGATTCGGGATACAAAAACGGTCATGGAAGGAAGTTCCATGACCCGTCTAATGGTTCACATAACTGCATGAATGTATATGTAATGAATGTGCTAACTAAAAAGTGTACTCTTTCTCTGTCTAGCCTGTATGTACTGAAATGTTCTGCGTGTGCTAGCTGTAATGTATGTTCTCTCTTTATCTAGCATGTATAGTAATGTACTGACTCATGAATGAACTGACTCATTGTATGTTTCATTGTTCTAGTAATTGTATTAGTATCCTCCTGTGCTACCCTTATGGTAACTTACTAGTGATGTAATTGGTACGTATGAACATGGAAGTATACCCTTGCTACCCAAGGGTATTGAATGGACTGGAATAACCTTTATGACTATATATGTACACATTGTTGGAATAGTGTCTAAGGATGCAACTATATTAGGCAAGTATTTGACCCGATTGTGCATGGTCCTTTTGGGTTGCCTTCACCATAGCAACTTGGCAGGATGATTTATTATGACAGAATAAATATTATTAATATATTATGAGAATAATATAAGGAATAATAATATTGTTATTTGATTAATATAAGTCATAAATTAATTAGAATTAATTTGGTGACTTAAAGAGATTAATTAAATAAGAGGGTATAAACTGTCAATTGTTTGATAGTTACACTTTGGGCTGTAAATCCTTCTTGGATAGGGTTGGACGATTTCTAGGGCTTGGGATAAGCCACAAATCGTCCAAGGGCTTATCATGGAAAGGATTTGGATTGCTTTGAGTAAAGATTATCCAACTAGGGTTTAAGGGTGAAACCCTAGGAGCCTTACAAGTATAAATAGACCCTTGGGGCAAGGGAAATCGGCACCTCTGCTAAAGCAAAGAAACCCTGGCCGATTTCTATTCCCTCTCCTCTCTCTCAAATCATCCTCTTGCTAGTTGGTGTTTGTAAGCCATTAAAGGAGTGACATTTGTGACTCTAAAGCTCCAAGAACAAGAAGATCAAACAAGTGTTTCAAGGTAAGCTTCTAACTCTCATTTTGTATTGTTCTTATGCTCTATTAGCTATTAGAAGTCTTGGATCCAATGCATGTTTAATTAGAGAAACCTAGATCCAAGCATTAGGGTTTGCATGTGCACATAGGAATGTTCATATGGCCAAAACCCATCAGTGGTATCAGAGACTAGATTGGTTTCTATTAAATTGATGCTTGATTGTTTGTTTCTTACTTGCAAAATTCGAATTTTGTGTTTCTGTGTCATGAACTCGACGAGTCCCATGGTGGACTCGACGAGTTGGCCTGACTCGACGAGTCCAGTTAGGAACTCGGCGAGTCCGAGCGTCAGGAAGGGCCAAATCGGGATTTTTTGATATTTATCTTATGGAAACTTGCCTTTATCATATTAAATCAACCCTAATCCAATTTTTTGATATATATGACTATAATCTTGATCTGATTAAAGATATTTATCAATTAATAAAATATATAATTTTCTTATGTGATAATTAATTAATTATTTTGATTAAGTGGTAAATTATTTTGCAAAAAATCATTAAATAAATCAAATATGGATAATTATGGAATTAATTGTTAATTAAGATTATTTGTTATTTGATCCTCCATGTTTTAAATGTTTAAAACTTGCCCTCAAGTTTTGAAATTTATGTTTTGTGATTAAACGTTTAATTTAAATTTCAAACCCTAGAATTTTACAAGTTTAAAATACAACCCTATACTAATAGAATATTACAAGATTAATATATATATATATATATATATATATATATATATATATATATAGAGAGAGAGAGAGAGAGAGAGAGAGTCAAGATCAAATAAGAAGGAAAATTTGATAGGAAGGTAAGAAGTTTTTTTTTTCTACATATTCTTTTAGCAAACAAACAAAATGAGTCATCACATGATTCATTTGTAAGATGATTCATAAGAAAAAATTCTCAAAAAAACATGTTGATGATTCATTTATACAATGATTTTGTTGTTATTCACTAAAATTGTCATAAAAATGAATATTTTCTTAATTTACTTAAAAATGAATCATGAAGATATTTTTTTGAAATTTTTTTCTTGTGAATCATCTTACAAATGAATCATCTAATGATTCATTTATTTTGTTCGTCAAAAAAATATGTACAAAAGAAACTTCTTACCTTCCTACAAAAAAAAATTTCTTACCGGATCTATATCCTATATATATATATATATATATATATATATATATATATATATATATATATATATATATATATATATATATATATATAAAACTAAAATGCTAGTCTTACCGTTAGTAGGCCTCATTCACGAAGCCGGTCTATAAGGTGGGTATAAGGTTGCGGCCTATAAAATGGCGCTTAATGGGTGTACACTCACACCCACCGCTTGCTTGATCGGTGAAGGGTCGTTAGCCGAACGGGTAGGATAGGGCAACCTCATCCTCTCATTAAAAGTATAATATGAAATACAAAGTAACTACATGTTTTTTCAAAAATTTCTCAATCTTAGTTACTTTAGGAAAAGTGAATTGATGCAATCCCATGAAATTACGCTTTGCACCCTTGCTAAGAAGTTAGTGGAACGTGTCTGGTTTACCGGCACACTAATTGGCTCTAAGCAAAGGTGGAAAAGGGTGATTCATTGTTTATCATAGTTCGATGGAGCGTGTGTGGTTTACCGGCACATCGAATAGGTGATCGTTACAATTAAGGCACCATGTGAATTTGCATGGTAATTCACACCCGCTTTGTAATCCTCGGTGTCCCAGTCACAAACAAGAGGGGCATATCGAGATTTAAACATGCCATTGAAATATTTCAATGAATCTCATCTAAACCTAGGAATTCTCAAATACATTTAGAACTTAAAGTTAGGTTTTCATGGTGGAGAATTAGTGAATCGTCATTCACTTACCTTCAAATTGTTTGCATGTTAGATTACGGCATCCCTTTTCTAATATGTAAATATTGTTGTTGGATCCTAGCCCTAATTTTCTTATTGGGTGATAATTAGGGATTCATATTCTAATCTATCTTTGTCCTTTCTATTTGTAAATATCAAACGCAAACAACGTTGCTGCTAGTTCATTCACATTGATGAGCCTTTCTCAAAAGGTCACCTTCAATGGGACGAACTTTAGCGAATGGATAAGATACATTCGCACTATTGCTCGCTATGAGGATAAGGAGTATGTCCTCGATGAGAAGCTCGAGAAAATCAACCCTGAAATCGCTACTCTGGCTGAAATGACCGCTTTTGAAACTCACGAGCGTGATGCAACAAAGGTACATTGCATCATGATAGCCACTATGAACTCCGAATTCCAAAAGTCCTATGAGGACATGTACCCGTACGAGATGCACCAAGACTTATTGGAGAGATACCACCAAAACACGAGACAAGAGCGTTATGAGATTTTCACTAACATGATTTCCGCTAAAATGGGTCATGGAGAGTCTCTTACCGTGCACCTGCAAAAGATGCAAAGGTATGTCGACCGTCTCCACAAGTTGAATGTTGACTTTGAGGAAGACTTGGCGATCGACATGGTGCTTCACTCTTTACCTCCAAGCTATAATCAATTTAGGATGACCTACCACATGAACAAAGAGGAGGTCACCCTAAGCAAACTATAAGGTCTCTTGAGGGTCGCTGAGAGCAACTTCAAGGACAAGTCCGTTGCACCAACTCCCAATCCACCCGCTGCTCCTGTTTTGGCTATTGGACAAGGAAAGGGAAAGAAGAGGAAGGCTTCGTCTAAGAACTATCACAAGGTTAAAGCCCGAGATGGTGCCTCTTCTAGTGGGACCAAAGTTGATCCTGCTAAGCCCTGCCCTAACCCAAAGGAGGCAGAGTGTCACCACTGCCACAAGATAGGACATTGGAAGAGAAGCTGCCCAGAGTACCTTCAAGCCATCAAGGAAGGAAATATCAAGCCGTCTTCCGCAGGTATATACACAATTAAATCTAACGATTCATCTCATGCTATTTCTTGGGTTCTTGATACCGGTTGTGGTTACCACATTTGTTCTAATGTGAAGGGACTAAGAAGAAATAGGGATGTGGAGCATGGAAGGATTAATCTAATCATGGGGAACAAAAGATCGTCGCATGTGACCAAGATTGGAGTATATTCTTTAGTTCTTAGGAATGGTTTAGATTTGAACAATTGTTGCTATTCGCCAGAAATGGCTAGAAACATCATTTCATTTCATGGTTTGTTTAGACAAGGTTTTAGATTTTCTTTTAATAATGAGAATGGTTCTATTTTGGCTTATCTAAATGGTGTCTTTTATTTTGAAGCAATACCGTGTAATGGAATTTATGAAACTGTTATGATTGTTGATAACTTAGGAAATGATGTTTTGAACATAGATTCTTCCAATAGTATGGATAAAGAATCCTTGTGGCATTGTCGTCTTGGACATGTCAACAAGAAACGCATAGCCTAACTCCAAAAGGATGGAGTGTTGGAGTCATTCGACCTTAGGGAAGATGACACATGCGAGTCTTGTTTGCTTGGAAAGATGACTAAGTCACCCTTCGCTGGTTCTTGCGAAAGGGGTGAGGGTCTATTGGACCTAATACATATCGATGTATGTGGACCGTTTAGATCAACCACGAAGGATGGGAACCGCTTCTACGTGACTTTTACCGATGACTATAGTAGATATGGGTATATCTATTTAATCAAGCAAAAGTCAGAAACTTTTGAAAAGTTCAAAGAGTTCAAGAATGAAGTGGAGAATCAATTGGGCAGGAAAATCAAGATGCTTCGATCCGATCGAGGAGGAGAGTACCTAAGTCTTGAATTCCACGATTATCTCATGGAGTGTGGAATAGTTTCACAATTGACGCCTCCTAGGACACTGCGGTTGAATGGTGTGGCAGAAAGGCGTAATCGAACCTTATTGGATATGGTTCGCTCTATGATGAGTCGTGATTCACTATCAATCTCTTTTTGGGGGTATGCCTTAGAGACTGCCGCCCATATCCTTAACCGAGTCCTTACTAAGAAGGTTGCCAAAACACCTCACGAGATGTGGACAGGGAAAGCTCCCTCGTTAGCACATATCAAGGTTTGGGGTTGCGAGACTTTTGTAAGACGAGATACTCATGACAAGATCGAACCTCGTAGTGAGCGATGTATTTTCATCGGCTACCCGCAGAAATCCTTTGGATATCTCTTCTATAGACCGAAGGACAATGTTCTCTTTGTTGCGAGGAGAGGAGTTTTCCGAGAGCAAGAACTCATAGGCCAAGGAGATAGTGGGAGGCAAATTGAGCTTGAAGAAATTCAAGAATCGATAGATGAAGGAACCTCTACCGCTGGCACTCAACCCAAGGAGGAAACTCCGGTTGAACCGATTGACGAATCCTTACCTCTTAGACGTTCCGAAAGAGTTAGAGTTCAACCCCAGTTTTATGGTTTTCATATTACTACCGAGGGGGACACGTATATTAGTGATGGTACACTAATAAACCTTGATGAACCTAATAGCTATAAGGAAGCCATGGCAGGCCCGAAGTCTGCAAAATGGAAAGAGGCAATGGATAGCAAGATCCAATCCATGTATGATAACCAAGTTTGGAATTTGGTTGATAATGTGCCCGGACGTAAGATCGTTGGGTGCAAATGGATCTTCAAGAAGAAGACCGACGTGGATGGAAACATACACACATATAAAGCGCGCTTGGTCGCGAAGGGCTTTACTCAAACTCCTGGAGTTGACTATGATGAGACCTTCTCACCAGTTGCGAAGATAAAATCTATTAGAGTGATGCTAGCGATTGCCGCATTTCATGATTATGAGATTTGGCAAATGGATGTCAAGGCCGCTTTCCTTAACGGAAAGTTGGCTGAGGATGTTTACATGGCTCAGCCAGAGGGGTTTGTGGATCCGAAGCATCCGAATAGAGTATGTAAGCTTGAGAAGTCTATTTATGGACTTAAGCAAGCATCTTGCAGATGGAATCTTTGCTTCGATGAGAAAGTCAAAGAGTTTGGATTTGTACGAAGCGAAGATGAGTCGTGTGTATATGTCAAAGCCAGTGGGAGCATAGTTAGCTTTCTCGTTTTGTATGTCGATGACATACTACTCATAGGAAACGACGTCCCGACTCTGCAGGAAGTTAAGTCCTGGCTCGGGAAGTGCTTCGCTATGAAGGACCTCGGAGAGGCTTCCTATATTTTGGGAATAAGGATAGTGAGAGAAAGAAGTAAGAGACTAATAGGACTTAGTCAGAACACTTACTTAGAGAAAGTACTAAAACGTTTTAGTATGGAAAACTCGAAGAAGGGAGAATTACCGATACAAAGTAATGCCAAGTTGAGTAAGACTCAAAGTCCGAGTACCGAAGCTGAGATAGCTTAAATGAGCCGAGTTCCATACGCTTCCGCAGTTGGCTCAATCATGTACGCTATGACTTGTACTCGCCTTGATGTAGCCTTTGCCTTGAGCATGGTTAGCAGATATCAAGGGAACCCTGGCAGAGCCCATTGGATTGTGGTGAAGAATATCCTTAAGTACCTTCGGAGGACGAAGGAATGGTTCTTAGTCCTCGGAGGGAGTGATGACTTGAAGGTGTGAGGGTATAGTGACGCCAACTTTCAAACTGACAGGGACAACTACCGTTCGCAGTCGGGCTGGGTCTTTACCCTGAATGGAGGAGCAGTGACTTGGAAAAGTTCCAAGCAGGAAACCGTAGCTGATTCAATGTGCGAATCAGAGTACATTGCAGCAAGCGAAGCGTCGAAGGAGGCAATATGGTTGAAGAACTTCATCGATGATCTTGGAGTTGTACCTGCCATAAAGGAGCCCATGGAGATTTTCTGTGATAATGAAGGAGCGGTTGCCTTGACCAAGGAACCAAGGGATCATGGTAGATCTCGACACATCGACATAAAATATCACTTTATTAGACATCGTGTAGAAGAAGGACAACTCGTAGTGAAGAGGATATCATCGGAGGATAACCCACCAGATCCGCTTACGAAGGGACTGAGTAGGGTTAAGCACTTGCAGCATGTTAGGAGTATTGGGCTGAAGGATGATATTAGCATAGATTAGATAGTAGTAGAAACGTGTAATAGATAAATGTAATTAACATTTGAAGATTAAATAAAAGAGTATTATTTATGAGTAATGTTACTGTCTTATGTTAATTGTTTAACTATTGTTTCATTTTGCATGTTTTGACTTCCAGAATAATTGAGTTTATTAAGAATAATCGAATTATTCAAATTATCCACAATCGTTCATATGTTGGAAGTAGATATGAATGAAGATTGTCATGAATTGGTGTGTAGATTGTCTAAATGGTATTAGACATAGCAAAGGATTGTTGCAACGTTCATGAGTGCTTATGTACTAGTTTTGAGCATTGGAACAAACCCGCGTTTGCTGGAATCACCTTATGGAATATGATATAAAAGGGTGATCGCAAGACGATAATATCATATAGTCTTAAAACCTAGATATATGGTTTGTTATTTGTTAATTGGTTGTACATTGATAATGCGAAAACGCATCGGTAACTCGGTGTTATAAAACGCATTGTTATGTATAGTTGATTAATGAATAAGTAAATGCATATAAGTCAAAGTTTATCTGTTACTTTTATCCCAAGAGGGTAAAAGCGATATCTCGGCCGCTCGATGATTTGATTTGACTTATGTGCCGGGCCCGGTCAGAACTGAATTGATGTGTTCGATTAAGTTCTATGTCAAATGAATCGGAGATCGAGAAACCAAAATGCTAGACTAATTTTTCCATAGAATTGTCAGCATGATATCTAACAGAGGACTGTACGATCCCTTATCTAAAGGACAAGATCGATTAGATCAGAGTTTGACAGCGTCTTTGAGAGCTACGATTGCAAATCGAATTGTACTTGTGCATATAGTTACTAGACTTATCCAAGTGGGAGACTGTTGGAATAGTGTCTGAGGCTGCAACTATATTAGGCAAGTATTTGACCCGATTGTGCATGGTCCTTTTGGGTTGCCTTCACCATAGCAACTTGGCAGGATGATTTATTATGACATAATAAATATTATTAATATATTATGAGAATAATATAAGGAATAATAATATTGTTATTTGATTAATATAAGTCATAAATTAATTAGAATTAATTTGGTGACTTAAAGAGATTAATTAAATAAGAGGGTATAAACTGTCAATTGTTTGATAGTTACACTTTGGGCTGTAAATCCTTCTTGGATAGGGTTGGACGATTTCTAGGGCTTGGGATAAGCCACAAATCGTCCAAGGGCTTATCATGGAAAGGATTTGGATTGCTTTGAGTAAAGATTATCCAACTAGGGTTTAAGGGTGAAACCCTAGGAGCCTTACAAGTATAAATAGACCCTTGGGGCAAGGGAAATTGGCACCTCTGCTAAAGCAAAGAAACCCTGGCCGATTTCTATTCCCTCTCCTCTCTCTCAAATCATCCTCTTGCTAGTTGGTGTTTGTAAGCCATTAGAGGAGTGACATTTGTGACTCTAAAGCTCCAAGAACAAGAAGATCAAACAAGTGTTTCAAGGTAAGCTTCTAACTCTCATTTTGTATTGTTCTTATGCTCTATTAGCTATTAGAAGTCTTGGATCCAATGCATGTTTAATTAGAGAAACCTACATCCAAGCATTAGGGTTTGCATGTGCACATAGGAATGTTTATATGGCCAAAACCCATCACACATGATATATAACTAATATTTAAACGACCTTCGGACAGAAAACCCAATACCTTACCAGACCACATCCCAGCGGGGAAAAGGAAATAAAGCGAGTTGTCCTTCCTAAGCCTTTTAAACATTGCTTATATAACTATACATACATAGGCATGCATTTGATAATAAGTATAACAGAGCTTAAGTAAACGTATTTGATAGGTATAAGAATTTGTAAAATAGTTTGAAGCAAAACAGTTTGAACAGTAAGAAAATCACTGGTTTTGTTGTTATTAATCACATGTGATTGATGTAATTACTATAAGTATTTTACTTGTATCCCCCTCCCCATAAAGCATTTAAAAACATTTAAACCATTGATTAAGGGGTATGAACTCACCTGTAGTGAGTGGTACGGATGAACTGAAGATGTAGGATTGCTAGGTGTCAAGTGAAGTCTTGAACACATTCTATGATCCTAGTTAACATATAATATCACATATATGTATCCAGTTAGTCTTTAAACAACTAATAAACAAATTCAAGACACCCTAACACATGCTAAACACCTTTTACAAGTGTTACAATTCTCAAGGATTGCATCTAAGTGTTGTAGGGAAAGGCTAGTGTGTTTGGGGTTCAAGGAACACTCCATTGGGGAGTTTACGGTTTTATGGTCATAACCAAAAGAGTTTACGGTTGTAAACCCTTGAGTTTACGGCCTTAAGCTCACCCTCTTTTTGACCATTTGTTGTTTGAAGCCTTCTAGGCCAATCCAAGCATTCCTACTTCATGTTTAAGCCTTAGGAAGTGTTTTGTGGCATCAATACACTCCTAAATGGAGTTTACAGTCCATGGACCATTTCTCCATGAGTTTACTACCATAAAATCTTATGGACTAAGGTATTTTGATGTTTTCAAGTCCTAAACACTTCAAGGTAATAGCCTAGGTTAGATTCTAGGCAAATGGAAGGAGTATGGGACATTTATACACCTTTTGGGGTGTTTACGGTTTTGGGAGATCCCCAAACCATAAACACATATAAATGTGAGGTTTTTGTGCTTTTTGTGTGATAAACTCATCAAGGATGGATCTAGACAAGTCCCTAAGACATTGTGAAGCATCTAGGCACCCTAAGGCACCACTTTGCACCTTACTTGGTGTTTACGGTTTTGGGAGCCTCCCAAAACCGTGAACACCTTGTTCTTGGTGTTTTTGGGACATTTACTTGATATTAATATGTATAGCAAGCTTTAAATGACTCTAGGATAGAAGTACTTACTTTGTGGAAACTTGAAATGAACTTAAAGTCCAAGAACACTAGTGTGTGTTCTTGGTGTTTTGGAAATCTAATCAAAACACAAAAATGGATGGATGAAAAGATGTATAATCACTGGTAGTTATGATACATCAACAGATCAAGCCAATAAGTACTTAAGTTTTTCGGGAAATTGAGCGAAAACCGGGATGATAGTTAAGAGTGTTTTGGAGTTTACTCTTTAGGGTGAAAATGAGAAGTGATGTACTTTGGGGAGTAAACTCATGTTTAAGCATGAGTTTATGGTTTTTGGGGTAGTTTACGGCCCAAACATAAAAGTTTGGTCGTGAACTTCTAAGCTACGTGGTTTTCGCGGTTTTTTTGAAATTTCAAGACCCGAGACGGCCCATCCGTTCACCCGTTCGTTTAAAGATTAATTATTAAAATAATCAAACGAACTTTAATTTCCTAAAAACAAATAAAAGTGAACTTGACTTATAATATGAAGTGATTGACTTTTAGGGTTTGACCGAATGAAAATTTCGGATTGTCACAATTTAGGGGCTAACTTTTCCAATATAAGGCTCAACAAGGGGTTTAAGGCATGAAGATTGGCCAAAGATTGATAAAGGTTGAGTCTTTAGGCTTAAAGGGCCTAATAGTGTCCAAGTCTGAGGTCTTAGCTTCAAAGCATGCTCCAAACCAATAATAACTCAAGAAGAAGCTAGAAATAGCCATAAACTCTCTAATGGAGAGATCTAACAAACAAGTGATCAAAGTTATGGCCTTTTACCTCCAAATGGCTGCTATAACTAAATGGATGCCAGATCCAAAGACTCCTTCTTGTTCCACCCCCCTTTACTCTTCAAATTTCTTAAAGGAATGCATTAAAACACACAGTCTTAGCCTTACACACTCTCAAAATGGAAAATAGCTTGATTAGGGTTTGTCTCTAGGTGATAAGGTGATGAGGGAGTCATGGTAAATGACTTAAGGTCCTTTAAATAGCGTGTAAACCCTGAAAATTAGGGTTTTCACACTCAGATCCAACTCCTTGAGTTGGGTCCTCCAACTTGTCGAGTTGATTCCAAAGTCTACGTGGCCATCTTAATCTCTACTCGACGAGTTGGGGCCTCCAACTCGTCGGGTTGCCCTGTCAAAATGCATATAAAACACTTTAAATTTATACATGGGAGTCGGGATGTTACATTTTCATTCTTATTTTTTCTGTTTGTAGCAACAATGATTATGTTTCATACTTAAGAAGTTAAAAGTTAATTTCATCATTGACGTCTCGATCAACACCAAGTTATAATATTACATTTTACAGAAAGACCATGCAAAACAAATTTGAAAATTAGTTTATATTACGGATGAACTTGGTATGCCACCATTTATTTTTTCCCCGTACATAGTACCATACAAACTATAGTTGATACATATTTTTGCTACAAGAGTACCATACAAACTATAGTTGGTACATATTTTTGTTACAAGTACCATACCAAGTATATTTGGTATCAACTTATTTGGCTATCAATAATTTTGGTTGATACAAGTTAGTAGTTATTTATACCATCTTTGTTTTACTTATTTATTATAAGATTTAAGAACCAACAAGCACATCGGGTAATCTTGAATTTAGTAAATGAAATTAATTTAATTATATTTTTGATTTACTAAAGAATTTAATTGAAGTAACTTTCACCCAACTTTTTAATTTTTTAATTTAAAGTGGTAATAATTGTCGACTAATGTGGCTAAATGATTTATACCTGTGCTTTTAGAATTGAAATATACGATTTTATGTGTTTATCTGTGTAAGTATGTGTGTGTGTATATATATATATATATATATACATATATATACACACATACATACATACATACATACATATATATACATACATACATATATATATATATATATATATATATATATATATATATATATGCTTAAGTTATTGTATTCTAATTAATTATTATGCGGATGTAGGGATGAATGTAGACCAATGATTTTAGTTATATTAAGTAATGAATTACCTATCTTTAAATTAGGAAACACATGTTTAATTGATGAAAATTTCGGGTTTTAAGGGATATCGATTCTTTTAATTTTAAATTATGATTTTTTTAATTAAATCATTTTTAATTTTAACATAATTTTTAATTTTACTCAATTTTATTCTTTTATAATGTAATTATGTTAGAACGATATTCTATAAAAATGCAAAAATATATTCTGATAGAGTACATATTTTGATTGAAGTAACTTCTTGTGGAAAAACAATATTCTTGAACCTTCAGTTGAAATATAACATGATCATTATATATTCAAACATTATAATGCAAACATATATTCATACACATTTTTACAGAATAATAGTCCAAATAACATCCTTAAATATATAATTTTTGAACAAATAGATTTGATTACTAAAATTATTTAATAGATAACATTAAAAATTTGCCTTATTTAATTAATTCTTAAACTATCTTGCCCAAATTAAAAGGATTAATTTAATATTTTTTTAATTACTAAAATTAATTAATAGATAACATTAAAAATTTACCCGATTTAGGTTTTGAAATGATTGACTCACATTGATCCATACATCCACATAATAATTAGTTAGAATATTTGAACCTAGCGCTCTCTCTCTCTCTCTCTCTCTTTATATATATATATATATATATATATATATATATATATATATATATATATATATATATATATATATATATATATAACTTGGCTGGTACAATAGTATTCTAGTATTTAAACTTTTGCACAATTACTGTACCAAGTTTAATTAATTGGTATGACACTTCCTAGTATTTAAACTTTTGCACAATTACTGTACCAAGTTTAATTAATTGGTATGACACTTCCTGCAAAAACAAGTTGGTTACCAACTTTCTTAGATTGTCATTTTAACATTTATTTGGCTAATTACTAAATTTTATAAATAGTTAATATATGACAAGATTATAAAAAGCTTGTCATGGCTCCATGACTTATATTACTGTCACATTTTAATAAAATGTTGTCTTAAATCATATATGTATATATAAATGAACAATAATATATATATATATATATATATATATATATATATATATATGTTAATTATATACAAAATTATCGCCTTAAGTCACGTCTTACAAACGACATGATTCGCCACAACTCGTAATTCGTAAAAGTTTGTGGTTTGATATTGTCATCAAATCACACCTAACGTTATTTAAAACTTTGATATATAGAATTCGTTTAGGTGCTTTTCGATAAATTTGACATTAAAAGATTTTTTTTTTGTATAAATAGAAATTGCAATTCATATATGTATGTATTCTCATAACTTTTTTTATACGTCTAAAATTTGTTTTTAAATAACCTTTATGAGTATAGACTAGAAGAGACAGTGGATGATATCCATTTAAGGTAAAATGATCAAACGGCTGAAATGCGTTTGATCATCTCCACTCTCTACTCATCTTCTTGATCCCCAATTGGGTGCAGGTTTTTGCCATTAAAACCAAACTCTCACATTACACACTGTTAGAAGAGAATTTGAGAGATTCGGCTACGGATCTGAAAACCCAGATCTCAAAATCTTTCATTTCTCCTTTCCGATCATATGGCTAATCGATCGCATCTAGGGTTTCACGTATGGATCTGCGTTCTTCTTCTTTTATCCATCCATGGATACTCCTTCTACCTCCCTGGTGTCGCACCCCAGGATTTCTATAAGGCAAGAAATTCCGATTTACCTCAATGTGGTTCTGGTGTTTCAATGTTTGATGATATTGCTAGTTAGGGTTATTGTTATTGCTCATCAAATATGATTTAAATAGATCGTTACAGTTACCTTGTGTTTTCATTGATTTCGGAAGAATCTAGTATGTCGGCATGTTCTTTTCCAAGATCCATTGTTAGCTTCCATGTTCGTATGTATTAGCTTCTGTTTCTTGATTAATCATAAAAATCAGGAACTTTTTTCCCCAATTTGTTTACTCGGTGTAGTGATCTTAGACTTAGATGACAGGGCGTTGGTTCCTGTTGTCGATCTTGCTTCATTTGGATCATTGTCTTCTGAGATCTCAGCTTCTAATCATTATCATATCCTTACACTCTAATCTAATGGTTTAATCTTTTTTATTACGTAGCTGTCAACAATCTAACTATGAGTTGTGTATGTTATGATGACTATAGGCCCCCTAGAACTCAACTTGTGTCCATGAAAATGATCTGATTTGAAAATTAATAAATTGAGATTATTAGCTTTTGGGCCCTACACACTGGTAATAGTGCTGAAGGAGTAGATCTTCCCACATACAAGCCCTTGTATTGTATCCACCAAATGGGGCCTTCCTGTTGTGTGGAAAATCTCTTAAAAGCTATCAAGCTATTAAGGATACCTCAAATACTACTACTGTTGTCTATGTGTATATGTATAATGTATGCACACAGACAACAACTGTATTATACTATTATTATAAAATAAAAATAAAGACAATGGGCTTCTTTGTTTATAATATCATGAAAGTCTTCTTTCTTGACTTTTTGTATTAAGTTGTTGTTTCTGCATTAAGTTAAAAAGAAACATCCACCCATTTAGCAACGTGTATAAATATTTTCATTTTGTGATTATAGGGAGATGTTCTGAGGGTAAAAGTGAACAAATTGGCTTCTACAAAGACTCAACTCCCATATTCTTACTACTCTGTCCCTTATTGTCGCCCAAATAAAATAGTTGACAGTGCTGAAAATCTTGGGGAAGTTCTTCGTGGTGATCGTATAGAAAATTCTCCTTATGAGGTATAAAACTACAATTTTTGGATCAATTATGTTCCTTTTTACACTATGTTCTATAGTTTTCTAATGAACATTTGTTTGCAGTTTCAAATGCGAGTGCCACAAATGTGCAATGTTGTATGCCGAAGAGTATTAAATGAGAAAACCGCCAAAGAATTTAAGGAAAAGATTGATGATGAGTATAGAGTTAACATGTAAGACACTTAACATCAAAATTTTTGAATTTCACTATTATGTAGGCCTAGACAAGGATAAGACATGAAAAGACAAGACCTGGCATGATAGAATAGGTTGTACTGTGTTTGGTGTGCATTGGAATTGGAGAGACTGAGACTGATGTTAATGGGACAAAGAATGAAACTTTTGTCCCACCCAAAAAAAGTGGGACAAGGACTTGCTTTTGATCTCGTCTGTGCAAAAGACACGGATACCCTTTTCATCATCATCTTGATCTCTTGTTGGTGCAAAAGACATGAATACCCTTGTGTTGTTATTGATTTGTAAGCTTTTGTGGACAGGATATTGGACAATCTACCTTTGGTTGTTCCCATGACAAGGCTGGAAAAGGATTCACCTGTTATATATCAGCATGGATATTTTGTGGGACGCAAAGTACAGTATGCAGGAGTAAGACCCTTTTTTTATTATTATTTATTATTTATTTATTTATCAAGTGTTGTATATAGCATGCTTGGGGAATTGGAAGGAAAAGAAAAAAAAGAGTGAAATTTTGTAAAAAGTTTGGATGTAATGGGGATCTTAAGCCGCTCTTTTTACATTAAGTAAAAAAGTAACACTTGTATATAGCAAGTCCTGTGTGGAAAAAGTGTCTGAATGAGACTAAATGCCCATTTTACCCCTACATTCCAAAAAACAAATTTCATAATATTCACAACTTTTAACAACATTCATCTATAGCTGTCCAGATTAAGTTCTTAACTGATTGAGCTTATTAATTCAAAAAGAAACAGCCACTTATTATATTTTTTCTAACTTGTAATTATCTGCAGACAAAAGAAGAAAAGTATTTTATCAACAACCATTTGACATTCACTGTGAAGTTTCACAAGGATGTGCAAACTGATTCTGCAAGAATTGTAGGATTTGAAGTTAACGCATTCAGGTAACAACACAATCAAAGCTTTTTATTATGACTTAATCACTTAATAGAAAAAACCCTCAAATTCATTTCCCTGACTTTCTGAATTAAGTCGTTCTTTCTGAATTAAGTCTTGTTTCCATTGATTGTGTACAGTGTTAAGCATCAATATGATGGTGAATTCAATGCAAAAACCACCCGCCTATCAACATGTGATGCTCACGCAAAACGCATGGTCACAAGCTCCGATCCTCCACAAGAAGTCGAAGACAAAAAAGAAATCATTTTCACTTATGACATTGATTTCCAAGTAAGTTAAGTTGTGGGTCCCACCATGGTTTTCTTTTTATCAAATCAATTAACATTTTTTTTTAAAAACAGGAAAGCGATATCAAATGGGCATCAAGATGGGACACGTATCTTCTAATGGCAGACGATCAAGTCCACTGGTTTTCAATCGTGAATTCCCTCATGATTGTTCTATTCCTTTCCGGGATGGTAGCCATGATCATGTTAAGAACACTTTACCGCGATATCTCAAAATACAACCAATTGGAAACACAAGAAGAAGCGCAAGAAGAAACCGGATGGAAACTCGTACACGGTGACGTATTCCGCCCGCCATCCAATTCCGACCTCCTCTGTGTCTACGTCGGAACCGGAGTCCAATTCCTGGGAATGATACTAATTGCCATGATCTTCGCCGTCCTTGGATTCCTTTCCCCATCGAACCGCGGTGGTCTCATGACCGCCCTTCTCCTCCTCTGGGTCCTCATGGGTATCTTCGGCGGGTACGCGTCGGCGCGTCTTTACAAAACTTTCAAAGGAACGGAATGGAAAGCGATTACCCTCAAGACCGCGTTTATGTTCCCCGGAATCGCGTTTTCCGTCTTCTTTGTGCTTAACGGTTTGATATGGGGGGAGAAGTCATCCGGAGCGGTTCCGTTCGGGACGATGTTTGCTTTGGTGTTTTTATGGTTCGGAATCTCGGTTCCGTTGGTTTTCGTTGGGAGTTACATTGGATTCAAGAAGCCCGGAATTGAAGATCCGGTGAAAACGAATAAAATCCCGAGGCAAATCCCGGAACAAGCTTGGTACATGAGCTCGATTTTCTCGATTTTAATCGGTGGGATTTTGCCATTTGGTGCGGTTTTTATCGAGTTGTTTTTTATCCTAACATCCATCTGGTTGCAGCAGTTTTATTATATTTTCGGGTTTCTTTTTATTGTGTTTTTGATCTTGATTGTGACGTGTGCGGAGATCACGATTGTTTTGTGCTACTTCCAGCTTTGTAGTGAGGATTATCTTTGGTGGTGGAGGGCGTATTTGACATCGGGTTCATCGGCTTTATATCTGTTTTTGTATTCGGTTTTCTATTTCTTCACAAAGCTTAATATCACCAAGGGCGTTTCGGGGATTTTGTACTTTGGGTATATGCTGATTGCTTCGTATGCGTTCTTCGTGTTGACCGGGACGATTGGGTTCTATGCGTGTTTCTGGTTCACCAGGCTGATTTACTCTTCGGTCAAGATTGATTGATTGATTATGTAGTTTTCTTGATGATTTATAGGGAGATTAGGGGTGCTTTATTGATATGTTTAGTTATACGAATTGTTTTTGGGTAATTGGATTTGGTATTTGATGAATTTTTTTTTTTTTTGGATAATTTGTATGTAGAGATTTGAGGGGATTATTAAGGCATCTTTTCGTTCTTGTTTATGATAATTTGTATCTTCATGCAATATTAGTTTTATGATTGCAATATTGAGTTTGACTTTGTTTCGTTTGGTTTGGTTTGGTTTGGTTTTAAGACTAGAGGGTATGGTGCGGTTTGGGACCGCACCTTGGTGCCACCTCAGCAGGGAACACCGCCCCCAGGGTGCGGTTTCCTGCCATTGAGACCGCAGTGCGGCCTTTGAAGACCGCGATATTTGATTGGTTGGTCAAAATTTTGACCGTTGAACGCAATTTCGTCTTTTTTTTTTCTTTCCTTCCTATATATATACACATATCAAACTTAATTTTTTTCACAATACAATCTTCTCTCTCTCAATTTTTTATTTTTTTTATTTTTTTTTTATTTTTTTTATAAAATCACCACTCTCCAAAAAATGTCATCTTCTTCATCTTCTGAAGAATTTCAGACTATTTTTGATACCGCTATTGCGTGTGTTCAAATGGCGGAACAAACATACAACGTTGTATGTAACAACGCAGCTGCAAGTTCTCAACAGAGAACACGAAAATACATTTACAGAAATCGTGAAGAAGCCAACCAACGTTTGGTGCAAGACTATTTTGCAGAGAATGCCACTTACCAAGTGTATTATTTTCGTAGGCGCTTCAGAATGCTCAAAGGTTTATTCGAACGTATAGTTGAAGATGTAACGAGGGAGTGCAGTTTTTTCCAACAACGCTACGATGCTAGAGGTACACCCGGTTTCACTCCGTTACAAAAATGCACGGCCGCACTTCGTCAGTTAGCATATGGCATTCCGCCTGATGCGTTAGACGAAAGTTTTAGGATGTCTGCTAGGACAGCACGAGACAATCTCCATTTTTTCTACAAAACTGTCATTCAGTTTTATGGTCCAAAATATTTACGTAAGCCTACACGTAATGACATCTTGCAATTGCAAGCTCATCATGCTAGTGTGTATGGGTTTTCTGGAATGCTAGGAAGCTTAGATTGTCTCCATTGGGCATGGGAAAATTGCCCTACAGCATATCATGGGCAATTTACACGAGGCGATCATGGTCACCCAACGGTGGTACTTGAAGCAGTTGCATCACAAGATATGTGGATTTGACATGCTTTTTTTGGTTCTCCTGGTTCGATTAACGGCATCAACGTTCTTAACCGTTCACCAATATTTAACAACATATACGATTGATCCGCACCAGATTCTTCTTTTCAAGTGCATGGAACGCCATATAAGTATGGTTATTATCTGGTCGATGGAATCTATCCTGAGTATGCTGTGTTTGTTAAGTCGTTTTCAGCTCCACATGGTTCTAGACGAAAGAAATTCAAGAGAGCTCAAGAAAGAGCTAGGAAGGATGTTGAGCGTGCTTTTGGAGCTCTGAAGAAACGGTGGTTCATGCTGAAAAAACCAGCAGCTTATTTGGGCGAGGAAAAACTTCAAGAAATCATGTATACGTGTATTATATTGCATAACATGATTATTGAAGACGAAGGAAGAGCGATATGTGCGTTTGACGAGGAAGAAATAATACCAGAGACACAGCCAATAGAAATTGGTGGCGAAGAGTATATAAACAGAAGAGCAGAGATACGTTGCAATGAAACATTTCATAATCTTCGCAATAACTTGGTGGAACACATTTACGGGGTTCAAAACATTAACCTTAATTTGGATCCACCGGATGACCCCGAAGACGAGTTCTCGGAGAACGACTTTATGTAGTTTCCTTTAGTTATTTTATTTATGTTTTTTAAGTTTATAGGGTTATTTAAATGTCATGTGTGTGGTTTTTTTTAGTAACGCAATGTACTGTTTTTTTATTTTTATTTTCAAGTAATGAAGAATTATGTTTTTTTTTTTATTAAAATAGAAGGTATATTAAATTAAATTAGTTAAAAAAAAAGAAGTTTTATTAAATTAAAATACTTAAAAAAAAAACAAAAAAATAAAAGAAATGCAAAGTGTGGCACCACACCCTTGGTGTGGCAAGAAACCACACTTAAGTGGTAAAATGTGACGTGGCGCTTACGTGGCAAGGGAGGGAGTGCGGTTTCGGTGGCACCACTCCCTCCAGCCTAACAATTAAAAGACATGGCAGAAGTTGATCGGCATCAAATATTTTCTTTATCATTATTAAATCATATTATTCCAAAACTGAATAAAAGAATATCATTTGGTGAAACATTAACCCAGTTTGAGAGTTGACCAAGTAGGCAACTATATTTGTTAATTTTCAAACAATTATCTATTATGCTCAAAAAAAGGCATGATTATCACATTATATATATATATATATATATATATATATATATATATATATATATATATATATATATATATATATATATATATATATATATATATATATATATATATATATATATATATATATATATATATATATATATATCATTTTGAAAACAAAAAGAATCTATAAGAAAACAACACATTTATTTGCGGTATTAATAATTACTTATGTAATAGTATATCTATATATCGTGTCAATAATAAAGAATAATTTGTAATTTTAAGCATGTATACATATTTTATGGAATTAAAGAAGAAATTGTAGTTTTTTAATCATGTTATTATTGATTGGTCGTGGTAAAGTGTAAAGAGTTGAAATGATTTAAAAGAGTTTTACTTATGTAAGAGTGGCAAAGACTTATGGTAAAGAGTTAAAATGATTTAAAAGAGTTTTAACATGAACATATATGCATTTATGTAAAATTGAAAAAAGACTTATGTGTCCCTCTAAAGTCCATAGAAAACCAAAACAAATAGTGTGTGCTAAACATATCTCACATGTACTTGAGGCTGACTACCTCAAGTATGGGACCCGGTGATTGATAACATACTCGTATACTCCCATAGAAAGGCCAAAAAAAAAGTCGTGTTATAGTGGATTTTATAGTGTCCATTGCTAAAAAAAAAAATAGAAGATATAGTAAGGTTTTGTGCTAGCTACTTCAAATATTATTTTAATAAATTTTATAATCACATGCTACTCATCCAAATACCACGACTCCCCCCTTTTCATCTCACCCAATTTCTACCCCCTATATAAAGGCACCATCCGCTACAAATGGCAGCAGCAACCGCCATTAGAGTTGCAGCACATTCTTCTCTCACTCTTCTCGCGTCATCCCCATCTTCATCTTCCTCCATTATCAAAAACTTTAGATCCATATCCCATCTGGGTATCATTTCATTTTCTGCAAACCCCTTGTTGTTTTCTTCTCCAAGAAGCAAACGTATGGCTCACGTTGTCGCTAAGGCCACTCTTGGCCTCACTCATCCTGCCCAAATCGACCATCCCAAGGTTTATTTCTATCATAGTTTCGATCATTTTTCTTGATTCATGTTCTGTTATTACTATTTTTTTATGATCGATTAATCGTTCATCGTACCCGCTAACCTAGCTGTGAAATCATTTGATCTGTGCTAAAATTGTTATATCAAATAGCTTATGTGTAATCTAGGACGTAGGTATGACGTTAATTCATACATATAATCGGATACTTGAACTGTACTAAAGAAGTAAATGGTGCTATTATAATAAAAAGTCAACTATTAATTGAAAGATTAAAAAAGTCTTCCAATTCAAGGAGGGTATGATTTTTGTCAAGCTTTTGATCTCCAAAAGGTTACCAATTTTTCTAAACATAAGTAGCTCTTTGTCAAGTTTGAAGTTAAAAGATAAAGTAATCAAAATAGATTGTTTTATCAATATAGATCCACATAGTATATGATTCATGAAGCAAATGATGCAAACCCCGATTCTCTCTTTATCTTTTTCTAATTGCACTGAAAACATATCTATACAACTTACCCATATTTATTGCTCCATTCTAAGACCCAAAACATGTTTGTACCCAAATGAATCTAAAGATCTTTCTATTAGCATTTCAAGAACTTGTAACAAATGATAAATGCAACAAGACCCCATTCTAAATCATTCTTTTTTCTTTTTGAAACATGCAAGATTTCTTTTGCTGCTAAAGAGACCAATTTGGTAGAATGGAAAGGAGATATACTCGCAGTGGGTGTCACAGAGAAAGACATGGCAAAAGACCAAAACTCAAAATTCCAAAACCCGATTTTAAACAAGTTAGATTCCCAATTGAGTGGATTATTGTCAGAAGTATCTAGTGAGGAAGATTTCACAGGAAAAGCTGGACAATCAACTGTTATTAGATTTGCGGGTCTTGGATCCAAACGGGTCAGCTTAATTGGGCTTGGAAAGGGTCCCACAGGCCCATCTTATCGTAGTCTTGGTGAGTCTGTTGCATCAGTTGCAAAGTCTTCTCAAGCAAAAAGTGTTGCCATTGCTCTTGCTTCTTCAGAAGGGTTAACTACTGAATCAAAGCTTGCTACTGCTTCAGCAATAGCAAAAGGCAAGTTTTTATTTTTTCTTATCTTTTATTAGGTAGGTTGCACCTTGAATTTTTTTAGATAATTAATACATGGAATAGGATTACTAAATGTTGAGTTATTTTCTTTGGTTTATGATAGGCACATTATTGGGTACTTATGAAGATAACAGATTCAAATCCGAGTCAAAGAAATCCACTCTTAACTCTGTTGACCTTTTTGGCCTTGGATCTGGACCCGAGCTAGAAAAGAAACTTAAGTACACAGAAGAAATTTGCTCAGGGGTAATTTTGGGAAAAGAGCTTGTAAATGCCCCTGCTAATGTCCTCACTCCTGGTTAGTCATCCTTTTTTTTGGCTAACTTTTTACCCTTTTTGGGCCCATTTGTTACATGTTTATGTTTATGCTTCAGGGGTATTAGCGGAAGAAGCTGAAAAGATTGCTGCAGCATACAGTGATGTAATTACAGCAAAGATATTGGATACAGAACAATGCAAAGAATTGAAAATGGGTTCATATCTTGGTGTGGCTGCTGCTTCTACAAATCCTCCAAAGTTTATCCATTTATGTTATAAACCTCCAAGTGGTTCCATTAAAACCAAGCTTGCTTTAGTAGGAAAGGGGTTGACTTTTGACAGGTGATAATGATATTCTCTTATTTTGTTTTCAAATTTGTTATTAGTTAGAGAATGTGTATTTCATATTTTCTTCCAAATGTGACATTTTTTGTTGTTTTTTCTGTTTGCAGTGGTGGCTACAACATTAAGACAGGACCTGGTTGTTCAATTGAGCTGATGAAGTTTGATATGGGCGGCTCTGCAGCGGTTTTAGGTGCTGCAAAAGCCCTTGGTCAAATTAAACCGCTTGGTGTAGAGGTGAAATGATATGTTCTAATGAAATTTTATAAAAAAGTTACCTGATAAGGGGAAAGTTTCTTCCTTTTTATACATAAAGTCTGTTTCTTTTTTGGATTGAATGAAGTGTCTGAATGTGAATCCATTAAGTAAAAAAAGTAATAAAACCTTTTTATACTTTTGATATATGACTTTTGTTTATAAACTATGCTATTACAGGTTCATTTTATAGTAGCAGCTTGTGAGAACATGATAAGTGGAACTGGTATGAGGCCTGGAGATATATTGACAGCCTCAAATGGAAAGACAATTGAGGTACAGATTTACAAAAAATCATGAAAATTTGATAAATCATAACAAATTAGAAGTGTATTCAGAAGGCATTTTCTGTAAATACAATTATGAAGTTTGAATTCCCATCTTGTATATATAATTGAAGAATTCTATTGAATCTTTAATGTTAATGTAGGTCAACAACACTGATGCTGAAGGCAGACTTACACTTGCTGATGCTTTGGTGTACGCTTGTAATCAAGGAGTAGACAAGGTAACTTTTGCTATTATTTGGTAGATTTTTTTTAAAGAAAATGCCTTAATAAGAAAAAAATTATGTGGAATTACAATATTGTAATAGTAAAAAATGAAAGTTGAATGCTAACATACACAAATCAATGAAAAGTACATTGCTGTTTCTTGCATTTAGCTTTTTTAGTTGTTAAAGAATTGGTGACATGGCATATTCCATAATTTCTTCAGATAGTTGATTTGGCAACTTTGACTGGAGCTTGTGTGGTTGCTCTTGGGCCCTCAATTGCAGGTATACACAAATACATTAATAAGATAAAAAAAAAGGATATATAAAAATAGTCATTATTGACATTTTGCTTAAATGATAAAACAGGCATTTTCACACCGAGTGATGAGCTGTCAAAGGAGGTGGTTGCCGCCTCGGAAGTCGCCGGAGAAAAGCTTTGGAGGTTGCCAATGGAGGAAAGTTATTGGGAGTCGATGAAATCTGGGGTGGCTGATATGGTCAACACTGGTGGTCGTCAGGGTGGTTCTATTACTGCAGCTCTTTTCTTGAAACAGGTATCTGTGTTTTCTCCAAAGAATTTAAGGTTAATTGCAAAATTACATTTTTACCCTTTCTGCTCATCACAGAGAACAAGTAATTTCATATTAGATATTTGATTATTGGTCAAACCTTTTGTCCCCACCCAAAAGATGGGACAGGGGTCGTCTGTGTGCAAAAGACATAAATGCCCTCTCCTCATTATCATGATATAAGAACAATTAGTGGGGGGTATATAAAGAAACATATTGATGAAGATTGTGGTGAATTATTGCAGTTTGTGGATGAGAAGGTAGAATGGTTGCATATTGACATGGCGGGACCCGTTTGGAGTGACAAGAAGAAAGCAGCAACAGGATTTGCAATCCCAACTTTGGTGGAATGGGTCGTGTCCAACTCTTCATCTTAAAGGCTTTAATCAGTTTGGCGGGTTGACCCGTGGGTCTTCTTAAATTCTCTAGTGGACTAGTGGACTGGAGGGAGGTTCAAATGTGAGAGTGAGTGTTGCTGAATCTTAATGAATAAAAGGATGATGTCCATTTAAGGAAAAAAAATTGGATCTCTGTGTTTGGGTCTCCCAGTTTATGCATATGCAATTTGGTTATGGTTTTCACTGATTTTCTTTTGGGATTGTGTGTTGCATTTTGCATTGTTGCTTCTCAAAGGTTTTATTATTCGTATTCGTTTAAATTCTACCACTTCATATTTTAATGATGGAGGTGACACAATAATGAATGTTTCCAACCGTAAAAAACAAATACAATTTAAATAACTATATGGTTGAGAAAATTACTCCATAAAAAGTTTAGGGATAATGACTTGAGAGGGTAACATACTATTGATTTTTGTCACATTTGGTCATTAATCTTTTTTTCGTGCTCTAATAGCCATTAAACTTGTTGATTCGTGTAAAATTTCCCCCTATGACTGATTATAGCCGGTTTCAACGATTGCATGGGTCTGATGTGGCTTTTTTTCCTAGGTGGCCAATGAGATGGCATGTAGGCCTCGATTTTGCCTCCCATCGTCATTAAAGTTAAGAGTGAAGTCTCGTTTGGTCCTTAAATTCGATTAGGGCACCAAGTCTCATTAACCCCCGATTTTTTCTCCTTCAATCTTCAATCGGTCTCTGTAATGGCTTCATCACAATGTCCCATTGATCGAAACTTCATTGTAGTGGATTTCCAATATAATGGAACGTTTGCACCCAACCCATTAGTATACTTTGATCCCGACAGACAATCAGTAGGAGATGTTGACTTCAGTGCATTTGAGTACGAGGAGTTCATGGAATTCCTTCAAAAGCTCACCAGAACTAGAAGCAAAGACATTTACTTATGCCTTCCACAAGAGTCTTTAAGTCAGGGAATTCATACACTGGTGAATGACGGTGATTACAAAGAATTTTTGGATTTGGCTTATGCAAATGAAAGGAGAATGAATGTGTATGTGGACCACTATAATGAACCAATCTTCAAATGGATTGAGGAAGAGGAAAATGAAGATGAAGACTACAGCTGTGAAGAGGATGAAGACTCAGTATTCTTGGAGACTTATTCTGTTGACCATGAAGAAGATGATGTTGAATATCCATTCCCAGCCAACAAAACCAAGGGTGACAGGTTCTTAAACAAACTTTGTCTAGACACATTAGATGAAGATGTTGAATATGTTGAACCTCAATACCCTGTACATGATGATAGACAACCATGGAATCAGATGAAACCACTATTAGGTATGCGATTTTCTAACCCTGATGAGCTTAAAAACATGTTGAGCAACTATGCAGTTGCTAATGGATATGATCTCTGGTTTGAAAAAAATGACTCCCAAAGATTGTTAGTTAAGTGTTGCAAAAAAAAAACAAGTCACCTAATTGTCCATTTAGACTTTGGGCCTCTTGGATGAGTAAAGAGAGGACTTTTCAGATAAAATCTTTAGTTAGTGAACATAATTGTAGCAGGGTGTTTAAGTTTGGGTCCATAGTAACTTATAAGTGGTTAGGAAAACAGTTTATGAGTGAAATTATAGAGAAGCCAAAAATGAGTGTTAGGAAGATGAAAGCTAAAGTTTCAACAACATTCAATATAAATGTGAGTGAGGGGCAATGCAGAAATGCAAAGAAATTTGCATTACAAGAAATTGAAGGAAGTCTAATTGAACATTATGGGAGATTATGGTCATATGGTCATGAAATTCTGAGGACAACCCCTGGGTCTACTGTGAGGATGGATGTAGACATCATGCCAGATTCCACAACTTTGTTTTCTAAGTACTATGTCTGCTTTAAAGCTATAAGTGATGGTTGGAAGGAAGGGTGCAGGCCTGTGATTGGCCTTGATGGTTGCTTTCTAAAGGGTATTGTTAGGGGAGAAGTTTTGGCAGCTGTAGGGAGGGATGCAAACAACCACATCTACCCTATAACATGGGTTGTAGTTGGAGTTGAGAACAAGACCACATGGAAGTGGTTCATAGATCTCCTCATGGATGATATTGATGGTGGTCTTGGTGCAGGCATTACCCTTCTTTCTGATGGACACAAGGTGAGCATTGGTTCATATTTATACATCTGTTTTTATGCATGTTTCACTAATTTTGTTGTTGTTATTTGTAGGGGTTGCTAGAAGCAGTAAAAGAAAGGTGTCCAGAAGCTGAACACAGACAATGTGCCAGACACATTGTGGCTAATTTTGCTAAAAGGTTTACCGATCAACATTTCAGGAAGCTTTTTTGGAGGGCTGTTAGAGCTAGTACTGAACAGAAGTTCAAACATGTAATGGAAAAGATCAAATCTTTAGATACTCAAGCATATGACTACCTTATAGACAGAGATCCTACTACCTGGTCTAAGGCATTTTTTTAAAGAGGGCAGAGATTGTGATACAGTTGAGAATGGGGTGAGTGAGAGTTTCAATTCTGCTATTAGGCATGCTAGAAGGAAACCAATCATCACTATGCTAGAGGAGATTAGGATATTTGTGATGGAGAGGATATACAGTCAAAGAGTAGAAGGAATTGAATGGGATTTGAATATATGTCCAAGTATTAGGAAGCTTATACAAGATTTGAAGATTAAACAGAGGTAACATGTAGTTTTACAATTCATCTGTCCAAGTATTAGTTTGTGTTATTAGTTATTAATTTGTAGTCATTATTGCCTTATACAGATTGTGGGGGGGTTACTCCTTGTGGTTATCAAAAGTATGAAGTTAGGTTCAATGATGCAGCATATGGAGTGGATCTAATTGCAAAGACTTGTGCATGCATAATATGGCAACTTACAGGGATACCATGCTTACATGGAGTAGCTGCAATCTCTTCCCTGAATCAAGATGTAGAAACATATGTGTCCCAATCATACAGTAAAGAGGCTTATCTAAAATGCTATAATTATAACATTAACCCTCTTAATGGTAGTGATATGTGGCCAGAAGTTCCTTATTGAAAGCCTTTGCCTCCCAAAAGAAGAAGATTACCTGGTAGGCTATCAGTGAAAAGGAAGAGGGATGCAATGGAAAGGGAGTTGAGTGGACCAGTTAGACATTCTGTGACAAGAAGGGGATCCCTGATAAAGTGTAGTATTTGCAAGGAACCAGGTCATAACAAGAAAAAGTGTTCATCTAAGCAGCAAACAAATACATCAGGTAAATGTCCCAATTATCTGAACACAATACATCATATTGATAAGTAATCTTAAGACTTTAATTTTTTTGCAGCACCAAGTTCATCCAGGGGTAGTGGAGCAGGACCAAGTCAACCACCAGCAGCAGCCCAACCACCTCCACCACCACCACAGTAGCAGCCCAACCACCTCCACCACCACCAGTAGCAGCCCAACCACTTCCACCACCATCACCACCACCAGCAAGGCCTGTACCAAGAAGGGCCCCAATTGGTAGAACTGGACGGAGGAAATATTCTGAAAGGATTGTCAAAATGGCATTGAGGAGGAACATACCTGAGGTTGGGAGCAGTGCAGAGAACCCTGCAGTCCTTAATTAAGTTGGTGTGTAGGTAGTGGGTGGGCACATATTTTGTTATCAAGTTGTGATGTAAAGACAATACTATGTTTTATTTATGCTTTTCTTTTGGGTTTGTGGGCACATGGTGGCCCTTCTTTTGTGGTCCCTGGAAGGAATCTTTTGTACTATCTTTTGTGTATGCAGACAACTACTCACCCTTTATTTAATTTAGAATATTGATGGAGTATTTCAATGAATTCAACCACCGTATTCAATTAGTTTCTTATTATTTCTATGCATTGTTGTCTCATTGATTCCATTACAGTCAAAGAATGGAATCCTATATTGTTAGCTTAGATAATATGACAGTTAATCAGTTTTGACTACCAAGGGTAGTTTCGTCAATTCCTACTTTCTAGTCTGTTACAAGTTATTTAGACATCTTGATGTGTAATGTTATTAATTGAAGGAAGTCTAATTGAGCATTATGAAAGATTATGGTCAGTTAATCAGTTTTGACTACCAAGGGTAGTTTCGTCAATTCCTACTTTCTAGTCTGTTACAAGTTGTTTAGACATCTTGATGTGTAATGTTATTAATTGAAGGAAGTCTAATTGAGCATTATGAATGATTATGGTCAGTTAATCAGTTTTGACTACCAAGGGTAGTTTCGTCAATTCCTACTTTCTAGTCTGTTACAAGTTATTTAGACATCTTGATGTGTAATGTTATTAATTGAAGGAAGTCTAATTGAGCATTATGAAAGATTATGGTCATATTAGCTAAGTTGTTGACTGGAATTAGCTAAGCTTTTGACTGGAGTTAGAAAGAAGTCTTGATGTGTAATGCTATTAATTGTACATATATGCCTTCATTCCAGTCAAAATTACTACTATTTGTGATTCCATTCCAGTCAAAATTACTACTTTGTGATTCCATTCCAGTCAAAATTACTTCATTCATTTATATTAGTTAACCATTAATACAAAATTTATTTTTATTAGGAAATCATTAATACCGAAAAATCATATTCAAATTATCACATACATATACGATTCATCCTTGAATACGTGACTTACACTTATTTTCAATTGTTTCTTTTCTTCAAACCTTCTCCTACAACATCATTATTATTGCTTATAACTTCCATCATCATTCTCTGCTTCAAAATTCGTTCTTGTGCACTAGAAGGCCAGTACATTCTTTTGCTTTTTATATCTTTTTCGATTATTTTTTTGTTCTTATATCAAATGTATGTATTCATATATTTCGATTTTCTTTGTCACAAATTACAATTAGTAAAAACGTTACGGTTATTAGAAAAAATAAGACCGTTAAGATTAGTAAAATTACAATATATAACTAAATTATCATAATAGTAATGAAATGTCATTATTTGATATTTCTTATAATTGAAAGATATACCAAATTACATTGATGAAATAATAAAATTATTCAAAGTTGCACCAAAACTAATGCAAAGTTCTTGCGAACACCAAATAAATAAGAACAAACATAAAAGCTAACACTTATATTCATAATCAATTTAAAATAAACCAATCATGATTTAGAAAAAAATCTTCATTGATGATATACTAAAACTAAATCCATATAACATTTAACATTCTATAAATTATATTATATAACTTTATTTGAATAAATGAAATAGTTGTCAATATTTAGTGTAACAGAAATAACGTTATATTGGTTGTCAATATATGTTTAAATGAAGTAACCTTATTATGGAAGGAACGTCTAATTAAAATGCTTATAATGATATAACTATATGAGACGAACAAGGTCGTTCAACTAATAAAACAAAAAATGTTGTCTACAAAGAGGTCCTCCAATGATTATAGATATTTATCGTTTTCAATATATATTCTACACATTTTAATAATACAAATAACCATATATTTTTTTTATAATCATTATGTAATATCTGTAAACGATTATATATTTTTTACGTGTTTCCCGCATTTAAGCGGCCTATAATCTAGTTATAATTGTTATATAGTAAAATGCGGTTATAACAGATTGACATAAGTGATAACTTGCAAAAAATGAGTTGTGTTAATTATGAAAGTTTTAGGAGGTGAGCTATTATCGTCGTGAATGTAACCTACTTTTACAAGAAACATTCGTGCAAAATGATCAGAAAAGACTTCTTTATGTAGTGCCACAAATTTCTGTTTTGATTCGATTCCACTATGGGACTAATTCCACATATTTGATTGTATCAAAATCACTAATACCTATATAAAAACAACATTTAACTACAAAACAAACCGTAATAAAAAAACCAAATTTGGAACTGTTCTTTGGATTTCAAATTACGGTTTATGTTTTGACAATGTAATTTGCATTTCTAGGTTCTTTAAGTTAATTATAAATTGTCGTAGACACTGCTAAACAAGATAATACCCAAAAGACAACAACCCAAGTAAAGATGACCTATTTAATCCGCACAAATTAAACACATTAATATGGATTAGTTCTTTGGATTCCAGAATTGTTCTTCATAATAGGGAGATTACTTTTAGTCTATTCGGTATGGGCAACTCCATAAGGTGTTATGCTGATTTGGCAGCTCTCATAACAGCGCCATAACACGGGAACACCGCCCCCCTCTCATGTTATTTGATGTTATGTTAAGAAATGTAACCATGACATGAGAATCAACCAATCAGAAGCCATTATCTCACTCTCTATCTAATTCTCTTTGTATCTCTTAACATGTTATAACATTTACACACCATTTCCTACATAAATCAAATGATGTTAAATATGATATGACATATAAGTTGGCAAATTTTGAATATGATAACATATCTTAACATGTTGTCCACATCCACCAGCCTTACTATCTAACTACAAATCTTGGAAATAAAAACCGTAAACTAACCTAGTTCAGCATATGATGCTCAGCCGAGTGCAAATGAATGCTTCATCTTGTAGAAAATTTCCAGAAAATATGAAACGTCGTATCATAGTGTGGTGGGTACCATAGACCACATAAAGGGTATGATCTGACTTTTTTCATATGTGAAATGACTTATTCCGGCAGAATATTATTGTAAAATGTAAGAGGTTAGCTAAAAAGACACCCAATTTTACCATATAGACACTCTAATTTAATTTTAAAATATTATATTGGTTGAAATTGCATTGTTTTCCAAAAAAAATGATTATAAGTAGTTAACTATAGGTTGACTTTTTAAAAAGTGGTCAATGAGGTATCTAAAGAGTGTCTTATTAGCTAACACCTTTCACGGGGTGAAAAAGTAGTCGTTGTTTTTAGAGAAAATGACAAAAATAGCCATTTACACTAATTGCATTACAAAAATAGCCAAAAAAAATCGAAATTACAAAAATAGCCAGCAATTTCGCAGATGAGAAGGTCCCATCTGCGAAATGACCTTCTCATCTGCGAAAGTACAAGCACCTAAAGCATAGCTGTGCTTTAGGTGCTTGTACTTTCACAGATGAGAAGGTCCATCTGCGAAATGGCTCCCATCTGCGAAATACCCTCGATTTTGAGTATATAAACGTTTTTTTTTTCATTTTTCACCCTTCTCTACACAAAAACTCTCTTTAGCTTTGGGCTTCTCTCGGAATTTTGGCTAGTTTTTGAAGAAAATGGAGGATTATGTCAACAATCCCGCAAATATGGTTAGATTTTAAATCTTTTAATGTTTAAACTTATTTTTTATTTTATCATTTGTTGTATTATTTAGTGTTAAAAAAGGGTAATTTTGTTGTGTTTGATAGTTTTAATATTTTTTTAGTATACTTGAAGTTTAAATGCAAGTAGAGACAAGTAGAGACTGCGTAGATAATGTTTACAATTTGTTATTTTTGTTGTTTTTTTAGTTGTTGTATAACCTGAAAACTTGTATATTCTTATTGTATAATTGTTTATATAAAGTGCAAAATAGTCGTTTGTATATATATTTGTCGTATAAGTATAACATTTGTATAAGTTGAAAATTTGTCGTATATATATTGTTAGAAATTGTTTGTGTTTGTCGTGTAAGTTGAAAATTTGTATAAAGTTGTCGTATAACTTGCAAAATTGTTAATTTGGTTGTCGTTTTATTTTTAAATTTTTTTTTGTTTATATGGTTATAAAATGTTAGTTTTAATTAGAAAGATAAAAATTGTTTATATATTTGTCGTTTAAGTTGAAAATTTGTTTAAGTTGAAAATTTATCGTTGATATATTTGTTGTTTAAGTTGAAAATTTGTTTAATAAAATGTTTATATAATTATGTATGATGTTGTTTTCTATCGTAAATATATTTGTTATATAACTTGGAAAATTGTTTATATATGTGTATGTTATTGTTTTTTATCGGAAATATATATTAGTAATTAAGAAATTGTATTTGCATTACTAATTTTTTATGTAGTTAGTGCAGTTCGTAATCATATATTTTAAAAAAAAATATTTTTTAGTTATCTAATTTGTTTTTGTGTTTTTTTTTGCAGCATGATTTTAGTTTAATGAATACGAAAGCCTTTGCGAACTTAAAAGGCTCTGGCGGTAACATATGGGAAGTATTTGAAATTTTAGATGATGCCAGACGTGCTATTTTCAGAGATACCGTCTTTGGTTATTTTATTGATGTCCCTCGTTTACAAGGGGACACATTATTGTTTCATAAAATGTTCATTCATCAGATCCGGCCGGACCCTGTTTTATCTCCAGATGGAATAAAACGTTTATATTTTCGAGTAGGCAATACGAAAATGGTTTATGGGCCGGAAGAGTTTTGTTTGATTACCGGCTTCAATTTGGGGAGTATCCAAAAAACATTGGGAGAAAAGGGTCGGAAAAATTAATAAGCAGTAAAAAAAGATGTTTATTGCGTGAACGGCTATTTCCGGACCATACTAATAGTTCGGTGAAAATCGGCGACCTGAAACGTTTAATTTTAAATCGAACATTCCTAGCACTTGACGACGTTGATGCAGTTAGAGTATGTTTGATATACATTTTGTGTGAAGGTTTTTTGGGTAAAGAAGTTAATGATCGGGTGCCACAAGATTGATTTTTTTTGGCTGAGAATTTGGATCTCTGGGACAGGTATATTTTGTTTACGTTAAAAGTTCTATTTTATTAAAGTTATAATTTATATAATAATCAATTTTGTTTTTTTGTTTTGTTAGCTTCGCTTGGGGTAGCTATCATTGGGATTTTACTTATGTTGACCTTGAGGATACATGGAACAAAATACATAATTATTTATCACTTTCTGAGCGTGGTCAAACTTTAAAGTACTCCGTCTCAGGATTTACGACTCCAATAAGGGTATAAAAATTTTCTTATATTTAAATTGTTTTATTGTTATGTTTTTTATTTTAATTTTAACTTTTATTACTGTAATTGTAAAAAATTGTAGATATGGATATATGAGATGATTCCGGCTGTTCGTGCATGTGGATTTGCATCGAGAAAAAAATAAAGACTTGCCTCGGATGAAACGATGGAGTGGAACAAAAAAATTGAAATGGGTTGACGTGAACAAGATTTGGTCAAAGATGCAGGTTTAAAAATATTTCGTTTATTATTAATAAACTTGATTATTATACTTTTATATGCATTTTTAATATGTTTAATTTTTTAGGAGGGGCTACCACCAAGACAAAACATGTTACCGGGTGATGATGAGATGACATCTTCTTATTATATGTCATTTCAAGAGTATGTATATGGTGAAGGGAAAGCAGTTCCATCCCCAGTACGGGACCATTTTAGGAGACAAGACGAATCTTCGTCTAGTATGTCGTCCAGTGGTCGCTCTCATGGTAGAGGTCGGGGCAGTGGGAAACACAACCTAGACGAGGTGTTGAAACGGCTACATGCACTGGAGCAGCATGTGTTTATGAACCAACAACCTACAGAGGTTTTTGTTGAAGAAGTGAATAATGAACAATTTTGGAACGGCATTACTTTTGATGATCCGATAGTGTCACAAAGAAATTATGATGAACATGTTAGTTACACGCTACATTATTTATTAAATTTTATTAACATATATGAATACCTGTGTTCATATTTTATATTTGAAAATATAGGTTGTGCAAGATGAAGTGATGAATAAAAACAATACAACTGAAAATGTTTTTGGTGATATTCAAGACGACAAGGTTGTTATAGATGTTACCTTTACGATTTTAATAATTACTTTTTAATAAAGTGTCTTTCGTTATTAAGTAAAAAGTTATATTTTTAATGTAGGTGTTGGAGGAGAGGAATGAGGATGCGGGGAACAAATTTGATGATGATGTGTTTGATGTAAATGATTATAGTGAAGTTAAAGAGGTTCTTATAGTTACATTAATATAAATATTTTGTTTATTTAGATATTATTGCTTATTAAATTATGTGTATTTCATTATTAAGTATAAAGTATTATTTTTAATGTAGGAGTGGGAGGAGAGGAATGACAATGCGGGGAACAAATTTGATGATGATGTGCCGGACGAAGACGAACTAATAATAACGGGAATTGTAGATTATTTTGATGATGATGATGGCAAAGAAGTTACACCCGATAAACCGAGGAGTCGAAAACCATCACAATATTTGTGCCCTCCTTACACCGAGGTATTCGTTTTATTTATAAACTGATGATTTTATGTTTATGTGAATTATCTGAAAGATATAGATTTAAACATTTGAATATTGTTTTTAGTTGCACACGACACCGAAGCAAAAAAGAAGAACAAAAAAGAAGGTTGATATCAAATCAACAAGCCCCGTTCCTCCTCCAGTTTTTGGTGTTGCTCATGACTTCTCCATGTTGCGCCTGCAACCTTACGTAACAGGCGGTGAGGTTGTCATCCAAAATTATGTATTGCTTTCATATGATGTCCAACATCGTTTGTTTAATTTCGTGTTAGATAGAGATTTTTGGAGCTCATTGTTTGGGCATACACACGACGGATAGTTGGAGTCAGCGGTAAATTAATTGTTAATTAATTATTTTAAAAGTTAATTGTTTTTTAGTCAATAACAAAACTATCATGTGTGCAACATATAACCATTTGGTACCGACTATTGATGGAGAGACGGTTTGAGAGCGACCGACATACAATAATGCCTCCAATTTTTTTTGTTTCTCATGCTTTGAAAGAAGGACAGGACTGGAGGGCGTTTATGGCTGGTATTGCTACGTACCCCAACTTCATGGTTGCTTGGTGGAATGTTGATACGGTAAACTTAATAGTTTATATTGAAAATAATATCGTTTTTTTGTTATGTTTTTGTATTGTGATGTAAATAAATATAATTTTATTTTCTGATCCTTATACAGGTCTTATTGCCGATTCATTCATCCCCTAATCATTGGCTATTTGGGGAACTACGATTAGCGTCAATGGAAGTGCATATTTATGACAGTCTTGGTAGAGGGGCTTATGAAAAGTTCCAATCTGAAGGAATCTTTTCCAAATTTGAACGTCGGGTGGCAAATTATTTGGACAAGATTAAGTATTGGGCCCGGAGGAACATCCCAAGGATTTCATTGAATATGCAATTCATTTATGAAGAAAATGTTCCTCAACAAAGTAGTCATTTGGGAGATTGCGGTGTTTTTGTTTGTATGTTTATGGAGCAATTGGTTTCAGGTCAACCAATACGTGTTCTTATTGACCCAAAGAACGCAGCTTTAGAGTTCCGTCTACGGATGGCAAAAATTATTTGGGGGTCTAGTCTTGGTCCTATGTAGTTGGATTATATAATTGTATATATAAATTAATGTTAGATTTCATTATTAGTTTATTTTTACAGTTTACTCAACGGATGGCAAAAAATATAACGTTACGACAATTACAACAAATTAATGACCTACTAATTACTTATCAATACATACAACATAAGAACGACTACAACATTTGTTTTAACGTTACAAATACAACAATTTATTGACCTAACAACTTCAAAACCATAAAAACAATATTGAAAAGCTTACAACTTGTAAACAAGAACTGCCAAGAACAACACCCAACTACAAACCAACGCTATCTTTAACGTCTTATTTTCTGATTGAAAGAGCTTATTAGAGTTAGCTACTTTAGCTATTACCATAGATGATTGGTCCTTCTCTTCATCAACCTAACTGATAAACCCGCATTTTGGTCCCTGTTTAATTTAATATTGACAGTAAGAAAATAAATTTTTGTGATGTAAACACGAGGGTTTAAATTTGAATGACGTTAACAACATGATACCAAATATGGGCAAGCGTAAAACAATCTTCCTGGGTTTTAGCTGTACCCGAAATCCTAACGATACGTTCTCCTCCGCAATTGTAGTATGCCATTAGCCTTCTTTTTCTTTTAAATCGGAGTTACTTTCTCAGTTAAATATTTCATACTGAGTGACACCCATTTATAGAAGAAATCATATTACAGACAATTCTTTTTTACTATGAAATGAATTGGTTTGACTATGAATTCAAAAAGTTGAACTATGAAATGCAGACAAGTACATTCTGTAGTATTGTCATGTCGGTCAGTGAAATTTGACTATGAAATGAACTGGTTTGACTATGAATTCAAAAAGTTGAACTATGAAATGCAGACAAGTACATTCTATAGTATTGTCATGTCGGTCAGTGAAATTTGACTATGAAATGAACTGGTTTGACTATGAATTCAAAAAGTTGAACTATGAAATGCAGATAAGTACATTCTATAGTATTGTCATGTCGGTCAGTGAAATTTGACTATGAAATGAACTGGTTTGACTATGAATTCAAAAATTTGAACTATGAATTTAAAAGGTTAAACTATGAATTTTGATCAGTAGAGATACAATATTTTCTATTTATAATTGCATTTATTTCATATTGCATTTGTGTGATGATTGTAGAGCACTATCATCGGTATTGAAAATGAGTAGTTACAGCGAAAGAACCTTTTCTCAACTACCAATTTTCTTGCATAACTTTCAAAGAACAAATCCTAATACCTTCACAGCCATTAAGAAAACCGATACCAACCGCTTTCAATTATGTTTTGTGGCTTTAGGTTGCGTGGTATAACATACTTCTTTTATTGAGTTATATAATATTTCATGGTAATGTATCTCGATTAGTTTTTACTTATCACTAATATGTGTTCGTTTTTATGTAGATTCGTACCTTCCTTAGGTGCATGATACCGCTGATATATGTGGGTTATTTACCCCTTCTTGGGAGCTTTCTGACAACAATGTACTTTGCAGTGGCTTTAGATGGAAATCATGAACCACTACTCTTTGCAATTGGTTTGGGAACCTTACAGTGTGAAGAATCATGGAGATGGTTCATGATGAGGTTAAGAGATTGTTTAGGTGAGGACATAGAGGTTGGTTTCATAAGCAACCTGTGTGATAACATAGACTTTGGTGTTCAGAGTGCCTACCCGGATTCCTATCATGGATATTGTCCTAAAGATATAGCTCGAAAGATACGTGAGTCTGTCGGACATAACAATACGGAAGTCGAATCGTTGTTTTGGAAGTCATGCAATGCATATAGCGTTGATGATTTTTACTTGTGTTTGGAAAGGTTGCAAAGTACATGTAGGAAACCACCTTTCTGCACCTTGCTTATGAGTCCAATTTACTGGCTTGACGATATACCGATTTCAAAATGGACAAGAGCATTTTTTCCAAAAATACGTTACAATGTTAAATCAATTGACGTCCCTGAAATTTTGCAAATTATATCCTCACGTGAGTTTCCTATAACAACGATAATTGAGTTAACCACCACGTCGATACAATCAAAGTATGCTGAACGGGCCGAACTGGCTGGTAAGGGAGATTGTTATATTTAGTTTTTTTTTATTGTGCTACTATTTTTATTAAAATATCAAATTTTACAGGGAGGTTGTCTGGTGGGTTGACCCCTTACGTTGAGAGTAAGGTTCAAAAAAGTCTCAACAAGTCTTATAATTGTAATGCAAGACGTTTGTATGGGGATACATTTGAAGTCGATGACACTTTTGCCACCAGCAACGTACAACTTGAACGAAGGGTATGTAGTTGTGGTAAATGGCAAAAAAGCGGTATACCATGTGGCCACGCTATAGCATGTCTAAGAACCCGTACATCTGAGTCCATTCAGAGAATGGTTGATTACAAGTTCACTAATTATGTGTATCGACTTGCATATGGATCTGAGTTGGTGAATACTATACCATCACATGTGCATTGGGAAATACCAAATGAAACGGTGGTCCTGTTACCTCCCTCAATGCAGTAGTTATTCATGTAGCACCTTTATGTTTTATGTAGTATTATGTATTAGTTTTTTATGTACCCCGTTTTTATTTTAGTGTTTGTTACGTATTAGTTATCCATGTACCCAGTTTATATTTTATGTCGTATTATGTATTAGTTATTTATGTACCCCATTTATATTTTATTGCGTTCTATATATTGGCTATTGAGGAAACAACATACATTAAAAGAAATGGACGTTTATTAAATAGTAACGACTAGACACATACAACAACAAGTAACTTAAATAACGAAAAACAATTAACTTAACCAACATGTATATTAAAAATAATGGACATTCTTTAAAAGATTCCATGCATCTAAGTGGGTAAACTCGCTACCATCATATTCAAAACGGTATAGTTCCAAAGCCACCTGCCGTAGAATGTTTTCATCCGTATTTGCATGTTCGTTATCCAACTCGTTATAAATACGTTGAAATTGTTTCACCTTCATTTTCATATCCAGAAACTTCGCTTTGACATCTCTTCTTCTTCGATATTGAGTGCGGTTCATTAAATGGTGAAACAAATGACAGACACGAGACCAAAATGATCCAGCACGAACTTGTGGGGGACCCGGTGGAAAATCCACCTCTACAGTTGTAATCCAAGCTTGAACCAAAGCGACCTCCTCCACGTTCCTCCATATATGTGGTGAGTCCATAATTACAAGGAGGGAAGTAATACAATACAATTACAACGAATATTGAAATCTATTTATAACGACTCCTTACTTTCCTGGTGCAATGACTTGTCAATTCAAGCATCAATGTATTGTGTTGTCATTCAACCGGGGATGAATTGTCAACTCGAACAGTGATCTGTTGTGTTATAAGTATAGTACACTGCATTCGTTAGTTAATTTTGACTATGAATTGCAGACATATTAGAAGATTGGACTGCGATTTTGTGTAGAAACTACTATAAATTGACCTTAAGTTACATGCAATACTTTATTAAATTAACCAATAAAGTTGTTCAAATATTGTTTTTTAGATTCTACTCTCTTTGTTTCAATCAAAATGAGTTCTATATCATGGAGCAATGAAGAGTTCTTGGTTCTTACACATGCTTATATTCATGTGTACGAGACAAACAAGTTGAACGATCCAATGTTTTGGAGCCGTTTAACCAATATTTTCAATGCTGAAAACCGAATGGCTACAAGAAACGATCGTGACGAACTAGACATCTTAGCAAGATGGTATGAAATGAAAACCGAAGTTCTATTATTCAACGATCTTTATATCAAAATTGACGACACCCGTTTAAATGCTACTGAGGATGTCATCTTGGAAGCTGCTAAGGAGGAAAACAAGTCATTAAGTAACGGGTTGGAATTCCAGTTTGAAGCCCCTTGGAATATTTTGAAATATATCCCGTTTGTTTAAAATCTATTTTAGTTTATTATTTAAGTACTAGGTTATTTTCATGTACTAGGTTATTTTCATGTATTTCTTATGTATTTCGTATGTATTTCGTTTGTTTAAAATCTATTTTAGTTTATTATGTGAGTACTAGGTTATTTTCATGTATTTCGTATGTATTTCATTTGTTTAAAATATATTTTAGTTTATTATGTGAGCAACTCGTATGATTAACTTGAGTTAATAAATGGCCATTGCATTAGTTATCACAATAAATTAGAATACATTAGTAACAAGGATTCCATGAACCATTAAAAACATCACAACAATTACATGAAAAACAACGACATAATACGAACAAAGCATTAACGTAAAACACAAGTCCATGGGTTATTCTTAACAGAAATTAGAGCGGTCTACTTGAAATACTGTTTATCTCTAACAACCTTCCAAACTTCCTCATATTCGAAGTCTCTGACGTCATGCTCACAGATGTAAAACTCTGTAACAATTTCCAAGAACTCTTCTTCGTCACGATAACGAACATTGTTACGTTTCGCATAACTACATGCTCGATTGAACCATGTCACTTCTTCCTTTACATCCGTCCACTTAGTAACAACATCTGATTTTTCTCTTTTTTGTCCTTCTCCCATCTCATGGTTAGACAAAGATGTGATGCGACTCCATTCATCACCAATTAGGCAATGCGGGGGAGCAAGTAACGATTCACCATCCTTAACACTTAGCCAGCATCGTGTTAGAACTAACACCTCGTTTGTCGTCCATGGCCTTTCAGAATTGGAACCAGGTACTTCATTCGAAGAACTTGCTGCATTCGACGACATTTCTAATAATGAGAATTCGTTTCGTTTAGGTGATTTGGGTGTTTGGTTTATAGATCTTAAACATCTATTTATATACATAAATAGACTATGAATTAATACTTTGACTACGAAATGGTTATATTTGGACTACGATTTTCAGCTTTATGCAGTGTTTTGTCATGTCAAACTGTCATTTATCTCTTGTCACTTAAGGGTCCCACTGGGATGTGCAGGTTACTATAGTGAATTGTCATTACTGTCTAGTCATTTCAAAGTTGGACTTCTCATTACTGTCTAGTATGTATAAATACCACTTATTGCTCCAGTTTAATACAATATCGACTTTATTATGAGTTCCTCACACAAATTCGAAATTTGCTCATGCAACGAAGTAGATTGTTACTACTGTGATTCGGTAGACCCTTTTTTTACACCCTCTTCATCCGGGCCATATATGTCACATGAAAATTTTGAAGAATTAAAGAAGGCTGAAGCACAACAAGAAGAGGACAAAGAGTCATCCCGACTTCTCACTCAACTTGCTAATGATATAGATTCGGAATGCAAACAAGCTCAAGAATGGATTGACCTCAATAAAAACAAAATCAAAGAGCATAAAGATTGGATAAAAAAGAGTAAGAAGGCAATCAAAACGACTGAAAAACGGATTGCTAAGAAGGATGAGCAGTTGATACACATTATGGTAAAAAAGGATCGTTTCGAAGACAAAATGAGAATTAGGGATGACTATATAACAATGGAGAAAGAGAAGTACCTGTTGCAGTTCCCTGAGTTTAAAAATTAGTTACAAAGTTGTTGTAATATTATCATGAAACAGATTAGGTTGCTAAAGGATCGTTTGTTGTTTTTTTTAAATAACATGTTGTAACTGTTAAAATAAATCTGCAAACTATATTTTATAATATAAAGGCTTCTTTCATTGTTATAATCAACAAACTTAACTAAAATCTGAAAGCATAACAATGTCTTGTAAGAGTTAATAAAAATATTACAATACATAATAAGCTAACAACTCGTCATTACTCTTAATTTCAAGGTTGTTTTATATCAAAATCAGCGTTATAGGTTTGTGAGCAACCCGCTGAACCACCAATATTATATGCCATTTCTGCAGTAGAAATTATGTGACCTGCTCTGCTACCGGACGCCCTTCCAGTACAATTATTTTTCGTGTGTCCTAGTTGACCACATGTAGAACACTCTTTTATAATTGGACCCTCGCCTTGGGATGGAATGCGGTCTGTGTTTCTTGGCCTGCCTGGCTGACGTTTATCCATTATAGGTGGCTTAAAAATCATCAAATCATCGGGGATCTCCCATTCGAATGGCTTCGGTAGAGGGTTTATTGATTCCTCATATGTTTTCCTCAGTGTTTCGGTAAGGTAAACATTTAATGCAAACCTCGAGCAGTCTTGGTAATTGTTCACTGTTAAACATCTTATGACATGACCACAAGGTATCCCATCAAGTTGCCAATGCCTACATGTACATGTCATATGTTGAAAATCAACAATCACATTTTGTGCCCCCTTTTTGACCTCGCATTTCGTATTTGAGATCATGCGAACATCCGATTTGGTAAAAGTTTTCTTGTTTTCTTTTACAACTTCATCCGCCCAAGGGGTAAGTGTTGTTGTTGCTTCCGCTAAAAAAACAGCCAAAATGAAGAAGTTAAGATCAATAACATCAAAACTAATAAAACATTAATATTACAAATTTACTTAATACCTGCAAAGTTACGTCTTTGAAACCACCATTGTTGCATTGTAGCACGAAAAAAACCGATCAACATAAGTATTGGCACCTTACGTGCGTGTCTAGATAATGCATTTATAGACTCCGCACTGTTGGACGACATAAGATTGTATCAGTTCCCTTTAAAATGTGCCCTTGACCAGGTTTCTGGATTTATACTTTTTAAATACTCCCATACTGGTTCTTTTGTCTTTTTCATAACATCCATGGCAGCATCAAAAGCATCAACTGTGTACGCCCTACACGCCTCCCAAAAAATTCCTTTAACCGTCTTACTCTTGTCGAATCTAGATACTATGTTGAAATACAAATGGACACCATATATTCCATGATGAGCGTGAGGAAAAATGTTGGCAACGGATGTTGCTATAGATGGAGACCTATCAGATATAATTGTAAGCTCCTGCATATTTCCTATGCAATCATGTAGTTTTTGAAAAAACCATGTCCAAGAATCGGTACACTCATTTTTGCATATACCATATGCAACCGGTAATATTTGGTTTTGTCCGTCCTTAGTAACTGCAAGTAGCATGGTACCTTTGAACTTGCCCTTTAGGTGAGCTCCATCTACTACTAGGGTCGGCTTACAAAAATTGACAAAAGCTCGTACCTACAATACATTGTATATCTATTCAAATACACCAAAATAAATATTAAAAAATTAAATTAGGATATGATAATACTAACCGAGCAACCGAGTGCGACGTACAAAAACTCAAAGCGATCATCAGCATCTGTTTTAATATGTGTGACAGTACCCGGATTATGTTTGGCCAAGTTGTGACAATACGCCGGAAGTTTGGTAAAAGAATCCTCTTTCGTACCCCTTAACGACAACAATGCATATTGCTTCGCACGCCATGCCTGATGGTATGAGATATTGATATTCAATTGAGCATTCATATCATTAACAATTTCTTTTCCCCGATAAACTCTCCTATAGTCTTCAGCCAAAACATCAGCAACATATTCACCCAAAACATATTTGTTTGCTTGTCGATGATTAGGTTGCAACAATGTTGAAGAACATGTGTGTACATCAACAAATTTATTCACTTGGAAAAGTCCATCAAAATTTTTAATTGCTTTTGCTCTTAGTAACCAAAAACAATTTTTCGAAACATACACAACTTCATACCTTGATTTGGTGGATCTACTTGTCCTTGTCTGGAAACCTTCTCGAAGACATTTTTTTACCAATACACCGCTTTAAAAGTTCTTTATTCTTAAATATACTCTCACATTGAATCTTTTGAAGATTCATGTCTACCATCTGTGTTGGGATATCTTCATTAATATCAACTGGCCATGCTGGTACAGGGGGCATACCGTGAAAAAGGTTATCGGGAAACTTAGCTTTAACTTCATCACCCAACTCATCTCTATCGGAATTGCTTTGTAGCTCGGTTATATCTAAACATACATCACCAACATCAACATAATGCCCGTAAACATGATTTTTTTCATTTTTTTGACTTGATTTTTTTTTTTCTTTTTAGTTTTATCTACCATACGCCTATTCATAAGTTTAACTTCTTGTTCGACAACATCATCACAACGACCACCCACATGATTAAGATATGTACCAACATCATCATCACCAACAGACTTGTAATTCTCGGGATCCACATAGTGAATAACTGAATAACTAACATTAACATTTTCAGCAACACTGTGAAACTGAGGTACACTAGGAGTATTGAAAGTATCTATCGGATCGTTGCTCCCTTTATAACTGCATAAATTACCAACAAGCTGGTTTCCAATTTCACCACCCCCATTAACCTCCTCAACTTCATCAACCACCACAAACACTTTCACAGCCCTTCCTCCACTACATTTGATTACGTTTATCAACATTCTAACATCCATGTCTTCAACTATAGCTATATAATAATTTAATTCAGGATGGTGGAAACGAAGACTAATTCTATATTTGTCTAACAAACCAATTTTGCTTCTTACCAAAGATACAAAATCACTATAACTAATATACTCAGAAAATATCAAAGCAAGTTCAGAAATACCTCTCTGTGGACATATGTATTCCAGATTAGTTTCATTAACTTGCCATCTCTCACCGGTTACAAAACAAACCAAATATTCAATCATTTTTTAAGCAAATTGTAGAGAGAGTTTCTAAACAAATAACAACCAAAATGATATTTTTTCTACAAAACTTTTTATATAGCAACATGATTTCGTAGTCAAAACAATTCATTTCATAGTCAAACTTAAAAAAAAATAATACAAAAAAAACCACGATTTCGCAGATAGAGTGAGAGTATTTCGCAGATGGACCTATTTCATCTGTGAAATTACCCCTATATATACAGCAAAAATATTAAAAAAAAAAATAATAATTCCACCTGCGAAAGTACAAGCACCTAAAGCACAGCTGTGCTTTAGGTGCTTGTACTTTCGCAGATGAGAAGGTCATTTCGCAGATGGGACCTTCTCATCTGCGAAATTGCTGGCTATTTTTGTAATTTCGATTTTTTTTGGCTATTTTTGTAATGTAATTAGTGTAAATGACTATTTTTGTCATTTTCTCTTGTTTTTAATATCTCTATAAAATTTTATATTAATTTCTTTTAATATAAATATAAACTTGTTTATCCTCGCCGGTAATTTTTTTTTTTGACATTTTCACAAAAAAGGATCATTTGTTTAAACGAAAAGTAAAAAAGAACAGGAAACATTCATTTCATTACGATATACAACTTTTACATCCACGAGTTAACACCATATTTTCTCTTTAGGCTCTTGTTGATTTCTTTCATAAAAAGTAAAAACCATGAATACATATTTCGGCGCCTAAAACTCGTCATCTAACGACAAAACGAGTAACATGAAAACCACATGCAAAAAACCAACTTCAACTTTCTTCACTTCGGTTCAATATCCTTAAGAAGTCCAACAACTTGTTGCATGCTTGGCCGCTTCGCCGGAACATCCGCCGTGCACAGATACCCAATCTTTAACCCCTCCACCATCTGGCCCTCATCCCCGACGCCTCGCATCTTGGGATCTATGGCTATCGAACCATGGTTCATCCTCACAAGTCCTCTGACCCAATCAACTAATCCTGTTGCTTTCAAGTTATCTTCATCTGGATATTCATCCCCCACAGGCTTCTTCCCCGTGATTAACTCAAGAAGAATCACCCCAAATCCATACACATCGGATTTTGGACTGACGGTGGCCTCCGGCGGCGAGTATCCGGTAGACCCACGACCGGTTTCATCAGAAACACCGTTGCCGAAGATTTTAGCGAGCCCAAAGTCCGATAATCTGGGTTCAAGATTATAATCGAGATACACACTACTCGCTTTCACGTCTCGATGAATAATCGGCGGTGAGCATCCGTGGTGGAGGAACGCCAAGGCACGGGCGGTGCCTAGGGCGATCTTGTGCCGGAACCGCCATGTGATCAACAGCGCTTCCGAACCCACGTTTTGGATCCCGTTTTCATCGGTTTCTGTTTCTTCCCATGTATCTGTACTCCAATCTTCAGTCACTTGAACTCCAAGAGGAAGATCGTAAAGCAAATTATGCAAGTTTCCGTTCTCCATGTAATCATAAATCGCGATTCGTTGTTCTCCGGCCAAACAGTATCCCATCAAAGGAACAAGATTCGGGTGTTTGATTCGTCCGAGATACTCGAGCTCTGTTGCAGCTTCTTGGTCAGTCATGGTGGAACCATGGACTAAAACCTTAATCGCGACATGAACCCCACCTCCCAAAACCCCTCTATAAACCGGTCCGAATTGCCCTTCGGCCAAAAGGGTATCCCTGTCGAAATTTGAAGTAGCTGATAAAAGATCCGAGAATGTAAAATTCAACAATGGTTTCTCGAAGATCACAACAGGGACTAAAGATGCAATCTTTACATCTGCTACCCAAGTGGTTGAATCCGTTCTGAATGAAAATGGCCCAGAAATTGCACATTTTTCGGTGTAAGATTCTTGTTTAACATCCCACATTCGCGTTTTTTTCCGACAACCGAAAGCACAGAGTAGCAAACCGACGAGCAAGCAGATTAAAGTGATGGCTAAACCCAAGGCGAGCTTGAGTCCTCTATGTCTATGGATTTTTCTTCTGAAAAGGGTCGGATTTGCAGCGATTGGGCAACCATTTGATGACCCGATGAACGCTGTTTGAAGGGTTTCGAGTGAAAACTCTGAATCACAAAGGGTTAAGTTGTTGTAAGAGAAGTTGAATCTTTCCATCCATGGAAGTTTTTGCAAGAGAGATAACGGTATGTCTCCCGTTAAGTTATTGTTTGAGAGATCGAGATTTTGCAGGGTTTTGAAGCTTAGAAGTGGGAGTTTACCAGAAAGATGATTACTTGAAAGATCGAGCGTTTTTAAATGATTCAACTTCGAAATCCCATCACCAATTCGATTGATTAAATTGGTTTTTGACAAGTTAAGGTACTCTAAATTATGGAGTTCATCGATGTGGATGAAACTTTGTTTCGAAAATCTGTTCTTCGCGAGATTAAGGTGTTTGAGATTATGAGCTTGACTTAAATTACTGAAAAACATTCCGCTAATCTGGTTATCGGACAAATCAAGATGAACTAAACGAGACCAATCGAAGGAAGAACTGAAATTTACCTGAGAAATATGACCTTCGAAATGATTACTACTTAAATCAACCACCTCTAATGGCCCTTTAAAGATTTCAACAACAGCACCCGTGAAAAGATTCTTGGAAATATTCAAATAAGTTAATGAAACCATCTTTGAAAAATCCGAACCCCTTCCTCTGATTCCATTTCCAGCAAGATTCAAGCTTTTGAGCTTCGGAAATGCAGTGTCAAAACCATCAGGAAGACTCCCATGGAAACTATTCATAGAAAAGTCGATAGATATCAACGAGTGGCAACGTATGATCCCTAATGGAACGATTGATTCGAACTGATTTCGATTGAGATTAAGAACTTGTAAACTGGGAAGAGAATCGAAAGAATCAGGGAGACTCCCGGAGAAATTGTTGAAAGAAAGGTCAAGTTTTTCGAGAGATTCAAAGTTGTCAATGTTAGATGGGAGATTAACGGAGAATTTGTTGTTTGAAAGATTGAGCGTTTTGAGTGAAACCAAACTCCAAAAATCGGATGAGAAATCAGTGATTTGATTACTGTTTAAATCGAGAATTTGAAGGTTTTTGAGTTTGCCAATGGTGTTATCGGGAATTGGACCAGTGAGTCCCAAATTAGGAGCAACAAGACCAATGACATTTTGTTGTTTGGCGTCACAAAACACAAACTGCCATGAACAAACAGATGAAGATAGATTGAAAACATGAGAAGATGAAGAATTTCTACCCATTTTTTCAAAGAAACTAGAGATGAAGAACTCATCTGTATTGGGTATTAACTGTTCTTGTTGTTGGCCAAGGTTTGACTTCAAGAAAAGTGTTAGAATCAAAATGGAACCCAACAAAGCAAAACCCATTTCTGAAATCAGCTAAACAAAGAGAGGAAGAGTCAATTCTTTTTATCACCCTTCCAAGCACCTTTTCACCTCATTAATGTTTATCACATTAACTGCAAAACCAACCCACCTGCCACCTGCCACCACCACCACCGCAATCTGCTATCCTGAAGATTCGGGTGTTTCAAGGAAAATACTCATCTGATCGAAGAAGCCAAAAGAGAAAACAGGGAAATTTAAAAACTTTTTGTCTTTGTGTTAAAAGGGCATGCGAAAAGGGTTCAAACTTTGGATGAAAAAGAAGAAAAGGGAGGGAGAGATGTTGGGAATGGAGATTTTGGCAGTTTTTTTTAGTGAAAAGAGTGAGTGGAGAGATTGTGGAGACCGGAGGGAGTTCATAAATGTGCCAAGGGTTGGTGAACGTATCAGATAAAGCTATTATGGTATTCAATGATGCAATACTGTGTGCGTTTTGAGTGTGTTTTGGTGTGTGTGTGTGGTAGACATCATTTTTACTCAAGTTGTTTATGTTTTTTTTTTTTTTAATCATCAAATTTGGAAGTAATAATGGGTAGAAATTCACCTTTTTAGAAAGCAAAAAGGAAAAGGTTGATATGATATTAAGAGGTAATAAACTTTGGAATTTATATAAAATAATACAATATATTTTTTGGTGTATACGATCTCTTAATAGTTATTTATTTATTTATTTTGTATATGTATTACTAACTTTGGATTTTATATAAAATAATTCAACTTTTTTTTTTTGTAAAAACGAAAAAATTATTAATATTGTAACTATGTTATACTTAAAGGTTTTTATGGTTTAATCCGATAGCCACAATGAAACTATTCACCGAAATAAATTAATCATCGTCCGGACACTATTTTTCGCGGCCGTTTTGCGCGTGCACACGTCTAGTGTGTGTGTGTGTGTATATATATATATATATATATATATATATATATATATATATATGTAACATCCGGATATCCAGGTATGAGAATTTGAGTATTTTATATTGGGAAATGAGGAGACCCGACGAGTTGACGCCTCAACTCGTCGAGTAGGATCGTGTTTTGGGACCAGTTTAATGAAGGGACTCGACAAGTCGGGTATTTGGACTCGCCGAGTCGGCACTGTCAAGGAAAACCCTAATTGTCCGGGTTTGGGACCTATTTAAAGGCCCTTATGGCCTTCAGTGGCGGCCACCTACACCTTTGAGAGACTCCTATCGAACCAGAGAGCTGAGAGAGTGAAGAAGAGCCATTTTGGAGCATTCTTGAGGTGGTTGTGCAATGGAGTAGTCATTTCCAGAAAAGGGAGGTCAAGGGGGGTGTCGATTCAGATCTTCTGAGCTTGCATCTTCACCATAGAGGTATCAAATCGTTCTCCCTTTTCTGTTTTGGGTAAGATTGGTGATTTTAGGGTTTTCTAGCTTCTTTTATGGCTTGATTTGTGGAGTATAGTGTCCCATTGAGTGTGAAGCCATATATCTGGACCCAAAGAGGTCTAGAGAGTCCCTTCCATCCTGCTTTATGCATTCTATTTGGAGTTTTGAGCTAGGGTTGTTATGTAATGAAGGGTTTCACCCAAATGAGCTTGTAGAACCTTGCATGAGTGCCCAAGGTTTGACCTTTTCGTGGTTATTGGCTTTGAGGGAGTTAGATCTATGGTTTGGTGAAGCAGATCTGACCTCAGAAGGTCAGATGAGGGTTGTCATGGGAGCAACTCGCCGAGTCCATAGGCAGACTCGACGAGTCGAGTCGGGGTTGCCCCGCGTTTTGTTGCCGAGTAACTCGACGAGTGGAGAGGGAACTCGTCGTGTCTAAGAGGTTTAAAAAGGATTTAGAGAATGTGTGGTATTTTGAGGTTCACAGAGTAGGGTCCACGGACCCACAGAGTTATAGCCTCGAGTGGCTAATATGTGTTATGTGTGGTATTTTGGGGAACTCACTAAGCTTCGTGATTACAGTGTTTTGTGTTATGTGTTTCAGGTTTCTCTCAGGATCACGGGACGGCACCGGCTCGATTGTACACACCGGAGAAAGAGTCATGTTTTGAGGATCCTGGTTTATTATGCAAGTGAAAATGGAGTTATGTTTTGTAATTCGATTATGAATGAGATTTTAAGCAAAGTGTTTTTAAGAATTAAACGATTATTTTTAAATGAAAAATTGTTTTGAAATTTTCGGTGTTACAAGTTGGTATCAGAGCCTTGTTTTGAGGGATTCGGATGCGCCTTCGGGTAAATCTGGACTCAACTGAGGAAGTAAGAAAAGTTTTCAAAGAAATAATTTTCTAAAGCAAATAAGAGTTCAAAGAGAAAGCGAGAAAGAGCAGTGTGTACAATTAGTCAGAGCCCGAACAGTGATTTCCCAAAATACCCTTACTTTTGTGTTATGAGATATTTATGATGCACTTTATGAGAAATTATTGCATGCTAGAGACAGGCTAGGTATTCCATATCTTAGGACTAGAGTGGCCTGATTTGTGATGCCTTAGCCTAGGAATTGTTGTTATATGCAATGTGCTTTTGAGTATGTGATGAGTGAGAATATTTAGTTGGAATCCTTTAGGGGATTTGAGTAGAGGAGTAATCTAGGGGAGATACCTAGATAAGTACCGTGGTACTTAGCGAAAGAATAGTTAGAACCCGCAAGGGGAAGAGTTGCAGAGTTTGGTGGTACTTTCGAGGATGAGCAGAGCAAGCGGAGTTATCACCCAGAGTGAGTCATATATATTCTTCGATGCTCGAATGCTGCTTGCTTCGTGCTTTGTGGAACTCTCGATGATGGGAGTCAGCTACCAAGCGAATATGACGATATTTAGGAGGTAGATGGCTGGCATCATTAAGAGCTCTTCAGCAGCTGATGGCAGAGAAGTGTGGGAATCTAGGAAGAGCCTAGGGAGTAACCTTAGCCAGATGAGTGCGTTAGCAGAGTAGAAAATTTCGCTGAGGAGCGAGCGCGCGACGGAATTGGTGAACGAAAAGGTCGAGCAGCTACTTAGGAGCTCCGGGATAGTCCGTGTGGAAAGTATGGGTAGATGTGGCAGGTAGTATGGGCCCGTACTACTGAAAGTAGAGGACCCATACTTGATACAGGGAGTATTCTGAAGGTTCTAATGAGCGGATGGAGGAGTGATGTTATGGTTCGAGTACCATACATCGGAGCGTATTGAGGAGTGATGTTATGGTTCGAGTACCATACATCGGAGCAGATTGAGGAGTGATGTTATGGTTCGAGTACCATACATCGGAGCGGATGGAGGAGTGATGTTATGGTTCGAGTACCATACATCTGAGCGTATTGAGGAGTGATGTTATGGTTCGAGTACCATACATCGGAGCAGATTGAGGAGTGATGTTATGGTTCGAGTACCATACATCGGAGCGGATTGAGGAGTGATGTTGTGGTTCGAGTACCATACATCGGAGCGGATTGAGGAGTGATGTTATGGTTCGAGTACCATACATTGGAGCGGATTGAGGAGTGATGTTATGGTTCGAGTACCATACATCGGAGCGGATTGAGGAGTGATGTTATGGTTCGAATACCATACATCAGAGCGGATCGAGGAGTGAAGTTATGGTTCGAGTACCATACACCGGAGCATATTGAGAAGAGATGTCATGGTATGAGTACCATGGTTTGTAGTGAATGATGCTTGTGGTTCTTCGGTTATCCGGTCACGATTGATGAGGTAGAGATTGGACGCTATGGGTTTTAGGCATGTGGGCCATGATTGAGTTCGAAGAGGCATCCCTTAAGAGGGAGGTCGAGAGCCTTTCAGAGTATTTTGGTAAGGAGTCAGAGGGAGGGGAGAATTTCGGTCTGAGTTGAGCAATCAGTCGATAGAGGAGATGTCACCTTCTATGACCTGGGTGGTGCTATTTATGTTCGTGCACGGAACATGAGAGGAATAATGTTTAAGTTTTGGGTTGGGGGTAAACCCTACAGGTTGCCATTGATGATGATTTTCCATCAGAGTATCAGGTAGCATGTGTGCCGCGAGGCAGTGATTTACCATGAGCGGATAGTCAGTTGGGACTGAGATAGTCGAGGACCACGTTACACCTATTTGAGTATAGTAGGGCGTATTGTAGAGGTATCAGTGGGGAGTCCAGTCGAGTTAATTAGTGCAATGGTTTTTCTATCTATGTTGGGTATTGAATATGGGAGTGGGTCCCTGTTCTTAGGATGATCCATGTGTTGGAACTTCGGTTGATGAGTCGAGGTGGGGGAGTATGATGATTTCGTGGTCCAGTCTATGAGTCAGTGATGTTATTGGACAGTTGAGTTGTTTGGAATTGGATTGGTACGAGACTTGGAACGACTAGAGGCAGTCGTGAAGAGAAGTTCTTGAGGATTTCATCTGAGGTTCAGAGTTATGAGATCGATTGATTTCCTTAAAGGGGATTATCGGGCGTTGCGTAGCACTTTCCAGGGGCAGGTGCGTTATTGCTGGTGAAAATAGTTTGTGAGGTTGTTGATGTGTCAGATAGTGATGGTTCGAACCCTAAGTAGGGGAGAACCGGGTGGTTTATTGTGAGAACCATAGATTTGTGCAAGAGCGGTTAGGGGCTGGATACAGAAACCTGCGGCTTGAATTCATGAGATCAGGGTCATTGGTGATCAAGGAAAGGTGCAGGGTGAGATAATGCATGTGGTATATGTCTGAGAGAAGGATGGGTGTCTCTACGGCAGGTGGTCAATGGTCAGGAATCTGGTGGTGGTCAGAGTCGTTTCAAGTGGAAGACTCGTAATGATGGTATGGGCAGTTGAGAACTTCTGGGTTGAAATATGGGTAGAAGATTGTTGAGTAGCCAACTCCCGGGTTGGGATGTGTATTCTTGCTTGGATTTTGAGCAGTAGTGGAAAGGGTTTCGGAGGATCATCAGTGTGTTCTGAAGAGTTAGCGCCCTCCTTGTATTCCAATTGAGTGTTTGGATGCACTGAAGTTGCGCATTGAGTGAAATAGGAAATTGTTATGGGATTCAGAGGAAATGTATTGTTGTATGTGTATGGTGCTGGGAGTAAGGGAATCAGTGGTAGAGGCAGGACATTGTGATGCTCTGTTAGGGTGTTCCGTGGTTTCCGCGTATAACGTCCTGATTTCGGAGTTATTTAAAGTCTTGGGTTTAAGATGACTAGTGATGTATCATGTATCCACGATTCCAGTGGGAGCCCTTCATGTATTGTCATCAAGAGGGATTATTTAAGGAAGTGGATCTCCGCATAGGTAGGTTCTGTGTTATGGCGGTTGCCGCCAGAGTCTGTAATGCATATCGGGGCAAGTGTGTGTGTAACTATCTATGATAGTCTTCGGTGCATGAGTTAGTGAACATAGTGTGGCGTTGTAATGAGAATGAGAGTATAGGGTGAAGCTACGGGGAGCCGTAGTAATCACCAGTTAGAGGGTGTTGTGATGCTACGGGGAGCCGTAGTACTCACAAGTCAGAGAGAGAGAGAGAGAGAGAGTTGTGATGCTACAGGGAGCCGTAGTATTCACCAGTCAGAGGGTGTTGTGATGCTACGGGGAGCCGTAGTACTCACAAGTCAGAGGGAGGGAGTCGTGGTACTACGGGGAGCCATAGTACTCACTAGGTAGTTGGCGTTGTGATACTACGGGGAGTTGTAGTACTCACTAGTCAGAGGTTGTCGTATTGTTGCGGGAAGCCATAGTACCCACTAGACGGCAAGAGAGTGTGATGATGGAGTGTTCTCCGATAAGTGCATGATGCAGAAGAATTTTAGGCTTGAGTAGCCCTAGTGTTGAGTTTTTGGAGCCTAGTGGTTAAACTGGGGCGAGGTTGGGGTCTCTGTCTCTGTCGGGAGGGTCAGCGAGGCGCGCGGGAGAATATGCGCAGCAGACGCCAGAGGTTAGAGCTGAGTCGATCTTCGATTGGATTGTATTTTTTTTATGAGGAAAAGGGAATTTCATGACTTGCGTGTCACTGGGCCGTGATAGTGGCCACGGGGAGGAAGTTAGTGAGATATTTTGGATCATGTTATGTGTGACCTGTGGGGGTTCAGCTGTGGGGCCAAAAGTTGATCTGGTGCTCGGTATCGAAGATGAATATGAGAAATGAGCTAGAGTTTACCATGGTGATGTCTATGGACACTTCAGAGTGAGCGAGCGATTCAAACGCTCGAGGATATGTTTCGGGCATGTGTATTAGATTTTGGGGGGAAATTATGGCCTGTATTTGCCCTTGGCAGAGTTTTTCTACAACAACAGCCATCATTAGTGCATTAGTATGCCGCCATTTGAGCTGTTGTAGGGAAGGGGGTATCGGACCCCATTTGCTGGGGAGAGGTAGAGCAACCTGTGATGGGAAGTATAGAGATCGTGCTTCAGACGTCAGAGCAGATACATCAGGTCAGGCAGAGGGTGTTGACCGCTCAGAGTCGCCAGAAGAGTTATGCGGACAGGTGCCGGTCCGAGCTCGAATTTTTGGTCGGTGACTTTGTACTCCTGAAGGTCTCTCCTTGGAAAGGAGTGATCCGATTCAGGAAGAGGGGCAAGGTGGGACCCTGATATATCGGTCGTTTTCGGGTGATCGCGAGGGTAGGCAGGGTAGCCTACCGGTTGGAGCTACCTGCAGAGCTAGGTCAGATCCATGGCACTTTCCATGTGTCGCTGCTGCGAAAGTGTATAGCCTAGGAGTCGGCAGTAGTGCCATTAAAGGATATTCAGGTGGATGTGGGCCTGAACTACGTTGAGAGACCGGTGGCTATTCGGGATCGAAAGATCAAGGTTCTGAGGAACAAAGAGGTGCCTCTGGTGCAGGTCCAGTGGCAACACCGGAAGGGGTCAGAGCTTACTTGGGAGCCGGAGCGTGAGATGCGTGAGCAGCATCCAGAGTTTTTTCCAGAGTGAGACTTCGAGGGCGAAGTCTGATTTTAGTGGGGGAGAATTGTAACATCCGGATATCCAGGTATGGGAATTTGAGTATTTTATATTGGGGAATGAGGAGACTCGGCGAGTTGACGCCTCAACTCGTTGAGTAGGATCGCGTTTTGGGGACCAGTTTAATGAAGGGACTCGACGAGTCGGGTATTTGGACTTGTTGAGTCGGCGCTGTCAAGGAAAACCCTAATTGTCCGGGTTTGGGACCTATTTAAAGGCCCTTATGGCCTTCAGTGGCGGCCACCTACACCTTTGAGAGACTCCTATCGAAGCAGAGAGCTGAGAGAGTGAAGAAGAGCCATTTTGGAGCATTCTTGAGGTGGTTGTGCAATGGAGTAGTCATTTCCAGCAAAGGGAGGTCAAGGGGGGGTGTCGATTCAGAGCTTCTGAGTTTGCATCTTCACCATAGAGGTATCAAATCGTTCTCCCTTTTCTGTTTTGGGTAAGATTGGTGATTTTAGGGTTTTCTAGCTTCTTTTATGGCTTGATTTGTGGAGTATAGTGTCCCATTGAGTGTGAAGCCATATATCTGGACCCAAAGAGGTCTAGAGAGTCCCTTCCATCCTGCTTTATGCATTCTATTTGGAGTTTTGAGCTAGGGTTGTTATGTAATGAAGGGTTTCACCCAAATGAGCTTGTAGAACCTTGCATGAGTGCCCAAGGTTTGACCTTTTCGTGGTTATTGGCTTTGAGGGAGTTAGATCTATGGTTTGGTGAAGCAGATCTGACCTCAGAAGGTCAGATGAGGGTTGTCATGGGAGCAACTCGCCGAGTCCATAGGCAGACTCGACGAGTCGAGTCGGGGTTGCCCCGCGTTTTGTTGCCGAGTAACTCGACGAGTGGAGAGGGAACTCGTCGTGTCTAAGAGGTTTAAAAAGGATTTAGAGAACCCGCATGGACTCGCCGAGTCACTCTTGTGTACTCGCCGAGTCTGGTCAGTGTTGACCGTTGACTTGAGTTGTCTTATGTTGACTTTGGGAGTTTTGGTCAACAGAGGTAATAGAGGTCAGGGATGGGTAAAATGGTCTTTTACCCATTACATGACTAGAGAGGGAAAGATTAACCGCCGTTTAATTAGAGTTGGGACTTCGAGTATTAATTAGAGATATTTGCCTTATGTGTTATGCGGTGGTGAGTCCGAGGTTCGCATGTGCAGATAATTGCTTTCTGATTGCCAGGTGAGTCTTCTCACTATACTTTACCTTGAGTAGGTAACCAGAGTTATGTGACATAGTATTTGTATGCTGTGTATGTTATGTGTTGTACTGCATTATTTCTATGTGATTTATGCTGTGCATGTTTACAGAGTTAGAACCGGAAGGTTCCCAAAGTTAGAACCGGAAGGTTCACAGAGTAGGGTCCACGGACCCACAGAGTTATAGCCTCGAGTGGCTAATATGTGTTATGTGTGGTATTTTGGGGAACTCACTAAGCTTCATGCTTACAGTGTTTTGTGTTATGTGTTTCAGGTTTCTCTCAGGATCACGGGACGGCACCGGCTCGATTGTACACACCGGAGAAAGAGTCTTGTTTTGAGGATCCTGGTTTATTATGCAAGTGAAAATGGAGTTATGTTTTGTAATTCGATTATGAATGAGATTTTAAGCAAAGTGTTTTTAAGAATTAAACGATTATTTTTAAATGAAAAATTGTTTTGAAATTTTCGGTTTTACAATATATATATATATATATATATATATATATATATATATATATATATATATATATATATATATATGAGTGAGATCCGTTAAGAACTCATAGTTTTCCGAGAACTAAAGGTGGAGTGTTGGATCAAAATTAACTCGTTAAGGGCATGATCGTCATCATACCAATCCGATGTAATTTTTTGTATTATTAGAAATATTAATAAAAAGCTCTCAAATTAACATTATAAAATAAATTTTTAGATTTTTTTTATAAAAAAATAATTTTTGTTTTTATTAAATTGCTGATTTTTTACGTTTTTTAGAAAACATAAAATTTTAAAAAAAAGTTGGATTTTTTTTAAAACTGCATTTTTTTAAAAAACAGGAAATTTTTAAAAATTTGTAAATTTTAAAAAAAATGGAATATTAAAAAAAAACTATATTTTTTTAACCAAAAAATCAATGTTTTAGGAGCATATATGCATATTTTTTGAAGTACACGTATATATATTTTATACTATAATACTCGTAAATAAATCATAAAAAACCAATTTTTATTTACTAATTTATAAACACAATGGTATAAGTATTTTATTCCATACAAAAAAAATGCTACAAAATTTCAAAGCGCTTTCATGTCTTTGTGTCAAGATTTATATATTTTCTTCAATTTATCACTTTTCACTCTTCAATTTTTTCCAATATTCTTCCAAATCTATAAGAAAATTAAAAAGATATTGATTAATGCAAAAACATTCACAAAAAACATATGTATAAATCATGTAAGGTTCATAAGTGATTATTTCATGTAAGATTCACATGTGATTGTATTTTTTAAGATTCATTTGTGATTTACATTTGAATAACTTGTAATTCATATGTGATTCATTTGTAATTTACATGTTATTCATATGTGAAATACATGTGATTTACATGTGAATAATGTAATTCATATGTGACTCACTTGTGATTTACATGTGAATCACATGTGATTTACACGTGAATCGTGTAATTCATATGTGATTAACTTGTTATTTACATGTGAATCACATGTTATTTACATGTGAATCACATGTAATTCATATGTGATTCACTTGTGATTTACATGTGAATCACATGTGATTTATATGTGATTCACTTGTGATTTATATGTGAATCATATTTGATTTACATGTGAATCACATTTGATTTACATGTGAATCACATGTAATTAGAAGGCTAAAATATCCACTTATATGTATTGAAAAAAAATCAGTTACATATATTTACAATAAAAGCAAAATATCCCTTTATCATCATTTCATAAGCAATTCAAATTGAATTCTCTTTTTTAGTACCAAATTAGAAGCACTTGTAAATTTGATTTAAGGTTAAAACACCACCAACCAATATAAAGAAACCTTCTTTCTCATCCGCTTTACTTCATGGCTAGTGTCGATCATAACGCCTGCTCATAAGTTTTCAAATTTAATTACAATGGGATCAGATGAATAGAGATGTTATCTAATATAAGGGACTGATTTATGGACTGGAATGAACATGTAATGGAATGAGCCCTTACAATCCATAACCTTGGTTGGCCTCCAGGAATAAAATAAGTGTTCATACTTTAACTATAATAAACAACTTTTATACACAAAAATAAAATTACTTATATAATCTTCAATAATATTTTTATGTTTTTAAATAATTTCAAACTTCAATTATACTCTTTTTTTTTTATTTTCCAAAAATAACAAAAATATTATTTACACTAATTGAAATACATAAATGTAGTCGTGTATCTTTATTTGTTTAAAAATTTAGTTTCAAAAATATTTTTTTTTATGTTTTCTAATTACCTTCCTCATTCCATTCCTTTGTGATTCCATTCCATCATATATACCAAACACTAATAAGTAAATTTTTTTTAAAAAAGATACCTTTGACGATCATAATCCCGAGCACGTTCCCTTGAGCGTGACCTCGATCATTCTCATTCTACTGTATGTAAAGACTCGATCATAATCTCATTCTATACAGATTAGAGATAACACTTGAATTGAAAACTGAATGGAAAGAAAAACTTATGAAAGATGAGAGATGTTTAAAGCGTGAATTGAGCGCATCCCGAGTTGTTCATTGTTGCATGTGTAATCATAGAAATAAGAAAGTGCAAAGTAATCAAAGACAAGATTGCGGTCAAGCGGGTATGTGTTCAACTATCATTGATCCCTGAAGCATATTCCGGTCATGTATGTCCCTGGTGGAAGCGGAGTTGCTAGAGCATTTCCATCTCCAGGTCCTAAGTTTGGTGGCAACATGGACTTACAATCTACTTTAATGCAAGAAGAACATAAAGAATATCAACACATATATGATAATTATTAACTTGAAAACCATTACACCCTAGAGCAAGAGCTCCAGACATATATGTTTAGTAAGATCATTTCAAGGAGGTAAGCAAACATGTGAGAGAAGATATGAATATTAATCCTACCCTGAACAAACATAACTACATATGGAAAAAACATCAAACACCTTCTGGGAATTCCAGAAAAAAATCAATTTGAATTCATCACCAACAGGTCAACATCAACAAATCCTGAGGAAAATGATGATAACCACCATAATCAGTTACTCTAGCTGGATTCATCAGCAACAATTTGCATTGTTTATGAAATGAGTTGAGGTAGATATAAGTGATTAGTTAGATAACCTTCACATCTCACTCTCACCCTCACCCTCGTATGGTAACCAAAATATACTAAATTAAAGCATTTGTTGGAATAACCGAGATCAAAATGTAAAAGCAGCATGAAACATTAGAATCTAACCGTACACCGATGATTGATTTGGACGATTACAAGGTCACAGGAGCTGATAAAAAATTTAATTTCAAATTTCATTCATACAGGGACGTCAGAGATAACTCTTTATGAGAAAACATCTCGTTGGAACTCTAGAACAACTTTCACCTTCATCTTCTTTCGATCTTCAACACATCAGGTGAAATTTGATATTGGAACTATAAGGCGGCAAACTCATGACCGATGTCAGGCATTGGAAGGGTGGAGGCGATGATAAATTAAGGATCTAGAGAATTAGGAGAGTAGATGAGATGGGTCAAAATATGGAAGTGGTAAGGAAACATCGTATAAGAACATCAGCGAGGAGGTGAGGCGACGATGTAAGGAGATCTCTCACCAGAGGCAACATCGAGGTCATCAATTCTATCGGAATTTGTTCGTGATTAGAAGGCAGGGCAGAGGGAGAAGAGGAGAGATCTTTGAAGATCTGCAGGTGTGACATTGGTTTTTAAGAGAGAGAAAGAGAGAAAGAAAGAGTTTGGATGTATTTCAATGTCGATAACACCCCTGGCTAAGAAAAACATAGATACCTCCGTCTCTATTTTTTTTCACAGTTATTTACAAAACTGCCATTAGAAATCACCGCCTTCCATTTTTTTGATCTAATGGTCTAAAATTAGTTCTCGGATTCTCGAAAAACTATAAGTTCACAAATGATCATTCCTATACATACATACATGTATATATATATATATATATATATATATATATATATAATATTTATTAATTAAAGGAAAATCTCTCATAAATGGTTTATGTGGTTTTCAAAAAAATTGTTCTTAAATTTTTAGGTTATCAAGAATGGCCCTTTGGTTCAAATTTTTTGAATAGAGGGTCATTTATGTATATAAAAAGACATTTATACAATTTTAAATTTATTTTAGACTTTCTTTAATCAAATTTTAATTTTAAAAAGTAAGAAAATAAGATGGACCCCTGTCAGGTGCATTTCATGCATCTATTTTGCAGAAACATCTCATCATTAGTGTTTTTGTAACGTCCCGAAAATCCAAGATAAAATTTTCATTTTTAAAACAATAATTTATATAAAAAATTCTTCTCAAACCATTCAAGATAAAAATATCATTTAAACATCAGAGTAAAAATAATCAATGCGAAATTACACTTTGGGGGATGTTGTGCAGTCACGTCGGACCTTTTCCTTTCGAAACGTAAGTACTTGAAACCATAAACATAAACTGTAAGCACAAAGCTTAGCGAATTCCCCAAAATACCACATACCATACATATCCTTGGGCTTATCCCTCACATTGGGCCCAACCCACAATAATGGGCCTCGCCCAACATACCATGCGAGAGTCACAAAGGCAACTATCATATAATAGATTCTAGTGTGCCGAAATTGGTGCATTCGACCCACGGGTATAGTCACAAAGACTACAAAACTCACAATTGATCTCCAACACTATTTTCTTGCTTATGCAATATCATTAAAATACATTGTATAACTAAACACTCGTTCAACTTACCTTTGAACTAAATATTGACAAAACTTAGTTTGTAACTAGACCAAATCACAACACATGCAGTTCCATTTTAGTACAGTGTTCCTGCTCATACAATACTACGGGGTATGACTATACCCTTTTTCACCTTATTTGGAACTAGGCATCCTTTATACGTTTTAGTTTAAAACTTAAACAAAACTACAATCTGTCACAATTAGAAATTTCAAGTCAAAACCAAGTTCAAGAGCCTTGTATATGCAAGTGTTTTATTTATGATACAACTATGATATATAATTGAGGTTCATTTTATTTTAAACCCTAATGATTATAGCAAAGCTAATGTGGATCACGATATAGACATAAAGGCTTGTGTATATATTACAATCTTGAATAATTGAATTATAAGGCCAACATAAGTAAATTAATAAGACCATAAACACCTTTATAAGATCATGAGCACATTCCTAGGAAACATATTGGGTGTAAACACTCTAAAATACCAAGTTAGACCATGAACACATTCCTAGACAACTATTTGGTCGTAAATAAAACCATAAGTTGTGTCCCTGGAATACCATCCAGTAAGTAGGTAGGTAGTTTTATTACATAAATAAAACTATAGAAGAAAGAAAGAAATCCGTGAACAAAGTTAGTTTATACGTATTGTGAGTCTTATAACCATACTGATTTGACCCGTGACCTCCTTGACGTTCTTCAGGCGTCGTACAATTTCCAAAATTTGTCACCCCAGGCCTGCCCGCCTAACTGTAGCTAGCAGTTTAGGCGTGGGATTGTCAGTCCCGAATAGATCCATCCACAAATTTCACGTTCTCCCTCCAAGAGACTCTAGTTATACTACCGGAGAGGATTTATTGGTACCCCGAAGGGTATAACGAAGATAAGTCTCACAAGATAGTATTAACTAATTCACGGGATAATTGGTTGTTATCGAGTTTCGAAATCGTTTGGAACAAAGTAGAGTATAAATAATTAAACACAAGGTGATTATTTAGTATGATACTCTAGATTAATAATGGATAAACTAAATCAGACATAGTTTATATATTGACTTTGCATGAAGTTCGAATCCGTAAAACAAGTAATGAAAATCCCAAATTATTCCGATAATAATTTGAATGGTTTGATAAGTTCCCACGCTATGTTGAAAGCTATGTAATTATATTTAGAAAGTGTCCCTTATGCTCCACATGTTACAAAAGGGATAAAGGTATCTAAAAGTTTGATAGAAAATCGATATAATTACATCAGTTTTTAAATTACGAAATCCTTTATGATTTTGCTTGTATTCCCCCCCTGAAAACATGAAAAACTCGGAAAAGTGTAGGGGTATGCACTCACCTGCAGTGAATGGATGAAAGTGCTGGGTAGGAATGTTAGGTGTTAAGTGAGGACTTGAACACACGCGGGGATCCTATGTAACATGAAGTGATACATAATTGTATCTAATTAGTTCTTTAATCACTAATTAAGTAAGTAAATACACTCTAATGCACGAAAACACTTTATTTCAAGTGTCAGGAATGATACGGGTTGCATCTAAGGAGTGTATGGCCTCGTTATGGAGTTTACTCTTCAAGTGGTGACCTTAGGGGGTGTTTACGGTTTTAAGACCATATCCCCCATGAGTTTACGGCTGTAAACTCATGGGAATGATGGGTTTGGGTGCTCTAAGGTCTTATACTACTCAAGGATCTATGCTAGACTCGAATCAAGGGCTATGGAAGTGATTGGGGCTTGAAATGGACCTTATATGGAGTTTACGGTTTCTGAGTCCCTCCTTGGGGAGTTTACGGTCATAAACACATGATTTTACGGCTGTAAACTCATGTTTTTCACTTTCTTTCATGGTTTGGTGCTTCTAGGGTAAGCATGCAAGGTTCTAGCCACTCATTCAAGTCATAGAAGGTGTTTAAGGGCACTTTAACACCCTAAAAAGGTGTTTACAGTTTTGGGATATTCCCCAACCGTAAACTCATGTTTACTCCTCTATTATTATGTTTTGGGGTTCTAAGATCATTCCTGCAAGCTTCTAGGACACTAGCCAAGCATTTTAAGGGTTTTGGGGCATCAAAACCCCCTTTTAGGGTGTTTACGGTTTTAGGATGCTCCCAAACCGTAAACCCATGTTCTTGGGGGGTTTTTGGGTGGTTAAACCACGAATTTGCAAGTATACTAAGCAAAACAATAAGCTAGGAGGGTTTACTTACTGTTGTGAAGCTTGAAAGGGGTGATTCTTGATCAAATTCCAACTTTGTAGAGAGAGAGTAGAGAAAGAAAGTTCTAGGGTGTGAAAAGGTTGAAATGAAAGGCCACTCAACCCTTATATAGGGTTGAGTTTACGGTGGGGGTCCACCCAACACCAACCGCAAACAGGGTTTTCGCGTGATTTATCGTTTTCCGACACGTATGAAATTACGAACATAACCCTAATTGATTTACTTAACTTAAAAATTAACGAAAAAATTTAATAATAAAATAAATTTTATTAACGGAAGTGGGTTTTAGTGACATAATAAATTTCGGGTTGTCACATCATCCCCCCGTTAGAGGAAATTTCATCCCGAAATTTAGAATTGAATTACAAATCATGGATTTGGAAAGAGATGCAGATATTTCTGTTTCATTGAATCTTCGCGCTCCCAAGTGAATTCAGGTCCTCGTTTGGCATTCCAGCGAACCTTCACTACCGGGATGCGGCTTTGCTCTGTACGTTTGATCTCTCGATCCATGATTTCGATTGGTTCTTCCACGAAGTTTAGGTTTTCGTTGATTTCGATCTCATCAAGAGGGATCATAAGGGTTTCATCTGATAGGCAATTCTTAAGATTAGAGATGTGGAAGACAGGGTGGATATTGCTAAGCTCATGAGGTAATCGAAGTTTATAGGCTACGGGACCGATTCTAGCGATGATCTCGAAAGGTCCGATGTACCTTGGGTTTAATTTCCCGTGCTTCCCAAATCATATCATGCATTTCCAGGGCGAGACCTTCAACAGGACACGATCTCCAACTTGGAATTCCAGAGGTTTTCGTCGTTTATCGGGGTAACTCTTTTGTCTGTCTCTAGAAGCTTTCAATCATTCTCGGATTTGGATGATCTTTTCAGTGGTTTCACGGATGATTTCAGGGCCAGTGAGAGCACTGTTGGGGACTCGACCCTTGACTAGTTGCGTGTCCCCTACCTAGGCCCAGCACAGAGGGGATCTGCACTTTCGACCGTAGAGGGCTTCGAACGGGGCAGCCTTGATACTGGTGTGGTAACTGTTGTTATATGAGAACTCGACCAAGGGTAAATGAGTGTCCCACGACTTTCCGAAATCAATGACACATGCTCTCAACATGTCTTCCAAAGTCTGGATAGTTCTCTCATTCTGCTCATCTGTCTGAGGATGATAAGCCGTGCTCATGTCTAACTTAGTTCCAAGAGCCTTTTGTAGGATTGCCAAAATCTCGAGGTAAACCTGCTATCTCGATCGGAGATAATGGACACAGGCACACCGTGCAGTCGGACTATCTCTTGGGTGTAGATTCGCGTGAGTCTTTCCATCTTGAACGTTTCCTTGATCGGTAGGAAGTGAGCGGATATTGTCAGTCGATCGACAATTACCCAAATGGTATCATACCCACTCGGAGATTTGGGTAATTTGGTAATGAATCCATAGAAATCATCTCCTATTTCCACTCAGGTATTTTGGGCTGGTGGAGTAGACCTGAGGGCTTCTGATATTCGACTTTTACCTTGGTGCAAGTCAGACACTTGCCCACGAAGGTAGCGATTTCGGCTTTCATGTTTGGCCACCAGTATAGCTTCTTGAGATCCAAGTACATCTTATCCAAACCTGGGTGCACGGAGTATCTAGTCTTGTGAGCTTCGTTCATGACAATCTCCCTGAAACCTCCGAGCTTTGGGATCCAGATTCGATCCATGAAACAATAGACTTCGTTACCTCTGATCTTAAGATTCTTATCCATTCCCCTCAAGGCTTCATTTATCATGTTCTCTGATTTTAGGGCTTCTAACTGAGCCTCTCGGATTTGTGCGGATAAGTGGGAATGGAGGGTCATTGTCAGTGTCTTTACCTTGCGGCCGAAATTTTCCTTACGACTAAGGGCATTTGCCACCACACTGGCCTTGCCGGGATGGTAGTGGATTTCGCACTCATAGTCACTGAGTAGCTCTACCTATCGCCGTTGTCTCATGTTTAAGTCCTTCTGATTGAAGATGTGTTGTAGGCTTTTATGGTCCGTGAAGATCATGCACTTGGTCCCGTAGAGATAATGTCTCCAAATCTTCAGTACGAAGACCACTACCCCTAACTCCAGGTCGTGAGTTGTATAGTCGACTTCACGTGATTTCAGCTGTCTCGAGGCATAAGTAATAAACTTTCCTCGCTTCATAAGCACACAACCTAAGCCTTGATTGGACGTATCGCAGTAGACAACGAAGTCCTCCGTCCCTTCGGGCAGGGACAGAATAGGTGCGCTACACAAGGCTCGCTTCAACGTTTGGAATGCAGCGTCTTGCTTTTCACTCCAACAAAAGGGTACACCTTTCTGTGTCAAAGTAGTTAAGGGTTTGGCAATTCTAGAAAAATTCTGGATGAATCTACGATAATAGCCGGCAAGACCCAAGAATTGACGGATTTCTGTGGGTGTCTCCGGTGCCGACCAATTCTCTATCGCCTTGATTTTGGAAGGGTCCACGTGTATGCCTTCCTCGCTTACCACATGACCTAGAAAAGTTACCTTCCGAATCCAGAATTCACACTTGGAGAATTTTGCGTACAACTTCTCCGATCTAAGTGTTTCCAGTACTAATCTCAAGTGTTGTTTGTGATCTTCCTCACTTTTGGAATAGACAAGTATATCGTCAATGAACACGATAACAAATGTTTCCAGAAAGGGACGACACACCCGGTTCATCAGGTCCATGAACACTGCCGGTGCGTTGGTTAGACCAAAGGACATCACTACAAACTCGTAGTGTCCATATCGAGTCCTGAATGCTGTCTTGGAAACATCACTCTCATGAACTCGCAGCTGATGGTACCCTGATCTAAGGTCTATTTTCGAGAAGTAACTGGCTCCTTGAAGTTGGTTGAAAAGGTCATCTATAAGAAGAAGAGGATAACGGTTTTTGACGGTCAGCTTGTTCAATTCCCGGTAATCTATATACATTCGAAAGGATCCATCCTTCTTTTTCACGAATAATACCGGGGCTCCCCAGTGTGAGGAACTCGGTCTGATGAACCCTTTGCTGAGTAGCTCATTAAGCTAACTGGATAACTCTTGCATTTCTGCTGGCGCTAAGTGATACGGAGACTTGGCTACGGGGGTAGCTCCGGGGATTAGGTCGATGCGAAACTCAACTTGGCGTTCGGGAGGAATTCCTGGGAGCTCTTCGGGAAAAACATCAGGAAAGTTGCAGACTTCGGGGATGCTCTCGAGGTCTTTAGCTTCCTGTTTCTCATTTATCACATGGGCTAGGAATGCATGGCACACCTTTCGTAGAAGCTTTTGGGCTTTGATGCATGAAATGATGCGAAGATTGGAACTAAGTTTTATCGTCGTAGATCATGAGAGTATGGCCAGAGGGAAGATTGAGACAAATAGCTTTTTCGTAACAAAGAATATCAGCATGATTGGGGCTCAACCAATCCATGCCAATGATAACATCGAAGCTCTTTATAGAGACTGGCATAAGGTCGATGGGAAAATAATGGTCGTTGAGGGTAAGGGTGCAGCCTACATATATATCATTAGCGTTCTCTTTCTCACCATTAGCCATCTCGACAGTGAATGTTTCGGTTAGCGTTTGAAGATTATGTTTAAGAAGAGGCTTGAATGCATGACTAACAAAACTTCTTTCAGCACTAGAATCAAAAAGGATGCATGCATAAGAGTTGTCGAGAAGGAACGTACCCGTGAAAACGGTGGGATCGGCGACTGCCTCCTCTTGCCCCATCGTTAGAACTCTCCCAGTGTTGTTGGTCGTTGTTGCTTTTGGGCAGTTCCTCTTGTAATACCCAGCCTCACCACAACCATAGCAGGCTTGACTGACACTTGCTCCGGATGCTTGATTGGTTGGTTGGGTTGGTGTTATGCAGTTCTGAGAAAGGTGACCCTTCTTGCGACAGTTGTTGCAGATCATTTCACGACATATACCAGGGATACGATGGTGGTAACTACACTTGTTGCACCACGGGAGGGTACCAGTATATACACTGGTAGGTGCTTGAGTTGTAGGAGCGGCGACAGGAGTAGTAGCAGCGTGGACTGCCACAGTTTGTTGCTTCTTGGAGGATCCTTGCGAACCCTGACCCTTCCGTTTGTTCTAGAATTTCTTTTTATTCTCCCCACTCTCCTTTGCTGGTTTCGAAGTGGTTGTTACTTTATCCAGGTTGACCCCATGATCTATAAGGGTCTGCGCCAGGCACTTGGCGCTATCTAAAGTGTTTGGCCTAGCAGCCAAGACATTTCCTTGGGTTGGGGGTGTCAATCCCCAAATGTACCTTTCTATCTTCTTGCTTCCATGGTGACCATCCCCGGGAAAAGGAGTGCTAGGTCTTCAAACCTAGAAGTGTAGGCAGCAACATCGGAACCCTTCATCTTTAGGTTCCATAGTTCGTGCTCCAGCTTCTGCATTTCGCCCCGTGGGCAGTACTCGACAAGCATGAGCTCTTTCAAGCTCTCCCAACCCATAGCATTTGCTACTGGCAGGGTTAAGGATTTGACTCGGCCATTCCACCAAGTCAATGCTTTATCAGTGAAAGTGCAGGCGGCGAATCTCACTTTGTTAGCTTCCGAACAGGAACAGATTTCGAAGATAGACTCGATCTTCTCAAACCATCGAGTCAGGGCAGTAACACCTCCAATGCCATTGAAATATGTGGGTTTCGCATTCATAAAGTCTTTATAGGAAGACTCCTTCTGGTGTCCCTGACCACCTTCCAGATTCTGGGGATGTATACCACCTCCCTGTCCACCAGCTCCGCCAGGATTCATCTGTGACATCGCGGCATCCACAACAGTAGTAACAACTGCTTTGAACATGACAGAATCGATTTGAGGAGGAGGTGGTGGCGGAGGATTGTTGTTCTTTGAGCTGGGTCTTTTCTTTGGAGGCATCTTGATCTAAAATGATCAGGGAAAGAGAGAGGATGGTAAGTCCTCTGCGTTGAATCAAGAGATATCTCATTATGGCAGATAAAGTGTTCTACTATGCGATAATATATAGGAAAACTACCAATACAAGAGAATTATCACTAAAGGGAATGAGTAGCAACACTTAGATGAGAATCTTTATAACGAATTTGATTCTAGAAAATACTCCTATAGTATTTTATGTTTTGTTGTAACGATGACTCGTTGTTTTGATATTTGGTAAGTTTTAGGCCTGCTGTACACCACAGTCACTCCCAAGCACATGTTGGCCGTGTCTCGAATGAATATGGTTGATCAGGCTATATTGACCCTAGACACGACTACATAACTACCCAGGTTTAACCGCAATGCCCAACATCCAATTACTTTTGTTTTGTTCTACTCGTGGTTACTGTTTCTGATATTTAGGTATTCTTGTATACTTTTGTAAAAATACTTGTATTTTAAAGTATACTTTTAGTTCAGAGCGCTTCGGCCCCTTAGCGTTTATAGTTGTATACCATGTGAGGTTCGGTATACTTAGTTCACTATAAACAAAGGCTCTTATACCAATCTGTCACACCCCGAAACCGACGGCGGAAACATTCCGGGACGGAGGACGTCATGCGTAGTATCACAACCATTGTACATAGTAAGCATAGTAAACACAACCATTACATTACATAAGAATATTTGCATTTGTTTGAAAGTGAAGATTGTACATATATTAAGTATATCAGTGTAAACAAAAGTAAAGACGAGACTTCTATGCTCCGTCTTCTCCAAAAGTAAGCGAGATACCTGTCTAACGTGATCCTGAGAATACAAGCAGTTTTAGAAATATCAGCATAAAGCCGGTGAGTTCATAAGCATGTTTTGTAAGGAAAAACTGGTTACTAAATCTTGTGAAAATACTTCAGTTCCATTGATAAAGAATTCAGTAATATCGAAAACCATTAATACTGAGTTATGAAATACATATGCATGTTTTCCAAGAAAATCTCATATTTTCTAACATGTTTGTCGATTTCCATATGATAAGAAAACCCTGGTTACCACTAGTAAGTATAGTAGTTTTACTACTTAAGATAAAACCATAAGTTGTATCCCTGGAATACCATCCAGTAAGTAGGTAGGTAGTTTTATTACATAAATAAAACTATAGAAGAAAGAAAGAAATCCGTGAACAAAGTTAGTTTATACGTATTGTGAGTTGTATAACCATACTGATTTGACCCGTGACCTCCTTGACGTTCTTCAGGCGTCGTACGATTTCCAAAATTTGTCACCCCAGGCGTGCCCGCCTAACTGTAGCTAGCAGTTTAGGTGTGGGATTGTCAGTCCCAAATAGATCCATCCACAAATTTCACGTTCTCCCTCCAAGAGACTCTAGTTATACTACCGGAGAGGATTTATTGGTACCCCGAAAAGTATAATGAAGATAAGTCTCACAAGATAGTATTAACTAATTCACGGGATAATTGGTTGTTATCGAGTTTCGAAATCGTTTGGAACAAAGTAGAGTATAAATAATTAAACACAAGGTGATTATTTAGTATGATACTCTAGATTAATAATGGATAAACTAAATCAGACATAGTTTATATATTGACTTTGCATGAAGTTCGAATCCGTAAAACAAGTAATGAAAATCCCAAATTATTCCCATAATAATTTGAATGGTTTGATAAGTTCCCACGCTATGTTGAAAGCTATGTAATTATATTTAGAAAGTGTCCCTTATGCTCCACATGTTACAAAAGGGATAAAGGTATCTAAAAGTTTGATAGAAAATCGATATAATTACATCAGTTTTTAAATTACGAAATCCTTTATGATTTTGCTTGTATTCCCCCCTGAAAACATGAAAAACTCGGAAAAGTGTAGGGGTATGCACTCACCTGCAGTGAATGGATGAAAGTGCCGGGTAAGAATGTTAGGTGTTAAGTGAGGACTTGAACACACGCGGGGATCCTATGTAACATGAAGTGATACATAATTGTATCTAATTAGTTATTTAATCACTAATTAAGTAAGTAAATACACTCTAATGCACGAAAACACTTTATTTCAAGTGTCAGGAATGATACGGGTTGCATCTAAGGAGTGTATGGCCTCGTTATGGAGTTTACTCTTCAAGTGGTGACCTTAGGGGGTGTTTACGGTTTTAAGACCATATCCCCCATGAGTTTACGGCTGTAAACTCATGGGAATGATGGGTTTGGGTGCTCTAAGGTCTTATACTACTCAAGGATCTATGCTAGACTCGAATCAAGGGCTATGGAAGTGATTGGGGCTTGAAATGGACCTTATATGGAGTTTACGGTTTCTGAGTCCCTCCTTGGGGAGTTTACGGTCATAAACACATGATTTTACGGCTGTAAACTCATGTTTTTCACTTTCTTTCATGGTTTGGTGCTTCTAGGGTAAGCATGCAAGGTTCTAGCCACTCATTCAAGTCATAGAAGGTGTTTAAGGGCACTTTAACACCCTAAAAAGGTGTTTACAGTTTTGGGATATTCCCCAACCGTAAACTCATGTTTACTCCTCTATTATTATGTTTTGGGGTTCTAAGATCATTCCTGCAAGCTTCTAGGACACTAGCCAAGCATTTTAAGGGTTTTGGGGCATCAAAACCCCCTTTTAGGGTGTTTACGGTTTTAGGATGCTCCCAAACCGTAAACCCATGTTCTTAGGGGGTTTTTGGGTGGTTAAACCACGAATTTGCAAGTATACTAAGCAAAACAATAAGCTAGGAGGGTTTACTTACTGTTGTGAAGCTTGAAAGGGGTGATTCTTGATCAAATTCCAACTTTGTAGAGAGAGAGTAGAGAAAGAAAGTTCTAGGGTGTGAAAAGGTTGAAATGAAAGGCCACTCAACCCTTATATAGGGTTGAGTTTACGGTGGGGGTCCACCCAACACCAACCGCAAACGGGGTTTTCGCGTGATTTATCGTTTTCCGACACGTATGAAATTACGAACATAACCCTAATTGATTTACTTAACTTAAAAATTAACGGAAAACTTTAATAATAATATAAATTTTATTAACGGAAGTGGGCTACAGTGACAGAATAAATTTCGGGTTGTCACAACGGTGGTTCACGTCTTCAACGCAGTGGCATAACGGTAGCTTGGTGGTCGGAGAAGCAAGGGGGTAGGGTGGCGGCCGGTGAGGGAGGCATAAGGGGGAGGTGACGACTGTTTGATCCTCCTTGGGTTAGGGTTTCGGGAGGATTATATACCTGCCTCCATTCTAAATGTTTTGCCTAGGGATGAGCATATGACCCGTTGGATCGGACTGGACCGGAAAAAAACCGGGACCGGACCCGGACCGGACCGGATATACATATTAATGGGCCGGTTTTCGGGTTTTGTTTTTACCACTAATCGGGTTTCGGGTTTGGACCGGACCGTACCTGGTATATGGGATTTAACCCGGACCGGACCGAAATTTTTTTTCTCCTTAAAATATATAGATAAGGATATTGAATTATTAGTTAATGTTATATATAACATTATCTATAAAACTTGATGTTTTTATTGTAACATTATTTATAAATCTTGATCAACGTTTGTTCCTATCACTTTATAAGAAAAAATGTATCTAGCATGCTATTTTTTGTTCAAACATGCAATTTTTTTTTATAAAAACATGCAATTTTTTTTATAAAAACATGCAGTTTTTTATAAATAATGTTGTTTTTGTTGTTTTTTACACAAAAAAGTTGTTAAAATGCAGTTTTTTTTATTAACAATGTTGTTTCTTTTTTGTTAAAACATGCATTTTTTTATAAAAATTGTACTTTTTGTGCTAAATAGTGTAATTTTTATTTGCTCAAAATGTTAATAAGGTTTGTATTTTTTTGTAGACACCTCATTTGTACGTGATCTAAGTAAAGTCCCGCATTGTACAAATTTCAAAGCCTAGTTCGGTCCAAAACCCGAAACCCGGTTTAGTACCCGAGACTGGACCGGACCGAACCCGAACCCGATACATCCAAAAATGGTCCGGTTTTCAGGTAAGAAAATTCACGATTTTCGGTCTTCGGGTTTTCGGTCTTCGGGTCGGTCTGGTCCGGGTTTGGCCCGTTGCTCATCCCTAGTTTTGCCATAATGGCAACAATAGTCCCTCCCTTCCCTTTTTCTTTTAATCTTAGCCCATAATTTACCATTTAAACCCCACCTTCTAAAATTCCTTACAAATCAAGTCCGAAATTTACCAAGCAGCCCCTCCTGCTACAAATTGTTTTCAATTGAAGTACTTATGTTACCATTCAAACCCTAAGCCTCCAAAATCTCTTCAAATTAAGTAACAATAATTTACCATGTAGTCGCTGCCTTCATAATTATTTAGGAAACCAATATGAAACTTACACTTTGAATCCCAAATCTCTAAAATTATGACAATTAGCTCCTCGAGACCAACACCTCTCTATATATAATTATTGGTTTTAGGGCTACTATAGATTCATTAATTTATGTATATTTATTTAATTAACGAGGTGTTACAACTCTCCCCCACTTAAATTAGATTTCGTCCTTTAAATCATTCCTTAACATTCCTTACTCGCCCAACCAATCTAGTAACATGGTCACCATCCTGGGCACACCTTAGCCTTCCCAGGGTTGCCGTGACCAATCTTTGCAAAGCCCTAAAATCTGCAGGTGAATGAATTCCTCACAACAAGATCACATCCACTCTGTCAGAAATCTGCTGTCTTGAGATGGTCTGATTCCTGACAGACCAGTCATACTGAATCATTATCGTTGAATCCAATCCACTTATCTCTCAACTGACTACTCAACTTCTGATAATTCGAGGTTCCCACTATAAAACATGATCAAAAACCCAATTATCTTTGTAGATCACTTATACTTGGCCAAGGCTCAGATAATACCGTTGTGAGTGACTTAGCACAACCCAAGAAATATGTTAATCTGTCCATACTTGCAACCCAAAACACAAATACTAATACTGCCCAAAACACTGAAACTACCCGAAACACCGAGCCGCCTAAAATAGCATGTTGCCACATGGCTGCTTTCCAAAATCTACCGAGACCTCCCTGGTCTCAATTCATTCGCAAATCATTTGAAATATCGGGTTCTGGCCCGGCTGCGGAGCTAAAGGATTCCTAATAGTCATCTCACATGACTTCTGAACGAAATCCTTCTCTAGAACTAGTTGCCACTAGTTATCATGTAGTTGTGGCACTAACAACCTCCTGATCCAATTGATCGGATCCTTGTGTCGAATCTTGACATCACCCAAATCCAAGGCTAAGAGTGATTGCTACCTGACCAATGGTAGCCTTATATCACAAACGACTTTAAGTAGTCCATTGCTTCCTTGATCTCGTAACTGTAGTGGTGTCCCTACAGTCTTATCATTGGCTCAACCAGATCTAATCCATCTGGGTAATTCCAAAATCCAATTCGTGGATTTCCATATCCTCACTGTTGCACCCGAACTGGTGGGTACTACTGTTCTCCTCGTGATCTAACATCCCTACTACCTGTAAACGTAGTGAAAGCTACGTCAACCCTCGTAGGCTTACAACACTCTAACGCTATCTAACAACTTGGTGAATTCTAGGCCTACAACCGCAGACTTACAATAGTTCCAACACTATCTGACCACCTTGTGAATGCTACGGCTACACCCGCAGACTTACAACACTTCTATCACTATCTGATAACCTGGTGAATGCTACGGCTACACCCGCAGACTTACAACACTTCTAGCACTATCTTTTGCGAGTGAATGTTGCGGCTACCCCCATAGTCTTACAACACTTTCCATGCTAACTGACTGTTAGTGAAAGCTATGGCTACCCCCGTAGTCTTACAACACTTTCCATACTATCTGACTGTTAGTGAATGCTACGGCTACCCCCGTATTCTTACAACATTGCCCAAACCGGGTCGAGCACGCACTTGACCTAACACTCAACTGAACTTAAGTCCTAACTGAAGCTCTAACCTGGTTCCTGAATCCTGCTATCTGTTTCCAAGGAAAACACGAACCAAAAGTTGGAACATTTTCTATACTCCTAACTCACCCAATCCTCAACCTAGACGACCACTCGTCCGCCCTCCTTCCTGACGAGGATATGAAACTCATCCTAGTTTCACACCTATTATGGCTCTTAAGTAGCGATGAGATTTAGAACCGGAAAACCAGACTGGAACCGGAATCGGACCGGAACCGGAACCGTTAGAACCGGAATATGTAGAACCGGGTCCGGTTCCGGGTTTAAAAATTGGCTTTATCCGGGTTCCGGGTAATCCGGGTTTGGGTCCATCGGGTCCGGGTAAATTGGGTCTAAAAACCGGAACCACTTTTAGGGTCGGAACCGGTTTTTGTGAAACGTTTAAAAGATGCATATCTTATTCGTTTCAACTCCAATTGACATACGATTTTTTCCAAAATGTAGTTTAGAGTTTGTACATGATTTTAGACTATAAATTTGTCATTTGTAGTTTTATATTCATTGACTTACAGTCCTCCAAAGTCGAGATATCAAAGCTGGAAGTTTTTAGTTTTTCAGTTTTTTTGTATTCGGTGAAAGTTTTAAAACATGCATAATTAATTCGTTTGAAGTCGGATTGACATGTGGTTTTTTGCAACTTATTATTTTCAGTTTTTACATGAGTTCATACTATAATTTTGTCATTTTTGGTTTAACATTCAATGATTTACAGTCCTCCGAAGTCGGGATATCAAAACTGAAAATTTTTAACTTTTCAGCTATTTGTTTTTGTACTTTGTATTCTGTGAAAATATTAACACAAGCATATCTTATTCGTTTAAAGTCGGATTGACATGCGCGTTTTTCTAGAGTGTATTTTAGAGTTTGTACATGATTTTAGACTATATTTTTGTTAATTTTGGTTTCGTATTCAATGAGTTACAGTCCCCCAAAGTCGGGATATCAATATGGAAATTTTCAAAGTTCAACCCATTAAGTAGTAAGTAATTACCAAAAAATTCCGGTTTTTTCGGGTTTTCCTGTTCTAAACCCACTTTATCTAGTTCCAACCTACCCACTTTGATTTTTCCGGGTTTTCCGGGTCTAGGACTACTTTACCCGGAACTGAACCGGAACCGGTTCCTATATACCGGTCTGGTTTCCGGTTCTATAAAATCCCGTTAACCGGTTCCGGGTTGTCCGGGTCCGGGTCCATCCGGTCCGGGTTTGGACCCACTTTCATCCCTACTCCTAAGTACCTTATTGATTCTCCCCAACTTAGCTTCAGCTAAGTCTTCATGGATCATGAGAATTGAAGAATTCCCAGTCCTTCTTGCTTCCTAATAATCCACTGATGGCAACCTGTGCTTACCGATGCTAATGATCAATTACCAGTCAAACCTCAAGATCGCCCATTCTCTAAAGACTTGAAGAGTACTCTTGAAATCTGGTCCAGTTCGACACCTCAATCCACTCCTCAGGCTACTATACCAACTCCTTAAGTTCCCATGTTGGTGACTAGAAACCTTAACCTTTACTCTAGTTGACGAATCCTTGCAGAACCACTAAACTCTAATCAAACACGACCCATGCAAAAAATACAATTCCCTTAAACATCCAATGCCCTAATACTCATGCATCTAACACTCACAACTAACTCCACTATCTTCATGCTACCAGTCCTTTCCTAGCAATAGTAGTGCCTTGAACTCCAAAGTTCTTCCATAGACAACTGTCGACCATACCCAAACAAGGATAGGACCACTGAACTCGGACTTCACTGGAGAACTATTTCTCTAATCCTGACCTAATATCCTCTGGATAATACTCCTAAACTGATCCCGACAAATATTGGGAATGATAACAGTACACACGGAACCCACTCCGCAAGATGCGTCCCTCTGTGGGTTCATCAAGGACCTTTCGGCATGCAGGATGGCATATATGATCCTTGTTAACCCATACACTAGCAAAAAACCGACCCGAGATCTGACTCATCCAAACTCACTCACAATTCCAAAGCGATATATATTCCCAACATCCACCTAGTAGCAGTAAAAGATGACATACCCGCAACCTCTAGAGGAATCCTAATCACCTTTTGATGACATGACCAACCTCGCTACCCTCTAGCAGCCTAAACCCTTGGAGCGACAAACTCCCTTGTGCACTTTCCCGTACGTGCTGCACTGACTCCGACCCTGCTGGCCTTTCACCCGATGATCAAAAGTCATGGATTTCTTCCCGGGACCCTTTACTATACGCACATGGCACAACCCTCTCTTCCCAGGGTGCTCCAAATCGATCTTGCATCTGAAACTCTTGGAAATCATATCATTCAGGGTCTAACGCCCTGTCACACTCACTAGCTCACTTTTCAATGGCTAAGCTGCAACAACTAGAACATCCTTTGTCCCCAAACCGGTTCACAAAATCCTCCCAGAAGCTTCTCAAATTCTCTAAGACTCTCAATGATTCGAGTATGCATCTTGTGCTTTCAGTAGTACGGGCCTAATACTACCTTCCACACCTTTCCATACTTTCCTCAGCAATCCTCCCGAATCCTCCAAGTCATTTTCTTAAACTGATACACCCAGTCTCACTAAACCTCACTACTAACCCACTAAAACATATCCTAGGCTTTCCTAGGTTCCTGAACTCACCTAGTCCTCAGCTGCTGAAAGATTCACAATAATTTCAACTAGCTACCTCATGAATATAGCCACATGTAACAGAGATAAGATAATCCTTCAATTAAAAGACCCATCCTTAGAATGGTTGGACTCAAACAAGAGCCACACAATAGGGTCAAATCTATCACTCTGAGATTATCCAGCCTGTGCCACATGTGACTTAGCATATTCACTTAATAGCTAGCTCACATTACTAAGAGTCCCACAAAGCACAAAGTAAACAACATTCAAACAATGGAAAACCTAACCATCATATTCCAATCAAACCATTCTATCCTCTAATTAGGAACCTGTACATGCAATTCAAAGGCTCATACAATCAGGCATAACCTAAACATGCTATCCTATCATTGACTGATCAGTACTAGCATGCAAGTCTACAAGCACATACAATAGGCATATAAGGCATCCTTCCTAGATCCTTAGCCATAATCTAGCATGCAGTTCTCATAATCATATCATAACATAACATATCATATTATAACTGTTGGATAAGGTGTCTAAGTCCATAACTTATTTGGTATATACTTGACCCGACCCGACATGGTCCATTTGGGTTGCATTTCACCCGAACAATTTATGGATAATTTTATGAGAGTTATACACATATGTTTATTAATATATTATAAGTTATAATATATTAATATGAGGTTATGTTATTTAATTAGTCTTAGTCTTAAATTAATTATGAATTAATTTAGAGATTAAAAGGAAGACTAATTAGATTATGGGCTATTGGTTTTATATGGTGTGGGCTAACACTCATTTGTTAATGGGCTAGGCTTGGATGGAAGTCCATGGATGATCCATGGAGCTTTTAACCCATGGATCCTTGGAAAAGGAAAGGTCATGGGTTATTAGGGTTTCACCCTAACCATGTACACTATATAAGCATGCTTATGGTGCATGAAATGGCAACTAGTGAACTAGTGTGTGTGCTTGTGTGTGGCCGAAAATTGCAAGTGTGTATACTCTCTCAAAGTTTCCAAGTGTTTGTGGTGATTTGTGATTCCATTTGAGGCATTCACACTATTGGTGCTTGGCCCTCAAACTCCTCAAGAATCAAACTCATTAAAAGGTATGTAATCTCTTCTAACTCTTTTATGTTGAAATGTTCCCCATGCCATGTTAGATAGGTTATGAACCTTGGAAAATTATTATTTTGCATGTATTTAGACAAACATAGATCCAAGGTTTATTAGGGTTGCATGCACACTTAGGAAGTGTTAGATTGCTCAAAACCTAACAGTGGTATCAGAGCCTAGGCTTGCTTGTTTGATACTTGATGCAAAATAGTTGAAAAAGTCGAAAAACTTGTTGTCTGCCTGATGAACTCGCCGAGTCCATGTGTATCTTCAACCTACTCGCCGAGTAGGTTCATGCACTCGACGAGTAGGAGCCACAGAGTGCAGATTTTCGACTTTTGCTGCTGGAAATGGACTAGAAACATTACCCTAAACTGTTTTGGTGTTTTAAAACTTGTTTTAGTTGGTGTAATCGTAGTTCTAATCCATTTACAATAGCATATATCAAAATTCCATGATTTTTTATGTGTTCATATAATTCTTGAAATTTTGATGATCATGTTCATGTTCTTATGAATTTAGAAGATGATAGGAATTATTTGCTGAATTGTTTAGAATTAATTCTTGATCATTTGTGTGTTTTAATGGAGTCCATAATTTTTCCTCAAGTTATGGATATCCAAAGGTCGCTTTCTTTAACACACACATTTAAACACATAAGTTACATGAAAATGAAGAGTCTTCATTTTTATGAACCTTTAATTCATGAGTTATGAAATGAAAAGTTTTGGATAGTTACAAAACTTGTCCTCAAGTTTTGGAATTTGTAAAGTTTCACACACTTTAATAAACTTTAATTCCAACCCTTAGAGTTTTAATAGTTAAAATTCAACCCTTATACTATTTATAACATTAATGGTTAATTATTATATATATATATATATATATATATATATATATATATATATATATATATATATATATATATATATATATATATATATATATATATAAGAATAAGTCGTTATACCGTTAGTAGGTCTCATTCACGAAGCCGGTCTATAAGGTGGGTATAAGGTTGTTGCCTATAAAATGGCAACTTAATGGGTGTCCACTCTCACCCACCGCTTGCTTGACTGGTGGAGGGTCGTTAGCCGAACGAGTAGGACAATGACTTTAAATCCTCATTAAAAGTATAATGATTATTATAAAGTAACTAAACCTTTTAATTCCCAATCTTAGTTATTTTAGGAAAAATGTGAACATGGTGCTAGTCCATGGAATTCACACTTTGTACCTTACCAAGTCGTTGGTGGAGCGTGTGTGGTTAACCGGCACACTAACTTGCACTAGTAAGGATCACGAAGGGTGACTTAATGTTTGTCATGGATCAATGGAGCGTGTGTGGTTAACCAGCACATTGATTAGGTGATAATATTAAGGGTACTAAGTGAATTAGCATGGTTATTCACACCTTGTTTTGTGATCCTCGGCATCCCAGTCACAAAACTTGAAGGGCACAATCGAGATTGAAACATGGCATTGAAAAGTTCAATGAATCTCAAAAGAATCTAGGAATTTCAAATCCAATTAAAACCTAATAATTCATTTTGTTTTTCATGGTGGAAATCGGTGAATCGTCATTCACCTACCTTTCAAATATATTATTACTTAGATTACGACATCCCTCTTCTAAGTATAATATATTGTGATTGGGTCCTAGCCTTAATATTACATTTGGGTGTCTTATTAAGGATTCTATATATCTAATCTAAACTTGCCTTCTTCTTTCATATGTCTTCCAACACTAATGCTTCAGGCTCTAACCCAACTGGTTCTTTCTCTCTCATGAATCTTTGTGGGAGGGTCATCTTTGATGGTTACAACTTCATGGATTGGATTAGGAACATCAGGATGGTTACTCGTTATGAGGACAAGGAATATGTCCTCGATAAGGAGTTAAAAGAACTTGATGAGTCTACTGCTACTCCTGAGGAGATCGCTGAATTCAGGACACATGAGAGAGATGCTACTAAGGTGGCATGTATCATGATGGCCATGATGACAGCCGAGCTCCAAAAGTCATATGAATATTTCTACCCTTTTGAGATGCACCAAGACCTGATGGAAAGGTACCATCAGAGTGCTCGTCAGGAGCGGTATGAAATAATCTCCTCCATAATAACTACCCGCATGAAGGACGGTGATTCCGTCACGGCTCACATGCAAAAGATGCAAAGGTATGTGGACCGTTTGCTGAAGCTGAATGTGAACATCCCTGAGGAGTTGGAAATTGACATCATTTTGCACTCCTTACCTTCTTGTTATGACCAATTTCGTATGACATATCATATGAACAAGGAGGAAGCTACCCTCAGCAAGCTTCAAGGACTCTTGAAGACAGTGGAAACCGGTCTTAAGGGCAAGGCGGTTGTTACCTCTACTACTCCTACTCCAACATCTACCTCTGTTTTGGCTATCGGGCAAGGCAAAGGGAAAAAGAGGAAGCACCCTTCGAAGGGTACCAAGGGAAAGTCTCTTAAAGGCTCCTCATCGAAGACCAAGAGCGGTTCTGTCACTCCTTCTGCCATTCCCAAGGATGCTGAATGCTTCTATTGCCATGAAAAGGCACACTGGAAGCGAAACTGCCCTAAGTACTTGCAGGATCTAAAGGATGGGAAAGTGAAACTCACCCATGCAGGTATTTACACTATATTGTCTAATTATTCGTCATATTCTAACTCTTGGGTGCTTGATACATGATGTGGTATTCACATATGTTCTGATATGCAGGGCCTAAGAAGAAGTGAGGATGTGGAGCACGGGAAGATAAACTTGATCATGGGGAATAAGAAGGCTTCACCTGTTTCCAAGATTGGAGTTTATACTTTGTTGCTTAATAATGGGTTAAAATTAGATTTGAATAAATGTGTGTACTCGTCTGAAATGGCGAGGAATATTATTTCTTTTCATGCTTTGTACAAACAAGGTTTTACCTTTTCGTTTAATAATGAATGTGGTGGTATTAATGCTTTCTTTAAAAATGTGTTTTATTTTAAAGCATTACCTTGTGATGGTGTGTATGAAACTGTGTCGATTGTAGACAACTTAGGAAATAATGTGTTGTATATTGATTCTTCTACTAGCCTAGATAAATCATCATTGTGGCATTGTCGTCTTGGACATGTAAACAAGAAACGCATAGGTCAACTCCAAAAGAGTGGAGTTTTGGAATCATTTGATCTTAAATAGGATGATAGTTGTGAATCGTGTCTACTTGGAAAGATGACAAAATCACCCTTCACTGGAACTTGTGAAAGGGGTGAGGGTTTGTTGGACCTAATACATACTAATGTATGTGGGCCATTCAAAACCGCCATAAGGGATGCTAATCGGTATTATGTGACTTTTATTGATGATTTTAGTAGATATGGGTATGTCTACTTAATCAAACATAAGTCAGAAACCTTTGAAAGGTTTAAGGAATTCAAACAGGAAGTAGAAAATCAATTGGGCAGGAACATTAAGATGCTTCGATCCGATCGAGGTGGTGAGTATCTTAGTACCGAGTTCCTTGATTATCTTAAGGAGTGTGGGATTGTCTCACAATTGACTCCTCCCAGGACACCACAGCTGAATGGTGTAGCTGAGAGGCATAATCGAACCTTGTTGGACATGGTTCGCTCTATGATGAGTCGAGTTTCGCTACCAATCTCTTTTTGGGGGTATGCCTTAGAGATTGCCGCCCATATCCTTAATCTAGTCCCTACAAAGAAGGTTACCAAAACACCTCATGAGATGAGGACTGGGAAGGTTCCCAATTTGAACCACATCAAGATTTGGGGTTGCGAGGCTTTCGTGAGGCGTGAGACTCATGATAAGCTCGAACCCCGAAGTGAAAGGTGTATTTTCATCGGCTACCCACAGAAATCCTTCGGTTACCTCTTCTACAGACCCAGTGAGAATGTGGTCTTTGTAGCAAGAAGAGGGGTCTTTCGTGAGAGAGAATTTATAAGCCAAGGAGACAGTGGGAGGCAAATTGATCTTGAAGAAATTCAAGAAGCAATTGGTGAAGGAACCTCAGACACTAGCAATCAACCTGAGGAGGAAACTCCTGTTGAGCAAGCTGACATGTCTGTACCTCCAAGGCGTTCCACACGGGTTAGGAACACACCTTCGTTTTATTATGGCTTTCATATTACTACGGAAGGTGATACGTTTATCAGCGATAGTACAATGGTAAATTTGGATGAACCTAGCAGTGTTAAGGAAGCCATGGCAGGCCCGGAGTCTGCTAAATGGAAGGAGGCTATGGACAGCGAGATACAGTCCATGTATGACAATCAAGTTTGGAACTTGGTTGACAATGTACCAGGCCGTAAAACAGTCGGGTGCAAATGGATCTTCAAGAAGAAGACCGACATGGAAGGAAAGGTGCATACTTATAAGGCTCGACTGGTTGCGAAGGGTTTTACTCAGACTCAGGGTATTGATTATGATGAAACCTTCTCGCCGCTAGCAAAGATTAAGTCAATTAGGGTTATGCTAGCCATTGCAGCATTTCATGATTATGAAATATGGAAAATGGATGTCAAAACCGCTTTCCTTAATGGAAAGTTGGCTGAGGATGTGTACATGAATCAGCCAGAGGGTTTTGTCAGTACAGAGTACCCTAATAGAGTATGCAAGCTTGAGAAATCCATTTATGGATTAAAACAAGCATCTCATAGCTGGAATCTTTGTTTTGATGAGAAGGTCAAAGAGTTTGGCTTCTTGAGAAGTGAAGATGAGTCTTGCGTGTATGTCAGAGCTAGTGGGAGTATAGTTAGCTTCTTGGTACTGTATGTGGATGACATACTACTTATAGGAAATGACATCCCAACCTTGCAGGGGGTTAAGTCCTGGCTTGGGAAGTGCTTTGCTATGAAGGACCTAGGGGAGGCTACCTATATCCTAGGGATAAGGATATTAAGAGAAAGGAGTAAAAGACTAATTGGACTTAGTCAGACTACCTACTTGGATAAGGTGTTGAAAAGGTTCAACATGCAGAATTCCAAGAAAGGAGATTTACCGATCCAAAGCAATGCCAAACTAAGTAAGACTCAGAATCCGAGTACAGAGGCAGAGATAGCTGAGATGAGCCAACTACCGTATGCTTCCGTTGTTGGCTCGATCATGTATGCAATGACTTGTACCCGCCCTGATGTGGCATTTGCTTTGTGCATGGTCAGCAGGTATCAGGGGAACCCTGGCAAGGCTCATTGGACCGCGGTAAAGAACATTCTCAAGTATCTGCGGAGGACTAAGGATTGGATCCTTACCCTTGGTGGGAGTGATGACTTGAGAGTATTAGGGTATAGTGATGTTGGTTTTCAGACTGATAGGGATAACTTCCGCTCTCAGTCGGACTGGGTCTTTACCTTAAATGGAGGGGCAATTTCTTGGAAGAGTTCCAAGCAGGAGACGGTGGCTGATTCGACTTGTGAATCAAAGTATATAGCAGCGAAGGAGGCGATATGGCTAAAGAACTTCATCGGAGACCTTGGAGCTGTACCGGCTATTAAGGAACCTATGGAGATTTTCTATGACAACAATAGTGCGGTTGCCTTAGCCAAGGAACCAAGAGATCATGGCAGATCCCGACACATTGACAGAAAATATCACTTCATAAGACACAAGATTGAAGAAGGACTCCTCGTGACAAGGAGGATATCGTCGGATGAGAATCCTGCAGATCCCCTTACGAAGGGACTGACGAGGGTTAAGCATTTTCAGCATGCGAGGCGCATCGGGCTGAGGGACGATATTAGTTTTACAGATTAGATAGTTTTCCTGAAACTTGTAAAATGTAATCGACGTTTGATGATGAATAAAATTTATGATTTATTTATGAGTAAAGTGTTACTATCATTGTCAATTATTTACTATTGTTTCAGTTTTGCATGTTTTGACTTCCAGAATAATTAATTTATTCAAACCTCCACAATCGGTCATACGTCGGAAGTAGGTATGAATCAAGATTGTCATGAATTGGGTTTGTAGATGGCTAAAGGTGTTTAGACATTGTAATGGTTGCTGCAACATTCATGAGTACTCATAAACTATGAGTATTGGTATAAACCCACGCTCACTTGTATCACTTCATGGAATTTATCTCGAGTGATCGTGAGACGATAATATCATATAAGTCTTCAAACCTAGAGATATGAGTTGTTACCTATGAGTTGGTTGTGCATTGATTGCACGAAAACGCATCAGTAACTTGATGTTATAAAACGTGCCTTCGTGTACAATTCAACAAGTAGTAGAACAAGCATATGAGTCGAAGTTTATCTGTTCCTTCTAGAAATAGAAGCGATATCTGGGCCCCTCGATGATTTTGTGTTGACCCATGTACCGGGCCCGGTCAGAACTAAACTGATGTGTTCAGTAAAGTTCTCTGTCAAACAAATCGGAAATCGAGAAACAACTGCCAGACAATAAGCAAGACATAGTTCCATGTGTTTGTCCGGCTGATATCATGAGAACAGAGGATTATATGATCACTTGTCTTAAAATGGCGCTTCATAGTTCAACAAAGTTTTCGAGAGCTACGATTGCTGGTTGGTTCCTGAAGTTATATAGGCAAATAGAGTTATTAGACTTATCCAAGTGGGAGTCTGTTGGATAAGGTGTCTAAGTCCATAACTTATATGGTATATACTTGACCCGACCCGACATGGTCCATTTGGGTTGCATTTCATCCGAACAATTTATGGATAATTTTATGAGAGTTATACACATATGTTTATTAATATATTATAAGTTATAATATATTAATATGAGGTTATGTTATTTAATTAGTCTTAGTCTTAAATTAATTATGAATTAATTTAGAGATTAAAAGGAAGACTAATTAGATTATGGGCTATTGGTTTTATATGGTGTGGGCTAACACTCATTTGTTAATGGGCTAGGCTTGGATGGAAGTCCATGGATGATCCATCGAGCTTTTAACCCATGGATCCTTGGAAAAGGAAAGGTCATGGGTTATTAGGGTTTCACCCTAACCATGTACACTATATAAGCATGCTTATGGTGCATGAAATGGCAACTAGTGAACTAGTGTGTGTGCTTGTGTGTGGCCGAAAATTGCAAGTGTGTATACTCTCTCAAAGTTTTCCAAGTGTTTGTGGTGATTTGTGATTCCATTTGAGGCATTCACACTATTGGTGCTTGGCCCTCAAACTCCTAAAGAATCAAACTCATCAAAAGGTATGTAATCTCTTCTAACTCTTTTATGTTGAAATGTTCCCCATGCCATGTTAGATAGGTTATGAACCTTGGAAAATTATTATTTTGCATGTATTTAGACAAACATAGATCCAAGGTTTATTAGGGTTCCATGCACACTTAGGAAGTGTTAGATTGCTCAAAACCCAACAATAACATGTATGGGTATCTTGGGGAAAACTTACTTGAGCTCGGCTGATTGCACGCATCACACACCTTGTTCTTTTCAAAGTTCTTTTCTCTTTACAAACTTCTTTTGATAAAATGATTTTACTTTTGAAAATTTTTCATACCAAGTCCTTAGTTTGAGTCCATAAACACCCGAAAGTATGTCCGAATCCCTCAAACCAATGTTCTGATACCAACTCGTAACATCCCAAAATTCAAGACCAAAAATTTCGTTTTTAATTAAGTTATTATAAAACCAACAATATAAAAACATTCATAATAACATCACATGTCAAGACCCAAGTGTCAGTAATCAAAACATGTTATCATAAAACAATATCAGAGTGTAATCCCAAGGATCTCATGTGTGGAAAATCATAGTGTGATGCGCTGCAATTAAGCCGGCTCCATTCCCTTGAAAACGAATACCTGAAACCAAAACTATAAACCGTAAGCACGAAGCTTAGTGAGTTCCCCCATCATACCACATACCATATAACAAACATACTGCCAGGAAATTCTGGGGTGCCCGACCTACCCTGCCAGAGAATTCTAGGGTGCCCGACCTACCCATGTCAAGCAATTCTGGGGTGCTTGACCTACCCTACCAGGAAATTCTCGGGTGCTTGACCTACCCATGTCAAGCAATTTTGGGGTGCTTGACCTACCCTCCGGTTTATCTCAACCGGTTACAGGGACTATTTCACCCCTACCACTACCACATAACAACATAACAAAAAGATATTGTCAGGCATATCTGGGGTGCCTGACCTACCCTTTGGTCCTTACGACCGTACTCGGGGACTATTCCCCCTACTACTTACTATCACATAACATCATATCATGCTAGCACATAAACATATCAGGTAGTAGCAAACCTAGATGATTATCAAAAAGACAATCATCTATCAAACAACTCTACTAGTGGGCAAGCATTGTGGCCTTAGACCCACTTCTACTAGAAGGTAACTCACCTCACTCTGCTAAAGTCCCGCAGACGAAACTCTGGCTGCTGGATGATAGCTTCCCTAACTGTCAATATCAAAACAACACCCAATTAATAATTAGTTTCCAACACAAAAATCATAAGTCCATGCTTGGGTAAAGATTGCTTTACCCCTATGTTAGTTGATTCAACTCAATGCCCAATCCAAAGGCCCAAGAGTTAAACTATGAATCAAGGCCCAACATATGGCCTAATTTTCCAAATTGGGCCCAAACCTTTACATGGTCTTATTCTAAGGCCCAACCATTTAGTCCACTCCAAACATTTGGCAATTCTAATGGCCCAATATCTCATAATCACGGAGGCCCAACTATGGCCCACCTATCGCCTAATTTTCAAAATTGGGCGCAAACCCTCATATGGGCCTTACCCTAAAGCCCATTCATATATTCTTAGTCCATATGATTGTTCTTGGATGGCCCATTATTGGCCCAAACACCAAAGCCCAATAGAAAGGTCCAACATAAAGCCTAAGTGAAATTAGGGTTTTCACATAAAATGACGATGAAACACTTAACCCATTAAGGACTTAATCCATTAAGTCCATCAATCTTTTGGGTCAATCATGTAGTGTGGCCGAGCTTAATATACAATCCCAATGCAGTCATCCAAAATGCATGTCCCGACAGTCCAAAACCCATATGTCCAATATTAGGGTTTTCTAAACCCTAATTAGGGTTTCCAACCCAACCATAGCCCAATAGGCCCAATAGCTAGGTCTTTTGATCAATTAGGGTTCATTAGGCCCATTAGGGTTTCACTAGGCCCATTAGAGTTTTGCTAGTCAGGCACCACCCACTACCATCTCGGGTAGTGGTGGTCAACGGCGGCTCACGGTGTGACGGTGGCGACCACCACCTTATGGTGGTGGTTAGGGTTTCTAGTCTGTTTTTGTCCAAGCATCCAAAAAGCAACTACATGCAAGAAAAAGCACACCGTCACCCAACACAACGGTTGGTGGCGGTAGGAGGCGGCAGCCACCACCTCACGATGGTGGTTTTGAGTTTTTTATTATTATTATTCTGTTACAGATTACAACAAACAAAGCAAAATCCCAATAACACACACACACACACTAAGCTACACACACACACGGCCACCCTTATGGTGGCCGGCGGTGGTAGATGGAGGCAGCCACCAGCTCACAGTGGGGGTGGTGGCCTTTTTCTCGATTTTTCCGGCCAAACAAACCACACACAACACACACTACAACAGGAAACCCACCCACACACTTGTTTTGCCCGGAACAGAATCCACCCTTCCGGTGACATTTGGCGATGGCAGAACCATGGAGAGGAGACAACGGTGGTGATTTTGCGATGACAGCCACCACCTCACAGTGGTGGCGAAGGCTCCTCTTGATCTTATACCCATCAACAAGTCGACACACGTACAGATGAGACACACACGAACCACTGACGACATTGTCTTCAACGGAAACGGGCGACGACGGAGAGAAGATGCGATTGTGGTGGTGATCACCCTACCAAGGCAATGGCTAGAGGGTAACGGTGGTTCACGTCTTTAGCGGAGTGGCACATCGCTGACTCGGTGCTCGGAGAAGCAAGGGGGTAGGGTGGTGGTCGGTGAGGGAGGCATAAGTGGGAGGTGACAGCTGTTTCACCCTCCTAGGGTTAGGTTGTCGGGAGGATTATATACCCGCCTCCATTCTAAACATTTTGGCATAATGACATCAATAGTCCTTCCCTTCCTCTTTTTTTTCAATCTTAGCCCATAATTTACCATTTAAACCCCACCTTTTAAAATTCCTTACAAATCAAGTCCAAAATTTACCAAGCAGCCCCCTCCTTTTACAAATTGTTTTCAATTGAAGTCCTTATGTTACCATTCAGCCCCTAAGCCTCCAAAATCTCTTCAAATTAAGTCCCAATAATTTACCATGTAGTCCCTGCCTTCATAATTATTTACGAAACCAATCCGAAACTTAAACTTTTAACACCCAATCTCTAAAATTATGACAATCAGATCCTCGTTACCAACACCTTACTATATATAATTATTGATTTTAGGGCTACTATATATTTATTTATTTAATTAACGGGGTGTTATAATATATACACCTAAATTTTTAGTTTTTGGGAAATATAACTGATTTTTTTCTTATATATTGGAAGACGTTATCATGTATTTTTATCATAGATTGACAAATATTTACATATTTAGTCTATTATATTTGATGTTCGTCATGTTTGTGGTTGACGATTGATGGCGGGTTTTGCAATTGTCACAACCCTGTTTAGATAATACCATCATAATTTAGTATATATCTTTAACACAGAATATCATATATTTAATATACATTAATCTTTTTAAGTAGTAATATTTCCCTTAATATTTTCATGTAATAATACCATATATACACTTTATACATATATAACAATATCTGGTTCACACAATGTATGTTATCAAATATATATTTAACATATATTCCAGATCATAGGCATTTAATTCTCATATAAACTTTCAATTGATATTTAATACTTTTAATAAATACTTTTATTAAAATCATGTTCATAAAAATAACTACGCACTCACCTTATTGAAGTGGAAGACTTACGGGAAAGTCCGCTCCATGTAACACTTCAATTTTCCTTTTGAACGACCTAATTACTAATATTACTAAGTCTTAATATTTTTTTTTTCATATTTATAAAGTTATACAAATCATTACCAAATTCTTCAATAATCCTAAAGAAATACCAAGTTCTATAAGAACATGAATGGCAAATGACAGGTAAGATCTCTTTGGAGGTAGGATCCGTTTGGTAAAAAGATGTACTATTTTGAAAAAGACATTTTAAACACCTTACCGATTTAGCCTAGACATCATTCTCATAAATAGATCGATCAGTATAACGATTGATATTACTAATAAATCTTATTTATAAGTTCATACTGACAACTATGACCATAAATATAAGTTATACGTAAAGCATAGGAAGTATAAAATCAACTAACAAGTTTTCTAGTGAAAAACCAAAAATTGCACGGGCAACACTTCGATATCGAAATTTGCTACTAACACTTGAAAACTCCTAAAATCGGGCCTCGGGTTGCAGGAAATTAGTGAGAGAAAACTAAAGAGAATTGTGGGGTAAAATGCTCAAAAACTGAAGTATATACAGACTCTTCAGAATGACGTGTCACGCCTAGGCACTTCGCACCCTACCTACGTGGTTGATTCTCCTTGCGAAACGTCGACAATTCCGGTTGGTGGCTTATTTGGCTCTCCTACTAACGCATGTCATTCTCCTATCATGCCACATCATCGATGTGTAAGGGAAGGGTCTTTCTGGTTGCTCCACATGTCGGCCGTCCGGTAGGGCCATGTGTCTCGCCGGGTGTGGAGCCATTATTGGGTATTTTTCGCATTCATTAAAAAATCATAACTCTCACATATAAGATTCGTTTTCGACCTTATTTATATCCCCTGTTCCGTATCGATGAGTAATACAACTTTCATTTAGACATCGTCAGCTAATTTGCACTCTGTTTTTAATTTTACAGTCCGTGAAGGTTACACTGTAAAATACTCTATGAAATTCATAACTTCTATATATGAACTCCGTTCTCAGCGTTTTTTATATTGGCGGATTCGTATTTATGATGACATCAACTTTCTTTTAGATTGGTTTGTCAAACGCTCAACCTATTTTCATTTTATATTTTATGACACATATGTGCATCGTGTCGAACACGAAACTTCGAAAAATCATAACTTCTTCATATGAAGCCATATTTCGTCGTTTTTATACTTACATATTCATAATTATGATTACTACGACTTTTATTTGGATTATCTATTCAAAATAATGTTTTATCTAAAATGTTATTTTATCGTTCTTAAACGTCTAGCCTAAATTTGCGGGCGTTACATGTTAATTCAACTATCACTACTAGAAACCCTTACAGTTGTTCGGTTACATACTCCCTGCCCGCTTATCTCACACTCCTAAAGCATATATTTATTTCACATTTCATTTTTCTTCGCCCCCTTTCAATCGCCCTTAGACTAGTTACGTTGTTCAACTAAACTCATTGTCTCCCCGCTCTATTAGGTCGGAATCCGGTCGTCGAAAACCTTTTCTCATATATTCTGTTCACCAGTCATCGCCAACAATATACTATTATCCCTTGGTGTCAAAGGTGAATTCCTTTATTGTTTTGCCCAAAAAATTTATTTATTCTCATTGGAGAAAGACTTTCCTCTATTTTCTTTGATATGGGCAGAGAATACTACACTATCAATAACAAGAAAAAATAGCAATCATGTTTCAAATGGTTTGAGCTTCGAAGTAACCTGATATCTATCGAAAGGTGAGAACATGTTGGTATTGGTTGTTTTGCCTATTGATGCATTATGTTCGGCTTGGAAATATCAACAGAAGACTATCATCTCTATCCGACAACGATCATAACATAACTTCATTCATTCGTAGAAGCTTCTAATCATTAGCATCGAGGTTAATCACCACCCCACCTCTTTCATACATATGAAATTACACAATGCGAGAGTGCATGTCCAACACATATCGAAAGCGATTATGCTCCGTTTGCGGTCAATTCAACCACAACCTAACTTGCACGAGATTCATGATGGAATCCTCTAATAAAAGTTAACAGTGTTAAACAAGCTAGTCATTGGTCCGGAGAAAGAAGATGATTGTCTTTAAATGAAAAAAGAAAAAAGGAATTTGCTTAAATCGTTCGACATTCGGAACAAACACAATTTTATTCATGCTTTAGACGATTTGGCTAATTATATAGACTTCTATACTAATTATGTCGTTTTTGAATTTATTACCGGAAATTCTAACGGTATATTTTCTGTTTTTTTTAAAAGAAAACCAAAATTCCCACGGATTAAACTAGAAACAAAAAATCCATGGTTAAAACAAAAAATTTCAAACTACATGAAAATTCAACTAGTAGTAACTACAAGATTTGAAACTAAAAAGCTCATACAACCATTTGAAAAAAAAAATCATCTGATCCATACAAAAAATGTGGCATTCACATTAGAAGAAAAATGTGCATTGATGTCCATGTCAACATATAATTGTTCAATATGTCATTTTCAAATAAATAAAACCGACCAAAAAGTCTTAACAAAATTTTATAAAATACCAGGTAGACATTTAAGATTGTCGGCTGATTAGAACAGCACTAACCCCTTGCCAATCTTATGATATTTGTCATCCTCGTTTTCGTTAAATTTATTTATTATTTTAATTTTCAAAGTTAATTTTTCAATGTCTTTTTAATGCTATAATTTTAGGAAAATTTAAATTATTCCAAATAAATAAAGAATTTTTTGCTACATGACATGTTCTCTTTCATTTTGACAAATATCAATTTCTGATAATTTACAATTAAATCATTTTCACTTGTCAGTATAAAACAATGCCACATAATAAAAACATATATGATCTAAATTAAGTAAATTAAATAAATCAAATAATTCAACCAATTTTTTAAAACATATATTGGGAAAGTCTTCAATCAATCTACAATTTATCCTCCAAAAATAAAGCATTGGTTATATTGTTTCTTTACAAAATTAAGCTTGATTTCATTAATCATTCTTATTTTAAAACTTTTACTTGATTTGCTTCAAAACCTTTACTTGATTTCCTTCAAATCGGTCAATGAAATATTTTCGTTTGTATATAAAAAAAATTACATTGAAATGGGAGATTTAGACGGTGAATGAAATATTACCAATAAGACATTTAATGTTGTATTTAAAGAAGTATTTAAAAATTTATGATTTTTAAAAACTATTTAGAATATTTCATTAATGATTTTTTTTTTTGTATTTTGGGTTCAGTTACATATTTATTCAATAAAGTCTTTACTTATATGTATTGTATTACTTTAATAATTGGTTGATGTTTGAAATTTTATATTATTTTTTTAACAAACCCGTGTAACACACTGGTCTTACACCTAGTTAATTCATATTTTATCTTCCTATTTCATCATTCTATCTATTTATTGATTGCCAAGTGTAATTTATTAATTCTCTTTTCTTATCTTATTCTTTGACTAGACGAATGTCTGTGCGTTGCGTGAGATATAAAAAAATATTTTATATTAAAAATACCTAAATCATTGTTATTAACAATTAAATAATAATTTCATAGAAAATATAGAAAATGATTTTTAGTATTGTTATTATGTTGAACTATATTATAAGAGATAAGGTTGGAACTTGAAGTTGTTTTGCATATACAAAGCTATAAGATTAAAATAGAAAAATTAATTTTTAAAAATAAGTAAATCGTTATTGTTATCTATCAAATAATAATTTCATATTAAATTAAAACGTTTATATTAAATATTATCATTATGTTGAAAATACGATAATAGAGACATCTTTTTATCTATCTTAAATTTTATCATTTTGTACAACATATGATAATAGAGACAATTTTTTTTATCTTAAATAGTAAAAAAAATGTTTTGTATCATAAATATTACCATAATTATGTAGAACATATGATAATAGTGACGTCTTTTATAAGGTTAAAACTTTAAATTGTATTACATACAGAGTTGTAAAATTTGGCTAACACAACCAAATACTTGGCATGTTACTTAAACTCGACCTCCAATGGAAGCGAGTTTGCCTAACTCAGTCAAAAGACATTCGGATCCTTATTAAACTCGACCCAAATCTAAAATATACGGTCCAAAATCATTTTCGAAATTCTGAAATTTAATTGGTCACTTGTCGACAAAGACAATCTCACCAAAGAATACACTCAACGTCCTACAAAGTTAGATGCAAAGAAGATCTCATGGCTTAGTCCCTTTGAAATATTTCACAACTTTTCATATTTATAGAGGAGAATACATTCTTTTCTTTACTCTCACGATCAATGTGGGATGAAGACATTTTAATTAAACTCATTTTTTATTTGCAATAATTTAATTTTGTTAAATAAAATATTAAATAATAGAAATAAAACGTTATCCAGAAAATTTATTGTTCAATAGTTTCATTTTTCAGTAATCTCGTAAGTTGCTATAAAAAATTAAGTTTTTATTGAATAACTTTTTGTTAAATCCTAAAATCATAAATTCAGTTAGGTACTTAATATAGAAAGTTTGTTTATATGTATTTTCATGATTCAAAATGTCATTATAAAATGAATTCATTTATAAAATATAATTGATTATATATTTCGTCTTTTGAATCAAAGCGATTTTTCAAACAATTATAATTTTATGCTTAGGTAGATTTTTTTTTAAATTTATATAACATTATGTAACTTATAATATTATTATAAACAATTTGAATAATCATGAGAGTTTCAAATGTATGTGGTAAAAGGAAAATGCTTCATTTATCGGTCCAAATTGATCAAACTCGGACCGATTCAGCTTAATATACCAAACTACATAACGTTTTTTCTATTGAAACCCGGTTTGTATATATTTTGTGTTTTTGAATCAAATTTATTTTTCAAACATTTATAATTTTATGTTTAGGTAACTTATTTATAATATTATTAGAAACAATTTGAAAAATCATGGGAGTTTCAAATGTATGTGCTGAAAGAAAAATGCTTGCTTTATCGGTCCAAATTGATCAAACTCATATCGATTCAACTCAATACATAAAACTACATAACGGTTTTTTAACTGAAACTTTGTTTGAACCTAAAAAAATCTTGTTCAAAACCATTTTCGGGATTCTAAAACTTAAATGGACAGTTGCCAATAAAGACAATCTCACTAAAGAATACCTTCAACATCTTAAAAAGGTAGACATAAGGAAGTTCTCATGGTTTGGTCCCTTTGAAACATTTCACAACCTTTCTTATTTATAGAAGATGAAACGTTCTGTTGTTTACTCTCACCATTGATGTGGGATGAAAACATTGTAATAAAACACGCTTTCTTGTTTATAAAACATTATTCAACTTATTTAGTAAAATACCCTTTCTCTTGTTTACCATTTCTTTATTGTTCAATCGTTTCATTTTTCTATAATCTCGTAAGTTGTTATCCAAAAAGTAAGTTTTTATTGAATAATTTTTTGTTTAATTCTAAAATCATAAATTCAGTTAGGTACTTAATACAGAAAGTTTGTTTATATGTATTTTCAAGATTCAAAAGTTCATTATAAAAAGATTTCATTTATAAAATATAATATGCACATATATTTTGTGTTTTTGATCAAATCGAATTTTCAAACAATTATAATTTTATGTTTAGGTAGATGTTTTTTTTATATTTATATAACATTATGAAACTTTTTTAAAATATATTTGAAACAATTTGAAAAATCATGGGAGTTTCAAATGTATGTAGTGAAAGGAAAATGTTTCTTTTATGGTCCAAATAGATCAAACTCGGACCGATTCAACTAAATATACCAAACTACATATTTTTTTCTAGTGAAACCCGATTTGTATATATTTCGTGCTTTTAAATCAAAGTGATTTTTCAAACAATTATAATTTTAGGTTTAGGTAGATGCTTTTTTATATTTATATAAAATTATGAAGTTATTTATAATATTATTAGAAATAATTTGAAAAATCATGAGAGTTTCAAATGTTTGTTGTGAAAGGAAAATGATTCCTTTATCGGTCCAAATTGATCCAGCTCCAGTTCAACTCAATATACCAAACTACATAATTTTTTTCTAACTGAAACACTGTTTAAACCTGAAAAAATTCGGTTCAAAACCATTTTTGGAATTCTAAAAGTTAACTGGACACTTGCCAATTAGACAATCTCACCAAATAATACCTTCAAAATCCTACAAAGGTAGGCATGAGGAAGTTCTCATGGTTTGGTCCCATTGAAACATTTCACAACCTTTCCTATTTATAGAAGAGGAAACATTCTCTTGTTTACTCTCACCATCGATGTGGGATGAAGACATTGTAATAAAACACCCTTTCTTGTTAATAGAACATTATTTAACTTATCTATAATATTATTGTAAAGAAATTGAAAAGTCATGGGAGTTTCAAATGAATGTGGTGAAAGGTAGTTAAAAAAGGGGTTTCAAATGCATGAGATTCAAGAAAAAATGTTAGCTTTATAAGTATGTATGATGTATGATTACAACACTTGTAATAATCCAGTAAGTAGGAGAAAAAATAAGAAGATTTTGTAGGAAAATATTTAACTTCTCATCATTTTATAATCATTAAACAAAAAGTGGAGTCTTTATGTTAACTCATGGTTTTGAGAGGACCAAAAGAGTCATTTTTAGATAAAAATGGATCTTTATGATATTCATGGTTTTAAAGGGGCCAAAAGTGTTAATTTTCACAAAATGGGCTTCTATTTGGGCCATCACGATTTTAATGGGCTGAAATGGTCAATTTTCAAAAAAATGGGCCTTAATTAGAAAATCACGATTTTCATTGGCCTAAAATGTAAATTTTGGCCTTTATGGACTTAAAATATCATTTCTATTAAATTGGGCCGAAATTTTTATTTCCAATATATTTGGGCTGAAAATGTCATTTCCATTAAAATTGGGCCAAAAATGTTATTTCTATCAAAAGTGGGCTGAAAATGTTATTTTTACCAAACATGGGTGTGACACCCGTAGATATGGGCTAGTTAATATAGAGATAATAGGGGTCGAAAATGACTTTTCGGCAAAATATTATCTTGAATAAATAATCTTAACCAAGTTCTAGTATATGTTACAAGGTTTCCATACATATAAACAACGCTGAAACCGAGTTATAACGAAGAAGTTATGAACCGTCGAAGTTTTGCCACGGAACCGACACGATACCGGAAAGCGTAAATAGTGAATTTACGATAGAGAGAGATTTAGCCTTAGCAATCTAAACGAAAGTCGTAGAATACGGTAAACCAAGAGTGTCCATAAAAAGAACGCCCAAATCTGACTTCGTATGAAGAAGTTATGATTTTTCGAAGTTTCGGATTAACAATGTACAACCTGAAATTTGAATAATAAATCGAGCGGTTTTTAGCCGACACGACCTAAACGAGAATCGAATATCTCGTTAAGAGTAGCGTAATGAGAAAAAGATGGGTGAAAACGGACGTCGGATGAAGAAGTTATGAATTTTTAACGAACTAATCGTGTCCCGGCCTGTTAAATAATATAACTTTTAAAATAAAGTCAAAATTAACCGAAGAAGTCTAAATGAAAGTTGTAGAGTACGTTCCCACCTTTGCGTGGATATAAAGAACGTCGAAAACGGAGCTCATATGCGAGACTTATGAATTTTTGAAGTTGGGACTCGGATTTGCGAGATTTGGTGACGTGGCCGGATCCTAGCCGTTGCTTGATGATCACGCCTCGCTTCGGATTTGCGACACGTCGCCTTCGCTTACACCCATCGTCCGAAGCTCGGTACGTGCCGCGTACAGCTGCCCCCTCGCTCCACAAGCAGCCGCGTAGCTCCAGCCGATGTCCAACGCGTGTCTCGTACGAAGCCATCTGGTAGCCCGATGCGAACTACGCCCAACGTGCGTCCGAGGCTGCTGAGGCTATAAATAGCATGTGAATTCATCCGAATTTCTCACACCTTTCTCATATCTCTCTCTCTAGGGTTTTAAACCCTCCCTAAAGTCTAGGTGAACCCTTAGCACCCGAGGGAAGCCCCGAGGCTCCCGGAGTCCCGAGAAAAAGGGCTTTCAGTTTCGAAATGCTGCTCCAAGCGAAACCCGATTTTCTTTAAAATCTGTTGTAAGTGAGCTACGCTTATGCAATTTTTAATATAGCTTTCAAATAATTATAGTAATGTTAGTAGGTCCTTAAAATAATTATTTGGGCTATTATTATGAGTTATATTGAGTGTTATTTAACGCTTAAATAATAATAATAATAGCTAGACTATTAATTAGTCGCGGTTGACGTTAGACTAAACCTTAGTGGTATTGATATTAGGTTTTATCGAATGAAAATTGTTTTGAGAGTATCGAAGCGCTGTCCGAGTGCTGAGTCACCACCTTTCAAGTGAGTGCATAGTCCATTTCATCTTACACATAGATATGAAGTATTTTAATATAAATTACGTGCTATGTGTGCATATTGTCTGAATACTTGCTGTCTATGATGGATGAATGATTTTATACATGTTTTAAATGATGTAAACTGTATAAAGTATTTTATATCTACAAAATATATTGGGTAAAACATGGGTAGATGAATGATGAGGGATAAAAGCTGAAATAGAGGAACATTAGTAGTATGGACCTAGTGCCTATAGGTAAACATTGGCAGCAATGGACCTAGTACCCTATAGATGAGCACTGGCAGCTGCGCCACAACCCATAGATGATTTAGATCTATGGTAAACGACCTAGCAGCTGCGCTCTATGGACAGTATCGGCAGCTGCGCATAATTGGGAGCCTTATGACCATGACAGTAGCGTTTAAAGGTCAATATCGACAGAAGCGCCTCATAGAAAATATCCCAATTCTGGCAGTTGTGCCTAAGTGATAATAATAGCAGCTACGCTTAACCACTGTGTCATTGGCAACAATGGACTTCATGTTGTTTCCTTAGGATGATCCTTAGGAATGAATGAACAAGGATTAGCTGATCCTTAGGGTAAATCCTTAAGAAGATAATGGGAATGGGTAATTGGGTTGATTGTTAGATGTTTAAATATAATAATTATATTATTATGGATTGAAAACCCTATGTACTCACCAGGTTTCCCAACCTGACCCACTCAGTTTATTTATATCACAGGTGTCGATATGAAGTTACATTACACTGAGAGATTAAGGAGATATAAATCCCTAGTGATAATGAATGTAAGTTCCATTTATGCTTATGTTTTTGTATTGACCATAACATCCCAAATGTTTTAAAATGAATAAAAAATACTTTTCTTCGGAAATGCTTTGATAACGTATTTATCATGTTTTACTTGGAACAAATTCCGCAACATTTTTATTAAAAGAGGTACTCTGATTTTTATAAAGCATAAACAAAATCGGTCTTTTCTGGCCGTGAAAATGGGGATGTCACAGTGGGCCTTAATTGTAAACTTTCAGTCGTAAAGGGGCCCAAAGTGTCATTTTTATCAAAAATGGACCTCTAATGTAAATTCTCAACTTAATAGGCCAAGAATGTCAACTTTACTAAAAGTTGGTCTTTTATGTCATTTTGGTAAATAATAGAACTAACACAAGTATTATAATAACAATCGGGTTAATTAGGACATTTCCATTTTAATTGGGCCTTAAATACCTATTTGCATGCTTATTGGACCTTGTGTTCTCATTGCATGTTATTCGGGCCTTATAGGCCCATTGATTTTATTATTGGGCCTCACGACACATTTTATGTTAATTTGGGCCAATAATAAGCAATACTCGACACTTTAATAAAAACAAATGTGTAACATCCAAAAAACCCAGGTATACTTTGTGAACCTTAATCTTTGAGCTAATGTCTATATTGGTCCTTGTAAAGAAAAGGGTGGTTGACGGGTACGCGGGGCGTACTAGAGTGTACGCTCAGCGTACTCGTGTGCGGGTTTGATCGCAGAGGGCTGCCTAGTACGCCGTGCGTACCAAGGTGTATGCGAGGCGTACCAGGCTCAGATTGAAACCCTAATACTAAGTGAGTCCCCTATTTAAGGAACGTTATGGCCTCCTTGTGGCCACCATTTCCAGAGACTTAACCTCCCCAAAACCCTAAATCTCGTTCTTGTAGCAAGAGAGTGCCTTTGAGAGCTTGTGGGTGTGTTTTTGAGCATTAGAAGTGGAAATGAAGTCTTGGAGAAGAAGGAGTTAGAGCCTAATCTCTTGGATCTGAGCTTAGCAGTGAAAGAAGCTTCATTTGGAGGTAAAAAGCTCCAAGCTTTCCTACTCTTTTGTTTGTGTTCATGTGTGGGGTGTTTTATGGTTTTTGTCCCCAAAGTTGATGGCTTTATGAGTTGATAAGCCCCTAGAACCCGAGATTTGTCCGTTGTTGGCTTATTCTGTGTTATAGAGCCATAAAAATCTAATCTTGGTCATTAAGAGCTGACCATGCATGAGTTATGAGTCTTTTAAGGAATGACATGGCATGATTTGGGGGTAGGTAATCTTTACAGCCATGCAAAGGCTTAAAGTCACTGACTTTATGGATTAAGAGGCTTTAGAGTAGCTAGATCTGGGATTTGAGCCTATGACTTAGCCGATTCAGACCAAAAACCACGAGAAGTGTGAAACTGGGACTTACGCTGGGCGTAATCCCAGAACGCGCCGCGTAGGGGGTCGAGTACCCCGATTCTGGATAGCCACGGAGTGCGCCCCGCGTACAGAGCTGGTACGCACATCGTAACTCCCTGCAGTTGACTTTTAGGGTGTGGTCAACATTTGGACTTTTAGATCATTAGAGGGGTAAAATGGTCTTTTAGCCTTTTGAAAGAGAACATAGGAAGGGTTGGGTCTATCCTTGAGAGCCGTTATTGATTTGAGATAATTACTTGTTGTAATTAGGCGAGAGTTAGGTCATTATTCGAGTTCGGAGATATCGAGCACGTGAGTTACTAAACATCATACAAGGTGAGTCTTCTCACTATACATTACCTTGAGTGGTATCTATGTGCAAACCGGAGGGTCCTAGGTGTATGTGTATGTTTGAGATTTATGTGTATTGTGTTATATGTATGCTATGTATTATATAGACCGGACCAGAGGGTCAAACGACTCATGAGGCCAGAGGGTCCTCGATCAGACCGGACCGAAGGGTCCAACGAGCTACAGGATTGGAGGGTCCCGCCGAGACACATTGACCGGAGGGTCATACCGTGTTATAGCCTCGAGTGGCATTATGTGTTGTATGTGTATTTTGGGGAACTCACTAAGCATTTATGTTTACCGTGTATGTGATATGTGTTTCAGGTACTAGCGAGGATCGCGGGAAGGCGCCGACATGATCTGTACACACTGATAGAGGATTTGTAGTTGAGATTCTGGGACATGTTTTATCATGAAAACATTTGATATACTCGAGTTTTGAGATGATTTGTATGAGACATGATTTGTTTGAAAAATGAAAAATTGTTTTAAATTTTTACGTTGTTACAAAATGGTATTTCCATCACCAATGTTTTGTAATCAAATGCATACTCGAAACATTATTCTAAAACGGTAAACAATGCAATACACTGTTCGCGTAAATTTAATTAACGTTCTTGTGAGACGTTCTTTCATTCGTACCTACCTAGTGTACAACGTTAAGTCTTGTAGTTATAACTAGAGTCTCCTGGAGGGAGATCGAGCGTTTTTGTATAGATCTATACGGGGTTGACGGCCCCGCACCTGAGCTGTTGGCTACAGCTAGACTAAGTCAGTCTAGGGTCATAAATGTATTACCTTAAACAAGTCGGCGCCTGAAAAACGTCATGACAGACAGATCAGTCATATCAAGCATGGTTATAATGACTCACATAGAGTTTAACAACACGATAAATTTATGGAATACCTATACTATACTTTTGATACACGTACGAGCTATTCATTTCTATAACACTCGGGTCTTATGGTTTAATAACTACAACTCTTTTACGGACAGAAAATATTAGATTTTATGGGGAACAAACACGATACCTTACATTTTACTTACAACAGCAAATATAGAAATCTCTGGAACTCTCTTTCTCTCTCTCACTTTCAAAATATGAACTCACATGCTATAATGCAAGATTTAAAACAAAACGCTCAAACAAATTTTGCAGAAAATATCGGCTTTTTTTGGAAGTTTACAAATTATACAAAACTTTTCTTACAAACATTCTTATGAACTCACCAACATTATATATGTTGACCGTTTTCAAAATAACTTGTATTCTCAGATAATCGTTAAGCAGGTTATCAAGAACACGCGGATTTTTGTGTATTTTTGTTATCATCATACATTTGATATTTGGAATGTAATTTGTAAACCAATACACTGATGTAAACTATGATGATTATTATATTTCGTGTGTGATGATGATATTGTCTTTGATTCAATTATATACACTGTGATGATGATGTTGGTAAAAACCGGTAGAACCGGCAAAAACCGGAACCAGATGTTGCTATTTCTTGAGGACCGGTTCCAACATTGAAGACACGACAAGAACCGGTAGGAATCGGGAACCGGTAGAACCAGCAGTCTGGTTCGGTTCCCAAGCCGGGTCCGGTTCAGGCCGGTTCCATCCGGGTCGGTTCTTTTGCTCATATATATATATATATATATATATATATATATATATATATATATATATATATATATATATATATATATATATATATATATATATATATATATATATTGATTAATCATCATAAAAATCAAAATAACAATAAATCCAAAAAAAAAAATTATTTGCAACAGCCAAGAAACGCAGAGAAGTTATTGATATTATCATATTACATAGTTTAAACATATCTTTACTAGTTTATAACCCGTGGGAACCACGGTTACAAACTTAATTAAACTTTAATATTAAAAACTCAAAATTATTAATCACTTATTTTAAATAAATTATTCATTAAGAGATTTTTTAGTTATATAAAATTATAATCATTGCTTTAAATAAATATGTATAATTATATTACTTTATAATTTGTGTTAATTTTATTTAATTTTCATTCTAATGTTATTAATTTAATGTAATTAAAGTGGAAAATTTGAAATTTGAAATTGGAAATATGCATTAATTATGAGGCCTAATATGGTGACACATGTCAAAATGAGAATAAAACTATTCTTTTATTAGAATAGGGATTTTACTGTGTATTTTAAAATAAATACAATGTTTTACAACATATTAATAAAAATTATAGATTTAAATCCTCCTTAATAAATGAAGGTTTTTTTGCCACATGTCCTCTTCTCCTTCATTTGGACACATGTCATTTTCTAGATTTTTTTGAATTTTTTATTTTCCACTTGTCATTTTATTGTAATTTTCATTTTATTAAATTAAAATTTCACATTTAATATGTAAGGTAATATATATGTAAGGTATTTATTAGAAATGATTTATATATGTAATGTATTCAATGTATTAAAGTCTCATTAACTTAATAATTTAATTTTTTTCTTATTTTTCTTATAAATTGAAACTTCTCAAATTGTTAAAATTTCATATTTAATTTTTTTTAAAATAAACTCAAGTAATACTTAGGTCTCACACCTAGTTAATAATATAAAATAATTATTTTAAGAACATATTTTTATATTATATAATATTATTATATTATGGGTAACATACGAATAATTATCTGATTTATACTATTAAAACTAGACGTTATGTTCTTTAAATACAAAACATACAAAAATATATAAATAAATAAATAAATAAAAACTGCATGGATAAGTGGTAAGTGCAAAGCTTTCATTAATTAAAACGAGGTTAAGATTCTGTTCTTGGACAATTTCCAAGTGTCCTGGTGACTGTTGTTGGGAATCTTTCAGCCTCCTAAATTTTCAATTTTAAGAGCAAATACAGTTTTGCTCTATGTCTGTTAAATGTGTATAAAATAACTAGAATTTCCTGTTACTAAATTGCTAATTTATAATTTAATCATATTCATATTCAAATTAAAAACAAAGCTATAAATTAAAAAGGCTAAACTTGTAATTTAATCACATTTGTTCCTCTTCCCCTCTTCGGTAGCCGGTAGCAGACAACCGACGACACACATCTACATCTTCAGTGACTACATTTATCTCCGATGACCGACACCATCAACGGACACCACCTTCACTTCACATTGTTGCCGCTCTCCTTCTCTCGTTGGTATCATTCTCCTACCCTAACCACTAAACCTCTGACTCCTTTCCTTCACCCACTACTGTTCATATTGGTGTCATAGATAAAGAGGACGAGACAAGGTTGCTGAAATAGTTTAGCTAGCCTCCCATAACCACATATATGACTAAGGTCTTTTTTTTTAAATAGACTTGCAGTGGTGATGATGGTTTCCAAAGACGAAGAAGGTGTAGGGAGGGGTTGGGGCAACGAGTATGTGAATATGCTAGTGGTGGAGGGTGTTTTAGTAGTGGTGGTGGTGATGATGGTGGTCGGCATTTTTAATGGTGATGATTAGTGACATCGGTGAATTCAAGGGTAGGAATCGACGGTAGTGTTAGAACATTGGTATTATCGACGAGTTCAAGGATGGGACAGGTAGATAGTGGGCCCTTTTTATTTTATTTTATATATATATATATATATATATATATGTGTGTGTGTGTGTGTGTGTGTGTGTCCCATCTTAGAACTCGTTGATGATACCAAGGTTCTAACAGTAACGCATACCCCTACCCTTAAACTCACTAATGTCACTAACCACCACTATATATATATATATATATATATATATATATATATATATATATATATATATATATATATATATATATATATATATATATATATATGTGGTTGTCATGTATGTAATGTTAGCTATAGAACCATTAAAATTGACTTCATTTTGATTAAAAAAAATACATTTTTTTTTCATTTTTGGCTTCTTCCTAGTATTTCATTTCGTGATTCATCTCAAATATCTATCTATTTCAAATGTGTTTTTTTATTAGACCGTTAGTAGGTTTCATAACTTCCTTTAATACTTGTCTTATGTATATTTCTATGGTTTTTCTATGATGGCTTATGGAAAGAGGTTTAGTGATTTTTTTAATGAATAATTTCAATCTTTCAATGTAGTTTTCGGTATTAAATTTCAGTTTGAAGACCTACAAATAGTTGGTAAAATATTTTTATATATGGTTTATGGTGCAAAATTAAACTTATAGAATTCCATAAAACTATATACAAAGCTTAGCATAAACTCGTCTTTTCTATCAAATCGATCATAACCACTACCTACATTCCATGAAATTGTGCACCATAAATAGGAGCTAATAAAAAGACCCGTGATTCTGTAGAAAAACATCAAATTCCTTGTGGAAAAAAAAACTATTTCCTGAGACGGAAATAAAGATATCAAATTTCTACCAGGATAACTCGAGGTTCCAACCAACAAGAATCCTAATGAACCTAAAAAAAAAGGATAACAGCCCAGTAGAAATTACTTGTTTTTCGAGCCCCCGTTATAGGTTCTATCAATATATGTTCTGATCCACAACTCATACTTGATCCAGTTGATTTTTTTGGAATTGAAAGAATACACCAAATGAATTTGACTTTAGTCCTTTTTTTCTCGAAGTAACTCGCATCAACTAGCACTAGTTTGATGTGATCCTTTAGGAGTAATTCATTAAATTCGTTAGATATAAACTAATAACATACCCTTGTACGATTCTCACTAAAGATAGCCAAATAGATATAGATAGACCAACTTTACAGTTCAGCTATCCGTCAATACGGGTCTATTTGAAAATAGCTAGAATTAGGGGTGCACGGTTCGGTTTTTTCGGTTTTTAGCTCAAACCGAAGCCAAACCGTTAGTTACGGTTTTTTTCAAACAAAACCCGAAGCCGAACCGTTTAAAAATTAAAATCGAATAAAACCAAACCGTTACTAACGGTTTGGTTTCACGGTTTGAGCTTTTTAGGCCCATTTTAGTCGAGTCGATTAGATTGTTAAAAAACTGTTATATTGTTACAACAAACAATCAGCCAAATATTATTAAAAAGACAGCAATATTGAAACTGTCAAAATAGTATAAATTCTACCAAATATTGTTTAAAAAAATGATATATTAAAGTTGTCAAAACTACCAAACAATAGATAAAAAGCAGTAAATGAAAACAATAAACATTGCTCTATTACATCAAGCATTATTGTATCGATTCATACAGTAAATGGGCTTTTAAATTTATTATCTAATATCTAATTATCTATATAAAAAAATTAGTATATAATATAACAAAATACAATTATATATAAAAAAATTAATATATATATATATATATATATATATATATATATATATATATATATATATATATATATATATACACGTTCCGGTCCGGTTTTTATCCGGTTTGAAATTTTAAAAACCGTAACCCAAACCGTTCACGACGGTTTGAAAAGTTCAAAACCGCAAGTCAAACCGTAAATAAAAATATAAATCCTGAAACCAAACCGATGAACGGTTTGGCCGGTTTCACGGTTTCAAACCAAACCGCGATCATCACTAGCTAGAATCCGTTGATCCTTATAGCATTTTTTGGAGACATAAGAGTTTTTCGGCGGAAGCCGCTTATACCATATTTTGCTAAATAGATATATGTGTTATGATACAAGCGTCAGTTTTGAAAACAAAAATAGATGAGATTTTGTGCCATCAGCTCTAAACAATATTGTTTTTTTTAACATGAAGAAATAAAGAAGCCATTGCGATTGCCAGAAATACTAGGCCTACTAAAGGCACCAAAATAGAGGGAAATTTAAGAGTTGTCATAGAATGGTTACCTCGATTTACTATTTCTACTTGTTATTGTTATTTATATTTTATATTTATAATATAAAGATATCTTATTATATATAAAGATATCTTATTATAATTGATAATTCTAAATTGGAATTATTATTATCACTTAATAGCTATTAAGTATAAATATAAGTATCTATCTAACTGAGTATATAATGTAGTTTTTGATCTTTCTACATGAAAGATTTGAAAGGATATGGATGAGATATTATTTTCTTCATTTTTTGCTCTTGTTTTTGAATTTCATTTACTAAGCAAAAAGTTTCTTAAAAATTAATTAGATTCTATTTATATTTTTATTAACAGAGGATGCAAGAAATAAGGTAGAGAGATTTGATTGCATTTCGTTAAAACTGTATAGTTTTTGATGGTTTTATATCTAACATTACGTACATGACAACTATATATATATATATATATATATATATATATATATATATATATATATATATATATATATATATATATATATATAGGGTTATGTTATTTTGTTTTCACTATCTATTGTGTGCATGTATGACTGATTTTAGACCAATCATTTTAGTTATTTTAAGAAAGTAATTAATGCATATTACATGTTGAAGATATAATATGTATTAATTACATCTTCAACATTTAATATGCATTAATTACTTTGTTAAAATAATTAAAATGATTGGTCCAGAATCAATCATACAGGCACACAATAGACACAATAGATAGTGAAAATATTTGAACCTAACTATATATATATATATATATATATATATATATATATATATATATATATATATATATATATATATATATATATATATATATATATATATATATATATATATATAACAGGGAAAAAAATATAAAATCAATACATTTGTCATTTTACAGGTAATTAACAGATGCGAAATATTGGTTATAAGCTAAGTGATCAATCTTGATGGATTTCAAAATCATGGGAACCATTCACATCAATTTTTCAAAACTTAGACTAAAACTACGAAGTAAGGGCAATCATAGGGACCAAAACTGGTATTTACTCATAATTTAACTTATTAAATAGTACATTACTTTTTGGTAGCAATATGACCAATTTGGTGTTTTTTTTCTAGGTTTAATTTAATTTTGTTTTCGAACGATACAATTATATTAAACTAACAATAAACTAGAAAAGAAGTTATTACAAAAAAAAAAAATTAACGCTAAGGTAGAGTCATGAAGCCAAATATTTCAATCTAATTTATCATTGCTAGATCTACGTGAAATCCAAAAAACGTCATATCTATCACATCATAAAAATGTAAAGACTTCTTAGGGATTATCGTTCCAAAAAAAGATGGAATTCTAAAAATTCAAAAAACACCAAAAAGTAGTCAAAACGACTATCAAAAGTCTTTCATTGTCCGCCCCTCAACGAGACAGAATCAGACCAAGAAAGTAAAGATTGTACATAAATCTGATGAGAAAGATAACCACTCCACCAGATAGCAATACGACACCATAAATCAATCAACTCAAAACAACCTTTAAAAAGATGAACAATGATCTCCACTGCACGAGACCACACCGAATACATAATCGACTCCACCATAATGGTTCTATAAGAAAGTCTTCTCTCGTAGGGATACTCTATAACTGCACCCTCCAGATGGGAATATTGAGTTTAATGAGAACTCAATTATTCCATCTTGTCTAAAACGTAGATGATCGTGGTCATTTTGAGGAAGAAGGAAAATTTCATTCTTTTCATGAAAAAGATGATGGTTCGTGTGATCCATTTGGTATTTATGGAACTTTAGATAGAATGAAGGATGATGAGGTGAATAATAAAGATTCATTTGAGTATAGAGGTGGTCGATCCGCTAATTTTAGCAAGGACGCTAAAGATCACCGTGAGGGGCATTTTCGGAACGAACATGGTATAAATTCCATAAGAATCTCATCTTTCATTACAATAGCTATTGAGTTTGATACATGTTCTACATCTCCTACTGTTGTTAAAGTCACGCCCCCAACCCCAACTCATGCTCCGACGTACTGACAACATACTTGTTTGCTGCTATTGTTTTGATGACCATAGCTATTGTTGCTTTCGTTGTTGTTGGCGTCATAACAGATCCAAGACCTAATGATGAGTCGTATGTTACATCTGATTCTATTATAGTTGTTGCAAAAAGTATAAATGGGACTGTTCTCGTAGGTTTCTCCGGTGGTTTTGGTAGGGTATCTGGGATAGTAGATTTGGAGGACAACTTATCCCATCCACCGGGTTTTTCTAATTTTAATGGCAATGATGGGTTCTCGGAGAAGTCATATAATAACTGTTCGTTTTTTTAGTGAAATTCAAAATACTTTGCAAATGGGAAAAGCAATGGGGTATAATTTGGAAGGGTGTTTCGACCGAGTGAAAGAAATAGTTGAGGGAAACGGGGATAAAGTGGTTTTAACATGAATTGTCTTTTTATTAACATCCAAAGAGCGGGTTGTAAAGACAAGCGGTGGTGGATTAGAACTTTTTTTCATAATCATAAAGTTAACTTTTTAGCAATACAAGAAACGATGATGGAAGATATTGATTTATGTATGGTTCGGTCCTTTTGTAACACGTCATTTTCATTTTACAGTAGATTTTAATATAACCATTTATTTATAAAATTCGAAGTAGGAATATATTACTTTTTAGCTAAAGTAATCATCATGAAAGTTATAGTGGTCGTAATGAAAATTATGTAGATATAAATAACGTGTAAATCTGACTTTGTAGGAAGAAGTTATGATTTTTCTAAGTTTCGGTGCGGCACAATACATCATTAGGCCACACATAAATCAAAATAAAAATCGGTTGATTGTTAGCCAAAACAATGTAAAAGAGAGTTGAAGATCTCGAAAATACGAATTCATCGATATAGAGACAGTCGAGAACGAAGTTCGTATGAATGAGTAATGTTTTTTGCACGTATTTTAACAAGGTAAGCTCCATAAAATTTGAATTTAAAATAGAGTGAGAATTAGATTTTTGAGATCTAAAGTAAAGTTGCAGTACTCGGAATTACCTACACATGGATATAAAGAACATCGAAATCGAGGCTTGTATGTGGAAGTTATGGCTATTTGAAGATTCACGAAAAATGTCTGCTAGGGGTGACGTGATGGCACCAGAGTGTGACATGTGGCAAAGAGAGGGCCAAACTCTTCAAGCGACATGCTGACATGCCAAAACGAGCGAGTGACATATGGCTGACCTAGAATTGGACATGCGACGAGGTTGGAGGCGGTAGCCAACAAAGGGATGTGGCCTAGCAAGAAGCGAACATGTGGCATCGTCTGATAAGAGCAACGTCACAAAGTGTGGCGCACTCCAGACACCATGTACGGTGCACCCTTAAAATCTACCTATAAATAGCAGTTGAATGATCTTCCCTTCCTCACTCATTTCCTCTCAAATCACTCTCTCTCGATCTCCGAGATCCAACCCTATGAGTCCCGAACATTTTAGCAAAGCGTTTTGGCAATGTAAAGCCATTGTTTCTATGTATGTTTATGTATTGTGATATATGATATTTTGGGGAACTCATTAAGTTTCGTGCTTACCTAGTTGTTTACAAATGATTTCAAGTATTTCTCCGGATCGTGAGAAGGGAAAGACTTAAATGTGCACACATACATTTGCATCATGTTTTCCGCATAATTTACTCATACTATGATTTAACTGAATAAATAAAAACGAAAATTTTGCAATGAAAACCGGGATGCTACATTTTTTGGTGTAATAATTCTTTTTCACATGTAGTTTCATCTTCTTGTGGCACTTTGGGTGATATTTTTGCTATTTGGGATCTAGATCGTATTTCTCATAAAAGGATGTTCATTTTTTTGTGGTTGATTTCTGGTTTTGAGGTTATGTTATTTCAATTTATGCTCCACAAGGAGTAGACTGTAAGAGACAACTTTGGACCCAAACTCTTTAGATGATTGTTTCTTCTCCAATTGAGTGTGTTTTGATAGAAGATTTTAATGAAGTTCGAGATGAGTCGGAGAGAATGGGTTCTCAATTTTATCTCACATCTGCTAGGAGTTTCAACCAGTTAATTGATCAATTTGAGTTGATTGTCATTCCCTTGGGTGACGCTCATTTTACTTTGAGTGATAAGTGGGGCAAAAAGTTCAGTAAGTTGGAAAGATACTTGGTCTCCAATGGTTTTTTGAGTTTGTTCCCTCATCTCTTGGGTACGGTTTTAGAGAATAAAATTCCAAATCATCTTCATATTCTCTTATTGGAGCACAAAGTTGATTATGGCCCGGTTCCTTTTCGTCTAGTCCATTATTGGTTTGATATGGATGGTTTTGATGTTGTAGTCTGAGACTCTCTGTTACAATCTTCAACATGGGTGTCGTCTTCTCATTCGTGGATTAAAGTTAAGAAGAAATTGCAACTTCTTAAATCTAATTTGTATGTTTAGAATTTTAGCAGTCGATTTCAAAAGTGGTTTAAATATAAAGATTTGCAGGAGTTGTTGGAGTCCATTAATATGCATCTTATGGATGACGAGGGTATGGTAGCCTTACGTGAGCAGCGAGTTACGGTTCTTAAGGAGATTACAAATTTGGATCATCTTACCCAAGTGGATCTAGCTTAGAATTTGAAGACTTAATGGAGGTATTGAGGGAGATGAGAACTCGTGTTATTTTCATGGAGCTATTAATCGTAAAAGACGTTAATTCACTATTCTTGGCGTTTTACAGGATGGAATTTGGGTTGATGATTTGGGACGTGTGAAGGAGGAATTTCGATAGTATTTCCAGACTCTTTTCTCAAAATAGTGTGGGCCTCGGCCGGTTATATATCCCTCTTTTCTCTCCACTTTATCAGACTCCTAATTATCTTGAAATTTAGAAACCTGAAGGCTGTCAGAGATTTTAGACGTATTAGTCTAATCGGTTGCCAATACAAGATTATTTGTAAACTTTTAGCTAATAGATTGGAGGAGGTTATTGTCAGTGTAGTAAGTATGAACCAGTCCGCCTTTATCAAAGGTAGACATATTTTAGATGGGTTATTTATTCTTAATGAGATTGTGGCTTGGAGTAGGGTTTCTAAAAATCAACCCCTGATTTTTAAAGTGGGTTTTGAAAAGTCTATGACACTCTTTATTGAAAGTATCTTTTGGATATTATGAAAATTATGGGTATCGAGTCGATTTGTTGTGGATGGATTACCAAGCTTTTGTCTTCAGCAAGAGCTTCGGTGCTCGTGAATGGGTCACATTCTCAATAATTTTAGTTGCACGGAGGTTTAAGATAGGGTGATCCACTCTCTCTGTTCTTATTCATTTTGACTATGGCGGGTTTTCATGTTACTTTCGTTAGGGAAAAAATGTCTAATGTTTATAAGGTATTTAGATTGATGGTATATGTATCTCTCATCTCCTTAATGTTGATGACGTAGTCTTGATAACAACTTGTGATCCTGAAAATGTGTATCATATTGTTTGTTGATTTTTATGATTTCGAATCTTAAAATAAATTTACTCAAGAGTAAATTGTATGGAGTGGGGGTTCATGTTGATCAGATCTATTTACTTGCACATCGTATGGGTTGTGCTTTCGGTACCCTTCCTTTTATGCATTTGGAAGCCTATGGGTCAGAATATTTGTAGGATTGATTCTTGGTCTTCGATTATGGATCATTTCTGGAGTAGATTGGATAATTGGAAGGCTAAATGCCTTTCCTTTGGTGGTTGGGGTACTTTGATCAAGTCATTTATGGGTTCTTTAAGTAGCTATTTGATGTCCATGTTTCTTACCCCGATCACGGTTCTGAACGCTTTGGAGGCAATGAGCGCTAGATTTTTCTGGGTAGGGGGGATTTGTATGATCGTCATATGCATTTGGTTTGGTGGGATAGAGTCCTCGCTTCGAGAGATGTTGTAGGGTTGGGAGTGGGTAGCATGTTCTCCTTTATTAGGTCTATGATTTTCCATTGGTGTTGTAGATTCTTCCATTCCTAAAATTAATTGTAGGTTCGGGATGTGAAAGCCCTTTGTAGCACCTAGTTCCTGGTATGTATTTCTTTTATTTAAGAATTTTGCATTTTGGCTTGGGACTCGACGAGTTGGCGGCCCAACTCGTCGAGTAGAAGCGGTTTAGACCCGGGGTTTAAGTGGTGGACTCGTCGAGTCGGTGTCCGGACTCAACGAGTAGACTCTGACTAGACAAAACCCTGATCTGAGGGTTTGCACCCTATTTAATCATCTCATTCAGCCCCCACTCGTCCCTATTGCTTCCAGAAACCCTCCATATAGAACCCTAATTGTGTGTGTGAAGATCTAAGGCATTTGTGGTGATTTTTGGTGGTTTTGATCACAATGAAGAAGGAAGAACATAGAGGGATCAAGAGAAGACCAAAGGAGTCCTTGTTGGTTCATCATTTACAGTTTCCAGAAGGTATAAAGTCTATACCTTGCTTATTCTTTTGTTAGATCCCTTTTTGGGGAGATTTAGGGCTTTTAAACCATATTTTGTAACCAACCATGATTGCAAGCATGGTTGGAGGGTCAAGGCTTCGGATCTAGGACCTTGGAGGGGTCACAAGGAAGTTAGGGGTTGCTTTTTCACCCATGGAAGGCTCCATGCATCTTAAGAGCTTCTTTTTGGGCATTCTAGGCTCAAAGTCCCATGCATGCACGTAAAGTTTGTAACTTTACGTGCTAGATCAATTTTAGGGGCATAGATCTATCATTTGGACAAGAGTTGCACTCCAGAAATCGAAGAAATAAAGTTGGACGTTATCGAATCGGCGAGTCGTTCTTGGGACTCGACGAGTCCGAGACTTGACTCCCTTTTCTGTAGGGTTCAAAGGAACTCAGTTAGGTGATGTAAGAGTTTTAGAGGATTCAAAGGAGTGACCCAACGCATTGGACTTAGCCTTAGACCTGAAGTTTATGGGACTCGGCGAGTACATGAACAGACTCAGCGAGTCCAAGGCAATCTCCCAGCACATGAAGATGAACTTGGCGAGTTGTTCATACAACTCGGCGAGTCGGATGAAGGATCATTCAATGTTCGAATAGGAGGAGAACTCATCTATTCATTGCCTAACTCGAAGAGTAGGGACGAGAATGAGGACAATAAGATGGATAAGGACTCGACGAGTTGGCGGCCCAACTCGGCGAGTCAGGTCAACTGGAAGTTGACTTTGGCTTGACTTTGACTAGGTCAGGGGTAAAATAGTCATTATACCATAAGAGTAGTTATCAGACTCTGATTGAGTGTTTTGTGGGAATTATAGCCGGAGGATTTCCGGAGCAGCAGCAACTGACAAAGAGTTCCCGCACAGATCAACAGCTACTACTACGAGGTGAGTTACCTTCCAGTGGGGGTGGATCTAAGGCACCAATACCGGCCCACCAGTAGGTAGTTATGTTTAAGATGATTGTCTATGTGATAATTATCTTGGTATGTTAATGTGTTATGGTCATGAGATATGCCTGTGCGATATACTATGTGTGAAAAAGGGATTAGTTGTCCCTACCCAGTTATGTCTGACTGTATGATTACCTCTCGTTACTGTATGCTAGTGCTAGGGGTGAAATAGTCCCCAGTTACCGGTTGAAAGATACCAATGGTGTGTAGCGGTTGAAAGATACTGATGATGTGTATCGTTTGAAAGATACCGATGATGGTTACCGGTTGAAAGATACCGATGGCAGTTACCGGTTGAAAGATACCGACGATGTTATGTGGTATGTTGTATGATGGGGGAACTCACTAAGCTTTGTGCTTACAGTTTTAGTTTTGGTTTTAGGTACCTCTTCATCCAAGGGGAAAGAGCCGGTGGCGTAGCAGCGCATCACACACATGGTTTCCGCATCGAATTTTCTGGGATTGTACTCTGATTTTCTTGTTCCTGATGATATGGTTTTCGAGACATGATTTTATGATTTTATGAATGATGAAATAGTGACAATGTTTTGGTAACATAAATTATGATTTACTTAATTTAAAAATAAAATTTTTGGACTCAATTTTTGGGATGTTACAAGTTGGTATCAGAGCCCTGGTTTGAGGGATTCAGACACACCCTCGGGGGGTGTCTGGACTCAAATCAAGGGACTAAAAGATTTTTACAAGGAAAATGGTTTTCTAAAATCTAAGTGAAGGAATTTTGAGAAAGACAGGGTGTATGATGCGTGCGACCGGCCGGGTTCAAGTAAGTTTTCCCCAAGATACCCATACTTTATATGTTATATGATTTATGATTATGTGGAATGCATGCTAGAATAGGGCTAAGGATCTAGGAAGGATGCCTTATATTCCTGTTGTATGAGATGTATGCTAGGACTATCTAGTCAGCGGTAGGATGGCCTGATTAGGTTATGTTTGAAGTGGTTACTCGATGCACGAATGCTGCTTGCTTTGTGCTATAGGGTTCTGGCCAACCTTAATTAACTAGCGAGCGGATATGTAACAGTATCCGTAAGCTCGTTAGCGGGAGATGGTGAGGACTCCTAGTGCAGCTGATGGCGGAGAGTAGGTTAGAGGGTGCCCTGGGAAATCCTAGGATGTGATCAGTGGAAAGGGTATCAGAAAAAGGGACTCGAGGAAGTCGAAGCAATCCTTGAGGAAAGTACGGATAGATGTGGAAGGTAGTATGGGCTCATACTACTGGAAGCAAAGGATTCGTACTCAAGTCAAGTAGGGCCGAGATGGAACCAGGGGACTTGGAGAATGTGTGAGACCTCTCGAGAGTACGTATGGCCCTGATGTTTGTATGTTTATTTTCAGTATGGTGACCACGCGACATGGAGTGGGAGGCTCGGGGTCAGGATCAGGTTCAGGCTCGGGTGAAGGATCCGAGCAGGTGGATGGTGGACTACTCGAGTTCATCGCGTCGTAGATCACGAGAGGTATCCTTGAGTCGACCCCGTTCATCTTCGGGTCGATCAAGGAAGGGATCATCGAGCTGATGGAGGATCGCCTCCGATCATTTAGGAGTGATTTGGCATCTAGCAAGGCGATTACGCGCACACTGTCCTTTAAGGACTTTAGAGGGAGTGGCGCGCCGGATTTCCATGGGGTGAAGGACCCCATTGCTGCTAGGAGATGGATCGCAGACATTGAATCTGTGCAGTTGACGAGCTTCTGCCCAGAAGGGTCGAAGGCCTGTTTCGTTGCGGGATGTTTGAAGGATTGAGCCAGATATTGGTGGGAGTTGATTGGTGATACGTTGGGAGCCCCAACCATTGAGGCTATGACGTGGTCAGATTTTGTGACCCGATTCAGGGCCGAGTTTGCACCAGCTGTGGAGCTCCAACATCTGGCCAGGGAGTTCTTGGATATGAGATAGACTACGAAGACTGTGGCGGAGATCACCGCCAAGTTCCGAGAGAGGGCTTTGTTGGTGCACCAGTATGCGGGTGATGAGGACATGAGGAGGACCCGTTACCATGACATGCTACGAGCCAATATCAGGGATCATGTCATTTTTTCACAAAGCCGGTCTATAAGGGGGTATAAGGTTACTGCCTATAAAATGGCAGTTTAATGGGTGTCCACTCTCACCCACCGCTTCCTTGACTGGTGGAGGGTCGTTAGCTGAATGGGTTTGATAGGACTATAATTCTCCCTTCATTAAAAGTATAATGATAAATACTAAGTAACTAAACACTTATTAAATTCCCAATCTTAGTTACTTAGGAAAATGTGAATTTGGTGCTAACCCATGAAATTACACTTTGTACCTTACCAAGTCGTTGGTGGAGCATGTGTAGGTAACCGGCACACTAACATGGACTAGTAAGAGTGGCAAAGGGTGATTTAATGTTTATCATAGATCAGTGGAGCGCGTGTGTGTAACCGTCACATCGATTAGGTGAAAAATATTAAGGGTTCCAAGTCAATTTGCATGGTTATTCAAACCTTGTTTTGTGATCCTCGGCATCCGAGTCACAAAATTTGAGAGGGCACAATCGAGATTGAAACATGTCATTGAAAAGTTCAATGAATCTCAAAAGATCTAGGAGTTTCAAATCCAATTAAAACCTAATAAATTATTTCATTTTTCATGGTGGAAATTTGTAACGCCCCGTTCTAAGAGTAGTTATTTATGGTTCCTCGAGGTCAAGAGTATGGGCATTTTGGTCTTTTATGGGCAATGGGTTTTATTCGAGAAGGTTTCGGGTCAGGGTGTGTCACTAGAAGCGTAGGGATTCTCGCCACCTTTTCGTGGATATAAAGTTCGTCGGAAACGGACTTAGAATAAAGGAGCTATGGCACTTTGAAGATATTGTCACTTATGGCATTTGTTGGAAAAAGTTGACAAAGTAAGGCCATGCATGCAAGGGACACGCGTGGTACGCCCAGCATAAGGCTGGGTTACGCCCAACATAATGGAGTTAATGAAACTCGGGGTCCCTCGATGTACGCCCAGCGTACTGGAATTGCGCCCAGCATACGTCCAGTGTCCAGAAACCCTAATTTTAGGGCCAGCCACTATATAAGGAACATTATGGTTCCAACCCCAGCCTCCATATCTGCCTTCTTACCCTCAGAAACCCTAAGTAGCCATTCTTCTTCCATTTTTGTGGGTATTTGACCTTGGAGAGCTTGGTTTGGCAAAAGAGAGCCTAGAAGAAGAAAGAAGAAGTTGTCAAAGAAGGAGTGGGGTGGCTGGAGCTCGTAGATCTGGAAAGGCATCATCTTCTGGAGCCCTTTTGAGGTATAAAGTCTCTTGCTTGACAATCATATTGTGTAGGTCTATGTGTTATGAAGTTTTGGACACCATTATTGTCCCAAAACCCCCAAAGTGATGCATGATGCGAGTTGGTTGAGATTAGTTGTCCTTTCAGACCTCAGGAGAGATCTTGAGTGAGAAAAATGAGGTCCCAATGGCTTTCGTTGTCTCATGTGTGATATAAATAGGTCTTAATGGATTAAGACCTTGGGCTAAGAGCTTTATGGACGTCCCAAATAATAAAGTTTGAGGTTTTATGAATTCTAGGCATATTTGGTCTATGGATCTGAAGTTTGGGCTTAAGAGCTTAAGCCATTAAGAACTTATGTGGGATTTTAGCTCACCGAGATTACGTCCCGCATAAATGGATGTACGCCCAGCATAGTGGGTCTGTGTCCCAACTCCAATCCGCGAGCATCGATGTACGCCCAGCATACCAAGAGGAGTACGCCTCGCGTACTCCCTCTATTGGGTTTTGATTTTGGGCCTTAAGTGATTGGGCTGTTATTGGGCTATAGGGGCTTGGGTCGTGACTGAGCATTTTGGATGGAGTAATTTAGACCCAATAATTATTATGGACCTTGGATCTAGGCCCATTTGGTGAGGTGGGCCCAATTTAGTAAATTGGGCCAATATTGGTCTTTGCATGAGGAATGACTTTGGGTCTTGATCCAATAAGAGGTTGATGGACTTAATGAGTGTTGTGGGACCTTGGTCTAGAAAGTTATAATGGTTTCTTATGTGATGGTTTTCATATGATAGTTGGGATTCCCGGCGAGTCAGCAGTCAGAGAGTTGCAGGATTCCGGCAGTTGCAAGGTGAGTTTTCCTCACTGTACTCAAGGGTCTAAGGCACCAAGGTCGGCCCTTTAAATTGTTGTTAGAGCCTGTTATGTTATGTGATGATATGCTTGCTAGTATCCTGGTAGATAGGATAGTGTTATGAGAATATGCTTTGTTAGCTTAGTATCCTAGAGAAATGGATAGTTGTATGACGGCTAGTTTTGTTGGATCAGCACCCTAGTAGTTGGGTAGTGATTATTTATAGACCAGTAGTTGGTCTTGCCTTATGTACGTTGGTAGGAGGTTACCTGCAGGTTATGTATGTTGAGCAGTAGCAGAGGGTATTCCATCCCAATATGATGATAGGGCCCTAGTGTGTTGGTTTTGTAGAGCGTTATGTGGTTGCCTGTTATGTGTGCATGTCTGCTAGTGTAGATTGGCATTCCAACCCGATGGTTGTGGGCCAGGAGTATTCCATCCCGGTAGGATGATTGGACTCGTAATATGTTGGCATTCCAACCCGATGGTTGAGGGGCCTGGGGTATTCCATCTCGAGGGATGATTGGACCCATAGTAATAGTAGTAGTAGTAGTAGTAGTAGTAGTTATTGTATGTATAGGAAGTGGGGCATTCCAACCCGATGGTTTTGGGCCAGGAGTATTCCATCCTGATAGGATGATTGGACTCATAGTATGTTGGCATTCCAACCCGATGGTTGAGGGGCCTGGGGTATTCCATCCTAAGGGATGATTGGACCCATAGCAGCTATTGTTGTACGTATAGGTGTTTGGGCATTCCAACCCGATGGTTGTGGGCCGAGAGTATTCCATCCTGGTAGGATGATTGGGCTCGAGTTATGTAGGCATTCCAACTCGATGGTTGAGGGTCGGGGGTATTCCAACCGGAAGGTTGATTGGACCCGAAGTATGTTGTTCTTTGTTGTATGCGTACGATTATGTGTGTATGAGTACTTGGGGGAACTCACTAAGCTTTCGGACTTACAGTTGTGGTTTATTGTTTCAGGCGCTTCAGGAGATCGTGGCAAGGCGAAGGCGTGATCGTATCACTCCTCATGTTTATGCTTTATGTAATATGATTCTGGGGAAAATACTCTGATGTTTAAACTATTTGAAAACAAGATGTATGATCGTACCGATTTTTGAATGAATTAAAATGTTTTAATTTGGTTGAAATTTTTTAGCGTTACAAAATTGGTGAATCGTCATTCGCCTACCTTCAAATATCTTATAGCTTGGATTACGGCATCCCTCTTCCAAGTTATAAAATATTGTGTTGGGTCCTAGCCTTAATATTTCATATTGGGTGTTATATTAAGGATTTAAAAATCAACTAACTTGAATATCTCCCATTGTAGATATCCAGTTTAGACATCTATGATCTTCCCAAATCTCTTGGAATTTCACTTCCTCCACCCCCTCCAATTATTCTCCCTAACCCACAAGTTCAAGGTCACTCAACCCTATTGGAAAGCAAGATCTATGTGTGATCACATCTTGGAGATGAAGTCACATATTGACAAGTCGGGAGAGTTGGGTGTCAAAGTCTTGAGAAATTTGGATGTTCAATCACTTTCTAAGTCACATAGTGAGTTCTTTTGGGACTACTATGTGATAGACCATGATTTGACCCTTAATGATCTTACCTATTTGCTTGATGCTGTTGAATCAGCAATGATTTGGAGCACCGGTAAAGCAAATTTAATTGGAAGATCGACTTCCCAAACTTTCATGGACATTGATAATGGTAACATTGGAAATCCAGAAAAGCTTTCTCTTCCCAATGGAAAGGGATCAGCCGTAGTCAACTCGGTTGATCAAATGGTAAAGAGAAAGGCTAAGTACGAGATAGACTCGTGTACCATTCTCAAAGAGTCCATATGTTTCTGTTGCCAAGGGAAGGGGCATTGGTTGCAAAGCTGCCTATTTACCTGAAAGATCATAAGGATGGTAAAGTCAAAAAGGTTTGACAGTACTTCGGGTAAAATCCACTATTTAACTCTATTAAGTTCCTGTTCCGAGATTCTTATTACATGATGTGACTAAATCACATGTTGATGTTTTAAGAATCAAAGATAGAGAGGAAGCTTAAAGGAAGTATCTGTTGATTCTGATCGCGAAGATGGATTTCGATCGCATGGTTCGGTGATCAGAATTTTAAGTTGTTGCTTAAGAGTTATGACAGATTGCTTAGGAATGCATAATAACATAATTTTCATATGTATTTGCATTGTAAGGATAGGTTTTTCCCCAAGTTTTAAAATAAAAGGAAATTTTAATTTTATTTATTTTAAATATCCTTACAATGGCATTTGTGAAAAATTATTGTTTATATGGTTCCATTGATAGCAATATTGGAAAAATGGATTTGATTATTTCGTTTGTGGGAGTGTCATAATTTACCAAATAAGGAAAGATTCTCATCACCCAAGTTTCAGTTGGATAGAAACTTGGAATCATGCAACTTGTATTATATGGTGAATGAGAATTTTCATTTTTGGAAAAATAAAACTAATTCCTTTAGCACATGTATATGTGAGTCAAGTGAAGGATTAGGGGATCGGGAACACTTGAGTGTGCTCTGGTCAGGTCCACCACAGAGAACGATAAGAAAATTCATCATGATTTACTAAAGTTTAGTAAACATGATTATACTTACAAGTTTAAGTATGATTCTGAAACATTGGAAAAGTATCAATGTTGGGCAGAATGAATAAGAAGAATCAAATAAGGAAGAAAGATAAAAGTTTCTCCAATCTAAAAAGATGGGAGAGTACTTGAGTATCTTGTTTTATGATTATCTTAATGATTATGAAACCATATCACAAATGATTCTCTAAAGGACATCTTAGTGCATTTGTTTGGCTAAGAAGAGAAATTGTGGTTGTTGAAATGGTTAAAATCAAAAGGATGAATCATACTTCGTTCCATAACGAGTCTTAGAGTCATACTCCAAGATTTTAATTTGAGTGACAAAATCTTAAGAAGGTTTAATACACTTGTCAAATGTAGAATGAAATGATTCTTATTATTGTACATTTGAAATTGGAAAGTTGTGATGTCTTGGATAAAACAAAGACCAACTAAGACCAATTGTGTGAAGTGTTTTTCTTGATAAGAATACGCACTAATTCTTGAATATTTGTTTGTCAAGGAATGGTTCTTGATAAGAGAATCTTATAAGTCAAGAGAACAGTGGGAGTCTTAAAGGTCTTGAAAGTTTCAAAAACTAATCAAGGGTGAAACCTATGGTTTATCACTAGCACACGACTTGAGGCTTGTAACCTATCGTGTTGACATATTCTAATTTATGTGCTCATTCCAGTTAAAGTTGACTATGCATGTGAGTTGTGTGAGTTCTCAATTGTTTGGATAACAACCTGGAAGCAATGGTAGGCCTTTGTGCTGCCAAGTGGCAAGAAATTAATGTTGCACAAGTTTAGTCCATATGTGTTTGGATTTGTCACTAACCTTGTCTTGTGATTATAGTTTTGACAAATTCATATGGATAGGAACGCATACACCATAAAATCTAAGTGTCTTAAGGTTTCTCTCCGATTCATGAAAATGATGATGAGGAAACGCTTTCACTAAGTAAATTTTAAGTAGATAGCAATTGTGATATTTTCATTCTCAAAATCATTAGTGGAGCGTTTGTGGTTAACCGGCACACTAACATAGATTTGTGAAAAATGGCAAAGGTCTAAACAATTGAGATTATGATCACGATATCCCTTTTCATAGTTCTATAAAATTGTCTAGACACACATGTGAGCTATCTAAGGAAAGGTGTATGATTTTGATAAAGTTTTATCAAAGCATCTAGTATCAGAAATCTGAACCTTGGTAAGAGAGTCAATAAAGTATTGATTTCTAGAAGTCCAACTAATTTCTGGATACATGTCAAAGCTAATGGGAGCATAAGTGTTATGCTAATAATTATCATGTTAGTGGGAGCATGATTATTATGTTAAGTGTTAATTATAGAAAACAAAAGGGTTTCAATTGGGAAAAATTGTTTTGCTATAATTAAGGGAGAGGATATTATACTTCATTTCAATTCTAAAGGCTTAGATTGAGATTTTGATCATCTTAAGTCAGGGATATATATATATATATATATATATATATATATATATATATATATATATATATATATATGAATTTTGTGTTGGAATGGTTCAACATAAGGAAATTCTATATATATTGCGTTCTCAAAATTCGATTATGATTACGGCATCCCTCTTCATAGTAAAATTTTGAAAACATGGAAAATAAAAAAAATATATTGTAGCAAAAGACTGGTATATGATCACGTCTTTATGTGAGACATCATGAATCGTGTCTCATATGCTTCAGATATAGGATCGATTACATGTGCTATAATATTTATCCTTTCTAAATTTTCCGAATGCCAAAGGCATTAAGAGGGGAAAAGATCTAGAATTGGATATGACTAAAATGGTTAAGCAATTGTCGATGACACTCTAAGGTTTTCCAAATATTGGTTGATCATGGACAATTGGAAGTATAGTGTTCAGAAGTGTTAGTCAAAATGGGAATCTAGAAAGGTTTCCAGAAGTGGAAGTTGTTCTTTCAAATCTATGTAAGATTAGAAAGCTTAATGCAAGAAGGATGTTCAAAGCAATGTACTTTGAATTTAAGACTTCGTTTCCATGGAATTGATCTCCATTGGAATGCTCTGTAATGTCTGTTGACAAGTCTTTGTGACTTTGTACATAGTCATTACGAGAGGATCAATGCATATAAGTTTATAATCTAACAGATTTCGTTAAATGGTTGATGGAATTCTTACATTTACGATAAAGATTTGGGATAGTGAAATGAGCATCATTGGAATCATGTTCAATTGATCTATTTCACAAAGTAAAGATCATAGATAAACATAGTGTGCATACTTGGTGTATGGCATGACTAGTGTTTAGAAAACATAGTTTACATGCTTGGAGCATGGGACAACTATTGTTTTAATTCAAGTATAAAGTTGATTATTTGAAACATTATACAATGAATAATGAGTAATCAATATGGTGTTTAAATAAAATGTGTTCTATTTACTCTCAAAGGTGCATGGGACCATAGAGGATTAGTATTATTCTTGTGTTTCACTTTGCATGTTTTGACTTCCAGAATAACTAGGTTATTATTTCCGAATGACTAAGGTATTCAAACCATCCACAGTCGATAATACGTTGGAAGTAGGTATTAAGGCAAGACTGTCATGAATCGGGTTTGTAGATGTCCAAGGTAGTAGACATAGTAAGAGTTATTACAACATTCATGAGTACTTCTGGAATAGGGATTCGAGTATTGGATTCGACCCACGCTCGTTAGAATCACTTCATGGATTTTATCACGAGTGATCATGAGACGATAATATCTTATATTTTTTAAACCTAGAGATATGACTTGTTGCCTATGAGTTGGTTATACATTGATTACACGAAAACGCATTTGGTAACTCGATGTTATAAAACGTGCCTTTGTGTATGATTCAACAAGTAGTAGAACAAGCATATGAGTCGAAGTTTATCCATTCCTTTTACCCTTGGAGGGATAAAAGCAATATTTGTGGGCCCCTCGATGATTTGGTGATAACAAACGTAAGTGCTCAGTCGGGCCTGAAGTGATTTGATTTGTTCAATTAGTCAGTCGTCATAAATCGGAAATCGGGAAATAACAAATGGACAGAGAGAATGATTATAATCCATGTCTCGGTCCATATGATATCTATAATGGAGGAATATATGATCCCTTATCTAATGGACATGTCATTGATTTGTTTAGAGTTCGACAACGGCTTTTAAGAGCTACAATTGCTAGTCGGGATCTTGGAGTCATACTTGAATAATAGTTTCAGACTTATCCAAGTGGGATACTATTATATTAGGTGTCTAAGCCCATAACTATTATTGGTATGTATTCGACCCGAGAGTAGCATAGTCCATTTGGGTTGCATATCATCAGGACAATTTGTTAGGATGGACTTTTGAGAGAAGGTTATTTATGGTTTATTAATATATTATAAGTTATAATATACTAATATGAAATCATATTTTTTAATTAGTATTGATCAAGAATTAATTTGGACTTAATTTAGTGGTCAAAAGAGACTAATTAAATCTATGGGGACTAATTATGATAATTAGTTATATTTATATGTGTTGGGATTATGATCCATGTTGGACCAAGTTTATGTATGGATACATAAAGAGTTGGGCCACATGAACCATGGATCATAAAACCCATGGGTATGGATTTGGGTATATCCATGACCCTAGAAATCCCACATATAAATAGATACTTCATTGCCCAAAATCGCCACTTGTATCTTCTTGGAATTCATGGTGTCTTTTGTATGCATGGAATTCTCTCTCAAGTTCATCCTTTGTCCATGGTGTGTTGTGATTCCATTTGAGGCTTCCACACTATTAGGGCTAAGCTCTTTAAGGCCAAATACACCAAGACTTCAAGCTCCATCAAAAGGTATGTTATGATAACTAGTATCTTATATGGTTTATGTTAAATGCATGCTAGTTGTAAGATTAATACCTTGGAAACCATTTGCATGTATAATTAGTGAAAACATAGATCCAAGGTATTTAGGGTTGTATGTGCACCATAGGATGTTGTAGTATACCAAAACCCAACACTAATGGCAAAAAAAAATTATCCTAAGCACGTTTCTCCATAATGTAATGATTCAGGATACCACGAGCCAAAAAATTCTCACAAGATTCTTTACTCTTGAATTCAACCATAACCCAAAGACCTCCAACATATTGAATCTCCTAGTTATCAAGGCCCTCATAAAAAAAGCATCCAAATATTAAGAAATGTAGGGAAGACCCTAGCTTTAACTAGGCATGCACTATTTCTTTTTTCCACAATGAAATCCCCAAAAAGAAGATGAATGGTGTCATCAACCGTATCTTTAACAATTATTTCCTTTGAAACACCCCTAACAACACTAACATATGAATTCAATGGAATATCATGCTTCTCCACTTTAGAAGAAACTGAACGAAATCGAGGGGCGGAATTTTTAGATTTTGGAAATCTTGTAATAGAGGCAAAAAGATTATGATATCCAAACCATACTTCCCCCAAATTCTTGATCATAACATCAATGTTTCGGACTCCAAAGAATCTAATCAATCCAAAGTGTTTTCCCAAACAAGATTTCTTATTAGAGATGAAAACATCAACAACGTTTCTGATATGATCACAGACATGCCACAATTCACTTACCAAAACCGATTCTAAAAATTCATTACATAAAAACAAGTAATGTTCTTACTTACTTGATGATTTCCTCCAGTTGATCCTTGATTTCCTTGCCCCATGTAGTTGAGATTGCCAAAGGAATTCTGATTCTTGTTCCATGATTTATCAGGTTTCCATCGCGAGTCCATGCTATGGGCACCCATCTGATATAATCAATAACTACACTCCCCTACTAGTGATGCAAAGAAGAACAAGCAATATCTTGAGATCAACTTAAATACGGGAAGTCTTGATCGACCAAGAAGACAAAAGGCAGTTACCCTGATGATTAATAACCCTACCAGAGTTCGATCCCATCGGTGAACGGATGCTAAGTTTCAAAATTTCAAAATCGTCGGTGAGTTTCGAAACCTCCCAATTTTTTCTTAGTTTAGAAAAATTGATACGTATGGTCATTATGGTTTCAAAATTAACACACAAAATCCTTTCCCTTAACATCTTAAGAAACTCGAATGTAAAATACTTTTTAGCTTAGGGTCAATAATACTGAAACCTACATATTTTAATAATCATTTTTGAAAATTATATTTGAAGATAAGTTAAACCCTAAATTGGATAGCCATCGTTTACCCATCTAATTTTAGGCTCCCTCATGTGCCTCTAAATTGTCGACTACTTTAAAGCCATCCACCATGGACACTAGTAGATTCATAGCGACCCAATGTTGATGTCAACAACCATAACCTCCAACATCATTGATGCCTATGACAAAGACTCATCCAACATCCGGTTACACCATGACATACCTCTTCCACCTCACATCCTCCCTATCACTACAAGGCGACCACCACCCTCACTTATGTCACTTCCTCTTTCCCTCACCATATCGCCCCCACCACCTAACAATCCCCTTATTTCCATTCGATTCCCTCTTCAACAATATATCAATGTTGTTTGGGTTTATAGTTTTGTATATGGCAAGGGGTTGCAATTTAGAGATGAATATAAGGTTTATTTGAATGTTTCTAATCATATTCAAGAATGGATGTTTATCAGTCCTCACACTCCTACTATCAGTCATGTCTCCTATCATCGTCCCTATATAAATCTTGTATTTTGTTTAGTGAAACCTAAGAAAATATTGGATCTTGTCCCTCTACATTTATTGAGATGGTCCAAATGGTTTTGTGAAACTATTAGCGTTTCGATTTATTTTGGTGAAACAATAAGAATATATGGGTTTGAATATTTTAAATCAAGTAACAAAGAGGATTGAGATAATGTAAATGGTTTCAAAGGTTTTTTTATCGAGTGAAATAGAATGATGTAAATGGTATTGGTTTTGAGGTTTGTTCTTTGAGTGTTAGGTCCTGAATAGTTTGTTTATTGATTTTATTCTTCCAAGTTTAGGATTCATGAGTTCAAATTTCACATTAATTTTTCATATGTTTTTTTAGATAATGGAGATGGTGAGAGAAATAAAAAAATAGCAAACAGGAAAAAGTACGAATTAGATAAAAGGAGGTAAAATGATCATTTTTTGAATGACTTAATGGTGATAATCTACATTATTACGGGAAAACATTAATCATAATGATGCAAGAAGTACCTGAAAAATTTGAACTTATAAATGTAAGAACAAAGATTAGTGAGTTTCCCAAGATACCACATACACCACTGCTTAGGGGTATATTTCAACATTTGTGAATGCAATGGTCCATCAATAGTCTTATAATGACTTTCGTGGCTACATCCCCACTACAGTCTTTCATACTATCTCCCCCAACAGTCTTTCATAAAATTTCCATGGCCCCCCATGTTCCTTTATGCAATTTCCATATCCTCCCATGGTCTTTCATGCAAAATTCACAAAGACAACCCAACATATCATGACACCAAGTGTCCTACATAGTATAGTGAGAAGACTCTCCTCACAATCGAAGTTGACTAACACCACAACAAAAAGAAAGTAAAGGATTGTACTACACACCACCTAAACATTAATACAAAGGTCAACCCTTAGTCTACTACCTAAAATCAACAACTTAACCAAAAGTCAACCTGCTCAAAGAGTCAACGGCCAACGATCAAAGTCAACCTTGCAAACCACCGCTATCACACCCCCGACCGGCAGTGGAAATGTCAGGCGGTGGGAAGACATCATGGATCACAGTCTTTGAATACATAGAACAAGCACAAAAAATAAGGTTACAGTGGGAAATATTATACTGAAAATGGATTTATATTGATACTTATTTAGAGTTGCATCTACTAAAGTACATAAGTAGGCCTCCAACAGTAGGCTAGTAAAATAAATCTATAAAAGACTGTGACTCCAAGACTTTATTCCATATTTGAAATCTTCCTACTCTTATTTCCCTGAGAATACATGTGTTTTGAAAGAGTGTCAACGTAATGTTGGTGAGTTCACATGTTTGAAGTATTTGAATCATAAGTACTTTTTAAACCAAAAGTAGTTTTTTGATGTATCAAAGTAGTTTCTCGAAGAATGAAGATTGTTTCATGATGTATGAAAATAGGTTCCTTGATGTATGTAAATAGTTTCCTAACTTATATAGGGGTAGTGAAATTGCTACAATATAAATGTCATAGTGTATACTTATATCTAAAATAGTTTCTCGATGTATATAAGTAATTCCAAGTGTAGTAGTATTTCAACTTGAAAGTAGTCTATATTATAAGTAATCTCCATGATAAATAGTATTTTAAACTTATTAGTGAATGAATCACACCTTCATGAATGACTTTAGGTTCTTTAATGTATGAATTATTGATGAACGAATCACACGTTTGTAATGTTTGACTCAAATTTACTTTTAAACCAAAAAGTATGTTTTCACTGTATATAAATAGTTTCCCGGTTTATATATGAATGTAATTTTAAACCAAAAAGTATGTTTTTATATGCATATAAGTTGTTTCCCAGTTTATATATAAATGCATTTAGTACACTCCCAATGTTACTATGAGTCTCTATAACCTAGCTCCTGACGTATTGTAACATGTATTTTTCCATGTATTTACTTTTAGACCCTTCAGTTACGAATTGTTTTCAAAATGGGTACCCAAGGGAAATTTTGTGATTGTTGGGTGCAACTTGAGTAAGTTGGGCGTACACCTTCGTATGATGGGCGTATTCAGCCTCGCGCTAGTACGTTGTGTATACTCCAGTACGTTGGGCATACACCTTCGTATGATGGGCGTATTCAGCCTCACGCCAGTACGTTGTGTGTACTCCAGTACGTTGGGCATACGTGGTTCAGACCAAAACCCTAATATTTAGGGCATGTGCACTATTTAAACACCATTATGGCCCCAAGACCTTTCCTTTTATCAGCCTCCATCCCAAGATCAACCCTCCTTGCAAAACCTAGTCCATTTTGAGCATTTTGAGCTTTTGAGTGAGTTGTGTGCTTCTTTGTGTGTGAAAAAGGACCTTTAAGGAGTAGGCTTTTCTCTCAATACTTTGGATCCATCATATTCTCTTCATTATGAACCATTTAGAGCTATAAAGCTCCAAACTTAGCTTAATTTTCTTTAAATCTTAGTTAAGCCTTGATTTTCACCCTTTTGTCCCAAAACCAAGAGCTTGGTTTAACACTCATAAAATAACATCCCAAAAATTTCAATTTAAATCATTAAATAAACGGTAGTTATCAAAACGTTCCATCAAAAGCATGAATCATATATTCATAATAATAAAAATTAGAGTATCTATATCAAAACCATATGTCAATATATCAGAGTAAACATCCCAGGCTAGAACATCGTGGTGTGTGCAATGCAGTCATCCCGAGCTTTTCCCTTTGCTATCGGAAGTACCTGAAACTAAAACTGAAAACTGTAAGCATGAAGCTTAGTGAGCTCCCCAAATTACCACATACCATACACATAATCACATATAAACATATCATATAAACATATCAAAAATTTCCACAGGCCCCATCCGACATTGGACCGAATCTGGAAACATACAAACATTCCTCGGGCATTGCCTGACATCGGACCGTAATCCAGAAACGTACAATACATACACATGCAAGAATCACGAAGACATCAAGCATTCAAATATTCTTCGGGCACCGCCCGACATCGGATCGAAATCCGGAAACATACAAACCTACATTGGGCATTGCCCGGCATCGGATCGTAATCTGGAAACATATAAACCTACATCCAGCACTGCCCGACATGGGATCGTAATCCGGAAACATATAAACCTACATCGGGCACTTCTCAACATCGGATCATAATCCAAAAACGTAGAAACCTACATCGGGCACTACCCGACATCGGACCTTAGTTCGGAACATAGTAACATACATATACGGGCCGACATTGGTGCCTTCAACCCGTTCATACAGGAGGAAACTCACCTTGATCCGCTGAAATCTGATAACACTCGGCTATCGAACCAGAAATCCCACACTAACAACAAATAAATCTCAATTAGTAATTATGCCATAATCCATTAACCGCGGCCTCAACTCATAAATCCTGACTCCTAGGGTAAAAGACCATTTTACCCTTTCCTTAATGGGTCCAACCGAACTTGGCCCAAGGCCCACTAATGGCCCAAAAACACAGCTCGAGGCCCAAACCAAACCTAAGTTCCACTCAAAGTCCCGAGGCCCAACCAGAGCCCAAACAGATAATTCATAGCCCAAAGAAACAAGCCCAAACCCCAAGACAAGTCCATGACCAAAAGCCCAAAAAGCCCACTGATGAATCGAAACTAATGTGTTCCCTGGTAGAGCACATGGCGTTCATTGCCAGACCACCGATCGGGACCCTTTGCCTGAACACGCCGTGTTCCCGAGACGAACGCACGGCGTTCCCGGCCATTGTCCAAAAATTATCCCAAACATCTTAATACCTTAAGTCCAACATTCAAATCCTCAAAATAGCTTCATATCAGTGACTTGGTCTATAAAGTTGTCATCTTGGAATCTTTGCATGGTCCAAAAGGACCCAATCATGATTTTCAGCCTTCTAACTCCATAAAGAGGCCAAGATGCAACCTCTTACCTTAAGTCCTTAGTCCAAACTTCCAAATCTGATTCAAAGGGACTTCTCAAGTCATAAAGTTTCCAAATTTATGACTTATCATAACTCAATGGGACCCAAATCAAATCCCTAAGTCCCCAAATTTCATATAATAACTACCAAATCATGCATGGAAGGTCTACACCCATCAAGATCTAAACTTTATGACTCCATAACCTCAACAAGGACAAAATATGAAGCTCAAAGGTTCTAGAGTAACTTCTACTCACAAGAACCACCTCGAAGGGACCAAAACCACAACCAAAAACCAACTAGCTAGATCTACATGAAAGAGTTGTCAAGGTTGAAACTTTATACCTCCAGAAGATAGATCTAAGTGCACAAAGCTTGAATCTAAAAGCTCCAAGTCAAGCAATGACTCTTCAAGAAGCTCCTTCTTCCTCCTCAAGCACCAAAATACTCATAAATCACTTTAAAGCTCAAGAATCACTCAAATGGAGGCTAGGGTTTCATTATTAGGGTTAGAGAGGATGGAGGCGTAGAATGGAAGAGGTTTGGGTCCATAATGATGCTTATAAAGGGACCAAACCCTAAAAACAAGCTTTTGAATCTGCCCAGCGAACATACTATGTTCCCTTCGGGAACGCCCTGCGTTCCTACTCAGACCTACATCCAATTTGAAACGACCCAAAAATACGACCCAAAAATTTCGTTTTTCAACATAACCAAAAACCATAATCTGAGTGTCATATCATAAACCATACATGATGTATCTCAAATAATAATAAAAACACCGTGCGGAAAACTGTATCATATCCATGTCATATAAAAATCAAGAACCAAATCAACTCCCAGGATAAAAGCTGAAGTTGTGGTGTGTGCGATGTCATCATCCCGAGCTCTACCCTCTACAAGCGGAAGTACCTGAAACCAAAACTGAAACTGTAAGCACGAAGCTTAGTGAGCTCCCCCAAATTACCACATACGATACAATAACATATATATCAAACACATACTGGGGCCTTGCCCCCTCCATCGGACCGAAGTCCGAAGCTGACTAACTGGGACCTTGTCCCCTACATCGAACCGGAGTCCAAAGCTGACATCGGACCGAAGTCCGAAGCTGACTGGGACCTTGTCCCCTACATCGAACCGGAGTCCGAAGCTGACATCGGACCGAACTCCGAAGCTGACATCGGACCGAAGTCCGAAGCTGACTGGGACCTTGTCCCCTACATCGAACCGAAGTCCGAAGCTGTCTGATCATAACATAAACGTATCACTTAACATGAACACACATAACCCTGTCTGAGCCACGAAGGCATCAAACATGCTAACTACTGCATCGAATAAGAATCCAGATACTACTGCTAGCTAAACGGGCCGGCATTGTGGCCTTAGACCCGTATCTACTGAAAAGGAACTCACCTCGTGAACTGGCTGCTGAGTGAATAACTCTGAGGGCTAACTGCTGCTGCTCCGGTATCTCCCCGGCTACAAGTCCATAAACACACTCAATCAAATACTAAACACTGCACTGGGTAAAATGACTCTTTTACCCTTGGCCATAGTCAACTCTCGGTCAAAGTCAACCCACAGTTAACCTGACTCGCCGAGTTGGGCCGCCAACTCGCCGAGTCCCTATTCTCACTCCTCGACCCTACTCGCTGCTACTCGTCGAGCATGGCATCGACTCGACGAGTACTCATTCGATCCAAGAACTCAGACAATCTTCATCCGACTCGCCGAGTCATATGAACAACTCGACGAGTTGTTCTTGAGCTTAAGAAGATTGCCTTGGACTCGCCGAGTTGTATGAACAACTCGCCGAGTCCCTCCATCACTGAGTCTACTCTCAACTCGCTGAGTCCACTCTCTATCTCACTGGATCCACTCGACACTGATAAAAATGAAGGAATCGGGAACTCGCGACCCAACTCGCCGAGTCGTTCTTCCCGACTCGCCGAGTTGCCGCCATGCAACTGATTTTTACTCGATTTTGCTTGAATCCAACACATACAATTGATAGATCTGAGTCCAATAAGCTGATTTACCACGTAAAGTTTCCAACTTTACGTGTACAACCTCATGAATAAGGGAAATAAGGCTAAAAGATGCACAAAATGGGTAGATCTATGGTTAATATGCAAAGTAACTCCAAAAAGGCAGTAGATCTGGGCTCTACAACACCCCATCATTCAGATCTAAAGATATCCCGACTTATTAAGGCATTCATGCAAACATAAGGCTTGGAACAAGCATCAACTAGATCCTAGGAGAGCTCTAATGGAGGTTTAAAGCATATAACAAGAGGGAAAATCCGAAAATACCTCAAATAACTCAGATTTGCCCTTGGATCTTTGCACTACACCTCTTCTCCTTGCTCCTTTCTTCTTCTCCTTCTTCAAACCTTCACAAAATGGCACAAAACACTTAGCTCACACAAGGGTGGATTAGGGTTCTTTCTCACAGTGTTCTCAGGGTGAGGGAGGCGAGAATGGGGCTATAAGGTGACTTAAATAGTGGGCAACCTGGGGATTTAGGGTTTCACCCAGACGGATGGACTCGCCGAGTCAGGGATATGGACTCGCCGAGTCCCCGGCTCACACGTGCTCGAAGTCGCGACCCTACTCGGCGAGTCAGGCTATGAACTCGCCAAGTCCCTCTTGCAAAACTTCAAAATAAATACCAAGGAATTACCATACCGGACATGGGTCGTTACACAATTCCTTGAACGTCATGCGTTCCCATCGGGTACGCCCCGCGTATCTAGCTCGGCCCAAAACTGTAACATCCGGATTTCCAGGTATCATAATTTAAGTATTTATTTTTGAGTTAAGAAGAGGGACTCGACGAGTTAATGCCTAAAATCGTCGAGTAGGACCGCGACTGATGACTCAGATTAATGAGTGGACTCAACGAGTCCGCGTTGTGGACATAAACCCTAAATCTTTGGGTCTGCGCCCTATTTAAGGGTCCTTATCGCCTTCATTTGCAACCACACACACACTTGAGAGCCCTAACGAACCAGAGAGCATAGAGAGTGAGGGAATGAGCTAATTTCATCACCATTAGTGCATTCTTGCAAGAAGGAAGGAGGGGATTCAAGCTAGGCTGATTGAGGAGATCATATCTACTATCACTTCATCAAAGGTTGTTGCTTGAGGTATGAATCCATGCCTATTTTCGTGTAAATAGTAGATCTCATGAATCTAGGGTTTTTTACCCCTTTCTTTAGTTGGAATATGTAGCATGTGGAGTCCCATTAAGGAATAGACCTTAGATCTAGACCTTGAGAGGCCCAGAGAGTCCCAATCATCCAGCTTTATGCAGTCCCATAAGAGTTTTGAGTCTAGGTTACCATTATAAGAGTTATTTCATTAAATAGAGCCATGTGTGTGATGCATGAACATAAAGATGGGACCTTTATGTGACTTTTGGGTGTTAGAAGGTCAGATCTATAAGTTAGAGAAACAGATCTAACCTCAGAAGGTCATTTGAGCATTTCCATAGAGGAAACTTGCCGAGTCCATGGAAGGACTCGACGAGTCGGATCGGGTTGCTCTGCGATTCGTGATCAGTGGTAACTCGACGAGTCGAGTGAGGCCTTAGGAGGATTCAGAGGACACGCATGGACTCGTCGAGTCACCCAAGTGCACTCGACAAGTCTAGTCAAAGTTGGACCGTTGACTGGAGTTGACTTTCATTGACTTTTAGGGTTTGGTCAACAATTGGACATTTAGACCATTGGAGGGGTAAAATGGTCTTTTTCCCTTCTGTGAGATTATAGGAAGGGATTAGTCTAGCCTTTGAGAATCGTTGTTAATTAGAGGTAAATTAATGTATGTGATTAGGCGGAGGCTAGATCAGTATTTCGAGTTCGAGACTTTCCGAGATTACCCGAGGTGAGTCTTCTCACTATACATTACCTTGAATGGTATCTATGTGCAAACCGTAGGGTCTTATGTATTTATGTATGTTTGAGATTTATGTGCATTGTGTTATATATATATATATATATATATATATATATATATATATATATATATATATATATATATATATGCTATGTGTCATATAGACCGGACCATAGGGTCCAACGACTCATGAGGCCAGAGGGTCCTCGATTAGACCGGACTGAAGGGTCCAACGAGCTAGATCGGACTGGAAGGTCCAACGAGCTATGGGACTGGAGGGTCCCGCTGGGACACATGGACCGGAGGGTCATACCGAGTTATATCCTCGAGTGGCTTATGTGCTGTATGTGGTATTTTGGGGAACTCACTATGTAGCGCCTGGTTCCTGGTACGTAAAATTTATCTAAGTATTTTGCATTTTTTGCCTTGGACTCGGCGAATTTTAGGCCCGACTTGCCGATTAGAGACGGGTTTGGGAGCATGTTTAAGTTGGTGACTCGGCGAGTCCACATTCTGGACTCGTCGAGTCCACATTCTGGACTCGGCGAGTCCCCGCTGTCTAATGAAACCCTAAATTTCAAGGGTTTGCACCCTATTTAAACCAACCTTATGCACCCCAACCTCGCCCCCTTCACCCTCAGAGCTCCCAACATCGTCCAAACCCTTATTCCTTGAGAGATTGAAGTGCTTTGGTGTGTTTCTTGAAGATTTTGAGAGAAAAGAAGAGTAGATCAAGAAGAGAAGAAGGAGGCCAGACATCCTTGTGTTATCTCAGTGATTTCCTTGAGGTATAACTCAGTTTTCCTCTGTTTTCATGCTTATATTCCTTTGTAGCTCCATTAAACTCCTTCTTGAGCCATTTCCAAGTTTGATTTCGAATTAGGGTTTGTAATAAGTTGATTAACCCTTAGATCTAGGCATGATTGAGCTCCAGGAGCTTAGATCTACTGCCTTTATGGAGCCATATTGCATGAAAGCCCTAGATCTACTCTTTTAGTGCATTTTGAGCCCTAAAACCTTCATTGGTGTTTATTTACACATAAATTTGGAAACTGTACGTGTCAATCAGGCCCTAGAAACCCAAATCTATGTATGTCATGAGTTGGATTCGAGCAAAATCGAGTATATAGTTTTTGCATGTGGACGACTCGGCGAGTCGAGTCGCGAGTCCCCGAGTTTTCCCACTTTTCGTGTTTGCGGAGTGGAGTAGTGAGTCATGGGGTGTGACTCGGTGAGTCGGAATCCAGACTCACCCATGAAGGAACTCGGCGAGTCAATGCCCTGACTCGGCGAGTCCAAGGCAATCTTCTTGCCTCAAGAACAGACTCGGCGAGTTGTTCATACAACTCAGCGAGTCTCAGCATAGCATGTTCTTCGGATAAAGATGAACTCGACGAGTTGTTCATACAACTAGGCGAGTAGGATGAAGGACTTAGACTTTGGGTTAAAAGGAAAACTAGTCGAGTCAATGCCTAACTCAACGAGTAGAGACAAGAGTATGGTCAATCAAATGAGTAGGGACTCAGCGAGTTGGTGAGCCAACTCGGCGATTCGGGTCAACTGGAAGATGACTTTGACCCTGACTCTTGGTTTGGTTAGGGGTAAATGGTCATTTTACCCTGAGGTCGGTTAGCAGTATTTGACTAAGTGTTTTGTGGGAATTATAGCCAGAGGATTTCTGGGGCAGCAGCAGCAGAAGACAGTCAGTTCCCACGCAGACCAGTAGCTACTTTTCGAGGTGAGTTTCCTTCCAGTAGGAACGGGTCTAAGGCACCAAGGCCGGACCGTATAGACGATATGATAGTATCGGAGTGTGGGCAGAGCCCGTATCTCTTTGTTGAGTCTGATGATGTTATATGCTAGCTTGGTAGAATTGTTTATACTCGTTGTCTGTGTGATACTTGTATGTTATGGTTTAGTAGCGGAGTGTGGGTGAGGCCCATATCTCCTAGATAGCGGAGTGTGGGCGAGGCCCGTATCTCCTAGATAGCGGAGTGTGGGCGAGGCTTGTACCTCCTAGTTGTTCATTATATGATTGTATGGTATGGGGTATTATGGGGGAACTCACTAAGCTTCATGCTTATAGTTTTCAGTTTTGGTTTCAGGTACCTCTTCTTCGAAGGGGAAGGAGCTAGCGCGGTAGTGGCCCATCACACACATGCCTCGTATTCCGCACTATGAGACCCTCCTGGGAATTTGTACTCTGACATTATTATGTTTTATAAAAATTCTTTTCAAGACATGCGATAACTTTTATGAAATGATATGATTGGTGAACGTTTTAATTCTAATGTTTGCTAAGTATATGTTTTAAAAATGAAATTTTTAACTTGTATTTTTGGGACGTTACACACTAAGCATTTATGCTTACCGTGTTATGTGATATGTGTTTTAGGTAGTAGCTAGGATCGCGGGAAGGCGTCGGCATGATTTGTACACACTGATAGAGGACTTTGTATTTGAGATTCTGGGATATCTTTTACCATGATAACATTGGATACACTTGAGTCTTGAGATGATTTGTATGAGGCATTTTATGTTTGAAAAATGAAAGATTGTTTTAAATTTTCACGTCGTTAAAAAAACCTTTCCAACTTCAAATGATCATAACTTTTGCGTCCTTTATTCATTCTCGGCGTTCTTTATATCCACGAAAGGTAACGAGAAACCCTACACTTCTATGAACTTTATATAGCCTGAAAACCAACAAAACTTAAATCCAAAATTCATAAAAGGCCTGAACCAATGCCTTTACAGATACCCATGGGATCCAAAACATAAACCAGATACTTAGATCACATAAACCAAGGCAACTAGATCCGAAATGGGCTAAATCCTTCCTTTCCCGAAGCCCTAACTCCATAACTGATGGGTTTTGAGCACTCTGACAACCTTAAGGTGCTTATACAACCCTAAATGCTATGGATCTATGTTTTCTCTAATTATACATGTAATTTGATTTTCAAAAGCATTATCCTAACTAGCATGCAAAACATGGGTACTTGTATAACAAAAACTAGTCAGTTGACATACCTTTTCTTGTAGATTGTTTCCTTGGACCTTTAAGAGCCTATCACCCCAAATGTGATACCTCAAATGCTTCACATAACACCACCAACAATGGAGGACTTGAAAGAGGATTACTTGCACACAAAATCGGCTATGATCTTCCAAAGATCACTATATGTGTCGATTTTAGTAGCCTAGGGTCTTCTTATATAGTGTGGATAGGATTAGGGTTACATCCATGTAAACCCTAATGTGCATGAGTTTTCATCTTACTTAGGATCCATGGGTTAAACCTCCATGGACTACTGTATTGGTTTAGCCCATCCTAAATAACCATAAGCCCACACCATAAGAACCCCTTATATTTAATTAGTCTCTTTTGATCACTAAATTAATTCCAAATTAATTCTTGATCAATACTAATTAAATAATAATATGATTTCATATTAATATATTAGAACTTATAATATATTAATAAATCATAAATATCCTCTTCTCATAAAAGTCCATCCTTACAAATTGTTCTGGTGTCATGCAACCCAAATGGACCAAGCTATTCTCGGGTCAAGTACATACCAATTATAGTTATGGGCTTAGACACTAAATCCAACAGTCTCCCGCTTGGATAAGTCTAATAACTATAACTGCAGGTACGACTTAAAACACCGACTAGCAATCGTAGCTCTTAAAAGCCTCTGTCGAACTACGACGCGCCATTTTAGATAAGTGATCATATAATCCTCTATTCTCAAGATATCAGCCAGACAAATACATGGAACAACATCATACTTATTGTCCAACAGTTTTTTTTCTCGATTTCCTATTTGTTTGATATAGAACTTAATCGAACACATCAATTTAGTTCTGACCAGGCCCAGCACATAAGTCAAAACAAAATCATCGAGGGGAACAAGATATCGCTTTTAAGCCTCCAAGGACTAAAAGTAACAGATAAAATTCGACTCATATGCTTGTACTAACTACTCATTAAATTGTACACAATAGCACGTTTTATAACATCAAGTTACTGATGCGGTTTCGTACTATCAGTGTACAACCAACTCATAGTCAACAACTCATATCTCTTGGTTTGAAGACTTATATGATATTATCGTCTCACGATCACTCGAGATAAATTCAATGAAGTGATACAAGTGAGCGTGGGTTTAATCTAATACTCAGACCTTATGAGCACTCATGAATGTTGTAGCAATCCTGACAATCTACAAGCCAAATTCATGACAGTCTTGTCTCAATACCTACTTCCAGAGTATGATTGACTGTGGATAGTTTGAATAATATAATTATTCTGAAAGTCAAAACATGCAAAGTGAAACAATAGTAAATGATTGAAACAAGATAGTAACATTACCTATAAATAAAAAAACATCTTTTATTTAATCATCAAATGTCAATTACATTTCAACTATTACAAGTTTCAAAACTATCTAATCATTAAAACTAATATCTTCCTTCAGCTCGATGCGCCTCGCATGCTGTAAGTGCTTAACCCTACTCAGTCCCTTCGTGAGGGGATTTGTTGGGTTCTCCTATGACGATACCCTCTTTGCTACGAGGATTCCTTCTTCTATCCGATGTCTTACGAAGTGATATTTTATGTGGATATGTCGTGATCTGCCATGATCCCTTGGTTCCTTGGTTAAGGCAACTGCACTCTCGCTGTCATAGAAAATCTCCATAGGCTCCTTTATAGCTGATACAACTCCAAGGTCTCCAATGAAGTTCTTTAGCCATATTGCCTCCTTAGCCGCCTCGCTTGCTGCTATGTACTCTGATTCGCAACTTGAATCAGCTACTATCTCCTCCTTGTAACTTTTCCAAGTTATTGTTCCTCCATTCATGGTAAATACCAAGCTCGACTAAGAGCGGAATTATCTACGTCGGTCTAAAAGATGGTGTCACTTTACCCCACCACTCTCAATTCATCACTCCCACCGAGGGTAAGCACCCAGTCCTTAGTCCTCTGCAGGTACTTAAGAATGTTCTTTACCGCAGTTCAGTAAGTCTTGCCAGGATTCTCTTGATATCTGTTGACCATACTCAAAGCAAAGGCCACATCAGGTCAAGTACAAGTCATAGAATACATGATTGAGCCAACAGAGGAAGCATATGGTACTCGGATCATCTCATCTATCTCAACCTTTGTACTCGGACTCTGAGTTTTACGCAGCTTGGCATTACTCTAGATCAGTAAGTCACCTTTCTTGGAATCCATTATGCTGAATCTTTTCAACACCTTTTCCAAGTAGGTACTTTGACTAAGTCCAGTTAGTCTCTTACTCCTGTCTCTCAATATCCTTGTCCCAAGAATATAAGCAGCTTCTCCGAGGTCCTTCATAGCGAAACACTTCCCATGCCAGGACTTAACCTCTTGCAAGGTTGGGATGTGATTTCCTATGAGAAGTATGTCATCCACATATTACACCAGAAAGCTAACCGTGCTCCCACTAGCTTTGACATATACACAGGACTCATCCTCACTTCTCGAAAATCCAAACTCTTTGACTTTCTCATCGAAACAACGATTCCATCTGTGATATGCTTGTTTTAATACATAAATGGATTTCTCAAGCTTACACACTCTATTAGGGTAATTTGCATCGACAAAACCCTCTGGCTGACTCATGTAAACATCTTCAGCCAACTTTCCATTAAGGAAAGCGGTTTTTACATCCATTTTTCATATTTCATAATCATGAAATGCAGCTATGGCTAGCATAACCCTAATAGAACTAATCTTCGCTACTGGTGAGAAGGTCATCATAGTCAACTCTCGGAGTTTGAGTAAAGCCCTTCGCAACCAGCTATGCCTTATATGTGTGTACTTTCCCATCCATATCGGTCTTCTTCTTGAAGATCCATTTGCACCCGACTGTCTTACGACCCAATAAATTGTCAACCAAGATCCAAACTTGATTGTCATACATGGACTAAATCTCACTGTCCATAGCCTCTTTCCATTTAGTAGACTTGGGGGCTGCCAGGGCTTCCTTGTAGTTGTTAGGTTCATCCAAATTTATTAGTGTTCTATCATTGATAAATGTATCACCCTCATATGTTAGATGGAAACCATACAACACAGGTGGAACACTAACTCTACTGGAATGCCTCAGAGGTACAAACTCGTCAATCGGCTCAACAGGAGTTTCCTCCTCAATTTGATCGCTAGTGTTTTAGGTTCCTTCACCGCTTGACTCTTGAAGCTCTTCAAGGTCAATTTGCCTCCTACTTTTATGAGCTATCTTTCTCTCTCTCGCAAGACTCCTTTCCTCGCAACGAAGACAACTTTGTCACTCGGCCTGTAGAAGAGATAAGCAAAGGATTTTTGTGGGTAGCCGATGAAAATACACCGCTCACTACGAGGTTCGAGATTTCACGCCTCACGAAAGCCTCGCAACCCCAAACCTTGATGTGTGCTAACGAGGGAACCTTCCCTGTCCACGTATCATGAGGTGTTTTGGCAACCTTCTTAGTTGGGACTAGATTAAGGATATATGTGGCAGTCTCTAAGGCATACCCCCAGAATGAGATAGATAACGAAGCTTGACTCATCATGGAACGAACCATGTCCAACAAGGTTCGATTGCTTCTCTCAGCTACACCATTAAGTTGTGGTGTCCTAGGTGGGGTCAATTGTGAAACAATTCCACATTCCTTAAGATTGTCAAGGAACTCAATACTAAGATACTCATCATCTCGATCGGATCGGAGCATCTTTATCTTCCTGTCCAGTTTATTCTCCACTTCTTGTTTAAACTCTTTGAATTTCTCAGAGGTTTCTGACTTATGTTTGATTAAGTAGACATAACCATATCTACTATAATCATCAGTAAAAGTTACATAGAAGCGGTTAGCATCCCTTGTGGCGGTTCTGAAGGGCCCACACACATCGGTGTGTATGAGATCCAACAAACCTTCACCCCTTTCACAAGTACCAGTGAATGGTGACTTTGTCATCTTTCCAAGTAAGCAAGATTCGCAAGTGTCATCCAACCTTAAGTCGAATGACTCCAAAACTCCAGCCTTTTGGAGTAGGCCTATATGGTTCTTGCTGACATGTCCAAGACGGCAATGCCACAAGCATGCCTTATCCAATTCATTGGAAGAATCAATGTACAACACATTATTTCCTAAGTTGTCTACAACCATCACAGTTTCACATACACCATTACAAGGTAATGCTTTAAAATAAAAACACTATTATAAAAAAACATTAATAGCACCAATTTCATTATCAAATGAAAAAATAAAACCTTGTTTTTACAAACCATGAAAGGAAATAATATTTCTCACCATTTCAGACGAGTAGCAACAATTATTCAAATCTTACTCTAACCCACTACTAAGCAATAAAGAGTAAATTCCAATCTTGGTGACAGGTGAAACCTTCCTATTCCCCATGATCAAGTTTATCTTCTCGTGCTCCACATCCTTGCTTCTTTTTAGGCCCTGCATATCAGAACAAATGTGAAATCCATAACCTGTATCAAGGACCCAAAAACAAGAATGTGATGAGATATTAGATAGAATAGTATAAATACCTACATGGGTGGCCTTAACCTTCCCATTTTTAACATCCTGCAAGTATTTAGGGCAGCTTTGCTTCTAGTGCCCTTTCTCATGAGAATAGAAACACTCTGCTTCCTTAGGAATGGTAGAGGGAGCAGTAGAACCAGCCTTGGTCCCACTTGAAGAGGATCCATCAATATACTTTCCCTTACATCTCTTAGAGGGAGCCTTCCTCTTCTTCCTCCTCCCTTGTCCAATTGCCATAACAAGGGCGGTGGTAGGATTAGTAACAACCGATTTACCTTTGAGACTACTTTCAACAGTCCTCAAAAGTCCTTGAAGTTTGCTAAGTGTAACCTCCTCCTTGGTCATATGATAGGTCATGCGGAACTGGTCATAACATGGAGGTAAGGAGTTTAGAATGATATCTATAGCCAACTCCTCATCGAAGTTCACATTCAATTTTAGCAAACGGTCCACAAACCTTTGCATTTTCTACAAGTGGGTCGTGATGGGTTCACCATCCTTCATCTTAGTTGTTATCATGGAAGAGATAATTTCATACCTCTCTTGACAAGCATTATGATGGTATTTTTTCATCAGGTCTTGGTGCATCTCAAAAGGGTATAAGTCCTCATAGGACTTTTGGATTTCAACTGTCATGGTGGCCAACATGATACAAGACACCTTGGTGGCATCTTTCTCATGAGTCCTAAACTCAGCGATCTCCTCAAGAGTATCAGAAGACTCATCGATTTCCTTAAGCTCCTTTTCTAGGATATATTCCTTGTCCTCATAGCGAGTAACCATCCTGATGGTCCTAATCCAGTCATTGAAGTTGGAACCATCAAAGATGACTCTCCCACACAAGTTCATGAAAGAGAATGAGCTAGTAGGGTTAGAGCCAGAAGCAGTGTTGGAAGACATTTGAAAAGAAAGAAAGACAAAGTTTAGATTAGATAAAATCCCTTAATATAACACCCAAATGAAATATTAAGGCTAGGACCCAACACAATATTTTACAATTTGGAAGAGGGATGTCATAATCCAACTTGCAAAATATTTGAAGGTAGGTAAATGACGATTTACCAATTTGCACCATGAAAAACGAAATAGATTATTAAGTTTTAATTGGATTGAAATTCATATATTCCTTTGAGATTCATTGAGCTTTTAAATGGTATGTTTAAATCTCGATTATGCCCTTCAGGTTTGTGACCGGGATACCAAGGATCACAAACAAGGTGTGAATAACCATGCAAATTAACTTGGTACACTCGATGTCATTTATCACCTAATCAATGTGCCGGTTAACCACACGCGCTCCATCTATCTATGATAAACACCAAGCTACCCTTTGCCATCTTTACTAGTCCAAGTTACTGTTAGGGGTGAGCAAAAACCGAACCGATTAAAAAAAACCAATGAAACCGCAATAAACCGCAACCGACAAACCGAACCCGATGAAAAAACCAATGGTGCGGTTTTTGTTTATGCAAAAACCGAAGGTCAACGGTGCGGTGCGGTTTTTATCCAAAAACCGGTCCACCAAAACCGAACCGCACCGTAGGTGTGTGTGTGTGTGTGTGTGTGTATATATATATATATATATATATATATATATATATATATATAAAAACTAATTGTTGACTTCCATTATTTGAGTTTTACGAATTTACATTGGGTAAATTTAATCCATATTCCACAATCCACATATTGAAAAGGAATTCAATTTACCTCCAGCGACTACCGACTAGCTCCAATCCCACCGTTTTTTTTAACCTTCCCTCCTACCTTTTTTTTTACCTTCCCTCCTACCTTTTGACTTCTGTTACACACGAAATTATAATATAGTTTATGACCGTCTTGTCTTGCGAGTTACGACATCACTCCCAGCGACTATTCTCCATCACAGTCTATAGGTTTAAAACTGAAACCGCACCGATACAAACCGAAACCGCATTTAAAAACCGCAAAACCGAACCATTGAAAAACCGCACCCAACGGTTTTAAGAATGCAAAAACCGCACCATGCGGTTTGCGGTTCGGTTTTCCCTTAAAACCGCACCAAACTGCACCATGCTCACCCCTAGTTAATGTGTCGGTTAACCACACACGCTCCATTAACGACTTGGCAAGGTGCAAAGTGCAATTTCATGGATTAGCATCAATTTCACATTTTCCTAAAGTAACTAAGATTGAGAATTTAATAAAACATTTAGTTACTTTATAATTTTCATTATACTTTTAATGAGAATTAATGTCATATCCTACCCGTTCGGCAAACGACCCTCCACCAGTCAAGGAATCGGTGGGTGAGAGTGGACACCCATTAAAGCACCATTTTATAGGCATTAACCTTATACCCCCCTTATAGACCGACTTCGTGAATGAGGCCTACTAACGGTAAGACTGACTTGTCTTATACATATATATAATTATTAAACATATAGTATTATAATACTATAAGGGTTGAATTTTAAACTTTTAAAATTATAAAGTTTGGAATTAAAGTATTCATAAGTGTGACTTTACAAATTCTAATACTTGAGGACAAGTGTTGACACTATTCAAAACATTTTGTTTTCTTAACTTATGAGTTTAATGACTTTTAAAGAAAAAGACTTTTTGTTTTCCATAACTTGAGGACAAGTTATGGAGTCCATTAAAACCATTTTGATCATTAATTTAATCTTCACAATAATCAAATCATTCATACATGATCTAGTTAAACTCATAAGCATAAGATAATTCATATCATCAATCTTCAAGAAATTAGCCTAATCATATAAACTAATACAAATATTGAAATTATGACAATTATCTTTTAATTGGACAAGCATGATCATTACCTTATGAAAAAACAGATTTCATGGTTAAAAAAACAGTTTAGGGTAATGATCTTAATCCAATTTCTGCCAAAAACTCGAAATTCTGCACACATGAGCACCAACTCCGCGAGTGCATGAACTGGACTCGTCGAGATGGTCTTCTGAGTGGACTCGGCGAGTCACCCAGTGGACTCGGCGAGTTCACCTGTCAAAATGCAGAAATTTGATTTTTCCAACTTTGAAAACCAATAAAACATCAAGTATAATAGAAAACAATCCTAGTCTCTAATACCAATGATGGGTTTTGAGCACTCTAACAACCTTAAGGTACACATACAACCCTAAATGCTTTGGATCTATGTTTTCTCTAATTATACATGCAATTTGATTTTCCAAAGCATGATCCTAACTAGTATGCAAAACATGGGTACTTGTATAACAAAAACTAGTTAGTTGACATACCTTTTCTTGTAGTTTGTTTCCTTGGACCTTTAAGAGCCTAGCACCCCAAATGTAATGCCTTAAATGCTTCACACAACACCACCAATAATGGGGGACTTGAGAGAGGATTACTTGCACACAAAATTGGCTATGCTCTTCCAAAGATCACTCTATGTGCCGATTTTAGTAGCCTAGGGTCTTCTTATATAGCGTGGCTAGGATTAGGGTTACATCCATGTAAACCCTAATGTGCATGACTTTTCATCTTACTTAGGATCCATGGGTTAAACCTCCATGGACTATCCATGGACTACCGTATTGGTTTAGCCCATCCTGAATAACCATAAGCCCACATCATAAGAATGATTGATCTACCAAATCAACCCCTTATATTTAATTAGTCTTTTTTTATCACTAAATTAATTCCAAATTAATTGTTGATCAATACTAATTAAATAATAATATGATTTCATATTAATATATTAGAACTTATAATATATTAATAAATATTAATAATAAACATCCTCTTCTCAAAAGTCCATCCTTACAAATTGTTCTGGTGCCATTCAACCCAAATGGATCATGCTACTCTCGGTTCAATTACATACCAATTATAGTTATGGGCTTAGACACTAAATCCAACAATAACAACTGATGATTGGGCCGCAACCCCAAACAACAAGACAAATCTGAAACCGAGTGTTACAACTCTCCCCCGCTTAAATTAGATTTTGTCCTCGAAATCACTCATTATTAACATTCATACCAAGGCAATCAACCTGATCATCATGATTGGAAATTTTGCACATATAATAGCCTCCCAAGGGTACCCGAAACTTTTATCTCGAAACTAACACCCGAACCTTCAGCCCTTGCAAGCCACTTCTACCTTCTGGGACCTAACATCTATAATAACTTGACTTCCGGACAGCTTGCCCGTGTTGAAACAACCCATGCCTTCTCCCAATTGATGGCAAACGAGTCATAACCCTTCCAACTCTGATCATACAACGAATCTTTAGAATAATTCTTCAAACCCGGTGAAGAACAACTCCTCAATCTCTCGAATAAAACCAACCCTACTTCACCTGAAATTTGAAGTCGAAGTCTCAATGGCCTGACTCCATGTCAGATATGCCACCAAAGCATCCTTATAGAGTCTAGCACCACACAAATTGCTTCCAATCCTTGCTCACCCTGCTATCTAGAACGGAGCAAAATCACCGACCATATACCGCTACAGAACACTCATACTCGACATAAGGTTCAAATAATCCTTCAAGTAACATATTCATCCCGGCAACGGTTAGACTCAGACGAGAGCTGCGCAATAGGGTCAAATCATTTACTCTGAGATTATTCAATCCCGTTGTGAGTGACTTAGCATTACCTAAGCAATCAGTTACCCATCCATACATGAAATCCTAAAACACTATGTAACGTCTGGTTCCTGGTATGTATTTTAAATAAGATTTTTTCATTTTTGTTCAAGAACTCAACGAGTTGGAGGCCCCAAACTCATCGAGTAGGAATGGATTTTGGACGCGGAACTTAAAGTCTACTCGATGAGTTGAGGCACTCAACTCGACGAGTAGGGTTGCCAGAATGAAACTCTAATTTTAAGGGTTTTGCATCCTATTTAAACACCTTAACCTCCAAAGTCTAGCCTCATTTACAGCCTCCATCGTCCCAAACCCTAGCCAAGAAACCCTAATCCACTTTTGGAGAGTTTTGAGCCATTTTGTGCATCCTTTGTGATTTTGAAGCTTGTGAAGGAAAGAGAAGCTTGGGGATTCAAGAGGAAGCTAGTAGATGCAGAGTTTGAGCTGCATTTCTGACTCATTTGAGGTATAAAGTTGATATCTTGGCTTTCTATTACTTAGATCTTCATTTAGGGTAGTATGTTGTCCCTTTTGGGCCGTATATATATATATATATATATATATATATATATATATATATATATATATATATATATATATATATATATATATATATATATATCACAAGCATGCATCAAAAAATATATAAACCAAGTCATTTACTATTAATAATTGTTGTGAACATCACAAGAATTATTAAGTCATTCCTAAAAGACTTCAGACTTTTCAAAAAGGGTCTTCTAGCTTCCATTTGTTAAAATAACTCTTGTTTGCAAAAGAACTTGACATAATTAAGCCAAAAATCATGATTACAAACTTAAGGTATGAATTATAGTCTTAAGTGGTTAAGACAATAAACAAACTTCCAAAGTTGGTAATATCTTCATCGTGTTACATTTGGAAAAAACGTTAGAGACCCTCCTTTTTTACATTAAATACATATACCTTGCAAAACAACCAAGAAACGGGATCACCAACCACATTCTATGAAAATCTAAAAAGAATCACTAAATGGTAAATATGCTTTGTGGTGGAAAATATAATTGTTTCAAGAAAAATCATTTAGTGATTGCATGAGAACTTATCACTTATGGAAGCTTGTTGTTGAAGAAAGTTATCATTAGACTTGTAGGGCGATTGTTAATCATAGTGCCTCATGCCCAAGACCAATTATTATACATTGCTTTTCTGAATATGAAAAAAATAAATGATTGAATATATATATATATATATATATATATATATATATATATATATATATATATATATATATATATATATATATATATATATATATATATATATATATATAATATAGTATTCTTTTTAATTAAATTCATGTCATAATTAGATTTAGAGATCGTGGTCCAAGGATACAAAATATAGGACCATGTCTGAATCGGCTTTATATGCTCTGGTCCCAATGCAATTTGATTCAATTTCTTTAATAAACATTAGTATTAATTACTAGTTTATAAAAAAAATGTATATTATAAATTATAAACATTATAAGCTATAATCGTGAAAGGGTAAAAAATAGAACAAAGACAACATTTAGTATTTTATGTGAAAACATTTAAAGACACATGAGTTCCATATCCTCTTAAACAAAATACAAAACACATACATTTTTCACCATGTTCACAAGTAGTCATAAACACCACCTCAATTCAAAACCCTAATTTCAAACATGAAAACTAAAATTACTCCCACACCTCACAAACTCGGGCAAAATCTACAAATCGGAAAAGAATTTCCAAGAAAACACCTCATAAATTATCTCGGGCATTCTCAATTCTCAATTCTCAATTCTCATCAACCAAAAAACTTGTCATAATTTCCACATCATAACCTAAAAGGTCTCCCAGATCTTGACTTTTTAAAATGCTCGTTTTTCATGTTCACGGGTCTTTTCGACAAATTCGGTTTTTCCGATTTTAACCTCTCATTTGCAATATCTTGAAACGGATTCTTTCCATCAAATTCGGTTTTTGAAATCCTTACTTTCTTCCTCTTTCCTCTGTCATATTCTTCATCCCTGATAAATTATAACAAAAAGTGGTCAAGGGTTATGCATAAGAGTTTATAAAGATTAAAATACATGTAAAAAAATCAGCTTTAAAACTCACCATTCATCTCCAATGTAACCAATGGTGAGATCTCGTTTTCTTTCTCTTATATGAGAAGTTGTCGACTCCCCTTCATCCCAACGAGGGACTGAAATCACACAAACATAAGTCAAAAAACGGTCAAACTTCTTTTTTCCTTCAATTTCCCAAAACGTCCCTTTCTTTTTTGACATTAATGGATATTATTATAACCAAAATGCAGCAAAAAAAAAAATTTTAAAATTACTCACCAGTTCTGTCATCTAAACCTCTTGTAAGCAAATGAAGCAAATCTTTTTGTGTTGAATTATCCCTCAAATGATTTGATTGGATTCCTGTTGAGACACCATTTAAGTCATTTGTTGCAAGAACAGCTCCATCTTTATTAACCCTCTCTTTGAATCCATTTTCAACTGGAGGTTTGACCACATCCTGTTCTTTGACTTTTTTAGATGAAGGTTGACCTTCATTGACCGACTTTTCTTTATCAAGTTTCTTGATCTTTTTGCCTTGCTTATGTTTCTTTTTCTTCCTTCGGTTTAATGAAGTCCCCATTAGAACATTTGCACTGACTTTCATACTTACAATTTTCTTGCACTTCAAAAAGTTCTTTACTTTCTTGTTGGGTTTCCGGTCAACATCCTTCTTCTTGGTCAAACTTCCCATTTCTGGTAAGTTCTTTGCTTTCTTGTGGACTTTTTGGTCATGAGGTTCCTTGTTGGTCAAACTTTCCATTTTTGGCAAGTCTGGTGTATCTACTACCATTGCAGCCCCCTTTTCACCATCACCACCACTATTGCTTCCAACAACCAACTCACCTCTACCATTTTCCTGTAAACTTATACAATTAAAAATGAGAAAAGAACAAACTAATAAACTCCATACAAAAAATGAGAAATTTTTACCTTCAAAGTTTCACCCTTATCTGTTTTACTTTCAGCATTTCCAAGATTCACATTCGGGACACTAAAATCTCCATTTTTGGAGTTGACTGAGCTTTCTGAACTTTTTGGAACCAAATCTTCTTTCTTTGCTTTTTGTTCTGTTGCACCTGTAACTGAAGATCCATTACTTAAAATGACATTCATTTGGGTCTCTTTTTGTACAATTGAGGATATTTGGGTCTCTTTTGGTACATTCAGGGGTATTGGGGTGTCTTTTGGTACAACACTGGAACCATTTCTCATTGGAATCTTTTGGGTCTCTTTTGATACATTGAGGCCATTACTCATTGGAATCTTTTGGGTTTCTTTTGATACACTGAGGCCATTATTCATTGGAATCTTTTCTTTCTGATGAACAACATCTGTAGTTTTCTTTGATGGAAAACTCTTTTGATCACGGAAATAAAACAACATGTAGGCTTTCTGCTCAAAAACCTTCTTTTCACTCACTTGATATACACGATTGTCATCAAGTGAATACCACATGCCACTAGATGTCCTAACAAAGCAATAATAGTGCCCAGAATGTGTACTCCAACCAGCATGAACCAAAACCCCATATAGAGTGTACTTCAAATCCCCATCCTGAATTGTAATAAAAGGTTTGTAAAATGCAAAAAAAACATCAATCTAGTGTCATTTCTTTCTATTATGTTGCTTTTTCTTGAATTTACACCAACAAAACCAAGAAAAGAGATGAACTTGACTTACATATGGACCAGTGACAAAAGGTTTTAAGTCCAAAGTAGAACCGAATTGGATTTTCTTGTCAATCTTTTGGCCTGACATATGGGAACCGAATCTTTTAAGGTGAACAGTGAGGACATTGGGAGCTTTGTGAACTGTAAGCTGTTTTAAAGCCTTGACTTTTTGCTTGCATTGTTGGCACTGATACTGTTTTGCCCCTCCATCTAACTGTTCTTTAGCAGTGAAATTTGCAAAAGCTTTATACAAAGTGTCTGCTCTCAATATCTCCAGGCTTAAATCCAAGAATGGATCGAATTTGTTAGAGCAATAGTTACACTGCATGCATTTCACCTGAAAAATTGACACTTTGTTGTAACAGGAGCTTTCTAGGGCTATTTCCAATGATGAAGATGAGAAGAGCATTTACGTCTGTTTCACAGAAGAGAGACTATTACCTGACTTCGGAGACGACCACCAAATATCTTGTGGACTAAACTTTTATCATAGGCACTTTGTGATTCACTAGGGACTCCTGTAGGTAAGCAACATTTGTGCATTGATTCCAATAAATTTACCATGTACTCATGAGCATCCTCTTGCCTTGAATTCCTAAAAGTCCTAGATATGCCTAATTATATAGTCAAGGATGTTCAAAGAAATGAGGGGAAATGTATAAAAGAATATAACTTTATGAGAAAAGCCTCATTTTCTTGACTTTTTCTATTGAGTTGTTCTTTCTTGCATATAGCTTATTGGATCAAGTGTTGTAAGTTCAAATAGAAAAAGTGATAAAGATATCATCTTTTTTATTTTAATCAAGAAAGTGGTGAGCATAAAGTTATAGAAGGATACAACGCAAATTTGAAACAAGATCCTTGGGTGCTAATGATCTCCCTGAAGATTGTAGTGCACGGCTGACATGTTTTTGGATAGCACACAATGCACAAAATCCAGCTTTTTGACCTTCATAAAGTAAATGGAGAAATCGGTTATCTCACAAGGGGTAGCCATGTTTGTGATTGTGAGTGTCTATTTATTGAAGGGAGATAAAAGTGAAATATTTACAAGTAACTTGGTGCTTTCCACTTTGTAAATATGCAGCTAAAGGCTCGGTGTATGTTAAACATTGGAGTACTGAGTTGAGGAAGCAAGTATTCCCAAGGTTCTCCAAACCTGCACCCTATAGATAGTTTAAGACAAGTGTTAAGACTATTTGTCAAATATCTAAAGACACATCAATGATGACAAAAAAAAATATAAACTTTATGTCTTAAAATCAAGAATCAATAATTCTACATGATAACTATCAGATATTTATATGGTATAATGAGTAAGCATTATGAATCCAAATTTAGATGGTTTTAAAACATCCAAGCTATAACAAGTGTATACAATTCTCTTTTGCAACAGAAAAAGTGGTTTTTAAAAGAAGTCTAGATCGAGTAATGCAACCCATAACACTTTACATGTATTAAGAAGAATGACATTCAATGAATTCTGATGCAAAGTATTCAGACTAAATTCCAGCAACACCTTATGCATTATATATAATAACAAACTGAACCCGTTAAATAAAGATCAAACTTTCTTAAGCTATGTGGCAACTAATATACATGATGAAGAAAAACTGAACAGCCAGTCAGCAACATCATAGAGCAAAAGCCATGAACTTACTTTTATGGAAACAAGAGAAGAATTATAAAGATCTTATGGAACTTATTGCAAAAATACATAAAAGTTGAACATGGATGATAAAAAAACAAACGATTATAAAAGTACATAACCAAAAGTTGTGTAGAAAAGGCAAAAAATAACATAGAAACGAGATAATTCATGGCCAAGCACAAAAGTATGAAACCCCAAATGACCACCGACAGATGAACTACAAGTATCCTAAATCAACAAATGTTGCAGTCTAAGGAACCTAGGTTTGTCAAATGTACGATAATCATCTTTGCAGTAATTGGCTCTAGTATGTGTTATCCAAAAGTAATTAGCTTGAATGGTCCCATCACTTTTTGCTTATTCAACTATTTGAATACAGAATCTCATATGCTTATGGAAACAAGGCTGAATTTGAATAGAATTTTAAATTATATCCTTCGAACAGAATTGAAGAAACTTACAATTCTCCGAAAAGTAATTCCAAAACTGAGTTCTGGATCCAACCCGTTTCCTAACTCCGATGCGTCTCTTTTCTTAGCCGAAGACCCACCACCAACACTATCCAATCCGACGCCCTGCTGATTCCCATACGTATTATTTGAGCTCGTGGAGGTAGGATTGAGCGTTTCAAGCCGAAAACTCCCATCGCCGCCTCCTTTAGTGAACCCGGTGAAGGGCTTCCTGGCTAGGTGAAACTCAATCCTTCTAAAAGGAGATTTATCCACCGGAGCTAAAGATTCAGTCGATTCACCACCTGGGTTTTCACGACTAATGGGTTTTTGAGTGACGATAGCATTCTTATCAATCAAGCTCAAAGTTTCGGCCATGATAGATTGTATCGATTCAAAAGTGTGGTTTAAACACTGGAGATTGATGTGTTTCTATTGACATATAAATGGATCGATTGATTTGGGGATTGTGCCTGTGGATCAAACGAAAGAAAAACAGCAAGGAGGGGCTTAGGTGTGGGAGAAAGAGAAAGAGCTGTTAAGCGGAACCCAGTCTATTAAACCCTACTTCGCACCGAGTGTGTGAACACACACGTGTACCTCTAACACGGTTTCTAGGGTTTGCATTTTGGATCGGTAAATTGGACCTTATGCTCTTTGGAATTAATATTTGGATAATTAAATAAGATAAAATTGTGAGTATGTTAAAAATTAGATGTTTTGTCCAAGATATTTTGAATTTGTAGTGGTCTAAAGTGTTTTATTTATTGTGAATTTGATCTAAAGTTATTTGAAAATATTTAAAATGATGAATTTGTCTTTTTAATTTAGTTTTTTATTATCTTTACTATAATTAAAAAAATAAAATCTTTTTCTCTCTCTCTTTCTCTCTCTCTCTCTCTCTCTCTCTCTCTCTATATATATATATATATATATATATATATATATATATATATATATATATATATAGAGAGAGAGAGAGAGAGAGATTTATGGGTCTTTTTGTTAAAATTCAAAGAAAAAAAAAATGTGTTCTTGAACAAAGAACATGAAACCAAGAACCATAAATCTAGTCTAAAAAACGATATCTTGTTGAGTTCTTCATCGTTGATTTAGTCTTTGATCTAGTCAATTTTCCAGATCTCAAGAACACCTGTTTTTTCTTGATTTCAAGAATAGGAACAACTCATTTTTGTTAGATATGATGAACTACCCTCATCATCATCTGTTTTGATTTTGAACCCAGAAACCATGCACAAACTATCCATTCTAGTCGGAGTAATCTTTATGTACAAAATAGTAATCTTTTTTCCTTCATGTCTTCATGTAATTGATGAAGGATTGAACATTTTCTTCGTCATAAGAACCTCCAGATAACGCACATTTGTTCTATGGAAAACCCTGCTTTGTTATAAGAACACACATCATTCCAGCTACCACCAAACACCACCATCACCCCAGCCACTGTGAACCACCCTTGAATTCAAGAGAAGATGGAAAGATTGTAGTCGATTATAGAATAAAGAGGAGCAAATCTGGTGCGGTTTTTGTTGCCTGAGTTGATTAAGAGTGCGTCAGGACATGGGAAGGATTATGATAGACTAAAGAAGAAAAAAGGATTGCGAGCGATTACAGCTCGATTGATTAGAGAGAGGTAGAGAATACTCGTTCGAGGAGTAGATCCCGCAACAAAGTGCATGTTCAATTTTAGTGGGTTGAGGTTTAGTGGTTTCCAACGGAGGTGGAGAAGACACGGTTCAGTTGTTCTTCGCTTTTCTTGGAGAATCATCTTGTTTATTAGAAAGAAGGGGAAGATATTGGTTCTTAAACAACTTTAAATCGATATCTTTTGAGAATGAAAAATAATCCACTTTCAAGTTTTTCCTTTTTTTCTAATTGTCGGGTTAAATTTTGAAGGGGAAAACAATATGAAAAAAGGAAAAAATGAAAAAACGAAGACAAAAAAATGGATGAAAAGATGAAAAAATGAAGACAAAACCATGGGGATGATGGTTTGTATTTTGGATGATTTCGAGACATGTGGTGTTTGGATTGATGAAATTAAAATGAAATTTTTATTTATAAATTATGGGTCGTTACAAGTTGATATCAAAGTCTTGGTTTGAGGGATTCAAACACATTTTCAAGTATGTCAAAACTCAAACTGAGGAAATGATAATCTTTTTGAAAGAATATTTGATTTCTAAAAAGATTTCACCAAGTTAAAGGGGTGTGATGCATGCAATCAACCAAGCTCAAGTAAGTAATTCTCAAAATACTCATATTGATGTGTTATGATTTGCATATCTGATATATGTATTGCATGCTAGCATAGGGATAAGGATACCCTCAGGAATTGTATGATAGGCTTGCTTGATTTGTGTGATGCCTTATAGCCTAAAGGAAATTGGATGTCAAGTATTATTTGGAATTGATACCAACTCGATTAATTGTTAAGTGTATGCTTAAAAAGTTGTATACGATTAGGATCGTATAGCCCTAGAATGATCGATTTAGCCTCATTTCATGTTCCTTATTTGTTTGTGGACTTAGGGTAGAATTATCATTTAACAGTCTATGGGATCCCATTTTGTGTATAACTTGCATGCATAATGCAAACGACAATGTTGGTTGAGATTCTTTGTATGGTATGGGCGGTCAGATTGAGAATTCCTAGGAGAGCCTAGGTAATGTTGTTAAACTGCTAGTCGTGCACGATTTAAACAAATAAAATAATCACTGCTGGTTGTACTAAAACCATAGCATAGGGAAGCAGGGTCGAATCCTTAGGGACACAACCTAACGGTCAATGCATTTTTGTATCAGGCACATTCTAGTCAAAACATAAATTATTAAAAGGGGATTTTTGAATTAAACTAAAAACTAAAATTTGCAGTGAAGATAAATAAACAAAAATCAATAATAAAAACGATGTCAGCTCTACGACTTTCCTAATCATGCAATCAGTTCATATTTGGTTATTCGAGATGCATTATATCCAAGCTAGTAATGAGAAAAACTAGCAAGCTCTAGTATAATCTCTTTTTCCTCGTTAAATTAACCAAAACAAGCTCTTCAGTTAACCGTAACTTTTTATTGTCTATTTAAATAAGCTCTTAATTAAGATCGGAAAAAAGTTGCATTAAGATCTATGTAAAGTTTCCAATGATACCCAATACTACTCACAAGCTCGGAAACGTAAATATATGATTTTTTTTCATTTTATATCAGAGTTAAATCCCAAAATGAAACCAGTATGATATTTGTTACTTATTACCAGTTGACAAGAACAATTCGGATTCTATTGACTGATTAACTGGAATGATAAAACCCTAGCTAGGTGATCATACTAATAAGAATTTAAAACCAAACATTCATTAAGTTCAAAACGGAAAAATCTAGATAGAAACACAAAAAGAAACCAAATTTGAAAACTAATCACATGAAAAGTACTAGTCTATGCAGAAATGAAAACCAGGGCTTTAGCAATACATGGCTAAAAACGAATATAAACTAATAAAAATAAACATTTACTGATAAATCTAGATAAATTAAATGTGTGAGACGATTCACAGCTTCAGATCTTCAGAAATCGCTGAAAGGTATCATAAATCGCCTTCAAAAATGTTTTTCATCATCTATGTAACGATCGTTTCTGAGGTATAAAAGTTATTTAATTCTTCATTTTAGTTTGGGCCATAACTGAATTAATATTGTGAGTGGACCTTTATTTTGGGTCGAAGAGTAAGCAGCCCATAAGTCGTACGCGGGACGTAACCCCCTTGTACGCTGGACGTACTGCTTAAATGAAACGCGGGGAGGCTGAGCGTACGCCCAACGTACGTGACCAGGTGGCAAACCCTAATTTTAGGGGTTGAAGCATATTTAAACCCCATTATAGCCTCCAATTTGGACTCCTCACTTATCATTCACTCTAGAGAAACCCTAGTTCGTCCCCCTTTGCTCCTTGTTTTTGTGTGTTTGATCTTTGAGCTTATTTTTGTGAAGAAGGAGAAGAAGAGAAGTGGAAGAAGAAGAAATTGAGCACCTTGAGCTCATAGATCTGGGATCATCCTTTCTTTTGGCATTCAAAAAAGGTATAAAGCTTCCAACTTTCCTCTTGTAAGTTTAGATCTAAGAGTTTTTGGAAGTTTGGACCTTTTCGGTCCAAAGGAAGGACCTTTATCTAGCAACTTCGTTTTTGGAGCTTGGGATTGCTATCCTTGAAGCTCAAGTGTCCCCATAGTAGTAAAGTTTCGATCCTTGTGGCTTATATGGAACCATGCATGAGATCTAGTTGGTTTTATGGAAGTAGAATGTTATTTGTGGAAGTTTGAGCCTTTATGAGACTTGTAAGCCATAAAGTAAGCAACTTTATGGCTTAAGTCATGGAACAAGCTTAGGATCTGGATTTGTAGCTTCTGGATCAAATTATTAAGCACTTAATGAGATATTGGCTTAATAGAGTTGTACGTTGAGCGTACAAGGAAGCACGCGTCGCGTACAAGCCAACAGCCAGTACGCTTAGCGTACCTTGGTGTACGCCCCGCGTACGCTAACAGTTTGGGCTTCGAGTGTTGGGCCTCGGTGTGGGTTGGGTTTCAGGCTTAGGGTCCTTGGGCCTTTATGGCCCATCAGAATTCAGTTGCTAAGGACCAAGGATTTAGTATTGGGCTTGGGTAAGGCCCAATAAAAGGGTCCTAGGCCCAATATAGCAAATTGGGCCATTAGTGGGCCTATAGTGGGGCCATAGATGGACTTAGAAGGAATTAAGGTTTTGGGCCATGTTGTGTCTCACACCATAGTAGGGGTAAAATGGTTATTTTACCCATAGAGGAATCCCTATTCTGATTTAGTATTTATTTCCCATTATAGCTAGGAAGCAGTTGAAGCAGCAGTCAGGGATTTCTCATTCAGGAGTTCAGCAGTCAGCATCACGAGGTGAGTTTCCTTCCAGTAGGAACGGGTCTACGGCCACAATGCCGACCCGTTTAGTTAGCAGTAGTTTCGGACTTCGGTCCGATGCAGTAGTTAGAGTGCTTGATGTCTTTGTGATTCAAGCATGTTTTGTGTTATGTGTTACGGACTCTGTTCCGATGTAGTATGCAGTATATGTTTTCATGCTAGTTGATATGTTTATGCTATGTTACGTTCATTCAGTTCCGGACTTCGGTCCGATGTAGTTAGTTCCGGACTTCGATCCGATGCAGAGGGCAAGGCCCTGGTTAGTTCTGGACTCCGGTCCGATGCAGTTTCCGAACTTCGGTCCGATGCAGAGGGCAAGGCCCTGGTTAGTTTCCGGACTTCGGTCCGATGCAGTGGGCAAGGCCCAGTAGATGCTTTATATGTTATTGTATGGTATGTGGTAGTTTGGGGGAGCTCACTCAACTTCGTGCTTACAGTTTCAGTTTTGGTTTCAGGTACTTCCGCAAGTGAAGGGAAGAGCTCGGGATGATGGCATCGCACACACCACAGCTTCAGTCTTTTCCTGGGAGTTTGTTTTGATTCATAGTTTGATTTGGCACAAATGTTCACGACATTTTATTATGAGTTGAGATAATTGACACATGGTTTTATGATGTGATGATTGGAATATGATTTTATTATTATTTAAAACAAAAAATTTGGATCGTATTTTTGGATGTTACAAGTTGGTATCAGAGCCTTGGTTTGAGGGATTCGGGCACACTTTCGGGTGTGTCTGAACTCAAACTAAGGAAGTGGTAAAATGTTTTCAAAAGAAAAGAGTTTTAGAAAAGTGAAAAGAAATTTTTAGAAAGAAAAGAACTTTGAAAAGAGAAAAGGGGTGTGGTGCATGCGATCAGCCGAGCTCAAGTAAGTACTCCCAAATTACCCATACGAGTTTATGTTATGAGTTATCAGTTTCTGTAGAACAGCATGCTATAATAGGGCTAAGGATCTAGGAGGATGCCTTATGTGCCTGCTATATGTGATTCAGCTTTATGAGAATTGCATGCTAGTATTGAGTAGACAGCAGTAGGATAGCCTGTTTAGGTTATGCCTAATAGTATGAGCTTACAAATTGCATGCTAGTATAGTTTCTCGTTATGAGGATAGAATTGCTTGAGTAGTTTCCTATGTCCGAATGCTGCTTGCTTTGTGCTTTGTGGGACTCTGAATAATGGGAGTTAGCCATTAGGTGAATACATCAAGTCACATGGGATCAGGGTTGAATAATCTCAGAGTGTTGGATTCGTCCCTGCTGCGCAGCTCTTGTTTGAGTCTAACCGTTGTGAGGACGAGTCTTTTACTCGAAGGATTATTTGAGCCTCGCCACATGTGATGGTATTCAGGTAAAGGTTAATTGGCATTACAATGAGGCCTACAGCAGCTGAGGACTGATTGGGTTGAGTCAGAGATTTCCCTAGGGCAATCCTAGGATGAGAGTAGCAGAGATCAGTAGTAGTAGGAGTGACTTGGTGGAGTCGAGACAGTACTTGAGGAAAGTACGGATAGATGTGGAAGGTAGTATGTGTTGGATTAATGTCTAAGTCCATAACTATATTTGGTATGTACTTGACCCGACCCGGCATGGTCCATTTGGGTTGCACTTCACCGACACAATTTATATGGATAATCTTTTGAGAATAGTATGTTTATGATTAATATTAATATGTTATAAGTTCTAATATATTAATATGGAATCATATTATTTAATTAGTATTGATCAAGAATTAATTCATAATTAATTAAGTGATCAAAAGGAACTAATTAAATATGGACTCTTATATATATGGAATGGGCCAAGTTCATTTAGGTTGGGCTAAGCTTTCATGGATAGTCCATGGAGTGTTTAACCCATGGATCCTAGGAAATGAAAGGTCATGGGTATTAGGGTTTAACCCTAATCCTCCATACTATATAAAGATGTCTTTGGTTGGTGAAATTGGCACTAGTGTGGATACACTAAAGAAGGGCTAGCCAATTTCACTAGAGAGAACCAAGTAATCATATTCTCTAAAGTATTCCAAGGTGTCTTGGTGATTTGTGATTCCACTTGAGGCTTCCACACTATTGGGTCTAAGCTCTTAAAGCTTGAAGACATCAAGCTACATCAAGAGGTATGTATTCTATCTTGTTACATTCATAGTTTTTGTATGCTAGATTAGGATAATACCTTGGATGTTCTTATTTGCATGTATAATAGAGAAAACATAGATCCAAGGTATTTAGGGTTGCATGTACACTTAGGAAGTGTTAGAATGCTCAAAACCCGACAGTGGTATCAGAGCCACGGGTTGTTTTCTGTTATATTGATGCAAATATTTTATTTTCAAAGTTGAAAAAAAAACATGAAGTTTGTCAAATTTTAAGATAATTACTTGTTCTTGTGAAAAACTAATTATTTGTAAAATTTGAATAATTTGCTTTATAAGTTGAATTAGGTCAAATTTAATAAAAGATAAAATAATATGATTATTTTATTAGTTTTAAAAGTTTGATCTAAAGAGTTTTATTTTTTGAAACCTCCATAAGTTATGGATATGAAAAGGTTTTAAAAAAAAATGATTCAAAGTTTTTATGGAGTTACAAAATTTGGTGTTAATGTTTTAAAGGATTCCATAACTTAAGAATAAGTTATGGATCACCAAAAGTTTTTTGTGTTACCTTGTTTTATGAGTGAATTTAGATTAATAAATAAAATTATGTGATAGTTGGTTTTAATCCAAATTAATCTAAGAATTGATTCTAAAATGTGTTTTTGTAACTTGTCCTCAAGTTATATGAAAAGTCACATTTAAGAATCATAAAACTCATAAAAATTGGCAAAGGTTACAAAAATGAAGAGTCTAGTTCTAATTAAATGGTTTTATGACTCCATAACTTATCCTCAAGTTATGGAGGACCAAGAGTCTCTTCATTTAATAAAATAAAATAAAATAAAATAAAGGTGTAACCTTAATTAATTTCATAAGTTATAAAATAAAGAAAAGTTAATTCTTTTATTAGTTTAAAGTCTTCCATAACTTGTCCTCAAGTTATGGAACTTGAAGAGTTTTTGGATTAAAACTACTTTAAACACATAAGTTATGGAATTAATTAGTTTTGAATAGTTTCAAAACTTGCCCTCAAGTTTTGGAATTTGTAAAGTTTTCTCTTATGAATACTTTAATTCCAAGTTAGCCCTTAGAATTTTAAAAGTTAAAATTCAACCCTTATACTTTATAATATTATAAGTTAATAATATATATATGTATAAGAGTAAAGTCAGTCTTACCGCTAGTACGCCTCATTCACGAAGCCGGTCTATAAGGTGGGTATAAGGTTGTTGCCTATAAAATGGCAACTTAATGGGTGTCCACTCTCACCCACCGCTTGCTTGACCGGTGGAGGGTCGTTAGCCGAACGGGTTTGACAAGACTATAATTCTCATTCATTAAAAGTATTAATGATAATACTAAGTAACTAAACTCTTAATAATACCCAATCTTAGTTACTTAGGAAAAATGTGAATAAGGTGCTAACCCATGAAATTACACTTTACACTTTGTCTAAGTCGTTAGTGGAGCGTGTGTGGTTAACCGGCACACTAACTTGGACTTAACAAGGTAGGTAAAGGGTGACTTAATATTTATCATAGTATCGATGGAGCGTGTGTGGTTAACCGGCACATCGATTGAGGGGTAATTTATTAAGGGTACCAAGTGATTTGCATGGTTACTTCACACCTTGTTTTGTGATCCTCGGCATCCCAGTCACAAAACCTGAAGGGCACACTCGAGATTGAAACATGCCTTTGAAAAGTTCAATGAATCTCAAAGATCTAGGAGTTTCAAAACCAATTAAAACCTAATAATTCATTTCGTTTATCTTGGTGGAAATTGGTGAATCGTCATTCACCTACCTTCAAATATTTTATAGCTTGGATTACGGCATACCTCTTCTAAGTTATAAAATAGTTTGTTGGGTCCTAGCCTTAATATTTCATATTGGGTGTCATATTAAGGACTTTAAATCAACTATCTTGAATATCTCCCAAAAGATGTCTGTAATAGACACCTATGATCTTCCCAAATCTAGTGAAACAAGGTTTCCTAAATGAAGATGATGTCCTTTGGAAATCATACTTCTTTCACCTCCTCCAATTATTCTCCCCAACCCACAAGTTCTTGAAAAGTTTAAGGTCACTCAAGCCCTATTGGCAAGGCAAGGTCTAGGTGTGAGCACATCTTGGAGATGTAGTCACATATTGACAAGCCGGGAGAGTTGGGTGTCAAAGTCTTGAGAAAGTTGGTGGTTCAATCACTTTCTAAGTCACATAGTGAGTTCCTTTGGGACACCTATGAAACAGACTATGACAAGACCCTTAACGATCTTATCTATTTGCTAAGATCAACTTCCTAAAACTTTATGGACATTGACAATGATGACACTGGATATCCAGTAAAGCATTCTCTTCCCAATGGAAAGGGATCGGCCATAGTCAACTCGGTTGACCAAATGGTAAAGAGAAAAGCTAAGTCTGTGATAGTCTCGTGTACCATTATCAAAGGGTCCATATGTTTATATTGCCAAGGGAAGGGGCATTGGTTGCGAAGCTGCCAAATTTACCTAAGGATGTTAAAGTCAATAAGTTTGACTCTACTTCAGGTAAAGACCACTATCTAACTCTGTTAAGTTTCTATTCTGAGATTCCTGATACATGATGTGACTGGGTCACATGGTGATGTTTTAAGAATCAAAGAAAAGTGAAGAAACTTAAAGAAAGAATATGCTGAATCTGATGGCTTAGATGGATTTCTATCGCATAGTTTGAAGATCGGATTCTTGAGCAACTTCTTAGGAGTTATGAGATATTGCTTAGGAATAGATAACAACAAGTTTTCATATGGATTGTAAGGATAAGTTTTTCCGCAAAGTTTTAAAATAAAAGAAATTTTTTTTGATTTTATTTATTTTAAATATCCTTACAATGGCATTTGAGGAAAAATTGTTGCTTATATGATTCCATTAAGAGCAAGAGTGGAAATATGAAGTTGATTCTTTCATTTGTGGTAATGTCTATATTTACCAAATAAGGAAAGATTCTCATCACCCAAGTTTCAATTGGACCGGAACTTGGAATCATGCAAGTTGTATAGCATGATGAATGAGAACTTTCAAGTATTGGAAAATTAAGACTAATTACTCGGTCACATGGATGTGTGAGTCAAGTAAAGGACTAAGGGATCGAGTACACATTCTTGTGCACTGATTAAGTCCACCACAAAAGATTGATAAGACTATTTGTCATAGTTTACTAAAGCTCAGTAAATATGATTATACTTACAAGCTTAAGTGTAACTCTGAGACATTGGAAAAGGTTCTAATGTATGGCAGGGCGAATAAGAAGAATCAAATTAGGCAGAAGGATAAAAGTTTCTCATATCTGAAAAGATGGGAGAGTACTTTAGTATCAGTTTTGTGATCATCTTAATGATTAAGAAACCATATCAAAATTAGTTCTCTAAGGAAATCTTAGTGCATTCTTATGACTAAGAAGAGGAACTTGAATTGTTGAAATGGTTAAATCAAGAAGATGAGTCATACTTCGTTCCAATACAAGTATTAGAGTCATACTCCAAGATTGTAACTTGAGTGACATGTCTCAAAAGAAGGTTTAAAACACTTGTCAAATGTAAGAGTAAAAGTTTTCTACTCTAGTACATTTGAAATTGGTAAGTTGTGATGTTTTGGATAAAACAAAGACCAACTTAGGCCAATTGTGTGAAGTGTTTGTCTTGATTAGAATCCGCACTATCTCTTGGATGTTTGACAAGGGAGTCTTATATGTAAAGAGGACAGTGGGAGTCTGAAAGGTCTTGAAAGTCTCAAGAACTATTCAAGAATGGAACCTGAAGTTTTTCACTAGCACACAACTTGAGGTTCATAACCTATCGTGTTGACATATTCTGTGCCCATTCCAGTTAAAGTTGGCTTTGCATATGAGTTCTTAGAGTTCTCAATTTGTTGCACAACAACTTGGAAGCAATGGTAGGCCCTTGAGCTGCCAGGTGGCAAGAAATTAAGATTGAGTTCAGTCCATATGAGTTTGGGTTTGTCATTATCCTTGTCTTGTGACTATGATTTTGACAATTCACATGGATAAGAACACATACACCATTAAATCTAAGTGTCATAAGGTTTCTCTCCGATTCATGAAAATGATGGTGAGGAAACACTTTCACTAAGTAGATTTTAGCTAGATAGCAATTGTGATATTTGCATTCTCAAAGTCGTTAGTGGAGCGTGTGTGGTTTACCGGCACACTAACCTGGACTTGTGAGAAGTGGCAAAAAGGTCTAACCATTATGATTACGGCATACCTCTTCATAATTGTTTAGACACACAAGTGTGCTATCTAAGGGAAGGTGTATGATTTTGATAAAGTTTTATCAAAACAATCTAGCATCAGAAATCTGAACTTTGGTAAGAAAGTCAATGAAGTATTGATTTCTAGAAGTCCAGGTGATTTCTGAGAACATGTCAAAGCTAGTGGGAGCATAAGTGTTATGCTAATAATCATCATGTTAGTGGGAGCATGATAATTATGATAAATATTGCAAGTTAGCAATGTTAATTATAGAAAACAAAAGGTTTCAATTGGGAAAAGTTGTTTTGCTATAATTAAGGGAGAGGAAATTATACTTCATCTCAAATCTATAAGCTTAGATCGTGAGGTTTTAATCATTTAGTCAAGGATATATGTGAATTTCATGTTGGAATGGCTCAACATAAGGAAATTCTGTATATCGGTCCATTATTTGCGTTCTAAAATTCGATTATGATTACGGCATCCCTTTTCATAATCTGAATTATGAGAACTTGGCAAATAGAAATGGAAATGTTATAGCAAAAGACTGGTTTAGTCTTTATGTGAGACATCATGAATCGTGTCCCATATGCTTCGGATATAGGATCGATTACATGTGCTATAATCATCCGTTCTAAAATTTTCCAAATGCCTGGGGCATTAAGAAGGGAAAAGGTTTAGAACTGGATATGACTAAAAGGATTAAACAATTGTCGAGGACAATCTAAGGTTTACCAAAGATTGTTTACTCAAGGACAATTGGAAGTATAGTGATAATTCTGGAAGGACCATATTGACATAATCTGTAAGGAGGCAACTCTTGTTCAGAAGTGATAGTCAAAATGGAATCTGGAAATGTTTCAAAGTTAGAATTTTCAATCTGTGTAAGATTAAGGAAACTTAATGCAAGAAGGATATTTCCAAGGAGTTGATCTCCTTTGGAATACTCTGTAATGATTGTTGCCAAGTCTTTATGACTTTGTGCATAATCATTACGAGAGGATCAATGCATATAAGTTTAGAATCTAACAGATTTCAGTAAATGGCATGAATTTGGAATTCTTGCATTTGCGGTAAGGATTTGGGAGTGTGAAAAGAGAATCATTGAAGTTATGTTCAATTGATCTAGTTCACAAAGTAAGGATCATAGACAAACATAGTATGCATACTTGGTGTGTGGCATGACTAGTGTTTAAGAAAACATAGTGTACATGCTTGGAGCATGGGACAACTATTGTTTTAAGTTCAAGAATAAAGTTGATAGCTGAAACAGTATACAATGAATAATGTGTAATCATATGGTGATAAATAAAAGGTGTTTTATTTATGTTCAAAGATTTGATACCATATTGGATTCAATTATTATTGTGTTTCACGTTGCATGTTTTGACTTCCCGAATAAACTAGGTTATTCTTCCGGAATGACTAAGTTATTCAAACCATCCACAGTCGGTCATATGTTGGAAGTAGATATGAATTAAGACTGTCATGGGTTGGCTTGTAGAGGTCTAAGGTGTTGGACAAAGGGCTACAACACTCATGAGTGCTCATAAGTTCTGAGTATTGGATTCAACCCGCGCTCATTGGAATCACTTCATGGATTTTATCACGAGTGATCATGAGACGATAATATCTTATATTCTTCAAACCTAGAGATATGAGTTGTTACTATGAGTTGGTTGTACATTGATTGCACGAAAATGCATTTGGTAACTCGGTGCTATAAAACGTGCCTTTGTGTATGATTCAACAAGTAGTAGAACAAGCCATATGAGTCGAAGTTTATCCGTTCCTTTTACCTTCGGGATAAAAGCGATATCTGTGGGCCCCTCGATGATTTGATGATGACAAATGGAAGTGCTCGGCCGGGCCAGGACTGATTTGATTTGTTCAATTAGTCAGTCGTCATAAATCGCAAATCGGGAAACAACAAATGGACAGAGAGAATGATTATAATCCATGTCTCAGTCCATATGATATCTAGAATGGAGGAATATATGATCCCTTATCTAATGGACAAGTCATTGACAAAGGTCAGAGTTCATCTACAAGGTCAGAGTTTGACAGCGGCTTTAAGAGCTACGATTGCCAGTTAGGTTTGAAGTCATACGCAATAATAGTTTTAGACTTATCCAAGTGGGAGACTGTTGGATTAATGTCTAAGTCCATAACTATATTTGGTATGTACTTGACCCGACCCGGCATGGTCCATTTGGGTTGCACTTCACCGACACAATTTATATGGATAATCTTTTGAGAATAGTATGTTTATGATTAATATTAATATGTTATAAGTTCTAATATATTAATATGGAATCATATTATTTAATTAGTATTGATCAAGAATTAATTCATAATTAATTAAGTGATCAAAAGGAACTAATTAAATATGGACTCTTATATATATGGAATGGGCCAAGTTCATTTAGGTTGGGCTAAGCTTTCATGGATAGTCCATGGAGTGTTTAACCCATGGATCCTAGGAAATGAAAGGTCATGGGTATTAGGGTTTAACCCTAATCCTCCATACTATATAAAGATGTCTTTGGTTGGTGAAATTGGCACTAGTGTGGATACACTAAAAAAGGGCTAGCCAATTTCACTAGAGAGAACCAAGTAATCATATTCTCTAAAGTATTCCAAGGTGTCTTGGTGATTTGTGATTCCACTTGAGGCTTCCACACTATTGGGTCTAAGCTCTTAAAGCTTGAAGACATCAAGCTACATCAAGAGGTATGTATTCTATCTTGTTACATTCATAGTTTTTGTATGCTAGATTAGGATAATACCTTGGATGTTCTTATTTGCATGTATAATAGAGAAAACATAGATCCAAGGTATTTAGGGTTGCATGTACACTTAGGAAGTGTTAGAATGCACATAACCCAACAGTATGGGCCCGTACTATTGAAAGCAGAGGATCCGTACTCGAATCAAGGAAAGCTTAGATAAGACCAAGAAGCTTGTGGTAGTAGTGATCCCTCGAGATATATCAGTGTTCCTGATGTTTTTTATGTGTTTCAGAATGGTGGTATTACGCCCTAGACCAGCAGTCGGTAGTTCAGGTGCCGGAGGGGGATCAGGACCAGGCCCGGAGGCCGGGCAGTTGGTTGAGCAGACTAGGGAGTTTCTCTCTTCAGATATTACTTGCACCATACTTGAGCAGACTCCTGTGATCTTCGGTTCGATCAAGGAGGGTATCTTAGAGTTGATGGATGAGAGGTTGAGCACCTTTCGTGCTGAGGTGGCGGCCATGATGGGGTCGCGCACGCTTACTTTTAGGGAGTTCCGGGCATGCGGAGCTTCGGATTATCACGGGGCGCGGGACTCCATAGCGAGTACTAGATGGTTGGCAGATGTGGCCAACGCTTTCCGCACTAGCAGATGTCCCAAGAGGGACAAGGTTAGATTGGCGTCCTGTCTTCTGAAGGACAGGGCACGGGATTGGTGGGAGGAGGTTGGTCATGCCATTGGGGATGACGCAACTTTGGATGCTATGACCTGGACTGATTTCACTACCAGGTTCAGAGCTGATTTCACACCGGTCATTGAGGTGCAACAGTTAGCCAGAGAGTTTCAGGATCTTACCCAGACTACAGAGACAGTGGCGGAGATTACCACCAAGTTCAGGGAGAGGGCTCTTCTTGTTCCTCAGTACGCAGCTGATGAGGAAATAAAGAAAGCCCGTTATCATAAGATGCTGCGGAGTGATATCTGCCAGTTCGTGAGCCGGTCCAGCTGTAAGACGTTGGATGACATGATTGCTAGGGCTAGAGAGAGAGAGAGAGATTGACCTTGAGATGGAGAGAAAGAGGAAGCCGGAGGCAGCTCCAGGTTCAGGGAGTTCGGGAAAAAGGCCCAAGGGTTCAGATCACAGAGCTAGGAGTCAGCAGAGCCACGCTAGGTGTGGCAAGTGTGGGAGATTGCACGATGGGGCGTGCAAAGCAGGGAGTGTCGGCTGCTACAAGTGCGGTTGGACTGGGCATATGAGCAGAGATTGCACAGCCACTACTACCGCCGTTGCGGCATCAGATCTGATTTGCTTCCATTGCAATCAGAGGGGACATAAAAAGTCCCAGTGTCCGAGTTTAGTTGCTGTAGGGAAGGTGTCAACACCTGCCCCTGCTACTTTGAGGATTACAGATGGCCGTCAGGGCCGAGCTGAGACTCCAGTGGCAAAGAGTAAGGCTTTTCAGTTGACAGCAGTGGAGGGGCGAGCGACTCCTGACGTGGTGACGGGTATGTATTTTTTTCTCCGTACCTCTACATTTATTATTGATTGTTTCTTATGGTTATATGTTTTGTATAGGGTCGTTCTCAGTGTACGACATATTAGTTACCGTATTGTTTGATTCGGGGGCTACCCGATCATTCGTCTCTCTTGCACTTAGCAAGAGGTTTAGCAGAGCTCCAGGGGAGCTAGATTGTCCACTTGAGGTTGAGATAGCAGCTGATAGGACCGTTAGGGTTGCAAGGGTGCACAGAGGGTGTTCCCTACAGTTATTCGATGAGCAGTTTCCGGCGGACTTGGCCCCTATTCCCTTGCGAGGGAATAAGGTCATAGTAGGCATGGATTGGCTGAGCCCCAATGGGGCGGTGATAGATTGTGAGCTGCAGTTAGTGAGGGTTCGCACTCCCAGTGGGGGAGAGTTAGTGATTCAGGGCAAGAGGCCACAGTGCGGAGCAGTTCTATGTTCAACAGCGAGAGCGAGGCGCTATTTTCAGCAGGGTTGTGCCGGTTATGTTGCCTATGTTTTAGATGCCCGGGAGAAGGGCAAGACAACAGTTGATGATGTTCCGGTAGTGCGATGTGACATCCCCAAAATCACGGCCAGAAAAGACCGGTTTGTTTATGCTTTGTTTAAAAATCAGAGTTACATTTTAAATGAAAGTGTTGCGGAATTTGTCCCAAAACAAAAATATGATAAAGATTTATCAAAAGCATTTCCATAGAAATGTATTTCATTAAAAGACTCAGGATGTCATGTTCGTACAGATCAAAAGCATAAACAATACAATATAAGCCTTACTACATTATTTCATATCTACAGGCCTATATCCGTAATCCCTCGTCCAAAACATCACACCTATGCTCATGCGCCACTACCTGTAATACATAAAACTGAGTGGGTCAGGCTTGGGAGCCTGGTGAGCACATAGGATTTTCAACCCACAATAAATAAGTTTATTAATTTCATCGATCAACAATAACCCGATTACCCGTTCCCGTTATCCTCACTTTACGTCCCTAAACACCTATCATAAGGGACCTAGCCTAAGGATCATCATCGGGACGGACACTACTGCTAAGGGGATTCCTCAGCAATAAATGTCCTAAAGGCAACCATGTGGGGGATGGAGTACACCGGTGAACATATCGTTCACAAACACCAACAGGTTGCGAGCCTGCTAGTGTTCCACTGGACTGTCTAGAAGAGTCCGTGGTCGTCATCCATACTCCGCTAGATGACAGAATCAACAACATCAACATCGAGGCCTCTCATCATTTTATCACACATCACCTATTGCATCTACCCATGTTTTACCCCAACATTTTCGTAGATATAAAATACATATACAGTTTAAATCATTGAAAACATGTATAACAACGTTCATCTAGCATAGATAGCAAGTATTCAGATAATATGCACACATAGCACGTAATTTATATAAAATACTTCATATCTATGTGTAAGTTGAAAGTAACTATGCACTCACTTGTTAAGGTGATGATTCCAAAATCGGGCAGCGCTTGCTTCTAACGATTCTATTTTCCTTCGACGAAACCTAGCATTATTATCGCTAAATTTTAGTCTAATATTTACCGTGACCAACTATTAGTCTTAGTATTATTATTATTATATAAGCGTTAAACAATATTTTCCAACCACTATGTACAGACAGGGGCCAGACATAAAACACCGGAGGGCAAGACCATTTTGGCATATAGCACTTCTGAAATCCAACAACCCTATGCGGCCCTTTAAACCAGATTCCCCGTACCGCGAGTAGTTAAAAAAAATATTATAACGACACTTATATAAGTTATAATAATAGCTCAAATATTTATTATAAGTTCATAATAACAATACTAATTTTAAATATAAGCTATATTAAAATAAGGTAAGCATAACTTACTTACAAGGGGGTTTTAGCTAGGAGTCGGGCTCTGCAGGGGCAGAACTTCGTCGCTGAATCTTTCTAAGAAAGATTCGTGCAGCGCTTCAGCGCTCACCTTACTATACTAAGCTACAGAAAGAGAAGTCGAATCACGAGGGACCGAAATGCTCGGGGGATAAGGAGAGAAAGACTCTTGAATCAAGAGAATGGTGCAAGAAATATGAGAGCCCAAGGCTCTGATTTATACTAATTGAATTTTCAAAAACTACCCTCCATAATTACTTAATGACCTTTTAGTTATATAAACAACTAAACACCCCTCTATAATACTATTATAAATGGATTTAATGATATTTGTACTAAGCTAATGTCGAAAGAACTCAACATTAGTCTTATAATGACCGCATCGTCGATACCTTTCTAATGATATATACATATGTATATATATGTGTACGTATACATGATTTATACTTTATTTTAATACGTAAATATGCTATTATAATTTGTAACTCGTTCATACGAACTCCGTTTTTGACGTCCTTTATATCCACGCATAGGTGAAGACGTACTCTACAACTTTCGTTTAGACTCCGTCGGCTAATTTTGACTTTATTTTTAAAGTTATATTTTTAACAAGCCGGGACAGGATTGGTCTGTTTAAAATCTCATAACTTCTTCATACGAAGTCAGATTTGGGCGTTCTTTTTATCGATGTTCTTAGTTTAACATATTCTACGACTTTCGTTTAGATCACTAAGGCTAAATCTCGCTCTATCGTAAATTTACTATTCACGCTTCCCGGTATCGTGTCGGTTCTGTCGTGAAACTTCGACGGGTCATAACTTCTTCGTTATAACTCGGATTTTGGCGTTCATTATATGCACGGAAACCTTGAGACATATTCTACAACTTTATGTAGAGATATCGGGATTATCTCACACTTTAATTTTGACCCTCATTTTTATTCTTTATTAATTATACATTTATAATTAAATAATAAACACATATAATTCCCATAATACTCAAATATTTCATCTTTATTACTTCAAAAAGAGTTACAAGAGTTGACCTAGACTATTACATTGACAAAAATGCTTAGCCCTGAAACCCGGGCGTTACATGCGAGACTACCCCGATGTATTTCCAGAGGATTTGCCTGGAATACCTCCCGAGAGGCAGGTCGAGTTTGGGATTGACCTAATCCCTGGTGCGGCTTCGATAGCCAAGGCACCGTATCGGTTGGCTCCCTCAGAGATGTAGGAGTTGTCTACGCAACTGCATGAGCTGTTAGACAAGGGTTTTATCAGGTCGAGCAGTTCGCCCTGAGGAGCACCGATTTTTTTTGTGAAGAAGAAGGACGGATCGCACCGTATGTGTATTGATTATCGGGAGTTGAATAAGGTAACGGTGAAGAACCGTTACCCACTCCCAAGGATAGAAGATTTGTTTGATCAGCTGCAGGGAGCGTCTTGGTTTTCCAAGATCGATCTACGCTCCGGGTATCATCAGATGAGAGTCAGGGATGAGGATGTGCAAAAAACTGCTTTCAGGACCCGGTACGGTCATTATGAGTTCGTGGTGATGCCGTTTGGGCTCACCAATGCCCCAGCCGCGTTCATGGACCTCATTAACCACGTATGTAGGCCGTTGTTGGATCGATCAGCACGAGGAGCACCAGAGGGAGGTGCTAGAGATTTTGAGGAAATAAAGACTTTTCGCGAAGTTCTCCAAGTGTGAGTTCTGGTTGCGCGAGGTGCAGTTCCTTTGACACCTCGTCAACCAGAAGGGTATTTTGGTAGATCCGGCCAAGATAGAGGTCGTGATGAAGTGGGAGGTCCCGAGGTCTCCATCTGAGATTCAGAGATTCCTAGGTCTGGCAGGGTACTACAGGAGGTTCATTCAGGATTTCTCCAAGATAGCAGTACCGCTCACCTGACTAACTAAGAAGTCAGTGGTGTTTCTGTTGGATTAGTGTCTAAGTCCATAACTATTTTGGTATGTACTTGACCCGATGGTGCATGGTCCTTTTGGGTTGCCTTCACCAAAGCAACTCGATAGGATGAATTATGGAGAGAAAGGATTAAATATGATTTATTAATATATTATGAGAATAATATATTAAAGGAGAAATCATATTGTTTAATTAATATTAGTCAAGAATTAATAAGAATTAAGTTTGTGGCTAAAAGAGATTAATTAAACTTAAGGGACTAGAACTGTCAATTGTGTGATAGTTGAATATTGAGCTAATGGACTCCATATTAAAGGGTTGGACGAAATCTATGGGGGGAAACCCATTAGAAATCGTCCTAGGGCCTTTAAGGAAAGAGTCCATGGGTTGCTTAGGGCGTAAGCATCCAAATTAGGGTTTCCTTGTTTGATAACCCTAATAGCTTTACTATTTAAAGATCCTTAGAGCACCAAAAACGTGGGCAAGCAACTCCTTAGGGTTTTGGACGGCTTTTGGGTGTCTCCTTCTCTTCTCTTCTTCATCCTCTTTCTGTTGGTGTTTGTGAACCATTAGAGGAGTGACATTTGTGACTCTAAGCTTTCTAAAGTCAATACAAGAAGGATTTGAGATTGTTATTGCTACATAACAATCAAGGTATGATCTAAACCCTAATTCATATGTTATATTGATTATCATATATTAGATCTAGGGTTTATAGTTTTGGATGAATTGCATGTACAATAGAGAAACCTAGATCCAAGCATTAGGGTTTGTATGAGCACATAGGATGTTCTTATGGATAAAACCCATCAGTGGTATCAGAGCCTTGATTGGTTTCTATTGTATTGATGCCTTGTATGTTTGTTCAAGTTGCAAAATCGAATTTTTGGCTTCCTGCCTGATGAACTCGGCGAGTACCACAGTGTACTCGGCGAGTAGGCCTCAACTCGGCGAGTCCAGTGTGGTACTCGACGAGTTCGAGCGTCAGATGGAGCTATTTTCGGGATTTCTTGCTATTTTACTCATGGATACTTGCCTTATCTCTTTTAGATCATTAAAATCTGATTTTATACATATTTATGAGTATATCCTTGATTAAACAAAAGATAATTACCAATTGATTAGATAATAACTTCATTATATGATAAATTTGAATATTTGTATTAATTGGGTAACTTACTTTGCAAGAAATTGAAATTAGGTCAAATATAGATAATGATGAAATTAATTGTTTAATTTATATTATTTGTTATTTGATCCTTGTGTTATGAAAAGTTTCAATTTTTCCTTAGGTTTTATAGTTTAAATTTGAACTCAAAAGTTCTGTTTTTGAAATTTAAATAGTTAAAACCCTAATGTTTTGAAAAAGGTTTCAAAACTTGCCCTCAAGTTTTGGAATTAAAATTTTGATTGAAAAAGTTTGATTTTGAAATTTAAATAGTTAAAACCCTAATGTTTTGAAATGTTTCAAAACTTGCCCTCAAGTTTTGGAATTTAAAAGTTGATTAAAAGTTTAATTTAGGAATGTTAAATTCTAAAACCCTAGTATTGTTTTGAAAAGTTCAAATCACACCCTTATGGTTTTATTAATTAATTAAAGTGTATAATTAAAAGAGATTTAGTAAATCCATAAAGTTTTGGTGAACAATTTAATTAAAAGTATAATTATTAAATTAGACCACCTAGTATTTTAAAAGTGTAAAATACACCTTATACTATATATAACATTAAAAGTCTAACATTATATATATATATGTATGAGTAAAAGTCAGTCTTACCGTTAGTAGGCGTCATTCACGAAGCTGGTCTATAAGGCGTGTTTAAGGAAATTGCCTATAAAATGGCAATTGAATGGGTATTCACTCTTACCCACTGCACTCTTGACTAGTGGAGGGTCGTTAGCCGAACGGGTATGATAGGACAAAACCTTCCATTATAAGTATAATGAAGTATAAAAGTAACTAAATGTTTTCATAAAATTTCCAATCTTAGTTACTTTAGGCAAAAGTGAATTGATGCAATTCCATGAAATTGCACTTTGTGCCCTTGCGAAGACGTTAGTGGAGCGTGTGTGGTTAACTGGCACACTAAATGGTTCTAAGCAAAGGTAGCAAAGGGTGACTCAATGTTTGTCATAGTTCGGTGGAGCGTGTGTGGTTAACCGGCACATTGAATAGGTGACTGTAACATGTGGGGGCACCATGTAATTTTGCATGGTTATTCACACCCACTTTGTGATCCTCGGTATCCCAGTCACAAACTAGAGGGGCATATCGAGATTTAAACATGCCATTGAAAAGTTCAATGAATCTCAAAGGATCTAGGAGTTTTCAATACATTTAAGACTTAATCTGTTTTTCGTTTTTCATGGTGGAAAATTAGTGAATTGTCATTCACTTACCTTCAAATGTTCTGCAATTTGGGTTATGACATCCCTCTCCCAAGTTGTGGAATATTGTGTTGGGCCCTAGCCTTAATATCTCATTTGGGTGATTTATTAAGGACTCAATCAATCAACTAACTTGAATTTGTTTTCTCCCGTTTTGTAGATGTCAAAGTTCGACAATTATGGTCTTCCCAAATCCCGTGGAACAAGCATTCCACATGAAGATGATATTCCACGATTCGATCGAGGAACAAGAAATCATGCTTCACTTCCTCCTCCTCCTCCCGTTATTCTCCCTAACCTACAAGATCGAAGAATTGAAAGGTTCAATGTCACTAAGGCCCTATTGGAAATGAAACATGAAGATGGTAAACCCGTGTGTGCCTACGTTCTAGGAATGAAATCACACATCGATAGGTTGATAATGTTGGGCGCGTCGTTACCAGATAAGTTGGCTGTGAACTGGGTTCTGCAGTCACTTCCTGAATCATATAATGAGTTCAAAAGAAAGTATTATATGATGGATCATGACGAAAACCTCATTGACCTAACTTACATGCTCATTGCTGCTGAATCATAAATGATTTGGCAAAGCAATGGAGTGTATTTGTTGGGAAAGTCAACCAACCATGCTTCCGAGGACGTTCTAGGAGAACCGACCTGCGTTTGCTGCCAAGAGAAAGGGCGTTGGATACAAGTCTGCCCTAAGAGCCTGAAGAGTCCAGAAGATGGGAGAGTCAAAGAGTATGGTTGTACTTCAGGTAAAATCCACTATCTAACTCCATTAAGTTCCTATTCATTGATTTTTAATACATAATGTGATAAGATTTCATTTGAATGTTTTGCAGGATCAGTGAAAAGAGAGGAAGCTTGAAGAGAAAGCAAGATGAGTCTAATCACGAAGAAATGGATCTCGATCGCATGGATTCGAAGATTAGATTTGAGCTTAGAAAGTTATGATAGAGTTGTTAGGAATATTTAATTACATAGTTTTTCAGTTGATTTTGCATTGTAAGGACAAATATTTTCCGCTGCTGTTATAAATAAAAATAAATTTTGGTTTGACTCATTTATTTATTTATTTATTTCCTTGCAATGAAATCGTTATGAAAAATTGATGCTTGCATATTTCTACAACGAATGAATGTGATTCTTAATTATGATAATTGTGGAAATGTCGAGAATTTACCAAATAGGGAGAGTTTCTCATCGCCCAAGTTTCAATTGGACAGAAACTTGGAATCATGCAACTTGATTGCACGATGAATGAGAAATTTCATATTTGGAAATTAGACTAATTCGTTGACAAGTGTCAAGTGAAGGACTAGGAGATCAAGTACACAAAGTTGTGTGTTGATCAAGTCCACCACAAGAGTAACAAAGATATTCGTCATGATTTACTAAAGGTTTAGCAAATATGATTATACTTATAAGATTAATTGTAATTCTGAATTGATTGAAAAGGTTTAAATCAATAGCAGTACGAATAAGAAGAATCAAGTAGGCAGAAAGATAAAAGGTTCTCTATTCTAAGAAGAAGGGAGAGTACCTTTTATACTTTATGATATGTCTTAATGATTAAGAACCATATTTCAATTGATCCTCTAAGTAAGTCTTAGTACAATTGTATGTATAAGAAGAGGAATCAAGAATTGAAGAAATGGTTAAATCAAGAAGTCAATCATACTTCATTCCAAAAACAAGTCTTAGAGTTAAGATTGTGATATTAAGTGACAAGTCTTAATAAGGTTTATAACATTCATCAAATGTAGAATTTGGAAAAGGATTTTCTTATTTTCATACATTTGAAATTGGAAAGTTGTGATGTCTTGGATAAGACAAAGACCAACTAGGACCAATTTTATATGGTATTTTGTCTTGATAAAAGTTATACTAACTCTTGAATATTTGTTTGTCAAGAAATGCTTATTGACAAGAGAACCTCATATGTCAAGGAGCCAGTGGGAGTCTTGAAAGGTTTCAAGAATAAATCAAAATAAACCTTATCGATCATCACTAGCACACGAGTAGAGGTTTACAACCTATCGTGTTGACATTATCTTGTTTCTGTGTCGTTCCAATTGAGTTAATTATGCATATGTGTCCTATGAGTTCTCATTGAATGCATAAAAGGCAAGGACCTTGATCAATGAAAAGTACATTGATAGGAAAGGGTGATCTGCTTACCTACTTGGAAGACATGGTGGGCAGCCGTGTTACCATAAGGCAAGAAATCAAGATTAAGAAAGTTCGGTCCATATGAGTTCGAATTTGTCGTAAACTTGGTTTTTGACAAATTCACATGGATAGGAACACATACACCATTAAAATCTAAGTGTCATAAGATTCCCTCCTTCATGAAAATGACTGTGAGGAAATGCTTTCACTAAAAGAGATTTTAAGAAGATAGTGATTGTGAAATTATATTCTCGAATTCGATTATGGTTACGGTATCCCTTTCCATGATTCGAATTGTGAGATTTGGAAATTAGTCTTAATTGCTTAGACACACATATGAGTTATCTAAAGGAAAGATGTAGATAAAGGATTATCAAATCATTAGGTATTAGAAACATGAACTTAAGAAATTCAATAGGTATTGTTTTTCTGAAAGTTAAGTTGTTTCTGAATACATGTCAAAGCTAGTGGGAGCATAAGTGTTATGTTTATAATAATCATCATGATAGTGGGAGCATAAATGTTATGATTGAATGATTATTGAGGCAAGTATTGCAAGTTAGCTATATTAATTGTAGAAAACAAGAGTCATACTTTGCAAAGTTGTAAGGGTTGAAAAGTTGTTTTGCTATAATTAAGGGAGAGGATATTATGCTTCGTTTCAAATCTAAAGGTTTAGGTTGTGGAATGTTAATAATTTTAGTCAAGGATACATAGTGTGTTCTTAAATTTCGATTATGATTACGGCATTCCTCTTCATAGTTCGAATTTTAAGAACGTAGCACATAAAATATTATGGCAGAAGATTGATAAAGTATCAAATCTTTATGTAAGACATTATGCATCGTGTCCCATACGCTTCGGGTATAGGATCGATTGCAAAATGCTTTAATATTTGACCATTCTAAAATTTTCCAAATGTCTAGCGCATTTAGAGGGAAAAGGAAAAGAATCGGTTTTGACTAAGATAATTAAACAACTATCAAAGGTGTTGAGAGAAAAACTTGGAGACACACTTGAACAAACGTTAGAACAAGTTAATTGTGGAATAGTTAATCTCTAAGGATCTAAAAGCTCAACGATAATAAAGTTAGATAGTTAGATAGTTAGTTGCGGAAAGTAAAGAAAGATAAATGACAACAGTTATATCAAGAATACACTTAAACTGATTCATAACCAGGAATGCAGTCACTCCAAGTTAGTAAGCGAGATCAAGTTTAGTGATTAAGTCTAGAAGACTTGCTCCGAAGAGAGGTTATGTTCCAGTAGCAGTTTGAGTGTGATAAAGATAAGAGAGATAACTGATGAAGATAAGAAAGATGAGAAATCTTGTGTATTAAGAAGTTAAGAGTTTTCACACTCACATATATCACAAGTACACAAGTACATAATACATAAGAAAGAGTCTCTATTTATAGAGTTTAGAAGGGAACAACTCTATGAGCAGTCGTGCAAGACATGCCGGACAATAGAGTGAATTACATAGTAAGGAAATAACTAAGACTGCGGATAAGTAAGATTTGAAGACTCCGGATGTTGCTGATGGAGAATGGTTGCGGTCTCAGTTGAAGAGATTGACTCCGGTACTGAATTGGCTGCGGGTACTGAACCGTTTCGGTAGATAAGTTCAAAAGGGTCACTTTCATGTTTCAACAATTTCCCCCTAAGTGACCTTTTTAACTTAGGTTCATTTATCAAGTTTGAGAAACTTGATCAAGATCCACCAAAATTTTCTAACATTTTCCAGCCACAAGATTCTTCTGGAGATCTCGAACTTGACTTCAGCAGTAGTGTGTTTGGATCTTTCCACTGCGGTCTTGCATATGTCAAGTTGCTTCTTGGGCAGGCGATGCTTGGCATTCATCGGAATGAAATATTTGACATTGTCCGTTTTCCATTTGAATATGATGCCAAGATCTGGGTAGTTGGTTGCGCCTAGAGATCTTTCTTCAAAACCTTCTATAAGCATTGGCACTTGTTCAAGTGGTGGAAGGTCAAATTTCTTGACAATGGTGGGGTAGATGTCCGCATCAATCTTCGCAAAGTCACAGACAGTTTCCTTGAGGAAGGATTTGGCTTTGTCGAGAGCTATCTGCATCTTAGGATGTTTCTCTGCCTTGTTCTGAAAAACTCTGGCAATGAGAAATATTTCTTCAGGGTTCATGTAGGGGAAGTCTGCCTGGGTGCGGATGTAATCATGCTCTCTTCTAGTCAGAGTGAATTGAGCAAAGTCTGCTTTCATAAATTTCCGCATCTTGTAGTTCTTCACTGCGGATGGTCTATCGTTAGACCAAATGTTTTCCATAGAAGAACCATGCTTCGCATAGAATCGAGTTAGTTTTTCGAATTCCATTGGCAGACGCTTGTGATCGGGAAGACTGCAGTCGAAGGAGTTAAAGACCGTAAAGTACTTGGCATTGGGAGAAATTGGAATGTCTCAATAACCATCTGATGGTGGTTCAGCATATGTAAGGTGGGGAGTGTAGTCTTTATCAAGTAGCCTGTGGAGAGGATGGACCCATGAGTTGATCAACGATTCATCAATCATAGTGTCAAAGCTGCATTCTCTCCATATTATTTCGGCTAGTTTGGCTGCTTTCCAGTCATGGGCAGTGGCAGGAGAATCTGTAGAGCTTTCTGAGGACATATATTCCTCAAGATTCTTTAGATGAGGAGGCGTTAGAGGACGGTTTATGTTGTTTTTGGGTGATGAGTGGGGAGATGGAATATTTTGAGATGGTGGAGGGGAAGGCTGCGGAGTGGGAGTTTTATTTGTGGTAATTGGAGGGATTTGCCGGGTGGATGTATTTGCGCGCTCACCGCGATCGCCTTCTCTATCACTTCCCCCTCTTTAGGAATGCAACCCTGGTACTTCCTCAAGCCATTGTTTCAGTCCATCTACTTTGGCACAAACCTCAGCAAAGTGTGCTTTCATTGATTCGGCCAGTTGGGAGTTATTTGGAATGACAGAGTTGAAGAGCAGCTTGTGAATATCCTTTGTGAGCTGCAGTATCTCTAGGCCATGGAAGTTTGATGTGAGGGATTTCTGCATGCGGGCAATTGTTGCATGAAGAACAGAAATCGTGGACTCATAGGCAGTATGAGTTTCCTCTATTGCCTTTTGGGACTGGGCAGCTTGATCTGCAATTGCTGTTTGTAAGCCTTGTTTGATTGCGGTGACCTCAGTGATGAGGTGTTCCACTGCGGCCATGAAATCTTAATGGTCGGCTCTACGGTTGGTGTCGAGAGATCGTATTCCCATCTCGACTTTGAGAGAGATGCGCTCAGCGGCCATACGCTCTCTCGTTTCTAGTCGTTCGATGCGCTCAATGAGGGATTGCGGTCCTGTGAGATCTTCTGGTGGAGGTTGAGTAGGCTTCACCGCTGCCAAAATTTGATCAACTTTGGCTTGTAGGTTGAGGAATTCTTTACGAGTGACCACATCTTTCTTCTTTTTCTTCTTCTTTTCTTTAGGCTTAGAAGTGGAGTGCTGAGAACCGCTGGATTCTTCTTCTTCCTCGAACATCATGAGGTCATCATCTGATGGATTCGGTTTATTGACCTATTGGATGTCTTCATTGTCAAAGCCAAAGGTTGGGGCCGAACTGAGTTCAATGGCTGGCTCTTCATCTTGAGATGGGTTGACTACGGTAGGTGGAACAGGAGGTGAGGAAGGAGGAACATTTGATGTACCTGCGGCTGCGGTAGAGGCTTGGGCTTTTAGCATAGTTTCAGCCATTTGGTCCATCCAAGTCTGAACCTTAAGAATTGTTGCAACAGTGTGGGCGTTGCTGATGGGATTTGCCCAGTATCTGGCTACGGACAGGATTTCTTGCTCCTTCTGCTTTTTCTGTTTGACCTGCTGCTCCTTGCGGGCTTGGAACGCCCTTTTGAAAGCAACATACTTCTTGATTTCAGCATCAGTGATTGGTTGATACCGACGCCAAGAATCATTCGAGTCTTCATCGTCAATTCATTGTTGTCGCACCAAGGTGTCCCTTGGGTTCACGGAACCTTGCACATTAGTGTTCACCGTGCCTAAACCACCTGATACAGATGTAAGCAGAGTAGGATTTCCTGGGCTTCCTCGGTCTCCTTGACCCGTGGTAAAGTTTGGCCTCGGCCCAGTTCTGGCATGGGAGAAAGAGATGCCATGCGGATGGGTTGGTGTTTGTAGTGTTTGAGATACTTGCAAGAGGATGAAGTCTAACTCCTTAGAAGAAAAGATGTGCAGCCTGGAAGCCCTGGAGATCTTAGGGCGATTACCAATTTTATCTACTTAAGATCCAACTGAGGGGTTGTCTCCACGTTCAGAAGAAGATGAGGATGAAACAATCTCACAAGATGAGTTTGAGTGGTATTCGATGGTGGTATCGAATGGATGTGCGGCCATCCCAAGGACTACCGGAGCTTTTTAAAGGCTTCAGTATCAGTCCGGTCACGCATATGGCTAGTAGTTTCAGTTGTCTTTCTTTTCTTGATGATAGATATGGGTTGTCTATCTGCCTCAGAGTCACTGCTCGATACAGTGGTGGTTTGGGGTTTGCGTTTCTTGGAGGGTGCGGTTTGTTTTGGAGCTTTCTTTTTAGGTGTTGTAGCTTTCCTTTTAGAAGCTATTGATTTTCTCCGTTGAGAAAGGTTAGAGAGTGTAGTGGCAGAGGGGGCTGCGGTACCCTCAGGAAGAACAGTTGAAGAAGGAAGAGGTGGGGTAGAAGGGTATGGGATAATACCCTCCGTGGCCTCAATATGATCTGAGACATCAGCAGTCTCAAGACCAAGCAGTGAAAGAATGTGTGTGCGGAGCCTGCGGATAGGTCCAAAAGTAGTTTGATCAGAGGAATGAGTATACCTTTTGAGATCTTTAGTGACAAAGAAATTGATATCACTTCCCATGTCGAGACCAGCATCCGCATGCAGATCAGAAATACACAGAGACCAAAAGCGAGCAAAAGTGAGCTCGGTTGGGTTTTCCTTTGGTTGTCCTTTGGGAATGTACTGGAGGAAATCATCCCAAAGAATTTAACCGTAGTTGACATCGCGGCCGGTGAAGATGCTCCATACAAGTTCAAGGAGCTTGAGTCCCATGTTGTCGATGCCTCCGGTTCTGCCAGATAGACATCGGATGACGAAGTGGCATACAAACTGCCAAACCGCAGGCATATGATTTTTCTTAAACTCACCAACCCCTCGGATTGGTTTCTGGTAACCCATTTGGTATAGTACGGTAGTAATATTGGATAAGGATGAAGTGAAGAATTTGATGGAGGGATGGATTAACAGGTTAATGGAGGTTAAGAATTTTTCTTTGGTCAAGATGACCAAGGAATCGTTGACAAGGTTCAGATGCACTTCTTGAGGATTTTCTTTTGGTCTGTATGCAGACAGAGTACATTTGAGAAGTGTAGAAACGGGAACAACATCGGTGAATGCGTCGAACGGGCCAAAAAGGATGTGGTTCTTGAGATGCTTGATCATCAGTTTCGTTGGAGCATTGTAAGAAGGATGATCGTCAAACACAGCCCTGAAGTTGCTCTAAGCAATTGTTGGTGATGTGGAACCGGTTTGATTCATCGAACTTGAAGCCTTGGATTGCTTCTTAGATGCACCGGATTTCGCCATTGAGTGTTATGAGATGGAAGTTCTTGAGAGCTTTTGAGAGTTCTTGGAGAGTTGAGAGAGTAATCAATTATCAGAGAGCGTAAACGATTATAGAGAAGAAGAAAGGTTTATAAAGGGGGTAAAAGGATTTTAACCCTAGGTAAAAGATAAGAGGGGGTAAGAAGTTGAATGGGGTTTTGGGGGGAATCAATGATTCTGTAATTGAATCTCAACCACACGAATATGAAACGGTTTTTTAAGAGATTTGAGAAATCTTAAAAGGAGGATTAGCATTTAATGGTGGAGTGGACGCATGGTAAAACGTCAGGTAATCGTGGGTTGATGAGAGAGAAAGTTGAAACTGATTGGACGTGTTTGGGAGAAGAAAGGACAAGTTGAAAAAGGATCGACTTGGGAATCATTCTTTTTGGCATTATCCCTAAAATAGGTTTGATACGGGGTTTATTAAGAAAGGTAAAGTGACAGTTTCTAAAGGGAATGTTTGTATTTTATTTAATGAAGGATCATTAAATAGCACACAAGGATTCAAGAGTTAATGAATCGGTTGGAATTTATTTGAGATGGTTGCGGATGAATGCATCAAAGTCGTTGAGAAACTCCATTACAGATGAGAAAGAAGGATTTCAAAGAATCTGTGAGACAAACACTTGTACAAAATTTAGAAATAAAGGAACATTAAGACCCATGAGAGATACGCATGACATATGGTTGCGGTACCTAGATTGCGGTATCAAAACCATCTATCATATGTAATTCTCAGTTAGAACCGTAATGGGGACCAAGGACGGTCTGCGGTAGCTAACACTTCAAAAAGAACTGCGGGTCCGGATTCATCATTCCCAACATTTGTAAGAATGTATTGAGTTTTGAAGAGTCAAGAGCTTTTGTAAAAACATCAGCAATCTCTTCATGAGTAGGAACAAAGATGAGTTCAATATTACCTTTCAAAATATGATATTTGATGAAATGGTACCGTAACTCAATGTGTTTCGTTTTGGAGTGCTGAATAGGATTATGAGAGATAGCTATAGCACTTTCTGAGTCACGGTAAATTGGTATCTGCAACATTCTGTACCCGTAGTCTAGTAATTGTGTCTTCATCTAGAGAACTTGGGAACAGCAGCTGGCTGCGGCTACATATTCTGCTTCTGCGGTAGATAGAGATACACACGTTTGTTTCTTGAGGACCAGCTTACAAGTCTTCCGCCTAGAAATTGACATCCAACTGAAGTACTTTTTCTATCGAGCTTACAACCTGCATGATTCGCATCGGTGAATGCTTGAAGACTGAAGTCGTTGCCTGCAGGATACCATAAACCCATAGATTTGCTTCCTTTAAGATACCAGAGAATTTGTTTGGCTGCGGTCATGTGAAACACTTTTGGATCAGCCTAGTATCTTGCACATACACCAGTTGCAAAGACAATGTCAGGTCTATTTGCAGTGAGGTACATTAACGAACCAATGATGCCTCTATAAGTCTTGTGATCTACAGGTTCACCAGAGGGATCAGCAGAGATCTTATATCCGAAGGCCATAGGGACTTTAGCAGAAGAGCAGTTATCCATTGAGTATTTCTTCAGAAGTTCTGTGGTGTATTTTTCTTGATGAATGAAAATTCCTTGCTAAATTTGTTTGACTTGAAGACCTAGAAAGAAGTTGATTTCTCTATTCATGCTCATTTTGAATTTGTTGGTCATGAGCTTTGCAAATTCATCTACCATATCTTGATCAGTAGACCCAAAAATGATATCATCCACATATATTTGTACCATCATAAGGTGGTCACCATTTGCTTTTCTGAATAATGTGGGATCAATCACTCCACTTTTGTAACCAGATGAGACAGGAAATTCAGAGAGTGTCTCATACCAAGCTCTTGGAGCTTGTTTCAGGGCATAGACTGCTTTTTCGAGCTTATAGCAGTAGTTTGGAAATTCATCATTTTCAAATCCTGTAGGTTGCTGAAGGTAAACTTCTTTTTTTAGTTCACCATTGAGGAAGGCACTCTTAACGTCCATTTGGTGTACCTTGACATTTTTGTGGGCTGCGTATGCTAGAAAGATCCGGATGGCTTCCATTCGTGCTGCCAGAGCACACGTTTCATCGTAGTCAATGCCTTCTAGTTGACTATAGCCCTTGGCAACCAGTCTTGCCTTGTTTCGGATGACTGAGCCAGATTCATCTAGCTTGTTCTTGAAAACTCATCTTGTACCAACAATAGTATGACCTTGTGGAAGAGGAACAAGTTGCCATACTTTGTTTCTTTCAAATTCTTCTAATTCTTCTTGCATTGCAACTATCCAGTCTGGTTCAAGAAGAGCTTCTTTGATAGTTTGAGGTTCAACTGAAGACATAAATGCTGCATAATGACAATGGTCAGATAAATCTTTGGAAGACTGAGTCTAGATACCTGCTGATGGATTGCCGATAATTTGACCTGGTGGATGGTCTTTTATCCATACATGAAGACGTGGCATTAGATGATCAGCAGCTGCGGTAGAAGGAATGTCTTGGATATCAGAGGAATCTACGGTTGGGGAAGGCAGTTCCCCCTGGACTTAAGAACATCCTGTTGAAACATCTTGATCTATTAGAGCAGGGTTTTCTTGAAGAATTGGTAGAGATTGAGGTTCCCCCTGGATTGCGGATGGGAGTTCCTCTGGAACTTGAGAAGGTTCCCCCTGGAATGCAGATGAAAGAGTGACAATTCTGGGATCGGATCTAGTGTCAATATTCTCTATGAGTTCGTCATCTGAGTCGTTCGAAGGTTCGATTGATGGTGAGACTTCACTTCGGGTAGGAATGTAAGCAGAATCAGGTACTGGAACCTCAACGGTTGTAGCAATATCCGGAGTAGAGCTTTCCCCCTCAACCGGAGAGGTGGAAGTATTGAGAGATACTACTTCAGATAGAGAAGGTCCAGATACGTCAGCATGTTGTTGTTGAGCTGCGGATGACACTAGGACTTTGGATAGTTTTGCCGTTTCAATGGGATCAAACAGGTCATCATAGTTGACTTCAACTAGATTTAGAGGTCGAGAATTGGTTGGAATGTCACTTTCCATGATTGTAGTTGTTTCGGTGAATGGAGGTGCACTGCGGATGTGAGAGTCATCAAATTTCATATCAAAGCTTTCAATGATCAACCTTGTTCTTCTGATGAGCACTCGATATTGAACCTTGTTAGTGGAATAACCAAGGAAGATACCTTCGTCAAACTTAGGTGCAAACTTATTGAGTTGATATCTGTTGTTGATCACGAAGCATCTACATCCAAAGATATGAAAGAAACGAACATTGAGTTTGCGATTGTTGAGCCCTTCATATGGCGTTTTATTGAGACGCTTGCACACAATACTTCGATTTTGAACAAAGCATGTGGTTGCTACTACTTCAGCCCAGAAATAGAGAGGAAGTTGGGCGAAGTTAAACATGGATCTGGCTGCTTCAACGAGTGTGCGATTTCTTCTATCTACTATGCCATTTTGTTGCGGTGTATAGGGTGCTGAAAAATTGTGAGAGATGCCTTTGGAAACTAGGAAATTGGTCAGAAGATGATTAGTGAACGCAGTTCCATTATCACTACGGATACATCTGACTGGAAGCTTGATTTGAAGTTCGATTTCTTTGATGAAGTTAATGAAGATCTGCGATGTCTCTGATTTGAGTCGAAGAAAGAAGACCCATGTGAAGCGTGTATAGTCATCAACAATAACCAATATATATTTTTTGTGGTGCAGACTGGCAACGGATGAGGGACCGCAGAGATCAATGTGAAGTAGCTCCAGTGGTTCAGAGATAGAAGAATCCATTATCAGAGGGTGACTTGCTTTGGATTGCTTACCGCATTCGCATGCTGGGCAAAGAGTTTCATTGCTGAATTTGAGAATAGGAAGACCACATACCAGTTCTCCTGTGACAAGATTGTTGATGTAGCGAAAATTGAGACGAGCGAGCTTGCGGTGCCATAGCCAGCAGACTTCGGATACAACTTTGGATAGAAAACACAGCTGCGATTTGCCAATGATAAGAGAAACATCAAGAGGGTACATCGTGCCTTCGCAGCGTGACTTGATTAAGCAGGTGCTATGATCATTCGTCATTATGTAACAGAATTGATTGTCAAATTCAACACGATGTCCTGCCTTACATAGTTGGCCAACACTGATAAGATTGTGTTTAAGACCTTCTACATAAGCAACTTTCTGAATAGAAAAGTTCCCCGTAGTGAGAACACCGTAACCTCGGATGACACCATTTGCATTGTTGCCAAACGTGACATTTCCACCATTGCATATAGGCTTGAAATCCCAAAGGTACTCTAACCTTCCGGCCATGTGCAAGGAGCAGGCACTGTCAATTAACCATTCTTCTTCTTGTTCCTCCTTGCACAAAGCCTGTTCAACGATGCTTAGGGTCCCATCTTTCGCCATGTAGCAGTAGTTTTTGTTCAACATTGCTGACTCATCATCATCCATAGTAGCCAGCATGCAGATTTTGCCTTTCCTTGTAACACTGCTGATGGTCTCTTCTTCATCTCCTGATGACCAAACTTGATGGTCTCGTTTAACTTGAGCCACATATGCCCTTGCTTTTTCTTTCTCTTCTAACTCTTGAGCCATTCTGATATAGAATGCTCTGTCCTTGACTACGTTGGCCTTACAGCTTTTGCGAAGTGATTTTCTTTGTTGCATTTGTGACAAATTACAACATCAGTCTTGTCTTCTGATTGAGTACTAGGGTCATTGTTCTGAGGAGACTGCGGTACCTCCTTGGGTTGATTGTTCTGAGAGACTTTAGAATACCGAGAGTCGTTGTTCTGAGGACCGAAGTTACGATTGAAAGGTGGTTTGTTGAATTGTTGATTCTTGCGAAAAGAGGATGGTGGTATGCGGTTGAACTATTGGCTAACTAGAGCAATAGCCTTCTGAAACTCTTCTTCATCATCATACTCAGAATCTGCTTCGTATGACTGTGGCGGGGTGTCATACGATGAGGAGTAAGGTGACTGCGGTGGAGCTTGTGCTATGAGAGCAAGTGGTCCTCCGAAGTCAGCATAGTCTTTGAGTACAGTGGATTCTTGAGCTTGAAGTTCTCCATAAAGTTTGTAGAGTGATAAAGAGTGAATTTTTCTGTCACCTTGGACTATCATTTTGGCCGTAGTCCAATGTCTTCCTAGACCATTAAGGAACTGGAGATTGGTTTCATGGTTGCTGCGGATGGTACCGGCATTTGATAACTTTGTGACTATTAGGTTGAATCTTTTGAAGGAGTCTTCCAAACTTTCGCCAGCATGAACTTTGAAGTTGTTGAAGTCGTTGAGTGCGGTCGTGAGCTTCTTATCTTGTGCTTGTTCTAAGCCTTCGTACAAGTTTTTGAGTACATCCCAGATCTCTTTGGCTGACTTGCAGTTTATGATAATATCAAAGTTGTCAGGAGCAACACCACATGAAATTTCATAAAAAGCAACAACATCATTTTCCATTTTATTGAGATCGTCTTTGGTAGGACGGCTCATAGTTGGTTAACCTCCTCCTAGTCTGGTTGCAGCACCGTCAGTTTGGATTGGTATGAGAATTGGAACATGTGGTCCTTCTTCCACGGATCTCCATACATCTCTACCCAATCTTCTTAAGTACCTCTCCATTCTTTGTGACCAGTGATGATATTCATTTGCTACTAGTATTGGGGCTCGGTTAGAACCACCAACACTATTGGAGACATTCAGAGATAACGATTGTGCCATTTTTGTTGTTGTGTTTTTTTGAGAAATGAGCTTTAGTGGTATAGAAAGCTTAATGAGAAAATCAGAGTTTCGATATCCAAAAAGCAACCCTTTTGGCTCTGATACCAATTGTTGAGAGAAAAACTTGGAGACACACTTGAACAAACGTTAGAACAAGTTAATTGCAGAATAGTTAATCGCTAAGGATCTAAAATCTCAACGATAATAAAGTTAGATAGTTAGATAGTTAGTTGCGGAAAGTAAAGAAAGATAAATGACAACAGTTATATCAAGAATACACTTAAACTGATTCATAACCAGGAATGCAGTCACTCCAAGTTAGTAAGCGAAATCAAGTTTAGTGATTAAGTCTAGAAGACTTGCTCCAAAGAGAGGTTATGTTCCAGTAGCAGTTTGAGTGTGATAAAGATAAGAGAGCTAACTGATGAAGATAAGAAAGATGAGAAGTCTTGTGTATTAAGAAGTTAAGATTTTTCACACTCACATATATCACAAGTACACAAGTACATAATACATAAGAAAGAGTCTCTATTTATAGAGTTTAGAAGGGAACAACTCTATGAGCAGTCGTGCAAGACATGCCGGACAATAGAGTGAATTACATAGTAAGGAAATAACTAAGACTGCGGATAAGTAAGATTTGAAGACTCCGGATGTTGCTGATAGAGAATGGTTGCGGTCTCAGTTGAAGAGATTGACTCCGGTACTGAATTGGTTGTGGGTATTGAACTGTTGCGGTAGATAAGTTCAAAAGGGTCACTTTCATGTTTCAACAAAAGGACAATCCAAAGTTCGCCGAGGATTGGTCGCTTGTGAGTAGTTGGGAGTATAGTATTGAATGGACCATATCGACATTATTATGAATAGATAAGATTCTATTAAGAATGAGTTGTCATATGGAAAATATGGAAATGTTTCCATATTGGGAGTTGGACATCAAGAATCTATGACTAGATTAGAAACTTTTATGCAAAAAGATGTTCAAAGGAATGTACTTTGAGTGAGAGACATCACATCAAAGGAATTGTATTGTAACAATCTTCGATAGAGGACTTTGTAATATCATTGGCAATAGTCATTGTGACTTTTGTGTTATGACATTACGAAAGGATCATTGCATAAAATGTTAGAATCTAGCATATTCTATAAGTGGCAAGAATTTGATATTCTTTCACTTATGATAAGGATTGGGAGTTGTGAAATGAGTATGATTGGAAAGGTGTTCATTTGATCTATTTCACAAAGTAAGGACTGTAGGTTAGCATTGTGTGCATGCTAAGAGCATGGGACAAGTGTGGTAAGTAATTCAAGTAAGAAGTTGATTACCCGAAACGACAAATAATGAGTAATCGATATGGTGATAAATAAAAAGTGTTTTATTTATACTCAAAGGTTGAGGCCATATGGGATTAGTATTGTTCTTGTGTTTCACTTTGCATGTTTTGACTTCCTGAATAATTTAATTGGTTAAGAACAATCAAATTATTCGAACGGGCCACAGTCGTTCATATGTTGGAAGTAGGTATGAATAAAGACTGTCGTGAATTGGTGTGTGGATCGTCTAAAGAGTATTAGACATAAGCAAATGTTTGCTGCAACGTTCATGAGTGCTTATGAATATGATTTGAGCATTGGATTAAACCCACGTTCACTTGGATCACTTCATGGATTTTATCACGAGTGATTGGTGAGACGATAATATCTTATATTCTTGAAACCAAGATGTGTGAGTTGTATATTGCGAGTCGGTTGCACATTGATAATACGTAAACACACCAGTAACTTGGTGTTATAAAACATATTGTTGTGTGTGATTTGGTGAGTGAGTGCAAGCAAGCATTGAGTCAAAGTTTATCTGTTCCTTTTATCTAAAGTAGGATAAAAGCGATATCTGTGGGCCCCTCGATGATTTAGTGATGGCACCTAAGCGCTTGGCCAAGCCGGGACTAAATTGATGTGTTCAATTGTAGTATGTTGTCATTCGTCATAAATCTGAATTCGGGAAACAACACATAGACAGAGAGAATGATTTAGATCCATGTCTCAGTCTATACGATATCTAGAATGGAGGAATATATGATCCCTTATCTGAAGGACACACGTATCTGATAGTATCAGAGTTGACAACGGCTTTGGAAAGCTACGATTGCAGATCAAGATCTGAAGTCATACGCATAATAGTTATTAGACTTATCCAAGTGGGAGACTGTTAGATTAGTGTCTAAGTCCATAACTATTTTGGTATGTACTTGACCCGATGGTGCATGGTCCTTTTGGGTTGCCTTCACCAAAGCAACTCGATAGGATGAATTATGGAGAGAAAGGATTAAATATGATTTATTAATATATTATGAGAATAATATATTAAAGGAGAAATCATATTGTTTAATTAATATTAGTCAAGAATTAATAAGAATTAAGTTTGTGGCTAAAAGAGATTAATTAAACTTAAGGGACTAGAACTGTCAATTGTGTGATAGTTGAATATTGAGCTAATGGACTCCATATTAAAGGGTTGGACAAATTCTATGGGGGAAACCCATTAGAAATCGTCCTAGGGCCTTTAAGGAAGGAGTCCATGGGTTGCATAGGGCTTAAGCATCCAAATTAGGGTTTCCTTGTTTGATAACCCTAATAGCTTTACTATTTAAAGATCCTTAGAGCACCAAAAACGTGGGCAAGCAACTCCTTAGGGTTTTGGACGGCTTTTGGGTGTCTCCTTCTCTTCTCTTCTTCATCCTCTTGCTCTTGGTGTTTGTGAACCATTAGAGGAGTGACATTTGTGACTCTAAGCTTTCTAAAGTCAATACAAGAAGGATTTGAGATTGTTATTGCTACATAACAATCAAGGTATGATCTAAACCCTAATTCATATGTTATATTGATTATCATATATTAGATCTAGGGTTTATAGTCTTGGATGAATTGCATGTACAATAGAGAAACCTAGATCCAAGCATTAGGGTTTGTATGAGCACATAGGATGTTCTTATGGCTAAAACCCATCAGTTTCGCTGGGGGCCTGAGCAGCAAGCAGCATTTGAGACCCTCAGGCAGAGATTGTGCGAGGCACCGATTCTTACCCTGCCAGAGGGAGTAGAGGATTTTGTGGTTTATTGTGATGCTTCGATCACAGGTATGGGAGCAGTGTTGATGTAGCGAGGCCGTGTGATAGCTTACGCCTCGAGACAGTTGAAGCCTCACGAGGCTAATTATCCTACGCATGATTTAGAGTTGGGGCAGTGGTGTTCGCCCTCAAGATTTGGAGACATTACCTCTACGGGGTCTGTTGTACCATTTACACGGATCACAAGAGCTTGAGGTACCTCATGGATCAGCCGAATCTGAACATGAGGTAGAGGGGATGGTTAGATGTGTTAAAGGATTACGACTGTGAGATCTTATATCACCCAGGGAAGGCCAATGTAGTGTCCGACACCCTGAGACACAAGGCAGCAGCGGCCCCGATCAGAGATATTTGTTTGAGGATGACAGTGATTACTCCATTGTTGGAGCAAATCAAAGAGGCGCAGGCCGAGGGCCTCAAGGAGGAGAGGCAGAAGTGTGAGTGGATTGTGGGGCGAGTAGCTTCTTTTGACTACGATAGTCGAGGATTGTTGACCCTTCATGGGAGAGTATGGGTACCGTACTGGGGCGGAGTATGGCAGGTGTTGATGGACGAGACTCATAAGTCTCGATTTTCCATCCATCCAGGGGCGACGAAGATGTATAGGGATCTTCGACCCGATTATTGGTGGCCCTACATGAAGCGGGATGTCGCCTGGTATGTGGAGAGGTGCCTAACCTGCAGGAAGGTCAAGGCAGAGCACCAGAGGCCCCACGACAAGTTGCAGCCATTAGACATTCCAGTGTGGAAATGGGAGGATATCACCATGGATTTCATCACTAAGCTCCCTAGGACCGCACGTGGGGTGGATTCGATTTGGGTTATTGTGAATCGGTTGACGAAGAGTGCTCATTTTATACCGATCCAGGAGAGTATATCGGTGGAGAAACTAGCCGATATTTATGTGCGAGAGGTTGTGGCACGACATGGAGTGCCTGTTTCTGTGGTGTCAGACCGAGATGTCCATTTTACTTCCAGATTTTTGAAGCGGTTTCATGACGAGATGGGCACTCGTCTCCATTTCAGCACCACTTTCCACCCCGAGACGGACGGACAGAGCGAGAGGACGATTCAGACCATGGAGGACATGCTTCGGGCATGTGTCCTAGATTTCGGTGGCAGTTGGGATACGTATCTTCCGTTAGCTAAATTTTCATATAACAACAGTTACCATGTGAGTATTGACCGACCTCCCTTCGAGATGCTATATGGGAGGAAGTGTAGGACCCCGATTTGTTGGGGCGAGGTCGGTCAGTGTGTCATTGGGAGCACCGAAGTGGTGCTCAAGACGACAGAGTTGATCCAGCAGGTACGCAGTAGGCTACAGACTGCGCATAGTCGGCATAAGAGTTACGTCGACAGGAGGCGATCAGACTTGGAGTTTCAGGAAGGCGACATGGTCCTCCTGAAGGTATCACCTTGGAAGGGTGTCATCAGATTTCGGAAGAGGGGCAAGTTGGGCCCCAGGTTCATTTGTCCTTTTAGGGTTTTGGCCCGGGTGGGTCGGGTTGCTTATCGGTTGGATATTCTGGCAGAGCTTAGCCAGATCCACAACACTTTCCATGTTTCCCAGTTGAGGAAGTGTTTGGTGGATGAGTCAGCAGTTGTTCCCTTAGAGGACATTCAGGTTGATAGCAGCCTGAATTATATTGAGAGGCCGGTAACGATTCTGGACCGGAAGACAAAGACCTTGAGGAACAAGGTAATTCAACTAGTGAAGGTGCAGTGGCAGCACCGGAAGGGTTCAGAGTTGACGTGGGAATCAGAGGAGGAGATGCACGAGCATTACCCAGAGTTATTTTCAGATTCAGTGGCAGCAGACTTCGAGGACGAAGTCTGATTCAAGTGGGGGAGATTTGTAACGATCGTTTCCGAGGTATAAAAGTTATTTAATTCTTCAGTTTAGTTTGGGCCATAACTGAATTAATATTGTGAGTGGACCTTTATTTTGGGCCAAAGAGTAAGCAACCCATAAGCCGTACACGGGGCATAACCCCTTGTACGCTGGGCGTACTGCTTAAATGAAACGCGGGGAGGCTGAGCGTACGCGCAGTGTACCTTAAGGTACGCTCAGCGTACGCGACCAGGTGGAAAACCCTAATTTTAGGGGTTGAGGCGTATTTAAACCCCATTATAGCCTCCTATTTGGACTCCTCACTTATCATTCACTCCAGAGAAACCCTAGTTCGCCCCCCTTTGCTTCTAGTTTGTGTGTGTTTGATCTTTGGGCTTATTTTTGTGAAGAAGGAGAAGAAGAGAAGTGGAAGAAGAAGAACTTGAGCACCTTAAGCTCATAGATCTGGGATCATCCTTTCTTTTGGCATTCAAAAGAGGTATAAAGCTTCCAACTTTCCTCTTGTAAGTTTAGATCTAGGAGTTTTTGGAAGTTTGGACCTTTTAGGTCCAAAGGAAGGACCTTTATCTAGCAACTTCGTTTTTGGAGTTTGGGATTGCTATCCTTGAAGCTCAAGTGTCCCCATAGTAGTAAAATTTCAATCCTTGTGGCTTATATGGAACCATGCATGAGATCTAGTTGGTTTTATGGAAGTAGAATGTTATTTGTGGAAGTTTGAGCCTTTATGAGACTTGTAAGCCATCAAGTAAGCAACTTTATGGCTTAAGTCATGGAACAAGCTTAGGATCTGGATTTGTAGCTTCTGGATCAAATTATTAAGCACTTAATGAGATATTGGCTTAACAGAGTTGTACGCTAAGCGTACAAGGAAGTACGCGCCGCGTACAAGCCAGCAACCAGTACGCTTAACGTACCTTGGTGTACGCCCCGCGTACGCTAACAGTTTGGGCTTCGAGTGTTGGGCCTCGGTGTGGGTTGGGTTTCAGGCTTAGGGTCCTTGGGCCTTTATGGCCTATCAGAATTCAGTTGCTAAGGACCAAGGATTTAGTATTGGGCTTGGGTAAGGCCCAATAAAAGGGTCCTAGGCCTAATATAGCAAATTGGACCATTAGTGGGCCTATAGTGGGGCCATAGATGGACTTAGAAGGAATTGAGGTTTTGGGCCATGTTGTGTCTCACACCATAGTAGGGGTAAAATGGTTATTTTACCCATAGAGGAATCCCTATTCTTATTTAGTATTTATTTCCCATTATAGCTGGGAAGCAGCCGAAGCAGCAGTCAGGGATTTCTCATTCAGGAGTTCAGCAGTCTGCATCACGAGGTGAGTTTCCTTCTAGTAGGAACGGGTCTACGGCCACAATGCCGACCCGTTTAGTTAGCAGTAGTTTCGGACTTCGGTCCGATGCAGTAGTTAGAGTGCTTGATTGTGACAACCCAAAGTTTATTCCGTTACATTACCCCGTTTTCGTTAACGGAATATTCCACGTTATAAAAGTTCTGTTAGTTTGAGGTCGTATAATGAATAAATATCTAATTATTTATTTATATATATTTCATGTGAATGTTTGTTTTGGTAAATTAAATATAGCCCGTTAATGTTATTCTCATTTAATGGAGAAAGGTTATATTATTCAACCAATTAACCCGGGTAAAAGTTAACCCCGTTAAGCTTTAGCATCGGGTAGTCGTATATCGGGTGCAACACCTGAGACCTATATAAAGGGAGTGTAACACCCCTTAGAAACCTTTTACCACTCCAACTCCTCTCTCTCACTACTTTCTCTCTCTAGACTCGTTTTCGACTCCAAAACCGCGATTTCCGGCTCCTAAACGTAAGACCTTCAACCCTAACTTGTTCTAAACATGCATTATTGTTGTTATAGCTCAAAAATCTCATGAAAAGGACAAGGAAAAGGAGTTTACGGCCTAAGAGCCTCCTTAGGCCGTAAACACCCAATAAGTGGCCAAAAGTCCCGATTCTTCCTTATTTGAGCTTGGATACTAGTTAGGGAATTTATCTAGGAGTGTTTAAACATCAAAACACAAAGTTTTAGGGCATAAAAGAGAGTTTACGACCCAAGCACATGCTTAGGCCGTAAACACCTCTTATCCTTGCAAAAATGCCCCAAAAACACTCCCAAACCACCCTTAGGCTTAAGACATAAATTAGGGACTTGCTATTTCGGGTTTGGAGCATTTAAACACAAAGAATTGAGGGGTAAATTGGAGTTTACGGCCCAAGAAAATGCTTAGGCCGTAAACACCCCCAAACCATGTCAAAAGATAGTTTTTGTCCCCCAAATGGCCTTAGACTTTTATTACAAATTACTAGAATTGAATCAAGGGCTTAAAATCAAAGTTTAGAGGGGTGCATGAGAGTTCACGGCCAAGCCAAGAGCTTACGGCCGTAAACTCCCAAGGAGTGGTCATTTGGACCATAAACTCCAAGGGAGTGCACTCTTGGTGTAACAGCCCGGAATTTCAGGTATCTTTATTGATTTGATTATTTTGTGTTTTGAGAGGGGACTCGGCAAGTTGGAGCTCAGACTCGCCGAGTAGGGTCGCGATTCTGGACGCGGGATTCGTTCGGACTCGGCGAGTCCAGGATATGGACTCGGCGAGTCTACGCTGTTCAATGAAACCCTAATTTCTCGGGTTTGGGACCTATTTAAAGGGCCTTATGGTCATCACTTGTGCTCACCAGTCCCTTGAGTGAAACCTTAATCGAGTGTGAGCGTTTGGAGCATAGAAGGAGGCTATTATTGATCTTGGAGGTGTCATTTTGCAAGGAAAGAGGAAATCAGCCAAGGGGAAAGCAAGAGGAGCCATCTTCTGAGGATTTGGAGTCCAGAGCATCTCTATTGGGCTAATATTTCGAGCTATTCTCTTCTATGTTGGTGTTTTCATTGATTTAGGGTTTATTGAACCCTTTTGTGACTAGATCTTGTGCTCCCTTGGACCCCTAAGAAATTTAGACTATAGATCTGGACCCCTAAAGGTCCAGAGTGTCCCTTTGCCCAAGCTTTTTGGGAATCAATGGAAGTTTTGGGTGGGAACCCTTATGCTTTAGATCAAAATGTTCATTATAAGCCATGGGGTGTGTTTTGGACATCAAGATAGGGACTTTACGTGGTGAATCAGTCTTAAAAGACTAGATCTATGAATTGATGGAACAGATCTGACCTTAGAAACGAGTTTGAGTAATTGCATGGCATGGACTCGCCGAGTCCGATGAGCAGACTCGGCGAGTAGCTTGAAGATTACCTTAGATCGGCTAATGAGTGATCCAGTCGAGTCACGGGTTGACTCAGTGAGTCAGGACGAGTTAGATAGGGTCGTCAGGTGGTCTGAGTCAAGTTGGGACTCGCCGAGTTGTTCTTGAGACTCGGCGAGTTGAGTCGGGGTGGCCCCGCGACTCTCCCAGGTGGAACTCGTTGAGCCAGGGGAAGTACTCGACGAGTAAGAAGGGAATCCTATGGAGTTGGCGTACACGTCTAGACTCGCCGAGTTGCCCTTGTGCACTCGCCGAGTCCGGTCAAGTTGACCGTTGACCGTTGACCAGAGTTGACCTATGTTTGACTTCTTAGGGATAGTCAAACTTAGAAGATAAAGTATTGACAAAAGATGTATGATGTTATAGGGAGATTGTAGCTCGGCGGATCGAGCACGAGTGACTTCGGGACTTGCTAGTTTCCGATATTCGCGAGGTGAGTCTTCTCACTATACTGTACTCGGAAGGGTTTGACTAAGTGACCGGAAGGTCGGATATGATATGTGATATATGTGCTATATGTGATAAGTTAATTGTTATAAGTGCTATGTATGTTATGTGGGCCGGAAGGCATTATGTTATGGGCCGGAAGGCATGTGATGTGGACCGTAAGGTTGGCGTGGGTAGGACCGGAAGGTTTACCCAGCAGGGACGAAAGTCCCATGAGACACATGGACCGGAAGGTCGGGGCCTGGAAAGGCGTATGTGCGTAAGTTGTATTTTGGGGAACTCACTAAGCATTTATGCTTACAGTTGTTGTGTATGTGTTTCAGATACTAGCGAGGACCGTGGGAAGGCGCCGGCGTGATCTGTACACACTGATAGATGTTTTGTGATCTTGGGGATTCATATGATTTGTATTCTGACATGACACATGGGATGTTTATGCCTTGTTTGAAATGAAAATACTTTATTTTGAAATGAAAATTTTGTTTGAAAATTTACGTTGTTACAAATTGGTATCAGAGCCAGGTTTGAGGGAATTGGGTGCACCTTCGGGCGTAACTGAACTCAAACCGAGGATTTGAGGAAAACTTTTTAAATAAAGGCATAAACTTTTATAAATGATTTTGTGGTAAGCAAGAATGAAGCAGTGTGTACGATCAGTCAGCGCCCGAACGGTAAAGATCCCCAAAATACTTTACAATGTTATGTTAAGAGATAAGATATGATATGAATTGTTATGCATGCTAGAAGACTAGGTATTCATGATAGGACTAGAGTGGCCTGATTTGTGATGCCTTAGTCTAGGGAGGATTTGCCGATATGAGATGCTTTGATAGCGTGCGGGTAGATAGTGCATAACAAGTAGAGTACTCACTATCCGGGGTTTGGGGAGGAAGACTTGGGATGAATGCTGATGCGGTGTGGTCGGTAGTATTGGGCCCGTACTACCGAAGACACCGAGTCAGGGGGAAGCCCAAGTAAGAATCCCTAGATATCGGAGATTGAGTAGGGTTGCGTTATCGAGTGCGAGTATACTCGATGGAGTCTCTGATAGTTTTATGTTGTATTTCAGAAACATCATGGTTGGATCACGCCACAGACCGAGTGCGAGCGGTGTGAGTGACGAGGAGATTCGTCAGATGATTCATGAGCAGGTGGCTGCAGCGATCCGGGCTGAGATTCCGGAGATGTTTGGGTCTATTAAGACCACCTTGATGAAGACTTTTGATGAGCGGTACGCCGCATTGACTGAGGCTGCAGCTACCGCGGCTGTGGCCGCTGCCAGGCCACAGGGGGGTGACTCGTTGCTGTTTCGGGAGTTCAGCAACACGAAGCCACCTGAGTTTGATGGGACGCAGGATCCGATTGCTGCGATGAGGTGGGTCGCTGATATTGAGGGGTGCTTCTACACTTGTTCTTGTCCGGAGCATCTGAGGGTACGGTTCGCTTTGAACCAGCTCCGTCTAGGAGCGAAGGATTGGTGGAAGTTCGTGACGGCGAACTTCACTTTGGCAGAGATTTCAGCAGTGACATGGGAGAGGTTTACCTCTATGTTCAGAGACGAGTACGTTCCCCCGGTGGAGAGGGAACGATTGGTTCAGGAGTTCTTGACCCTCAAGCAGGGTACTGATTCGGTCGCGGTGATCACGCGAAAGTTTCATGAGAGGGCGATGTTCTGCCCCGAACTGGTGTCCACAGAGCAGGCCCGGATGAGCCGGTACTTGGGTGTTCTGAGGAGGGATATCCGGGAGTTTGTGTCAAACTCCACCTATCATACCTTTGCGGAGCTTCAGGCGAATGCCAGGAAGCGCGAGATCGAGTTGGAGACCCAGGCCTGGGAGGAGGCCGAGTCTCAGCGGGTGGACCGGCGGCCGGCTCAGTCTCAGCCGGCAGCCAAGCGGACTAAGTCCGCCGATTCGAGGATAGGAGGTCCGAAGGGCCGCACTTGCGGAAAGTGCGGCAAGGGTCATGAGGGGACATGTCGATCCGGTGCTTGCTACAAGTGTGGCAAGGAGGGGCACATCGCCAGGGATTGCCCCAAGGGTTTATGGTTTGCTTTCATTGCAACCAGACAGGCCATCGGAAGGCCGAGTGCCCTCAGCTTCTTCAGGGATCTGCACCTACTGCCAGGGCTGCTGAGACTCGACCGGTGAAGGTCGAGGCCCCGAGGGCTCGTGGGAGAGCCTTTCAGCTGACTGCGGAGGAGGTCCGCGCTGCGCCCGATGTTGTGGCAGGTATACTTTATTTCATGTATTTATTTTGATGTTGAGATGTTATGCTTATGTTATATTATGCGTAGGTACCTTCCTTGTGAACTCTGTGCCTGCTTTAGTGCTATTTGACTCGGGTGCGAGTCGGTCTTTTGTATCTTTGGCCTTTAGTCAGCATATCAGCGTTGGTCGTGAGCCGTTAAGTCGGCCTCTGAGAGTTTCTATAGCTGACAAGAGGGTGATTTGTGCCACGGAGGTTGTCCGGGGATGTGTGTTAGAGATATTCGGGGTCGAGTTTCCGATTGATCTAATTCCTATTGCGATGGGTGATGTCTGTGTCATTGTGGGCATGGACTGGTTGAGCCGATCCGGCGCCGTCATCGACTGCGAGCGTCAGCTGGTGACTATACGAGACCCTAGTGGGGGAGTTCTTTCGGTATACGGCGAGGGTACCCGTTCAGGACCAGCTTTTTGTTCGGCCGCTAGGGCGAGGCAGTGCCTACAGCAGGGCTGTAAGGGTTTTGTGGTGTATGTGATGGATACGCGGGAGGCTTCCGAAAGACCGAGATCAGTTGAGGAGGTTCCAGTGGTGCGTGAGTTTCCAGATGTTTTTCCCGAGGAGCTGCCGGGGGTACCTCCTGTAAGGCAAGTGGAGTTTGGTATTGATCTGGTCCCGGGGGCCGCGCCTATCGCTAAGGTGCCTTATCGTCTTGCACCTCTAGAGATGCAAGAGTTGTCCTCGCAGCTTCAAGAGTTGCTGGGAAAGGGATTCATTCGGCCGAGCAGCTCGCCGTGGGGAGCACCTATTCTGTTCGTCAAGAAGAAGGATGGTTCACACCGGATGTGCATTGATTACCGGGAGTTGAACAAGTTGACGGTCAAGAACCGTTACCCGTTACCGAGGATCGACGATTTATTCGACCAGTTGCAGGGAGCATCTTGGTTTTCCAAGATCGATCTGAGGTCGGGATATCATCAGGTGAGAGTACGAGATGAGGACGTCCAGAAGACAGCGTTTAGGACGCGTTACGGGCATTATGAGTTTGTGGTGATGCCTTTTGGGCTCACCAATGCCCCGACAGTGTTCATGGATCTCATGAACAGGGTATGCAGGCCGATGTTGGATCGGTCAGTGATTGTATTTATCGATGATATTCTGGTGTATTCAAGATCTAGAGAGCAGCATGAGGAGCATTTGAGGGAGGTTCTTGAGGTATTGAGATCGGAGAAGCTTTATGCAAAGTTCTCCAAATGTGTTTTTTGGTTGCGGGAGGTCCAGTTCCTAGGACATCTCGTTAACCAAGAAGGGATTCTGGTCGATCCGGCCAAGGTTGAGGCGGTGATGAGTTGGGAAGCGCCGAAGTCACCATCTGAGATCAGGAGTTTCCTCGGGTTGGCAGGGTATTATCGGAGATTTATCAAGGATTTCTCCAAGATCGCAGTGCCGCTCACCAGATTGACCCGGAAGGGTGTTGCATTCTCATGGGGTCCCGAGCAGCAGACCTCCTTTGAGACACTTCGCCAAAGGTTGTGCGAAGCCCCGGTATTAGCCCTCCCGGAAGGGATGGAGGATTTCGTAGTATATTGCGATGCGTCGATTTTGGGGATGGGTGCAGTGCTGATGCAGAGGGGTCATGTGATAGCTTATGCGTCGAGGCAGCTGAAGCCTCATGAGTCGAGATATCCCACGCATGATTTAGAGTTGGGGGCAGTAGTGTTCGCTCTCAAGATTTGGCGTCACTACTTGTATGGGGTTCGATGTACGATATACACGGACCATAAGAGCTTGAAGTATTTGATGGATCAGCCCAACCTAAATATGCGTCAGAGGAGGTGGTTGGATGTGGTCAAGGATTATGACTGTGAGATCCTGTACCACCCAGGCAAGGCTAATGTGGTAGCCGATGCGTTGAGCCGCAGGGCGGAGAGCACTCCACTGCGAGATGTATGTTTGAGATTGACTGTGATAGCTCCAGTATTGGATGCTATTCGTGGGGCACAGGCCGAGGCTGTGCGACCAGAGATGCAGAAGAGAGAGTGGGTCGTTGGTTTGGTTTCAGAGTTCGTTACGGATGGACGAGGGCTTATGACGTTTCAGGGTCGGATTTGGGTACCGTTTGTGGGTGGTACGCGTATTACTTTGATGGAAGAGGCTCATCGGTCGAAGTTTTCGATCCATCTGGGGGCTACGAAGATGTATTTGGATTTGAGGAAAGAGTATTGGTGGCCCTGTATGAAGAGGGACGTAGCCTGGTTTGTTGAGAGGTGTTTGACCTGCCGCAGGGTTAAGGCCGAGCACCAGAGACCGCATGGAAAGTTGCAGCCATTGGAGGTTCCCGAATGGAAGTGGGAACAGATCACTATGGATTTCATCACCAAATTGCCAAGGACTGCCAGAGGAGTTGATGCAATTTGGGTGATTGTGGATAGATTGACGAAGAGCGCTCACTTCCTTGCCATCAGCGAGAGCTCTTCAGCGGAGAAGTTGGCGGAGTTATATGTGAGGGAAGTGGTATCTCGGCATGGGGTGCCGATCTCGATTGTTTCAGACCGTGATGTGCGCTTCACTTCCCGATTCTGGAAGAAATTTCATGAGGAATTGGGTACTAGATTGCATTTTAGTACCGCATATCACCCCCAGACAGACGGCCAGAGCGAGCGGACGATTCAGACGCTTGAGGACATGCTTAGAGCATGTGTGTTGGATTTTGGGGGTAGCTGGGATGCGTACTTACCCTTGGCAGAGTTTTCCTACAACAACAGCCATCATTCGAGCATTGGTATGCCACCCTTTGAGCTGTTGTATGGTAGGAGGTGTCGGACCCCCATTTGCTGGGGAGAGGTTGGGCAGAGAGTGATGGGCAGTACAGAGATCGTGCTTCAGACGACAGAGCAGATTCAGCAGGTCAGACAGAGGTTATTGACCGCCCAGAGCCGACAGAAGAGTTATGCAGCTAGACGCCGGTCCGAGCTTGAGTTTCAGGTCGGCGACTTCGTTCTCCTGAAAGTTTCTCCTTGGAAAGGGGTGATTCGATTCAGGAAGAGGGGCAAGTTGGGGCCCCGGTATATTGGCCCCTTTCGTGTGATTGCAAGGGTAGGCCGGGTAGCCTATCGTTTGGAGTTGCCAGCCGAGTTGGGACATATCCACGACATTGTTCACGTGTCGCAATTGAGGAAGTGTATAGCCGATGAGTCGGCAGTGGTTCCATTAGAGGATATTCATGTGGATGCGAGTCTGAATTATGTTGAGAGGCCTGTGGCCATCAGGGATCGGAAGATCAAGGTTCTGAGGAACAAGGAGGTACCTCTGGTGTTGGTTCAGTGGCAACACCGGAAGGGATCGGAGATGACCTGGGAGCCGGAGCGCGAGATGCGGGGGCAGCATCCGGAGCTATTTCCAGAGCGAGACTTCGAGGGCGAAGTCTAGTTCTAGCGGGGGAGAATTGTAACAGCCCGGAATTTCAGGTATCTTTATTGATTTGATTATTTTGTGTTTTGAGAGGGGACTCAGCGAGTTGGAGCTCAGACTCGCCGAGTAGGGTCGTGATTCTGGACGCGGGATTCGTTCGGACTCGGCGAGTCCAGGATATGGACTCGGCGAGTCTACGCTGTTCAATGAAACCCTAATTTCTCGGGTTTGGGACCTATTTAAAGGGCCTTATGGCTGTCACTTGTGCTCACCAGTCCCTTGAGTGAAAACCTAATCGAGTGTGAGCGTTTGGAGCATAGAAGGAGGCTATTATTGATCTTGGAGGTGTCATTTTGCAAGGAAAGAGGAAATCAGCCAAGGGGAAAGCAAGAGGAGCCATCTTCTGAGGATTTGGAGTCCAGAGCATCTCTATTGGGCTAATATTTCGAGCTATTCTCTTCTATGTTGGTGTTTTCATTGATTTAGGGTTTATTGAACCCTTTTGTGACTAGATCTTGTGCTCCCTTGGACCCCTAAGAGATTTAGACTATAGATCTGGACCCCTAAAGGTCCAGCGTGTCCCTTTGCCCAAGCTTTTTGGGAATCAATGGAAGTTTTGGGTGGGAACCCTTATGCTTTAGATCAAAATGTTCATTATAAGCCATGGGGTGTGTTTTGGACATCAAGATAGGGACTTTACGTGGTGAATCAGTCTTGAAAGACTAGATCTATGAATTGATGGAACAGATCTGACCTTAGAAACGAGTTTGAGTAATTGCATGGCATGGACTCGCCGAGTCCGATGAGCAGACTCGGCGAGTAGCTTGAAGATTACCTTAGATCGGCCAGTGAGTGATCCAGTCGAGTCACGGGTTGACTCAGTGAGTCAGGACGAGTTAGATAGGGTCGTCAGGTGGTCTGAGTCAAGTTGGGACTCGCCGAGTTGTTCTTGAGACTCGGCGAGTTGAGTCGGGGTGGCCCCGCGACTCTCCCAGGTGGAACTCGTCGAGCCAGGGGAAGTACTCGACGAGTAAGAAGGGAATCCTATGGAGTTGGCGTACACGTCTAGACTCGCCGAGTTGCCCTTGTGCACTCGCCGAGTCCGGTCAAGTTGACCGTTGACCGTTGACCAGAGTTGACCTATGTTTGACTTCTTAGGGATAGTCAAACTTAGAAGATAAAGTATTGACAAAAGATGTATGATGTTATAGGGAGATTGTAGCTCGGCGGATCGAGCACGAGTGACTTCGGGACTTGCTAGTTTCCGATATTCACGAGGTGAGTCTTCTCACTATACTGTACTCAGAAGGGTTTGACTAAGTGACCGGAAGGTCGGATATGATATGTGATATATGTGCTATATGTGATAAGTTAATTGTTATAAGTGCTATGTATGTTATGTGGGCCGGAAGGCATTATGTTATGGGCCGGAAGGCATGTGATGTGGACCGTAAGGTTGGCGTGGGTAAGACCGGAAGGTTTACCCAGCAGGGACGAAAGTCCCATGAGACACATGGACCGGAAGGTCGGGGCCTGGAAAGGCGTATGTGCGTAAGTTGTATTTTGGGGAACTCACTAAGCATTTATGCTTACAGTTGTTGTGTATGTGTTTCAGGTACTAGCGAGGACCGTGGGAAAGCGTCGGCATGATCTGTACACACTGATAGATGTTTTGTGATCTTGGGGATTCATATGATTTGTATTCTGACATGACACATGGGATGTTTATGCCTTGTTTGAAATGAAAATACTTTATTTTGAAATGAAAATTTTGTTTGAAAATTTACGTTGTTACACTTGGAACCCCAAACACCCCTATAGCCTTGAATAATTACTTAAAGCCAATTCTTGAAGCATTTGGGACTTGAAATTAACCTAAAACAATCCTCCCATGAGTTTACGACCGTAAAATCATGGGGAATATGACCTCCCAACCGTGAACTCATATAAAGTGAGTTTTAGGAGAGTAAACTCCTTATTTGAGCCATACACACCCTTAAATGTTACCCGGGACACCCCAAACGCTTAATTAAAAGTGTTTTCGCACTTAGGAAGCGTATACTTGTTTAATTAGTATTAAATGTACTAATTGTATGTGAACATATGTTATCATATGTTAAATAGGTCACTAATTGTGTCCAAGTCCTTACTTGACACCGAGCACCCAACCGGCACATTCGTTGGATCCACTTACACCAGGTGAGTTCATACCCCTGAATGAACCTTTTAAATGTTTTTACATGTTTTATAGGGGGGGAATACAAGTTAAACATGCCAATTATCATATCAATCACATGTGATTGATAACCCGCATGCACAAGGATTTACCACACTGTAAACTGTTTTACCAAGTAGGATACTATAAATGGTTTTCCAAAAGGTTTTCACTTGTTCAAAACTCTTACTTATACTGTTTTATCAAAGTTCATTTTAAACTGGTTTATGAAAAGTTTCCAAAGAATTTCTAAAGGTTTTCAAACTTATTTTACCAAAGCACACCAAGTTGTGATTTTCTCAAGTATAAAGGTTTTCTTCCATGTTTTGATACTCCCTCTTAGTTTAAACTCCTACTTGATAACGATTTCACTTCGTGATGCGTTTATACTTGTTATTGCCTCTATTTCGCTTATACTTGTAGTCGCTTATGCCTATTAGACGCTCTTACTTCACTTGTTGTCGCTTCTACTTCGTGATACACTTATATTTGGTAACGCTTATACTTCAGGATCCGGTTATTCCACACTGTACGTTTATACATCACGATTCGCTTATTCCACACTGTACGTTTATACATCACGATTCAGTTAATCCACACGGTACGTTTATACATCACGATTCGGTTATACTTCATGATACGTGTCCACTTGTTACACACTCAGACGTAGTTAGGTGTATGCCTGTGCTTGTATAGGTGCATATAAATAATGATTGAAGGACTTAGGAAGGCTTGTCCGCCCTATTTTCTTTTCTTCATTGAGATGTGGTCTGGTGGGATCGGATGGCCATCCGAAGTTCGTTTGATTCATTAGTTATATATTATGTATACGATCATAGACATATAGGTTTACATTAGTCAGTTCAGTTATGAGCCTCTACCACTAGTTCTGCACTTATATTGGAAACCCACTATCCACTATTTAGGATGCATCTTCGGGACACGGCCTTCTCCGTCGTCTAGTTGGTAACCAGAGTCTCCTGTAGGGAGAGCGGACATTATGAGTATAGATCTATACGGGATTGACACCCCCGCACCATGACTGCTAGCTACAGTCCACGGCCTACCAAGCCAAGGGGTGACAAATGTCATATTTTATAGACGCTTGCAGGGCGTCAAGTACTCTAGTGTCGGATAGTATGGTTACGAGTATCCCAGGTTACCTTATATTTCATGGCCTTAAGGTAGCGGTATTTTACCAGCAATTTACACTGTATGCTGGGAAGCCACTCTCAGAGTCACACTGTTTTTAGACCTTGCTAGCTGTATCTATCATTTGATACTGTATGGGGTCTGTATCCTCTGTTTTAGACCTTACTAGCTGTATCTTTCATTTGATACTGTCTGGGGTCTGTATTCTTTGTTTTAGACCTTACTAGTTGTATCTTTCATTTGATACTGTTTGGGGTCTGTATCCTCTGTTTTTAGACCTTGCTAGCAGTACCTTTCATTTGGTACCATTTGGGGTCTCTGTCTCTCTTTGTTAGACTGAGCCAGGCGTGTTGTTTGTTCGATACTCTCCTGGAGTCTATGATTCCTTTGCCTTAGTCAACAGTCTTCACTGCTGAGGCATATGTTATTTCCCTGATTTCTCTTGCTTTCTTTAATAATCAAATTCTGTATTTTGATAATGATAGCGATTAAGGGAAAACTACTTTTTACCACATAACTCCGTCCAGTCTTGGTATAAGACTGCTTTTATTAAAGAAAATATAGGATTTTCTGGAAAAGACACTAATGTAATGGATACTCTAAAACTACCACTTTTATTAAAGTTATTTGGATAAAATGACACTAAATACTTATGAACTCACCAGCATTTGTAAAAATGTTGATACTCGCTTTTCAAATAACTTGTATTCTCAGGTCAGCATTAGACAGGTACATTCCCGGAGCTGTTGATGAAGATAGCTTAGTACCAAACTGCACTTATATTATTACCTGTATTACTTTGTTGTATTGTAATGTAAACCATGTAAAACTATTACTATTAATGCAATGGTTGTTGTACTTTGATTACTATAATGCATGTGTTGTGATACTTGACATGACGTCATCCACCCCAGAACATTTCCGCCGTTCCGGTTTTGGGGTGTGACAGATTAGTATCAGAGCATTGTTTATAGTGAGCTAAGTATATCAATTCATAAAAGATATACAGCCTATAAATACATGGGGATAAAACACTCTGACCAAGAATTATACTTTAAAATATAACCATGTTTTACCAAAGTATAAGAACATCCAGAATCTAAACACTCGAACACAAGTATCACAAGAAGAACAATAATAAAAGTCTTTGGATGTTGAGCATCACTGTCAAACCTGGGCAGTTATGTAATGTTAAGCTGGAATAAATGTAACCTAATCAACTACATTTATTCGAGATGCGATGAACATGTGCTTGGGAGTGATAGTGATGTTGCAACAGGTCTGAAACTTACCAACTAGGAATGCTAGAGCCAAACATAAAGTTAAAACACTATAGGAGTATTTTGGAACACTAAAAGACTCACACAAATCCCAGAATCACATTCATAAGATAAGAAAACCAATGCAGTTAGTTCCGGACTTCGATCCGATGCAGAGGGCAAGGCCCTGGTTAGTTCCAGACTCCGGTCCGACGCAGTTTCCGGACTTCGGTCCGATGCAGAGGGCAATGCCCTGGTTAGTTTCCGGACTTCGGTCCGATGCAGTGGGCAAGGCCCAGTAGATGCTTTATATGTTATTGTATGGTATGTGGTAGTTTGGGGGAGCCCACTAAGCTTCGTGCTTACAGTTTCAGTTTTGGTTTTAGGTACTTCCGCAAGTAAAGGGAAGAGCTCGGGATAATGGCATCGCACACACCACAACTTCAGTCTTTTCCTGGGAGTTTGTTTTGATTCATAGTTTGATTTGGCACAAATGTTCACGACATTTTATTATGAGTTGAGATAATTGACACACGGTCTTATGATGTGACGATTGGAATATGATTTTATTATTATTTAAAACAAAAATTTTTGGATCGTATTTTTGGATGTTACAGTCTGGAACCGTCTAAACCTCAAATCTGAATATGAAGGTCTTATTTATATGCGAAACATAAGCTTCCAGAGAAAGTAATCGAAAAATGCGATCACATAAGCAGAATTGCGATCGTAGATATCAAGGTGATAATGTATATTTTATACAACATATATTTATGACGTTTTAATATTATTTTATAATATGGTTCATGTTATTTAGAACTAAAAGATACTTAATGTGCTCCGAGATGTTTAATTACGGTTACAATGGGAGTTGGAATGCAAAAGGGGGAGAAAATGAGCTAAAAAGACGCAAAAATGATGTTGTTGGACAGCTTGACCACACGTCAGTGTTTTGGATATATCTCATGACTTGTAACTTTGATTGATAAGATTCAAAATGTTCTGAAAACTAGACACAATTCAGACGACTTTCATGTTTTGAGAAAATGTTGATTCCCACCCACCACGATGTGGTGGTCCAACCACGACGTGGTGATTGGAATGTTCGCGCCACCAGGTTAACGTGGAGGATACGGGATTTCGACGTAGACCACGACATGGTGGCGGTCAACCACGACATGGTGACTAGTAAAAAGTTATAAATAAAGCCAAAGGAGGGCTGTTAAGCTGATATGGAGCGAAGAACTGAAGGATTCGAGAGCAGATTCATGATTTGAATCATTTGGTTTGTTATTTTGACCATGTTTAGCATTCCATATGACTTATTTCATGTAACATCCTAGTCACCAAGTATTTACCTTGATTATTTAAATGATTAAATATTGAATTTTGGTGTAAGGCAGTACATTGGGCGTACACAGTGTACGCGCAGCGTACATGTTGAGGCGCGAAGCAAGGGGGAGCCTCGCGTACGCTGGGTGTAACCCGGCCAGTTGCAAACCCTAAATTTCAGGGTTTGCACCATATATAAGGACATTAACTCCATCCCAAATCTCATTCTATCGACCTCCATTGTCCCTAAAGAGTAGAAATCGAACCCTTAAACCCCTTGCATGCTTTGTGAGCTAAATTGGTGCACTTTTGGGTGGTTTTTGGTGTTTTTGAAGAAAATAAGTTTGAAGAAGGAGCAAGAACGTGGGAGGAGCTTGTAGATCCAGGAGTTTAACATCTTTTATAACTCATTTGAGGTATCAAGCTTCAAACTTGACCATTTTGTGCTTTGTTGAAGTTTTGGGGTGTTTTATGTGACATTTTGACTCCATAGTTGAGATTTCTTATGTTCTAGTATTCTAGCCCATAAGAGTTGTCTTTATGAGCTCTTATAAGCATTTAGAGTCATAAAAATCGGGTCTTGATGGTTAAGCCACAACCATGCAAGTTTTAGATGGCCACAAAGTGTGTTTAAGGACTTAAATCATGTATTAACCCCCATCCATGCATGCAAAGACATAAAGTTTGTAACTTTATGGTTTAGTACGTCTTAAAGGACCTGGATCTATGCTTTGGACGTTAGGAATTAATGGATTAAGTCACAAAATGAGTTCTAAGGAAACTGGCCAGTACGTTGGGCATTCCCCTGGTACGCTTCGCGTACTAGGTCAACCTCCCCTAAGTGTTCAAGACTAGCGTACGTGTCGGGTACGCCGCGTGTACGCATACATAATGGTTAACGAGCTTTTTGGGCCTTGGCTGATTGGGCCTGGAATTGTTGGGCCCTATAATCCACTATGGAGTAAGGCTTCTAGGCCTAGACCTAGGATATATGGTATTGGGCCTTAATGGGCCTTGAAACTTAAATGAATGGACTTAGGCCTTATTTTAATAAGAGTTGGGCCTTGAGAGAAAGAGGCCCAATAGGCCAAGGCTCAGGAAACCTTGCCTTGGGACATGAATTAGAAGTTGGGCCATAAGGGAGTTTTATTTGGACACAATGACTGACTAGGGAATTTATTATGCTTTAGGGGGAGCAGTTACGAGTTAGTCAAGGAGTACGATTTTGGCATACGCAGTGAGGTGAGTCTTCCTACGTAGAATCCGTGGGTCGAATGCACCAATGCCAGCCCACTAGTATTCATGTGACTTAGTAATTGTCTTTGTAATAATTATTAAGGTGGTATGTATTGTTTGATGCTTATGTGTGATATAGATGATATATGTGGTAAGTTAAGGGTGAAATAGACCCCATAATCGGTTGGAATAAAACCAATCGGTAGGTTAGGCACCCAGGTATGCCTGATATGGGTAGGTCGGACACCCCGATATGTCTGACATGGGTAGGTTGAGCACCCAGGTTTGCTTAGCAGGGTAGATCGGGCACCCATATATGCCTAACAGTATTTTTATGATTCGTATGTGGTATGGCGGGGGAAACTCACTAAGCTTCGTGCTTACGGTTTTCAGTTTTGGTTTCAGGTACTTCCAGCTCGAACCGCATCACACCATGACTTTCCTCATTAGTGATTTTGGGATTATGACTCTGATGATGATTTTATATGTATCGTTGGATTGCATAAGTAAACTATTTTATGTTTACATGGTTTTAGGAAAATGACATGGGTTATTTTATGATGGTTAAACTTAAAAACGAAATTTTGAGTTGTATTTTTAGGGGTGTTACATTTCGTGATTTACTTTCTGATTTTGGGTTCAAAACCTTATTGCTTTGTGTTAATCTTGATAAATTTTGAGATTATGTGATTAATTTTCTATTTGGAGTATTTATTCTTATTTATTTAATTATGCTTGCATGATAAAAGATCCTCATGTGGTAAAGTTCTAATAATTTTTGTTTATTGTTGAGTATTATTGGGATTAGATGATCATTATATCTTGATGTTCTTCAATCATATGAATCTATGATCTTAAGATTTGTATGAATAGGATTTTGACCATAATCCTAGGGTTAAATAGAAAATTTGGTAACTTTAATTTATGATATTATATGTGATGACATGTATATAATTGGTATTATGATCATTAATATCAGTTTATAATTCAAGTCTTGCATAATTCGAACTTAACATTAGTATGCTTGTTTGTTTTTCCACTTGATCAATTAATGAATGAACTTATTTTACTAAAGGATTAATCTTTTGATCATAAATTCTAATCATATTAGGAATCGGTAAACAATGAACAAATATCCATTGCACTTAGTAGTTAACCAGTATTTTGAGATAAAATCTAGTATGAACCAAAGTATCCAAAGTGATTTGTTTCCATTCAGTATATCTAGTTAGTTTAGTTATTACTTGAGATTTAATAATAAAAACCCTTTTTTTACTATTTTCATGTGTTTAGTTTAAACATATAACCAAACATTATTATATTAATTCACCACCATTCCCATTGTGTTTAACACTCTTCCTTATCAAAATTATATTATACTTGACTGGGTTCACTGCTAGTAAGGTGTGGTTTAGATGTGATAAACTAGGAATTATAAATAAAAAACTAGTGCATTAAAAATATACACATCAAGGGGTTTTTCCAGATTTGCCCCTAAATGATGTAGGATGCTATTTTCGACGTTTATGGAACTTCCTGACAAAATGTGATCGCAAAAAGGGAATATGCGATCACAGGTTTTGATTTTTCTTCTTAGATGGCTTTCAGAAGACTTATTTCGGTCCTGGAAAACTTCGTCCCATTAATGTGACCGCATATATGAAAAATACGATCACATTTTTGGATTTTTGGCTCGTTTCGGTCGTGATTCTTCAGTTTAAGTAAGCATGAAAGTCGTCCGAAATTTTGTCTAGTTTCCGGAACATTTTGAACCACGTCAATCGTAGTTACGAGTCATGAGATATGTTCAAAATACTAACAAGGGGTCAAAGATGTCATCAACATCCTTTAGGCTTTAGATTGTACCAATCTATCTTCGTATGATCAATTCGATCGAATATTTTGTTACCAAAACATCTTCCAAGCATTCCTCAACATCCTCCTTCAGTTCCAACTTCATTTAGGCTCCAAATATGCATCCAACTGCTCCCAAAGTATTGCTCCACTCAAACAATATGAAAATGACACAAAAATGCTAGTAGTACGAGAATTCTGATAACAGACATGAGTTGAACATTATTTAAACTAATGGCATGAAAATGTACAATTTATGATATTAAATGCTAATAAAACTACCCTAAAAGCTGCATAAAATGTCATATATGAAATCTCCCCAAGCTTGAACTTTATTTGCCCTCAAGTAAGAATAAAAAGGTTAAACATTATAAACAATTGGAAAGATGTAGATGACCTAAAAATAATTTATAATAAAATAAAGGAAATAACTTGAACTAAAAATACTTCCCTCTTTTTTTTAACATGATCAGATTTACATTCAGGAAAGCTCCAACGGAATCACTACCTAGACGATCATTACGATACCTTCCATATCTCACAGATTCCCAAAGTTAGGAAGAAGCTCGATTGTGTGAACCAATAAGTCAATTGCAACTTTTATTTAAAATTTACACCTTAATTAGCGTTGCAAGCGACAATAACACATTTCAGAATTTCATGTCCTTAAGACTAGATAATTAAGAACCAGAATCGAAGCATCCTTAAGAACCCGTACAACCAAATCAGCTTTTTCCGAAGCAGCATTTAGGCCAGCCCCCGTAGCAGCCCATCTTCATGCTTTCACTTGGTAGAGAACGAAAAAATATTATATCACACAGTTCTTATTGCGTCAGATTTTTCTTTGAGATGGCTTATGATATTATTGAACTTGAATTTTTGATTCTTGTCTTTAGCTTGATTTCTTCAATCAACTTTTTGAATTTATTGAGATTTCTTCGATTAAGTGAAAGGTCTAGTATGCTCAAAAGTCATATTAAAGTGATATTGCTAAATAACATATGATACTAATGGGTCACATTAACAACAACTTAAAATGGAAATTATTTGTTTTTAGAAAATAATAATTTTCATTAGCAAGCAACATAATATATCATATGGTATGATTTATAAGTCATGTACAAACTTTTGGACTAGTTGAATCCTTTCGTCTTTTTCCGTAAAGACAAATTTGAGTTTATAAAATTTAAACTTAATTATCTCTTTTTCAACACCTTGGCTGAAAGTTGGTGATAAAGGAGGAGCATGGGCTTTCACTTAATTTATTCAAAAGAAATCATGCTTTAGAAGCATGCTTAGACATGATTATGACATGGGGACATGTTTGTCTAAAGTTGAAGGATCTAATGGTTAAAGACTTCACTTTAAGACACTATATAATGAGGCTTTCATTATTGAAATCTTTGCTCCATTCGTCTTGCTAATGGCCAAGAGCATTCTTCCCTCTCCTCTTCTCTTCTCTTACTTTGAACACTTGAAGATTTGATGCTTGCATTTTGCTCTCTTTGAACCATACTTGGGTTTGGTTCAAAACTTAAGAGTTTTACACAAATAACTATCATTCTACATCAAGTTGAGTCATTGTCGGTGTCTCAAAGGTTCAACATTCTTCATCAACTTCCAAGCCCCCCAATAGGACCCAAAGGACTACAAAGGTTGTTATTTCTTCACCCCTTTTTTGGTTGGTATTTTAATCTTTCTATGACTTGCAAGAAGATCCTTGGTGGGTATAAAATGTTTAAGTTATTTCAAAATTAAAGTCTTTCGTTGCCATATTTTTCTAGTTTATAAAAATATTTTTGAACTAAAACCCAACAATTGGCATTAAAGTCACCTTGCAAGTTTGGTTAGATTTTTTTTGATTTTTGGAAATCTTAGTTTTTTGAGAATATGGATAACTTGTTTTTGTATAAAAATAAGTTCATACATATTTTCTATGACAACTTTTTTTGTTATGTTATGTGACAAAAGCTTCATGCATCTTTTGTCATTTAAAGTTGTCTTAGAAAAACAAAGGTTGTTTGATGTGTGTATATTGATGTATATGATGTGCATAAACTAGCCAAGGACCAATGTGTTGTTATGTTGTTGTGTTGGTTATTTTTGTTATAAAATGGTTGTAATAATTTATTTATTCATATGATATGTAATAATTAAATAGATTAGCTTTTCTTGGATATTTTTATAAAGTAATAGATTAGTTTTTAGAATTATTTAATTTGTACAAAAATATAACAAGAAATCAAGTTGGAACAATTTTTTTTAAGACAAAAGAGCAATTTTCAAGTCTAAAAGGTGTGCCGGATTTTCAGTAACATTTTCTGAAAAGTGTCATTAATGTTGTTTACAAAGGGTTGTTGGAATTTTAGCGACAGTTGTTAAATTTTAGCCTTCAAGAAGTTTTTCCTGTCTTTTGCAAGCAATGAATGTTTATTCAAGTGGGAACTTCTTCAACAACATTACAAGAAGATTTTTGGTCCCCTTAAATGTCCCTTTAGGAATGGACTTGGCATCTTTTGTTTTGGCTCACAAAATATCATTAGTTGGTTGTGTTTATGCACATATCTTTTTATGTATGTTTGTGCTGTTTATTTTATGCATTATTTTGTGTGGTTGATATAATTAGTTTTTCACATTCTAAAATAATTTTGGACAAAATAAACATCACATTGAGTTTGGGTTTTCAAAATTAGACATAAAATGTAACAAGTTATTAATTTTAAAATAAAACCCGTTTTTATAAAATCATTAACAACGACAAGTTTTGAAATACTCCATTATAAGTTTAAAATAGTGATTTATGTAACTTATACAAACTCCAAATTTATAAGTAATAAAAATAAGTTTTATTAAAGATATAAAACATTCAAATGTATTCAAACTTAATATCGGTTATTAAAGTTGAATTGCGTCAAATTATATAAAAACTAGTTTTTTATATAGAACATTTAAAGATGATTTTCTTTTGAAAATTGATACCATGGTTTATTATATGCATACAATAACCATGATATCATATGTTTTTAAAACTAGAATTATAAAAAAAATATAAAGACTCTTTTTACAAACCTCAAATCTATGCAATCATTTTGAAGAACACTCGCACGTCTCTTGTATGCACTAGTAGGATAAAGAATACCTAACCGCTTAGTGTTATCTTTTGATGGGCGGGGTGTATTCGCGATTTCTATAACCAAGTTATAAGCCGACTACACAAGTTTTTTTTTTCAAATTGGACGATTTGATCGGAAATCTTTTGTGATAAAGGATACCTAAGCAAAAGAGTTCTGAGGCATAGATGGGATCAAACATGTCTAATTAAATTTGTTATTAGAGATCCCATAAATCTAGGAATTATATAGTAAGATATAATTAATAATCGATAACTACCGAGTTGAATTCAAATGGATGAGATAAATGATATCTAACCATTTATTTGTCTTGTGACGTGGATCATAGACTTTGATAATTAATGTATTTGAAAACTAAAAAGGTATTAATTATTAAAGATTAAATATTGAAAATACTAAATGAATTTTGTTAAAATTCTGTAGTTATATAATCCGTTCTCATTACCATGAATTGTCATTTTCTTTAATGACTTAACGAAACAATAACATTCAATAGATACAACTTCAATGAACGAGTTCATGTCTTAAGAGACAATCTCGTAAGAGATATGAAATTATATACACTTAAAGGTCTTAGTCCTAAACTAATTGCTTTGAGCAACTAAACCTAAACATGATACCTAGTAAAGGCATTACTATGATGCTTAAGATGTTTCTAACATCAAGCTAGGAATAGTTATTCATGACTTCTAGGAAGTCTTGGATAATTTAAACATATATCTGATGATATAACAGGTCAAGCAATATTCAAATAAATACAATGATATTTTATTTAAAGCTAGTTTAAACATTGGAATAATGCAAGGCTAAAAGAACCACCTTGTGTGATCCAGGAGGCCCATGTTTTATGGACCAACACCTTTAAGCCCAAGAAATCTACTAAAGCCCACACAGATGAATCTTGTTTCTTTTGTGAAGAAACTAGACACTAGAGGAGGATGTACTCTTCTTATTTGGAAAGAAAGTCTGGAAGAGACTAGTATTTCTTATATCTACTAGATATAACTCGTACTTTTCATATAACACTTAGGTACTTGGTACTTAGACGTTAATATAATATTTGTAAATGGCTTGCAAATTTTTACTGAAGAGTAACCAAGCCGAACACAATCAAGTTGGAACTACACTCTAGGCGTTTAGTTTATTATTTATGCTTAGAACATAAATAATTTGTAATGTAAAACCGTATTTGTTTTGGAACAAAGTATGTTTTAATTTAGCATGTCTAAATTTATGTCTCGGTTATTTTATTCAAATGTTTGATAATTTAGTCAATCGTTTTTCATAACGATAATATTCATATTCTGAAATGATTAACTTCTATTTACGAGACTAGATCTCTTAATAGAATTGTTAAGTAAATATCAACATTTTGTGAATAAATTTAAGTTCTATATGCAAAAACTTCTGATTTAAACTTCTTTTAAATCAAACTCATCTTTGACACTGTTATCTTTATTATATAAATGACGTTCACATATTCCAACTTCAAGAAAGGGATATTTGAAGGAAAATAATGTAGTTTATTTGACATATGTGAACCTTATTTATTTGTAAATGATTCCTAATGATATTTTCATTAAGGTGTAGAGAAAATAATTAAGGAACTATATACTTTGGTGTATGACTTCCTTTCTAATGAATTTCGGAGATTAAGCACAAGATACCAAATCAACTTTATTAACAACTATAGTAGTTTTAATTATATTTTACGTGGTAAAGCATAATTGTGAGATCTTTGTTGAAGGTTTCAAAAAGTTGAGATACAAACCGGTAAGAACCATCTAAGACCTTAATGATAATAAAGGATGAATTAAATGTTACTTGGTATGATTTACTTTATAGTCGGTAGAAATATCCTCCTTTAATCTTTTTGGGATAATACTTAAATCACTATTAATTGTATCTTGAATACAAATATCAACTAATAAGTAGATTAAACATTTTATAAGATTAAGTATGGAAAGGATCCATCCTCATCTTACTTAATGTTGTATGGATTTGTAGCCAATGTTGGACTAAAGCTTCTAAACCCAAAATCTACTAAATACATATTTGTATAATACTCTAAATGTGGCTTGGATTATCATATGCAACCCCACCAAGAATAAGTTCTTTTATTCCTGTGAAAGCTAAGTTAGTAGAAAGCAAGCTTCTATTGACAAAGAAAGTGGGAGGTACATGGAACTTTAAGCAACTCAAGAACCATAACCTTATGTAGTAATAGTTGGCACTAGTTTTAACAAGGATTGTTAAAATTGAATAATAGCTATTCACAAATACAAATTGTTCGCATTAATGGTGGAATTTATTTATGACTTGAGAAATGTGGAATCTTTCATTGATGATATTTTATTGATGGTTTCTAGAAAATTCTTCAAATACCAAGATGCTAATCAAGAATGAGTTTGATTAAATGTTATCCTTATAGCAAGGCTAGAAGGAGTTAATGATTCTTCTAGAAAGAATAAATTACATAGATAACCATACACATTTAAAGCAAGACTTATAGTGAAAGGATGTTCTCATACTCATGTCATTGACTATGGTCCTCATCATACTCATGCCATTGACTGTGATCAAACCTTTTTCATAGGTAGCTATGATTAGATCAACAAGGATATTATTTGCTATAAATTCATAATCTTAATATGATATATATAGTAAATAGATTTCAAGAAAGACCGCTTTTCTTAATAGACATCTACTGGAAGATATCTATATAAATTAGCCTGGAGGTTTTCTTAATCCAAGTTATCCGAACAAAATTTGTAGAGCTTGAGATCCACTCGTGGATATAATGCAAACATCTAAATGTTGCAATCATCATTTTATGTAAAACTACAAGGTATGTTTTTATATCAAAATGAATAGAACATGTGTGTTTACTAAGAACTAGTGGGAGCACAGTGAAATTCCTAATATTGTATGAGTGAGGCATACTTAATCATTTGAAATCACATTCTGACTAAGTAATGTCATTTTTACCTTGACTTGGAAAGTGTTTCTAAAATGAAAGACTTAGGAAGGAGAATATACATTCTTCGAATGTAAAATCTATAAGAGATAGATAAAATGAATGTTAAAAGTTTCATGTCCTTATACATATATTGGCAATATCTTGAAAGGGATCAAGACACAAGATTCTTTTGGACAATTCTTGGCTTTGTCATATGGCACCATTTTGAGCTAGCCTCAAAAGTACATAGCTCATAGGTTTGAACTAGATGAAATGATTTATATTCTATTTGCTTGGAAAATGAATTCATCATTTATGCCATATTATACATAGGACATGGTATTTGATCATGTTGTAAGCATGTCATAGGATACTAATTGAATACATGGTTAATTCACCGGATGACTAAAAGAGAATTCTAAGAGTACTTTAGAAGAACTAAGAGAATGTATATGAGACAATCAGTTTAGAAAGGATCTTTATCGAAAGATCTACACGAGATATTAATTTCTAAACAAATATAAATAATTATGAATTAAAATTGGATTATGAATTCATTATGGAATGAAGGGTAAGTTTTGTTGGAATGAGGTCCAAGCAAAACATAATGACAAAATCTACTACAAAATAAGAATACACCACTTTAGAAGTTGAATTCAAATATGATTGGATGAATGGGATCATTGAAAAACTATGTTGATTTTTTTCATTCAAGGATCACATAGAAATCTTTATGGCTTTGAGAGTATACTTAATCAAGCTAAGAAACTCTATGTCAGGAAAGAACATCAATCATATTCTCCAAGATATTTAACTATACTTAGAGTAAAGTTAAGTGTAGAGATGATAGTATTCATAGAATTCACACAAATTAAATTTTGTCAGATCCATTGATAAAGTCATTCTTTTGAGCTAAGTATGAATGGTCACACTTCATCTATAAGACTTTATTATTCTAGAAATGAGTTTTTGATTTGGATTTAGTATTTGGATATTGGAACATTATAACAACAACTGTCACAACTAGCATTGTAGTATTTTAGGCCATAAGACTCTTCGTGGGCCTTATTGGGCCGAAAGCCACTCACTTGGTTTCTATGGGCCGAAAACCCATTTATTTAACCACATTGGGCCGAAAACCCATTTCTTTTACCATTTTAGGCCGTAAACACGTAAGTGGGCCCACATGGATCGAAAAAAAATCTAATGGGCCAATGCAATCTCAACTACACTCAAATCCAAGCCCAATATTCTTTTTCCTTCTCCCTTCTCCTAATCCTTGGTATGTTTTATGTACGATGATGATATTGTCTTTGATTCAATTGTATACACTGTGATGATATTACAAGATGATGTCACCCGCCCCCGGACGTTTCCGTCGTCTGGTTCGGGGGTGTGACAGATTGGTATCAGAGCAATGTTTATAGTAAACTGACATATCTAATCATACAATATATGTAACTATAAATACATTGTGACTAAAATACATTGAACAAAGATAAGAAAACAATAAAAGTTTTTGGAGGAGTTGGACATCGTGGTTAAACCCGTGTAGTTATGTAATCCTATTGGGGATAAATATAGCTTGATCAACTATATTTATTCAAAATACGAACAACATGTGTTTGGGAGTGATCAGGGTGGACAACAAATCTGAAACTTGTCAACCTAATACCTAAAGGAACGATGAACCGAACATAAACAAATAAAATACTATAGGAGTATTTTAATAGTAAGAGAAACCTTTATTGTATTTCTCTTATATTCCCTTTCATTTTTATATTCTTGTACAAACTCTATTGTCGGCTTCCACCTTCCTGGTGATCCCTACTTCCCCAATCAGGGGAATGGGGGTTGGCTGGAGCCAGAGCCAGAAGAAGAACCCATAGGGGACCCTGAAGAACTAGAAAAGGAACCCGCAGAACCAGTGATAAACATTTATGAGGATGAACTTGATGAGAGTGATGAGGATGACTCGGACATGGAGTCTAAGGTCATCAACCCTCCATACATGGCATGAGTGCCAGCACACAGGATAGGCCCCCATGGCCCCATGACATTTGGAGATGGAGCAGACAGCAAGGGGTGTGACCACCCTTTGGCATGGACCAGGGAATGTACGACCTCTGACATGGAGGGTCGGCCGACTGCGCTCTCCCTCGTGGTCGTCAGGAGGACACGAGACATTGGGGAGAAGGCCTAGATGATTGCCGCTCACATGGAGGCAATGAGAGTTGCGGTGGAGCATGCCGAGAGACGGACTCAGGAGGTAGTGAGGGACTACCAAGAAAGGCAGGCAGCGTTGGAGGCCCGACTACGTGTCACGGAGCACCAGTTAGCCAGACTTCAAGCCGCATCCACTTCATCATCAGTACCACCAGAGACCTCGTGCCGCGAATAGGATCCATCCTACCCAACAACGAAACCCTAATCAGTTACGATGATAAAAATGGTGTAAATCTTCGTCTTATCTCATGCACCAAGGCACAAAAGTGCCTGCACAAGAAAAATCATGCATTTCTAGCCCTCGTGGTGGACAAACAGAAAGAGGAAAAGAACATCAACAATATTCCGGATGTACGCGACTTCCCAAACATATTCCCAAAAGACCTCCCGGGGATACCTCCTCTGAGACAGGTTGAATTTCAAATTGACCTGATACCTGGAACCACATCAATTGTCAAATCACCCTATAGGTTAGCCCCTATGGAAAATTCAGGAGTTATCGAGCCAACTAAGCGAACTCCTCAACAAAGGATTCATCAGGCCGAGCTTCTCACCATGGGGAGCTCCGGTCTTGTTTGTCAGGAAGAATGATGGATCTTTCAGAATGTGCATCGATTATCGAGAATTAAACAAGCTCACTATTAAGAATTGATACCCACTTCCCCGGATTGATGATCTATTCGACCAGCTTAGGCAATTAGGGTTATCTGACAAGGAAACCCTAATTTGACTGCTTAAGCCCTAAGCAACCCATGGACCCCTTCTTTAGAAGCCTTGGACGACTTCTAATGGGTTTCCCCCATAGAATTCGTCCACTCCACCTTCTATGGAGTTCATAAGCCCATCTATGTAATTATCTTATAATTACACAATAAGTCCCTTAAGTTTAATTAATCTCTTTTAATCACAGAATTAATTCTTAATTAATTCTTGACTAATATTAATTAAACATTATGAGTTCTCCTTTAATATATTATTCTTATAATATATTAATAAATTATAATTAAACCTTTCTCTTCTTAATTCATCCTACATATTGCTATGGTGAAGGCAACCCAAAAGGACCATGCTCATAATCAGGTCAAGTACATACCAAAATAGTTATGGACTTAGACACTAATCCAACAGTCTCCCACTTGGATAAGTCTAATAACTATTTTCCATATGACTTCAGAACCTGATCAGCAATCGTAGCTTTCAAAAGCCGTTGTCAACTCTGATCTTATCAGATGGCATGTCCTTTAGATAAGGGATTATATATTCCTCCATTCTCAATATATCGTATAGACATAAGACATGGATTTCAATCATTCTGTCTATACTGTTTCCTAACTTCTGATTTATGACGACTGACAACAGACTACAATTGAACACATCAGCTTAGTCTCGGCTTGGCCAAGCGCTTAGGTGTCATCACTATATCATCAAGAGGCCCACAGATATCGCTTTTATCCCACTTTGGGTAAAAGGAATGGATAGACTTTGACTCAAATGCTCGCTTGCATTCACTGATCGAATCACACACAACAATAAGTTTTATAACACCAAGTTACTGGTGCGTTTACTTATTTTCAATGCGCAATCGAACAACAAATAACAACTCACACGTCTCGGTTTCAAGAATATACAATATTATCGTCTCACTAATCACCCGTGATAAATCCATGAAGTGATCTAAGTAAGCGTGGGTTTAATCCAATACTCTAATCTTATTAAAGCACTCATGAACCCTGCAGCAAACTTGTGCTATGTCTAAACTCTTCAGACAATCTACAGACTCTTCATGACAGTCTTCCTTCATACCTACTTCTAACGTATGAATGACTGTGGAGGTTCGAATAACCCAGTTATTCTGTAAGTCAAAACATGCAAACTGAAACATAACAATAATACTTAATCTTATATGGACCCAAACTCGTGAGAGTAAATAAAACACTTCTATTTATCCCCCATATTGATTACTCATTATTTATCATTTAATGTTTTGGATAATCAACTCATTACTTGAATTACAACAACAATTGTCCCATGCTCCAAGCATGCACACTTTGTTTCCTATGGTCCATGCTTTGTGAAATAGATCAATTGAAAAACTTTTCCAATGATGCTCATTTCACAATTCCCAATCCTTACCATTAGTGTAAGAACACAAGGTTCTTTGCTACTGTTAGAATATGCTAGATTTTAACATTTTATGCAACGATCCTTTCGCAAATTCATAGCACAAAAGTCACCAAGACTTGGCCAACGAAATTACAAAGTACTCTATCAGAAATTGTTACAAGACAAGTCCATAGACGTGAAGTCTCACATTCAAAGTACATTCCTTTGAACATCCTTCTTGCATAAAAGATTCTAATCTAGACATAGATTCTCAATATCCAACTCCCAATATCGAAACATTTCCACATTTGCCATATGACAACTCATTCTTAATAGAATCTTATCTATTCATAATAATGTCAATATGGTCCAACCAATACCGTACTTCCAACTACACACAAGCGACCAATCCTCAGCGAACTTTGGATCGTCCTTTGATAGTTGTTTAATTATTTTAGTCAAAATCAATTCTAGTCCTTTTTCCCTCTTAATGCGCTAGACATTTGGAAAATTTTAGAATGGTCAAATACTATAGCATTTGCAATCGATTCTATACCCGAATCGTATGAGACACGATGCATAATGTCTTACATAAAGATATGATACTTTATCAATCTTCTGCCATAATATTTTATGTGTCACGTTCTCACAATTTGAACTATGAAGAGGGATGCCGTAATCATAATCGAAATTTGAGAACACACTATGTATCCTTTGACTAAATTTATTAAAATTTCTCAATCTAAGCTTTAGATTTTGAAACGAAGTATAATATTCTCTCCCTTAATTATAGCAAAACAACTTTTCAACCCATGCAACTTTGCAAATTGAATCTTTGTTTTTCTATAAATAATATTGCTAACTTGCAATACTCGCCATAATAATCATACAAGCATAACACTTATGCTCCCACTATCATGATGATTATTATCATATAAGCATAACACTTATGCTCCCACTAGCTTTGACATGTATTCAGAAAACAAATGAACTTCCAGGAAAAAATACCTATTGAATTTCTGAAATTCATATTCCTAATACCATATGCTTCAATAAGCCTTTATCTAAGCTTCTTAAACTTATACACCTTTGCCTTAGATAGCTCATATGTGTGTTTAAACAATTCAGAACTTATGTTACTAAGTTCCAAATGTTCAAACTAATTGCCAAATCTCACAATTCAAACTATGGGAAGGGATGTCGTAACCATAATCGAATTTGAGAATACAATTTTCACAATTGCTATCTTCTTAAAATCTCTCTTAGTGAAAGCATTTCCTCACAGTCATTTTCATGAAGGAGGGAATCTTATGACACTTAGATTTTATGGTGTATGAGTTCCTATCCATGTGAATTTGCCAAAATCAAAGTTGGCGACAAATCCAAACTCATATGGACTGAACTTTCTTAATCTTGATTTCTTGCCTTATGGTAACACGAGTGCCCACCATGTCTTCCAAGTAGTTTAGCAACTTATCCTTACATATCAATGTACTTTCCATCGATCAATGCGCTTTGTCTTTATGCATTCAAATGAGAACTCTTAGAACTCACATACATAATTAACTCAATTGGAATGACACAGAAACAAAATAATGCCAACACGATAGGTTGTAAACCTAAAGTCGTGTGCTAGTGATGATCGATAAGGTTTATTCTTGATTTGTTCTTGAAACTTTTTCAAAAACATTAAAACTCCCACTGACTCCTTGACATATAAATTTCTCTTCTTAAGAAACATTTCTTGACAAACAAATATTCAAGAGTTAGTGTAGATTTTATCAAGACAAAACACTTCACAAATTGGTCCTAGTTGGTCTTTGTCTTATCCAAGACATCACAACTTACCAATTTCAAATGTGCAAGAATAAGAAAACCTTTTCCAAATTCCACATTTGATGAGTGTTATAAACCTACTTAAGACTTTTCATTCAATTCGCAATCTTGGAGTATGACTCTAAGATTCGATATTGGAACGAAGTATGATTGACTTCTTGATTTAACCATTTCCACAATTCTCGATTCCTCTTCTTAGACATACAAATGCACTAAGAGTCACTTAGAGAATCAATTGAGATATGGTTCTTAATCATTAAGACTTATCACAAAACACAATAAAAGGTGCTCTCCCTTCTTCTTAGAATAGAGAAACTTTTATCTTTCTGCCTACTTGATTCTTCTTTATTCGCTCTGCTATTCATTAAAACTCTTTCAATCAACTCAGAATTACACTTAATCTTATAAGTATAATCATATTTACTAAACTTTTAGAAAATCATGACGCATATTTTTTTATCACTCTTGTGGTGGACTAAATCAACGCACCACCTAGTGTACTTGATTTTCTAGTCCTTCACTTGACACTTTGTCAAAGAATTGGTCTAATTTCCAAATATGAAATTTCTCATTCATCACGCAACCAAGTTGTATGATTCCAAGTTTCTGTCCAATTGAAACTTGGGCGATGAGAAACTCTCCCTATTTGGTAAATTCTCGACATTTCCATAAATAACATAATTAAGAATCAAATCCATTATTGCTAATAATAGAAACCTCCAAACATCAATTTTTCATACACGCCATTGCAAGGATAAATAAATAAGATAAAATCAAAATTTATTTTATTGCGGAAAAACTTGTCCTTACAATGCAATTCAACTGAAAAACTATGCTATTACATATTTCTTAGCAATCTACCCTAACTCTAAAGTAGCAGCTCAAAAATCCGATTTTTGAATCCATGCGATCGAAATCCATTTCTTCGTGACCACATTCAACAGCTTCTTCATTAAGCTTCCTTTTTTTTCTTCGATCCTGCACAACATCAAAATGTTATCTTATCACATCATGTATTAAGAATCAAAAAATAGGAACTTACAGAGTTATTTAATGGATTTTACCTGAATTAGAGCCATACGTCTTGACTCTCCCATCTCTTAGATGTCTCAGGTAAACAGGACAGCTTTGTCTCCAATGCCCCTTCTCTTGGCAATAAAAGCAAATGGACTCCTTTGGCACAGCACATCGGACAATCACAAACTTAGTTCTTTCTGGACTTCCAATGTTGCCAGTGTCCATTGAAGTTTGGGAGTTTGATTCACCAGACAAATTTGCTTGACCAGCACGCCAAATCATTGTTGATTCAGCAGCTATAAGCAAATAGGTGAGATCAATGAGGGTCACGTCGTGATCCATCATATAATACTCTCTAACGAACTCACTATATGATTCAGTAAGTGACTGAAGAACCCAGTCAACAACCAAATCACTTGAAATCTCGACACCTAACATGCTTAACGTATCAATGTGTGACTTCATCTCTAAGACGTGTGTACACACAGGTTTCCCATCTTCGTGTTTACTTGCCAAAAAGGCTTGAGTGAGCTTGAACTTTTCAAGCCTTTGAACTTGTGGGCCAAGGAGAAAAATTGGAGGAGGTGGAGGAAGCGAAGCATGACTCTCATTTCCTTGATCGTATCTCGGAACGTCATCTTCATTTGGAAAGCTTGTTCCAAAGGATTTGGGAAGACCATTGTAAGATTCAGACATCTACAAAATGGGAGAAAATTCAAGTTAAGTTGATTGACTCCTTAATGAAACACCCAAATGAGTTATTAAGGCTAGGATCCAACACAATATTCTACAACCTAGAAGAGGGATGTTGTAATCTAGTTGCAGAATATTTGAAGGTAGGTAAATGACGATTTACCAAATTCCACCATGAAAAACGAAAAGGAAGTTTAAGTTTTAAATGAATTGAAACTCCTAGATCTTATGAGATTCATTAAACTTTTCAATGGCATGTTTAAATCTCGATTATGCCCTTCTATTTGTGACTGGGATGCCGAGGATCACAAATAAGGTGTGAATAACCATACGAATCACGTGGTGCACTCAATGCTACTATCACCCAATCAATGTGCCGGTTAGCTACACACGCTCCATTGATCTATAACAAACATCGAGCCACCCTTCGCCACCAATGTCATCCCCAAATTAGTGTGCCGGTTAACCACATACGCTCCACTAACGTTTGACAAGGGTACGAAGTGTAATTCCATGGATTAGCATACAATTTCACATTTTGCCTAAAGTAACTATGATTTGGGAATTTGTATAAGCATTTAGTTACTTTGTACTTCATTATACTTATAATTAGGGATGAGATTTAGAACCGGAAAACCGGACCGGAACCGGAACCGGAACCGTTGGAACCAGAATATGTAAAACCGGTCCGGATCCCGGGTTTAAAGAATGGCTCTATTCGGGTTCCGGGTAATTTGGGTTTCGGGTCCTTCGACTCCGGGTAAACCGGGTTAAAGAACCGGAACCGGTTTCTATAGAAAGTTTAAAACATGCATATCTCATTCGTTTCAAGTCGGATTGGCATGAGGTTTTTTCCATAGTATAGTTTATAGTTTTTACATGATTTTAGACTATAATTTTGTCATTTTTGGGTTTATATTCATTGACTTATAGTCTCTCAGAGTTGGGATATCAAAGTTGGAAATTTTATGTTTTTCAGCTTTTTTTTGTATTCTGTGATAATTTTAAAACATGCATATCTCATTCGTTTAAAGTTGGATTGACATGAAGTTTTTTCCATAGTATAGTTTATAGTTTGTACATGATTTTAGACTATAGTTTTGTCATTTTTGGGTTTATATTCATTGACTTATAGTCTCTCAAAGTTGGGATATCAAAGCTGGAAATTTTATGTTTTCAGCTTTTTTTTTATATTCTACGATAGTTTTAAAACATGCATATCTCATTCGTTTCAAGTCAGATTGGCATGAGGTTTTTTCCAGAGTGTATTTTATAGTTTGTACATGATTTAGACTATAATTTTGTTATTTTTGGGTGTTTATTCATTGACTTATAGTCTCTCAAAGTTGGGATATCAAAGCTGAAAATTTCATGTTCTGCAGCTTTCTTTGTATTTCGTGATAGATTTAAACATACATATTTAATTCGTTTGAAGTCGGAATAGCATGCGGTTTTTTCCAAAGTGCAGTATAGAGTTTGTACATGATTTTAGACTATAATTTTGTCATTTTTGGTTTCATATTCATTGATTTATAGTCACCCAAAGTTGGGATATCAAAGTTGCGAGTTTTTTTTTCTCAGCTTTATTTTTGTATTTTCTGAAATTTTAAAACATGCATTCGACCCACTTTACCCGGTTCCTATGGTTTTTCGGTTTTAGACCCACTTTACCCGGTTTCATTCGACCCATTTGATATTTACGGGTTTTTCGGTTCTAGACCCACTTTACCCGGAACCGAACCGGAACCGGTTCCTATATACCGGTCCGGTTTTCGGTCCTAAAAAATCTCGTTAACCGGTTCCCGGATTTTCCGGGTCCGGGTCTACCGGTCCGGGTTTGGACCCACTCTCATCCCTACTTATAATGGAAGGTTTTTGTCCTATAATACCCGTTCGGCTAACGACCCTCCACTAATCAAGAGTGCGGTGGGTAAGAGTGGATACTCATTCGATCACCATTTTATAGGCAATTTCCTTAAACACCCCTTATAGACCAGCTTCGTGAATGAGACCTACTAACGGTAAGACTGATTGTTTACTCATACATATATATATATATATATATATATATATATATATATATAATATTAGACTTTTAATGTTATAAATAGTATAGGGTGTATTTTACACTTTTAAAATACTAGGTGGTTCAATTTAGTAAATTATACTTTTAATTTAATTAAATGTAAACCAAAACTTTACGGGTTTATTAAATCTCTTTTAATTATACACTTTAATTATTTAATAAAACCATAAGAGTGTGATTTGAACTTTTCAAATTACTAGGGTTTAAGAATTTAACATTTCAAAATTAAACTTTTAATCAACTTTTAAATTCCAAAACTTGAGGGTAAGTTTTCACACATTTCAAAACATTAGGGTTTAGAATTTAAATATTTCAAGATTAAACTTTTAATCAAAAATTTAAATTCCAAAACTTGAGGGCAAGTTTTGAAACTTTTCAAATCATTAGGGTTTAACTTATTTAAATTTCAAAACAAAACTTTTAAGTTCAAATTTAAACTATAAAACCTAAAGGGTGCAATTTGAAACTATTCAAACAAGGCAATTATCTAATTTTGACCTAGTCAAAAAATCTTGCAGGATAATTCATCAAATAACTCAAATAATTAAACATTATCTTATAAGGTAACAAATATTTTATTAAATGGTAATTATCTACTATTTTGGTAAGGATATTCACCCAAAATCAATAAAAATCAGATTTTATTAATTAAAAACGTTTATGGTAAGTATCCCAAGCCAAAATAGCAAGAAAAACGCCAAAAAAAAACGCTACCAGATCCTCGAACTCGCCGAGTCAGAGACTGGACTCGCCGAGTCGGACAAGCAGAAGCCAAAAAACTTCGTTTTCCAAGCAAAAAACGATCAATCAAGCATCAAATTCACTAACAAATAGCCCTAGGTTTTGCTACCACTGATGGATTTTGAGCAAAACATCAATCCTATGGTATACATGCAAACCCTAATAGCTTTTGGATCTAGTTTGTCTAATGAACATACAATTGAATATCCAAAGCTATAAACCCTAGATCTATCATATAAGAACTGAAATAAGGTTTTAGTAATTACCTTTGATTGTTATATTGCAATAACAATCAATTCCTTGCTTTGATTGGCTTCAAAAGCTTAGTGCCTCAATTGTTGCACATGTAATGGAGTCACAAACACCACTAAGCAACAAGATGAAGAAGAGAAGAGAGGGGAGACACCAAAAACGGCTGGAAACCCTAATCCTTGAGTTTCTTCTTGTTTTTTGTGCCTAAGGGCTCCTTATATACTTAGGCAATTAGGGTTATCTGACAAGGAAACCCTAATTTGACTGCTTAAGCCCTAAGCAGCCCATAGACCCCTTCTTTAGAAGCCTTGGACGACTTCTAATGGGTTTCCCCCATAGAATTCGTCCACTCCACCTTCTATGGAGTCCATAAGCCTATCTATGTAATTATCTTATAATTACACAATAAGTCCCTTAAGTTTAATTAATCTCTTTTAGTCACATAATTAATTCTTAATTAATTCTTGACTAATATTAATTAAACATTATGGTTTCTCCTTTAATATATTATTCTTATAATATATTAATAAATTATAATTAAACCTTTCTCTTCTTAATTCATCCTACATATTGCTATGGTGAAGGCAACCCAAAAGGACCATGCTCATAATCGGGTCAAGTACATACCAAAATAGTTATGGACTTAGACACTAATCCAAAAATACAAGTTATTCATTCACAAATGAAAATTCAAGTCGAAACTTCCTCGTGAAAGCTCTAAACCTAATTCAATACGCTACATTCACTCAACTTTGAGCTTGTAACCCTAACTTCCCGGTTCAAACCTCTTATTGGACCAGGATTCACTTATTGGGCCTAATGAGCCAGTAACCTCTCAACTTGGTTCTTTTGGGCTAAAAATCCTCATTTGGTCCCTAGTTGGACCCACATTCATTAAGAAATAGTATTTTGGGCTATAAGACCCTTCGTAGGCCTTATTGGGCCGAAATCCACTCACTTGGTTTCTATGGGTCGAAAACCCATTTATTTAACCACATTGGGCCGAAAACCCATTTCTTTTACCATTTTAGGCCGTAAACCCATAAGTGGGTCCACATGGATCAAAAAATATCTAATGGGCCAATACAATCTCAGCTACACTCAAATCCAAGCCCAATATTCTTTTTCCTTCTCTCCTCTCCTAATCCTCGGCCCCTATATATATAGGGTCGAGGATTAGGAGAGGGGAAAAGGAAAAAGAATATATATATATATATATATATATATATATATATATATATAAGAGAGAGAGAAAATATTGTATTAATCTTAATGTGACACCTAAGCTTCGCATGGAGGACATCCATGCAATATGTCTTCCATACACCTAGGAAAATGAAGGATTAACCAATAAGCAATAACCATGAAAATCCCTTTCTCTTTTCTCTCCTTAAAATCGGTTGAACCTCCCCTATCACTTTCCATTTTTCAATTCAGACTTCACCAAAGATCCTCTCATATCTCTCTCTAGAACACAAAGAAATCCCATCACATCCTTTATAATTTTCATGAGCTTAGTGTGTGCTTTCAAGAGCTTTGCACCAAGTATCATCCTCTTGGTAAGTTACTTCACATTCAAGTTGTTAAACTCCATGTTATGCTAAGATTATTCCTCAAAAATCACTCTATTTTCGTGTGTATGATTCTAGAGCTCTCTTAGTTTCGAAAAGCCCTTCAAAGGAGCATTCAAGACCAAAAATCTTCTTCATTCTTCCCTTCAAAACCAATCTAACATCAAGGTGAGCTTCATACCTCCTTGTTTTCGAGTTTTACTACCTTTTTTTGGGGGAGAATACAAGCTAGTTTTGTGGTTAATCTTATTATTATGCATGTACGTGTGTGTTTTCATGTTATGTTGTGTGAAATTGCCATGAAAATGTGTCAAACACTCACAGACTTGAAATATCTTCCAAATCTTGGTGATATTTGTAAACAAGATACTTGAAGTAACATATGATTGTTTGGAAAGATCAAACATGAAAAAATTACTAGAAAATTCAAAGAATGTACACAAAAGGACCACATTTGACAATAAAGATGAACAAAATGGGCTTTTAGTGTCATTTTCGATTTTAATAGGCCTAAATTGACAACCCAGGGTTATTATAGGCCTAAAGTGTAAATTTCCATAGAAAGGGGCCTCATTTCTAAACCCACGGTTTAGTGGGCTTTAAGTGTAAATTTTTCATATAAATGGGCCTTATGTGTCAACTCACGGTGATTTGGGCCTAAAGTGTAAATTTTCATAAAAATGGGCCTTATTTGGAAATTCATAGTTTCATGGGCTAAAAAGGTCCTTTTTGATAAAATGGGCCTTATTTGACAAATTCACGGTTTCATGGACTAAAAAGGTCCTTTTTGATAAAATGGGCCTTATTTGACAAATTCACGGTTTCATGGGCTAAAAATGTCGTTTTTTATAAAATGGGCCTTATTTGACAAATTCACGATTTTATTGGCCAAAAGTGCCATTTTTCATAAATATGGACTTTATTGACAAAACATGGTTTTATTGGGCCAAAAATGTAATTTTTAATAAAAATGGGCTTTGATTTTAAATTCTCGGCTTTAATGGGTCAAAAATGTCATTTTTGACAAAAAGTAGGCCTTTATTGTAAATACGATTTTGTTAGGCCCAAATGGACATTTTTAATAAAAGTGGGCATTTTATGTCATTTTGGTACTATTTGAGCTAAAACGACCATTTTGATAACAAACAGACTATTTATGACATTTTTACTCTATTGGGCCTTACATGCTTATTGGGCCATATTTAGTACTTCATTCCTAATTAGATCTTTATGACACATACTATGTTAATCGGGTCAATGACAAATAAATATTTGACATTTTGATAAAAACAAATATATATTTTTCACCGAAGATTTGTAGTCATAATACATACTCGAAACGATATTTAAAGCGTTAAATAATGTGATACACTATTCACATAGATTTAGTTAAGGATCTTGTGAGACACTCCTTCATTCGTACCTACCTAGTGTACATCATAAGTCTCGTAGTTTTAACCAGAGTCTCCTGGAAGGAGAGCAAAAATTTGTGTATAGATCTATACGGAGATGACACCCCACACCTGAGCTGCTCGCTACAGCTAGACAAGTCAGTCTAGGGTGACAAATGTCTTACTGTAATCGACGTCTGAAGAACGTCATGACAGGCATATCAGTCATATCAAGTATGGTTATAACGACTCACAAAGAGATTAACAAACACAATAAATTTACGGAATACACATACTATACTCTTGATACATTGTACGAACCATACATTTACTACATTACTCAGGTCTTAGGGTTTTAAGACCACTACTCTTTTACAAACAAAAAAATATCAGATTCTTTGGGAAATAACATACTATACACTACAATATACTTACAACAGAAAATATAGGATTTTTTGGAACTCTCCCTTTATACACTGTCAAAACAGGAACACACATGCTTTAATACTAGAATTGCAACAAAACTCTCAACTACTTTTATGTAAAATATCATATTTTCTGGTGTTTACAAAATGATACAAAACTTTTCATACAAACATGCTTATGAACTCACCAACATTATATATGTTGACATTTTTCAAAATAACTTGTATTCTTAGGAACGCATTAAACAGATTGGTCGTCAAGGAAAAGTGGATGTTGTTGTGTTTTTGCTTTCATCATACATTTAATATTTCGGGGATGTAATTTGTGAAAAAAAACCTTTATGTAAAGCTATGATGGTTGGTATGTTTTATATACGATGATGATGTTGTCTTTGATTTAATTATATACACTGTGATGATATTACAAGATGAAGTCACCCGCCCCCGGACGTTTCCGCCGTCTGGTTCGGGGGTGTGACAACAACTATTAGATAATGTTATGATATATTGGGATATAATCATCAAATTAATACTTGTTGTGTTCTATATTAACATGTTTAATCCATGAATAATATTAGTATTCTAAAACTTCATAGTCGGTTATAATTGTGGGGGAAATTATGAATTAAGAATAATATGAATTGGATTGGTTGACTCTCACTAGATGAAATTAGGCAAGTGGTTGTAACCAAGTTTCATAGGTACTTGTTAGAGAACTATTATTGAACTGACCCGCATCAAGATCATCTCATGGATCGCTATCATGAATGATACTTGATTTAAAAGTACTATCTTTGTATCCTTAACACCTGAGATACATAGTGGGACTTAAGTGTAGGGAGTACTATGCTTTGATAATGGTCAAATGTTGTTCCTTAACCAGGCAGTTATAAAAGTCATTTTCAGGTATGGTGTGAACTATGCAAGAGGCTTATGTAGTCAAGATGAGATTTGTTCCTCTTATGTGTTGAGGGACATACAACTAAGGTGCGTTAACAAAAGTTGAACAACTAATGAGATTGATCGCGATCCAAATCTCATGCTCAACATGATGTCTGTAGCAAAGGGATAACTGATAAACTTACCTTATACACCAATTGTAGCTTTGAGCTTTTTGGAAATTGGGCATTGATAGAATGGCACAAACAGTCGTATGGTCTTAAGGGAAATGAAATGTTGCTAGACGTTCACCACTATCTATATCAGTCTAATAAGAGTCTTGCGCAAGTGGGAGATTGAAAGGTCTAGTATGCTCAAGAGTCATATTAAAGTGATATTGCTAAATAACATATGATACTAATGGGTCACATTATCAACAACATGATACAATTGATTATTTATTAGAAATTGATTTTAATAAATATTCAATAAAAGTCCTATAATTAAAATGGAAATTATTTATTTCTAGGAAATAATAATTTTCATTATCAAGTAACATAATATATCATATGGTATAATTTATAAGTCATATACAAACGCTTGGACTAGTTGAATCTTTTTTGTCTTTTTCCTTAAAGACAAAGTTTATATTTTATAAACTTGGAGTTTATAAAATTTAAACTTAATCTTCTATTTTTCAACATCTTGGCCTAAAGTTGGGGATAAAGGAGGGGCATGGGCTTTCACTTAATTTATTCAAAAGAAATCATGCTTGGGCATGCTTATGACATGAGGACATGCTTGTCTAAAGTTGAATGACCTAATGGTTAAAGACTTCACTTTAAGACACTATATAATGAGGCTTGCATTCTTGAAAGCTTTGCCCCATTTTACTTGCTTATGGCCGAGAGCATTCTTCCTACTCCTCTTCTCTTCTCTTGCTTTGAACACTTGAAGACTTGATGCTTGCATTTTGCTCTCTTTGAACCATACTTGGATTTGGTTCAAAAATTCAGAGTTTTACACAAAGAACTAGCATTCTACATCAAGTTGAGTCATTGTTGGTGTCTCAAAGGTTCAACATTCTTCATCAACTTCCAAGCCTCCCAAGACGACCCAAAGAACTACAAAGGTTTATTTCTTAACCTCTTCTTTGGTTGATATTTTAATCTTTCTATAACTTGCAAGAAGATCATTGGTGGGTATAAAATGTTTAAGTTATTTCAAAATTAAAGTCTTCCGTTGCCATATTTTTTTAGTTAATGAAACTATTTTTGAACTAAAACCCAACATTAAATGCTTGAAATTAACTTGGGTATCAGATATGACAGTTATACCCTTCCTTCATTTAACTGTGTGGATCTGATATAAGGTTGTCAGTTACCACGAGGGTAACGCGTGTCAACAAATAAGACCATGTTCTGTGGATTCAGACTTGTCGATCAAAGTTCTTTTTTAAACATTAATAAGCAAATCATTTTGAACTATTATTAATGCCCACACAATGTTTCAGCACGCCATTTATTTTATTTTTTACATCCGACACTCGGATCATTATGTTTTGCGACTCCTAGTTATGAAAACTATGACTAAACTTACCACTATCGATCTGATCATTTCGTACTTTCATTTTCCACTTATACAGAGTTATCAAATGCAATAATGACCTCATCTCACATGTTTTCGTTTTTTTTTTTTTTCGAAATGCAGAAAATAAAAATCTTTTTGGGGTTTTTTATATATGAATGCAGAAAAATAAAAAGGAAAATATTTTTTGGAATTTTCGTTTTTTTTTAAATATGCAAATGTAATGCAGAAAATAAAATGCAAAAAGAAAAATAAAATTTTAAAAACTTAACTGAAAAACTGAAAAACTTTAAAAAATTTAACAAAAAATGCAAAAGTTTACACTAACCTCATCCGCAAGCTTAAAATGATGTCTTGTCCCCAATATTCAGAGAGGATTGAACAACTCAATAAAACATATAAAAAAACGGTGTACTTAGGAAAGAATGTACCTGATAAGTTTGCAGAAGTTTGAGTTTGAAGAAGATATGGTGAAAAATCTGAATTTCAGCAACTCTGTTGATTCTCTGATTTCCCCAAGCTTGCTTGGAACTATGACTATCTCTTTATTGAAAGCGTAAAAAAACTAAAAATTATTCCTTGGGTTGCCTCTCGGAAAGTTGCCATTTTTTAAAGTCATTGAATCGACTTGCCCAACCAGATTTGCTAACTCGTGTGGTTAGGACTTCTCTGAAGCTCAACTCACTTCTTTGTTACTCCATATCCCTTCATATATGGCAAGCTTGGTGGATCTGAAACTCGTTCAGCAAACTGAAAAGACTTCAGATTGTCTTCAGATAAGTTTTCAGATTTCTTTCGTTTTCTGATCTTCCTTTTCTTTCTAGAAATCTTTTCTTCGAATTCTTCAGATTATTTTTTTTCAGACTCGTATCAGAAATTACCTCTACTACCTTTTCTTTTTTCCAAAACCATTTTTCTTTTCAGATTCATCTTTGATTTTTCCTTAGCAGAAATCGACTTCTTCTTCACCTCCCTAAGCTTATTTCATGTCAGCTTCTTCTCTGATGCTCCAGATAACTTCTTTTCAGCAGTTAATTTACTTCTTTTCCCTAAAGATTTCCCTTTTCGAGCTCTTCTGACATGTCTGATAAATTCTTGTCTACAAATTTTTCTTACAAAGAAACATTGGAAAACTCACAACATCCCTCAGATAAAGGGTAATATATTTTTCGATTTGTACACATTTGGTCACTGAGTTTTTTCCATCCACATTTACTCTTTCCACTTGTTAAACTGTACACATTCAGTCGTTATGACCAGTTACTCCAAGTTAGCAGGAAAAATGACTTAATATGATAATATATTTCTCATTTGTACACATTTAGTCCTTGATATTTTTGGACACATTTAGTCATTAATATTTTTTTCATTTCAAAACAAGTTATTTTTGTTTTTGTACTCATTCAATACTTATGAATGATTTTTTTAGGTTTTTCTCAGAACATCTTACATGGGACAATCATTGATGAGTTATTTGGGGCTGTTGATGCTTATGTTCATCATGATCTCGACTGCTTGGTTGTGTAGGTCTTGTTGTTTGGTTTAGGTCTTGTGTTACGAACGTCACAACTTCTCCATACGATATCAGTGTTTAGCGATCTTTATATCCACTCATTCGTTTTTTGAGTCTAGTACAACTTTCGTTAAGATTACTCCCGTTAAAATGTAATATATTTTTACTTACGATTTTATATAAAAAATATTCATACATGCATTCATAAAAAAACGTATGGATGAAAAGATCGTAAGTAAAAAATATATTACTTTTTAACGGGAGTAATTTAAATGAAAGTTGTAGTAGATTAAAATACGAACACATTGATATAAAGATCGTTAAAATCCGAGATCGTACGAAGAAGTTATAACGTTCAGAACACATGACATAAACAACCAAGTAGTCGAGATCGCGATGGTCATAAGCATCAAAAGTCTCAAACACCTCATTAATGATTGTCTCACGTAAGATGTCATGAGAAAAACCTAAAGAAATCATTCAAAAGTACTAAATTGGTACAAAAATAAAAATGACTTATTTTGCAACAAAAATATATAAAGGACTAATATGTACAAAAATATTAAGGATTAAATGTGTACAAAATAAGAAATATATTACCCTATTAAGTCATTTTTACCGATTAACCTGTCATAAAGACTGAATGTGTATAGTTTAACAAGTTCAAAGGGTAAATATAAACAAAAAAAAATTCAACGACCAAATATGTACAAATCGAAAAATATATTACTTTTTTAAAATCATTATTTTTTTAGAATCATTATCCCAAAAATAAAATGTTTGTTGGTAACTTTGAAAACATTTTGAAAATTTTATTTCCCAAATTCAGTGAACCCAAATTACTAACTTTGTAAAACATTAAATCTAATATTAATTAAATTTCAACAATATCACATAACGGTTTCCGGTTACAGTTCCTAAAGTATGGAACTGGAACTGTTTGTACCCATTAGGACCGATTCTTGTACCCAACCCCCCTATAATAAACAATATGATAAATTGATATTTGAATTTATTCTAAACGATTCTTAAAAAGTCGACCAAAGTCTCAACAAAAAACATGGATGGTAATTAGCATGTTATGTCTTTTGTATATACGCAAAGCAACTTCTAATTAGGTAATAATTACAGTATAAAATACTGGTTAAATATTTATTATATAATTTAATCATATTTATCCTAAGTTTATATGCAATGGTGCCAACATTTTGACTTTTACAAGATTATTTCTGATACCATTTCATATTTGACGCATAATGTAAAATGTGAATATGAGGACACTATTATTCTAAACTTAATTTTCAATTTAGTTTTATAATAATGAGCCAACAAGAAGCTTTATTCAGAAAAATAGTATAAATAAGAAAAGGAAATAAACAATTAAAAATAAATAAACTCAAACAAAAATTTAAAAAAAAAAACAATATATTAGGCGTAATCGGGCATAACCCGTCTAAGAAATCTGATCGGCTCCGATATCTCAGGAGCAACCTCTTCAAAAGAGATATAATTACGCTCCTCATTGTACACGTGGCAGACTGTCAAGATTGTCTTCATTAACCGCCAGTTCCATGATGCCTCGTTCATATACTGTGTTGTGTATCACAATTCATACAAACAAAAATAATTAAGTCACTTTTTTACTTAATGAAAAAAAACAACTTAATCTCATTTCCCAAATAAGAAAAAAAAAATTACTTTTCCCCAATTTTCTTGAAGTGCTTTATGAGCCATTCTCAAATTGTAGCTTGGAATCTTTGAGGAGACATGGTGAGGAATATGAACATTGATATCATGACAAAGGATCTCTATCCTGTACACAATAATTTTTTTTTAAAAAAAAAGTAATAGAGTAAAAATATTAGTTTAAATGAATTAAAAACAATAGTTTAAAAAGATACCATTTAGGATAATCACAATGCACGGTTCCACTAAGTTGGGCCTGAGCCGGATTCCACTCTTCCGACGATTTGAAAGGTATGTGAGGCGCCGTGTGGTGAACCATCGTGAAAGTGCTCATCTGTAAACACAATAACATCTACACAGTGACAGACTGACACTGACAGTAACACAGACAGACTAAGGAAATTCGTATTACCCAAAAATGATAGCCCAGCCACGGCATTAGCCAAAACTTTATCCATCCAACTATCCCCACTTTGTACACAATCAACGGCCATCCAATTGCCATAAATGCGAAAACACAAGCCAGACTAATTTTCACTCTTCCAATTTCATTTGATCTAAATTTACTCAAATTAAAATGCCATATTAACCTGAAAACAATATAAATTAATCAACAATATGTATTTTTAACTATTTTCAATGTCCAAATATCAAAAAGAAAAATTATATATATGGAAAATTACCAATGTGATATAGACATGATGGGGCGAATAGGACCATATCCGAATACAATTGCCTTTTTGAAAAATGGTGACTCATCAAAATGTTTTTTCATTACAGGATGCCAAGCTGTATCTTCGTTCAACCTAAAATAAAATTGAGCTTCTATTGTAAAAGGGTATTATGGTAATTTTTTTAATAATACAATTACAATTACAATTACACGTACATGTTTGTTTTCGCGTGATGTCGGTCATGCTTGAAGCGCCATGGCTCATAGGGGTATATTAAGGGTAAAAAGGCCAAAGTTCCAACAATATCTTCTAATAATTTGTTCTTTGAGAAAGATTTGTGTGCACAATCGTGACCTATTACAAAGAACTTTTGAAGAAAAAAAAATAATTTAGATTGATTACAAGAAACTCAAAATATAAATGAAAACGTTTATTTACGATTTTACCCCTGTAACTGCAGTTCCTGTCCATGCCCAAGCTAATGGAAGAAGATACCATGGGGATTTGGCAATCATGAAAAGCCCCAATGCATATGAAGTGGTAGATATCAAAACCGATTTCCATGCTTTCATGTTATCAATTTCAAATACCTTTTGAGAAAAAAAAATACATATGAAGTATTAGAGATGAATATGTTTAAAAAAAAAAGGATAAAAATTAATAAGTAAGAGTGTAATACGGATTTGGGAAGAGTATCGATGATGTTCTTCAATGTGATATTATCTGGAAGTGATTCTCCAATTTGTCTAAAACCGTAATTTTCGCATAATTCTTGTCTTCTTTCTGCACTGTCTGCTGCTGGTAATGGTGGTGTGATAGGACTGGCTACTGATTTTACTATTTTACCCTTTCGTAAAGGAATTACATATTTTTGGGTTTTGGGTTTGTGTTGAGGTAGAGCTTCCCACTTTAAAAGAGATGTGCCTGTCTAATCAAGCAAGTATTGTAAGAAGTTACATTACTTAATTAACTATATCTATATACTATTCACTAATAAATTTCTCTTTAATATGATGCCTAATAATTACAGTGTATTGAACAAACAAAATTTGATAGAACGAATTAAAAAGTAAAATGAAAAACCATGGTTGCAAAAAGAGAGGGATAAAATTGAGAAAGACTAACAATAGTAAAGAAAAAAGGAAAAAGGAAAAGAGCAGTATAGTAGATAAATTCATTTTCTTGTAATTAACTTGAAAAATGAAGAATAACTTGGTATAAATAAATGAACATCAAAAGGTTAAAAATAAAATAGTGTGTTTTCTAAGTTCATGGATTTCATACATTTCTATAATTTTGTGGTTATTGATTGAAGCAAGGTTTCATTATCTTTTAGCCAAATCCACCCTAAAAACAAGTAAACATGCATAAAACACCACTATCCCCTTTAACACGTGTCATAGTAATTAGCTATTTTTCTTTCTTCTTACTCTTAATCTCTTTTAATGGGTGTTTGAAGGCCTTAATCTCTTTTAGGGATTCTGGTTTTGCAGGTCTAGATAGCACTCTACTATAGGGACAACATTCAATATCATCATTCATCGACTATGTTTGACATCAACGAGGCAATATATAGGTCTGTTTACCACATCGAGGTTTACATATCTATAACCAGAAAGCCATCACAACCTGATATTGGGGAAAATCATCGATTCTAATGAACAGACTTGAATGTTTAACTGTTTAAGACCGCGTCTTTTTACTAATGCGTTGAGACGATAAAACCCCAAATCTCCAAATTACACCGCGAGAGTAAGGATTCATACCTGTTGGATACAGTGACACAAATCTGTGTCCATGAATTCGCTTTTGTTGGGGACCCTAAAATCAAAATTAACCAAGGAACATCAAACAGTGTCTAAAATGAACAAATTCAACTTCAGAGATTGACGGAATGCATGTTACCTTCAAAAGGAAACTAGAATCAACGAGTCTGCAAGCCATTGGAAGCAGAAAAATGGCCGATTCACGAAACCTTTTGGAGATTTACGAGGGTAAACAAGAGTGGGTCGCTCTAAAGAGAACCATAGAATATCGATTCGATTCAGTGGGGTTTAAAATGATGACACATAAACCCCTCTTCTCGCCCCCTTTATGGATAGAAGTCGTTTCGGCCCCTCGTTATCCCCAGGACCCAAAGTGATGTTTGATTCACGTGAGACAGGTGAAGTTTATATAAACAGTCCTTGTACTATGTTTCATTGCAGAATTGCTCCTTATTTTAGCAGCTAAATGATATTTTGGATTATGTTAAACGTTTAAAATGAAATATAGCAATGAAACTGTAACACCGAAATTTCCAAAACTAAAATTTTCATTTAAATGCGCTTAATTCTTAAAACATTTTTCGTAAAAATCTCATTTTGTTTAAATTGAAAAACATAACTCCATAATCAATTAAATAATAATCAAGGATCCTCTAAACATAACTCTTCCTCTGGTGTGTACAATCGAGCTGGTGTCGTCCTGTGATCCTGAGAAAAACCTGAAACACATAACACATAACACGGTAAGCACGAAACTTAGTGAGTTCCCCAAAATACCACATACAACACATATTAGCCACTCGAGACTATAACTCTGTTAACCCTCTGGTCAATGTGTCTCAGTGGGACCCTCCAGTCCCATAACTCTGTGGACCCTCTGGTCCTAAGCTCGTTGGTCCCTCAGGTCCGGTTTGCTTGAGCCTTCCGGCCTCATGAATCGTTGGACCCTCCGGTCTGATCTATAAACTCCGCATAGCATAAATCACAAAGACATAATGCATAGCATGTCACATACAACAGGATAACATAATACTCAATGTAAGCACATAAGACCTTTCGGTCACACATAACTACCACTCAAGGTAAAGTATAGTGAGAAGACTCACCTGGAAGCAGAAAGCAGTTATCCTTACACTTGAATCTCAAACTCGCCACCGCCTAACACATAAGGCAAATATCTCTAATTAGACCGACAATTTCTCTTTCCCTCTCTAATCGGGTAGTGGGTAAAAGACCATTTTACCCCTCTATGATCTCTATTACTTATGTTGACCAAAACCCCAAAGTCAACACAAGTCAATTCAAGTCAAAGGTCAACTCTGACCAGACTCGTCAAGTGCACAAGAGTGACTCGGCGAGTCCATGTGTGTCCTCTGAATCCTCAAAAGCCTCACTCGACTCGTCGAGTTAACCTTTCACTCGACGGGTTACCACTGGTCACGAATCGCGGGGCAACCCGACTCGACTCGTTGAGTCCCCATATGGACTCGGCGAGTTCCCCCCATGGCAACACTGAAAAGACCTTTTGAGGTCAGATCTGTTTCTCTAACTTATATATCTGACCTTCTTACACCCAATAATCACGTAAAGGTTCAATCTTTAAGCTCATGCAACACCCTTATGCCCTTAAATGAAGAAATAACTCCTAAAATGGCAACCTAGATCCATAACCCCAAAGGGACTGCATAAAGCTGGAAGATTGGGACTCTCTGGACCTCTTAAGGTCCATATCTAAAGCTTATACCACATTGGGATCTCGTATGCATCATATACTATCCAAGAAAGGGTAAAGAAAACCCTAGATTTAATGATTTTTACACAAAACAGAAGGAAAGGGCGAAATACTACCTCAAAATAGAGATCCTTGCTTAGATGTCTCAGAATAACAACCTCCATTGGTCCTTCAAGTTGAATCCTTTCACTTCATTTGAAAAACCACACCAAAATTACTTGATTTCATCACAAGAACTCTTCCTTGGCTCCAATGGCGATTTAGGGTTTCTTACAGGAGATATGAGGCGCACCCAAGGTCATAAGTTTCCTTTAAATAGGCTCCAACCTCGGAACTTAGGGTTTTCTTTGCCCAGTACCTACTCGGCGAGTCCATCTTAGGACTCGTCGACTCCACTCATTAAATCCACGCGGCAAATCTTGACTCGACTCGGCGAGTTGGTCCCTCAACTCGTCGAGTCCCTCCTCAAATCTCAAGATTAACATACCCAATAATGTCCCTGTAAATCCGGATGTTACAATTCTCCCCCACTTGAATTAGATTTCGCCCTCGAAATCACCCCTTAACCACTTATAGATTGAAATTATCAACCCAAAGGCATTACTTAAATGATCTTCATACTACACCGATATCTTTCTCTATGGACCCGCGAAACCACATAAAACCTCCAAAACCAAAATTTAAACCAACTATTTCATCGCTAAAATAATCCTTCCCAATACCCGAAAACTCTAGTGGCTTGACCCACCGCTTGACCGCCTACTCGAGCGATCACCATGATATTCGCTCCTCGAATATCAACCCTGCTTACTCACTGGCTCACTGATTCTCATAAGACCACATCCAACAACCGGCTATCGCCCTCCCAAACCGATCATGCTAAATCATACAAATCACGCCCCACGACTAAAAGGGGTCACACTCCACCGGGGCACATCTACTAAACTGCTATCAGAAACCATCCGATCAAAGAATCCCAACACTCTGCCCTCAGTCACAAAAGCATAACCATGCTCGCTCAGAAGTGTCCTGAAACATCACATTCATAAGTCTCAGCTCCAAATTCCATATCCCCTTTAGCACCACACGAGGTCTGACCGCTGAATCTGCTCGGTCGTCTGAAGCACCAACACTGTACTACCCATCACACGTTGCCCTACCTCTCCCTAGCAAATGGGAGTCCGACACCTCCTCCCATACAACAGCTCAAAGGGTGGCATACCAATGCTCGAATGATGGCTGTTGTAATAGGAAAACTCGGACAAGGATAAGTACATGTCCCAACTCCCTCCAAAATCCAATACACATGCCCGAAGCATGTCCTTGAGCGTCTGAATCGTCCGCTCACTCTGCCCGGCTCTCCGCAAAAGAGCTTCCACTAACTTCCCCTTCGCATCAACTATCTCGTCCCTGTGACACACAAGTCACAAAATTCTCAAATGAAAACTACAATCCAACCGGAAATCGACTTAGCCCTGACAGAGACGGAGACCCCAGTCTTGCCCCTGGTTCAACCACCAGGCTCTAAAAACTCAATACTAAGGCTATTCAAGCCTAAAACTCTTCTGCATCATACTCTGATTAGAGATCACTTCATCATCACACTCTCTTATCGTCTAGTGAGTACAATTGTTCCCTGTAGCATCATGATGACCTCTCGACGACTAGTGAGTACTACAGCTCCTTGTAGCATCACAACAGCCTCTGACTAGTGAGTAATACGGCTCCCCGTAGCATCACAACACCATCTGACTAGTGAATACTACGGCTCCCCGTAGTATCACAACTCCCCCTCTCTAACTTGTGAGTACCACGGCCCCCATAGCATCACAACACCCTCTGACTAGTGAATACTACAGCTCCCCGTAGTATCACAACTCCCCCTCTCTGACTTGTGAGTACTACGACTCCCCGTAGCACCACAACACCCTCTCTCATCACCCCATAATCTCATTCTCACTACAACACCACACTACGTCCACTAACTCATGCTCTGCAGACTATCATAGATAGTTACACACACTTGACCCAAATATGCATCACAGACTCTGACGTCGACCGCCATAACAAAATACCTTCCCCTGCTGAGATCCATAACCTTAAATAATCCCTCGTTGTCAATACCCGAAGGGCTCCCACTGGAACCGTAAATACATGATACACCACTAGTCGTTTCAAACTCAAGATTTTAAATAACTCCGAAATCGGGACATTATACTCGGTCACCACGAAACACCATTACAGAACATCACGATGTCCTGCCTCAACCACTGATCTCCTACTCCCAGCACCATACAGATACAACAATACATTTCCTCTGAACTCCATGAATAATTATTCTTTTTACCCAATGCGCAACTTCAGTGTATCCAAACACTCAATTGGAATACAAAGAAAGCGTTAACGCTTCAGAACATGCTGATGATCCTCCGAAACCCTTTCCCATACCGCTCAAAATCCAAGCAAGAATATACATACCAGCCCGGGAGTTGGTTGCTCGATAATCTTCTATCCACCCCAAAAAGGGCATATACAGTCCATACTTCGACCCAGAAGTTCTCAACTGCCCATACCATCATAACGAGTCTTCCACTTGAAACAGCCCTGACCACCACCAGATTCTTGACCATTGGCCACCTGCCGAGGAGACACCCATCTTTTCTCAGACACATACCACATGCATTATCTCGCTCTGCACCTTTCCTTGATCACCAATGACCTTGGCCTCATGAATTCGAGCCGCAGGTTTTTGTATCCAACCCCTAACCGCTCTTACACAAATCTCTGGTTCCCTCAATAAAATACCCGGTTCTCCCCTACTTAAGGTTCGAACCATCACCAATTGATGCATCAACACTCTACCCCACAGGCGGTTTCTTCCAGAAACATCGCACCTACGCTTGGAAGGTGCCACACAACGCCCCATGATCTCCCCGTGTAGAGATCAAGAAACCTCAAATACCCTAAATCTCCGAAGAAATCCTCAGGAACTTCTCATCACGATTGCCTCTAACCATTCGAAGTCTCATACCATCCCAATACTGAACATCCCAACTGTTCAGTACTATCACTAACTCTTAGACTGAAACAATAAATCATCATACTCCTCATCCTCGACTTCTCAACCCCCGTTCCAACACATGAATCATCACGAGAATAAGGACTCCGCTACCATACTCAATGCCCATCATTGACAGAAGAGCCACCGCTCTTATATACTCGACTGGATTACCCGCTGATACTGCTACCACACGCCCTACTATACTCAATTAGGGTGTAATGTGGTCTTTGACCATATCAGTCCCCACTGACTACCTGCTCATGGTAGATCATTTCCTCGCGGCAGACATGTTGCCTGCTACTCTGGTGGAAAAATCGTCATCAATGTCAACCCGTAGGGTTTACTCCTAAACCCAAAACTGAAATCTCATGCCTCTCCTACTTCCCATAGGAAACATAAATAACACCCAACAAGTCACAGAAGGTGACATCTCCTCAATCGGCTGATTGGTCACTCAGACCGCAATCCCCCATAAAAGCCTTCTCTACTAATCCCTGAGTCTTGCGACTACATCTGACATCTTACCAAGGTACTCTGAAATGCTCTCGACCTCCTTCTCAAGGGATGCCTTTTCGAACTCAATCATGGCCCTTAGGCCTAAAACCCCATCGCATCCAAACTCCACCAATCAATCCTGATCGGACAACCGGAGAATCACAAGCATCATTTGCTAAGAGCTATGGTACTCAGCCCCTGACACCTCTTCTCAATCTGCTACAATACATGGCACTCGAACTATACCATCACCCCTCAATCTGCTAAGATGCATGGTACTCGAACCATGGCATCACTTCCCAATCTGCTCTGATGTATAGTACTCGGACCATAACATCACTCCTCAATCTGGTCCGATGTATGGTACTCAAACCATAACATCACTCCCCAATCTGCTAAGATGCATGGTACTCAAACCATGGCATCACTTCCCAATCTGCTCCGATGTATGGTACTCGAACCATAACATCACTCCCCAATTTGCTAAGATGCATGGTACTCGAACCATGGCATCACTTCCCAATCTGCTACTTAGAACCTTCAGAATACTCCCTATATTGAGTATGGGTCCTCTACTTTCGGTAGTACGGGCCCATACTACCTGCCACATCTACCCATACTTTCCACACGGACCATCCCAGAGCTCCTAAGTAGCAACTCAACCCTCTCGTTCACCAATCCCGTCACGCGTGCTCGCTCCTCAGCGAAATGCTCTACTCTGTTAGCGTACTCATCTGACTAAAGCTACTCCCTAGGCTCTTCCTTGGTTCTCACACTTCTCCGCCATTAGCTGTTGAAGAACTCCTAATGATGCCAGCCATCTACCTCCTGAATATCGTCATACTCACTTAGTAGCTGACTCCCATCGTCGAGAGTTCCACAAAGCACAAAGCAAACAACATTCGGGCATCAAAGCATCTCCTTCAGCACGTAAAACCTCCCTAGGTTATTATCCACGTGCTTTCCTCATACTCGAAGGATATCACCGAACTCTAACATCTTCGCCCCACATGGCCTCTGCTACCCTCTCGGCAGAATCCTCATATGCTCATATAGATACCTTTTCTAGATTACTTCTATACTCGAATCCCCTAAAGGATTCCAACTGAATACTCTCACTCATACTCAAAAGCATATAACAACTCATAGGCCAAGGCATCACAAATCAGGCAACTCTAGTCCTAAGAGATGAAATACCTAGTCTGTATCTAGCATGCATAATATCTCATAAAATGTATCATAAATATCTCATAACACACAAGTAAGGGTATTTTGGGAAATCACCGTTCGGGCTCTGGCTGATTGTACACACTGCTCTTTCTCGCTTTCTCTTCGAACTCTTATTCACTTTTAGAAAATCATTTATTTGAAAACTTTTCTTACTTCCTCAATTTGAGTCCAGATTTACCCGAAGGTGCATCCGAATCCCTCAAACCAAGGCTCTGATACCAACTTGTAACACTGAAATTTCCAAAACTAAAATTTTCATTTAAATGCGCTTAATTCTTAAAACACTTTTCGTAAAAATCTCATTTTGTTTAAATTGAAAAACATAACTCCATAATCAATTAAATAATAATCCAGGATCCTCTAAACATAACTCTTCCTCTGGTGTGTACAATCCAGCTGGTGCCGTCCTGTGATCCTGAGAAAAACCTGAAACACATAACACATAACACGGTAAGCACGAAACTTAGTGAGTTCCCCAAAATACCACATACAACACATATTAGCCACTCGAGGCTATAACTCTGTTGACCCTCTGGTCAATGTGTCTCAGTGGGACCCTCCAGTCCCATAACTTTGTGGACCCTCTGGTCCTAAGCTCGTTGGTCCCTCAGGTCCGGTTTGCTTGAGCCTTCCGGCCTCATGAATCGTTGGACCCTCCGGTCCGGTATATAAACTCCGCATAGCATAAATCACAAAGAAATAATGCATAGCATGTCACATACAACAAGATAACATAATACTCAATGTAAGCACATAAGACCTTTCGGTCACACATAACTACCACTCAAGGTAAAGTATAGTGAGAAGACTCACCTGGAAGCAGAAAGCAGTTATCCTTATACTTGAATCTCGAAGATTGGGACTCTCTGGACCTCTTAAGGTCCAGATCTAAAGCTTATACCACATTGGGATCTCGTATGCATCATATACTATCCAAGAAAGGGTAAAGAAAACCCTAGATTCAAGGATTTTTGCACAAAACAGAAGAAAGGTGTGAAATGCTACCTCAAAATAGAGATCCTTGCTTAGATGTCTCAGAATAACAACCTCCATTGGTCCTTCAAGCTGAATCCCTTCACTTCATTTGAAAAACCACACCAAAATTACTGGATTTCATCACAAGAACTCTTCCTTGGCTCCAATGGCGATTTAGGGTTTCTTACAGGAGATATGAGGCACACCCAAGGTCATAAGTCCCTTTAAATAGGCTCCAACCCCGGAACTTAGGGTTTTCTCTGCCCAGTACCTACTCGGCGAGTCCATCCTAGGACTCGTCGAGTCCGCTCATTAAATCCACGCAGAAAATCTCGACTCGACTCGGCGAGTTGGTCCCTCAACTCGTCGAGTCCCTCCTCAAATCTCAAGATTAACATACCCAATAATTTCCCTGTAAATCCGGATGTTACAAAAACAATATATTAAAACACCATCATAATTTACCATGGAGATATGTACATCGAATAACTTGTAGCAAAAGAAACAAGGAAAAGATTTCTCGTAAGCAACGATGTTTGGACGATGATCTTATAGAACCCAAAATAGAGTTATCTATTGCGTGTGCACACCAAAATAACAATGTTCATAAGCGAAGTATATAAAAACTCCAAACTAGGCATGTTGTTCAACAACTATTCTGGAGTTTCCAGTAGTGATATGCTCAATCCAACTAAACGAAATGTTGGTCAACATGCTGTGAAGTCACTGTTGTTAAAGGCGATCTTACTATTGAAACTTTAGGGGAAAAAAATCATTAAATATATGGGAAAATAATAAATATTATAAGTTGGTCTTCAAACTCGGAAATGAATTTTGTTGAGTGTATCTCTTCTTTTGATGTGTATCTCTTATTTTGATGACATGTAAATAGGCTTGGAAAAAAAACATACATGATGAGAAACCCGAAACTCACACCTCGGTTTGACCGGGGAATCCTCAGATAAAAGAGCGGGGATGGGAATATCCCTAGTCCCCAACCATGGACCCTGTCCTGGTAGATATAAATATATAAAAATAAAATAAAACATATATTTGTAGTAAAATTTATAATACCTAAATTTTGATTCAAGTAAACCAACTCATTAATAATTACTTTGTTGAAATTATATTTTTTATTACTCGTTTATCTAGTTTAACCTCGTGTATAATTTTTATTCTCCTTGGTTTATTTATTTTTACCTGACATATAAACATTCATAATTTTTTTCTACTTAATTTTCCATGTATATATATATATATATATATATATATATATATATATATATATATATATATATATATATATATATATATATATATATATATATATATATATAGTTTATAGTGTTTATGCAATATGGTTTGTAAAATCTATAATCCTATATTGGTAAAATTGAAATTTAGAGTTTTTATTTATGTAAAAGTTTTTATTTTAAAATAGAAAAAGAAATCTCAGATTCCCAGTTGGAGACGGGGATTCATTTATACTCTCCGTTGGAGATGAGGATTGAAACGAGAATTTAGAGATGAGGATGGGGACTTAGATCCCCGCTATTCCCCGACCCTATTTCCATCTCTACATGTAAACAGCGGAAACATGTTTATATTACTCCTTTACTTGCAAACTAAGAAATTATTTAAAATTCAAATAATAGGATAAATTAATATTAATACTAATTAATATATGGTTATTATCCAACCATACGATTACTTACATATTAAGTCCCTCGAGTTTTAGTTTCTAGTTAAGCCACTTTATCATCAATGAATTAATATATCACTCCCCACTTAATTGTTTTTTTTCTTTTTAGAACTTGAACTATGCTTTGTGTGTAACTTGATAGGCTCATGCATCATCAACAATGTTAATACCATTTTGTGTCATTTTAATAAAATGAGATGTTTAAGTGTAAGCACTTCAATTAGGCAATTTGAAATTAATTAGTGATTAAATATATTCTAATAAATAAATATATTTGTTGCCACATGTCGTATTTTCATTTATTTTATCACATGTCATTTGTGGTTATGTTAATTTTTTTTCCACATGACATTTTATGTTTTTTTTTTCATGTTATTAAATTCCACATAATAATAATATGTAAAAATTATAATAAATGCCATAATAAGTGGACATAAATTCTATTAATGTTTTCATTCTAATTCTAAAATTTCCAAATTAGTTTAATGATATAATTACTATAATTCACTAATTACTACATATGACATGGTAAAATTCAACTCTAGCTTTGATTTTATGCTATACACAAACAAATTCTTGAACACAAACAAATTCTTGAACAATTAGTTTAATGAAACAACTTAATATAAGTTATATAGATTATAACATGTTTTTTTTAACATTACAAGAGTTGTAATAGTTCATATTTACTATATTTGTTTAACTTTTTGTTAGATTTAAGTAAAATTGAAGCTTTTGCTCGAAAATTCGAAACTGTTTATCGGATTTCATATTTGTTCATGAAATTTTGGAGTTTTTGAAACAACCAATGTTCACTTATGCGTAGTTATATGTTGCATTGTCTAGAATTAAAAGCAAATATGAATTAAAAATATTAATTTTAGAAAATGATCCTAAACTTAGTAATAAGACATCTAATATTGAAGTATCTACTTATTCATCAACTTTTTAAAATATATCAATAGTTTTTTTATTAGTATACATTGAAGTACTTACTTATTAATCATTTTGTTTGTATTTATTTCGAAATTTTACTTTAAAAATGTTTAATATTTAGACATATATATTCAACTTTTTTAATCAACCCGTATAGTACACGTGTCTCACAACTAGTACTTGATAATATTTGGTCATTATGTGTCAAGAAATTACCCAGACATCATTGGAAGCTAAATAATGCATCACCAACACTCTTTTGGGTTATGTGACATCTTATAATTGCATTTCTATGTGTATTATTTGTATGAACTACTATGTGTATTATGTGTTATTCATGAAAATTTATTTTCAAGCGAGCTTTAAATAGTAGGGAATGTTTAAATTTTCTAAAAGGATTTTAAGCATAACCATTACATTCATGAATGATGGGTTATATCCTGAGCAAAGTCATAGGCACTATTTTTTGGAATACAGTCCCATGCAAGCAGTGACGCCTGTAAGTTATGATTGAAAATTTATATTGTCCTGATCAAGTGGATGTACTTTGCACACCCATTCATTGGTTTAATATGTGATGGTCACATGAGTCCAAAAGTGTTAACTAGTGAAGCCTATATACGAGTTTAGTGAAAGATGATAATACATTGTCTATGCTTTGAGTTTATCATATATGTCCTTAAAGAAAAGGACTTTTGTGAGAGTTGATACTTGGGATGTGGGAATAAGTTATATGAATTGTATTTTTTATTTATGAAGAGTTATTATGTTCATGATTTGACAATGCCCCTATTCAAAATGATTTCTTTCCCCAAGTGATATTAAAGCAAACTTTTAATGAATTTAAAATATTTATGGAAGATTTTACTTTGGGATTGGATTGTTTATGTTATATCATATAACTAACAGATCTTTATGCCCAAGAGTCATTATAGAATGATATATTGCTAGATAATATATGATCTTAAATGGTCACGCTAACAACAACTTGATGCAAATATATTATTTATAGGAAATTGATTCTTGATAGATAAATATACGTCTTTTAATTAATTGGAAATTACTTATTTCATGGAAATATTATTTTTTAATGTTAAGTATCATAATATATCATAAAATATGATTTATTAAGTGTGACATCCCCAAAATCACGGCCAGAAAAGACCGGTTTCATTTATGCTTTTAAAATAATTTCAGAGTAAATCCATTGATTTAAAAGAGTTGCGGAATTTGTCCCCAAAACAAAACATGATAAAATAAAGTTTATCAAAGCATTTCTTAAGGAAATGTATTTTCATTATATATCAAAACTCGGGATGTCATGTTCCGATACAGACACAAAAGCAAAACAATAAAACATAGACCTTGCACAGTTATATACAACTACAAATCTATAAACAAAAACATCTTCACAAGTTCTCCAAATTATGCTCTCGTGCCACTACCTGTAATACAAAGAAATTGAGTGGGTCGGGCTTGGGAGTCTGGTGAGTGTCACACCCCAAAACCAAGAACGGCGGAAACGTTCTGGGACGGAGGACGTCATGTACAGTATTACAACAATGTAAAGTAGTAAACAAGCAACAACATCATCCATTGCATTAATAATATAATTATTATACAATTGTGTTCTGTCAAAGTTTGATAAACACTATAGCATAAATCAAAATGAAAGATGAGTCTTCAACGAGCTCCATCTTCCCTAATCCTTGCATCGGTACCTGTTTATGTTTGACCTGAGGATACAAGTTATTTTGAAAGAGAGTATCAGCTTTGAAGCTGGTGAGATCATAAGTATTTTAGTGTCTTAATTTGTATGTAAGGATTTGTATTTATATGAATTGTAAGTATGAAAATGTTTGTAAACCAACTGTAAACGTTTGAAAAACCCTAGAAATCCCTATGATTCCTATTATAACAGGGAGTCTTCTACCAAGACTTAACTGATTTTTATGTAGCCTTCTACCAAGGCATCTAGTGTCTGTGTGTGTCTCTTGTAAGAGTGAGTATTTCCCAAGTCTGACTATCATTAACCAAAAATATAGTTTTCTACATTATCGTGCGTCGTGTGAATATTCACGAAGTGAATGTAATGGGAAAATGAAATAGTACTATGGTGTAGTACCGAACTACAACCGTACCAATTACCTTAAGTCTAGGGTAATACTTCTAAGTACTGTAGTATTTGTAATAAATAACTACATCGGTACTCAACTGCCTTATTTGAGGGATAAGGTATAATGTGATGTCTAGATCCCAGACTATACGCTCCCCTATCAAAGGGATTTTGGGACCTACCCATGACCCCTGCATGTATGCAAGCCATGAACATCCACATTACTATGATCATGTATACTCGATATAACGATCACAATTGCGTTGTGATTCATCGGTATAGTTAGATCCTGAACTGGTTCCATGCTATAGCACCTAGTGATGTCTATTCTATGTATATGTAAGCGTACTCATGTAAGTGTGATCATGTAATAGTATAGTAATGTACTGTAATGTTCTAGTTGTAATGTATGCTCTCTCTATCTAGCAAGTATAGTAATGTACTGTAATGTTCTAGAAAGTATTGACTCCTGAATGAACTGACTCATTGTTTGATATCGCGTTCTAGTAATAGTTCTAGTATCTTCCTAAACTACCCATATGGTAGTTTACTAGTAATCTAACTGGTATGTATGAACATGGATGTATACCCTTGCTACCCAAGGGCATTGGATGAACTGGAAAGACCTTTTATGACTATATATGTACACATGATATATAACTAATATTTAAACGACCTTCGGACGAGTACCCGATATCCCACCAGACCACATCCAAATCGAGGAAAAGGAAACAGGGTGGATAGCCTTCCTAAGTCTTTTAAACATTACTTATATAACTATACATATAGAGGCATGCAATTTATAATATAAAAGCATAAAATAAGTTTTGTAAAACCTTTCAACATAATTATTATCTAAGAAAAGATCGACTTGATGTCAATCTATAAAACGGTTTGAAAGCATGGGTTTGATAAAACAGTTTAAGTATTAATAAACATTTGTTTGAAACACAATTGTAAATGAGTTTGAAATGAAACATAAAGAGTAAAGTTTAATAAGGAGTTTTAAACATATAAAGTGTTTATGAAAATCATTTGAAGGAAACTGTTTGGTAAAACGGATAATGAGTAGTAAATCATTTGAATGTTGCTTATTAATCACATGTGATTGATATAATAAGTAGCATGATTCTACTTGTATCCCCCCCCCATAAAACATTTAAAAATAGTTAAAACATTGATTAAGGGGTATGAACTCACCTGTTGAAGTGATTGGATTTGAACGGACTGTTATCGTAAGGAATGATCGGACAAGTGCTTGGTGTCAAGTGAAGACTTTAGACACACACAATGATCCTAATTACATATGAAGACATATGTATATAAATAATTAGTTATTAAAACACTAATTATACAAGTATAAGCATTTTAATGCGAGGAAAACACTTTTGGTCAAGTGCTAGGAGGCAAATGGGTTGCAACAAAGGAGTGCAATGCCTCTAATGGGAGTTTATGGTCAAATGACTGTATGTTTTGGAGTTTACAGCCCAGGGGAGTAAACTCCTGACCGTAAACTCACGATAAGGTCTCTAAATGAAGCTTAGAATTAATACAACTCTAGTGGTGAATTGTTCCAAGGCTTAAACAATTGATTGGGCTTCCTATTGACTCCTTTGAGGAGTTCACGACCCTGGGACCACTCCCCCCATGAGTTTACGACGTTAAACTCATGGTAAGGAGTACCATTTGATGTTTTGAGGTTCCTAACACATCAAGGATATGATCTATGTTGGGTTCTAGGCATAAGGAAGGAATGTAGGTGTCATTTGTCCCCTTTATAGGGGTTTACGGACCAAGAACTTGTCTTGGCCGTAAACTCCTCAATACATATGATTCCTTGTGTTTTCTAGGCTATTAACACTTTAGGGTACATGTCTAAATTCAAGCCTAAGCCTTAGGAAGAGTTTGTGGCATCAAAACACCCCTAATTAGAGTTTTCGGCCCATGAACCATTTGGCCATGTGTTTGCGGCCGTGAACACCCATAAGTGTTGGTATTTTGATTGTTTTGCGTCCTAGATACATCAAGATAATGTGCTATGCTAGTCTATTGGCTTAATGAAGGCATTTAGGGTATTTTGGCAACCTAAAATGGAGTTTACGGCCCTGGAACATCCTTGGCCGTGAACTCACTTTTCATCCTTGATTTTAATTGATTTTGGTGTCCTAAACATGCAATGGTGGGTTCTAGTTCGAGTTCCAAGGCTTTGAGGGACTTTGGGACACTTTTAGCCCTTAAAATGGAGTTTACTCCCCAAGTGTTCTTGGGCGGTAAACTCCCAAATCTTGGGGTTTTGGCATGATTTTGATGTTTATAAACACAATCTAAGCTATATAATATAACTAGATCGAAGTACTCACAATTTGGGATAAAAACCCGAAGATCCGTGAGAGAGAATTTGCCTTTTCTCTAATTGGAAATGTAACTAATGAATTATTTGGTTCAGATTTCTATATATAGTCCTGAGATTTTTGGCATAAAATATTTTTATTCCCGGAATGAACTCTAATATCCTAGAGTATTGGAATAACTGTGTTGCACAAAACCCTAGTGCATCCACTCTCCTGATATTTCCTTAAGTGTAAATCCTGAAAAACTGCCAAACTTATACTCGAAGTCTGGAATTTCACTGTAACTGTTCTAACTTCTATTGGATTGATATGGTTTGTTCAGAATGGAAATTTCGGGTTGTCACAGTGAGCATATAGGGTTTTCAACCCACAATAAAAAAAATTATTTAATTTCACCAACCAAGAACAACCTGATTACCCATTCCCGTTATCCTCACTTTACGTCCCTAAAACAACAACTATCACAAGGGACCTAGTCTAGGATTTTCATCGGGACGAACACTACTACAAAGGGGTTTCCTCAACAATGAATGTCCTAAGTCAACCATGAGAGGGATAGAATACAACAAATGAACACCCAAATTCACTACACCTACAGGTTATGAACCTGCTAGCGTTCCACTGAACTGTCTAGAAAAGTCTGTGGTCGTCATCCATATTCTGTTGGACGACTAGATCACAATCACATCGAGGCCTCTCATCATTTTATTTCATCACACAATAACTGTCTACCCATGTTCTACCTAACATATTAGTAGATAAAAATGTATACATTTATATACAGCTTAAAACCTGTACGAATCATTGATTCAATAATTATCTCAAATAAGCAAATAATATACAAACACATATTTTGTAGAGAATAATTCGTATTTATGTGTTAGAAGAAAAGGAATATACACTCAGATAAAACATATACCTAATACATTCAATCGATACTTGTATTAAATCATGTATATAAAAGGGACTATGCACTCACCCGATAAGACGATGATCGGACAGCACCTCGTCTCTTAAAACAATCGTTTCCGATAAAACCGGGATGTTTTCCAAAAAATCGGGCTTCTCGCGGGCAAAGTTTCGGATCGGAAACTTTACTTCTCGGGATCCTTGACGCTTCAGGACTTGCTTCGGGTCTCGGGAATGATATCGGGGCTCAGGGGTATAAGTTGCATGCAAAACGAGGCAATAACGAGCGAGAAAGAAGAATTTGAGCTCTAAAACTCGGCAGTCCACGACATCTATTTATAGGGGTTGATCCCTGCGATTACGCTCGGTGTAACTTCAGAGTACGTTGGGCGTACTCCCTCTACAAGCAGTACGCTGGGCGTACTGGGTGGATCAGACCGGACGAGTCACGACTTCGGATAAGCTCCAAATTAATAATTTTATTTATTTAAAAACTTCAGAAATTCATAACTTCTATATATGAGCTCCATTTTTTTACGTTCTTTATATCCACGCGTAGGTGAGACTATGCTCTACAACTTTCGTTTAGACTCCGTCGGCTAATTTTGACTTTATTTTTATTATATTATTTTTAGTAGGTCAGGACAGGAAAACTCCGTTAGAAATTCATAACTTATTTATCCGACGTCCGTTTTCGTCTGTCTTTTCACCGTTGGACTACTATCAATGAGATCTTCGATTCTCGTTTATATTGTTTCGGCCAATTATCACTCGATCTCATTTTCAAGATTTGGGCTGCATACTGCTAAATCGAAACTTCGAAAAATCATAACTTCCTTATACGAAGTCAGATTTAGACGTTCTTTTTATGCATGCTCTCGGTTTAATGCATTCTACGACTTTCGTTTAGATTACTAAGGCTAAATATCGCTCTATCGTAAATTCACTATTTACGTCACGCAGTGTCGTACCGGTTCTGTCGCGAAACTTTGACAGGTCATAACTTCTTCGTTATGTCTCGGATTTTGGCATTCTTTATATATTCGGAAACCTTGCCACGACCACTACAACTTCCTTCATAGATATCGAGCTTATCTAATATTTTATTTTATCACTTATTTTTATCCTTAATTCATTTAAATCACACAATTAAGCAATAAACACATAATACTCAAACAATACATTCTTTATTATTTCAAAATGAGTTACAAAGGTTAACCTAAACTGTTACACCATCATTAATGCCTAGCCTAGAAACACGGGCGTTACATTAAGTCATGTACATTTTTGTGGGTTAGAAAGACGTTTGTCTTTTAGCTAAAAGGATAAAGTTTTATATTTTATAAAGACTTGAAGATTTTTTTATATAAATAATATATTGTCTTTTTCTTTATAAAAGTGTAAGCATGGCTAGATAATGGAGACATGACATTTAACTTGTTTTAACTAGGGGGCATGCTTTAAAAGCATGACATTAAAATATAATAAGAAGCATGACATATCTAAAAGTGTTAAGACCTAATAGGTAATGTTTTGGTTTTATGAAGGTTTTCATTCTTCTCATTCGGCAAGCCAAAAAACCATAAAATTTTTGCCTCCCCTTTTCCATATTCTATCTTGTTTTGTCTTTTAAAGTGTTAAGATCAAAGTAAGAATAATTTTGATACTTTACTAAAAACTCTCATTTAGAACAAAATCCTTATTTTGTTCTTAAAGGCTTAAAAGATTCTTTTATTACAAGATGTACTAGCATCTTAACAAGTTGGCTAAATGTTGGTGGATAGTTCTAGAGAGTTTATTCCTTGGAGCTTAAAACCATCTTCATCAACTTCCTAATTTCCAAAAGGAACCAAAGTCTTCAAAGGTTGTAATGCTTTCTTTTTTGGTTGTTTTAATCTTTATAAGTCTTGCAAAATGATTTTTTTTGTGAGAATAAAACTAGTTTTATTTTGTTCAAAATCAAAGTCTTCCATTGCCATTGTTTATGTTTTTGAAATAATATTTTGAATAAAATCCCAACAATTAATACTAGAGCCACTTTTGCAATATTAGTTAGATTAATGTTAAGTTGATGAAATCTTTGTTTTTGGAAAACATAGATGATTTTCTTTTTCCAAGAAAAATTCATACATATTTTTTATGACAACTTTAAAATGTTTATAATTGTTATTATTTTACTAATAGTTTATATGGACCCAACTTGCATGATTGTATATGTTATGTTCGTTGGATTAGTGTCTAAGCCCGTAACTATATTTGGTAAGCCATTGACTCGGTTGTGCATGGTCCTTTTGGGTTGCCTTCTCCAAAGCAACTTGACAAGGTAATTTAAGGAGAGAGAGAGAGAGAGAATATTATGGTTTATTAATATATTATAAGAATAATATATTAAAGGAGAAATCATATTTATTTAATTAATATTGGTCATAAATTAATTAGGAATTAATTTGGTGACTAAAAGAGATTAATTAAATAAAGGGGTATAAACTGTCAAATGTGTGATAGTTGAGTTTTGGGTTAAGGAAACCTAATGGACTAAGGAGGGAACGAAATTATGATGGGGATCCATCATATTTTCGTCCAAGGCCTTATTCCAGAAGGTTTCTTGGGCTGCTTGGTGGCTAAGCTGTCCATTAGGGTTTAGAATGAAACCCTAGCAGTCTGCAAGTATAAATAAGACCCCAGGTTATGGAAATCGGCTACACCTTCTTCTAAGAGAACCCTTGTAACGTCCCAAAAATACGAGCCAAAAATTTCATTTTTAAAACATATACTTAGCAAACATTAGAAATAAAACGTTCACCAATCATATCATTTCATAAAAGTTATCGCATGTATTGAAAAACATTTTATAAAACATAATAATGTCAGAGTGCAAATTCCCAGGATGATCTCATAGTGCGAAATACAAGGCATGTGTGTGATGGGCCGCTACCGCACCAGCTCCTTCGAAGAAAAGGTACCTGAAACCAAAACTGAAAACTGTAAGCACGAAGATTAGTGAGTTCCCCCAACATACCACATACCATACAATCACATAACATACATATATTGTCAGGCGCATCTGGGTGCCCGACCTACCCCTTCGGTCCTCTTGACCGGATACTGACCAGTATATCTGGGAGTTTGCCTCCCATTCGGTCCTCTCGACCGAATACTGACTAGCATATCTGGGTGCTGGTCTCCCCTTCGGTCCTCTCGACCGGGTACTGGGGACTATTTCACCCCTACTACTACCACATAACACATATATCATATAGTCTATCTAGCATGGCTGGGCATGACCACCCCTTCGGCTCTATCGACCGGTAATCTGGGGGACTATATCCCCCCCTACTGTCACTAGCACATAACATCGTATCATACTAGCACAATAACATAACACAGGTAGTAGCAACCCTAGATGAATATCACAGAGACAATCATATATCATACAACTCCTACTGATGGGGCCGACATTGTGGTCGTAGACCCACCGCTACTGGAAGGTAACTCACCTCAAAGTAGCTGCTGATCAGTGTGGGAATTGAATGTCTTCTGCTACTGCTGCTCCGGAAATCCTCCGACTATAATTCCCACAAAACACTCAGTCAAATACTGGTAACCGACCTCAGGGTAAAGTGACCATTTACCCCTAACCAAACCAAGAGTCAAAGTCAAAGTCAACTGTCAGTTGACCCGACTCGCCGAGTCCCTATCCCTTTGTCTGACCACCATCCCGTCTCTACTCGTCGAGTTAGGCATTGACTCGACGGGTTTTCCTTTTAACCCAAAGTCCAATAGTCCTTCATCCTATTCGCCGAGTTGTATGAACAACTCGTCGAGTTCATCTTCATCTGAAGAACACTCTATGCTGCGACTCGCCGAGTTGTATGAACAACTCGCCGAGTCTGTTCTTGAGGCAAGAAGATTGCCTTGAACTCGCCGAGTCATGGCATTGACTCGCCGAGTTACTTCATGAGTGAGTCTGGCTTCCGACCCACCGAGTCACACACCATGACTCACTACTCCAACCCGCAAACACGAAAAGGGGGAAAACTCGGGGACTCGCGACTCGACTCGCCGAGTCTGCCACATGCAAATACTATATACTTGATTTTGCTTGAATCCAGCTCATGCTATTCATACATCTGGGTTTCTAGGGCTTGATTAACACGTAAAGTTTCCAACTTTACGTGTAAATAAACACCAATGAAGGTTTTAGGGCTCAAAATGCACCAAAAGGGTAGATCTAGGGCTTTCATGCAATATGGCTCCATAAAGGCAGTAGATCCGAGCTCCTGGAGCTCAATCATGCCTAGATCTAAAGGTTAATCGACTTATTACATATCCTAAATCATACCCAAGCTTGGAAATGGCTCAAAGAGGACTTTAATGGAGCTATAAGGGACTACAAGCATGAAAACAGAGGGAAACTGAGTTATATCTCAAGGGAAACACTTGAAATAACACCAAGATATCTGGCCTCCTTCTTCTCTTCTTGATCTACTCTTCTCTTCTCTCAAAATCTTCAAGAAACACACCAAGACACTTCAATCTCACAAGGAACAAGGGTTGGATGATATCGGGAGCTCTGAGGGTGAAGGGGGCGAGGTTGGGGCGCATAAGGTTGGTTTAAATAGGGTGTAAACCCTTGAAATAAAGGGTTTCATCAGACAGCGGGGACTCGCCGAGTCGCCAACTTAAACATATTCCAAATCCCGTCTCTACTCGGCGATTCGGGCCTACAACTCGCCGAGTCCAAGGCTAAAAATGCAAAACACTTAGATAAATTTTACATACCAGGAACCATGTGCTACAAATCTCCCCCACTTATTTTAGACTTCGTCCTCGAAATCTGTTGTTCGATCCTGAAACAGCTCGGGGTAATGCTCCATCATTTCTTCCACCAGCTCCCAAGCGGTGCTGCCATTGCACCTTCACTAATTCCACCCTCTTGTTCCTCAGATCCTTCGACTTCCGGTCGAGGATTGCGACTGGGCGCTCAATGTAATTCAAGCTGTCATCCACCTGTATATCCTCCAGCGGCACCACCGCCAAATCATCCACTAGGCACTTCTGCAGCTGGGAGACATGGAAAGTGTTGTGGATCTGACCGGGCTACAACCCTGAATGGACCAATGTATCTTGGGCCCAACTTGCCCCACTTCCTGAATCGAATGATGCCTTTCCAAGGCGACACCTTCAGGAGAACCATATCCCCGACCTGGAACTCCAAGTCTGATCGATGCTTGTCGGCGTAGCTTTTCTGTCGACTCTGTGCAATCTGAAGCCTGCTTCGAACCCGCTGGATTCTCTCGGTCATCTTGAGCACCACCTCGGTGCTCCCCATGACCCTCTGGCCAACTTCACCCCAACATACCGGGGTCCTACACCTCCTTCCGTACAACATCTCGAATGGAGGACGGTCAATACTCGCGTGGTAGATGTTGTTGTATGAGAACTCAGCCAAGGGAAGATAAGTATCCCAGCTACCATCGAAATCTATCACGCATGCCCATAACATATCCTCCATAGTCTGGATGGTCCGCTCGCTCTGACCATCCGTCTGCAGGTGAAAGGCGGTGCTAAAATGCAGACGAGTGCCCAACTCATCATGAAACTTCTTCCAAAACCTGGAAGTGAACCACACATCTCGATCTGATATCACTGACACTGGCACCCTGTGCCGCGCCACTATCTCCATGATATAGATATCGGCAACTTTTCGGCCGAGATAGCTCCTGGATTGGAATAAAATGGGCGCTCTTGGTCAACCGATCCACGATGACCCAAATCGAATCTACTCCTCGCGCCGTCCGGGGAAGCTTTGTGATAAAATCCATCGTAATATCTTCCCATTTCCACAATGGGATATCCAGCGGCTGCATCTTGCCGTGCGGTCTCTGATGCTCGACCTTGACCTTCCTGCAGGTCAGACACCGCTCGACGTACCACACCACATCCCACTTCATGCAGGGCCACCAATAGTCTACACGAAGATCCTTATACATCTTCGTCGCCCCTGGATTAATAGAGAATCGGGATTTGTGCACCTCCTCCATCAAGATCTGGCGCACGCCTCCATGGTACGGCACCCACACCCTACGGTGTAGTGTCAATAATCCTCGGCTATCATAATCGAAGGAGGCGACTTGACCCACTATTCGCTCGCTCTTCCGATGCTCCTCCTTCATATCCTCCTGCTGAGCTTCCCGAATCTGCTCTAACAGTGGAGTCACTGCCGTCATCCTCATACACACCTCCCTGATCGGTGCCGCCTTATGGCTAAGCACATCGGCCACCACATTGGTCTTCCCTGGGTGATAAAGGATCTCGCAATCATAATCCTTCACCACGTCCAACCACCAACGTTGCCTCATGTTCAGATTCGGCTGATCCATGAGGTACCTCAAACTCTTGTGGTCCATGTAAATAGTACACCGAACCCCGTAGAGGTAATGCCGCCAAATCTTGAGGGCGAAAACCACCGCCCCAACTCTAAATCATGCGTCGGGTAGTTCGCCTCGTGAGGCATCAGCTGCCTCGAGGCATAAGCAATGACATGCCCCCTCTGCATCAATATTGCGCCTAAGCCTGAGATAGACGCATCACAGTATACCACAAAATCCTCTACGCCCTCAGGCAGGGCTAAGATTGGCGCCTCGCACAATCTCTGCCTTAGAATATCAAACGCTGCCTGATGCTCAGCCCCCCATCGAAAGACCACGACTTTCCTAGTCAACCGTGTCAGGGGTACGGCTATCTTTGAGAAATCCTGAATGAATCTACGATAGTAGCCTACTAATCCTAGGAAACTCCGAATCTCGGATGGAGACTTCGGAACCTCCCATCTCATCACGGCCTCCACCTTGGCCGGGTCTACTGAAATCTCGTTCTGGTTGACGAGGTGCCTAAGAAACTGCACCTCGCGCAACCAAAACTCACATTTGGAGAACTTGGCGTACAAGCTCTCCTTCCTCAAGGTCTCCGAAACCTCTCTCAGATGCTCCCCGTACTCCTCCTGTGTCTTTGAATAAACCAAGATGTCATCAATGAAAACTATCATAGACCGATCCAACATCGGTCTACACATGCGGTTCATGAGGTCCACGAACGCGGCAGGAGCATTGGTGAGCCCAAACGGCATCACCACGAACTCATAATGGGCATAACGCGTCCGAAACGCGGTCTTCTGTATATCCTCCTCTCTAACCCTCATCTGATGATAACCTAAACGCAAGTTGATCTTATAGAACCAAGATGCTCCCTGTAACTGATCAAAGAGGTCATCAATCCTCGGGAGTGGGTAACGGTTCTTCACCGTTACCTTATTCAGCTCCCGGTAATCTATACACATCTGATGCGACCCGTCCTTCTTCTTCACAAACAGGATCGGGGCTCCCCAGGGTGAACTGCTTGGTCGAATAAATCCCTTGTCTAGCAGCTCCTGCATCTTGGGAGGAGCCAACCGATAGGGTGCCTTGGCTATCGGAGCCGCACCAGGAACTAGGTCGATCCTGAACTCTACCTGACGCTCCGGAGGTATTCCAGGAATCTCCTCCGGGAACACATCAGTATAGTCTCGCACCACTGGAACCTCGCTCACCATCACCTTACCCGTCTCCCGGGTATCCATTGTTGGAATAGTGTCTAAGGCTGCAACTATATTAGGCAAGTATTTGACCCGATTGTGCATGGTCCTTTTGGGTTGCCTTCACCATAGCAACTTGACATGATGATTTATTATGAGAGAATAAATATTATTAATATATTATGAGAATAATATAAGGAATAATAATATTGTTATTTGATTAATGTAAGTCATAAATTAATTAGAATTAATTTGGTGACTTAAAGAGATTAATTAAATAAGAGGGTATAAACTGTCAATTATTTGATAGTTACACTTTGGGCTGTAAATCCTTTATGGATAGGGTTGGACGATTTCTAGGGCTTGGGATAAGCCACAAATCGTCCAAGGGCTTATCTTGGAAAGGATTTGGATTGCTTTGAGGAAAGATTATCCAACTAGGGTTTAAGGGTGAAACCCTAGGAGCCTTACAAGTATAAATAGACCCTTGGGGCAAGGGAAATTGGCACTTCTACTAAAGTAAAGAAACCCTGGCCGATTTCTATTCCCTCTCCTCTCTCTCTCAAATCATCCTCTTGCTAGTTGGTGTTTGTAAGCCATTAGAGGAGTGACATTTGTGACTCTAAAGCTCCAAGAACTAGAAGATCAAACAAGTGTTTCAAGGTATGCTTCTAATTCTGATTTTGTATTGTTCTTATACTCCATTAGTCATTAGAAGTCTTGGATCCAATGCATGTTTAATTAGAGAAACCTAGATCCAAGCATTAGGGTTCGCATGTGCACATAGGAATGTTCATATGGCCAAAACCCATCATCCATAACATACACGACATATCCCGCGCAACCCTGCTGAAGGTAGCGCCTAGCTCTCGCTGCTGAACACACTGCAGGTCCACACTGTGGCCTCTCGCCGTGGATCGCCAACTCTCCCCCACTTGGGTTCCCGATCCGCACTAACTGTTGTGCGCAATCTATCACCGCCCCATTAGGGCTCAACCAATCCATGCCTATAATCACCTTGTTCCCCCGCAAAGGGATGGGAACCAAATCCACCAAATAGCGCTCCTCAAATAACCTTAGGACACAATCCCTGAATACTGCTGACGCTCGCACCGATCAATCATCGGCAATCTCTACCTCTGAAGGGTGGTCCAACATGCCCGAAGACTCAGCAAACCTCTTGCTAAGCGCAAGGGAAACAAATGATCGGGTGGCACCCGAGTCAAACAACACCTGAACAGGGATACCGTTCACATGGAACGATCCTAACGCATATACACATAGCACATATCAATATCATAACATCATAAAAATAAGATAGAGGGAAAGAATCATACCCGTCACCACATCGGGTGCGGCGCGTGCCTCCTCTGCAGTCAGCTGAAATGCCCGACTCCTCACCACTGGAGCCTCTGCCTTGCCCTGCCGGCCATCTGTAATCCGCAGGGTAGCTGGAGCTGGCGCCTTAACCGGCGTTGATGTTGTCAACTGGGGGCAATTGGCCTTCTTGTGGCCCATATGGTTGTAGTGGAAACACAGCAACTCAGACGTCTGTATCACAGGTGCAGGGGAGGTACAATCCTTGCTAAAGTGCCTTAGCTTGCCGCACTTGTAGCAGCCTGACGATCCCAACTTGCACGCTCCCTCGTGCGTCTTGCCGCATTTCCTGCAGCGGCCCCACCCCTGTTGGCCTTTCGGCCCCGCATCTAGTCCCTTGGGCTTCTTCCCCGAAGCCCCCATAACATGCCCCTCCTCCGCCTTCCTCTTCCGGATGTGCTCCAGATCTATCTCCCTCTCCCTTGCCCTGGCAATCATAGATTCCAGGGTAGGGCAAGCTGAAAAACTGACATGCTCCTGAATATCAGCTCGTAGCATGTCATGATAGCGGGTCCTCCTCATATCCTCATCACCCGCGTACTGGGGCACTAGCAACGCCCTCTCCCGGAACTTGGCGATGATCTTCGCCACAATCTTCGTCGTCTGTCTCATGTCTAGGAACTTCCTGGCCAGCTGCTGAAGCTCGACAGCCGGTGCAAACTTTGCCCTGAACCTGGTCACGAAGTCCGACTAGGTCATAGCCTCGACAGCCGAGGCTCCCAACGAGTCACCAATGGACTCCCACCAACCCCTAGCTCGATCTCTCAAACATCCTGCTGCATATCTCACCTTCGACACCTCAGGGCAGAAGCTAGTCAACTGTGCAGACTCAATATCTACAATCCATCACCTGGCGGCTATGGGGTCCTTCACCCCGTGAAAATCCGGCGCACCACTGCCCCGGAAGTCCTTGAAGGACAATGTGCGAGATCCCAACTGGCCAGATGCCATGTCGCTCCTGAATGCCCGGAGGCGATCCTCCATCAACTCCAATATCCCTTCCTTGATCGACCCGAAGATAATGGGGGTCGACTCAAGGATGCCTCTGGTGATCTCTGACGCGATGAACTCGCGTAGCCCCTCATCTACTGGCTCGGAACATGATCCCGAACCCGATCCCTCTCCTGTATTGCCAACTGCTGGCCTCGAGCATAGTACCACCATTCTAAAACACATAAATAATAACCGTTAGCGATACTGATACCTCTGGAGGGATCACACCTACTACAAGTTTCTTGGTCTTATCTTGGCCTTCCTCGGTTCGGGTACAGATCCTCTGCTTTCAGTAGTACAGGCCCATACTACCTTCCACATCTATCCGTACCTTCTCCAAGGACTGCCTTGACTCCACCAAGTCCTTTTCACTACCGTTGATCGCTGCTATACTCATCCTAGGCTTGCCTTAGGAAAATCTCTAACTCCACCCTACCCGGTCCTCAACTGCTAAAGGCCTCCTTGTAATGCCAGTTAGCCATTGCCTGAATACCATCACATGTGGTGAGGCTCAGATAATCATTCGAGTAACAGACTCGGCTCTACAACGGTTAGACTCAGACAAGAGCTACGTAATAGAGCCAAATCCAACACTCTAAGATTATTCAACTCTGATCACATGTGACGTGACGTATTCACCTAATGTCTAACTCCCATCACTCAGAGTCCCACGAAGCACAAAGCAAGCATCATTCAGACAACAGGAAACAATCTCAAGCAAATTCGTCCTCATAAAGAGAATCTGACTAGCATACAATGCTAAACTCATACTATCAGGCACAACCTAAACAGGCTATCCTATTGCTGTCTACTCAATTCTAGCATGCAATTTTCATACGCTGAAGCACATAAGGCATCACTCCTAGATCCTTAGTCCTCGTCTAGCATGTTGTTCTACCGAAACTGATAAACATGACATAAGCTTGTATGAGTACTTTGGGGAATACTTACTTGAGCTCGGCCGGTCGCGCACATCACACACTTCGTTCCTTCTTAAAACTCTTTACTTAGCTTTTTAGAAAATATTTTCTTCTTTAAAATCTTTTAATCCCTCGATTTGAGTTCAGACACCGCCGAAGGTGTGTCCGAATCCCTCAAACCAGGGCTCTGTTACCAACTTGTAACGTCCTAAAAATACGAGCCAAAAATTTCATTTTTAAAACATATACTTAGCAAACATTAGAAATAAAACGTTCACCAATCATATCATTTCATAAAAGTTATCGCATGTCTTGAAAAACATTTTATAAACATAATAATGTCAGAGTACAAATTCCCAGGAGGATCTCATAGTGCGGAATACAAGGCATGTGTGTAATGGGCCGCTACCGCGCCATCTCCTTCCCCTTCGAAGAAGAGGTACCTGAAACCAAAACTGAAAACTGTAAGCACAAAGCTTAGTGAGTTCCCCCAACATACCACATACCATACAATCACATAACATACATATATTGTCAGACGTATCTGGGTGCCCGACCTACCCCTTCGGTCCTCTCGACCGGATACTGTCTAGTATACCTGGGAGTTGGCTTCCCCTTCGGTCCTCTCGACCGGATACTGACCAATATATCTGGGAGCTTGCCTCCCCTTCGGTCCTCTCGACTGGATACTGACTAGCATATCTGGGTGCTCGTCTCCCCTTCGGTCCTCTCGACCGGGTACTAGGGACTATTTCACCCCCTACTACAACCACATAACACATATATCATATAGTCTATCTAGCATGGCTGGGCATGACCACCCCTTCGGCTCTATCGACCGATAATCTGGGGGACTATCTCCCCCCCTACCGTCACTAGCACATAGCATCGTATCATACTAGCACAATAACATAACACAGGTAGTAGCAACCTTAGATGAATATCACAGAGACAATCATCTATCATACAACTCCTACTGGTGGGCCGGCATTGTGGCCGTAGACCCACCGCTACTGGAAGGTAACTCACCTCAAAGTAGCAACCCTAGATGAATATCATTCACGAAGCCGGTCTATAAGGTGGGTATAAGGTTGATGCCTATAAAATGGCGCTTAATGGGTGTACACTCACACCCACCGCTTGCTTGACTGATGGAGGGTCGTTAGCCGAACGGGTAGGATAAGGCAATCCTCTCCTCATTAACAAGTATAATGAATCTATATAAAGTAACTAAACTGTAACATCCCAAAATTCAAGGCCAAAAATTTTGTTTTGATTAAGTTATAATATAAAACCATCAGTAATAAAACATTCATATTCATATCTCATGTCAAAACCAAAGTGTCAATAATCAAAGCATTTTATCTTAAAACCATATCAGAGTGTAATCCCAAAGATCTCATGTGCGGAAAACATAGTGTGATGCGTTGAGATCAAGCCGGCTCCTTCCTTTGAAAACGAGTACCTGAAACCAAAACTGTAAACCGTAAGCACAAAGCTTAGTGAGTTCCCCCATCATACCACATACCATACAATCATATAATGAACAGCTAGGAGATACGGGCCTCGCCCACACTCCACTATCTCTGAGATACGGGCCTCGCCCACACTCAGCTACTAAACCATAACATACAAGTATATACAATCATATATTGAACAGCTAGGAGATACGGGCCTCGCCCACACTCATGGAGATACGGGCCTCGCCCACACTTCGCTAGCTAGGAGATACGAGCCTCGCCCACCCTGATGGAGATACGGGCCTCGCCCACAGTCTGCTAGCTGGGAGATACGGGCCTCGCCCACACTCCACTATCTCTAAGATACGGGCCTCGCCCACACTCAGCTACTATCACATACATCATAACACAAACAAACTATCAAACATACCTGGGGTGTCCGAACTACCCTTCGGTCCTAACAACCGAACTTGGGGACTATTCCCCTCCTACTACCACTATCACATATAACATATCATGCCAGCATATAAACATATCATCACATACTGTCAGACATATCTGGGGTGTCTGACCTACCCTTCGGTCCTAACAACCGAACTCTACTACTATCACATATAACATATCATCCCAGCATATAACATAGCAGGTAGTAGCAAACCTAGATGATATCACAAAGACAATCATCTAACATACAACTCCTACTGGTGGGCCGGTATTGTGGCCGTAGACCCACCGCTACTGGAAGGTAACTCACCTCACACTGCTGAAGTCCCGAAGACACAATCCCACACTTGCTGAAGTCCCGCAGACTCGACCCCAGCTGCTGGCTGACAGATTCCCGAACTGTCAACACCAAAATAACACCCAATTAATAATTGGGTCCCAATATATAACCATAAGTACATTCTTTGGGTAATTACTACATTACCCCTAGCTTGGCTTATTTAAGCCCAAGGCCCAATCCATAGGCCCAAAGTCAATTAGGAATCAAAGCCCAACACATGGCCCAATTTTCCAAATTGGGCCTAGGCCTATACATGGTCTCATTCTAAGGCCCAACATCATATAATCATTAGGGCCCAAACTATGGCCCATCTATGGCCCAATTTTCCAAATTAGGCCCAAACCCCTTACATAGGCCTTACCTTAAGCCTATTACATTATTATAGTCCAATTGCTTGACTTTGGATGGCCCATTAATAACCCAACCATCAAGGCCCAACAGAAAGGCCCAAAAATAAATCCAAGTGAAATTAGGGTTTTCACATAAAATGATGATTAGGGTTAAGTCTTCTCACTTAACCCATTAAGGACTTCATCCATTAAGTCCAATATTACTTAGATTAATTTCTTGACAACGATTATTATTTAATATCTCCAGTTATTAAATAATTCCCATGTGTCCCGATTAATTCCCCAAATTAGGGTTTTATTGGCATTGCGGTTCTTCCGTCCCAAATGTTAGCCCATTTATCAATCTATTGGGCTTTAGGTCCATTAGGGCTTTATTGGGCCTACTAGGCCCACTAGAATGTCATTAGGCCCACTAAGGTTCTATTGGGTCAATTAAAGTCCATTAGACTCATTAGGGTTTTCACTAAGCCCATTTGGCTACATTGGGCCCATTAGCCTAACAAGGCCCATTAGGGTTTCAAGCACCCTAAACGAATCACACCTGACGAGAAGACACACTGCCACCCGACACGGCGGCCGGTGGCGACAGCCACCACCTAACAGTGGTGGTTTGATTTTTCCGTTCATTATTCCAGTTTTTTTTACAATTACAATAAACTCATGAAATAAACACACACACACTATACTAAATAAACATACACCCGCAACCACCCTTGTGGTGGCCGACGGTGGCACGTGGCGGTAGCCACCACGTCACGGTGGTGGTAGTGGCTATTCCCGACTTTCCGGCTAGACAAAACACACACAACACCCAAATAAAAGCAAAATCGCACAGCCACCTCCCACGGTGGCTGATGGTGACGAGCCAAGGCAGCGACGGAAAGAAGTAGAATAACTAGCGGCAGGTGGTGGGATTTGCGATGACAACCACTGTAACAACGGAAATTTTTAAACAATTTTTTTTTATTTCAAAAGAAAGTATTTTCATCCAAAAAAAGGCATAAACATTCAACGTGTCATATCATAATACAAATCATATGAATCCCAAGATCATAAATCATCTATCAGTGTGTACAGATCACGCCGGCGCCTTCCCACGATCCTCGCTAGTACCTGAAACACATACACAACAACTGTAAGCATAATCGATTAGTGAGTTCCCCAAAATACAACTTACGCACATACGCCTTTCCAGGCCCTGACCTTCCGGTCCATGTGTCTCAGGGGACTTTCGTCCCTGCTGGGTAAACCTTCCGGTCCTACCCACGCCAACCCTTCGGTCCACACTACAATGCCTTCCGGCCCATAACATATTCGCCTTTCGACCCATAACATAATGCCTTCCGGCCCACATTAAACATATCATACATAGCACATATAACAATTAACTTATCACATATAACACATATGTCTCATATCATATCCGACCTTCCGGTCACACAATCAAACCCTTCCGGGTACAGTATAGTGAGAAGACTCACCTCGTGAATATCGATAGCTAGCAAATCCCGAAATCACTCGTGCTCGATCCTCTGAGCTACAATCTCCCTATAACATCATACATCTCTTATTAACACTTTTTATCTCTAAGGTTGACTATCCCTAAGAAGTCAACACAGGTCAACTCTGGTCAACGGTCAACTTTGACCGGACTAGGCGAGTGCACAAGGGCAACTCGGCGAGTCTAGACGTTTTCACCAACTTTCTAGGATTCCCTTCTTACACGTCGAGTACTCCCCCTGACCCGACGAGTTCCACCTGGAAGAATCGCGGGGCCACCCCGACTCAACTCGCCGAGTCTCAAGAACAACTCGGCGAGTCCCAGCTCGACTCAGACCACTTGACCACCCTTCCCTAACTCGCCCTGAATCACTGAGTCAACCCATGACTCGACTGGACCACTCACTGGCCGATCCAAGGCAATCTTCAAGCTACTCGCCGAGTCTGATCATCGGACTCGGCGAGTCCATGCCATGCAATCACTCAAACTCACTTCTAAGGTCAGATCTGTTCCATCAATTCATAGATCTGGCCTTCCTAGACTGATTCACCACGTAAAGCCCCAAACTTGGTGTACATACAACCTCTATATGACCATATATGAAGGATTATCCACAAATATCACTAATCAAGGTCATAATCTCCATTGCTCTTCATAAAGCTTGATGAATGAGGCTCTCTGGACCTCTATGGATCCAGATCCAAAGCCTCATCACAAGAAAGGGACTATTTGGCCATCAAATCAACGCAACAAAGGTCACAAGAACCCTAAAACCAAAAATGCTTCACAAAACAGAAGATGAGCCGAAATCATACCTTTAGATCGAAGATCTAAGCTTCAAATCCACAAAATAGCAACCTCCTTTGCCTCCTCTTGGCTAGAACCTCCTTCTTCTTTGCTAAACAACACACAATGGTCAAGAATTGCTTCCTTTCTCTCTCAAATCGCTAAAGCACTCTAGGGTTTCACTCTATGGACTGTTGGGTACAAATGACAACCATAAGGCCCCTTTAAATAGGTCCCAAACCCGAGAAATTAGGGTTTCATTAAACAGCGCGGACTCGCCGAGTCCATATCCTGGACTCGCCGAGTCCAGACGAATCCCGCGTCTAGAATCGCGACCCTACTCGGCGAGTCTGAGCTCCAACTCGCCGAGTCCCCTCTCAAAACACCAAAATCAAAACAATAAAGATACCTGGAAATTCGGGCTGTTACAGCCACCATGGCCGACTGCCATGTTGGTTCTCCACGGCTTCTACTCGATAGAGGCCCAAACCTACGAACACAACAGCCCCTCGGGGTAGCAAACGATGACCGGAGCGACATACTTGAGCCATACGGAGGTCGCGACTGAGAAATAGCACCTTGAGAACGATGAGGAGGATGAATGGAGGCCATCGTGGACTGAAGTAACGTTGTCCGCCGGCTAGCGGCGCTTTCGTCTTCAACTGATGGAGCATAATGGTGGCAGCGAACACACCCGAAACTCGTCGTCGACTTGCTCTCGCCGGGCGCTAGGGGCTGCGATGTGTTGGCGGATCGGAAACGATGGTTGACGACCTCAACAGAAGTGGTGGTGCGGCGTCGGAGGACGAAGAAGCGAGACCGACGGCTGGAGGAGGGGGTATAAGGAGATGACGGCTGCAAGGGTTTTGGCTAGGGTTAGGGTTACATAACCTTATATACCCGATCCCATTATAAAAGTTTGCCATAATGACCAAAATGGTCCCTCCAGCTCCAAAATAAATTTGAAATAGATCCATATTTTACCTTAACAGCCCCTCCATCCTAATTTCTTTCAAATTAAGTCAATAGTTTACCCTTTAAGCCCCATCTTCTGAAATCCTTACAAATAAGGTTATGAATTTACCAACCAGCCCCTATGTTTCCAAAATCTCTTCATTTGAGTCCCAAAAATTTACCAATTAGTCCCTGCCTTCATAAATATTTACAGAATGAATCTGAAACTTACATTTTAACCCCCAATCTCTATAAAGTGTGACAATTAGTTCTACGAGACCATCATTTGATATATAGTTATTTATTTTAGGGCTTCTATTCATTCATTTATTTAACTAATAAATAAACAGATGTTACATAAACGATTTTACAAAATTCTCAATCTTAGTTACTTTAGGCAAAGTGAATTGATGCAATCCCATGAAATTACACTTTGTACCCTTGCTAAGAAGTTAGTGGAGTGTGTGTGGTTAACCGACACACAAATTGGTTTCTACGCAAAGGTGGCAAATGGTGACTCATTGTTTGTCATAGTTTGATGGAGCGTGTGTGGTTAACCGACACATCGAATATGTGATTGTAAGAATGAGGGCACCATGTATATTTTCATGGTTATTCACACCCGCTTTGTGATCCTCGGCATCCGATTCACAAACTAGAGGGGCATATCGAGATTTAAACATGCCATTGAAAAGTTCAATGAATCTCAAAGGAATCTAGGAGTTTATTCAATAAATTTAAAACTTAATCTCTTTTATGTTTTTCATAGTGAAGAATTAGTGAATCGTCATTCACTTACCATCAAATTATTTGCATGTTAGATTATGACATCCCTTTTCTAATATGTAAATAATGTTGTTGGTTCCTAGCCCTATTTTCTCCTTTTGGGTGTTTAATTAGAGATTCATTTCTAACCAAACTTTGTTCTTTTTCAGATGTCAAACTCAAACAACAACAATGCTTCCGGCTCAAACTCCTCCGACTCGTTCTCACTCATTAATTTGTGTGGGAGAGTGATATTCGACGGGTCCAATTTCAATGATTGGATCCACAACATCCGAATGGTCACTCTTTACAAGGACAAAGAGTATGTTCTCGATAAGGAGCTGAAGGAGGTGAACATCAACACTGCTACTCCCGAAGAGATCGTTGCCTTTGAGGCCCATGAGCATGATGCTACGAAAGTCCATTGCATCATGTTAGCGACCATGACTGCTGAACTTCAAAAGTCCTATGCGGACTACTATCCCTATGAGATGCATTAAGACTTGGTGGACCGTTACCATCAAAGTGCGAGGCAAGAGAGGTATGAGATCATCACTTCGATGATCACTGCCAAAATGGGCAGTGGAGAATCCCTTACCGCTCATCTGCAAAAGATGCAGAGATATGTCAATCGTCTGCTAAAGTTGAATGTTAACTTTGATGAAGACCTGGAAATTGACATTATCCTTCACTCCTTGCCTCCCTTCTACAACCAGTTACACATGACTTATCATATGAATAAATAAGAGGTCACCTTGAGCAAGCTCCAAGGATTGCTAAGAACTGCTGAGAGCAATCTCAAAGACAAGTCTGTTGCATCAACTCCCACTCTAACCGCTGCTCCTATTTTGGCCGTAGGGCAAGGGAGGGGCAAGAAGAGGAAGGATCCCTCCAAGAGCAACCATAAGGGTAAATCCCAAGATGGTGCCTCTTCTATTGGAACCAAGGTTGGTTCTGCTAAGCCCAACTCTAACCTGAAGGAGGCAGAATGCCACCAGTGCCACAAAATAGGGCATTGGAAAAGAAGCTGCCCGGAATATCTGCAAGCCATCAAGGATGGGAAGATCAAGCCGTCTTTTGCAGGTATTTACACAATTAAATCTAATGATTCATCACATGCTATTTCTTGGGTTCTTGATACAGGATGTGGTTTTCACATATGTTCTGATTTGCAGGGACTAAGAAGAGATAGGGATGTGGAGCCTGGAAGAATAAATCTAATCATGGGGAACAGAATATTGTCGCATGTCACCAAGATTGGAGTGTATTATTTAGCGCTTAGTAATGGATTAGGTTTAGATTTAAATAATTGTTGCTATTCGCCAGATATATAAAGAAACATCATTTCATTTCATGGTTTGTTTAGACAAGGATTTAGATATTCGTTTGATAATGAGAAAGGTTCAATTTATGCTTATCTAAATTGTGTTTTATATTTTGAAGAGTTGCCTTGTAATGGAATTTATGAAACTGTTATGGTTGTAGATAACCTCGGAAATGATGTGTTGTGTGTGGATTCTTCCAATAGTATGGATAAAGCATGCTTGTGGCATTGTCGTCTTGGACATGTCAACAAGAAACGCATAGCCCAACTCCAAAAGGATGGAGTTTTAGAGTCATTCGACCTTAGGGATGATGACGTGTGCGAGTCTTGTTTACTTGGAAAGATAACCAAGTCACCCTTCTCTGGCACTTGTGCTAGGGGTGAGGGTCTATTGGATATCATACACACCGATGTGTGTGGGCCCTTTAGATCCACAAAAAGGGATGCGAACCGCTTCTATGTGACTTTCACCGATGATTATAGTAGATATGGGTATATCTATTTAATCAAGCACAAGTCAGAAACCTTTTAAAAGTTCAAAGAGTTTAAACAAGAAGTGGAGAATCAATTGGGCAGGAAAATCAAGATGCTTCGATCCGATCGAGGAGGAGAGTACCTAAGTCTTGAATTCCACGACTACCTCAAGGAATGCATAATAGTTTCGCAATTGACGCCACCTAGGACACCGCAATCGAATGGTGTGGCTGAGAGGTGTAATCGAACCTTGTTAGACATGGTTCGTTCCATGATGAGTCGTGCTTCACTACATATCTCATTCTGGGGGTATGTCTTAGAGACTGCCGCCCATATCCTTAACTTAGTCCATACAAAGAAGGTTGTCAAAACACCTCACGGGATGTGGACAGGGAAAGCTCCATTGTTGGCACATATCAAGGTTTGGGGTCGCGAGGCTTTCGTAAGACGAGAGACTCATGACAAGCTTGAACCTCGTAGTGAGCGGTGTATTTTCATCGGCTACCCACATAAATCCTTTGGATATCTCTTCTATAGACCTAGTGACAATGTTGTATTCGTTGCGAGGATAGGGGTTTTCTGAGAGCGAGAACTCATAAGCCAAGGGGACAGTGGGAGGCAAATCGATCTTGAAGAGATTCAAGAGTCACGCGATGAAGGAACCTCTAACGCTGGCGCTCAACCCGAGGAGGAAACTCTGGTTGAACCGATTGACGAGTCCTTACCTCTTAGATGTTCCGAAAGAGTTAGAGTTCAACCCCAGTTATATGGTTTTCATATTACTACAGAAGGGGACACGTATATTAGTGATTGTACACTAATAAATTTAGATTAACCTAACAACTATAAGGAAGCCATGGCAGGCCCAGAGTCTGCAAAATGGAAAGAGGCGATGGACAAAGAGATTTAGTCCATGTATGACAACCAAGTTTGGAATTTGGTTGACCATGTGCCCGGACGTAAGACGGTTGGGTGCAAGTGGATCTTTAAGAAGAAGACCGACATGGATGGGATGGTGCACACATATAAGGCACGACTGGTTGCGAAGGGCTTTACTCAAACTCCCGGAGTTGACTATGATGAGACCTTCTCACCAGTTGCCAAAATAAAGTCTATTAGGGTGATGCTGGCCATTGCTGCATTTCATGATTATGAAATATGGCAAATGGATGTCAAAGCCGCTTTCCTTAACGGGGAATTGGCTGAGGATATTTACATGGCTCAGCCAGAGGGTTTTGTCAATGCGAAGCATCCCAATAGGGTGTGCAAGCTTGAGAAGTCCATTTATGGACTTAAGCAAGCGTCTTGCAGATGGAATCTTTGCTTCGATGAAAAAGTCAAAGAGTTTGGGTTTGTACGAAGCGAAGATGAATCATGTGTTTATGTCAAAGCCAGTGGGAGTATAGTTAGCTTCCTCGTACTGTATGTCGATGACATACTGCTCATAGGAAACGACATTCCGACACTTCAGGAAGTTAAGTCCTGGATCGGGAAGTGCTTCGCTATGAAGGACCTCGGAGAGGCTTCCTATATTCTAGGAATAAGGATAGTGAGAAACCGAAGTAAGAGACTAATATGACTTAGTCAAAATACTTACTTGGAGAAAGTACTAAAACGTTTTAGTATGGAAAATTCAAAGAAAGAAGAGTTACCAATCCAAAGCAATGCCAAGTTGAGTAAGACTCAATGCCCGAGTACCGAAGTCGAGATAGCAGAAATGAGCCGAGTAGCATACGCTTCCGCAGTTGGCTCGATTATGTATGCTATGACTTGTACTCGCCCTGATGTGGCCTTTTCTTTGAGCATGGTCAGTAGATATCAAGGGAACCCTAGCAGAGCACATTGGACCGCAGTCAAGAGTACTCTTAAGTACCTTCGGAGGACCAAGGAATGGTTTCTAGTCCTCGGTGGGAGTGATGACTTAAAGGTGCGAGGGTATAGTGACGCTAACTTTCATACCGACAGGGACAACTACCGTTCGCAGTCGGGCTGGGTCTTTACCCTTAATGGAGGAGCAGTGACTTGGAAAAGTTCCAAGCAAGAAACCGTAGTTGATTCAACGTGCGGATCAGAGTACATTGCAGCGAGCGAAGCGTCAAAGGAGGCAATATGGTTGAAGAACTTCATTGGAGACCTTGGAGTTGTACCTGCCATAAAGGATCCTATGGAAATTTTTTGTGATAATGAAGGAGCGGTTGCCTTAACCAAGGAATCGAAGGATCATGGTAGATCTTGACATATCGACAAAAAATATCACTTTATTCGACATCGGGTAGAAGAAGGACACCTCATAGTAAAGAGGGTATCGTAAGAGGATAACCCAGCAGATCCGCTTACGAATGGACTGAGTAGGGTTAAGCACTTGCAGCACGCTAGGAGCATTGGGCTGAAGGATGATATTAGTTTAGATTAGATAGTTTAGAAACATGTAATAGATAAATGTAATTGACATTTGATGATTAAATAAAGGAGTATTGTTTATAAGTAAAGCTACTGTCTTATGTTAATTGTTTAACTATTGTTTCACTTTGCATGTTTTGACTTCCTGAATAATTGAGTTATTAATAATAATCGAATTATTCGAATGGTCCACAGTCGTTCATATGTTGGAAGTAGATATAAATGAAGACTGTCATGAATAGGTGTGTAGATTGTCTGAAAGGTATTAGACATAGCAAGGGTTTGCTACAACGTTCATGAGTGCTTATGAACAAGTTTTGAGCATTGGAATAAACCCGCGCTTGCTGGAATCACTTCATGAAATTTATCACGGGTGATCGCAAGACGATAATATCGTATGGTCTTAAAACCTAGATATATGGTTTATTGTTTGCTGATTGGTTGTGCATTGATAATGCGAAAACACATCAGTAACTTGATGTTATAAAACGCATTGTTGTGTATGATTTGATTAGTGAATAGTAAATTCATATAAGTCGAAGTTTATCTATTCCTTTTATCCTAAGAGGGTAAAAACGATATTAGGGCCCCTCGATAATTTGATTTGACTTATGTGTCGGGCCCGGTCATGACTGAATTGATGTGTTCAATTAAGTTCTATGTCAAATGAATCTGAGATCGAGAAACAAATTGCTGGACAATAAGTATGACAACGTTCCATGTAATTGTCCGCACGATATCTATAACAGAGGATTATACGATCCCTTATCTGAAGGACAGGATAATGATAAGATCAGTGTTTGACAGCGTCTTTGAGAGCTACGATTGCTAATTAGATTGTGTTTGCATTTATAGTTACTAGACTTATCCAAGTGGAAGACTGTTGGATTAGTGTCTAAGCCCGTAACTATATTTGGTAAGCTATTGACCCGGTTGTGCATGGTCCTTTTGGGTTGCCTTCTCCAAAGCAACTTGACAAGGTAATTTAAGGAGAGAGAGAGAATATTATGGTTTATTAATATATTATAAGAATAATATATTAAAGGAGAAATCATATTTATTTAATTAATATTGGTCATAAATTAATTAGGAATTAATTTGGTGACTAAAAGAGATTAATTAAATAAAGGGGTATAAACTGTCAAATGTGTGATAGTTGAGTTTTGGGTTAAGGAAACCTAATGGACTAAGGAGGGAACGAAATTATGATGGGGATCCATCATATTTTCGTCCAAGGCCTTATTCCAGAAGGTTTCTTGGGCTGCTTGGTGGCTAAGCTGTCCATTAGGGTTTAGAATGAAACCCTAGCAGTCTGCAAGTATAAATAAGACCCCAGGTTATGGAAATCGGCTACACCTTCTTCTAAGAGAACCCTAGGGCCAATTTCTAGCATCTCTCACCCTTTCTCATATTGCCTTCTTGCTTGTGGGGTTTGTGAACCATTAGAGGAGTTACAATTGTGACTCTAAGCTCAAGATCAAGAAGATTACAAGGATTCAAGCTACTTAAAAGAGGTAAATCACTTAGACCTGTTTTCCTTATGATAATTTCGAATTATATATGATAGATCTAGATTTGTAAGTCTTGGATTCATAGCATGTACTATAGAGAAACCTAGATCCAAGCATTAGGGTTTGTATGAGCACATAGGATTGTTCTTATGCATAAAACCCATCAATGTTGTGTGGTGGTATTTTGGGGAAACTCACTAAGCTTTGGTTTACAGTTTAAGTGTTATGTTTCAGATACCTCTGATGATCGGGGCAAGACGAATGCTTGATCGTACACATCCTTCAGTTTTTATGATATTTAATTTTGGGATACTCTGATTTGTGATTTTGACTTTTGGAAACTAAGTTTTGTAAACATATTATGGTTGTGGTTCGATCTTGAAAAATAAAAATTTTACCTTGATTTTTGGGTTGTTACATGGGGTTTCAGGGTCCAACGAAGTATATGTAATGTTTATATGGGTGTGGGTGATGTTGTGATTGGTGATGATTGTTTCCATTAGTGGTGAATTGTGTTGGTGATGGTGGTGGAGCCGATTGCGATTGATGATGGTTGTGATTGGTGGTGACGATGGTGACAATCACGGAGCGAGCGACGAACATATGCTGTCGTATATTCATGATAGATGGAGGATGCGATGGACTGAAGATAAAGGTGCCATAAATAACAAGAAAACAATACAAGAACACAAGGATGATCGTAATAACTAAAGATTTTGAAAGTGTCACCTTCCACATTGTTGTGGTATAAAACAGCTCAAAGCTGATGTATTTTAGTATGTTTCCAGATTTTGTTTACTCAATGTACGATCAAGAAATGAAGGGGATGAAAAGAGTTTAGAATATGTGATTATTAATTGGGTTTTCTTCAGTTCGAATCCAACATCAACCTATTTCCAGATTTTGCCTACGAATCTCTAGCTATTTAAGGAGGCCATAAGGAACATACCATGCCATGACATCCATTACAAGTAATTTAAAATTATTTTAATTTAAATACCTATCGCTTAGAAGGAAATCTTATGCACTTATTAATACAAATTCTAAAAAAAATAGAAAGAACAAAAAGGGAAGAATCAAAAATTTTATGTTATGTGTTTTTCTCTCTAAAAAAAGATATATAAATATGAGATTTTATTATAGCCATTATGAGATTTTATTAAATGAGTTATTTTAAAAAGAGTAAATTACATAAATGCCCCTTATAGTTTAAATTAATTTGTATGTTTGATCCTTAACTTATACAATCGCTATAGTTTGGTTTTGTTATCCGCTTGGTTCCTAATTAATTTAAAATGACCAATATGTCCTTAATGACTATTTTAATTAATTTTAACGTATTAAAAAAATTACTTAATAAATATAAGTCTCACCCACCTGATTTTTTATCCTCACTATCGACCATCTCTTTTCATGTCCACCCTTTTCTTTTTCTCTCATATACAATTGAAATTAAAGAAACCAAACAATTGAAATTAAAGAAACCAACATCACATGACCTAAAGCCTCCATTATCCTCTAGACATTCACAATGAGTGTAATTTACTCTTTTAAAAATATTAACATGTTAAAAGTTAGATTTCACATATGAATGACCAACCATATAACGTTTAGAAACCATAAGGACCACTGGTGTAACGTTTCGTAAGGATATCCTAAAAGTGCTATTTTTTAAAAACACTTGGACCATTTATTAAATTTTGTTTTAAATTCTTGTATATACATGTTTATATGTGTATTTACATGTCGCGCGTCTATACATGTCACGTGTTACATACATTTAATTTGTATCTTATACATGTTTAAAGATGTAAATTCATGTTTGACAAATATAAGATACAAAACAAATATTTAAAATTTCTGTTCATAGTGATAGACACAAAAACATGAATTTTTAAAACTCATAAAAGAACTCGTGTTATGTTAATCATTCGTATAGTGTATCAAAATGTCAAAATAGAGATACACAAAACTTGGTAGATAGAGGTAATCTTGGCAAATCCCAAAAATATCGGGTAATAACGATAATTTTCAAAAACTATATGATATTTTTGTTATTATCCCTACTGAAAATTCGTAACACCTTATTGAATATACTTTCATACGATAGTCATAGTTGGTCTCTGTCGAACAACAGTGCTAAACACGTTGTCGTCTGACGTGTAACTGTAACTCGCCTCCCGGAAAGTTGATTTCAGACGTAACTTCAAGCTTTCCTTCTCTTTCAATCAATCAACAGTACACCACCACCTAATACAGACTCACCCGCCATAGATTCACCACCGACAAAACTCGTCAATTCTCTACCAGCTCCTAACCAACTGCTACAGCACGTATCTATCTATCTATCCATCTCAATTTCTCTGCACACATAGTTTGCTTTTACAGTTTTAGGGTTTCAAGTTCACTGATTAATACTAATGGCATTGTTACGGAAATTGTTTTACAAGAAACCACCTGATGGACTTCTTGAAATCTCTGAAAGAATCTACGGTAATCAATTTTACCCTTTGATCTTTCAAATAGCGTTTTACAACTGTTTATATGGTGTTTTTGGCCTAATAATTCGTTTATCTGTGAGCTTGGATTTTTCTCGGTTTGCTGATTGATGGTTTGCACATTTTGTGTTTAGTCTTCGATTGCTGTTTCACAACTGATGCTTGGGAAGAAGAAGATTATAAAAGTTATGTCGGAAACACAATTTCTCAGCTCAAGGACCATTATCCCGATGCTTCCGTCCTGATTTTTAACTTTGGTGACGTAAAATCAAGTCAGATCGCTTCTGCTTTGTCGGAATATGACATGACGATTATGGACTATCCTCGACAATACGAAGGTTGCCCATTGCTTCCAATGGAGGTTATCCACCATTTTCTAAGATCAAGTGAAAGCTGGCTTTCACTTGGCCAGCAAAACATTCTTCTGATGCACTGTGAGCAGGGTGGTTGGCCGGTTTTGGCTTGCATGTTGGCTGCACTTTTGATTTACAGAAAGCAATACGCTGGGGAATCCAAAACCCTAGACATGGTTTATAAGCAAGCTCCGCGTGAACTGTTACAATTCTTCTCTCCTCTAAATCCTTTACCTTCTCAATTAAGGTACTTACAGTATGTATCAAGGAGGAATGTCGCTACAGAATGGCCTCCATTGGATAGGGCACTCACTTTGGATTGTGTGATAATCCGAATGATTCCTGACATTGATGGAAACGGTGGTTGCTGTCCTATTTTTAGGGTTTATGGACAAGATCCTTTCTTTCCTGGTGATAAAACCCCTAAACTTCTGTACTCAACTCCAAAAGGGAACAAGAATGTCCGACACTACAAACAAGCAGAATCTGAACTGGTTAAAATTGACATCAATTCCCATGTTCAAGGAGACATCGTGATGGAGTGTATCAGTTTACATGATGATCTGATTCGTGAAAAGATGATGTTTCGCGCAGTGTTCAACACAGCATTTATTAGGTCAAATATTTTAATGCTTAATCGTGATGAAATCGACATGCTTTGGGATGCTAAGGATCTATTTCCCAACGACTTCAGAGCCGAGCTTCTTTTCTCAGACATGGACACTACTGCAGTTTCTACAGTTCCAATAGATTCGACTTATTTTGAAGAAGAGGGCCTTCCTATAGAAGCTTTTGCTAAAGTTCAAGAGATGTTTAACAGTGTGGATTGGTTAGATCCTAAAAGTGATGCTGCAAGAAATGTTCTCCACCAGATAGTTGCATCAGACATTGTTCAAGAAAAGTTGTCTGTTGAAGCTCATCTTCCTTCAAATCAAGAATCAGAGGAAGTTGCAGAGAGTAAGGTTAAACTTAAACCTACTAAAACTCCATTAATCCCCCCCTCCATTCTACTACCTAGCCCCTCATTAAAGGACACTAAGGAGGACACTAAGTCTCCCTCCTCCCCATCCATCCTCCATCGTAGCCAATTAAAAAGGGACAAAACAGATAGTAAGATTGAACCTTTTCAATCTTTATCCTCCCCACAATACCCTGCAACTCCTCCATCGAAGGACAAAAGGGATACTATACTTCAACCTTCTCCACCACCACCGCCTCCTCCCCCTCCGTTAAAGGACAAGCCAGTTATTAGAGCAGGTCCCTCTCCACCACCACCACCGCCACCACCACCTGTAAAGGAAGGTAAAGATGAAAGAGTTGCATCCCCCGTTCCCCCACCACCACCACCTCCCCCAGCGTCACGAATTTCTTCAGGTCCACCACCACCTCCTCCTCCAGCATCACGGATTTCTTCAGGTCCTCCACCACCTCCTCCTCCTCCAGCATCAGGGAATTCTTCAGGCCCACCACCACCACCACCTCCTCCTCCAGCATCAGGGAATTCTTCAGGCCCACCACCACCACCACCACCTCCTCCAGCATCACGGAATTCTTCAGGCCCACCACCACCACCACCTCCTCCTCCAGCATCACGGAATTCTTCAGGCACACCACCACCACCACCACCTCCTCCTCCTCCGGCATCAAGGCTTTCTTCAGGTCCACCACCACCACCACCACCACCTCCTCCAGCATCACAGATTTCTTCAGGCCCACCACCACCACCTCCTCCAGCATCACGGATTTCTTCAACTCCACCACCACCACCTCCTCCAACCTTCTCTAGTGGAAATGTGAAGAAGGGTGTTGTCCCACCTCCACCCCCACGAAAAGCAGGCACTAATCCTGGAGCTCCATCTCCTCCACCACCTTTAATTAAAGGGCGTAGTTTGTCAAAAACAACTTCTTTGAAAACTCAACATTCCAAGAAACTGAAGCCTTTGCATTGGTTGAAGATAACAAGAGCAGTACAAGGAAGTTTGTGGGCTGAGACACAAAAATCTGGTGATCTTGCAAAGTAATTTTTTCTTTTTTCTTTTTCCTTTTTTTTTCTTTCTTGAAAAAGGATGAAGTCATGTCTCCCACTAATGGTTCATTCACATTAGGGCACCCGAAATTGATATATCAGAACTTGAGTCTCTGTTCTCAGCATCAAACCCTAACCCTGACCAAGGGGCAGAAAAGTCAAAATCTCGGGCAGTGGTAGCTAATAAACCTGAAAGAATACAACTGGTAAAATATCATCTTGTTCATGAGGTTGTAATTCTTTGTACATAAAGTTATTTTATATTGTTCAATTTCCTGCAGATTGAGCACAGGAGGGCATATAACTGTGAAATCATGCTTTCAAAGGTCAAAATACCATTAAATGAATTGATGGTAAGGTCATTTAGATATCTATTTTATTGTTTTTAAAATTTATAATTTGTACTAAATAATGTTCTTTGTATGTGAAACTTAACAGCATCATGTCCTTGCGTTAGAAGACTCAGCAATGGATTCAGATCAAGTGGACAACCTCATAAAGTTTTGTCCAACAAAAGAGGAAATGGAGTTGCTTAAGGTAAAATGTTATTTGAACTGTTTAAAAAGGTTAAATGACAGAAATAGCCCTGCTTAAACGATAACTAACGATTTTTATGGTTAGGGTTACAAAGGAGAGACGGATAAATTGGGCAAATGTGAACAGGTTTCTACTTTGTAATATACGCATTTTCCCTAAATTAATTTGATGGATACCTTTATATTTATTATTTATTGCAACAGTTCTTCTTGGAGCTAATGAAGGTTCCACGTACAGAATCTAAACTCAGAGTTTTCTCTTTTAAGTTACAGTTCAACACACAGGTGAGAACTGAGAAGATATTCATATGATGACATTTTTTTTTAAATAAATATGAAACTTGAATTTTGTTGGCATTTAGGTTTCTGATCTCAGGAAGAACCTCAACATAATAAATTCTGCAGTAGAACAGGCAAGTTATGATAGTTAATTAGTTATTAATTTATTAATATTTTTATATTTTTTATTTAATTAATGTTGATGGTGTTTGTATCAGACCAGGGGTTCTGCTAAATTGAAGAGAGTCATGCAAACAATTCTTTCTTTAGGAAATGCATTGAATCAAGGGACTGCAAGAGGTGAGTTAAGTTTGACTTTGACTTTTTATACTCACAGAAATATAAAAATTGATTTTGTTTTAGGGTCTGCGATTGGGTTCAGGTTGGATAGCCTGTTGAAACTTACAGACACACGTGCAAGGAACAATAGAATGACACTTATGCATTATCTTTGTAAGGTATTTATTTTATTTCTTTTCCTTTTATTTTAGTAAAAGTAAAAGTAAAAAAGAAAATTATATTGTTTTCAACTTTTGTGAATTATGGTGGATGCATGTAGGTGCTTGCTGACAAACTACCTGAAGTTCTTGATTTTTCCAAGGATCTTCAAAGTTTGGAACCTGCAGCAAAGGTATATTCTAGTTTAATCTTCTACAATTTTTTTTTTAAATGTTCAATTATATTTTGATTATTTCTGTCCAGATGCAATTGAAATACTTGGCAGAGGAAATGCAAGCTATTACCAAAGGATTAGAGAAAGTTGTCCAGGAATTGTCAATGTCTGAAAATGATGGACCCGTGTCTGAAAATTTCCGCAAGGTAAGAATATCAATCCGACATGACATAACAGGTTGTACTGCATTTGACATGCATTGGACTGAAACTGATATCAATGGGACAAAAATTACAATTTTTTGTTCCACCAAAAAAGGTGGGATAGGGACCCACTCTCAAACTTTCGTCTATGCAAAAGACGTAAATGCCCTCCTCATCCTCATCATTAAAACTAGCCCTAAAAAAACTTGTCCAATTGTGTCCCGTTCTATGTAACAGACACAGCCTTAGGCTGTGTGTGTTTCTTACACGGGACAAGAGTGGACAAGCTTTCTAGGGCTATTTTTGATGATAAGGTTGAGAAGGACATTTACGTCTTTTGCATAGGCAAAAGATTGAGAGTGGGTCCCTGTCCCACCTTTTTTTGGTGGAACAAAAAATTGTAATTTTTGTTCCATTGACATCAGTTTCAGTCCAATACATGCCAAACACAGTACAAGATAAGGTCGTCTTAACCGAAATATTGTGTTTTATTGGTGTAGGCTTTGAAGGATTTCCTTTGTTCAGCAGAAGGGGAAGCAAGATCATTGGCTTCTCTATATTCTACCGTTGTATGTCTCATATTTTTTTTCCCTTTTAGATATAAAATAATTTTTTTAAAGATTTTACATTTTTAAGCAAAGCTTCTTCTTAATTCTTATTATAGGGTAAGAATGTGGATGCTTTAATTATTTACTTTGGCGAGGATCCAGTCCGTTGCCCATATGAGCAAGGTAATAAATAATAAATTACAAAACATTTTATAAGTCTGATTATATTTATATTCATAGCTTTTTGTTTTCAGTTGTTTCAACTTTGGTCAAGTTTGTGAGAATGTTTAATCAAGCACACGAAGAAAACACCAGGCAATTAGAGGCGGATAAAAAGAAGGCAGAAAAGGAAGCCTCAAATGAGATATTAAAACAACGTATAAGTATAATAACACAATCTCCTGTAAAAAGTAGCAAATAACTTCCTTTTTTTTTTTTTTTTTTTTTTTTTTTAATTTTTAATGATGATCAGGATGTATATAATTTAAAATGTGTAGTTGTATAGTGTCAAAGTTTTCGCAGCAGCATACTACAGAGCTCTCCTGTTTCCACTGAAGGTCAATTTTACTAACTGTTGACTTTTGAGGTCAACCATATGACTATTTAAAATGTACATTTTGATATGGATTCAGTTAGCATATAAGGAGGGCATGTTGGTAATTACTAATTACGCAGTGTTTAGTTTGTTAGCTAGCTGTATGACTACTCACAGTTGGATGAAAAGTTATGAATTAATTGCAACAACTTTTTGAGTTCTTTAGTAAATAACATCGTGCTATTTCACCTTTTTGGTTTTGTTGAAATTTTAGAAGAAACTTCAAAGTACAATATTTTGTTATCCATAATACTCCCTCCGTCCCAAAATTATTGTCCACAGACAAAAAACACACAAATTAAGAAAAACAATAATTAGTTTTGTTTTTTTTAGTAAAATGACTCCCTTGACCTTTTTTAAAACCAATGGAAAATATGTATTTGTAATTATTATAGTTTACTTTATTAAATGTTAAGGACAACATGGTAAAAATGTATATCTAATTTTGGTAGTGGACAATAATTTTGGGACAAACTAAAATAGTAAGGTGGACAATTATTTTGGGACGGAGGGAGTAATAATGTACTTCCATTTTATTACAATAATAGCAACATACTTGGTTTCAATATTTTTTACTCTTTTTACCTATATCAACAATGTACTTTATTTTTTTTATTCAATATATTAATACACTTGCATTTCCTTATTAATTATGCTAACCATGTTCCATATTATTTATCTATCCTAATAAATATCGATTTTTTTTTCTCACATGTAACACTTTCATTCATTTTGCCACATGTCATTATATGGTTATTCTAAATTAGTTTTTTTTCCACATGTTATTTTTTAGTTTTTTTATTTTATTAAATTCCACATAATATTTAAATATAATAATTAAAATAAAGGTAATAATAAATGCATATCAGTTTCACTAATTGATTTTAATTTCAAATTTTATAAATTAAAACATCATTAGTTCCTTTGTTTATTTATCTAAATTATTTGTTTAAATTTAAAAAGAAAAAAAAACATTTTAATTTTAATAATTCAATATTTTTTATTTATTTTTTTATAAATTTAAACTTTTTAAATGTTTAGAATTTCATAATTAATTTTTATATTAAATGAACGTCTTATACCTACTTTTTTGAATATTAACCATGATGAAATCAAGATACAACATTTTTGAAAATTTTATACCGTTAGAAGATTTTACATTAATCTTTTTAAATGCCCAAACCACCCTCATCAAGGCCCTTGTAACTTACCTAGTACATACAAGAAAAAGCTAAAATAATAAGATAACATAAAAGGAATATCAATTTATTCTTCTACAATATTAATTCAAATCACATTCTAAAAAAAAAAAGTTCAAATCAAGTGAACTGTGGTGACTTGCTAAAGCATGTGCGGAAGATGTGATGATTAACTTAGTGACTCATGTTCAAATCTTGACATTAGTTATCCTTATAAACATGAATGTTCAACTGCAATGACTCTTGGACATGAAACATAATCGACCCAAGGGGTGGATGAGATGGGCCGCCAGGCCATCAATTGAGACGAGGGCAACAAATTTTATAAAGTTGTTATGAGTATATTTTGTTTGGGCCAAATTTTAGATCCACACTAGAAGTGCAATCCAAATAGAATGGATTCAGGGAGAGTCGACCATAAAGGATGAAAAGCGAATGCGACAACTGGAATTTAGAGTTACCTTAAAGACAACACGCCTTTAATGTAAACAACAGAAGCCGAGGAGACAAGGAGACAAAGAAATGTGGCATAAAATCTGGTTGTATAGGAGTGGTGCTAAAAAACGAACACTTTTGTCCTCGATCTTTCTCTGATTCCTTTTTTTTTCCGGATTCCGACCAACACCACCCACCATTGTCCATCGCCTCTCAAAGATGACAACCTGTTAGCAAAAATATTTGAATCTTTCTCTGATTCTTCATGTTTTGGTCCAAGATCTTTTTATGATTCTTCATGTTGATTGACCTCGATTGGAGATTTCACAAAAAAATAATAAAACAAAATAAAATAAAATCTTTTAGCTGGATTGTGCTTTCAGCCTTTCGGTATAAATTAAGTTTTGCATATCCTCCCTTCTTTAATCTGATACTTTGTATCCAATAACTCATTTCTTAGTCGCAGGTAATTTATGCTTCTTTCATGCCAATAAGTGAATGAAAAAAGGTTTACTGCAATTCCATGTTGAATTGGGAAATCCGATTATACACTACTAATACACTTTACAAAATGTCTCATCATTGTTGTCTTAGAGCATCACCCTCCAATGGAGACTTATTTTAAAGGTTTTTTTAATTGATTCATTTTCATTGAACACTATTAGCTCCAATGGAAACTTATTTTAAAGTTTTTTTTTAAGGGAAAATGTGACAAATGCACTACAAAGTTTCTAGGTTTGGTTGATTCATTCCCTAAAGTTTTTGTTGGGCTTTATGAGTCTCTAAACTAGGATACGACCTGCTCGTTTGTCTCTGTCAACCTGTAATAGCCGGTTCACCATGTGACAGTGACCATTTAGACAAAAAAACTCACATTGTGTCCCTATAAAGCCAAAAAAAAAGTTCGTGGATTATCTTGCCAATTGCATCAACAAATACCATATTGAAACCAATGCAGTTTTTCTTTTACAACCACAAGTATCTCGCTAATTCCAGTGATGCATCTTCCATAAAGTACCATTGTTTTTCTTTCCTCATTCCATGTTTTGATGGCATAATGATCATGCATAAATCAAGTATTCACACAACTACAAATAGTGTAATGGAACATCAAATGTTTCATCCTATCACAAGATACAAGTATTAATCGAGTAATAACCACAGTTAACCAAAGTTCATGCCATTATCATGATCAATATGATTCATAGTGTATTAACCAAAGTAAACAAAATAAAAAAAACTGCAAGTTTTGAGCCTCCAAAAGAATATCAAAGTCTACAACTATTAACTAAATCAAGCTAAAATTTTACAGAGGATTAGTAGACAAGGGAATCATGGAATTGATGAGTATTGTACGATTTATGTGTGTCATAGACAAAAGAGAGCAAACCTGCAACCATTACCAAGATCTAACACAATGTAATTTTAGGCGACTTGAATTGATGAAAGAGAGAGGGAGATCTCATCGCCTAAGGGGTGAGATCGGTGATGAGATCTGCAGGGATGACGATGATGATGGCCATGGCATCGCTGGAATTGACGAAGTGGACATCGAAATATTGTAGTGCATGGAAGACGATGATGATGGTTGGGTCGGTGATGATGGAGTATAAGGAAGCTGGGACATAGGGATGGATGGTGTATTGTTTATGTGAGGAAGGTGGAACAAGGGTGGTATTGGGTGGAGATGAAGGTGAGACTGCATTTGATCCCCGAACTTATTTTTTTTGGCTTTATAGGGGCACAATGTAAGTTTTTTTGGTCTAAATGGCCACTGTCGTACGGTGAACCGGCTATTACAGGTTGACAGAGACTAAAAGAGCAGGTCGTATCCTAGTTTAGGGACCTATTAAGTCCGACAAAAACTTTAGGGACTGAATCGACCAACCCTAGAAACTTTGTAGGGCATTTGTGTCATTTTCCATTTTTTTTTCAATTGATTCATAACTTATTTTCATTTAACAGTATTAGAGTAGATTGCTTTTTGTGTATTTATATTGATCACTCAATATATATTGAGTGGTCAATATAGTATAAAGCTTAAAACGTCTAACATTTTCTATTTTTAACATATATTATTTTTACCCCCTTAATTGTATTTTAGTTTTAAATATTTTTCATTTATTTAACTATTTAATTATTTCTATCATAGTTTTTCATTTATTAAATGTTTTTATACTAATTTCTAATGATAACCTTAATTTAAAATATTTCATATTAAAGTATAATATATTTAAAGACTACTAATTAAATGAGGAGGTTTTATGAACATTTTAAATAGATGAAAATCAATAATTTAAATTTATAAGAAAAAACTATTGTAAAAGCTTAACAATCGCACACACTACATAAATTCCACTTTTGAGAAATCACCCTCATGTTATGTTATTGAGATACTTATTTTCATTTGAGATGCATGGATAATATTTTTTGAATACTATTTTATTTAAATTAAAAATGAAAATTTTGGATCATATTTTTGAAACGTTACAACGTGACAAAAATATTAAATAACAGAATAGGTTAACCATTGAAGATGCTTTTATTTTTGAGCTTATTACTGTTTGCTTTAAGTTATTTATCAGTTATTACTATTGGAGCTAATTGCTTTTTTATATTGATCACTCAATAATATTAATATATTTTCATCTTTAGTATGTTTACCCCCCTTATTTTCTAATCATATTTCGTTCTACCCCTTAATTACCTTTTAACTTTAAATGTTTTTAATTTAATTATTAATTATTTCTATCAAATATTTAATGACATATTAAGAAATCTAAATTTATAACGATTATATAATATTTCCAATTTTTTTATAACTATGACATTAATTTTTTAATATTTTACGTTTATAAAATAAAGACCCAATATACATTTATTTTTATTTTCGTGTGTCTGTGACATTCAACGTTTATAAAATATGACGTGTGTTTAAAAAATGACTAATTAAACAGAGTAAATTTTATAGACTATTTTAAATAGACAATGATAGATTATTGGAAGAGGTTAATCATTGGAGAAGTAATTTAATTATAGGTTAAAACTAATAGAATGATGAGGTGACAATAATTTTAAGGCATAATATAGGTTAACAATTGAAGATTTTGAGGTGGAGGAGTCATTTCCTCTAAATCCACTTAACCCAATTTAACCCATTGTCACATTAGTTGCATATCAACTTTTCTTTCTCTTCTATCTTCTATCTTTTTCACCACACAACACATGAAAAACTTATTTTTTCCAACGAGTTCAAATTTTTTTATTTTAAAATAAACACAAACAAATTTTTTTTTATACAAAACTAATTTACATAATATTAAAACATACAAATAATTTAGAAACTAGGGAATTAAAAACATAAAAAAAATTGTTTTGGTACAAGTGTTGATGCATAAAAAAACAAATGATTAATGCAAGAGTTGAAGTTGATATAATCGGATTAGCGAAACTGATAATTTAACCCACTCAACCCACAAATGTGAACCCACTAAGTAAGGTATCATACCTTGGAGGTACCGCTCATACGGGAGGTGGGAGTTATTCCCTCCCAATTTACAAAATTCACTGCTACATCATCTTTTTTTTCTCCTATCTTTTCTAACCCATAACAAATGAAAACTATATCTTTTTCAATCCACTCAATTAAAAAAAAAATACAAAACAACAAAAATACAAATCTTTAAATACATGATACAAGAGAAAAATATTAGAAAGAGAGAGAGAGAAAGAGTAGGTTAATGGAACCAAATAAACAGCCTACCACTCCTAACCCTCCAACACACTTAAGAGGGAGAGGTATCTTGGAGGCACCACTGGTACCTCTTCTCCATTTTACCACGGTATCTTGGAGGTACCACTGGTACCTCTTCTCCATTTTACCATGACTTCCTCTTTCCTTAGAGATAAACCTCAAAAACAAAAATTAATACAATTTTCATTGATGTTAGCTAAATAACCTATTCAACAGAGAACAAATTTAATATTTTTTTTTCTATTTATAACTTTAACTAAATTTGAGTACATGATTATGAAATAACTGCAAGACAGATTGTATGGTCTGAATGGTTTAAAGCCAATAAAAGATTGCCATCTAATAGTTTTTCTAGGGTGATAAAACATATTGATCTTGGATTATTGACTATAGTATCATCATTGGTGCCACTTGTATTATAGAGGTCCATTAGGATATGTGTCCTTTAGACATGTAATTTGATATAAAAGTGAAAAACTACAACATATAAACATTTTGGTAAGAACTTAAGAATTGTTCTAGGCTTAGAACTAGAAAAAGTTTGAGTCCTAAATCATACTAAATGTACTATATATTATTCATATTTGTAGACTACTATTACCCAATTATATTGTTTTAAAAGAGTTTTTGTGAACTAAAAATTTGTATAGGATTGAAACAAATGAAGGGGCATAATTAACCATCTTCTCCGGGACATAAAAAACTAATGGACCGATCCTACAGAAAAAGATTAGTCTGTACATAAAACTGATCATGAACTCTTATTAAAGAAGTTCATTTTTAAGAAAAAATCAATAATATGAAAGAAAGAGAATTAAAACTGGATATTGCAAATATATTATTTATCATGATTTTTACTATGTATAATATAAATGCATTTTCACTTTTTAAAAAAATCTAACAAACTGCAAAACAAGATGTGTGTAATAACCGGTTAAGAATGACAATAATAAGAAAACAAATTAAAGATTGTACAAAATTCATTATATTTTGTATATTTTTTTAATCTTTTAAAACATTGTTTGAAAGAGTATAAATACAAAAACTATCAAAATCTTGTTTAATGAACCACAAATACACAAAAAGATAAAACTCTTATGACATTAGCCCATTGTTTCTTGATAGAAAATGAATTTAAATATTTAGCTTCATTCATAGAGGGTTTAGGGGTGTTTGTGTAATTTTGTAATTTTCTTTTAAAACATTGTTCCCCGTTAGACCATCTCCAATGGGTGTTCAATGGAGGGTTTAATGGGGAGTTTAATCTCATTAAACTCAAAATCTCCATTGTGGGAAAGTGATTAGGATTCAACGGAATGAGTTCAATTCCCATTGAACTCTATATTCTCTCCCCTCTCTCTCTCTCTCACACACACACATATATATATATATATATATATATATTATTTTTATTTTAATTTTTTAATTAATGTTAATTTTAATTATAGTTTTTAATTTTTAATTTCATGTTAATTAATTTTTTAAAAATAATAATAAAAAAAAAGAAAATGATAAATGATGTGACAATCTGTATAAAGTTTAATGGGGGTGTAAAGTTTAATGGGTAAAGTTATATAGTGAATGGAATTTATATGTGTTGTATAGTGTTCAATGCATTGGAGATGGTGTTATGAGTACGTAGAATGATAGAATCTGTTATAGAAGATGAAGACAAATATTTAATAGCTTCATGAGAGGGTTTAACTAGGGTTCTTCCAAATTTCCCATCCACACTCCAACCATGACGGTGGCTCGATTAATCCTTCGCTCCCTCCGCCGTCCCGCATCTCTCCGCACCACCACTACCACCAGCATAACCGCCGCCATAAACCCTCAATCTCTACCACTCCAGTCTCAAACAACAAACCTTAACATCTTAATCCCTCTTAGAACCTTCGTCCTTTCTTCCGCCGTAGAACAACTCGACCCTATTAAACCTGATTCTTTAACTGATCTCGATCATGGACCTCGACTCAGTCTCCACAACCGCGTCCAATCGCTAATCCGAGCTGGTGATCTCGACAACGCCTCTGTTGTTGCTCGACACTCACTTCTTTTCAGCATACGTCCCACCGTTTTCACCTGCAACGAAATCATCGCCTCAATGTATCGTGCGAAGCGGTATTTAGACGCCATAGCTCTTTTCAACTACTTTTTCAAGCAATCGAACATAGTTCCTAATGTTGTTTCCTACAATTTCTTGATTGTATCCCACTGTGAAAATGGAGAAGTTGATAAAGCCCTACAAGTCTACCAACACATTAAGGATAATGCTCCCTTTACTCCCTCTCAAGTTACTTTTCGTTATTTAACCAAGGGTCTGATTGATGCTGGGCGTATTGATGAAGCAGTGAGCTTACTATGGACAATGATTTGGGATGGCAAAGGGGCTGACTCTCATGTCTTCAACAACATCATATCTGGATATCTGAATTTGGATAATCTGGAAAAAGCCAATGAATTCTTTGATGAACTTAAATTCAGTTGCAGGGTTTATGATGGTATCATCAATGCAACCTTCATGGAGTGGTTCTTCAGTAAAGGAAAACCAAAAGAAGCCATGGAGTCTTACAAGTCTTTGTTAGATAAAAAATTCAAAATGGTTCCTGCTACATGTAATAAGCTATTAGAGGTTCTTCTCAAGTGGGAAAAGAAACCAGAGGCCGAAGCTTTGTTCAATAGCATGTTAGATACACACAACCCACCTGTTTTCCCAGCAGTAAATTCTGATACTTTCAATATCATGGTGAATGAATGTTTCAAAATGGGGAAAGGGTCAGAAGCTTATAGTGTTTTCAAAAAGGTTGGTAAATCACCAAAGTCAAAGAAGCCTTTAATTGACATGGATAGAGAGAGGTACACTGATAATGGCATTATTGATAGTGTTTTCAAGAAGATTGTTAACGCACCAATGGCTAAGTCTTTTTCAATGGATACAATGGGTTATAGTAATATCATAATGAGGTACTGTGAGAATGACATGATAGATGATGCAGAAAAAATGTACGTGGAAATGCGTATGAAGTATTTATCACCTGATGTCAATATCTACAAGACTTTGATTGATGCTTATTTTAATGCTGGAAGAATTGATAAAGCTATTGAGAAGTACACGATGATGGTGGATGATGGTTTGAGAGTGATTCCTACTAATGCTAACAAATGGTTCTCTAATATGATTGAGAATGGAAAGATTTTGGAGTGTGAGCCAATTTTGAGTAAAATGGGTAAAAGAGACCCGAAACCAGATGCTACTACTTATGATATTGTGATAAGAGCATGTTGTGGAGCTTTATGTTATGAGAGGGCTTTGTTTTTGTTGCAACAAATGGTTGATTATGATGTTGGGATTGCCCCTATTCTTGGGGAGTATGTTTTAGAGGTGTTTGGTAAGATGGGGCGACAAAATGAGATTTATTTGCTTCTAAATGCAAAATGCTCTGGTTATAAAGAAAATATGTCGCCTTTTAATGCACAAGAATATATGGTGGTGAAACCTGAATAGTTATAGATTGTAGAATGAATATTGAACCTCAAATTGTGAATGGGTACGAACAGAAGCATCGGTTTTTTTTTCTTCTTTTGTTAGGACTTAGGACATAAAATTGAAGATTATAATGGTACATTATTATGAAAAAAAATTATTGCATGGTTGATCACACAAAACATGCTCTTACTATCTTTAAAAGATATTGCAGATTTTTTTTTCCTCCCTAAATGACAATTACAAAGAATAGAGGGGACATTATCCTTAAGCAGAACCATGAAACCATAATCAAAGTCTAGGTGGCAATTTTAACCTAGTTATCAAAAGTTAATGATCAACTTTGGTTATATTTTGCTTTCAACAGATCTATGATATGAAACTACAACTTGGGTCATATAGTCTTCAGTAGAAAATACCAACAATTTTCCTAGGCCTGGTAATCGTGTCGTGTTTGGGATGACGGATCAAAATATACCAACCCAAACACGACCCATTTAATTATACAGATCATGGGTTGGCGGGTCACAGGTAGGCGGGTTTGGAACATAAACCCATATATGACCCATCAACCCAATTATTTATACGGGTTCATAGGTTGACAGGTTCGTGGGTCGGATTTGGGTTCGTGTATTCGTGAGTCAATCATGGTATCAGAGCAGTAGTTTGAGTGAACTAAATTCCATAGATTGGTATTTAGATTTAAACTATTGGAAGTTCAATATATGAACTAAATCATTGTAAGTATAGGGATACAAACCATAGGAAATATATAAGTAAAAGTATTAGGTAATAATAAACCCTAATATTCTAAAATACAATGTTACTCCGTATTGCAGAGCAATGGCTGAACAGGTTAGTAGCCATACCCCTGAGGTTGGTGGAGGTCCTCAACCCGAGGAAGTGAATATTCCAGTATCTCCTCGTGAGGAGCGACTCTTGGGTAAACTTACCGGTGTTATTCGACAGACTCTCGATGAACACAAAAAGAATGGTGATAAGGGAAAAGAGAAAGTCACTGGAGAATCTTCAAAAGGAGAGGTGAAGCGTCCCTCGTTCAAAGATTTCAAGAGTAGTGGTGCTACAGAGTTTTCCGGTGTTCTCAATCCCATTATTGTTCTTACTTGGATCCAGAACACAGAGAAAGTGTTTCGTATTTCTCATGTGGATAATGAAGACAAGGCTAACTATGCTTCCGCAATGCTCATCGGATAAGCCTTGGTCTGGTGTGAAGCAACATATGAAGCTCTCAACGGGTTTGACCAGGAGAATTTAGCCTGGGAAATGTTTAAAACTCGTTTGCTAGAGAAGTATTGTCCTCTAGACATGGGGAGGAGATTGGAGAAGGAATTCCTCGAGCTTAAACAAGGAGGAATGACTGTGAATGAGTATGAAACTCAGTTTAATCAAAGAGCAAGGTTTGCTACAAAGTATATTCCAACTGAAGACGAGAAAATTCAGTTATTCATGGAGGGACTACGACATGAGATCCACGATGTCGTTGCCAATTGAGAAGTTCTGTCATTCGATAAAGCCGTTGAATATGCTCGAAGACGTGAGCATGACTTAGAAATATGTGGTGCCACTGTTACTGCTCCGAAGCATCCACGTACTGAAAGAACTATTCCTGTTCCTTCTTTTCTACCAGCTCAATCTGTTCGGACTGAACCTGGTAATCAAGTTCAAACTCAAAGTGTCTCTCGTGGACGCGGTAGATCACAATCTTTTTCTATGCAATCGCCTTCATGTCGTATTTGTGGAAGGAATCATCCGGGCCAATGCAAAATAGACAAGGAATCCATTGTCTGTTATGGATGCGGAGAAAAGGTTCATATAAAGCCAGCTTGCCCAAGAAAGGATGTTACTTGCTATGCATGTGGTATTACTGACCACAAGAAGCATTTTTGCCCTACCCTTACTAGTTAGATGACGGGAAGTCAAGCTTCTGTTCAACAACCGGCAAGAAGCCAAGTCCCTGTTCAACAATCAAAGGGTACTCCAACTAAAAAGGAGGAGGTGCCAAAAGCTAGGGGTCGTGCATTCCAGATTACCTCAGAGGAGGCATGCGAGGACCCGAATGTTGTGACGGGTACATTTCTTGTCAACTCTATACCTACTCACATCTTATTTGATTCTGGTGCCTCAGATTCTTTTGTGTCTTACGAATTTGCGCATGCTTTTCAAATTGCTTGCTTTGTACTCGCGCAACCATTTCACGTAGATATTGCGGGAAGTATATCATTACTTGCTGATAAAGTCTATAGTGATTGTGTTATAGAAATTGAAGGCTATACTTTTCTCGCTAACCTGATCCCTATCTCCTTGCCCAACTTTGATATTATTCTCGGCATGGATTGGTTATCAAAGAACCACACAGAACTCTTGTGCTATGAAAAGATAGTACGTATTCCTATTGAAGGGGAGAATCCTATCTATGTCTACGATGAACAAAGACTCTTAAAAATAATCTCTTTCCTTAAAGCTCGTAAATTCATATCGAAAGGGTGTTCTATCTATCTGTCCTACACAGTTGATGTCTCAAAAGAGGAGAAGAAAACTATAAATGATATTCTCGTTGTTAACGAATATCCTGATATTTTCCCCGATGACTTGCCTGGCCTTCCTTTGGATAGGCAAGTAGAATTCCGAATTGACCTTGTGCCTGGAGCTGCTCCAATTGCAAAGACTCCTTATCGTCTTGCGCCAGCTGAGATGAAACAAATGATGATCCAATTGCAAGAACTACTTGACAATGGTTTCATTCGACCGAGTACCTCTCCCTGGGGTGCTCCGGTACTGTTTTTCAAGAAGAAAGATGGATCAATGCGGATGTGCATTGATTATCGTGAGTTGAATAAGGTGACTATCAAGAACAAGTACCCACTACTTCGCATCGACGATTTGTTCGATCAACTTCAGGGTGTTAGCTATTTCTCAAAAATTGATTTAAGATTTGGCTATCATCAGTTGAAAGTTCACAAGCAGGATGTACCGAAGACTGCTTTTCGTACTCGATATGGGCATTATGAATTCCTTGTTATGCCGTTTGGTTTAACAAACACTCCGACTGTATTCATGGATATGATGAATCGGGTATGCCGCCCAATGCTCGATAAATCAGTCATCGTATTCATTGATGATATTCTAATCTATTCCAAGTCTGAAGCTGATCATGCCATTCATATTCGTGCGGTATTGGAACTTCTTCGAAAGGAGAAACTATATGCTAAGTTCTCGAAATGTGAATTTTGGCTTCGCCAAGTTCAATTTCTCGGCCATGTTATTTCTAGTGATGGTGTATCCGTAGATTCTATCAAAATCGAAGCCATTCAAAATTGGGAAGTGCCCCGTAATGCTTCCGAAATTCGCAGTTTCTTGGGTCTCGCAGGATATTACCGGAGATTCATTAAAGACTTTTCTCGTATAGCCATACCTCTCACGAGTCTTACACGGAAAGAAGTGAAGTTCGAATGGGGTGAAACCCAAGAAAGAGCTTTCTCAACTCTAAAAGATCTTTTGACTCATGCTCCAATCTTACCACTCCCAGAAGGTGATGATGATTTCTCCGTGTATAGCGATGCTTCAAGATTGGGACTCGGTTGTGTGTTGATGCAACGTGGCAAAGTGATAGTCTGTGCCTCAAGACAACTGAAAGATTATGAAAAGAATTATCCCACTCATGATCTCGAACTCGCTGCAGTGGTATTTGCTCTAAAACTTTGGAGGCATTATCTTTTTGGTACAAAGTGCCAATTATTTACCGACCACAAAAGTCTCAAGTACATATTCAGTCAGCAAACTTTGAATATGAGACAACAACGAGCCATGAAGCTGATCAAAGATTATGATTGTGAAATTCTATATCATCCTGGAAAAGCTAACGTGGTTGCTGATGCACTTAGTAGAAAAGTTTATCGCAATAGTGTGTGTTATGCCATTACTCATGCTACAGTAAAATTCACTATTTTAGATGAATTAGAGAAATGGCAAGAAGAGGCCCTAAAGCCAGAAAATGTGAAGAAAGAAGGGATGATACACTATAATGATGCTCTACTTGATGATCCGCGAGGATTAAAAGTATTCAAGAATCGGCTGTGGATTCCAAAGATTGGTGGATTGAGACAGAGGATTTTAGATGAAGCCCATAAATCTAAACTGTCAATCCATCCTGGTACAAGTAAAATGTACTATGATGTAAGAGCTGATTATTGGTGGCCTGGATTAAAGAGAGACATTGGAAGATATGTACAGGAATGCTTAGTATGCTTACAAGTCAAAGCAGAGCACCAAAAGCCTTATGGAACCCCAGAAAGTCTTAGTGTTCCTGTATGGAAATGGGAGGAATTTTCCATGAATTTCATTACCAAATTGCCAAAGACTGCTAGACAGCATGATAACATTTGGGTAATTGTCGACCGCCTGACTAAAAACGCTCATTTTCTTGCCATGCGTGAAACGACTCCAATGGAGAAATACGCACAAGTATACTTGGATGAAATTGTGGCAAGCCATGGTGTGCCACTAAAGATCATTTCCGATCGTGATACTCGCTTCACTTCTCACTTTTGGGCGAGTATGCAAGGTGAATTAGGATCTCGAGTTGCTCTCAGCACAGCTTATCATCCCTAGACAGATGGTCAAATGTCACAACTAGAAATTTTGTGTCTTGTAATCACTATACTTAAGTAAAATGTTGAATAAAAAACTTAAGAGCATGTGTGATACCTATTATTATGACATCAAAAACTTCAATCAATACATCATACAAATACTACAAATAGTCATTAAGCAATTGGAAACCCTAGAAGTTCTTGTTTAGGTCCATTTTGGGCTAGGACTTCCTTATTGGACTCAATGGCCCAATAAGCTTCCAATTTGACTATCATGGGCTTAGAACCCTTAAATGGGCTCTAATTGGACCCACATCCATTTATTTCAACATTTTGGGCCACATTGGGCCTAGAATGAAATAAATTAATAACTATGAACCATAATTAACCTAATTTATCCCTAACAATACATAAAAATCACCTTTATATTTATTTGGACCAAAAATACTCAACATAACCATGAAAATTGGGCTTAAGCATTTAAGGCCCAAACATTCTCTTTTCCCCCACCATTCTCGGCCCAAGCCCAAATAAAAGGGAGGAGTTGACTTCTTGCATGACACATCATCTTTGCATGGTGTATATCTAAGTATTACCCTTCAAACATCCATGTATTCTCATTCTTCCATGCAAACATCACCTCAAGGTCTCTTCTTCTCTCTCTCCCTCTCCCTTCTTGTTTCGGCCGAGAATAACCCACACACACACACCTCACAAACTCTCTCTAGATTACTCAAGAAATCATCCTTCCTCTCCATTCAAAAATCTCGAAAATTAGGAGGTTTTCAAGAGGATATTTCCACAAACTCTTCATCTAAGGTAAGGTTATGCTTGGATCCATGACTTAGATTCTTTGTTTTATCAAAAATCTCTTCCTAATCCATGCAAAAATCATGATCTTACATCCTAGAAAACTCCATAAACTCGAGATCTTCATCAAGGGGAGCTAGGGCCAAAAATCACCAAGTTTTCTTCCATCTTTTCTTCAAAAACCGAAACCACACCCTAAGGTGAGCTTCATACTCCCTATTTTTCTGTTTTATAAGTTTTGTGGGGGGGGGGGGGATACAAGCAAATGTGTAGATCTATATGTATTTGTATGCCTTGTATGATTTCTATGCTTATATGTGTGTTTTTGTGTGATTATGATGTTGGATCTAGTCATAAGCCCCTAAAAATCGAGATATACTTTATGTTAAATGATTCTAGCATCAATTATATTTCTACATACAAAGTATTTCAAGAAAAATAGCTAAGTGGCTTAGTAACATCTTCTTTGGGCTAAAAACTCAATTTTTGGACACAAAATGTTAAAAATGTAAAGTTAAAGGGCCCAAAATGACATATTACGAATTCTGATGGGTGAGATGAGTCAAAACAGTTTCAATAAAGTGTTTTCTGGAAATACATTCTTTTGGAGGATTAAAAATATAAATTTCAAGCTTAATGGGCTAAAAATGGCTTTTTGGCCCAATAGGGCCCAATATGCGAAATTTTATGTTTTGAAGGGCCAAAACTGTGTTTTTCTGTAAAACAATGGACTACTAGTGTTCCAAATCCTTTTCTATGGTTTAAAATGCTTTTCAAAATTAAAAAGGACCAAAGTTGCAAAATTTTTCCAATTTGGGCCAAAATTGTAAAAACTGCGAAAAAGAGGGGTTACAACCGAGAAAACTGTATTTTCAGGGACTAAAACTGTTTTCAACTAAAAATGTGCTGAAAAATATCAATTCCAATAAGTTTTGATGTTAAAATGCCAAGAAAAATAGTTTAAGGACTAAACCGGAAATTTATTTATGCAAAGGGTTGAAAAAGTAAATTTACAAAATAAAGAGGGGCTGAAAACAGAAAATTTTCAAGGCTAATTCAATACACCCATCGTGATCAAATATTGGCACCGCGACTACCGACGAAATACAATACACAACAATACCAAAAATCGTTGTTAAACGAATTGATTCGGTCTCGAATCAATAACAACCCGAAACTACTAACACGACGATAACTCGATTCATACAAGTAACATTTGGGAATTCAATACACACGTGAGAGTGCACAGACGTCGACGCACCATCTTTTGGGCCCCAAAGTGTAAAATCTTGTTTGTTGGGCCTAGCTAGCCCAATGACCTGATCTTTAGGCCCGAAGACTTCAACCTTACGAGTTGTTGGGTCTTACATGATCCAACACAGCGTAAAAGGACTTTCAATGGCTTTTATACTATTGGTCCCCAAGGGTCCTCTGGTACTGCTAGTAAAGTCGGTTATTCTAATGCGAGTCGGGTCAAGGGCCCTTCGCACTCTTTTTTTTTTCCCCAACCGACTAACGGAGTTATCGAGGTATTCGTGCCCTCTTTCTCTTCGGATGTGGGACTACAAGAAGTCAGGGCGGTTGGATTACGTGAATAGTACGGACGACGCCTACGGGATCGTTAGTATAGTTGTAAACTGGTCATTTGCGTAACGCGTGTTTATAGCAATTCACCATGCGCAATAATCCGACGTCACCTGGAATCAATGACTTCACACGCCGCGATGGTACAACAACTACATGGAATTCAAAGTGTTAGGAAAACATCGGGTTTTCCTAGGGTTTTTCAATACACACGGTTTCGAAATGTATACATGTTTAATGAACAATTTTTTTTACAACTATAGAAACAAACAAGCATACTTATGGATCTTCACAAACTTTTTCGTAAACTCTTTTCAGAAAATATCGGATTTTCTGGTAGTTTTTCAAAGCAATACAAAACGTTGTTTTTCAAATACCGCTTATGAACTCACCAAAATTTCATATGTTGACGTTTTTCAAAATACTTATATTCTCAGGTAACAAGTAAACCGAAGGAAAAATGTACCCAGTGATGGCTTGCAGTTTGTTTATCTATGAATCGAACAATTTAATTTTTGGGAATGTAATGCTAAGACAATGTACTCAGTGTAAACTTTATCAGTTGTACTATATTAATGCATGGTGACGAATGATGTTATGTTTCATATATATTCAATGTTATGGTATTCAATGAAATCACGACAGCCCCCGGACGTTTCCGCCGTCTGGTTCGGGGGTGTGACATCAAATGGAGAGAACAATCCAAATAGTAGAAGATATGCTTCATGCATGTGTTTTGGAGTTCGGTGGTAACTGGGATAAATACTTACCTCTTGTCGAATTCTCGTATAATAATAGTTACCACGCTTCAATCAAAATGCCACCATATGAAGCATTATATGGTCGCAAGTGTCGTACTCCATTATGTTGGCGAGACATATGACAGAAGATCCTTGGAGGCCCTGAAATGATTCAAGACACCACCGACAAAATTCAAATCGTACGAGAAAGAATGAAAGCGGCCCAGGATCGACATAAGTCCTATACAGAAAAGAGAAGATGACCCATAGAATTCCAAGTGGGTGATTTCGTGATGCTGAAGGTATCCCCATTGAAAGGCCTTATGAGATTTGGGAAGAAAGGAAAGTTAAGTCCTAGATTTGTTGGTCCTTTCAAAATCATCCAGAGAATTGGAAAGCAGGCATACCGCTTAGAATTACCTGAAGATTTGGCAGGTATTCATGATGTGTTTCATGTGAGCTATCTGCGCAAATGCTTGAGCATCAATGATGAGACAGTTCCATTATCCGAGGTGAAATTGGATAATAAGTTAAGATATGTAGAAGAGTCGGAAGAGATTGTGAATGAAAGAACAACTAATCTATGTAATAAAGAAGTAGAGTTGGTGCTTATTAAGTGGAAACACCATCGAGGCCCAAATTATACTTGGGAAAATAAGAATGAGATAAGAGCAAAATATCCCCATTTATTTTAATCGATGTAATTTCGGGGACGAAATCCTCAAAAAGAGGAGGTATTTGTAACATACACGTTTTGAAATCGTGTTTTAAGTAAATAATATTATGAAATATTAAGTGAATTTGAATGTTGAGTTCTAACAGATAGTTTTTACTAGAAATAAAGTAAAACTATGTTTAGAATCACTCATAAAATGTTGGAAATCTTATGAGATTCCAATTAAAAGCCAAATAGTGAAATATAGCGAAAATATAAAATTTGGAATAAGTAAAATTTTATTATTGAAAGTTGTAGAAAATCTCATTAGAAACATTCAGGCGAAAACCTCGTCGAAATCCGAGTTATAACGAAGAAGTAATGACCAAACGAAGATCCGTGATAAATCCGGAAAATACTTTGTGGCGTAAAAATTTAGTTTCCGATAAACTAATTTTTAGCCTTAGTGATGTAAATGAAAGTTGTAGATATCGTGAAAATAATCAACTTTCATATAAAGAACGCCAAAATCTGATTTTGTATGAGGAAGTTATGATTTTTCGAAGTTTCAGCTTAGCAGTAGACAACTAAAAACTCGAATTTTAGATCGAGTGTTTTTAGCCGACACAACCTAAACGAGAATTGAAGGTCTCGTCATTTGTAGTGCAACGGTAAAAAGTCTGACGAAAACGGACGTCGGATGAAGAAGTTATGAATTTTTAACGGATTTTCCTATCCCGGTCTGTTAAAAATAATAATAATAAAATTAAAGTCAAAATTAGCCGACGAAATCTAAACTAAAGTCGTAGAGCATAATTTTAGCTTTGCGTGCATATAAAGAACGTCAAAAATGGAGCTCGTATGCGAAAGTTATGGATTTTACAAGATTTGTCACATTTTTCGAGAAAATTCGCATGAATAGTACTGCCACGTCACCCTCTTATGCGAGGCTTCCACGTGTCGGACACGTGTTCGCTGCTGATTGGACCGCAGCTTTGCGTGTTGCCTTCTGATTGGACCAAGTCCGAGGTCCACTAAGCATGGGACACCTTCACATGAGACACCTCCGGATCACCCTCGCACCAACGTGGAGCCTGCCCATTGGACCGAAGTTGGGTCCAATCTGAGGCTGCCGTCAGCAAGCCTGCTGTTCCGAGCCGAAGACCGAGCCGAAGACCCAACCGATGACGCGCCTGAAGCCGATGACTCCTCGCATCCGAGCCTCTCCGAAGCTGCCATCTTGTCCGAGCCTCGCAGCCACCTGCCCTCTTCCCTTCGCTTCGGATCCGAACCTCGGCCCTATATAAGGGGTGCAAGACCTCCCGGGTAAATGTTTGAAATTTGCCCCTTTTCACCCCTAAACTTATATTTCTTCTACTTCCACTTCCCCCGAAGCCCCGATACTAATTCCAAAGCCCGAAACACGCCCCGAGACTCCCAAGAAGCCCGAAAAATTTATCTTTTCGGTTTCGAAGATCTACCTTCGCAGAGCCCGGTTTTCAAGAAAACTCCCGGTTTTCAACGACGAAAGTCATATTTAGAGCCGAAGTACTGCCCAAATTAATATTTTAGCCCCCAGTTATTTCACGGTGAGTTTAATATATAGGAACAATTGTATGTTATGTGTTATATGTGCTACGTGCCTTTCGGTGTTATTATTCCGGGTTATTTTCTCGGGTTATTTTTATTTGCTATTTTTAATAGCAAAGAAATACCTTTGACCATGTAATCAGTGAAAGGACTTAGATTCACGTTAGTACTGGTATGTAGCCTTTGGCCATGTAGAACATGTCTCCGTAAAAGAATGAATTCTATTCTATGGTATTGGCAGAAGGTTAGACAGGGCTTTAAGCCTGAAATCTACCAAAATGTTAATCCGAAGTTGTATATCTTCTGCGCCGTTTGGGCCAAAGCTTTATTGATGTATATCAAGCATGGAAATTGTTATGTCTCATTGATTGTATATCTTTAAATCAAATCAATGATTGATATGGAATGCTTGTCACATGATTCACATATACCCTTGTTGTTCCTTGTTCCTCTTTGCTTCTGACATATTAAAGTATATATGGCATAACGTTATATTGTATCTATTATTGAACTCACTAAGCGTCACCGCTTACCCATCTCAATGTTTAACAAATTGCAGGAGATAAGCATCCAGTATATTTATATACTGGTAGAAGATTTTTGAATAGTTTGAAACTATTATATCGATAGAAGCTTATGAATAGTTTGAAACTATTGTATTTTGCACTCCCATATGTATAAAACTATAGAATCCTGGGAAGTAATGTAATATATAACACTTTAAAATAGTCGGTTTGTATCCAGTAGTTTGTAATCTCTTTATCAATGTAAAATATTGTTTTTATGAATATGCAAGTAGCATGTTTTGGAGTAACTATATTGTCGAGTATGAAAGTTTGGGTCTTTCATAAATACGAAAGTTAGGGTCTTTCAGACTGGTGGAGGGTCGTTAGCCGAACTGGTAGAACAAGGACTATAATTCTCATTAAAAGTATAATGATAAATATAAAGTAACTAAACCTTTTATAAATTCCCGATCTTAGTTACTTTAGGAAAATGTGAATTTGGTGCTATCCCATGAAATTACACTTTGTACCTTACCAAGTCGTTGGTGGAGCGTGTGTGGGTAACCGACACACAAACATGGACTAGTAAGAGTGGAAGATGGTGACTTAATGTTTATCATAGATCGGTGGAGCGCATGTGGGTAACTGGCACATTGATTAGGTGATAAAGATTAAGGGCATGAAGTTAATTTTCTTGGTTATGCACATGTTGTTTGTGATCCTCGGCATCCCAGTCACAAACTTGAGAGGGCACAATCGAGATTTAAACATGCCATTGAAAAGTTCAATGAATCTCAAAAGATCTAGGTGTTTCAATCCAATTAAAACCTAATAATTTATTTCGTTTTCATGGTGGAAATTGGTGAATCGTTATTCGCCTACCTTCAAATATTTTATAGCTTGGATTACGACATCCCTCTTCCAAGTTATAAAGTATTGTGTTGGGTCCTAGCCTTAATATTACATTTGGGTGTCTTATTAAGGATCCTATATGTAATCTAAACTTGTCTTTCTTCTTTTCAGATGTCTTCCAACAATGCTGCTTCTGGATCAAACCCTACCGGCTCCTTCTCTCTCATGAACCTTTGTGGGAGAGTCATCTTTGATGGTTCAAACTTTAATGATTGGATCAGAAACATCAGGATGGTCATGCATTACGAGGACAAGGAATATGTCCTCGACAAGGAGCTGAAAGAAATTGATGAGTCTACTGCTACTCCATAGGAGATCGCTGACTTTAGGGCACATAAGAGAGATGCTACCAAGGTGGCATGTATCATGTTGGCCACAATGATAGTTGAACTCCAGAAGTCCTATGAGGACTTTTACCCTTTTGAGATGCACATGGACTTGATGGATCGCTACCATCAGAGTGCTCGTCAAAAGAGGTATGAAATCATCTCTTCCATGATAACAACCCGAATGAAGGACGCTGAATCCATCACGGGCCACATGCAGAAAATGCAAAGGTTTGTGTATCGTTTGCTGAAGTTGAATGTGAACTTCCCTGAGGAGTTGGCTATTGACATCATAATGCACTCCTTACCTTCTTGTTATGATCAGTTCCGAATGACCTATCACATGAACAAGGAGGAGGTCACACTCAACAAGCTTTAAGGACTTTTGAAGACCACTGAAACTGGTCTCAAAGGTAAGTCATTTGTTACTACTCCTACTCCTAACACCGTCCCTGTTCTGGCAATCGGGCAAAGTAGAGGGAAGAAGAGGAAGACCCCTTCGAGTGGAACCAAAGGTGGTTTTGTCTCTTGATGGATCCTCTTCAAGTGGAACCAAAGGTGGTTTTGTCACTCCTTCTTCCAACCCAAAGGAAGCTCAATGCTTCTATTGTCAGGAAAAGGGGCACTGGAAACGAAAGTGCCCCAAGTACTTGCAAGATGTTAAGGATGGGAAGGTAAAACCTACCCATGCATGTATTTACACTATATTGTCTAATAACCCACCGCATACTAATTCTTGGGTCCTTGATACAGGTTGTGGTATTCATATATGTTCTGATTTGTAGGGCCTAAGAAGAAGTGAGGATGTGAAGCATGGAAAGATAAACTTGATCATGGGGAATAGGAAAGCTTCACCTGTCACCAAGATTGGAGTTTATTCTTTTTTTCTAAGTAGTGGGTTAGTGTTAGGTTTGATTAAGTGTTGTTACCCGTCCGAAATGGCGAAAAATATTATTTCTTTTCACGGTTTGTACAAACAAGGATTTACTTTTTCATTTGATAATGACTGTGGTGGTATTAATGCTTTTTATAATATTGATCTTTATTTTAAAGCATTACCTTGTGATGGTGTATATGAAACTGTGTTGGTTGTAGATAACTTAGGAAATAATGTATTGCATATCGATTCTTCCACTAGTTTGGATAAAGCATCCTTGTGACATTGTCGTCTTGGACATGTTAACAAGAAGCGCATAGACCAACTCCAGAAGGCTGGAGTCTTGGATTCATTTGACTTAAGGTCAGATGATAGTTGCGAGTCTAGTTTGCTTGGAAAAATAACAAAGTCACCCTTCACTAGTACTTGTGCTATGGGTGAAGGTTTGTTGGACCTCATACACACAGATGTCTGTGGACCCTTCAGAACCGCAACAAGGGATGCTAACTGCTTCTATGTGACTTTTACCGATGATTATAGTAGATATGGTTATGTCTACTTAATCAAATATAAGTCAGAAACCTTCGAAAAGTTTAAGGAGTTTAAACAGGAAGTGGAGAATCAGTTGGGCAGGAACATTAAGATGCTTCGATCCGATCAAGGAGGAGAGTATCTTAGTACATAGTTCCTTGACTATCTTAAGGAATGTGGAATTGTTTCACAATTGACACCTCTCAGAACACCACAGCTTAATGGTGTGGCTGAGAGGCGCAATCGAACTGTAACAACGTGAATATTGAAAATAAATTTTCATTTTTAAAACATTCATTCATTCATAAATAATGTCAAACACATTGTATCAAATGTTATTATCACAAAACTTTTCCCCAGAATCTCTACAAAAACTCTAATGCGTGTGTGTACGAATCATGTCGGCGCCTTCCCGCGCTCATCACTAGTACCTGAAATACATAACACAACAACTGTAAGCATAAATGCTTGGTGAGTTCCCTAAAATACCACATACAACACATACGCCACTCAAGTCTATAATACGACCCTCCGGTCAATGTGTCTCAGCGGGACCCTCCAGTCCCGTAGCTCGTTGGACCCTTAGGTCCGGTCATAGCTCGTTGGACCTCCGGTCCGGTCTATACCATCATAAAACATACAAATGTCACATAGCACATAATCTCATACATAACACATAAGACCCTCTGGTCATCACATAGTACCACTCTAGGTAACGTATAGTGAGAAGACTCACCTCGATGTCTCGGAAATATCCGACTCGGAAGAAGTATGATCTAGCCTCCGTCTAATCACACAAAGTAATACTCTCATAAATACAACTGTACTCAACCCTAAAAGTCAACAAGGTCAACGGTCAAACTTGACCCGACTCAGCAAGTGCACAAGGGCGACTCGGCGAGTCTATACGTGTCCACTGACTCTCTTAGATTCTCTCTTGGCACGTCGAGTACTTCCCTTGACTCGACGAGTTCCACCTGGCATGAATCGCAGGGCCACCCCGACTCAACTCGCCGAGTCTCAAGAACAACTCGACGAGTTTGAACTCAGACCCCTGACTCTCCCTGACTCACCGAGTCATTCCCCCAACTCGGCAAGTCCACTCACTGAGTGATTAACGGGCAACCTTCATACTACCCGCCGAGTCTGTTCTTGGGACTTGGCGAGTTCATGCCATGCACAAACTCAAAACAACTTCTGAGGTCAGATCTGTTCCATACAATCATAAATCTGGCCTCCCCAAGCATGATAATCACGTAAAGTTTGAACCTTGACACACACATAACATAGAAATGGTCCAAAATGGTGATTTAGCCCCAAAAATGACATTCCAAGCTCATGACTTCCAACATGACTCAAAAATCTCCAAGGTTTAAGGTCTCTAGACCTCTTTGGGTCCAGATCCAGAACACAAACTCGAGGAGGGACCAAATACACCAATTAATAAATCTCTAAAAGGGTTAAGAAAACCCTAACACTAAGAATCAACACCAAAAGTGAAGAAGGTCCGAGAATAATACCTCAATGCAATCTCTAAGAGCTCAAAACCACCAAAAATCGCACCTCCTTCAGCCTCCTCTTGCCTTAAACACTTCCTTCTTGCAAAAATACCCACCAAAAATCAAGATTGGCCTCTCCTTCCTCACAAACGCTCTAGATCTCTTTAGGGTTTCTCTCTGGGGTTGGTGGCCGCAAATGACGGCCATAAGGCCCTTTAAATAGGTCTCAAACCCTGTTACAATTCTCCCCCACTAGAATTAGACTTCGCCTGTAACAACTCAAATTTTTCAAACAAATTTTTTTCATTTTTAAAACATAATTAATTCCATTTAAAACAAGGCATAAATAATTAAGTATTCTGTCAAATACATTTATTCAAAATCCCAAGATCATAAAGACAGTCTTCGGTGTGTATCGATCATGCCGGCGCCTTCCCACGGTCCTCGCTAGTACCTGAAATACATGCACAACAACTGTAAGCATAAATGCTTAGTGAGTTCCCCAATATACACTTACGCACATACGCCTTTCCAGGCCCTGACCTTTCGGTCCTCATTACAACGCCTTCCGGCCCATAACATAATCGCCTTCCGGCCCATAACATATTGCCTTCCGGCCCACATATCATACATAACATATATAACAATTAACTTACCACATATTGCATACATATCACATAACATATCCGACCTTCCGGTCACACAGTCAAAACCCTTCCGGGTACAGTATAGTGAGAATACTCACCTCGTGGAAGTTGAACGCTAGCAAACTCCGAAATGACTCGTGCACAACCGACGAGCTACAACCTCCCTATAACATTACATAACTCATTAATACTTATCTCTTCTAAGTGTGACTATCCCTAAGAAGTCAGACTTAGGTCAACTCTGGTCAACGGTCAACTGTCAGTTCGACCGGACTCGGCGAGTACCATGGCGACTCGGCGAGTCTGGACGTCTTCCAACTTCCTGAGATTCCTTATCTACTCGTCGAGTACCCTCCTCGACCCGACGAGTTACTCCTGGAAGAATCGCGGGGCCACCCCGACTCCACTCGCCGAGTCTGAAGAACAACTCGGCGAGTCCCAGTAAATCTTCAAGCTACTCGCCGAGTCTGAAGAACAACTCGGCGAGTCCATGCCATGCAGACGAGCAACTGCTTCCTGAATTACGTGTGGTCCCGAGATATACAACCATGGGACTTTCTGGACTTCTAAACATCTCATTACTGGGGTATAAACGTTTGGGTAATAACATAATAACCCATCTAAACTCCAAATGGGTTCCATGAACCCTAAATCTATAAACACATCAAACCACAGAAAGGAATCCGAATTATTACCTGGAATATGACCTCTCTGTGTCCCCCAAATCTCAGGACTCGATCCTCCTTGATATTCCTTTAGCCAAATCCCTCTTCTTCTTGCCTAACTAATTCTTCCAAGTTCCCAAAAGCTTTCTCTCCTGCTCTAGACGTCCACAGCGATTAGGGTTCTTCTCAATCGACCAAAAGACTGAAAATGACGGCCTAAGAGGCGTTATATACGATTCAAACTGAACGGTTAGGGTTTCTGCTGAACAGCGTCGACTCGCCGAGTCCATACCTGGACTCGTCGAGTCCAGTCGCGATCCCGCGACCAAGTCTGCGATCCTACTCGGCGAGTCTAGGCTCCAACTCGCCGAGTCCCCTCTTAAACCACCCAAAAACATAATTAAACAATACCTGAGATTTCGGGCTGTTACAACTCTCCCCCACTTGGATTAGACTTCGCCCTCGAAGTCTCACTCCGCAAATAGTTCCGGATGATGCTCCCGCATCTCACGTTCCGGTTCCCAAGTCATTTCCGATCCCTTACGGTGTTGCCATTGAACCAACACCAGAGGTACTTCCTTGTTCCTCAGAACCTTGATCTTCCGATCCCTGATCGCCACTGGTCTCTCCGCGTAATTCAGGCTCGCATCCACCTGAATATCCTCCAATGGAACCACTGCCGACTCATCGGCTATGCACTTCCTCAACTGCGACACATGAAAAGTGTCATGGATCTGACCCAACTCCGCTGGTAACTCCAACCGATAGGCTACCCGGCCTATCCTTTCCACCACACGAAATGGTCCAATATACCGGGGCCCCAATTTGCCCCTCTTCCTGAATCTAATCACTCCTTTCCAAGGAGAGACCTTCAGGAGAACGAAGTCGCCGACTTGAAATTCAAGCTCGGATCGGCGCCTGTCTGCGTAACTCTTCTGTCGACTCTGGGCAGTCAATAACCTTTGTCTCACTTGCTGAATCTGCTCTGTCGTCTGGAGTATGATCTCCGTGCTGCCCATCACTCTCTGTCCCACCTCTCCCCAGCAAATGGGAGTCCGACACCTCCTACCATACAACAGCTCGAAAGGTGGCATGCCAATGCTCGAATGATGGCTGTTGTTGTAGGAGAACTCTGCCAACGGTAAATACGCATCCCAACTACCCCCGAAGTCTAACACACACGCTCGGAGCATGTCCTCCAGCGTCTGAATCGTCCGTTCGCTCTGACCGTCTGTCTGGGGATGGTATGCGGTACTAAAATGCAATTTAGTACCCAGCTCCTCATGGAATTTCTTCCAGAACCTGGAAGTGAAGCGCACATCGCGGTCTGACACAATCGAGATCGGCACCCCGTGCCGAGACACCACCTCTTTCACGTATATCTCCGCCAACTTTTCCGCTGAAGAACTCTCACTGATGGCAAGGAAGTGTGCACTCTTCGTCAACCTATCCACAATCACCCAAATTGCGTCAACCCCCTTAGCAGTCCTTGGCAATTTGGTGATAAAATCCATAGTGATCTGTTCCCACTTCCACTCGGGGATCTCCAATGGCTGTAACTTGCCATGCGGTCTCTGGTGCTCAGCCTTAACCCTACGGCAGGTCAAGCACCTCTCAACGAACCATGCCACGTCCCTCTTCATACAGGGCCACCGATATTCCTTCCTTAAATCCAAATACATCTTTGTAGCACCGGGATGGATCGAGAATTTCGATCTATGAGCCTCTTCCATCAACGTAGTACGCGTACCGCCCACGAACGGTACCCAAATCCGACCCTGAAACGTCATAAGCCCTCGACTATCCTTAACAAACTCTGGGATTAACCCCACAACCCGCTCTTTCTTCTGCATTTCTGGTCGTACAGCCTCTGCCTGGGCTCCACGAATAGCGTCCAATACTGGAGTCATCACAGTCAGTCTCAAGCATGCATCTCGCAATGGAGTGCTCTCCGCCCTGCGGCTCAATGCATCGGCTACCACATTAGCCTTGCCTGGGTGGTACAGGATCTCACAATCATAATCCTTGACCACATCCAACCACCTCCTCTGACGCATATTTAGGTTGGGTTGGTCCATCAAGTACTTCAAACTCTTATGGTCCGTGTATATCGTACATCGAACCCCATACAAGTAGTGACGCCAAATCTTGAGAGCGAACACTACTGCCCCCAACTCTAAATCATGCGTGGGATATCTCGCCTCATGAGGCTTCAGCTGCCTCGACGCATAAGCTATCACATGACCCCTCTGCATCAACACTGCACCCAATCCCGAAATTGATGCGTCGCAATATACCACGAAATCTTCCATCCCTTCTGGGAGAGCTAATACCGGGGCTTCGCACAATCTCTGGCGAAGTGTCTCAAAGGAGGTCTGCTGCTCGGGCCCCCATGAGAATGTAACACCCTTCCAGGTCAATCTGGTGAGTGGTACTGCGATCTTGGAGAAATCCTTGATAAATCTCCGATAATACCCTGCCAACCCAAGGAAACTCCTGATCTCAGAGGGTGACTTCGGCACCTCCCAACTCATCACCGCCTCGACCTTGGCCGGATCGACTAATATCCCTTTCTGATTAACCACATGTCCTAGAAACTGGACCTCCCGCAACCAGAAGTCACATTTGGAGAACTTTGCATAAAGCTTCTCCGACCTCAATACCTCAAGGACCTCCCTCAAATACTCCTCATGCTGCTCTCTCGATCTCGAATACACCAGAATGTCGTCGATAAATACGATCACCGACCGATCCAACATCGGCCTGCATACCCTGTTCATGAGATCCATGAACACAGCCGGGGCATTGGTGAGTCCAAAAGGCATCACCACGAACTCATAATGCCCATATCGCATCCTAAACGCTGTCTTCTGGACGTCTTCATCCCGTACTCTCACCTGGTGGTAACCCGACCTCAGATCGATCTTGGAAAACCAAGATGCTCCCTGCAACTGATCGAATAAATCATCGATCCTCGGCAACGGGTAACGGTTCTTGACCGTTAGCTTGTTCAACTCCCGGTAATCAATGCACATCCGGTGTGAACCATCCTTCTTCTTGACGAACAGAATAGGTGCTCCCCATGGCGAGCTGCTTGGCCGAATGAATCCCTTCCCCAGCAATTCCTGGAGTTGCGAGGACAACTCTTGCATCTCTGGAGGTGCAAGACGATAGGGCACTTTAGCGATAGGCGCTGCCCCCGGAACCAGATCGATATTAAACTCTACTTGCCTCACAGGCGGTACTCCCGGCAACTCCTCGGGAAAGACATCTGAAAACTCACGCACCACAGGGACCTCCTTAACTGACTTCGGTTTTTCGGAAACCTCCCGCGTATCCATCACATACGCCACAAAACCCTTACAGCCCTGCTGTAGACACTGCCTCGCTCTAGCGGCCGAGCAAAAAGCTGATCCTGAACGGGTACCCTCGCCGTACACCGAAAGAACTCCCCCGCTATGGTCTCGTATGGTCACCAACTGACGCTCGCAGTTGATGACAGCGCCGAATCGGCTCAACCAGTCCATGCCCACGATAACACAGACATCCCCCATCGCAATAGGAATCAGGTCAATCGGGAATTCAACCCCGAAAATCTCTAGTACACATCCCCGAAGAACCTCCGTAGCACGAATCACTTTCTCGTCAGCTATAGAAACTCGCAAAGGTCGTCTCAACGACTCACGACTAACGCCGATCTGCTGACTAAAGGCTAAGGACACAAAGGACCTACTCGCACCCGAGTCAAATAACACTAAGGCAGGCACAGAGTTCACAAGAAAAGTACCTACGCGCATAATAACATAAGCATAAAATATCAACATTAACATAATTACACAATTACAACATACCTGCCACAACATCGGGCGCAGCGCGGACCTCCTCCGCAGTCAGCTGAAAGGCTCTCCCACGAGCCCTCGTGGCCTCGACCTTCACCGGTCGAGTCTCAGTAGTCCTGGCAACAGGTGCAGATCCCTGACGAAGTTGCGGACATTCGGCCTTCCGATGGCCGGTCTGGTTGCAATGGAAGCAAACCATAAACCCCTTGGGGCACTCCCTAGCAATGTGCCCCTCCTTGCCGCACTTGTAGCAGGCACCGGCTCGACACGCCCCATCATGACCCTTGCCGCACTTTACGCAAGTGCGGTTCTTCGAACCTCCCGTCCGCGAATCGGCGGACTTGATCCGCTTGGCTGCCGGCTGAGACTGAGTCGGCCGCCGGTCTGCCCGCTGAGACTCGGCCTCCTCCCTGGCCTGAGTCTCTAACTCGATCTCACGCTTCCTGGCATTCGCCTGAAGCTCAGTAAAAGTATGGTAAGTGGAGTTTGACACAAACTCCCGGATCTCCCTCCTCAGAACACCCAAGTACCGGCTCATCCGAGCCTGCTCTGTGGCCACCAGCTCGGGGCAAAACATCGCCCTCTCATGGAACTTCCGCGTGATCGCCGCCACCGAATCAGTACCCTGCTTGAGGGTTAAGAACTCCTGAACCAATCGTTCCCGCTCCACCGGGGGAACGTACTCCTCCCTGAACATGGTAGTGAACCCCTCCCATGTCACTGCCGCAGTCTCTGCCAAAGTGAAGTTCGCCGTCACGAACTTCCACCAGTCCTTTGCTCCCAGACGGAGCTGGTTCAAAGCGAACCGTACCCTCAGGTGCTCCGGGCATGAACAAGTGTAGAAGCACCCCTCTATATCTGCGATCCACCTCATCGCAGCAATCGGATCCTGCGTCCCGTCGAACTCTGGTGGCTTCGTGTTGCTGAACTCTCGGAACAGCAATGAATCACCCCCCTGTGGCCTAGCAGCGGCCACAGCTGCGGTAGCTGCAGCGGTTGCAGCCTCAGTCAATGCGGCGTACCGCTCATCGAACGTCTCCATCAGGGTGGTCTTGATAGACCCAAACATCTCCGGGATCTCAGCCCGGATCGCCGCCGCCACCTCCTCGTGGATCATCTGACGAATATCCTCGTCACTCACACCGCTCGTACTTGCTCCGTGACGCGGTCTAACCATGATATCTCTGAAATACAACATAAAACTATCAGAGATTCTACCGAGTATAATCGTACTCGATACGCAACCCTACTCAGTCCCAGATACCCAGGGATTCTTACTTGGGCCTCCCACTGACCCGGTGTCCTCGGTAGTACGGGCCCAATACTACCGACCACACCGCATCAATGTTCATCCCAAGTCCTCCTCCCCAACTCCGGATAGTGAGTACTCTACTTCTGATGTGCACTATCTACCCGCATACTAGCAAAGCATCTCATATAAGCAAACTTCCCTAGACTAAGGCATCACAAATCAGGCCACTCTAGTCCTATCATGAATACCTAGTCTCCTAGCATGCATAACAATTCATATCATATAATATTGTAAGGTATTTTGGGGATCTTTACCGTTCGGGCGCTGACTGATCGTACACACTGCTTCTTTCTTTCTTACCACAAAACCATGTACAGAAATTTATGCCTTTATTTGAAAAGTTTCTTCAAATCCTCGGTTTGAGTTCAGTTACCCCCAAAGGTACACCCGAATCCCTCAAACCAAGGCTCTGATACCAATTGTAACAACTCAAATTTTTCAAACAAATTTTTTTCATTTTTAAAACATAATTAATTCCATTTAAAACAAGGCATAAATAATTAAGTATTCTGTCAAATACATTTATTCAAAATCCCAAGATCATAAAGACAGTCTTCGGTGTGTATCGATCATGCCGGCGCCTTCCCACGGTCCTCGCTAGTACCTGAAATACATGCACAACAACTGTAAGCATAAATGCTTAGTGAGTTCCCCAATATACACTTACGCACATACGCCTTTCCAGGCCCTGACCTTTCGGTCCTCATTACAACGCCTTCCGGCCCATAACATAATCGCCTTCCGGCCCATAACATATTGCCTTCCGGCCCACATATCATACATAACATATATAACAATTAACTTACCACATATAGCATACATATCACATAACATATCCGACCTTCCGGTCACACAGTCAAAACCCTTCCGGGTACAGTATAGTGAGAATACTCACCTCGTGGAAGTTGAACGCTAGCAAACTCCGAAATGACTCGTGCACAACCGACGAGCTACAACCTCCCTATAACATTACATAACTCATTAATACTTATCTCTTCTAAGTGTGACTATCCCTAAGAAGTCAGACTTAGGTCAACTCTGGTCAACGGTCAACTGTCAGTTCGACCGGACTCGGCGAGTACCATGGCGACTCGGCGAGTCTGGACGTCTTCCAACTTCCTGAGATTCCTTATCTACTCGTCGAGTACCCTCCTCGACCCGACGAGTTACTCCTGGAAGAATCGCGGGGCCACCCCGACTCCACTCGCCGAGTCTGAAGAACAACTCGGCGAGTCCCAGTAAATCTTCAAGCTACTCGCCGAGTCTGAAGAACAACTCGGCGAGTCCATGCCATGCAGACGAGCAACTGCTTCCTGAATTACGTGTGGTCCCGAGATATACAACCATGGGACTTTCTGGACTTCTAAACATCTCATTACTGGGGTATAAACGTTTGGGTAATAACATAATAACCCATCTAAACTCCAAATGGGTTCCATGAACCCTAAATCTATAAACACATCAAACCACAGAAAGGAATCCGAATTATTACCTGGAATATGACCTCTCTGTGTCCCCCAAATCTCAGGACTCGATCCTCCTTGATATTCCTTTAGCCAAATCCCTCTTCTTCTTGCCTAACTAATTCTTCCAAGTTCCCAAAAGCTTTCTCTCCTGCTCTAGACGTCCACAGCGATTAGGGTTCTTCTCAATCGACCAAAAGACTGAAAATGACGGCCTAAGAGGCGTTATATACGATTCAAACTGAACGGTTAGGGTTTCTGCTGAACAGCGTCGACTCGCCGAGTCCATACCTGGACTCGTCGAGTCCAGTCGCGATCCCGCGACCAAGTCTGCGATCCTACTCGGCGAGTCTAGGCTCCAACTCGCCGAGTCCCCTCTTAAACCACCCAAAAACATAATTAAACAATACCTGAGATTTCGGGCTGTTACATCGCCCTCGAAGTCTCACTCTGCAAACAACTCCGGATGCTGCTCCCGTATCTCATGCTCCGGTTCCCAAGTCAACTCTGACCTTTTCCGATGCTGCCACTGGACCTGCACCAGCGGCACTTCCTTGTTCCTCAAAACCTTGATCTTCCGATCGCTGATCACCACCGGTCTCTTGGCATAATTCAGGCTCGCATCCACCTGAATATCTTCTAATGGCACCACTGCCGACTCGTCAGCTATACACTTCCGCAACTGCAACACGTGGAAAGTGACATGAATCTGACCCAACTCTGCTGGCAACTCCAAACGATAGGCTACCCTGCCTACCCTCGTGATCACCCTGAAAGGTCCAATATATCGGGGCCCCAACTTGCCCCTCTTCCTGAATCGGATCACTCCTTTCCAAGGAGAGACCTTCAGGAGCACGAAGTCGCCGACCTGAAACTCGAGCTCGGACCGGTGTCTGTCCGCATAACTCTTCTAACGACTCTGAGCGGTCAACAATCTCTTCCTGACCTGCTGGATCTGCTCTGTCGTCTGAAGCATAATCTCGGTACTGCCCATCACACGCTGCCCTACTTCTCCCCAACAAATAGGGGTTCGACACCTCCTCCCATAAAACAGCTCAAAGGGCGGCATGCTAATGCTCGAATGATGGTTGTTGTTATAAGAAAACTCCGCCAAGGGCAAATATGTGTCCCAACTCCCGCCGAAATCCAACACACATGCCCGGAGCATGTCCTCGAGCCTCTGAATCGTCCGCTCACTCTGCCCATCAGTCTGCGGGTGGTATGCGGTACTAAAATGCAGTTTCATACCAAATTCCTCATGAAACTTCTTCCAGAATCTGGAAGTGAAACGTACATCTCGATCTGAGACAATCGAGATCGGCACTCCATGCCGCGATACCACCTCTCTCACGTACATCTCTGCCAACTTCTCCACGGAAGAGCTCTTACTGATAGCCAGAAAGTGAGCACTCTTCGTCAATATGTCCACAATCACCCAAATTGCATCGACACCCCTCGCGGTTCTTGGCAACTTGGTGATGAAATCCATGGTAATCTGTTCCCATTTCCATTCGGGAATCTCCAATGGCTGCAGCTTACCATGTGGACGCTAGTGCTCGGCCTTCACCCTGCGACAGGTCAAACACCTCTCTACAAACCATGCGACATCCCTCTTCATACAGGGCCACCAATAATCCTTCTTCAGGTCCAAAAACATCTTAGTGGCCCCGGGATGGATCGAGAATTTCGATCGATGAGCCTCTTCCATCAAAATGGTACGCGTTCTGCCCACAGACGGTACCCAAATCCGACCCTGAAATGTCATAAGCCCCCGGCTATCGGTAATAAATTCCGATACCAGCCCGACAACTCGCTCCCTCTTCTGGCACTCTGGCTTCACAGCCTCAGCCTGAGCCCCACGAATAGCATCCAGCACCGTGGTCATCACTGACAATCTCAAACAAACATCTCGAATTGGGGCGCCCTCCACCCTACGGCTCAATGCATCGGCTACCACATTAGCCCTGCCCGGGTGGTATAGGATCTCACAATCATAATCCTTGACCACGTCCAACCACCTCCTCTGGCGCATATTCAGGTTGGGCTGATCCATCAAATACTTCAAGCTCTTGTGGTCCGTGTATATCGTACACCGAACCCCATACATATAATGTCGCCAGATCTTGAGAGCGAAAACTACCGCGTCCAACTCCAAATCATGAGTGGGGTATCTCGACTCATGAGGCTTAAGTTGCCTCGATGCATATGCAATCACATGCCCCCTCTACATAAGCACCGCTCCCAATCCGGATATCGATGCATCACAATATACCACAAAATCTTCCATCCCTTCTGGAAGGGCTAACACTGGGGCCTCGCATAATTTCTGGCGAAGTGTCTCGAACAAGGTCTGCTGCTCCGGACCCCAAGAAAACGCAACACCCTTCCGGGTCAACTTGGTGAGTGGCACGACGATCTTGGAGAAATCCTTAATAAATCTCCGATAATAGCCGGCCAAACCCAGAAAACTCCTGATCTCGGTGGGTGACCTCGGCACCTCCCATCTCATGACCGCCTCAATCTTGGCCGGATCGACCAATATCCCATTCTGGTTAACGAGGTGTCCCAAAAACTGAACCTCTCGTAACCAGAACTCACATTTGGAGAACTTGGCATAAAGCCTCTCCGATCTCAGAACTTCGAGGATCTCCCTCAAATGCTCATCATGCTGCTCTCTGGATGTCGAATACACCAAAATGTCGTCGATGAACACGATCACTGAGCGATCCAACATCGGTCTACACACCCTGTTCATGAGATCCATGAACACCGCCGGTGCGTTGGTGAGTCCGAAAGGCATCACCATGAACTCGTAATGCCCATAACGAGTCCGGAATGCTGTCTTCTGGACGTCCTCCTCCCACACCCTCACCTGATGATACCCTGACCTCAAATCGATCTTGGAGAACCAAGATGCTCCCTGCAACTGATCAAACAAATCATCGATCCTCGGCAATGGGTAACGATTCTTGACCGTTAGCTTATTCAGTTCACGATAATCAATGCACATCCGGAGCGAGCCATCCTTCTTGACAAAAAGGATAGACGCCCCCCCATGGCGAATTGCTCGGTCTGATAAACCCCTTCCCCAGCAGCTCCTGAAGCTGCGAGGATAACTCCTGCATCTCCGGAGGCGCAAGGCGATACGGCGCCTTAGCGATAGGCGCAACTCCTGATACCAACTCAATACCGAACTCTATCTTCCTCTCCAGAGGCACACCCGACAATTCCTCTGGAAACACATCCGAAAACTCGTGTACTATCGGAACCTCATCCACCAACTTCGGTCTCTCTGAAACAACCCTCGCATCCATCACATATGCCACAAATCCTCTACAGCCATGCTGTAGTGTGACATCCCCAAAATCTCGGCCAGAAAAGACCGATTTCATTTATGCTTTTTAAACATTTTCAGAGTAAATCCGTTTGATTTTAAAAGAGATGCGGAATTTGTTCCCAAAAACAAAACATGATAAAATAGATATTTATCAAAACATTTCATATAGAAATATGATTTCATTTCATAAAAAGTCGGGATGTCATGTTCCGATACAAATCATAAAGCATAAACGATAACATTACAAGTCATTCAACAAATATATACATATACAGACTTGTAAACAAAACAACTTGATGATTCGCCCATCTTAAGCTCTTGCGCCACTTCCTGTAATACAAATAAACTGAGTGGGTCAGGCTTGGGAGCCTGGTGAGCATATAGGGTTTTCAACCCACAATAAATAATTATATTTAATTTCACCAATACACAATAAAACCCGATTACCCATTCCCGTTATCCTCACTTTACGTCCCTAAAATAACTTCTATTATAAGGAACCTAATTCAGGATTTTCATCGGGACGGACATTACTGCAGAGGGGATTCCTCAACAATAAGTGCCCTAAAGGCAACCATGTGGGGGATAGAGTACACCGGTGAACACGTCGTTCACAACACCTACAGGTAATGAGCCTGCTAGTGTTCCACAGGACAGTCTAGAATAGTCCGTGGTCGTCATCCATACTCTGCTGAATGACTAGAATAACACCAATAACACCGATGCCTCTCATCTGTTTATTACACACCAATTATCTACCCATGTTCTACCCAACATATTAGTAAATAAAAATATACATTTTTATACACTGTTTAAAAACCTGTATAGCATGCTTTAATCAATACATATTCCACATAACAGATGAGGCATACACACATAACACGTATTTCATAGAGAATATATCAGATCTATGAGATAGAAGAGAGTGAATATACATTCACACATATAACCACAAAATATATACACGTAGCACGTATTTTATATTAAATACTTCATAATATTGCATTGGAATGAAACTAACTACACACTCACTTCCCGTATTCTTAAATACGTTTAACGATTACTTATTTAATATCGCGTATTGAAAAGGGACTATACACTCACATGATCGGAAGACGATCGGGCAGCACTACGGCTTGCAGAAGTAGTGTCTCTTCGTAGATCTGGAAGATCTTCACAAAAACCGGGCTCCTCGCGGGCAGAGCTTCGGCTCGGGAATAACGCTCTTCGGGATCTTCGGGGCTTCGGATCTCGCTTCGGGGCTCGGGAATAATACCGGGGCTTCAGGATATGATTGGCATGTAAATCGAGGAAAAAACTTAGAGAGAAAGTAAGAAAAATCGCAAGGAAATGGCTGATCTCGAGTTCTATTTATAGGCTGCTGGGTCTGGGATTACGCGGGGCGTACTCGAGTTACGCGGGGCGTACTTTGAAGTCACTGCGTGCATCGACTGGTGGCACTCGAGTATTGGTCAGGCAACTTGCATCCGCCAGAGTACACGGGGCGTACTCAAATTACGCTGGGCGTAATTTGACTCGTCAAACTTCTAAATTCCGTAACTTTCGCAAACGAGCTCCGTTTTCGACGTTCTTTATATCCACGCGTAGGTGAGACTACGCTCTACAACTTTTGTTTAGACTCCGTTGGCTAACTTTGACTTTATTTTTTATTATTTATTTTTAGAAGGCCCGGACAGGAAAACTTCGTTATAAAATCATAACTTCTTCGTCCGACGTCCGTTCTCGCCTATCTTTTCATCGTTTCGCTACTAACAACGAGATCTTCGATTCTCATTTAGATTGTTTTGGCTAAAAACCGCTCGATCTCAAATCGAGTATTCGGGCTGCATACTGCTAAGTCGAAACTTAGAAAAATCATAACTTCCTCATACGAAGTCAGATTTGGGCGTTCCTTTTATGCACACTCCCGGTTTAACGAAATCTACGACTTTCGTTTAGATCGCTAAGGCTAAATATCGCTCTATCTTAAATTCATATTTTACGTCACTCAGCGTCGTGCCGGTTCTGTCGCGAAACTTCGACAGGTCATAACTTCTTCGTTATAACTCGGATTTTGGCATTCCTTATATCTCCGGAATCCGTGTTTCAACCACTACAACTTTATGCAAAGATACGGGGCTTATCTCACACTTTAATTTTGACGCTTATTTTATTCTTAATTCATTAAATTATAAAAATTAAGAAAATACACACATAAATCACATAATTCAAATCATTCACAAATAATACATTTTATTATTTCAAATTGGGGTTACAAAGGTTAACCTAGACTATTACATTGCTAAAAATGGCAAGCCCAGAAACACGGGCGTTACAATTCTCTCCACCTTAGAATGATTCCGTCCCCGGAATCACACACCAGCAAACAAATGTGGATAGCGACTCATCATGTCACTCTCCGTCTCCCAGGTGAGATTCGGCCCATCCGTGTGTTTCCATCGGACAAGCACTAACTCAACCATCTTACGTCGCTATTTCTTAGTCTTTCGGTCAACAATTGCCTCTGGTTCCTCAATCAACCTCTTGTTCTCATCGATCCTCAACTCCGAAAGTGGTATCATGTCGGGAACTTCTCCCGTGAACTTCCTCAAATAACACACATGGAATGTGTTATGAATTCCATTCAGTTCTTCTGGTATTTCGAGCTTGTAAGCTTGGTTCCCAATCCTCTGAAGAACTTTAAACGGTCCAATAAACCTTGGACTTAACTTTCTCATTTTATCAAATCTTATAAGTCCCTTCCACGGCGAGAATTTAAGCAAAACCGAATCTCCAACTTCAAAAGTCATCGGTCTTTGCTTTTTGTCAGCATAGCTCTTTTGACGGTCTTGAGCTGCTAACATTCTTTCCCTAATTATTTTCAACTTTTCAGCAGTTTGATGGACTATCTCCGGCCCCATAAACTGCTTTTCCCCAGCCTCAAGCCAACAAGACGGCGTACGACACTTCTGTCCATACAATGCTTGATATGGTGCCATCTTTATGCTCGAGTGAAAACTATTATTATAGGAAAATTCTACCAAAGGTAAATGTTCATCCCAATTACCTAGGAATTCCAAGGTACACGCTCTCAACATATCTTCAAGTGTTTGTATCGTCCGTTCGCTCTGACCATCAGTCTGCGGATGGTAAGCTGTACTTAAACACAACTTAGTACCCAATTCCTCTTGTAGACTTTTCCAAAATCGTGAGGTGAAACGGCTATCACGATCTGACACAATTATTAACGGAACACCGTGAAGCCTCAAAATTTCCTTCACGTAAGTATTCGCAAGCTTTTCTATAGACCATTTCTCATTGGCTGCTATGAATTGCGCACTCTTAGTGAATCGATCAACGACCACCCAAATCATGTCGTGACCACTTTTTGTTCTGGGTAGTTTAGTGACAAAATCCATAGCAATGTCTTCCCACTTACCCATAGGCACAGGTAAAGGTTCTAAACTCCCGTATGGTTTCTGATGTTGTGCCTTGACTCTTGCACAAGTCACACACTCGACCACATACTTCGCGATGTCGAGCTTCATCGTCGGCCACCATTTTTGTGCTACCGGGATGAATCGAGTACATGGTTTTGTGAGCTTCTTCCATCAGAAGATCTCTGACTCCTCCTGTCTTAGGTATCCAAATCCGATCTTGGAACACCTTCAGTCCGTGACTGTTTACACCGAACACCAACGTTTTGCCCAAACGTTCCTCCTTTCGGTCATTCTTCTCAGAAGCTTCGCTTTGAGCTTTCTTGATACTTTCCAAAATAGTCGAGACAACTTCAATTCTCAACGCTCTTGGCATTGTCCTTTCAAGATTGACTTTCCGATTGAGAGCATCAGCAACAACATTGGCCTTACCGGGGTGGTAAAGTATCTCACAGTCGTAGTCCTTAAGTAATTCTAGCCAGCGTCGTTGCCTCATATTTAATTCTTTCTGACCAAAAAGATATTGGAGACTCTTATGATCAGTGAAAAGTTTGCACTTCGTGCCATAGAGGTAATGCCTCCATATTTTCAGTGCGAAAACTACCGCTGCCAACTCCAAATCATGAGTCGGGTAGTTCTTTTCGTGCTCTTTCAGCTGTTGAGACGCATATGCGATCACCTTATCCCTTTGGGTCAAAACACAACCCAATCCAACCCCAGACGCATCGCTATAAACAGCGAAGTCTTCAACCCCATCGGGTAGAGAAAGTATCAGTGCCTCGCATAGTTACTTCTTTAGTCTCTCGAGTGCTTCTTTATGCTTATCACTCCAAGCATAAGTAGCTCCTTTGTGGGTCAAAGCTGTTAATGGACTGACAATCGAAGAAAAGCCTTGGATAAACCTTCGGTAATATCCGGATAATCCCAAAAAGCTTCGGATCTCCGTGGGACTTTTCGGTTGTTCCCACTTCATCACAGCTTCGATCTTCGCTGGATCAACCATTATCCCTTCTTGGTTGACCACGTGACCCAAGAATTGGACTTCACGAATCCAAAAATCACATTTGGAGAACTTCGCATACAACTTCTCCTTCTTCAAGACTTCCACTACTTCTCGCAAGTGTCTGCCATGCTCCTCTTGGCTTTTCGAATAAATCAGAATGTCATCAATGAACACTATCACAAATTTATCAAGGAACGGATTACAAACCCTGTTCATTAAATCCATGAATGCTGCTGGAGCATTGGTCAGTCCAAACGACATAACCAAGAACTCATAGTGTCAATATCGTGTTCTGAATGCAGTCTTCTCTATATCCTGCTCTCTTACCTTTAGCTGATGATATCCTGACCTTAGGTCGATCTTTGAAAAATAACTTGAACCTTGTAGCTGATCGAATAGGTCATCAATCCTTGGAAATGGATATCTATTCTTTATTGTTGCCTTATTCAGCTCTCGGTAATCAATGCACATCCTCATGATTCCATCTTTCTTCTTTACGAATAACACCGGAGCTCCCCAGGGTGATGAACTAGGTCTAATGAAACATTTGTCCAATAACTCCTGAAGTTGCATCATTAGCTCCTTCATCTCCGTCGGTGCTAATCGATAAGGTGCTTTTGCAATTGGCGTTGTTCCGGGCAACAAGTCGATACGAAATTCTACTTGCCGATCGGGTGGTAATCCAGGAAGATCTTTGGGAAATACTTACGGATAATCACACACAACAGGAATATTTTGCATCACCTTCTTTTCCTTCTTAGCATCGATCACGAATGCTAAGTATGATGTACACCCCTTGGTCAAACATTTTCTGGCTTTCATTAGAGAAATGATCCCAGAATTTACTCTGCGTTTATCTCCATACACCATAAACGATTCCTTCCCAGGCGGGTTCACTTTCACTATTTTCTTCTTGCATAAAATTTCGGCATCATTGGCGCTAAGCCAATCCATTCCCAAAACGATGTCGAAACCATTAAGTTCGATAGGCAATAATTCCTCGTGGAACTTATTCCCATTTAGATCAATTAAGATGTTTTTCATACGATGGCTAACAGGTACAAACTTGCCACTAGCAACTTCGACTAATAAGGCATTATCTAGTCTATCAACAGGCAAAGCTAGTTTTCTACCAAATTCATGCGATATAAAGGAGTAGTTGGCTCCAGAATCAAATAAAATTTGGGCAGACAATTTGTTAACGAGAAAGGTACCTGAAGCGACATCAGCTTCATCTTTAGCAGCTTCCAGTGTCATCTGGAATGCTCTCGCCTTTGGCTTTGGCGAAATGTTGGGTCTTCCTTCTTTTTCGGACAATCCCTTGAGATGTGCCCCTCCTCACCACAACCATAACAAACATTCTTGGTGAAGGTGCAGTCGTTGGCATAATGCCCTAGCTTTCCACATTTGAAGCATGTGGTTTCCCCACCACACTTCCCATGATGCTTCTTCTTGCACTTGTCGCACCATTTCGCCTCTACCTTTCCTCCACTTCCCTTCGAACTAGTCTTCGAGAATTTACTTTTCTTGCTGGACCCTGAAAATCCATCGATTTTCCTCTTCTCACCAACCTCTGACCGTTCCAGACCTTTTTCCCTGATCTGGGTCTCAACATTTCTAGCAGCCCAGATGGCGGCTTTCAATGTGGTTGCTTGCTTAACCATTGGACCATAGTCCGCTGGTAGTCCAAGGGCAAACTTGTTGACCTTAGAGAGTTCTGTAGGCACCAAATATGGGATAAACTTCATCTTTTCTGTGAAACTTGCAGCGTATTCAGTAACGATCAATTTCCCTTTCTTCAAATTCTGAAACTCATTACTGATTTCTAGAAGGTCCTGCTCGGAGCAGTATTGCAGTTTTAGTTGTTCCACAAAGTCTTCCCAAGACATTTTTCTTGCTTCTCCCTTGGGCATAGAGTCAGCTAACAACTTCCACCAACTCAACACGCCAGATTTTAGCAGAGGGATTGCAAGAGCGGTCTTCTGCCTATTGCTGCATTCGCAACTTTCAAACATAGTCTCCATTTCGGAGACCCAATCCATAACTTGTACCGGCGTCGGGCTTCCGGATAGACATGGTGGTTTGGATGCCATGAAATCCTTATACTTGCACCCACGACCATCATTTACTCCATACTGGTTATTGCGTCTAACCACTAGTTGTTCGTCATGACCAATGATCCCACTAAAGTTTTATCCTTCAGACTGCCCTCCATTCTCCTCGGGCTCTTCCGCTTGAATTGACGGTTCTTCACGATTCTGCCTAAGCAGGCGTCTTGTTTCTTCCATCTGACGTGTAGCACCTGGTTCATGGTACGTAAATATTATTTGAGTATTTCTCTTCTTTTAGCCTTGGACTCGGCGAGTCACAGGTCCGACTCGCCGAGTAGATGTGGGACCCAGGACACGTTTAAGTTGTCGACTCGGTGAGTCCATATCCTGGACTCGGCGAGTCACAGCTGTTGGATGAAACCCTAAGTTTCAGGGGTTTTCAACCTATTTAAACAACATATCCGCCCCAACCTCGCCTCCATTCACCCTCAGAGCCCTGTATCTTTATCTAGCCGTGCTTCCTTGTGAGTTTGAAGTGTTTTTGTGTATTCTTGAAGTTTTTGAGGGAAAAAGAAGAGGGAATCAAGAAGAGGAGAAGGAGGCCAAGCATCTCTGTGTCATTCCAACGTTTCCCCTAAGGTATAAATCGTTTCCCCTCTGTTTTTAAGCTTATTGTCCCTTATAGCTCCATTAAAATCCTTTTTGAGCCATTTCCAAGATTGTGTATGCTTGAGGGTTCGTAATAAGTTGATTGGCCTCTAGATCTAGGCAAGATTGAGCTCCAGGAGCTCAGATCTGTTAGCTTTATGGACCCATGTTGCTTTCACCCTAGATCTACCCTTTTGAGGCATTTTGAACCCTAAAATCCATATTGGGGAATATCCACACATAAAGTTGGAAACTTTATGTGTGATTCGTGTCCTAGAAGCCCAGATCTGTGAATGGAGTGGACTGGAATCGAGCAGATCTGTGTATTTAGTGGGTGCATGGCAACGACTCGGCGAGTCGTTCATGCGACTCGGCGAGTCTGTTCGTGAGTCTCCGAGTTTGTCCCCTTTTCGTAGTGTCGAGTGAGCAGTGAGTCACGGGGTGTGACTCAGTGAGTCGGAAGCTGAACTCATCTATGGAGGTACTCGGCGAGTCAATGCCCTGACTCGGCGAGTTCAAGGCAATCTCCTTAGATCAAGAACAGACTCGGCGAGTTGTTCATACAACTCGGCGAGTCTTAGCATAAGTGTTCACCGGATGAAGATGAACTCGACGAGTTGTTCATACAACTCGGCGAGTAGGATGAAGGACTTGAGTATCTGTTAAGAAGGAGAACTCGTCGAGTCGTCGCCTAACTCGACGAGTAGGAACGGGATTCAGGGCAAACGTTTGGGTAGGGACTCGGCGAGTTGGAAAGCCAACTCGGCGAGTCGGGTCAACTGAAAGTTGACTCTGATTTTGACTTAGGTCATGATCAGGGGTAAAATGGTCGTTTTACCCAAAGGACAGTTAGCAGTGTTTGATTGAGTATGTTGTGGGAATTGCAGCCGGAGGATTTCCGGAGCAGCAGCAGCAGCAGTAGACAGTCAGTTCCCGCTCAGATCAACAGCTACTTCGAGGTGAGTTACCTTCCAGTAGCGGTGGGTCTTCGGCCACAATGCCAGCCCACCAGTAGGAGTCGTATGCTAGATGATTGTCTTTGTGATATCATCTAGGTTGCTACTATCTGATATGTTATATGCTAGCATGATATGTTATATGTGATAATAGTAGAGTTCGGTTGTTAGGACCGGAGGGTAGTCAGACACCCCAGAAATGTCTGACAGTACGTGATGATATGTTTGCATGCTGGCCTGTTATGTTATATGTGATAGTGGTAGTAGTAGGGGACTAGTCCCCGAGGATCGGTTGTTAGGACCGATGGGTAGTCTGTACCCCAGAATAGCTTGACATGGGTAGTCAACACCCCAGAATGGCTTGACATGGGTAGTCAGCACCCAAGAATGGCTTGACATGGGTAGTCAGCACCCCAGAATGGCTTGACACGGGTAGTCGGCACCCTAGAATGGCCATACCGGGTAGTCAGGCACCCCAGAATAGCCTGGCAGTATGCGTGTTATTTGTTTGTATGGTATGTGGTACGATGGGGGAACTCACTAAGCTTTGTGCTTACAGTTTACAGTTTTGGTTTCAGGCACCTCTTCGTCTAAGGGGAAAGAGCCGGTGCGGTAGCGGCACATCATGCACACACACTGGTTTTCGCACTTACGAGATTCTCTGGGATTTATACTCTGATATTTTGACGGTTGTATGATTTGGCTTTTAGACATGGTTTACATTTTGTTATGGTTTGATCAAACAATGTTTTTAACTATTATTGTTTTCTAAAGTAATGTTTTTAAAACGAAATTTTTGGTCTTAAATTTTGGGACGTTACAAGTTGGTATCAGAGCCCTGGTTTGAGGGATTCGGACTCACCTTCGGGGGTGTCTGAACTCAAATCGAGGGATTAAAAGATTTCTAAAAGAAACTGTTTTCTAAAATTGAGAAAAGAGTTTAAGAAAGAACGAAGTGTGTGATGTGCGCGACCGGTCGAGCTCAAGTAAGTATTCCCCAAAGTACCCATACAAGTTTATGTTATGTTTATCAGCTTTTGTAGAACAGCATGCTAGAATAGGACTAAGGATCTAGGAGTGATGCCTTATGTGCCTGTTTTATGTGTTAAGTTGTATGAGAATTACATGCTAGTATCAAGCAGACAACGGTAGGGTAGCCTGTTTAGGTTATGCCTGATAGTGCGAGTTTAGCGTTATGTGCTAGTTCAGTTTCTCTCTATGAGAGCGGAGTTGCTTGAGGTTGTTTCTCTTGTCTGAATGCTGCTTGCTTCGTGCTATGTGGGGCTCTGAATAATGGGAATTAGCCACTAGGCGAATACGTCACGTCACATGTGATCAGGGTTGAATAATCTTAGAGTATCAGATTTGATCCTACTGCGCAGCTCTTGTTTGAGTCCAACCGTTGTAAGGATGGGTCGGGTACTCGAATGATTATCTGAGCCTCGTCATGTGTGATGGTATTCGGGTAATGGCTAATTGGCATTACAAGGAGGTATACAGCAGCTGAGGACTGGATCGAGTAGAGTCGGAGATTTCCCTAGGGCGAGCCTAGGATGAGTATAGTAGTGATCATCAATAGTGAAAGGGATCTGGTGGAGTTGAGGCAGTCCTTGAAGAAGGTACGGATAGATGTGGAAGGTAGTATGGGCCCGTACTACTGAAAGCAGATGATCCGTACCCGAACCAAGGAAGGCCAAGACAAGACCGGGGAACTTGTAAGTAGTTGTGATCCCTCAGGAAGTATCAGTATCTCTAATGTTTATTGTGATGTATTGCAGAATGGTGGTACTTCGATCGAGGCCAGTAGATGGCGGTTCAAGAGAGGGTTCAGGTTCGGGATCAGGCTCCAAGCCGGTAGATGAGGGACTACGCGAGTTCATCGCGTCAGAGATTACCAGAGGCATCCTTGAGTCGACCCCCATCCTCTTTGGGTTGATCAAGGAAGGGATCATAGAGTTGATGGAGGATCGCCTTCGGGCATTCAGGAGTGATATGGCATCTAGCCAGTCGGGATCTCGCACACTGTCCTTCAAGGACTTCAGGGGCAGTGGTGCGCCGGATTTCCATGGGGTGAAAGACCCCATTGCTGCCAGGCGATGGATTGCAGACATTGAGTCTGCACAGTTGACTAGCTTCTGCCCCGAGGGGTCGAAGGTGAGGTATGCAGCAGGGTGTCTACGGGACCGAGCCCGGGATTGGTGGGAGTCAGTGGGTGACTCGTTGGGAGCCTCAACTATCGAGGCTATGACCTGGTCGGACTTTGTGACCAGGTTCAGGGCAGAGTTTGCGCCGGCTGTCGAGCTTCAGCAGCTGGCCAGGCAGTTTCTAGACATGAGACAGACGACGGAGACTGTGGCGGAGATCACCGCCAAGTTCCGGGAGAGGGCCTTGTTGGTGCCCCAGTATGCTGGTGACGAGGATATGAGGAGGACTCGTTATCACGATATGCTACGAGCTGACATCCTGGAGCATGTTAGCTTTTCGGCTTGCCCTACCTTGGACTCTATGATTGCCAGGGCGAGGGAGAGGGAGATAGATTTGGAGCACATCCAGAAACAGAAATTAGAGGAGGGACAGGCAGGAGGGGCTTCGGGGAAGAAGCCCAAGGGATCAGATGGTAGGCCGAAAGGCCAGTTAGGACCGAGCCGCTACAGGAAATGTGGCAGGCCGCACGAGGGGGCGTGCAGGATGGGATCATCAGGCTGCTACAAGTGCGGCAAGTCTGGACACATCAGCAGGGATTGCACTGCTCCGGCAGCAGTTATTCAGACATCAGAGTTGCTGTGTTTCCACTGCAACCAGAGGGGCCACAAGAAGGCCAATTGCCCCCAGTTGACAGTTTCAGCGCCAACTCCAGTGACCCTGCGGATCACGGATGGCCGGCAGGGCAAGGCAGAGGCTCCAGTGGTGAGGAGCCGAGCATTTCAGCTGACTACCAAGGAGGCACGCGCCGCACCCGATGTGGTGACGGGTATGATTCTTTCCCTCTATCTTATTTTTATGATGTTATGTTATTGATATGTGCTCCGTATGTATATGTATGCATTAGGATCGTTCCATGTGAACGGCCTTCCAGTTCAGGTGTTATTCGACTCGGGTGCGTCCCGATCATTTGTTTCCCTTGCGCTTAGTAAGAAGTTTCATGAGTCATCGGGTGAGTTAGATTGCCCTTTGGAGGTGGAGATTGCTGATGATCGATCGGTGCGAGCATCGATGGTATTTCGAGATTGCGTGCTGCGTTTGTTTGAGGATCGTTACTTGGTAGATTTGGTTCCCATTCCGTTGCGTGGGAACAAGGTGATTATAGGCATGGATTGACTGAGCCCTAATGGGGCGGTGATAGATTGCGCGCAGCAGCTAGTGCGGGTCAGGACCCCAGGCGGGGGAGAGTTAGTAATTCATGGCGAGAGGCCGCAGTATGGACCCGCAATATGTTCAGCAGCGAGGGTGAGGCGCTACCTTCAGCAGGGATGCGCAGGATATGTCGCGTATGTTATGGATACCCGGGAGGCGGGTAAGGCGACAGTGAGCGAGGTTCCGGTGGTCCGAGACTTTGCATATGTTTTCCCGGAGGAGCTTCCTGGGATACCTCCGGAGCGACAGGTGGAGTTCAGGATTGACCTTATTCCTGGTGCGGCTCCGATAGCCAAGGCGCCGTATCGGTTGGATCCGCCCGAGATGCAGGAGTTGTCTACGCAACTGCAGGAGCTGCTAGACAAGGGATTTATTCGCCTGAGCAGTTCGACCTGGGGAGCCCCGATTCTGTTTGTGAAGAAGAAGGACGGGTCACATCGGATGTGTATAGATTACCGGGAGCTGAACAAGGTAACGGTGAAGAACCGTTACCCGCTCCCGAGGATTGATGACCTCTTTGACCAGCTTCAGGGAGCATCTTGGTTCTCCAAGATTGATTTGCGTTCGGGTTATCATCAGATGAGGGTCAGGGAGGAGGATATGCAGAAGACCACGTTTCGGACGCGCTATTGCCATTATGAGTTTGTGGTGATGCCGTTTGAGCTCACCAATGCTCCTGCCGCGTTCATGGACCTCATGAACCGCGTATGCAGACCGATGCTGGATCGGTCTGTGATAGTCTTTATCGATGACATCTTGGTTTATTCCAAGACTCGGGAGGAACATGAGGAGCATCTGAGAGAGGTGTTGGAGAACCTGAGGAGGGAGAGCTTGTATGCCAAGTTCTCCAAGTGTGAGTTTTGGTTGTGCGAGGTGCAATTTCTTGGACACCTCGTCAACCAGAACGGGATTCTGGTCGATCCGGCCAAGGTCGAGGCCGTGATGAGATGGGAGGTTCCGAAGTCTCCATCTGAGATTCGGAGTTTCCTGGGATTGGCAGGCTACTATCGGAGATTTATTCAGGATTTCTCCAAGATAGCCGTGCCCCTGACGCGGCTGACGAAGAAAGCTGTGGTCTTTCGGTGGGGACCCGAGCAGCAGGCTGCATTTGAGACGCTGAGACAGAGATTGTGCGAGGCGCCGATCTTAGCCCTGCCAGAGGGCGTAGAGGATTTTGTGGTTTATTGTGATGCGTCCATTTCTGGGTTGGGCGCGGTACTGATGCAGAGGGGGCATGTCATTGCCTACGCTTCGAGGCAGCTCAAGCCTCACGAGGCGAACTACCCGACACATGATTTGGAGTTGGGGGTGGTTTTTTTTCCCTCAAGATTTGGCGACATTACCTATACGGGGTTCGATGTACCATCTACACGGACCACAAGAGTTTGAGGTACCTCATGGATCAGCCGAATCTGAACATGAGGCAGCGTCGGTGGTTGGATGTGGTGAAGGATTATGATTGCGAGATCCTTTACCACCCAGGGAAGGCCAACGTGGTGGCCGATGCGCTTAGCCGCAAGGCGGCGCCGATCAGGGACGTTTGCATGAGGATGACCGTGATGACTCCCCTGTTGGAGCAAATCCGGGAGGCTCAACAGGAGGCTATCAAGGAGGAACATCGGAAGAGCGAGCGTGTGGTGGGTCAGGTTTCCTCCTTTGATTATGATAGCCGAGGACTATTGACTTTACACCATAAGGTGTGGGTGCCGTATCACGGAGGAGTGCGCCAGACTTTGATCGAGGAGGCGCACAAGTCCCGATTCTCTATTCATCCCGGGGCGACGAAGATGTATAGGGATCTTTGTCTAGATTATTGGTGGCCCTGCATGAAGCGGGATGTGGCATGGTACGTTGAGCGGTGTTTGACCTGCAGGAAGGTCAAGGCCGAACATCAGAGACCGCATGGCAAGATGCAGCCGTTGGATATTCCACAGTGGAAATGGGAGGATACCACGATGGATTTTATCACGAAGCTTCCCAGGACCGCGCGTGGAGTGGATTCGATTTGGGTCATCGTGGATAGATTGACCAAGAGTGCTCATTTTATTCCGATTCAGGAGAGCATATCGGCCGAGAAATTGGCCGACATCTATATCAGGGAGATCGTGGCGTGGCACGGGGTGCTGGTATCGGTGATCTCGGACAGGGATGTGCGTTTTACTTCCAGATTTTGGAAGAGATTCCATGACATGTTGGGCACTCGTCTGCATTTTAGCACCGCCTTTCACCCGCAGACGGATGGTCAGAGCGAGCGGACCATCCAGACTCTGGAGGATATGCTGCGGGCGTGCGTGCTAGACTTCGGTGGTAGCTGGGATACCTATCTTCCCCTGGCCGAGTTCTCATACAACAACAGCTACCACGCGAGTATTGATCGTCCTCCATTTGAGATGTTGTACGGACGAAGGTGCAGGACCCCGATATGCTGGGGTGAAGTTGGCCAGAGAGTCATGGGGAGCACCGAAGTGGTGCTCAAGACGACCGAGAGGATCCAACAGGTCCGGAGCAGGCTTCAGACTGCTCAGAGTCGGCAGAAAAGTTACGCCGACAAGCGTCGATCCGACTTGGAGTTTCAAGTCGGGGATATGGTTCTCCTGAAGGTGTCGCCTTGGAAAGGCGTCATTCGATTCAGGAAGCGGGGCAAGTTGGGCCCGAGATTCATCGGACCGTTCAGGGTTGTAGCCCGGGTGGGCAAGGTGGCGTATAGGCTGGATCTGCCAGCCGAGCTCATCCAGATCCACAACACTTTCCATGTTTCTCAGCTGCGGAAGTGCCTAGTGGACGATTCAGCGGTAGTGCCGTTAGAGGATATTCAGGTTGATGACAGCCTAAATTACATTGAGCGCCCAGTCGCAATCCTCGACAGGAAGTCGAAGGATTTGCGGAACAAGAAAGTGGAGCTAGTGAAGGTGCAATGGCAGCACCGCAAGGGTTCGGAATGGACTTGGGAGCCGGTGGATGAGATGATGGAGCATTACCCCGAGTTGTTTCAGGATCGAGCAGTAGACTTCGAGGACGAAGTCTAAAATAAGTGGGGGAGATTTGTAGCACCTGGTTCCTGGTACGTAAATCTTATTTGAGTATTTCTCTTCTTTTAGCCTTGGACTCGGCGAGTCACAGGTCCGACTCGCTGAGTAGATGTGGGACCCGGGACACGTTTAAGTTGTCGACTCGGCGAGTCCATATCCTGGACTCGGCGAGTCACAGCTGTTGGATGAAACCCTAAGTTTTAGGGGTTTGCACCCTATTTAAACAACATATCCGCCCCAACCTCGCCTCCATTCACCCTCAGAGCCATGTATCTTTCTCTAGCCGTGCTTCCTTGTGAGTTTGAAGTGTTTTTGTGTATTCTTGAAGTTTTTAAGGGAAAAAGAAGAGGGAATCAAGAAGAGGAGAAGGAGGCCAAGCATCTCTGTGTCATTCCAACGTTTCCCCTAAGGTATAACTCGTTTCCCCTCTGTTTTTAAGCTTATTGTCCCTTATAGCTCCATTAAAATCCTTTTTGAGCCATTTCCAAGATTGTGTATGCTTGAGGGTTCGTAATAAGTTGATTGGCCTCTATATCTAGGCAAGATTGAGCTCCAGGAGCTCAGATCTGTTAGCTTTATGGACCCATGTTGCTTTCACCCTAGATCTACCCTTTTGAGGCATTTTGAACCCTAAAATCCATATTGGTGAATATCTACACGTAAAGTTGGAAACTTTACGTGTGATTCGTGTCCTAGAAGCCCAGATCTGTGAATGGCATCGACTGGAGTCGAGCAGATCTGTGTATTTAGTGGGTGCATGGCAACGACTCGGCGAGTCTGTTCGCGAGTCTTCGAGTTTGTCCCCTTTTCGTAGTGTCGAGTGAGCAGTGAGTCACGGGGTGTGACTCGGTGAGTCGGAAGCTGAACTCATCTATGGAGGTACTCGGCGAGTCAATGCCCTGACTCGGCGAGTTCAAGGCAATCTCCTTAGATCAAGAACAGACTCGGCGAGTCTTAGCATAAGTGTTCACCGGATGAAGATGAAATTGACGAGTTGTTCATACAACTCGGCGAGTAGGATGAAGGACTTGGGTATCTGTTAAGAAGGAGAACTCGTCGAGTCGTCACCTAACTCGACGAGTAGGAACGAGATTCAGGGCAAACATTTGGGTAGGGACTCGGCGAGTTGGAAAGCCAACTCGGCGAGTCGGGTCAACTGAAAGCTGACTCTGATTTTGACTTAGGTCATGATCAGGGGTAAAATGGTCGTTTTACCCAAAGGACAGTTAGCAGTGTTTGATTGAGTATGTTGTGGGAATTGCAGCCGGAGGATTTCCGGAGCAGCAGCAGCAGCAGTAGACAGTCAGTTCCCGCTCAGATCAGCAGCTACTTCGAGGTGAGTTACCTTCCAGTAGCGGTGGGTCTTCGGCCACAATGCCGGCCCACCAGTAGGAGTCGTATGCTAGATGATTGTCTTTGTGATATCATCTAGGTTGCTACTATCTTATATGTTATATGCTAGCATGATATGTTATATGTGATAATAGTAGAGTTCGGTTGTTAGGACCGGAGGGTAGTCAGACACCCCAGAAATGTCTGACAGTACGTGATGATATGTTTGCATGCTGGCCTGTTATGTTATATGCGATAGTGGTAGTAGGATCGGTTGTTAGGACCGATGGGTAGTCAGCACCCCAAAATGGCTTGACATGGGTAGTCAGCACCCCAGAATGGCTTGACATGGGTAGTCAGCACCCAAGAATGGCTTGACATGGGTAGTCAGCACCCCAGAATGGCTTGACACGGGTAGTCGGCACCCTAGAATGGCCGTACCGGGTAGTCAAGCACCCCAGAATAGCCTGGCAGTATGCGTGTTATTTATTTGTATGGTATATGGTACGATGGGGGAACTCACTAAGCTTTGTGCTTACAGTTTACAGTTTTGGTTTCAGGCACCTCTTCGTCTAAGGGGAAGGAGCCGGCGCGGTAGCGGCACATCATGCACACACACTGGTTTCCGCACTTACGAGATTCTCTGGGATTTTGACGGTTGTATGATTTGGCTTTTAGACATGGTTTTCATTTTGTTATGGTTTGATCAAACAATGTTTTTAACTATTAATGTTTTCTAAAGTAATGTTTTTAAAACGAAATTTTTGGTCTTAAATTTTAGGACGTTACATGACGATCCAACATCATTTGAATCATCATTTGTACACCAACCATTGTTATCGGCTCAGGTGCATCAGCTACAACAGGTACTTGTTGATTTACAGGCGGTTGATTCCTCTTTTCATCAGCATTTCCAACTCCGCTTCTTGTTCTCACCATTTTTGATCTACACACCAAATAATTTCACCTTATTACTCCAAACGATTACATGCTAGTCCTAATATCGTATACATACGCTTAGAATCCTAAACATATAAACCTTCAGATCCGGTTGGCAACAAACCGTAGATCCGAACAATTAATATCATGTACGACAACATATAACATTTAGCACATAAAAGTATTTTAGGCAACTCTCCTAAAATAAACTAGTGCTCGTGTCTAAATTTATCAGACACACATCTCCCAATCTCCACTTAGCATCTTAAGTTGAAGTCTAGAAATCCTACAAATTCCTAGTTCGCTTAAACTAATGCTCTGATACCAACTGTGACATCCCCAAAATCTCGGCCAGAAAAGACCGATTTCATTTATGCTTTTTAAACATTTTCAGAGTAAATCCGTTTGATTTTAAAAGAGATGCGGAATTTGTTCCCAAAAACAAAACATGAGAAAATAGATATTTATCAAAACATTTCATATAGAAATATGATTTCATTTCATAAAAAGTCGGGATGTCATGTTCCGATACAAATCATAAACCATGAACGATAACATTACAAGTCATTCAACAAATATATACATATACAGACTTGTAAACAAAACAACTTGATGATTCGCCCATCTTAAGCTCTTTCGCCACTTCCTGTAATACAAATAAACTGAGTGGGTCAGGTTTGGGAGCCTGGTGAGCATATAGGGTTTTCAACCCACAATAAATAATTATATTTAATTTCACCAATCCACAATAAAACCCGATTACCCATTCCCGTTATCCTCACTTTACGTCCCTAAAATAACTTCTATTATAAGGAACCTAATTCAGGATTTTCATCGGGATGGACATTACTGCAGAGGGGCTTCCTCAACAATAAGTGCCCTAAAGGCAACCATGTGGGGGATAGAGTACACCGGTGAACACGTCGTTCACAACACCTACAAGTAATGAGCCTGCTAGTGTTCCACAGGACAGTCTAGAATAGTCCGTGGTCGTCATCCATACTCTACTAAATGACTAGAATAACACCAATAACACCGATGCCTCTCATCTGTTTATTACACACCAATTATCTACCCATGTTCTACCCAACATATTAGTAAATAAAAATATACATTTTTATACACTGTTTAAAAACCTGTATAGCATGCTTTAATCAATACATATTCCACATAACAGATGAGGCATACACACATAACACGTATTTCATAGAGAATATATCAGATCTATGAGATAGAAGAGAGTGAATATATATTCACACATATAACCACAAAATATATACACGTAGCACGTATTTTATATTAAATACTTCATAATATTGCATTGGAATGAAACTAACTACACACTCACTTCCCGTATTCTTAAATACGTTTAACGATTACTTATTTAATATCGCGTATTGAAAAGGGACTATACACTCACATGATCGGAAGATGATCGGGCAGCACTACGGCTTGCAGAAGTAGTGTCTCTTCGTAGATCTGGAAGATCTTCACAAAAACCGGGCTCCTCGCGGGCAGAGCTTCGGCTCGGGAATAACGCTCTTCGGGATCTTCGGGGCTTCGGATCTCGCTTCGGGGCTCGGGAATAATACCGGGGCTTCGGGATATGATTGGCACGCAAATCAAGGAAAAAAATTAGAGAGAAAGTAAGAAAAATCGCAAGGAAATGGCTGATCTTGAGTTCTATTTATAGGCTGCTGGGTCTGGGATTACGCGGGGCGTAATCTCAAATTTCGCGGGGCGTACTCAGTACGCAGGGCGTACTCGAGTTACGCGGGGCGTACTTTGACGTCATTGTGTGCATCGACTGGTGGCACTCGAGTATTGGTCAGACAACTTGCATCCGCCTGAGTACGCGGGGCGAACTCAAATTACGCTGGGCGTAATTTGACTCGTCAAACTTCTAAATTCCGTAACTTTCGCATACGAGCTCCGTTTTCGACGTTCTTTATATCCACGCGTAGGTGAGACTACGCTCTACAACTTTCGTTTAGACTCCGTCAGCTAACTTTGACTTTATTTATTATTATTTATTTTTAGAAGGCCCGGACAGGAAAACTTCGTTATAAAATCATAACTTCTTCGTCCGACGTCCGTTCTCGCCTATCTTTTCATTGTTTCGCTACTAACAACGAGATCTTCGATTCTCATTTAGATTGTTTCGGCTAAAAACCGCTCGATCTCAAATCGAGTATTCGGGCTGCATATTGCTAAGTCGAAACTTAGAAAAATCATAACTTCCTCATATGAAGTCAGATTTGGGCGTTCCTTTTATGCACACTCTCGGTTTAACGAAATCTACGACTTTCGTTTAGATCGCTAAGGCTAAATATCGCTCTATCTTAAATTCATATTTTACGTCACTCAGCGTCGTGCCGGTTCTGTCGCGAAACTTCGACAGGTCATAACTTCTTCGTTATAACTCGGATTTTGGCATTCCTTATATCTCCGGAATCCTTGTTTCAACCACTACAACTTTATGCAAAGATACCGGGCTTATCTCACACTTTAATTTTGAAGCTTATTTTATTCTTAATTCATTAAATTATAAAAATTAAGAAAATACACACATAAATCACATAATTCAAATCATTCACAAATAATACATTTTATTATTTCAAATTGGGGTTACAAAGGTTAACTTAGACTATTACATTGCTAAAAATGGCAAGCCCAGAAACACGGGCATTACATGTAGACTCTGCCTCGCTCTGGCGGCCGAACAAAATGCTGACCCCGCACATGTACCCTCGCCGTGCACTGTAAGAACTCCCCCACTAGGGTCTCGAATTGTCACCAACTGACGCTCGTAGTCTATCACAGCTCCATATCGGCTCAACCAATCCATACCCACTACAACACACATGTCCCCCATCGCGATCGAAACCGGATCTATCGGGAACTCCACACCGAAGATCTCAAGGATACATCCTCGAATCACATCCGAAGCATACACTACACGCTCATCAGCTATGGAAACTCGCAGAGGCCGATCCAACGCCTCTCGATAGACACTAATATGCTGACTAAATGCTATGGAAACAAACGACCGACTCGCACCCGAGTCAAATAATACCAACGCAGGCACAAAACTCACAAGAAAAGTACCTACGCATATCATCATATAAGCATAAAAACTCAACTCAAATAAAAGATGGAAAGAGAATACATACCAGCCACAACATCGGGCCTCGGGCGGACCTGCTCCGCGGTCAACTGAAATGCCCTACCACGAGCATTTGGGGCCTCGACCTTCACCGGCCGAACCTCGGTAACCCTAGCAGCAGGCATAGATCCCTGCGCTGATCCCTGAAGAAGCTACGAGCACTCGGCCTTCCGATGGCCGGTCTGGTTGCAATGAAAGCACACCGAAAATCCCTTGGGGCAATCCCTCGCGATATGCCCCTCCTTCCCATACTTGTAGCACACCCCAGCCCGACACGTCCCCTCGTGACTCTTATCGAACTTCCCACAGGTGCGGCCCTTCGCGCCACCAGATCTCGAGTCAGCGGGTCTACCCCGCTTGGTTGCTGGCTGAGACTGAGCCGGTCGCCGATCCATCCTCTGAGACTCAGCCTCCTCCTTGGCCTGAGTCTCCAACTAGATCTCCCTCTCTCGGGCATTTTCCTGGAACTCAGCAAATGTCCGGTAAGTCGAGTTCGCCATGAACTCCCGAATATCTCTCCTCAGCACACTCAGATAACGGATCATACGAGCCTGCTCAGACGACACCTGCTCAGGGCAAAACATCGCCCTCTCATGAAACTTCCTGGTGATGACTGCCACAGAATCAGTACCCTGCTTGAGGGTCAAAAACTCCTGAATCAACCGTTCCCTCTCCACCGGGGGGAACATACTCCTCTCTGAACATAGCGGTGAACCTTTCCCAGGTCACCTCGGAAATCTCAGCCAAAGTGAAGTTCGCCGTCACGAACTTCCACCAATCCTTCGCTCCTAGGCGGAGCTGGTTCAAGGCGAACCGAACCCTCAAGTGCTCTGGACAAGAGCACGTATAGAAACATCCCTCGATGTCAGAGATCCATCTCATAGTGGCAATCGGGTCCTGCGTCCCGTCGAAATCTGGTGGCTTCGTGTTGCTGAACTCCCGAAACAACAACGAGTCACCTCCCTAAGGTCTGGCAGCAGCAACAGCAGCAATAGCTGCAGCTGCAACAGCCTCAGTCAGTGCTGCGTACCGCTCATCAAAAGTCTTAATCAACATGGTCTTGATGTCCCCAAACATCTCGGGAATCTCAGCCCGAATGATTGTAGCAGCAACCTCCTCATGAATCAATCAACAGATCTCCTCGTCGCTGACACTACTGCTCTCAGGTGTGTGTCGAGTCCCAACCATGATGCTTCTAAAATACAACAAAAATTATCAGAGACTTGATCGAGCATACACATACTCGATGACGCAACCCTACTTGTCCTCCGTTGTCCAAAGATTCTTACATGGAATGCCCACTGATCTAGTGTCTCCAGTAGTATGGGCCCAATACTACCGATCACACCGCATCAGTATTCACTCCAATTCCTCCTCTTTGGATCTTGGATTACAAGTACTCTACTCTCAAAGCATCTCAGCAGCAGAAATCTCCTAGGCTAAGGCATCACAAATCAGGCCACTCTAGTCCTAATATGTATACCTAGCCTACTCTAGCATGCATAACATAACATATCGCATAACACATAATGTAAGGGTACTTTTGGGGATTCACCGTTCGGGCGCTGGCTGATCGTACACACGGCTCTGCTCTGTTTGTCTCAAAACTCTTTTACTCTTTTCAAAAGTTTTACTTCATTATCAAACTTTTTTTCTCAAATCCTCAGTTTGAGTTCAGATACGCCCGAAGATGCATCGGAATCCCTCAAACCAAGGCTCTAATACCAACTTGTAACAACGTGAATATTCAAAATAATTTTTCATTTTTAAAACATTCATTCATTCATAAATAATGCCAAACACATTGTATCAAATGTTATTATCACAAAACCTTTCCCCAGAATCTCTACAAAAACTCTAATGCGTGTGTGTACGAATCATGCCGGCGCCTTCCCGCGCTCATCACTAGTACCTGAAATACATAACACAACAACTGTAAGCATAAATGCTTAGTGAGTTCCCCAAAATACCACATACAACACATACGCCACTCAAGGCTATAATACGACCCTCCGGTCAATGTGTCTCAGCGGGACCCTCCAGTCCCGTAGCTCGTTGGACCCTTAGGTCCGGTCATAGCTCGTTGGACCCTCCGGTCCGGTCTATACCATCATACAACATACAAATATCACATATCACATAATCTCATACATAACACATAAGACCCTCTAGTCATCACATAGTACCACTCTAGGTAACGTATAGTGAGAAGACTCACCTTGATGTCTCGGAAATATCTGACTCGGAAGAAGTATGATCTAGCCTCCGCCTAATCACACAAAGTAATACTCTCATAAATACAACTGTACTCAACCCTAAGAGTCAACAAGGTCAACGGTCAAACTTAACCCGACTCGGCGAGTGCACAAGGGCGACTCGGCGAGTCTACACGTGTCCACTGACTCTCTTAGATTCTCTCTTGGCACGTCGAGCACTTCCCTTGACTCGATGAGTTCCACCTGGCATGAATCGCGGGGCCACCCCGACTCAACTCGCCGAGTCTCAAGAACAACTCGACGAGTTCCAACTTGAACTCAGACCCCTGACTCCCCCTGACTCACCGAGTCATTCCCCCAACTCGGCAAGTCCACTCACTGAGTGATTAATGAGCAACCTTCATACTACTCGCCGAGTTTGTTCTTGGGACTCAGCGAGTTCATTCCATGCACAAACTCAAAACAACTTCTGAGGTCAGATCTGTTCCATACAATCATAGATCTGGCCTCCCCAAGCATGATAATCACGTAAAGTTCGAACCTTGACACACACATAACATAGAAATGGTCCAAAATGGTGATTTAGCCCCAAAAATGACATTCCAAGCTCATGACTTCCAACATGACTCAAAAAGCTCCAAGGTTTAAGGTCTCTGGACCTCTTTGGGTCCAGATCCAGAACACAAACTCGAGGAGGGACCAAATACACCACTTAATAAATATCTAAAAGGGTTAAGAAAACCCTAACACTAAGAATCAACACCAAAACTGAAGAAGGTCCGAGAATAATACCTCAATGCAATCTCTAAGAGCTCAAAACCACCAAAAATCGCACCTCCTTCAGCCTCCTCAATGGTAGGCCCTGAGTCTGCTAAATGGAAAGAGGCCATGGACAACGAGATTCAGTCCATGTATGACAATCAAGTTTGGAACTTAGCTGGCAATGTACCGGGTCGTAAGACGGTCGGGTGCAAATATGACAACCGTCAATTTCTGGACAAGTCAAAGTCAAATAAAGTCAACAAGTCAAACCGGTCAACTTAATTAACCCTTATATATTAGGGTTTACATTATGTTACTACTGTACAACTCACTATTTTAATAAGAAGTTATCACTTGGAAAGTTCGTATGTTCAGAATTCTTAAACCCTAATCAGGGTAAGTGATGAAAATACTTGGTAAAACTTTATTCTATATCCCTTGGGGGCGTATAACATTCATAACGAGGCTTAACGGGGTTTACAAACCTTGTGTTGCGAAGCTAAACATCCAAAAAGGTCACAAATGAAGTCTCTCTCAATCTCTCTTTATCTCTCTCTCTCTCTCTCTCCCCCAAATCTCTCTCAAAACTTTTTATAATCATTTAGGGCATCCCGACCCTTAACTTAGCCAAAAACCGCTCAAAACGGGAAGTTTATGCGAAAAACAGCCATTTTGGACCGAAACCCTAAGAACCGAAACCTAGAACCGAACCCGAAGGTCCAATTCGGATCCGAAACCTGTATAACCGAAGGTCCCTTTTAGACCAAACCATACTTTCGCTTCTATCAAGTTTGGGTTCGCTTCCATCTCTAGTTTCGGCTTCGGGTCTTCATGTCTCGGACCGAAGGCGAAGTTCGGGTCCACCTGTTTCGGACCGAACTTTCGGCCTGACTTCGGATTTTCACCCTTTCATCCTGGTTTTTGACCCCGACTTCGTTTTGAGCCCGTTTTTGATGATTTTCGCATGGGATTTTGTATAAATCCATATTTTATTATTTTTAACCTTCCAAGATCATAAAATGTACATACTCTAAGGATTCTTCTATTAAAACCCACACTTTTCTTAAGAGCAAAGACAAGGTACAAAAGGTGATCCTTGACTTTTCCATAAAACTATGACACAAGCAACCTCCCATACCCACTCTATGACCACCCTCAGTCACTATTCACATCAGCCTTATCCACTCATTGTACCTTTATTCTTCCCCCACAAGTTTCCTTAAACCCACACACACCAAGAACCTATAGTACTCACATTCCCTAGATCACAAACACTTCACCAAAAGCAAATACACTTTTCTCTCTCATTTTCTCTCCAAGAATTCGTGATTTTCCAGGGACTTTTGAGCTTTCCATCCTCTTTTGGTAAGTAAATTCATCATTTACTTGAATATCCTACACTCTTTCACTCAATTAATGGCTCCCTTACACAGTTATCATCATATTTGTTCATAGAATCTTCGAATCTTCAAGCATCTCCCAAGTGTTCTTGTCTTGGAAACTGCTTCTCTTCAACATCCATCCTAATAAAACACTCAAGGTGAGTTCATACCCCCACATTTTCATGTTTTCTTCAAGTTTTAGGGGGAGAATACAAGTTAAAACACCAAAAACTTAACTAAACTCAAACATCATCTTTCAACAGAAAAGTTGAGCTCTATTCACGGACTATTTTGACCATCTTAAACTTAATATTTTTCAAAACTGTTTAATATGCAAATAGTTTAGGTTTATACCTTTAAAATTACTACTTGCACATCTCCATACAATTTTTCTACAATTTATGGCGATTTTTACAAAACAGCCTATCATTTTAGAAACCACTTCGGACCAGTCTGTGAAGTTGGACATTTTTACACAAGTTAAAGATTACTAAAAATCATGATAAAAATTATGAAAAAAATAGACACATTTTCTAGACCCTCATAGTTTACGGATCTAAATTTTGACCTCTGATGATTTTTCTATAAAATTTTCCAATAGCAGGAATAGAAAAGTTAAAAACTATAAATAGTTAACAATCCTATTTACACCCTGTAACTTGATGAGCAAGGAGTGTAGTATTATTTGAATACATGTTGTTGATAGTACATATTCTTTACCTTAGTTTAAAGGTATGAATTATATACAAAGAAGTACTACCACGACAAATAATTATAATAAATTATAATAAGTAAAGTTAAGTCTATTATACACCACAAACAAACATGCTAAACTATAATAGGTATAGTTAGGTTGCATATTCAATACAAACATTATGATAAACTATAATAGGTATAGTTTATGTTTCATTTAAATTTCGAACTCATTACAAAATGTTTTCATATAAACGGGGTACGAATACAACGTACCGGGTTTTCATACAAAAGGGGTACATTACAAAGTACCGGGTTTTCGTACAAAAGGGGGTACGAATACAAAGTACCGGGTTTTCATACAAAAGTGGTACATTACAAAATACCGGGTTTTCATATAAACGGGATACGAATACAAAGTACCAGGTTTATACAAAAGGGGTACATTACAAAGTACTGGGTTCTCATATAAATAGGGTATGAATACAAAGTATCGGGTTTATACAAAAGGGGTACATTACAAAGTAGTGAGTTTATACAAAAGGGGTACATTACAAAGTACCGGGTTTACACAAAATGGCTTTTATGATATTAAAACTATGTTTCATCTAGAATTGTTAGTCTTTAGCATAATTGCTAAGTGTACATATTAGAGTTATATATGAATTTAGTCGCAATCGACTTAGAAGTGGTGGGCCCGCCTTACTTCCTGTTCCTTGTTTGGTTGTGGACCTAGGATAGACCCATTATATTCGACAGTTTATTTAACTTCAATTTTATATAACTTATATACACTGGTTGATTATAGAAGGAATCTACGGGTCTTTCTAGGGTACATTATTTCATAACATAGGAGCTTTCATTTCACATTTAATAAAGAAAATATTGGATTTTTTGGAATCATACTTTATCGCTTTTACAAGGAAAATGACTTCTTTATCAAATAAAAATCTTATGAACTCACCAACTTAACTGTTGACACTTTTCAAAACTACTTGTGTTCTCAGGAAATCAGTGAAACAGGAAATCACAAGCTTTTGAGGATGAAACGTTAACTCGTCAAACATTTCGCTTTGTCATCATAGTGTAATTGATATTGAAACATGTAAACACATACTATGGTGTAACTTTTTCAATTATATTTATGATGGCTGTATTTACTTTGAGCACTATGATACTCGTTGTTGTGATAATATACATGAAGTCCTCCACCCCCAGACGTTTCCGCCATCCTTGGTTTGGGGGTGTGACAGCAAATGGATCTTCAAGAAGAAGACCGACATGGATGGGAATGTACACACTTATAAAGTGCGATTGGTTGCGAAGGGTTTTACTCAAACTTCGGGAGTTGACTATAATGAGACCTTCTCACCAGTAGCGAAGATTAAGTCTATTAGGGTTATGCTAGCCATAGCTGCATTTCATGATTATGAAATATGACAAATGGATGTTAAAACCGCTTTCCTTAGTGGAAAGTTGGCTGAGGATGTTTACATGAGTCAGCCAGATGGTTTTGTCGATGCAAAGCACCCTAATAGAGTGTGTAAGCTTGAGAAATCCATCTATGGATTGAAACAAGCTTCTCGCAGATGGAATCTTTGTTTCGATGAGAAAGTCAAAGAGTTTGGTTTTTCGAGGAGCGAGGATGAGTCCTGTGTATATGGGAGTATAGTTAGCTTTTTGGTATTGTATGTGGATGACATACTACTCATAGGAAATGACATCCCAACCTTGCAGGAGGTTAAGTCCTGGCTTAGGATGTGTTTCGCTATGAAGGACCTTGGAGAAGTTGCCTATATCCTAGGGATAAGGACATTGAGAGACATGAGTAAGAGAATAATTGGACTTAGTCAAAGTACCTACTTGGATAAGGTGTCGAAAAGATTCAGCATGTAGGATTTCAAGAAAGGTGACTTACCGATCCAGAGTAACGCCAAACCGAGTAAGACTCGGAGCCCGAGTACAAAGGCTGAGATAGCTTAAATGAGTCGCGTACCATATGCTTCCACTGTAGGCTCGATCATATATGCTAGGACTTGTACTCACCCTGATGTGGCCTTTGGTTTGAGCATGATCAGCAAATGTAACGCCCGTAGACCCGGGCTAGTCAATTTAGAGACGATAAGCATCAAAAATGCATTTTTATGGAAGATTATTTAGAAGGATTAATCTTAACTAAGTTATAGTATATGTTACAAGGATTCCGTACATATAAAGAATGCCGAAATCCGAGTTATAACGAAGAAGTTATGACATGTCGAAGTTTCGCGACAGAACCGGCACGACACAGCGCGACGTAAATAGTGAATTTAAGTTAGAGAAATATTTGGCCTTAGAGATCTAAATGAAAGTCGTAGAATACGTTAAACCGAGAGCATGCATAAAAAGAACGTCTAAATCTGACTTCGTATGAGGAAATTATGATTTTTCGAAGTTTCAGCATCAACAGTATGCAGCCCGAAGTTCGAATATGAGATCGAGTGATTTCTAGCCAAAACGATCTAAACGAGAATCGAAGATCTCATCGATAGTATTCCAACGGTAAAAAGACAGACGAAAATGGACGTCAGACGAAGAAGTTATGGATTTCTAACGGAGTTTTCCTGTCCCGACCTACTAAAAATAATATAATAAAAATATAATAAAAATAAAGTCAAAAGTAGCTGACAAAGTCTAAACGAGAGTTGTAGAGCATAATCTCACGTACGCGTGCATATAAATAATGTCGAAAATGGAGCTCGTATACGAAAGATATGAATTGTTAAAGTTCGGGGCACGAAATCCGACCCTGTGTCAGGACTCACGACGTGAACACTGTGTTCACGACGTGAACTCAGAAAAACGTCATCTGGACTCCGTTAGACCCCACTAGTGATGACGCATGCAGTGACGATCAAGCCTCATGCCGTGAGCACTTAAAACTCACGACGTGAACTCAGAAAATTGGCCCTATAAATAGAAATCGAAGGACAACCGATTTAGGTTGCTCCTCTCTTACTCTCTCACTCCCGATACACTCTCTAAGCCCTATTTTAACCCCTGAAGCCCCGGTATCATCCCGAGACACGAAGCAAGTCCCGAAGCCCGAAGATCCCGAGAAGAAAAGAGTTTCCGAGCCGAAGCTCTGCCTGCGAGAAGCCCAATGTGTGAAGATCTTCTAGTTTCATCGAAGATGTACTACTCTTAGAGCCGTAGTGTTGTTCGATCATCTTCTGATCGAGTGAGTGTATAGTCCCTTTCATAAACACGATCTTAGTACAAGTATTGGTTGAATGTGTTATATCTATGTTATGAGTGAGTGTATAGTTACTTTCTTCTAACACATAAATATGAAGTATTTGCTATGAAATATGTGCTATGTGTTTATATATTGTTGTTTATTTGAGATGAGTGTGGTATGGATGTTTTATATAGTTTTTAAATGAGTTAAACTGTATATGTATTTATATCTAAAGATATGTTGGGTAGAACATGGGTAAATGATATAGTTGGTGTGTGATGAAAGATGGTATGAGTGAACCTTGGCAGCTATATATTGTCTTAGTGCCTAATAAAGAACCTTGGCAGCTATTGTCTTAGTGCCTAACAAAGAACCCTGGCAGCTATTGTCTTAGTTCCTAACAAAGAACCTTGGCAGCTATTGTCTTAGTGCCTAATAAAGAACCCTGGCAGCTATTGTCTTAGTGCCTAATAAAGAACCCTAGCAGCTATTGTCTTAGTGCCTGATAAAGAACCCTGGCAGCTATTGTCTTAGTGCCTAATGAAGAACCTTGGTGACTATTGAGTTAGTGCCTGTTAAGTGAACCTTGGTGACTATGGAGTTAGCGCCTGATAGCTATGGATTTAGTACATGAGAGATAAATGTTGGTAACTATGGACTTAGTACCTGATAGATAAACTTTGATAGCAATGGACTTCATGCCAATTTCTTAGATCAATCCTTAGGAACGAATGAATAAATGATAGTTGATTCTTAGGGTAAAACCTTAAGAAATAAAGAAGATAACGGGGATGGGTCATTGGGTTGATTATTTGATGATTAAATATAATAATTATATTATTGTGAGTTGAAAACCCTATATGCTCACCAGGCTCCCAAGCTTGACCCACTTAGTTTTTTTTGCATTACAGGTAATGGCACAAAGGTATAAGTTGGTGGACTTGACGAGAGATTTTGGATTATAGATCAATAGTTATAATTAACTGTTGTAAGGTCTATTTTATACTGTTTATGCTTTTGGTCTGTATTGGAACATGACATCCCGAGATTTTGTTATTTAATGAAAATACACTTCTTCAAGAAAAGTTTTGATAGATTCTTATCATATTTTGTTTTGGGAACAAATTCCGCTATTGTTTTCTTTAAACGATTACTCTGATTTTAAAACAAAGCATAAACAAATCGGTCTTTTCTGGCCGTGAAATTGGGGATGTCACAGCAAATATCAAGGAAATCCTGGCAAGGCTCACTGGACTACGGTGAAGAATATTCTCAAGTACCTACGGAGGACTAGGGACTGGGTCCTTACCCTTGGTGGGAGTGATGACTTGAGAGTTGTGTGGTATAGTGATGCTAGCTTCGAGATTGATAGGGATAATTTTTGCTCTCAGTCGGGTTGGGTCTTTACTCTAAATGGATGAGCAATTATTTGGAAAAGTTTCAAGCAGGAAACAGTAGTTGATTCAACTTGTGAATCAGTGTACATAGCAGCAAGCAAGGCAACAAAGGAGGCAATATGGCTAAAGGACTTCATTGGAGACCTTGGAGTTGTACCAGCTATTAAGGAGCCTATGAAGATTTTATGTGATAATGAGAGTGTATTTGCCTTAGCTAAGGAACCAAGGGATCACGGCAGATCCAGACACATTGACAGAAAATACCACTTCATTAGACATCGGATAGAAGAAGGACTCCTCGTGGCAAAGAGGGTATCATCGGATGAGAACCCAGCAGATCCCCTCATGAAGGGACTGTGTAGGGTTAAGCATTTGCAACATACGATGCACATCGGGCTGAAGGATGATATTAGTTTTACAAATTTGATAGTTATTTCTGAAACTTGTAAAATGTAATTAACTTTTGATGATTAAATAAAAGTTGTTGTTTATTTATAAGTAAAATGTTGCTATATTGTGTCAATTGTTTACTATTGTTTCAATTTTGCATGTTTTGACTTCTAGAATAATTACTTTATTCAAACTCTCCACAGTCAGTCATATGTTAGAAGTAGGTATGAATCAAGACTGTCATGAATTGGGCTTGTAGATGTCTAAGGTGTTAGACATAGCAAAAGTTGCTACAATATTCATGAGTGCTCATAAGTTCTGAGTATTGGATTAAACCCATGCTTAGTTGTATCACTTCATGGAATTTATCTCGAGTGATTGTGAGATGGTAATATCATATAAATCTTCAAACCTAGAGATATGAGTTGTTGATTATGAGTTGGTTGTGCATTGATTGCACGAAAATGAATCAGTAACTTGATGTTATAAAACGTGCTTTTGTGTATGATTAAACAAGTAGTTAGTACAAGCATATGAGTCGAAGTTTATCTGTTCCTTTTAATCCTTGGAGGATTAAAAGCGATATCTGGTCCCCTCGATGATTTTGTTTTGACCTTTGTGTCGGGCCGGGTCAGAACCAAATTGATGTGTTCAGTTTAGTTCTATGTCAAACAAATCGGAAATCGGGAACAAACTACTGGACAATAATTACGACATTGTTCCATGTATTTTTCCGGCTGATATCTAGAATAGAGGATTATATGATCACTTATCTTAAATGGCGCATCATCCTAGTTCCGCGAGACTTTGAAAGAGTTACAATTGCTGGTCGGATCCTAAAGTCATACCTGTAACTATAGTTATTAGACTTATCCAATTGGGAGACTGTTGGATAAGGTGTCTAAGTCCATAACTATATTTAGTATGTACTTGACCTGGCTTGGCATGGTCCATTTGGGTTGCATGGCATCTTAACAATTGGATAGACAAAATGAGAATAAGGACACTTATGATTTGTTAATATATTCTATTATATTAATATGAAATCATATTATTTAATTAGTATTGATCAAGAATTAATTTGGAATTAATTTTGTGATCAAAAGAGAATAATTAAATGGGGATTGAATATGTAAATCTTTCATTCTTATATAGTGGGCTTATGGTCCATGATTCACTAGATTGGGCTAGGACCCATTGGGTGCTCCATGGAAGTTAAAACCCATGGATCATGGGTGAAATGAAAAGCCATGCACATTATGGTTTACATGGTGTAACCCTACATGTGACACACTATATAACGAACCTTATATGGAGCAAAATGGGATCTTAGACACAAGAAGTGAGGGCTAGCCGAATTTTGTGCTCATGTGTACTTCTCTCAAGTTATTCCAAGAGTTGTGGCGTTGTGTAAAGCATTTGAGGCATCACATTTGGGGTGCTAGGTAATGGGTTTTAGTATACTACAACATCCTATGGTGCACATACAACCCTAAATACCTTGCATCTATTTTTTCACTAATTATACATGCAAATGGATTCCAAGGCATTAAACCTATAACTAGCATGCAATTGACATAAACAATACAAGATACTAGTTAGGATAACATACCTCTTTGTTGTAGCTTGATTCCATGGAGCTTAAGAGCCTAGTGCCCCAAGTGTGACACCTCAAATGGTACACACAACACCACTAACAACTTCGAATAACTTGAGAGAAATGTTCTTATGCTCAAAATCGGCTAGCCCTCTCATATGAATTCTTTTGGGTCGATTTCTTAAGCTATGGGGTCTTTATATATTATGGCTATTAGGGTTACACTTTGTAACCCATGTCTTTCCATATTCTTCATGCTCCATGGGTTAAAACCTCCATGGAGTATCCATGGGTTACTCCATGGGTTTAGCCCAAGATGAAGAACTATGGATCATAAGCCCACAATCAATCACCATATATTTAATTAGTCTCTTTTGATCACAAAATTAATTCCAAATTAATTCTTGATCAATACTAAGTAAATAATATGATTTCATATTAATATATTATAACTTATAATATATTAACAAATCATAAATATCCTTTTCTCACAAAAGTCTATCCAAATTGTTCTGATGCCATGAAACCCAAATGGACCATGCCAAATCGGGTCAAGTACATACCAATTATAGTTATGGACTTCGACACTAATCCAATAGTATCCCACTTGGATAAGTCTAAAACTATTATTGCGTATGACTCTGCAACCCGACTAGCAATCTTAGCTCTTAAAAGCCGCTGTCGTACTCTGAGCAAATCAATGACGCGTCCATTAGATAAGGGATCGTATATTCCTCCATTCTAGATATCATATGGAATGAGACATGGATTATAATCATTCTCTCTGTCCATTTGTTGTTTCCCGATATCCGATTTATGACGACCGACTAATTGAACAAATCAAATCAGTCCAGGCCCGGTCGAGCACTTACATTTGTCATCACTAAATAATCGAGGGGCCCACATATATCTCTTTTATCCCTATAAGAGTAAAAGGAATGGATAAACTTCGACTCATATGCTTGTCCTACTACTTGTTGAATCATACACAAAGGTACGTTTTATAACATCGAGTTACTGATGCGTTTTCGTACAATCAATGCACAACCAACTCATAGGCAACAACTCATATATCCTGGTTTGAAGAATATAAGATATTATCTTCTCATGATCACTCGTGATAAAATCCATGAAGTGATTCAAATTAGCGTGGGTTTAATCCAATACTCGAATCTCATTCCAGGAGCACTCATGAATGTTGTTGCAACTCTTGCTATGTCCAACACCTTAGACATCTACAAGCCAACTTCACGACAGTCTTGATTCATATCTACTTCAAACATATGACTGACTGTGGAGAATTTGAATAACCTAGTTATTCGGGAAGTCAAAATATGCAAAGTGAAACACAAGAATAATACTTATCCTATATGGCCCCAAGCACCTTTGAGAGTAAATAAAACACCTTTTATTTAAACACCATATTGATTACTCATTATTCATTGTATAATGTTTCAAATAATCAACTTTATACTTGAATCAAAACAATAGTCATGCCATGCTTCAAGCATGCACACTATGTTTGTCCAAACATTAGTTATGCCATACTCCAAGTATGCACACTATGTTTGTCTATGATCCTTACTTTATGGAATAGATCAATTTAACATAATTCCAATGATTCTCATTTGACAATCCAAATCCTTATCGTAAATGTAAGAATTCCAAATTCCTGCCATTTACCAAAGTCTGTTAGATTCTAAACTTATATGCATTGATCCTCTCATAATGATTATGCACAAAAGTCACAAAGACTTGGAAACAAACATTACAAAGTATTCCAATAGGGATCAATTCCATGGAAACAAAGTCTCAAATTCAAACTTCATTCCTTTGAACATCCTTCTTACATTAAATTTTTTCTAATCTTACACAAATTTAATGCATAACTTCCTCATATGGAAACATTTCCACATTCCCATCATTGTTGCAGCGTTCATGAGTATTCCTGTAATAAGATTTAAGTATTGGATTAAACCCACAATCATCTGAATCACTTCATGGATTTTATCATGAGTGATTGCGAGACGATATTATCTTATATTCTTAAAACATAAACATGTGAGTTGTAGCTTACAAATCGGTTGCACATTGATGATGCGTAAACGCACCAGTAACTTGGTGTTATAAAACGCATTATTGTGATTTGATGAGTAAATATAGCAAGCATATGAGTCGAAGTTTATCCATTCCTTTTTCCCTTAGAGGGATAAAAGCGATATATGTGGTCCCCTCGATGATTTAGTGATGAAACCCGAAGCGCTTGGCTAAGCCTAAACTAATTTGATTTGTTCAATTAGTTAGTTTTCATAAATCGGAAATCGGGAAACAACAGATGGACAGAAAGAATGATTATAATCCATGTCTCAGTCCATATGTGTGACATCCCAAAATCACGGCCATAAAAGACCGGTTTAATTTCAATACAGACCTTACAATAGTTATATAAAACAACATGTCTATAATCCAAAAATAACTTGACAAGTCATCCAACTTACGCTCTGGCGCCACTACCTGTAATACAAAGAAACTGAGTGGGTCAAGCTTGGGAGCCTGGTGAGCATATAGGGTTTTCAAACCACAATAAATAATTATATTTAATTCCTCCAACCAACAATAACCCAATTACCCATTCCCGTTGTTCTCACTTTACATCCCTAAGACAACTAACATAAGGGACCTAGTCTAAGAATATTTCATCGGGGCGACAACACATGCTTCGGGGGTTCCTCAGCAATATAAGTCAAATAATGCAACCATGAGGGGGATGGAGTACATCGAATGAACACCCAAGTTCATTAACACCTACAGGTGGCGAGCCTGCTAGCGTTCCACAAGACTGTCTAGAAAAGTCTGTGGTCGTCGTCTAAACTCCGCTAGATAACTAAATCAAAAACATCGAGGCCTCTCATCTTTTTATCACAAGACAACTATCTACCCAACATTTTATTAGATAAAATATACATTTTTATACATAGTTTAAAACCTGTATAGTATGTTCATTCAAAACACATTCCAGATAAAAGATGAGGCACATAAACATAACACGTATTTCATAGAGAATAAATCATATCTATGAGATTAGAAGATAACATAGATACACTCACATAACACATATACTTAGTACGTTAAATCGATACTTGTATAAAACGTGCACTTGAAAGAGATTATGTACCCCCTTCAAATCAACACCAATATATAAACACATAACACGCATTTCATAGTAATTACTTTGTATTTATGTATTAGGAGAAAGTAACCACACACTCACTTAATCAAAAGACGATCAGATAGAACTACGGCTTGTAATGGTAGTATTCTTCGGTGAAACCGGGATCACTTCACACACTGGGCTTCTCGCGGTCAGAGCTTCGGCTCAGAAACTCTTTTCTTCGCGGGATCTTCGAGCTTCGGGACTTGCTTCGGGTCTCGGGATGAACACCGGGGCTTCGGGGGGTTAAAATAGGGCTTAGAGAGAGTATCGGGAGTGGGAGAGTAAGAGATGAGCAACCTAAATCGGCTGACCCTTGATTTCTATTTATAGGGTAAAAATGCTAAACTCACCTCGTGAGTTTTTAATTCTCACCTCGTGAGTTTCTAAAATTCACCTCGTTAGCTCTAGTCGTCATTGCGTTCGTCATGGCCACTTACCCTGGAAGACGTCCATCATCTGCTCACCTCGTGAGCCACTTAATGCTCACCTCGTGAGCTCGACACAACCTTGGGGTTCACGCCCCGAAATTCAGAAATTCATAACTTTCGCATACGAGCTCTGTTTTTGACGTTCTTTATATCCACGCGTAGGTGAGCTTATGCTCTACAAATTAGACTCCATTGGCTAATTTTGAATTTAATTTTTAATATATTATTAATATATTACTTTTAATAGGCCGGGACAGGAAAACTCCGTTAGAAAATCATAAGTTCTTCATCCGACGTCCGTTTTCGCCTATCTTTTTATCGTTTCACTACTATCGATGAGATCTTCGATTCTCATTTAGATTGTTTCGGCTAAAAAATCACTCGATCTCAAATCGAGGATTCGGGCTGCATACTGCTAAGTCGAAACTTCGGAAAATCATAACTTACTCATACGAAGTCAGATTTGGGTGTTCTTTTTATGCACGTTCTCGGTTTAACGAACCCTATGACTTTCGATTAGATCAATAAGGCTAGATATCGCTCTATCATATTTTACGTCATTCAGCGTCGTGCCGGTTCTGTCGCGAAACTTCGACAGGTCATAACTTCTTCGTTATAACTCGGATTTCGGCGTTTTTTATATCTCCGAAATCCTTGTTTCGACCACTACAACTTTATGTAAAAATATCGGGCTTATCTCACACTTTAATTTTGACGTTTATTTTTATCCTTTATTAATTATATTTTTATAATTAAGTAATAAGCACACAAATACACATAATTCACATAATACTCAAATATTTCATCATTAATACTTCAAAAAAAAGTTACAAGGGTTAACCTAGACTATTACATTAACGAAAATGCCTTGCCTGGAAATGCGGGTGTTACAATATGATATGTTGTAGAATGGAGTAATATATGATCCGTTATCTAATGGACGTGTCATTGACTAGGTCAGAGTTCGACAACGGCTTTTAAGAGCTACGATTGCTAGTTGGGTTTTGGAGTCGTACTTGCAATAATAGTTATTAGACTTATCCAAGTAGGATACTATTGGATTAGGTGTTTAAGCCCATAACTGTAATTTGTATGTACTTAACCTGAGAGTAGCATGGTCCATTTGGGTTGCCTTTACCAAAGCAATTTGATAGGACGAACTTTTGAGAAGAGGTTAATTATGATTTATTAATATATTATAAGTTCTAATATATTAATATGAAATCATATTATTTAATTAATATTGATCACGAATTAATTTGGAATTAATTTAGTGATCAAAAGAGACTAATTAAATATACAGGGACTGATTAAGTAAATCAATGATTCTTATAGTGTAGGCCAATGATCCATGGTTATTTAGGATGGGCTAAACCAATATGATAGTCCATGGAGGTTTAACCCATGGAGCCTAAGTAATATGAAGGGTCATGTGAATTAAGGTTTGCATGGATGTAACCCTAGACTTTGCTACACTATAAAAGGAACTCATAGTCACCAAAATCGCCCCATGCATTCTAAAAAGAGTGATAAACAATTTTGTGTGCTAAGTAGCCTCTCTATAAAAAGTCCTCCATTTGTTCATGGTGTTTGTGAACCATTTGAGGCATCAAATTTGAGGTGCTAAGTTCTTAAAGGCCAAAACTACAAGCTACAACAAGAGGTAATTCTATCACTCATTTCTATGTCGTTTATGTCAATTGTATGCTAGTTGTAGCATTAATGCTTTGGAAATAATATTGCATGTATAATTATAGAAAACATAGATCCAAAGCATTTAGGGTTGTATGTGCACCATAGGATGTTGTAGTATACAAAACCCAACATTTCTATGGTTAGGGATCTGAAGTTTGGAACCTTTGGATTCAAGAAAAAGGGGCTTAATGCATTAAGTGGGTTGGCAGACTAAAGAACTCGACAAGTTGGCTCGGGGTTTCCCCGATTTCTGGATACTGAGCGAACTTGGCGAGTTGGCTAGGGCTTTCTCTGGTTTTTTGAATACTGAAAGGACTCGACAAGTTGCCGAATACACTCGACGAGTTGGGTCAACATGGACTGTTGACCTTGACTTTGACTTTGACTCGGAACATGGTTGACCATGTTTGACTTTAAGGGTATCTTTGGTATTTCAGGATTTTGATGAAGTTAGTCCCATGGTGATTGTAGGCAGTTGAGTTTGGAGCTGTGAATCGGGATTCGATCGTATCAGTTCAACATTCTTGAGATGTGAGTCTCCTCACCATACCAATAGGTAGAAGGCACCAAGGCTTGGCCCATTTTGTGATATGTGGTACACTAGTGATGTAGTGATATGTGTTACATTAGTTGGTTACATGTTATATCGTATGCTAGTTGTTTTGCGATACTTGCATGTAAGACCTCGGGGGGTTCCTCAGGCACTTGGGTGTAAGACTTTGGAGGGTTTCCAAGGCATCCTAAGTAAATACCTCGGGGGGTTCCCGATGCATTGGGCTAAGACCATGTGGGGGTTCCCATGGCACCCGGAGTAAAACCCTGGAGGGTTTCCAGGGCATCCTTATATGTTTATATGCATGGCTTATGTTGCTTATGTGATTGATATGTCTTATGTGATTATGTGGATTATGTGAAGTATGCTCTGGGGAACTCACTAAACATTAGCTTACAGTTTGTTGGTTGTTTTAGGTACTTCAGGATCTAAGGGCAAGGGCCCGACATGATGACACGACATGCACTCTCTGGCGTGTTGTTTGGGGAAACTCTAAATCTATGAATAATGTATTCAATGTTTTGGATTTGAAAACAATTGTGATTGGAATTTTATAACTTATGGAAATGGAATTCGTTATTTAAAAATGAAATTTTTTATTGAGATTTTGGGCTATTACAAGAGAGAGAGAGAGAGAGAGAGAGAGAGCGATATATATATATATATATATATATATATATAGAGAGAGAGAGAGAGAGATTGATCACTGGAGCTACCATAACCGTTGTCGGCTAGCCACCGGCCACCATCTCCGACTAGCTACCACCACCCCTAAAACGACCTCCATTGATACCAAAAAAACCTAGAAACCTCTCACACTCCCCTTATCCCTTCTCCCTCTATCTCCTTCTTAACCAAACACCTTTTCAGGTACCACTACCACCCACTTTTTTGGTGGTGATTAAATCCCAGCCAACAAAGACGACTCCCTCCCCTTTCTCCAAATCAAAGCTCTTTGAAAACCTACCAATATAAGATGTCTTGTTGGGTTAGAGATAATGGTGGTGTAGATCTTAGACGATCCATTTGTTGTCGTAATGTATATCAATTGGTACATAAGTGTAGACCGTGGGCGGAGGGGGAGCTTGCGGTGATGGTGAACAGGCAACGACGATGGTGGTGTGCAGTGGTGTAACATCCCAAAAATAGTGATAACATTTTTTATTTTAAAATCATCAAATCTATACATCAGGTGTCTCAAAATCAATCATAACACAATGTATCAAAAAATCATCAGAGTGAAAATTATCATCAATGCGGAATCATGATGGGGATGTTATACGATCATGTCGACCCTTCCCTTTCGAACTGGAAGTACCTAAAAATGTTAAACTAGAAAATTATAAGCACAAAGCGTAGTGAGTTTCCCTAAAATACCATATACTATACAAACATTGCCATGGGCTACCCCCATGGTCTTTCATACAAGTGCCATGGGCTACCCCATGGTCTTTCATGTCATTGCCATGGGCTACCTTATGGTCTTACCTTGTATTGACTTGGCTACCCCAAGGTCTTACACACACGTTCCATGGGCTACCCCCATGGTCTTTCATACAAATTCCATGGGCTACCCCCGGGGTCTTCCATACAAGTGTCACAAAGACAACTAGTATCCTACATATCATAAACCAGTGAGTCGACATTGGTGCCTTCAACCCAAGAGAATAGTGAGAAGACTCACCTCTCAGACGATAATCGAATGCTACTACTCTCACTACCAAGAATAACGATGCTATACACCACCTATATAGCCACACAAGGTAAACCCTTAGCCCACCTTCCAAAACTAGGAGTTTGACCAAAAGTCAACAATCAAAGTTGACTTCAGTCGACTTGCCATGTTATGGTCATCCTTGGTTTGTGTTTTGGAGCTAAGGGGTAAAATGGGAAATGTTATATGATAAGCTTTTTACATGGATTATGGTTTTTAGTTCGACATGTGTTAAACACAAATTAACTAGATAGAAGTGTGGGGCTCTTCAATACCTTTCCGTGGATATAAATAGCGCCGAAAACAGAGTTGCAACGTAGAAGTTATGGTTGTTTGAAGTTGAGGTGGTTTTGGGTGAAAGTCGTGGCCACGACTTGGGGATCAAAGCCCATGGTGTGAGAGTCAAGGCCAAACCCATGATTTTTTAGGTTTTTCAACATATTTAAGCTTAATGTTCTGCATTTTTGGGCATTTTATTAGCCTCCATCATCTCTAGAACCTCTTAGGAGAAACCCTAGCCTCCACCTTCAAGATTTGAGTTTCTCCTCTCTTATCTCTCATCTTTTGGATGCTTTTCATGTTATTTTGATGAAATAAGAAGATCAAGAATATTATTTTAGTTGCAAGGATTTATGCTTTAAGTTTGGATCCATCAAAGGCACTGCATTTCTGGACCATTATGAGTATAAAGTTCCAATCTTGCTATCTAGTTCATTAGATCTTGTCATTTCGGGTTTTTGACACATTTGGTCCATTTTATGAGTGGTCTTGGAGTTGAGTGGACTCCAACATATTTTGATCAGTTTGGAATGTTTCTTGGACTCCATGGACTATGAAAGTTATGATCTTTTGCCTTCCCTTTTAGCCATGCAAGTTATCTTGGCCCTTTAGGCCATTTTGGTGTATTAAAGTTTAGATCTTGAATGATTAGGGCATTATTATGGATAAAGTTGGAAACTTTATCCCTCTAGACATATTGTTGATTAAGATATGGAATTTAGAGACTTGGACTTAATGGATTAAGTTGAGAAAGATGCATTTTGGGTCCCAGAGCTGGGCCCATGAGTATATGATGGGTTGAAAGAAACCCCAAAGCTGGGACCATGATTTTATGTTGGGTTGAAAGATACCCCAGGGATGGGCCCATTATTGTATGTTGGGTTGTAATATACCCCAGGTCTAGTCCTAATTATATGTATGGTATGTGGTATTTTCGGGAACTAAGTAAGCTTTGTGCTTACGGTTTTGTGTTTAAATGTTTTCAGGTACTTTTGGTTTCAAAAGGAAGGTCCCAACTTGATCGTATCGCATCCCCTGGAAATTTTATTTCGCAATGATTGCTTATGATTTTACTTTGATGTTTTGATAATATTTTTACTCTGATCGGCTTTTAGGATAATCAATGAATGATTTTGACTTATTAAAATGAAAATTTCCTCGATATTTTTGGGGTGTTAAAAGTTGGTATCAGATCCTTGGTTTGAGGGATTCGGGCACACTTTCGGATGTGGCTGAACTCAAACTGAGGAATTGGTAAACTATTTAAAAGAGTTATTCTTTTCTAAAAATGTTTCTGCAAGGACTAGGGGTGTGATGCGTGCAATCAGCCAAGCTCAAGTAAGTATTTACCAAAATATCCATACATGTGTTATGCTTATTGTTCTGGTATGAATATATGAGAATTTCATGCTAGATTAGGGCTAAGGATCTGCTCAGGATTGCATTATAGAATGCTAGGACAGATGCATGTATATGCCTGCTGATTGAGCTTGTGGAACAACATGCTAGTATGGATTTCAGACATTAGATAGAATGACATGCAATTGTGATGCTTTGTAGCCTAGGAGGAATTGGATGTAATGACAATTTTGGAATCTATGTTTGTGGAATTGATTGCTAAGTGTATGCCTTAAAAATTATATACGATTAGGATCATATAGCCCTAGAAGAACTAATTTGGCCTTATTTCCTGTTCCTTGTCTGGTTGTGGGTTTAGGGTAGAATCATTCATTCAACAGTCTATGTGATGCCGTTTTGTGTATAATTTGCATGCATAAGGCAACAAACAGTGTTGGTAGAAGTTCCTAGCATCATAGAAGTGAGTTAGTTGGAGGATGCCTTTTTATGTTTTATGGCCTATAGAGTGTTACTGTCGGAATGTTGATTGCTTTGTGCTTTGTGGGACCTATACTAATGTGAGCTAACTATTAAATGAATATGTTAAGTTGCATGCTGCAAGGGTTAAATAATTATAGAATGATTGATTTTCCCTATTGTGTAACTCTTTTTTGAGTCTAACCGTTGTAGGGTTGGGTCTTTTATTTGAAAGATTATTTAAGTTTTGTTGCATGCAGTTGTATTCATAATGTAGTTACCTGATATTGGTAGGGGTTCTTCAGCAGCTGATGGCAGGGTGATGTGGGAATCCTGGGAGAGCCTAGGAAGTGCCTTAGAGGAATTGGTGCACTGTTTAGCAGTATGTATTTGTTGAAAGCGAGTATATGTGATTGGATCAGACGGTAGTGGACATGAGTAGTTACTTAGAGGATCCAAAACGATCCTTAAGGAAAGTATAGATAAGTGTGGAAGGTAATATTGGTCCCATAATACTGAAATCATAGGATCCGTACTCGAGTCGAAGAGAAATTTTGTGGATTCTAAAGAGTTAATTGAGAGTAGATTTTATGGCTTGACACCATGAGTCATTGCAATGTGTTTTTGTCTTTATCAGTTATCGGTAATGGTTGTTCAAGCTAAGGATGGGCCTGGTGATCGTTTAGGCCTTAGTCCATGTCACTTGGGGCTTGAATGATGCATAACTAGGTGAGTTAGTTGATTTTGAGGTATCGAGGGCCTTGCTCGAGGTAGTGCTAGTTGAGTCGTGGGACTCAAGAAGGGATCAATCATGATGATTGGCTTGAGGATTGCATTCGGGGACTAAGTGAGTGGGATGTCACTATTTTTGATGGGGGTTATGTTCTTCCAGCTTTTCGTGTTCAGAGGAAAGAGAGAGCAGGCATGTGATTTTTAGAGTTGGGATGTAGACCCGACTTGGGGCTAGACAGTTGCAGTTTTTGGCGACAAGTATAGCAGTGTGGGAATGCATAAGAGGATTCTTGTAGTATGATTGATATAAGATGAGATCAAGGGTTTGTTTTCTTTGAATTCAGTTAGGCCAGGTCCTAGTTGATTGTTTCAGGCGATCAAGGGAGGTGAATTGGGAACGACAACTTTTGTTGCCTCTGATGTATCATGACTAAAAGAATGATGCTTCTTCTATTTATGAGTGATTCTCGCGGCGAATTGATATGCAAGGTGCATGGTAGTCCAATTGTTTCTAGATAAATAATCGGTGTTATGAATGGACTGTTAGAATTATTGCTTGTGCATCTGCATGGGATTCTTTATGTTAGAGATGGTTATGATTGGGGAGTTTCCGAGGTCTCCATATGAGATTCAAAGTCTAGTTGAGTTTGCTTGGTATCTATCTAGAAGACCATCTTGTGATGTGTTATACATCTCATGGGTCTGGGATGCTATGTATCTGGTTGAGCTGGTTTGAGTTTTGGTATGTTTGCTACATCAGTTGGTGGTAGTTCAAACCCTAAGTGGGGGAGAACCGGGTATTTTGCTTGGAGGATCATCAATCTGTTCGAGTTTATGATTTCAGAAGACTGGGTCATAGGGATATGCTGCGAGACTTTGGTTCAAGATTTGGTCAAGACGGGGGCGTAGAGCAAGTTACTATTAGATATATGATGGGTTATGAGCATTACATCAATCATATGGTGCACATGCAAACCCTAAATCTTTGGATCTAGGTTTCTCTAACTGTACATGCAAATCATCCAAAGCTTGTAAACCCTAATTCTAGCATACAAAACAAAAATCATAATTAAACTAGGGTTAAGAAATTACCTTTCAATTGTAGCTTGAAGATCTTGAGCTTTGAGAACCTAGCACCTCAAATGTGATGCCTCTAATGAATCACAAGCACCAAATCAAATTGGATGATATTAGAGAGAGGGAAAGGAGGCTCAAAATTGGCTCAATGATCTCTAGGTTTAAAGTGGTAGCCGATTTGTGAAGCCATAGGGTCCTTTATATAGGTGAGATGTTAGGGTTTCAGTCAAAACCATAATTGGATTGCTTAGGCCTTAAGTAGTCCACAGGAACCTTCCAGAAACAAGGCTTGGACGAATTCATGTGGGCTTCCCCCTTGATTTCGTCCATCCCCCTTCTAAGGGATCCACAACCCAAAATCCAATTATCTTATAATTGCAATTCCAATCCCCTAGGTTCAATTAATATCTTTTTATCACAAAATTAATTTCATAATTAATTCTTGACCAATATTAATTAACCAATATGATTTCTCTTTTAATATATTATTCATATAATATATTAATAAACCATAATAACCTCTTTCTCCATTAATCATTCAATCAAGTTGCTCTGATGAAGGCAACCCAAAAGGACCATGCTATAACCGGGTCAAGTACATACCAAATATAGTTATGGGCTTAGACACTTAGTCCAACAATATATGTGCTCAAGAATGCATGGGTTGTCTTCGCGACCGTAAGCTGTGGATAATGAGCTTGTTGTAGACAGTTGTTCATTTCTGGGAACACTAATGAATAGGTCAAGAGGAATTTGGGTTGCCTAGGTTGAGTATCGGTTGTTGAGGGATATGGTAACTCGTTGTATAGATTGTTATCGATAGTCTAGGCTGGGCAGTTGTTGATCAGTAAATCAGCTTTAGATTTTGGTTTGTTTGGGATTTGTTCAGTAGTTTATTGGGTCATTAGATTAGTTGTCAATGCATTCTCGATCGTTGGTCATTTCGTTCATTGTCAATAGCTGAGGTTCTTCGAAAGTTTTGAGCTTTATCAGTTGAAAGTCAATGGATGAGTCAACCTATCGTCAAAATCTGTACATTGTACATTTTGGTTTCTGGGTATGGGTACCCTAAATTGTTGATTATCGGAGTATTTTTCATAGAGGGCTCATGTTTGGCAGCTGTCCTTGGTTATTTGGAGTTCGGACGTTAGAGCGGTGTTGTTTAGTTCTCAAGTGTGGATTTGGATCTGCGCAAAATTCAATTTTAACACATCGTGTCGGCATGGTTTGGATTGATTCGACCAAGGTTTTAGCAGCATTTCTGGATAACTTTGGAAGTTCTATCGAGCTAGTTACATATTGGTGGAATTTGTTCAGTTTCAATCAAGGTATGGGATCTTGTTTCAGTCATTCATGAGCAGTGTTGCAAAATTGGCCTACTCGGCCGAGTACTCGGAATCAGCCCTCCACCGAGGCGAGTTATGTGAACTTGGAAAAAAAAACTCAGATTAAGTCAAACTCGGTCAAAAATCGATCAACATCTCCCTAACTCAGGTCTACTCAGTATTAGTAAGTCTTACTCGGTACTACTCGGTCAACATAGTCAAACTCAACCAACTCGGTCAAAGGGTCAAAATTGTCATAAAACGAGAAAAAAATCAAGAATTTCAAGATTAATATGTATAATACACTTAATGATTTATTATTTAACACACATGTGATTATTACTACATATATATCTTAAATTTTCAGTAATTATTCACGAAGTGAGATACTTGTGTGTATTTCAGTTTTTATGTATGCACATGTATCTAATTTTGTTATATATTTCAATCAAATTATGATTTGCACTTATGATTTTGACATATATAATTTTCCTAAAAGTATTTCTATATGAATTACCGAATCCGAGTACTCCCCGAGTCCCCCGAGTACTCGCTACTCAGCAGTCGGCCGAACTAGTACTGAGTAGCAAGTTTTACAACCTTGTTCATGAGGATGTTTCTGTTAATGATTGAGGTTCGTCATTTCATTAGATCTTCTGGTACTTCACCTTTTGGTTAAGGTTGTGAGGAAAAAGAATGCAGCAGATTTGGGGTTGGTTATGGGTTCTCTTAAGGGTGTGTATTGTGGTAAGTTCATGAGATATTGTCGTAAGGGGTGTATGTAGACTGAGTATATTAGCATGAGAACACTTGGCTTGGGTTATTAGCATGATTATTATTTGGTTTATAGCTCTTGACTTGGAATAAGAGTGCAACCACCCATCTCTTTTTTTGGTTCTGTGCGACCATGTTTTCACCCGATTTTGCTTTGGTAGCAGCATATATGGTTAAAGTAATTGTGCGTGATAGAAGGGTATGACACATGTTGTGTTTCGGTAAATATTAAAGGGGGTGTTGATTAGGCTCCTGCACGTGAGTGGGTTGATGGTTAAAATTTATCTATTATTTGCTTGATTAAATTACACGAATGGTCCCCATGGTTTGGGCTAATTTTCACGTTTGGTCTCTAACTTATTTTTTTAACTCGGAAGGTCCTTACTGTTTTTTTTTGTTGCATGCTTGGTCCCTGTCTTACCTTAAAAGACTATTTTAGCCTTGATTTTTTAATTTATTTAAGTAAACACACCCCTAACTCCACTTCTACGGTTCCACCTCACTTTACCTTACTTTACCTACCCCACCTTATTTAAATAAATTAAAAAATCAAGGGAAAAATAGTATTTTTAGATAAGACAGGGACCAAACGTACAACAACAACAAACTATAGGGACCTTCCGAGTTAATAAAACAAGTTAGAGACCAAACATACAAATTATCCCAAACCATTGGGACCATTGGTGTAATTTACTCTATCTGTTTTAATAGATGGCTCCTGTGGCTGTTTTTGTTTTTTAAATTATTTTGTGTACGTATATCCCAATTATATAAAGTAGAGACCAATACTTATAGTAGAAAATATATGGTTAATAAACTCACCTCAACGTGCGTCCATCACCACTCGTTAGTTTTAAATATATAAACATGAGAAATGTATCATTATTGTTATTTTGATTTAAGAGGTAGAGATACAAACCATATATCAAATACAAACATAAATATATTCATATTCTTTTTCAAAAGTAAAATCTAAACTACACTTCTAAAAAATATAACACAAATCATATTCATCATATATTTCTTAATAATGGTTATATTCACGTTGAATAAGCAATGAACATAGACTTTATGTATCTACGTAACTACCAATTGAAACAAAAGTATATAAAAGACATCGTCAGTTATTTTTGATATTGTAAAAATATGTAACAATAACTCAAAAAAACTAACAACATATAAAAAATAATAAAAGTTTTATAAAAAAATTACAAAAAATCAGAACTTATCCGTCTATTTATAACTTTATTTTTTTCCCATTCCAATATCATGGTGTTGATCATCGTCGATGGGGATATGTATTACATTGGATGCATATAAAAGGAAGGAAATTAGGCTAGAAGACAACCCTATTATTATAGCATATCTCGTATACAGTGTCCCCCTGAATCCCTCATGCCAACATTGTAATTGTATGCGACAAAATAGACAAAAAGACATAAACATAAAAATGCTAATACTCTAGCATCTCATAGTATATATATTCATACCAATCTCTTGTACAAGTGATTTGTCAAGTGTTTACAAAAGCTTATTAATAAGAATGACTGGTGGCAAAGGCGGTGGTGGCGGTGGCGGAAAAGGCAGTGGTGGAGGTTGCGGAAAGGGTGGTGGTGGAGGTGGCGTCAAGGGAGGTGGTGGAGGCAACATGAGCAGTGGTGGGGGTGGCAAGGGGGGTGGTGGTGGTGGGAAGAGTGCTAGTGGCGGTGGCAAGGGTGGTGGAACGGGGTCGACGAGTGGTAAAATTAGTGGAGGCTCGAACTACATGAAGGCTCCGGGTGGCGGTGGAGGTTATATCTCAAGGACAGGGTTTGAAAGCAATCCAAAAGGTTATTTCGATGGGCTACATGGTGCTTCAAAGGGTACATAAGTCTTGTTTATGTTAGGTATCCGTATTACGTTCTCGTTTTATGAGTAATATAAATAAAAATGTAATTTTCAGCTTTTAGTTCCTACTTTTCCATCCTCTATGTTTATGTTTATGTATGAATATGCAAACACTTATAAACAATAGAAAAATATATCAAATCTAGTTGTTATCCTCTAATTCCTAGTTCATTTGTTCTGTTATTAAAAAGGTAAAAATAAATGTATAGATAGTAAAAACGTGTGAGGTAATATTAATTTTTAGAAACAAGTTTCAGCGATACAAATTATAAAAAATGATAGGGTTTGTGATTTAACCATTAATATTATTGGACAACTTATTATTTATAATTAATACTTATAATTAATTCATGAATTAACTACGCATATTCTTACATCAACTTATCACCAGGCATCGATTATGTTCTTTTGGTTGGACCCAACAAATAATTCCGTAATTACGCAGTTATTTATTTAATTATTTTAAATATTATTAGTTGCAACATTTTTATTTAATTGAATGTAATACTTATCATGACTCAAGTGATATATATATATATATATATATATATATATATATATATATATATATATATATATATATATATATATATATATATATATATATATATATATATATATACTAGTTTATAACCCGTGAAACCACGGCTACAAAATTAATTAAATTTTAATAGTTAGAACACAAAATTATTAATCAATTATAATCATTAATTTAAATAAATATGTGAAATTATATCACCTTATAATTTCTATTAATTTTATTTTAATTTTTATTGCGTTGTTATTAATTTATTGTAATTAAAGTGAAAATTTTAAAATTTGAAATAGAGAATTAATAGATTGACAAGTGGCATGTATTAATTAAGAGTTTTAATAGGGTGACACATGACAAAAAAAGAATAAAATGTTTATTAATTAGGAGGTCTAATATGATGACACATGTCAAAAGGATATTAAAACTATTCTTTTATTAGAATAGGGATATATATATATATATATATATATATATATATATATATATATATATATATATATATATATATATTATTAAGGATATTGCCCATTTTATTAAGGATATTCAAAATCCGCTCATGAACTACTTGTTCTCTTTTTGTTTTGGGTAGCTGCTAGCTAGCCTTTTTTAATTTCACTGTCGTTCAAAAAAAAAGGATATTACCAATTTCTTGAAAATTAAGAGGTACAACATATATTACTTCATATACAATAATATTAAGCATATAACCAATCTTATACGTATTATACTACACGGATCATATACATATTACAGTACAAGGACCTTACCTAATCTCCTAAACACAGCTGCCATCTAACCTATTCACATCGACACTACCAAAGATGCAATGAAGACTTCCTCTTTCCAACTTCATCTAATGCTTTGAGGGAAACCCCAGAGGCGAACGTAGATCAGAAATCGTCATTTATCAAGTTTTTCCGTTCGATTGATTGATCCGTGGAGGGAAACCTCTGATCTAGATCTGTTGTTTGAAAAAAAAGGAAAAATTAGGGCAATATTTTTTTAGATCTGTAACGGAGGCGGTGATGAACCGATCAAACCTCTGCTTTGGTGAATGCCCGTGTGGAGTGGAAAGAAACCCCGGAGGCGCACGTAGATCAGAAACCGTCATTTATCAAGTTTTTCCGTTCGATTGATTGATCTGTGGAGGGAAACCTCTAATCTTGATCCGTTGTTTGAAAAAAAAAAGGAAAAATTAGGAAAAGATTTTTTAGATCTGTAACGAAGGCGATGATGAAGACAGACTACTGCTACTCAAGGGTGTTAGTGGAGCTTTCAGGCCTGGTGTTCTCACAGCTCTAATGGGAGTCAGTGGCACCGGAAAAACCACTCTCATGGACGTGCTTGCCGGTATCCAAAAAAACAAGAAACATTCGCACGTATTTCTGGATATTATGAACAAAAGGATATCCATTCACCTCATGTTACTGTTTACGAGTCTTTGCTATACTCAGCCTGGCTCAGGTTAGCCACAAATGTCGATGAACACAAGAGAACGGTCCGTTATACCCTTTTTCAAATTTGAGCACCTTTTTTAGTCAATTATTATACTGGTTTCTCAAGTTGAATAGTGTTTGTTTACAACAATTTGTAGATGAAGTGATGGACCTTGTGGAATTGAATCCATTGAAGGATGCGTTAGTTGGATTGTCAGGTGTCAATGGTTTGTCAACTGAGTAATGAAAGAGGTTAACAATAGCGGTTGAGTTAGTGGCTAACCCGTCTATAATTTTCATGGATGAGCCGACTTCTGGTCTTGATGCAAGAGCTGCTGCCATTGTTATGAGAGCTGTAAGGAAAACAATCGACACAGGAAGAACAGTTGTTTTCACAATTCATCAACCTAGTACGACATTTTTGAAGCTTTTGATGAGGTAAGAATTTGCACTTAATTACTATTTAACCATTCGTTCTTATGTTGTTCAATTTGTTCTAGTCATAATCGGTTTTGAAGTTGTTCTTGATGAAAAGAGGAGGACAAGAGATGTATGTTGGGCCTGTGGGTCGCCATTCTTGGGATATAATCGAGTATTTCGAGGTATGAAGCTATCTAATTAATAAATATGACTCAACTTGAAATAAGATCGGTTAAGTTTTCTAATAGTGAATGTTTTGATAAAATAGACTATTGATGGCGTAAGTAAGATAAAAGACAGATATAACCCTGCTACCTGGATGTTGAAAGTTAGTACTTCAACTCAAGAACTTACACTCGGAGTTGATTTCACTGGATGTTGGAAGTTAGTACTTTAGCTCAAGAACTATTTAGTTTTTGTTTTTGCATATGAAATTGAAGATTTGTGAACATATGGATCAATTTTAGGTGCTTCTTAAACATGATGGTAATCTGAACAGAAATACAATATATGCTTCATTGTTCATATTGTTCAGTTTTATATGGATTTAACTATTTAGTTTTTGTTTTTGCAGATGAAATTGAAGATTTGTGAACAATGCACAGATCAGTTTTAGGTGCTTCTTAAACATGATGATAATATAAATAAAAATACAATTTTTTTATTAAATTTGCAGATGAAATTATTTTATTAAAAAACAACAATCCGATAGACATGTTTTTCAGTGCTATGTATTTGGACCCAAAATGTTGGAAAGTCTGCATTGTTAAGTTGATTTATCAGAAGATAAAAGTTTTCCTTTTTTTTGCTATTAAAGTTTTGTTATTTCTACAAACTTGTTAATAAAATATGGTCTTGATTTACTTGCAGGCCTTTCCAAGACTCATATGCTTTAGATAACAATAATTGTTATAAAGTCAATGTTGTTGACCAGCTTCGGGTGAATGTTTACTGTTAAACATTATGATGTGATATTGGAGACACTTTCTTTACAACTGTGCCTTAACATAGCTGATTTTGCAGGTAACTAAGAAGACTTTGATATTGCGTAAAATTCAAGTAGATGATGTCAAAGAGTTTCTATCTACCAAGTAGTCCCCTAATGTGGTAAAATTTGAAGTCCTGATAATATCTTTATTTTTATTTCAGTTATTATCGAGTTATTTTTTTTTACATTAAGAATTATTTTGTTTTGTTTGGTATGATGGAATCGGAAGAATGAAATGGAATTGTGCATTCCTAAAGGCATTTGAATTCTGATTCCTTCCATTTTGTTGATTTTCATTCCGTCCTGGATTGGAATGAAAATTGTAATATAACCATTTTTTATTAATTTTTTTTAGTATTTCATGATATTTAATTAAATGATAAGTTTCTTTTCTAAAATTAACTAGAAGGAATTATTTTTATTTGTAAATTTTACTAACATTTACAGTAATTTCAGCTTCTAATATATATTTTATTTTTAGTATGATATTATTTTAATGAAAATATTATTAATTTTGGTATAATTTTTGACAGTTAATATTTTATGGTATGATTTAAAGTATTTTTGGTATGACTTTTTACGGTTAGTATTTATGGTATGATTTAAAATATTTTTGGTATGATTTTGACATTAAGTATTTATGATATGATTTAAAATATTTTTGGTATCACTTTTGACAATTAGTAATATCCGAAAATACATCATATGATACATTATTCTATCTATAAATATAATATATTATGTTCTTATTTTTTACTTTCACAACACAATTCACCAACAAGGAATCGGGAATTAGAAGATTACTTCATTGCATTGGATTACATTTTGTGACACGAATTCAGGTTTTCTTTATTTCTTTTATCTGTTTGATGAATCTTCTTTTGTCTTCTGTCTTCTTTACTTCTTCTACTTTACTAGATCGAATTTGGTGTAACCATGTGAAGATTGTAATATGATGGATAAAGTCTTATCTCTGCCTAGCTATTTGTATAGGAAAATACAAGAATTATACTTTAGGTCCATTATACGACCATATTTTCTTTTTTGTTGTTGTATATAGATGCTTTGGTTTTTCTGTAATATTTAATGAATAAATCATGTAATAAAAACTCTTAGTGCTTGGATATTTCTACTTTACAATACATATGTTATTATACTTTGGGCATCTCAAATCGACATAATTTTTTATATAAATAATGATGTAGATCAATTCTACATCAGTCACATCTGACTTTCGTTATGTAGAATCATGAATGGTCACATTTACGTTGATGCATTTTCATTGTTACTAAACTACAATTTGTGGTATATTTTGACACCCATTCGTGTGGATTTCATTTGGAAAGACTCAAGAGCAAACAAACTCTTCATTATTCTTATTGACCAAAATGTATGTTTAAAAAACTATTTATATCTTATTTTCATTTTCATAATTTATCATAAGTATTTTGTTTATACAAATATTACATTTTCTATTAGAGAGAGAAATTGGTAGCAGTTGTTCCACAACAAATGATGCGTTTTATTTGTAGAGATAATCTATTGGGTGGTGTGTTTTCTTTAAACTATTTCCAAATCGAACCAACCTATGTTGAGTATCCCAGGTATCAACAATATAGTTTATTACGTGGTGATTTGATGATTAAGATCAGCAATAACACACGGTTTAATCGTTTGGCCGATGCTATCATATCATGGTTTCCGGTTTTTCCATTGGTTCCCTCGATAAAAAGTTTAGTAGAGGATCGGACAGAGAGAAAAATGATGATCGGTAAATTTAATAACTTATATATATTTTTAGCATTCTAAAGTTTTTAAAATAATAACAAGTTATCATTTTAATTATTGCTATTTTTAGATATTGTTGGAAAAATCATCAAAGGCAAGCGAAACTATTCCCGTTACTTTGGTGCACTGACGTTAACTTCGTTCACTTTATATCTTCAAGATGGGCGGTAAGTGTTTATTATTATTATTATTATTATTATTATTATTATTATTAAAGGATTCCAGTCCAACAATTATTTGTTGTGATTGGACAAACTTTTTTTTTCTTTGGGTTTTGAATTTTTTTTCCTTTTATTGGTTAGTTTCATTTTTTTATTTATTCTTTTTATTTTTTTCTTCCTATTATTCAAAAGAATTGAACGAGTGGTGTACAAATTTGTCCCCATCTTATTTGCTTCAGTTTATGCGGGTGCACGTGTTAGTCAATGGGTTTCACCGACTTCTACTACACCTACAGGTGTCTTCCGCCGCCTTTCCTTTCCAATGGGATGCTTACACAATTTCTTCCACCGTCTTCTCTCGGTATACACCGTCTTCTCTCAGTCTACTATCATAACAATCAACAGGAAAAGTTCATTCTCCCCCAAAAGAAGCTTTCCATAGCCCGCTTGATGATATACCCGATTCACCAACGGTCACACCGGTGAAGGGGATAATAACGATGGATGAGGAGGCGTATCTTGGAAACGGTGCTCCGATGGTGGAACAAGAGGAGGAGGCGATAGCGAAATTTGAAGTGGGTGACAGATCGATTGGGAGAGTGACGAACACCAATCCATCAGGGTACACCGGGGGTGATATTCTGTGGAAAGCCCAACCCCCCGCAAAAACGCTTTTCATTTCTCCCATGCCTCTTTCACTGTGGTCTTCGGGCTGTCATCATCGAAAATCGATCGCCTTGCAGCCTCTGTGCCACCGCTATGAGCTCCAATCACAAAAATCCAGGTTTTGCTGTTACCTACTTTAATCGATTGGGGGTTTGTTCTGTTTACTTGAATTTATTTCATTTATCCTCACCTCCGATCAGAAGTTGTCGCCTTCTGCTTCCACCTGTATCCCTTATTTCTTCCTCTTTATATTTACAAGTATATTAATGTCTGTCTATGTGTCTGTATCAATTTTATGAAATTGATTTCAAATTCATGTTCTTCGCATCATGTGAACCTGATAACCATGAAAGGAGCAAGATTCTTAGTAATTGTCTAAGAAGTATGAACTTAGCTGTTGTTGGATTTTATAACCTTAGATTTGTTGATTTATTGCCAGATTAATAAGAAAATGGGATTACTGTTTTGTTTTCTCAACCAACTTCATCTCAATTTCTTTTGTTTTTTGGTTATTATAATGAATTTATATCATGTTGCAGTTTGAACAGGAGGAGGATTTTGATACAAATTTCATTGAAGCTTATTTTTCGGATAAAAAGACGGAAGAAGAGCGAAGCCAATTCCATTCCTGTTCCACCCGATAAGGGTGTATTGGTTAAGCCAATCGATCTTCTCAATCCCAGAGTAATGAAAGTGCATACCTGTCCTTCTTCTTCAACACTTCTTCCGATTCATTGCACGCACCTTGAATGGGCTGCCGTGTTTTTTTTTTGAGATTTGGGAATCACTTCCATAGTGGAAGGGTAACATACCTTTGATTTATACAACGTTTGGAGTCTTAGAAAGCTGGTTTGCATTTTCTGTCCACCAGGTGCTCGATATAATGCCAACATGAATTATATTTTATTCTTTTAACTTTTTTTTCAATATCATGAAGATCATTTTCAATTTAGTCGTCAAAGAACGGAGAACATTTTAACTATTGATTTATAGGAATCTATGTTCACACTTGTGTTTTTGATCTTGACAGGAGGAGAGACACGACAGTTATTTCTAAATATGAAGGAGGAAGACTTTATGGAATGCCTAATACGCATAACATTTGACTGATTCAACTGATGTATGTTAGCCCTTTTTTTTCCTTTCTTTTATGTTGTAGATACACATGTTTTTATCGTAAAAAGAAGATTAAATTCATTTACCTGTATAGGTTAGGACATGATTTTCTTAGAATAAATTTTCTTATGTTTTTTCTATTGTTTTTTTTTTGTGGGAGTGATGTAGCTTTTTGATGTTCTGTACTACTCATTTGAAATTCAGTTAAAGCAAATTAATTTAGTCTGATACCTATTTCGTTATAGGCAATTATAAAGAATGTTGTCATCTGTCATTTCTTTGTATCCATATCTTGTAATTTATTTACGTTAAGCAAAATTTATTTGACTTTTTTAAAGTTCTTACAAGGGTTTCTCAAATTTCACACACATACATGTATACATGTATGTATCTGCAAACGGGTTATTGTGTTTTGGTGCTAAACTAATTTATGTACCAATATTATACATAATTTATATATATATATATATATATATATATATATATATATATATATATATATATATATATATATATCTTTTGTTACCTCTATTTGCTTAACAAAAAATTAATATGACATATGAATTTGAATTCCAGGGAATTAAGGAAAAGTAGCAAGTTTATCGACTTTTGTGCGATTGTATGGTTTCATGACTTACTTACATAATGCTGACCAAGATGCAGTCTCTGTATCAAACCTAAAAAACATGTGTGAAGGAATGCGGTTTCATCATAAAAGGAATGACAGGTTTGACCTTTTCATTCCAATTTAGAAGTGAAATCCATCTAATTTTTGGAAATTTTAATGAAAAAGGTGTGTAGCTCCTCAACTTTAACTCATTTGTTGATTAGTGATACAAAAGATCAATTGGTTCATTCAATTTCCGATATGTATCTGGACATAAAGCATTTGTTCAGGGGTTTAGGTAGATGTATTCGAACAATAAGCACAATACATTGGAATGAGGAGGTGAATGAAAGAAATGGAGAAGATAATGGCAAAATGGTCATTTTTAAAGATTGAATTTAGCATCTAATTTGTTAATGGCAACTGTAAGTTGAAAAACGTTTAGTAACAATGAAATAGCAACGAAAAAGGGTTTACAGTTTTTTCCTTTGACCATGTCTAAAAAAATGATATTTCAGTGGGACTAAAAGTATAATTAGGTGTTTTGACTATTTTTATGGGAATATATGTGTGGCACGTGATCCACGTTTTTATTACAGTTCTACCCTTTTGTAAATATTATTGCAGGTGCTGTTGTCTAAACAAAGACTCTACACTTATTTGCCTCATTTGGAGTAGGAAATCAGTTTGAAAAAGGAATGATGCCAAAGCAGCAACCATAATGGAAGGTGCCCATTGGTTTGTAAGTTAAGAGTCTTCTTGATTTCAGAATTGAAATGGATTGGTGGTCATCACAACTTAGCAGACATTACAGTGAGAGGCAAGAACCTAACTGATATGGTATATATAATACAATTAAATAGAATTGCAAATTGTAGTATTTATTTTTTGGTTTTGGTTTTCAGGTAAAGGAGGTGGTTTACAAGCTAAAAGATGAAATGCAAGTCTGGCAAAATGACTACTATGAAAGAGTTTATCCATGTACTTTTTATAATTGTAAAAAAAAACTATTTGTGTTTGGTAGAGTGGAATGCAATTTCACAACCAAATGAATAATTCATGCCATCATCCTGTAATAGCCACCTTTGCTTTTGTTTAATAAGCCCAATATGATGGAAATATGACCATGTTCCCTCTTAAAGTTGGACCATGTTACCAAACACAAAACCCCATGTCATGATTTTCTTCAACCTTGCAAAGAGGTCATATATGTGTTATAATAGGACTACCTTACAAATTTCAATTGGGTTTCAATATTTTGATTGTCTTTATTTGGCAACAAACCCAAGAAGTTTTAACACAAACACAAATCCAAACACTCCAACCCATGCAAAGCATGGGAATCTTTTCTAGTTATTATTATTATTATTATTATTACTATTACACTAAAACAAAATTAGGTGACTTTGGAAATATTTGATTATAAATAGGAGAAATATTTGATTATAAATAGGAGGAGTATAATAAAGATGAAACTATATATAACCGACCGTACACGCCATCAAATTCTGAAGACTGTCTATCCGATAAAGAGAAAGTATATAATATTTGTTTTTCGGGCGAAATTGGTTCATTTGGATTCAAGTAAGTTTTTTCTAGAAAATTATTTGGATTCAAGTAAGTTTTTTCTAGAAAATTATAATACTTGTAGTGATATTAAAATTATTAAATCAATACATTTTAATAGTTTTTATCTTATTTTCAGTGAACATTTTGATATCAACCAAATTAAGCAACGTAGAGTTCCAACCGAGGATGCTGGAAGCATTTAACATCATAAATATGCCTAGAAGAATTTTTAATTCCGTGTGAGACATTTGGTGGTGTTTTTTTTTTTGAAGTTTTGACAACTTTTACGAGTGCGTTGCTTTTATAGTTGATCTACATTAATGTTAGACATATTGTGGTGAATTTTTTCATGTGTGGTTTATTTTTCTTGTGTTGACTTATGAATTGATGAATAATAATTTTTGGATACATATGGAATTTTTTTTAACTATGTATTAGTTTCTTCTATTGTGTTTTTGGATTACAAGTTTCTAGTGTAGTTGGTTATTTATTAAGGGTTGTGTTGCTTTTTGAAACAAACACATACATGACTACTAAATTACATGGTCTACATTACAAAATGTTACATTCTTGATGATATAATATGTTCTTATTCTTAACATTTCCATTATAGTGTTCAATGAGGAACATAGATAAGGGAAACGAAAACTGTGATGATTCCCAAAACCTGATAGATGTAGAAAAAGGTATGTCGTTTATATGAGTATATATTTTCATTTATAATATATGACTATTTATCCAAATAATATATTTGTAGAAAATCGAAAAAGATTCAAAAGAAACTATTATGCATGAAAAAGGAGAAAAACAAAATGAGAAGGATAGCTAACGGTGAAAGATGTAGTCAACCTACAACACTCACAAGTTACACTACAATGGAGACAAACGAAACAAATATCAATGAAGATTCCTCTATGAGTGTTGTAAGTGCTGCTCAAAGGACGAGTACTTATAATAAAGAATATTATCAACGAAGAAAGGAACGAACTATGATGACAAAAAGAAGAGTATACGCCTTTCAGGAGGCTCCATATGATTTTGTTTACGAAAATATCCGTATGGAACATCGTATATTAAAGGCTCAAAACCCTTGTGTTTATTGTGGAGCAAAGCGACTACAATATGAATTCCCTACCTTTTGTTGCATGAGTGAGAATACAAAACTGGCATACTCCCCTATTCCCACAGAATTGCACCAACTCTTCACAAGGCAAGAGCAACTAGAAGAAAGCTTCAGGTACAATATAAGGGCGTATAACTCAAACTTTTATCTCGCATCACTGGGTGTAAAGGTGGATGAAGAATTGGCAAGTATGACTTCTAGAGTTTACACTTTTTATGCACGTGGAACACTCTATCATAATATCGATCAGTTAATTTCAAGGGATGGAAAATCGAGGTATTTACAGTTGTATTTTTATGACGGTGAAACTAAAATATCACAGAGATCCTCCTTGAAGAATGTTGATAGAAGAATCATTCAAAAACTAACACGTATTCTAGCTTCGAATCCGTATGTTAGAACATTTAAACGTCTTTCTAATCTAGGACCGCTTGAGTTAAAAGGTTTCGATTAAATATCAACATGAGAGCGGTAAATGACCCATGGTTTTCTGATTTTTTATTACGAGTCGGTGATAGAAAGGAGGAAACATTGGACGAGTCCTTTATTCGTATACCTAATAACATGTCCATTCCATACACTAATAAAACTAATTCAGTGGATGCTCTGATTGATGCAATATTTCCTTCTTTGGAATCCAATGACGCCGATTCAAAATTTATCATTTCGAGGGAAATATTGTCAACTAAAAATGAAAGTGTTGATGAGATTAATAATAAGTTGATCAAATGATTTTCTGGCGAGCAAAAAGTTTACTATAGTTTTGATGAAGCGGAAGATGACAAAAATAACTTATATCCGATGAAATATTTGAACTCGCTAAATGTTAGTGGTGTTCCCCCTCATTATCTTCGGTTGAAAACTGGGTGCCCTGTAATACTTTTTCGAAATATCGATCCTTCAAATGGGTTATGTAATGGCACCAGATTGATATGTCGAGCTTTCCAACAAAATGTCATTGATGCAGAGATAGTTGTTGGCCAACATGCTTGAAAAAGAGTGTTTTTACCAAAAATTCCTCTATATCCGTCTGACTATGAGATGTTCCTATTCAAACTAGAGAGAAAGCAATTTCCAATTTAGCTTAGTCTCTATGACAATCAATAAAGCTCAAGGACGAACAATTCCATATGTAGGTGTTTATCTACCAGAATCAGTATTCTCACATGGCCAACTTTATGTGGCGTTGTCCAGAGGAATATCACGTGTCAATACCAAGGTATTAGTAAAGCCGGAAAAACGTTTGATAATGATGAAATCTACACATCAAACGTTGTGTACAAAGAAGTGTTATGTGATTAACAAGGTAAAATCAACAACTTATATTTTGCAATTTCTTTATATACGTATCTTAGATGCTCATTTGATGTTTAATGCAAGGCTAGCAGATGAAGCAACATGATTGCAGATTGGTGTAGTTTATATATTGGACATGTTATAAATATACAAAACTACATGATTGCAAATTTTTGTTATTTATAGGTTGTAAAATCAAGTATGATTATTAGATGAAATTCCAAATGTTGACTCAACTTCTGTCGTATTATATGACTATACATCTTGCAAGAAACTATTCGTTGAAATGAACTATTCGACACAAAATAGTATACCAAATGACCGCAATGAATATATCATGTCCAAAGGAAACTAATCATCACATTAAAACTATCTTCCAAAAGAAACTCTTTGCCGCCCGACGCTTAGCGCGGGTAAACGACTAGTGTGTGTGTGTGTGCGTGTGTGTGTGTGTGTGTGTGTGTATATATATATATATATATATATATATATATATATATATATCTTCTCTAATAAATGAAGGGTTTTTTTGCCACTTGTCACACACTTATTCATTTTGGCATGTCATTTTCAGGTTTTTTTAAATTAATTTTTATTCCATATGTAATTTTGTGGTTTTCCTATTTTATTAAATTCCATATGGTATTTAAATTTAATAATAAATGCTTATGAATTTCATTAATTGACTTTCCTTATAATTTCAAAATTTTAAATTAAAATCTCATTAATTTGCTTTGATTATTTTATCTAAATGATTTGTTTAAATTTAAAAGAGAAAAAAAAAACACTTTAATTTTAGTAATTCAATATTTTTTTCATTTTTCTTATAAATTCAAATTTCTCAAATGTTTATATATATATATATATATATATATATATATATATATATATATATATATATATATATATATATATATATATATATATAGGGAAGAGTTATATGGAAAATGAATGATTAGGGCAACACATATATGAACCAATGAAAACATGACAACACATCACTTCCACAATAATTTCCACAATACATTACTTGTGAAGAAAGAAATGGACACGTGTCATTTGATTATTGGTTCCGGTAGATGTTGTCCTAGTTATTTGTTTTCCATAGAACTCATTCCCTAGTTATATATATATATATATATATATATATATATATATATATATATATATATATATATATATATATATATATATATATAAAGTTCGGTAGGAGAAAAACAATATGACTCACAATTATTATCAACATTTTCATCATAAATTAAATCATAAAAAAGGAAATATTTTAATTTATATGATTACAGTAGTTTTACAATGTATACATACAGTTGAAACAATTTATACATTTACGATTTCATAATCTTTATGCCTTCAATTTAAATAATGATTTGAAAAGGATATGTCACAAATTTCCCGTGTATAACTTTTATGACCAACCACAACTATTCAAGTCGCCATATAATATCAATTTATTATTTTTAAAATTATTAAATTAAAAAGTCGATGGATTTTCATAATTGAATTTATGGTAGCTCAAAGGCTGTAAACAAATAGTTTCAATTATTTCAATAAAGAAAACAACTAGGTTATAGTAGTGGCAGTTAAAAGAGCATGTGTTCAGCTGATGTGCTCAAAGCCCGGTCAATGAGACTGCCCAAAAGGCCAAAACAAGGACAGGCCTGACCCGTTAAACTTTATGGGCTTTACTTGACTCAAGCTGGATCTAAAAGTCCAGGCTTCTGTGGGCTTTCTCATGTTATACATTTTTTTACGTTTAAGTCATTTTTACTGTTTAAGTCATATTTATGCTATTTAAAAGCAATACGATTTAGAATTAAGATTAATGCATCAAAATGCACCGTATGCGTTTATTAATATAAAAAGACTTGAAAAATAACTAATATGAATATGTATCAAATTAATTAGAAAAACTCGTAGGTAATATAATGTTTTCATAATGTAAATATTCTCTCATACTCTAAAGCAGTCCAAACACCTTTGTTATTGTTCATACTGTTTGTTATTTCTAATTTTCTATCATCGACATGCTCAAAGTTCTCTTAAACCTTAGACGTTTGGGCTAGCTTTGTTAAGAATTTTTTATTATTTTTTTATTTTTTATCATTTCTTGACGAGCAACCATGGGTAAAAAAATCATTTAAAATAATATATAAACTAGGTGTGAGACCCATGTATTACATGAGTTTATTTTTAAAAAATTAAATATGAAATTTTAACAATTTTAAAAGTTTAAATTTATATAAAAAATAAGAAAATTTTTGAATTATTAAAATTAATGAGGTTTTAATGTATAGAATACGATTATAAGATTTTAATATTTTTTTTTCATAACTAGAATGTAACAGTGTTTTCTTATTTTAACAACACTTCATCACTTCACCACATACCGACACACCACTTGGTGCAAGTGTTCACTGTGTGACTGTGCCCCATACCAACCACCTCGGTTCATCGCATAGTGTTATGGATATACACCCTTTTTGCTCGCTTATAGATAACTTCCAACATGATACGATTCAATATTCAAGTTACTAATTATTACTATGTTTATGTTCAAGAACATAAGGTCAATTTTATACTTGTAATCATTAAAATAAATAGTCAAATGTTTTAAAAAATTAATTAATTAATATTAAATGTTGAATATTTAATTAATATCTATTATATCTTCAACATGTAATATGTATAAATTATTTTCTTAAAATAATTAAAATAATTGATCCACAATTAATTCTATATTCACACAATAGATAGGTAGAACAGACACACATACACACACACACACACACACACACACACATATATATATATATATATATATATATATATATATATATATATATATATATATATATATATATATATATATTCATACATACTTATAACGCTAACATTTTTTCTTGAATCTCATGCATTTGAAACTCCCATGACTTTTCAATTTCTTTACAATAATATTATAAATAAGTTAAATAATGTTCTATAAATAAGAAAAGGGTGTTTGATTACAATGTCTCCATCTCACATCGATGGTGAGAATAAACAAGAGAATGTTTCCTCTTCTATAATTAGGAAATGTTTCGAAGGGACCAAACCATGAGAACTTCCTCATGCATATCTTTGTAGGATTTTGAATGTATTATTTGGTGAGATTGTCTATATTGACAAGTGTCCAGTTAACTTTTAGAATTCCAAAAATGGTTTTGAACTGAATTTTTTTAGGTTTAAACCGTGTTTCAGTTAGAAAAATAAATTATTTAGTTGGGTATATTGAGTTGAACCGGAGTTGGATCAATTTAGATCGATAAAGGAATCATTTTCCTTTTACAACAAACGTTTGAAACTCCCATGATTTTTCAAATTATTTCTAATAATATTATAAATAAGTTACATAATTTTATATAAATATAAAAAAGCATCTACCTAAACCTAAAATTATAATTGTTTGAAAAATCACTTTGATTTAAAAGCACGAAATATATACAAACCGGGTTTCACTAGAAAAAAATATATATGTAGTTTGGTATATTTATTAGAATCGGTCCGAGTTTGATCTATTTGGACCATAAAAAAAACATTTTCCTTTCACTACATACATTTGAAACTCCCATGATTTTTCAAATTGTTTCCAATGATATTTTAAAAAAGTTACATAATGTTATATAAATATAAAAAACATCTACCTAAAAATAAAATTATAATTGTTTGAAAATTCGATTTGATCAAAAGCACGAAATATATACGCAGATTATATTTTATAAATGAATTCTTTTTATAATGAACTTTTGAATCTTGAAAATACATATAAACAAGCTTTCTATATTAAGTACCTAACTGAATTTATGATTTTAGAATTGAAAAAAAAGTTATTCAATAAGAACTTACTTTTTTTGGATAACAACTTACGAGATTATAGAAAAATGGAACTATTGAACAATAAAGAAAGGATAAACAAGAGAAATGACGTTTTACTAAATAAGTAGAATAATGTTTTATTAACAAGAAAGTGTGTTTTATTACAATGTCTTCATCTCACATCGATGGTGAGAGTAAACAAGAGAACGTTTCCTCTTCTATAAATAGGAAAGGTTGTGAAATGTTTCAAAGGGACCAAACCATGAGAACTTTCTTATGCCTACCTTTTTAGGATGTTGAGGGTATTCTTTGGCAAGATTGTCTTTATTGGAAACTGTCCATTTAAGATTTAGAATCCCAAAAATGGTTTTGAACAAGATTTTTTTAGGTTCAAACAGAGTGTCAGTTGAAAAACCGTTATGTAGTTTGGTATATTGAGTTGAATCGGTCTGAGTTTGATCAATTTGGACCGATAAATAAAGCATTTTCCTTTCAACACATACATTTGAAACTCCCATGATTTTTCAAATTGTTTCTAATAATATTATAAATAAGTTACCTAAACATAAAATTATAATTGTTTGAAAAATAAATTTGATTAAAAAACACAAAATATATACAAATCGGGCTTCAATAGAAAAAACATTATGTGGTTTGGTATATTAAGCTGAATCGGTCCGAGTTTGATCAATTTGGACCGATAAATGAAGCATTTTCCTTTCACCACATACATTTGAAACTCCCATGATTATTCAAATTGTTTATAATAATATTATAAGTTACGTAATCTTATATAAATATAAAAAAATCTACCTAAACATAAAATTTCAATTGTTTGAAAAAATCACTTTGATTCAAAAGCACGAAATATCTACTCGATTATATTTTATAAATGAATTCATTTTATAATGACATTTTGAATCATGAAAATATATACACAAACTTTCAATATTAAGTACCTAACTGAATTTATGAGTTTAGGATTTAACAAAAAGTTATTCAATAAAAACTTGATTTTTTGTTGTAACTTACGAGATTACTGAAAAATGGAACTATTGAACAATAAATTTTCTGGATAACGTTTTATTTTTATTATTTAATATTTTATTTAACAAAATGAAATTATTGGCAAATAAATAAATGAGTTTAATTAAAATGTCTTCATCTCACATTGATCGTGAGAGTAAACAATAGAATGTATTCTACTCTATAAATAAGAAAGATTGTGAAATATTTTAAAGGGAGTAAGCAATGAGATATTCTTTGCATCTAACTTTGTAGGACGTTGAGTATATTCTTTGTTGAGATTGTCTTTGTCAACAAGTGACCAATTAAATTTCAGAATTTCGAAAATGATTTTGGATCGTATCTCTTAGATTTGGGTCGAGTTTAATAAGGATCTGAATGTCTTTTGGCTGAGTTAGGCAAACTCGCTTCCATTGGAGGTCGAGTTTAAGTAACATGCCGAGTATTTGGTTGTGTTAGCCAAGTTTTACAACCCTGTATGTAATACAATTTAAAGTTTTACCCTTATAAAAGTTGTCACTATTATCATATGTTTTACATAATTATGGTAATATTTATGATAAAATATTTTTTTACTATTTAAGATAAAAAGTTGTTTCTATTATCATATGTTGTACACAATGATAAAATTTAAGATAGATAAAAAGATGTCTCTGTTATCGTATTTTCTACATAATGATATTATTTAATATAAACGTTTTAATTTAATATGAAATTATTATTTAATAGATAACAATAACGATTTATTTATTTTTAAAAATTAAATTTTATTTTATTTTAATCATATAACTTTGTATATGCAAAATAACTTCAAGTTCCAACATTATCTATTATAATATAGTTCAACATAATAACAATACTAAAAATCATTTTTTATATTTTTATGAAATTATTAATTAATTGTTAATAAAAATGATTTAGTTATTTTTAATATAAAATATTTTTTTTATATCCCACGCAACGCGCGGGCATTCGCCTAATATATATATTCTAACTTAATTTTTTATCAATATGATATACTTAATTTTTTAACTTCAATATATAGTTAAATAAATAACATACATTAATATATCAAATAAGCTTAAAAATTTAATGTAAAATTTAAAATCTAAAATAAAATATCAAATAATGTTTAAAAAAATCAATATATACTTTTTAACATAGTTAAAAGTAAAACATTAAATATAATAATAATAAAAGAACCTAAATTGATGAATCGAATTAACTAAAAGATGTCTGAAAACTATATTTTAACAATATATATTTAACCTACGCCGCGCAAGGCGCGGGAATTCATATATATATATATATATATATATATATATATATATATATATATATATATATATATATATATATATATATATATATATATATATATATATATATATATATATATATATATATATATATATATATATATATATATATATATATATATATATATATATGAGTAAATTACATGAATGGTCCCTATGGTTTAGGGTAATTTGCGTGTTTGGTCCGTAACTTATTTTTTTAACTCGGAAGGTCCTTACTGTTTGTTTTTGTTACACTCTGGGTCCCTGTCTTACCTAAATATACTATTTTTCCCTTGATATCTTAATTTATTTAAGTAAACACACCCCCAACCCCACCCCACTCACCTTACCTTACCTACCCCACCATTTTTTCTTATTTAAATAATAGTCGTTTTAGGTAAGACAGGGACCAAGTGCGTAATAAAAACAAACTGTAGGGACCAAGCACGTAACAAAAACAAACCGTAGGGACCTTCCGAGTTAAAAAAATAAGTTAGGGACCAAACATGCAAATTACCCCAAACCATAGGGACCATTCGTGTAATTTACTCTATATATATATATATCATACAACAATATGAATCTTTAATTAATTGATGCAAATATACAATACAATATATATATATATATATATATATATATATATATATATATATATATATATATATATATATATATATATATATATATATATATATATATATATATATATATATATATATATATATCATTAAACCATATGAATCTTTAATTAACTGATGCAAATATACAATACATATAAATAAAATTGTGGAAACGACTTGTCTTGTTTTTTTTTTCTTTCAAAGAAGTACTTTACAATACGTATGGTACAAGGCTATAAAGCAAATGCACCTGTATGTGATGACAAGCCATGGTTATCTTTCTATTTTAGATTAGGATTCACAGATAATTGCTTTCCGAGTCATCGTTTAATATTTATTATGTCCCTTTCAAATTATCTTTTAAATAAAATAAATAAACAATTTACACAAGGTCATTATCAATGATATCTATATTAATTTCCAAAAACTAGAACCGTGTTCGAAGTGTATTATATTGCAAAATCTTTATTGTCTTTTAAGTCTTATATATATATATATATATATATATATATATATATATATATATATATATATATATATATATATATATATATATATATATATATATATATAGAGAGAGAGAGAGAGAGAGAGAGAGAGGTATGTTCCAATGAGAACATTTAAGAACATTTTTTAGACTCTCGGTACATCTCTCTTATATTTCTCTCTCTACATATCTATCTCTCTCTCTCTCTCTCTCTCTCTCTCTCTCTCTCTCCCTCTCTCTCTCGTCCGTTCCTATTTTCGTGACTTCATTCTCAGATTTAGGGGATACCAGACTTTTTTCCAATGTCCTTCTTCTCTAATTTTCAATCGTTGCCTTGCGATTTAAAGATTGGAAGAATTGTTAAACATCTTATATTGAAAGGGGTGGAGAAGACGTGATATTGTTAAATCTGGAATTTCTATTCCCAAATCGGAGATGAAATCGATTAGAGCTGACCTTGAAGCTCTTACTAAAGCATTCAAATATGGAGAAAAGGATGATGTAACACTAGTAAGGAAACATCAATGAACGAGGCTGTGGGAAACATCTTAATTATCATCTTCACCCCCCTCTTCTACAATTACACAACCGAAACCCTTCCCAGGTCTGATTGAATTATCACTCTACATTTCTAATTTCTGTTTAGGATCAAGCTATGCGTTTGTATGATTACACGAATCGATAATTTTAATTATTGTTTGACCGAATTGAGTAATTTACATTGAGACATAAACCAACAGATTTCATATATATGATCTATGCAGGGAAGACAGAAGCAGACCTTATTGTTATAGGGGGTGGTACTGGTGGACTCTATTGTGCAGGAATCTTAGCAAGATACGGGAAACATGTTATAGTTCTCGAAAAACATGATCTACCAGGTGATGTTGCACGTTTTTCTGAAATCAAATAACATATCCATCTGATACCAATGAAGCTCCTTCTTTATATGCAATCCTATAGTCAACTGATGATAAGAGAGAATCTGATTTAATGAAGAAGAAAGAAAATGGATTTCTCTTACAGAAGAGTAGAAAAAATCAATTACAAACCAACCAATTGCTTGCTGAAAAGCAAAAACAAGAAGTTGAAACAGAGATAAAATGCTCAGTAGAGCTTCAAGAAGCAATGCAAGTGGCAATGAAGGGTTATACACGAATGCTTGAATAATATGTTGATTTAGAGGAGAAACATATGAACATGCTAATAAGGAAACAAAGAATTCAAGATGGAATTGAAGATGTGAACAAAGCAGCTACAAAAGCATTCCCCAACAAGGGTAAAATGGTCAAAACAACACACAAGCACTCCCCATCAGCCATGAGAGCAACAAGCAAACTGGTAAACATGTTTTACCCAAGACAAATGTGCAAAATTTCATTTTGAGTATTTACAACATTATAGTTTCTCTTTGGAAAATACATTAAACACCGTTGAGTATAACAACAAGCACTCTGATCATTTGGATTTCTTCCTTATGCTTGATTTAGAGGGAAAAGTTGAGATTCTTCAATTGATGCCAAAACCATGGATGTTGTAGCATTCTTTCACAGGTTTATCATTGTTTTTTAGGCATAAAATTTTCATTATTGATTTATTTCTATAAAAATATCTCATTTTTTGGAACTTATGTTATAGATTTGTTAGGCTTTCATAAATGAGTGAAGAAAGGATCAATGAATACATTGAAGGAAAGTATGAAAAACTAGGAGTTGATAGGTATGCTGATATTTTGTGTGACTGTGAATGATTTATCAATAATAATGTTTTTAATAAAAAAATTTCTATTACTATTGCTTAATTTTTGCTAACTTATTTTCTGTTTAACATATTTGCAAATAAACTCAACAAGGTTTGGCATGATACAACTATTCCATTTAAGGACATTATAGAACGATTTGTGGCATGAATGACACAACATAACTTGTGCTTTTGTGTTGTTTTTACCATTTTACCATTGTTGGGGAGTGCTTTTGTGCATATGTTAATATTGAGGTTGCTTTTGTGCAAAAGTTTGACAGAATGTTGCTTCCCGGAAGGAAAAAAAACAAAACAAATATGCTAGCATAATGCTTTTTTTTTTTTTTTTTTTTTTTTTTTTTTTTGCATAAACAACGAGTTAACTTTCTCTATAACCAATACAACCATACTTTCTTGTAATTAAAAAACAAGGATCAAACTAGAAGGAAATTGACAGTTGACTTTGATATATTTTTTCTATAAGTCTTTAAATTTAACACTTTTCTTATACTTTGACTTGTTATAGGTTCATGAGAATAAAGCAAAGAATTATGAACCAGATTTGTGCAAATCATGCTACTTTGACTTGTTATAGGTTTATGAGAAGAAAGAAACATCAAAAGGTCTGTCCATGGTATTTGCCCATCATGCAATCCATAACTTCATTATGCAATCCAAATGTGAGTTTATTTTTATGCCCTTTTTGTGATTTTATTCTTTTATCCTATTACAAGTTAGTTTCCTTTTTACCTTTTTTGTAGTAAAAGGTAGCTTTTATACTGGGGAAAGTTCACATAATATGACAAAAATTCACAAGTGATTCACATATGAATTACATGTGATTCACATGTAATTCGCATGTAAATCACAAATGAATCACATATGAGTTACATGTGATTCATATGTAATTTACATATGAATCACATGTAATTCACAAGTAAATCACAAGTGATTCACATATGAATTACATGTGATTCACAAGTGAATCACATATGAAATATGAATTACATGTGATTCACATATAAATCACATGTGATTCAAATATAAATCACATGTGATTCACATATAAATCACATGTAATTCACATATAAATCACATGCAATTCACTAGTGAATCACATATGAATTACATGTGATTCACATATAAATCACATGTGATTCACATATGAAACACATGTAATTCACAAGTGAATCACATATGAAATATGAATTACGTGTGATTCACATATAAATCACATGTAATTCACAAGTGAATCACATATGAAATATGAATTACATGTGATTCACATATAAATCACATGTGATTCACATATAAATCACATGTGATTCACATATAAATCACATGTGATTCACATATAAATCACATGTAATTCACATATAAATCACACGTAATTCACAAGTGAATCGCATATGAATTACATGTGATTCGCATATAAATCACATGTGATTCACATATGAAACACATGTAATTCACAAGTGAATCACATATGAAATATGAATTACATGCGATTCACATATGAATCACACGTGATTCACATATGAATCACGTGTGATTCACATATGAACCACGTGTGATTCACATATGAACCACGTGTGATTCACATATGAACCACGTGTGATTCACATATGAATCACATATAATTCACAAGTGAATCAAATATGAATTACATGTGATTCACATATAAATCACATATGAATCGCATGTAATTCATATGTGATTAAATACACAAGAACAACTATTGAATCAACACGTGAAAACAAATATTGTCCATGTAAATCATATGTTATTAAATACATATAAGCACATATGAATCACATGTAATTCACAAGTGAATAAAATATGAATTACATGTGATTCACATATAAATCACATATGAATCGCATGTAATTCATATGAATCACATGTAATTCATATGAATCACATGTAATTCATATGTGATTAAATACACAAGAACAACTATTAAATCAACACGTGAAAACGAATATTGTCCATGTAAATCATATGTTATTAAATACATATAAGCACATGTAAATCATATGTTATTAAATGTTGTCCATGTAAATAATATATTTTTGTGTTTTTGATTCAACAATTTTTGTTTTTCCACATTAATCATATGTGATTAAATACAAACAATCACATATGATTAGATACATGAGAAAAAAATATTTACAAAAATGAATACTATCAAAATAAATCATATGTGATTTGATAAACATAATCACATGTGATTATATACACGAGAGCAACTATTAAATCAAAGGACATGAAAATAGATCTTATCTATACAAATCATATGTAATTAAATATATATAATCACATGTGATGAAATACACGAGACTAATTCTTGAATTGAAGCCGTGAAAATAAGTATTGTGCGCATACATTATATTTGATTAAATAAATATAATCACATGTGATTATATATACATATAATCACATTTGATTATATGTATCTAGTCACATATGATTTATATGGACAAGATTTATTATCGCGTTCTCGGTTCAATAATTGTTCTTTATCAACTTTAAACATATGTGATTAAATACATCTGATCACATGTGATTATAAGTATCTAATCACATATAATTTATATGGGTTGAAAGGTAAGAAAACATATCCTAAACAGAGGACTACAATCAAAGAGAAAATAAGGAAATATGTACATAATTTTTTTAAGATTAATACAACAAACACAAGCTAAATAATGTTATAATTTTTGTGTAGGTTCTCGGAAAGGAAAAGATCCCTCTTGCTCATGCTAGCTAATTTTCAAGATCAAGGAGGTGAGTACTAACTCTCCTATTATGTAGGCATTAACATGTGATAATGTGTATCTAATCACATGTGATTTACTTGGCTAATGTCACACCCCCAAACCAAGGATGGCGGAAACGTCCAGGGGTGGAGGACTTCATGTACAGTATCACAACAACATGTATAATAGTGCTCAAAGTAAATACAACCATCATAAATATAATTGAAAAAGTTACACCAAAGTATATGTTTACATGTTTCAAAATCAATTACATTGTGATGATAAAAATAAATTGTTGACGGTTTAACGTCCCATCCTCAAAGCGCTGAAGTTTTCCTGTTTCACTGATTTCCTGAGAATACAAGTAGTTTTGAAAAGTGTCAACAATTAAGTTGGTGAGTTCATAAGAGTTTTGTTTGGAGTAGAAACCGTTTTACTTTTTAAAAGCGATAGGATATGTATCTAGAAAATCCAATATTTTCTTAGTTAGGTGTAAACAGAATATTCTTATATGATGTGTTGATGAGCCCTAGATTGACCCGTAGATTTCCTCTATAATTGTCCAGCGTATATAAGTTATAGAAGATTTAAGTTAAATAAAACGTCGAATGTAGTGGGTCTGCCCTAGGTCCACAACCCAACGAGGAACAGGAGATGAGGCGGGCACCACCAATTCTAAGCCAATCCAGACTAAATTCTTGTATGACTCAAGCATATACGCTCAACGATTATAGTTGAAGTCTAACAATACGAAAATCTATTGTGAATATAACCTATACATATCATAGTTCACCGGGGAGTTATAGGGATTAGGGAACCTGAACTATGCATATGAATAGCTTATCATAAGCGGCGGTGAATATAACCTATATGATGTGTTGATGTATCCTAGATTGTCCCGTAGATTTCCCCTATAATTGTCCAGCGTATATAAGTTATAGAAGATTTAAGTTAGATAAAACGTCGAATGTAGTGGGTCTGCCCTAGGTCCACAACCCAACGAGGAACAGGAGATGAGGCGGGCACCACCAATTCTAAGCCAATCCAGACTAAATTCTTGTATGACTCAAGCATATACGCTCAACGATTATAGTTGAAGTCTAACAATACGAAAATCTATTGTGAATATAACCTATACATATCATAGTTCACCGGGGAGTTATAGGGATTAGGGAACCTGAACTATGCATATGAATAGCTTATCAAAAGTGGTGATGATGGTGAGTGTAACCTATACATATCATAGTTCACCGGGGAGTGATAGGGATTAGTGAACCTGAACTATGCATATGAATAGCTTATCAAAAGTGATGGTGATGGTGAGTGTAACCTATACATATCATAGTTCACCGGGGAGTGATAGGGATTAGGGAACCTGAACTATGCATATGAATAGCTTATCAAAAGTGGCGGTGATGGTGAGTGTAACCTATACATATCATAGTTCACCGGGGAGTGATAGGGATTAGGGAACCTGAACTATGCATATGAATAGCTTATCAAAAGTGGCGGTGATGGTGAGTGTAACCTATACATATCATAGTTCACCGGGGAGTGATAGGGATTAGTGAACCTGAACTATGCATATGAATAGCTTATCAAAAGTGATGGTGAATTCCTTTCTTGTAATTAAGTTCCTAGGGTAGATGAAACATAAACTATACCTATTATAGTTTATTACTTTGTTTGTAATATGTATTTACCGTAACTATACCGATTATAACTAACGCGTTCGTTTGTGGGGGTATAATGGCTTAACTATACTTATTATAGGTTATCTTAATCGTCCATAGCGGCAATAACTCTTTTGTAAGTGTAAGACCTTTAATATTGTGTTTGTTATATGAATAACCCTAAACTATACCTATTATAGTTTATCGATTGATTTCGTGGGAAATGAGCATAGGCCTTACTTGTCATAATTTATCAATGTTTATATTTTAATGGATATAGCCTCGTAATATCGTATATATATATATATATATATATATATATATATATATTTGTCATACTTGTGAAGGTGTAAATCCATTTGTTTTCTGATGTATGTCTATGTAAGAATACAAAATTTGTCATATATTGCAACTACACATAATCACATAACGATGTATACCTTGCTCAACATGTTACAAGGTGAAATGAAATTTATTGTGTTTTTCTGTTAATAACATTTTCTGTAACTGTTATTGGAAAAATTGTAGAAAAATCATAAAATGTCCAAATCAGGTTCTGTAACTTCTGGGAGTTTGGAAAATGGGTCTAGTTTGTTCATAATTTTTATTATAATTTTTAATGACCTCTAACTTGGGTGAAAAAGTCCATAATCACAGACTGGTCCGGATTGATGTTTGAAATGATAGGCAGTTTTGTAAAAATCACCATAAATTGTAGAAAAATCGTATGGAGATGTGCAAGTAGTCATTTTAAAGCTAAGAAGTGGAACTACATGCACCTAAAACAGTTTTGAAAACAAAAATATTTAAGATGTCAACAGTCCGTGAATGGAGTGAAACTTTTCTGATGAAGCTGTTAGAAAAATGTAGTTATGTTCTAAGTATTTTAACTTGTACCCCCCCCTAAAAACTTGAGAAAACATGAAAATGTAGGGGTATGAACTCACCTTGTGTGATTTCAGTAGATAAGTGTTGAAGAAGAGAAGTGTTCAACCCAAGAACACTTGAAGAATCACTTGAAGATTCGAAGCTCTAACACAAATATATTGGAGTTTGCGTAAGATATCCATGATTTGAGTGGAAATAATTGAGATAATCATAAAGAGAATGGATTATGCTTACCAAAAGTGGAGGAAAGACTCAAGATCAACCCTTGAATCTCGAATTTCTAGAGAGAGAAAGTGAGAGAGAAAGGAGTTTGATCTTCTTGTGAAATGAGAACAAATGAGAGAAAATGAGGAGAGAGGATGAATATCCAGCTCTCAAAACATGGAGATGACTTGTGAGGGAGGTAAAAGGTACAAGGTATGGTGGAAAGGAGTGTGGGTTGTCATGGAGTGGGTATGGGGGTTGCTTGCGTCATAAAATAAGGTAAAGTCAACACTCTACCTTTGTACTTTACCTACTCTTATTTGGATAAGATTTTACCCTTAAAATATGATTAAATCATCAATTTAGGGGTCTTATATTTTAAAATAAAGTTTTGGGTGAAAATCCTATGTTAAAATAATTAAAAACGGGCTTAAAACGCAAAATTACGCGAAAACGGGTGAAAAATGAACTTTCCAGCGAGACCCTTCGGATCTCGGCCGAGGTTCGGTCAAGGGAGGTGCTGGTCTCGGAAGCGAAGGCGTGAGCCAGGAGAAGGAGCGAAGGTGGGGTTCGTCCGAAGGCTCGGTCCGATGAGGAGTCAGAAGCGAAAGTCAGGGGTTCGGTCCGAAGTGAGGCTAGAACCGAAGGGACTGTTGTGAACAGTAATGAACAGTACTTTCGGTTCGGACCTTCCTTCTATGCGAGGTTTGGTTCGGACCTTCCTTCTATGCGCGATTCGGCTCGGATGAACAGTGACTTCGGTTCGGTTCATGGGTCAGCAGCTTCGGTTCGGTTCATGAACAGTACTCTCGGTTCGGACCTTCATGAATAGTACTTTCGGTTCGGTTCATGAATAGTACTTTCGGTTAGGAGGGTTCGTTTCCTTAAGTCCGTTTTTCGCGTAGACTTCCGTTTTTGGGCTATTTTTGCCAAATTCGAGGGTCGGGATGCCCCGAGTGATTATAGAAAGTTGGGGAGAGATTTCGAGAGAGATTCCACATACTCAGAGAGATTTGGGAGAGATTTGACATACTTGGGGAGATTTCACATACAAAGAGATATGTGGGAGAGATTTCACATACTTAGAGAGATTTGGGAGAGATTTGACATTCTTGGAGAGATTTCACATACAAAGAGATATGTGGGAGAGATTTCTCATACTTAGAGAGATTTGGGAGAGATTTGACATTCTTGGAGAGATTTCACATACAAAGAGATATGTGGGAGAGATTTCACATACTTAGAGAGATTTGGGAGAGATTTGAAATTCTTGGAGAGATTTCACATACAAAGAGATATGTGGGAGAGATTTCACATACTTAGAGAGATTTGGGAGATATTTGACATTCTTGGAGAGATTTCACATACAAAGAGATATGTGGGAGAGATTTCACATACTTAGAGATATGTGGGAGAGATTTCACATACTTAGAGATAGAGTGAAAATGATTGAGAGAGGTTTCATTGGTGACCTTTTTGAGTGTCCGGCTACGTATTGCATGGTCCGTAAACCTCGTTAAGCCCTGTTTAAGGATCTTGCATACTCCCGATGAGTATGCGACATTGTTTTATCGGTTTGGCTCGCCACGTACCTCAGTTTTAGGTTAAGGAGATCTAGGTGTACGCACTTTTTGATTTAGGATCTCTCGTTAGAATAGAGAGTTGTGTAGGAGTTACTTATCATAAGCTCTAGCACTTACGGCAAGATGAGTGGACCGGTTTGACTTGTTGACTATCGTTGACTTTGACTTGACTGAAAATTGACGGTTGTTACAGCTAAGATTCCTTTTCGCGTTCTCGATTCAATAATTGTTTTTTCCACTTTAATAATATGTGATTAAATAATTTAATCAGATGTGATTATATGTTTCTAATCACATATGATTTTATTTGGAAAAAACAAATCTTGTCTATTTAAATCATATATGATTAGATACATACAAACACATGTAATTATATACACGATAACAAATTTTGAACCAAGAAAGTGAAAATAAATCTTTATCCAAATTAATCATATGTGATTAAATACATATAATAACATGTGATTATATGAATCTAATCACATATGATTTATGTGGACATAATTCATTTTTGCTTTGTCGATTCCATAGTTGTTCTCATGTATTTTATCACATGTGATTATATGTATAATCGTATGTGATTAATCATTAAGTACATGAGCACAACTATTGAAGCGAGAAGGAAAAAATGCATCTTGTCCACCTCAAATCATATATGATTATATACATATAATCACATGTGATTAATTACACAAAAAGCAATTATTCAGTCAAAACCGCAAAAACAAATATTGTGATTAGATACATATAATCACATATGATTATATACAAAAGAACAACTATTGAATCGAGAACACAAAGATAAATATTGTCTACATATATCATATGTGATTAAATGCATATAATCACAGTTGATTATATGTATCTAATCACATAGAATTTATGTGGAAAATATTTATTTTCGCGTTCTTGATTCAGTTATTGTTCTTGTGCGCTTAATTACATGAGATTATATGTATCTAATTAGACATGATTTACATGGACAATATTCATTTTCACATTCTTGTTCAATAGTTGTTCTTGTACATTTAGTCACATAAGAATCTTTACACAAGATTCATTTTCGAGTTTTGATTAAATAGTTTTTCTGTTTCCAGATTAATCAAATGTGATTAATACATACAATCACATATGATTAAATACATAAGAAAAAAATATTGACTCATGAATATTATCAATATAAATCATACGCGATTTGATACATATAATCACATGTGATTAAGTACATGAGTACAACTATTGAATTGAGAAAGAAATAATGAATCTTTTCCACATAAATCATATGTGATTAAATACATATAATCACATGTGATTAAACATATTAGAACAATTATTGAATCGACGCAAGAATAAATATTTTCCATACGAATCATATGTGATTAAATATATATAATCACATGTGACTAAATACATAAGAACAAATATTGAATCAACACGTGAAAACAAATATTGTCCATGTAAATCATATGTGATTAAATACATATAATCACATGTGATTTAATACAAGATGCCAATTATTAAATTGAAAACACGAAAATAAATACGGCCCACATAAATAATATTTTATTAAATACATATAATCACGTGTAGTTATATGTATCTAATCACATATGATTTACGTGGACAATATTTGTTTTGGTATTCTCGATTCACTAGTTTTTCACGTGTATTTAATCACATGTGATTTTATGTATTTAATAACATAAATTATATATGATTTGATACATATAATCACATGTGACTCGATACATATAATCACATGTGATTATATACCAGATAAAATCTAATGAATCAAAAACACAATAACAAATCTTTGTAGGTAGGGTAGAGGTGGGGGTAATGGCAGCGGGTGGTGGAGGTGGGGCGGTGGTGATTGGTGGTGATGGTGTGTGGTGATGGGCGGATGGGTGGTTGCAAGTGGTGGTGATAGTGATGGGTGGTGGAGGTAATTCATTTTTTCTTTGTGATTATATGAATCTAATCACATATGATTAAATAAATATATTCACATATGATTATATGAATCTAATCACATATGATTTATGTGGACATAATTCATTTTTTCTTCATCGATTCAATAGTTGTTCTCATGTATTTTATCATATGTGATTATATGTATAATTGTGTGTGATTAAGTACATGAGCACAACTATTGAATCGAGAAGGAAAAAATGCATCTTGTCCACCTCAAATCATATATGATTATATATATTTAATCACATGTGATTAATTACACAAAAGCAATTATTTAGTCGAAACCGCAAAAACAAATATTGTATACATGAATCATATCTGATTAAATATATATAATCACATGTGATTATATGTATCCAATCATATATGATTTATGTGGATGAGATTAATTGTCACATTCTCGATTCAATAATTGTTCTTTGTCTACTGTAATCATATGTGATTAAATACATATAATCATATGTGATTATATGTATCTAATCACATATGATTTATAGGGACATAAAAATAATGATGTCTATATAAATCATATGTGATTAGATACATATAATCACATATGATTATATAAATCATATATGATTCGATATATATAATCACATGTGACTCGATACATATAATCACATGTGATTATATACAAGAAAAAACCTAATGAACCAAAAATAGAATAACAAATCTGTGTAGGTGGGGGGTGGTGGCGGCGGGTGGTGGAGGCATGGTGGTGGTAGTGTGTGGTGATGGGTGGTTGCAAGTGGTGGTGATAGTGACGAGTAATGGTTTTGGTGGTGGTGGGTGGGTGTGGGTGGTGGTGGCGAGTGGTGCTGGTTGGGTGGTGATGCTGGTGGGTGGTGATGGTGGTGACGAGTGGTGGTTGGTGGTGGTGGTGGTTGTGGTGGGTGCTGGTTGTGGTGGGCGGTGGTGGTGACGGGTGGTAATAGGTAGTGGATAGTGATGTGTGGTGGGTGGTGGTTGGTGGTGGTGGGTAGTGATGTGTGGCGGTGGCGGGTGGTGGTGGTGGGTGGTGGTTGTGGTGGTGGTGGCAGGTGGTGGTGGGTTGTGATGGGTGGTAGGTAGTGATGGGTGGTGGTGGTGGTTGGGTGGTGATGGTGGTGGCGGGTGGTGGTTGGTGGTGGTGGGTGGTGGTTGGTGGTGGTGGGTAGTGGTGGTGATAGGTGGTAGGTAGTGGTTATAGGTGGTGGTGGCAGGCGATGGTGATGGGTGGTGGAGGTGGGTGTTGGTGGCAGGTGGTGGTGGTTGGGTGGTGATGGTGGTGGGTGGTGACGGTGGTGGTGAGTGGTGGTTGGTGGTGGTGGGTAGTGGTGGTGGCAGATGGTGGTGGTGGTGGCTGTGGTGGGTGGGTGGTGGTGGCGGGTGGTGGAGATGGGTGGTAGTTAGTGGTTGTTGGTGGTGGTGGCGGGCGGTGGTGATGGGTGGTGGAGGTTGGGTGGTGATGGTGGTTACGGGTGGTGGTGGGTGGGTAGTGATTGGTGGTGGGTGGTGGTGGTTAGGGATGGGTGGTGGTTGGTGGTGGTGGGTAGTGATGGGTGTGAGGTAGGGGTTGTGGGTAGTGGTGGGAGGCAGTGGAGGTAGGTGGTGGTGGCAGGTGGTGATGGTGGTGGCGAGTGGTGGTTGGTGGTGGTGGTGGGTGGTGGTTAGTGATGGGTGGTGGGTGGTAGTTGGTGGTGGTGGTTAGTGATGGGTGGTGGTGGTGTGTGGTGAGTGGTGTTAGTTAGTGAGCTTTTTAATTGTTTGTAACTATTTTTTGATTTATATGATTATTATTTTATAATTTTAATTAAAAAAATTGTGTTTTTCAAAATTGTTCTCAAATGTTTTTGTGATAAAAAATGTTCTCGATTGAACGCTCCCCTATATATATATATATATATATATATATATATATACACACACTAGGTGTGAGACCCGTATATTATACGGGTTGATTTTAAAAAAATATATTAAACGTTAAAGTGTAAACAGTAAATATTTTTTAATGAACTTTAAAATAAGAAAAAGGAAGAAAAATATTTATTGCAATTTAATATCATATATATGATATTTAATACTTTACATATATAAGTATATGACTTTAATTTTAAAAATTGAAACAAACCAAAAATTGACAAGTGGATAATATTTATTTCAAAAATACCACAAAATGACAAGTGTCAAAACTCATGAGAGATTGACATGTGTCAAAAAAATCTTCATTTATTAAGGAGGAGGATATATATATATATATATATATATATATATATATATATATATATATATATATATACTATCTTATAAAAGAAATCTTACTATTTCTAAAAATATATTCAATGTAATAATATTATTTTTTTAAGACGTCCAAACAATTAAGCTAATAGTACAACTAACCATCAATAAAATAATCTTTTAAATATTAATTTAACTTTTATCCGAATTTAAATCCTTATAATCTTCAACAAATCTGATCTCTTTACCTGATATCCGGGTGTATTCTAAATGTCACATGTTAATTCAATTTCCAAAATTTAAAGTCTACGTCCGTTTGTTCCCTCCCGTGCTAAAAGCCCACCGCCAAGCATCAACTGCTCCCTTCTCCAATATCTTCCACTCCTCTTCTCGGCCAATCATAACCTCAAAGGTACATCACTTTCTCTCTCTTGAACAGTGTGCATGTTTGATTGTGTATACATGAATCGATTTACGCCTGACGCCATTGGAGCACCACCACCCAGTCGCCACTATCTCAATTAAATACCTCCAATAGGACGAAGCCCCTATTCCCTCATGAAAACCCATCTGGAGACATATGCGAAAGTCACCCTCCTTGTCTGCCGAACCGTTCTTCTTCATACCAGTCTAAAAAACCCTAAAACCACGATAAAAGCACATTGATACACACCCATCACCGCTTAGCATCACAGAAAAACCCAAAGAAACTTTCATTTTTATCAATGAGTTACAAATCCCCAACCTCTTGTGCTTTCTTTTTCTGTAATTTTTGCAGGTTGCAGTGCATACATGAACTTATTGTCGAGATTAAGCAACATTTTGCTGGGTAGGCATTTATAGATTTAATTTTTTGCTTTTTGTTATCTCATATTCGCTCAAAACGTATTTGCTTTTTTTTTTCTGTTCATCTTTGATTTGCTAAAAAAAATTAGGTTTTTGTTTTTTTTTTTTCTTTTATCTCATATTTGTTCCAAACAGAAATGGATGGTCAAATTCTCACAGTGTGCTTCTTCGTTTTATGTATTTTTTATGCAAATGGAAAAAATGTCACCTTCAGACATGCTACAAGTCTAATATTTGATTATGGTTCTCTTATGTGTATATGAGTTTATGTGTTTTGCACGGTATTATAATCAGAACACTAAAAATTAGAAATTGTTAAAATTGATTCTTATTAAATGCCAAATTAATTTATGATCATGGTTTATTTGTCTTTATGTGTGAGGTGGGATCAAAGTTACGCTGGTTAGCTTCTTATCACCTTATCACGCACACACACGTCCAAGTATGTCAATGTAAGTTTGTTTAAAAAACGAATTCAAATTTTGATACCATATGATATGATAATGAAAAAGTTCTAATAGATTTTCTTCCACTAATGGCTTATAGAGTTTGTTGGAATTGCTTTATGAAAATTTGAGATCAACAAGAATCTAAGATCCGGGGCTTCTATCTATAATAGATGTTTCCTATTGTCATTTTCCATTTTATTCGAGGAATAAAGTTTTTATTTCAACTATTTTGAAATTTCATTATTTGAGTATCTTTCTCTGTTCTCATATATGTATTCGAGGTTTTATCACTCGGTTTGTGTTTAAGGAAAATTAAGTTTATTATTGTTATTATTATTATTTGTGAGGTAGTATGTGTTGCATGTATCAATGGATCATTAAGAAACAATATTGGAGTGCATTTGACGACAGGCTGAATTTTGTGGTGAATACCCATCCATGAGTTACGTCATTCAGGGCTCCACACATTTGAATGCTTGTATCCAGGTTTAGCTGGTTGTTAGCTGCTGGAAATATGTAAGTTGCTTTGGCTTTTTATGTATAAATCTATAAATATTGTTGGTAATGACACTGCAAATTTTATTGGTTATCTTGCTAACATTTTATAGAGGTCAAATGCAACTAATATCTCAAAAAGACAACCCAAAATCATCGAATAAGATTTTGGCCCTCTTTAAGGTAATAATTAGAGGTTTAGTCATTAGGGAGTTTTATTGTTTGATTTTAACTTGATTTATGTTAAGTTGTATTTTGGGTTCAAATTTCTATCCCAAAAATTCTGTTAATTTAATTTCCTATAAGTTGTACTTTAGGTTCTAAGGTTAAGGGACAACGTAAGTTGAAATCGCATCAGGTATGTCCCCAAAAGAATCTTTTGTTGGTTTGGCAGGAAACAACCCTTAACTTTGTTATTAATGATTTGGTTCAACGCCCAAGATGCCCATCGATTATGGTCTTTTGACAGCATCTAATGAAAACTAGGTCTTAAAATAGAAGACAAATATTTTATGCTTAAGGTCGTCTATTTTATAAAGGCATGTATTCATATTTTTATTAATAACATCTCTTTTGTTACATGAATAATATGAGGTTATCGTGTAATTCTTTTATTATTATTATTATTATTATTATTATTATTTATTTTAGTACTTTTAATAAGTTAACTTTATATATTAATTACCAACAAGAAACTTTAGTTAATCAGCTCCCTAATCATGGTTTTAAAGTTTTAATTGTAGCTTACTTCTTCCCATTTTACCTTTAGGGGTTACTCTGTAGTGTGCATTTAGTAAGAGGGGATGATGGTTGTACGGAGCAAATTAAGCATTTCAAGTGTGGCTTCTCGTAGGTAAGGTTCAAATATTTTTTTATATGGAGTATAATTTAAATATATTTTTTATTATATTTGAAACATGCATATAAATGTAAATATCATAAGCATATTCTTCAACATTATACAATTATGAATAAGTTTTTATCTAAACAACCGGATTTCAGGGAAATTACTACCTGAAAACCATGAATATCTTTAAATGTTTCCGTTTTAATCAATCTAAAAATAGAAATATTTAGTATTTGGCCATGATTTTATATTAAATTGATTTGTGTTTTATGGTTCCTCTCTACTGTTTGACGAAGATGAGCTTTGTTTTTGATTTTATAGATAGTGAGTAATGTTTATGTGTGGGCTTGAGCGAGTAGTCTTACAAAAATGCTACATAATGGTAATTGTAGTGACCTGTAGTCATTTGGTGGTAAGGAATGCACTTTAAAATAATATATTCTCTTACTGTCAACAAAGGGAATGGATGGTATTCAAATAATAATGAGGAATATGCATTGATGTCCAATCTTCAAATGTCCCTACTGAAACAGAAATATTACTCGCTATTAGGATTTAAGCCTTATTTTGGTATGTTTCAGTTCGTACTATCTTATTAATTTTATTGTATGATAACATACTTGATTTTGCTTATGGCATGCAGTTCTTATGAAGTTAGATATGCTTTTACAACATGCTATTAATGGATTGCAATGCATCCCACATATTGTGCAACCTCTGATTCAGATACACCACTTATTCTTTCCAAGCTATATCCGGATTGGATCCTAATGGTGTTATAAGAACTTTGTTCGTTATGAAAAGTGATAACCATTATGAGTTACTTACATTTATTATTCTTTTATATATTTATTTTGTTTTAATCAAATATAGGTTCTCATAAAGAGTTTTTAGAATTAATGAAAATATACATGAGAATTAAAGTAATTAATTTGTATAGAAAACAACATTTCAACCATATTCTTTTAAAAAGTCTATCGGTTCAAAACTAAAATATGTTTTTTTGGTAATATTGTGTAAGAGGGTAATAAAAAATATAAGAATCTTAAAACTGTTTAGTAATTCAAATTGAAGGATGTTCAATATAATTCCTCGGAACTATTCACCCAAATTAAATTAATTCGCCGCCTCTCTATTGAAAGAAACTATTAATCTGAAACAACATATGCTAATTCTCATTATTTTAATTTTTTCTATTGCCATTAATAATTGATTTTGTTTCAAATTTTAATTTTAATCGTCTAATATTTGTTAGTGAGATTGACAATTATTACTAATGGGTTTTTAGACCAACAACATTTGGTGGTGTCCTTCCTCTTTAAGGTCGAAAGTTGAAGTCTCATCATAAATATAAGTGATATTAGGTGTTAGCTTTAGGAGTAAAATAATATTGATTAGTTCAAAAAAATATGAATAGTTATTCATAGATTGTAACGACTTACTGCTTTTGAGTTTATAAATCCTAATATCAATCATAAATAATCAATTTTTTGTGTTTGGGCGCAAATTTATTTCGGCTTTAATTTATTTGACTTTTTTATTAAATAGTCATGGTGTTAATATGAGGGTGAAAATGAGTTTTAAAATTATAAACGATGATAAATTATTTATAGCATTATTAATATATTTGAAGAAAAAATTATTATAGTTGACAAATTATAAAGTTTACATTTTAAGTATAAAATAATACTTTATTACTGTTTACTTATCTATTTACATCTTTTGTTATTTCATAGATATATTTTTTTTCTGTATAAATAAAAGTATAAAGTTATCCCCAAACAAATGTGAGTTATCCACAAAAAAAAATATATTTTTACGATGCAGCTAAAATATTTGTTAAAATTAAATGTTTACTTCAAATTGCGAGTTATTCATGACGGAGTTTAAATTTTGTGAAATTTGTTTCAACTGGATGATTATTTTGATTTTATATAGCCTACACAAATTATGTCGATTGAAGGTTATATAAATTGGTAAATACATTTGTCAAATCAAACCTGTCTTGAAGTATGTTGTATGAAATGTTACCAGGATAAGTAAGGAAATAAACTAAAAATATAAATACCAATAACAATTCTAAACATAAACAAATATAATGAAAAAAAATCATTACCTTAACATACTATTCATATTAATAACCAACATTCTCATAACATATGAATCTTCTAGTATTTAAGCCTACCTTATTTTTTCGAAATAAATAATTAGTTCATTTATTTATTTTAACTTTACAACGGCTAACTCACACATCCACTTATCTTATTCCTAAATCTACGGCTTCTGTGGTTTTATACGTACACATAACCTATGAGATATTATAATTTATGAAATTCATATTTAGTGGCGGATTAAAAAATCTATATTCTTGTGCATACCCTAAAGAACCAATACCAACTCACAAACCTAAATTGCGACCAATACGACTTGGTACAAAAGGAAAATTCTTTGCTAAAAGGAAATAATATCCTCGCCGCTTTGCGCGGGTACACATCTAGTGTGTATATATATATATATATATATATATATATATATATATATATATATATATATATGTAGGGTCCATTAGGTGTTGCGTCTTGGGCTCGGTTCGTAGTCCAATTTTGTATCCGGATTGGGCCTGTCCATCCGTGATTTATTTATTAGGGTTTAGTATTTATAGATGCTTGCATGCATCTTTGTACGTTAGTTTTTGGAGTCGATCATTCACAACGAATACTTTTATCGATTGTAACCCTAAACAGCCTCTACAACGGAAGTTCTTTATCGAGCTCTGCTGAAGCGTGAATCTATTGAATCATTCAGCATATTTTGATTCATTCTGTGTTTGATATTTCTGTTCGTATTATTATGATTAAGCTGTTTAAAGATCTAAACGATCAAAGAGTTTTTCAACTCATCAATTGGTATCAGAGCAGGAGACTGTGTAATTATACACATCTCTTCTGTGAAAGAAGTGATTAGGGTTTATTCCGCATTCATTGATATTTATTGATCCGTCACTCCATAATTGACGTATCTCATTAATTATTCATCTTGCCCTAATATTACGTATTACAAAGTCTGATCTTATAACAGGTTAAACGATCAAGCATGGACGATTCTCAATCCAATCCTATCAACGTCTCTAACAGCATAGGATCAACAACCAAGATTCCAATCCTCTACACTCAAGACTATGAAGTGTGGACGCACCACTTTGAAGATTACGTTATTGGATCTGAAGATAATGGGTATCTGATATGGGAAGCTATCACATCTGGTCCTTTCTCTCATTCAAGCACTTTAAGAATCATTAAAACTCAAAAGGAGTATAATGATCTATTAAAAGATGTGAAAGACATCGCTCAGGACGAAAAGGAGAAGTTTCAATGCAACATTAAGGCATTGAGACTAATTCGATTCGCTCTTCAATCCGAAACGTTTCGATTAGTAAGTTCTTGTGGTATAGCAAAGGAAATCTGGGATCGGCTGCGAGAGCTGTACTCCACAGATGAAGATCTGGAGCACTCAATTCAGACTCTACTTCTCTTTGAATTTGGAGAGTTCAAGCAAAAGCCAGAGGAGGTTGTTACGCAAACATTTGATTGGTTTAATCATCTTCTCAGCAAAATGATCAAACATGACATTGAAAGGAAGCTCATCGAATAGAAGGTCACTTTCTTGAATGGCCTAAGTCCCGAATGGAGGGCAGTTGTGTCGACGGTTAAAGCGCATGAGCAGTTCAAATCGTATTCTTTGGCAAAACTGGTGGGGATTCTGAAATCCCAGGAAAAGATTGTGTTACAAGAGAAAAGCGTGGTTTCAAACTTGGGGTCTTTGGCGCTTCTGTCCAAAGGTAAGAATGCAGCAGAAGAAGAAGAAGATTTGAATCTGGGAGACTACGATTTAACAGCTGAAGACTATGCTATGATGGTGTCAAATCCCAGAGGGTTCATCAAGAAGAAGTTCCCTACCAACAAGAACCGAAATTGGCAGGGAAGCTACAGCTTTGAAAAGGTGAAAGAGGAGCCGAAGGTTGAAGAATCAAAGAAAGAAGCGAAGGGTGAAGCTGACTCTAGTGTCAGTTGCTTTTACTGTGGTGGGAAAAATCACTACGCAAAAGATTGCGTGTTGAAGAAGATGGCAGAGAAAGATGAGGAGAAGGATGAAGAAGCAAGTCTCCTGAAAAGACTGGAGGAGATTAAGAGGAAGAAAGCTGCTACTAATTCCTCTATGAATACTCTTGTTATGCAGGATTCGGTAGATGATGATAAGTTCAGTGGCGTACAGGTATGGTCAACCGACTCAAAAGATGATGAAGTGAGAAAGCCTTCTCATGGAAAGGTTTATGTGGCGAAGAATGGTGATGCTGGTGGAAGATGTCTGATGGTGTCAGATGTATCCCAGATGAGAGGATACAACACTGATGGTGGAAACGAAGTGGCTAAGGAGCGAGAGGATGTGTGCTTTACAGCGAAGCCTCTCAGTGTGCAGATCAGTGAACTAGATGAACTGATCAAGAAGATACAATCCATTTTTGTTTCGTTTAAAATTCCACAAACATCATATGAAAAGGAATTAAATAACTTGAATTCAAGAATTTCAAATCTAGATAGTTGTAATGCCTATGTTTCCGAGCTTGTCATTTTTAGCAATGTAATAGTCTAGGTTAACCTTTGTAACCCGTTTTGAAATAATAAGATTGTATTATTTGAGTAATATGTGTTTTATGCTTAATTGCTTAATTATATGGTTTGATTAATTAAGAATAAAAATAAGCGTCAAAATTTAAGTGTAAAATAAACTTAATAACTTTGATTAATGTTGTAGTAGTTGAAACGAGGTTTCCGAATATATATAGAACGCCCAAATCCGACTTCGTATGAGGAAGTTATGATTTATCGAAGTTTCGGCTTGGCAGTGTGCAGCCTGAAATACTCGATTTGAGATCGAGCGGTTTTTAGCCGAAGCAATCTAAATGAGAATCGAAGATCTCATTGTTGGTATCGAAGCGATAAAAAGTTAGGCGAGAACGGACGTCAAACGAAGAAGTTATGAACTTATAACGAAGTTTTTCTGTCGCGGCCTATTAAAAATAAATAATAAAAATAAAGTCAAAATTAGCCGACGAAGTCTAAACGAAAGTTGTAGAGCGTAGTCTCACCTTTCCGAGGATATAAAGAACGTCGAAAACGGAGTTCGTATGAAGAAGATATGAATTTCCGAAGTTTATTAAATAATTTGTATTTATTTTTAATTGGAAATTCGAAAGCATTATCCGAAGGCGAGTCAGCGGTCCGATCCGAGGTACGCCCCGCGTACTCCGAAGGTGTCGACATCGCAGCAAGTGGCTTCGGATGATGCATGCCATGACGACTTCGGACCAGTACGCCCCGAGTACTCCGAGGCTCCAGCCTCCTAAAAATAGGATCCGAAGGCAGCCGGGTCTTTTGTTCATTTTCTCTCTTCTCTCTCCCGTTTTACATCGTTTTGCATGCCAGAAATATCCCGAAGCCCCGGTATCATACTCTAGCCCCGAGGCAAGTCCCGAGATCCCGAAGATCCCGAGAAGTGCGGTTCCCGAGCTGAAGCTCTGCCCGCGAGAAGTTCGATTTTTGAAGAGATCTTCCAGATCTGTTGAGGATTACTACTTCTGCAAGTCGTAGTGCTGTCCGATCATCTTCTGATCAAGTGAGTGTATACTACCTTTCATAAACACGATAATAATACAAGTATGGTTTGAGTGTATTAAGTATATTTTTGTTTATATGTGTGAGTGTGTAGTTACTTTCTTCTAACGCATAATTATGAAGTATTTTATACGAAATACGTATTATGTGTATAATTTTGTGGTTATGTGTGTGAATGTGTATTCACTTTCTTCTAACTCATAGATACGATTTATTCTCTATGAGATATGTGTTTTGTGTGTGTGTGCCTCATCTGTTATGTGATATATGCGTTGATTAAAGCATGCTATACAGGTTTTTAAACTATGTATACAAATTGTATAATCTTTATCTACTAATATGTTGGGTAGAACATGGGTAGATAGTTGGTGTGTAATAAACAGATGAGAGGCCTCGTTGTTGTTTGATTTAGTCATCTAGCGGAGTTTAGATGACGACCACATACTTTTCTAGATACTCTTATGGAAACATTAGCAGGTTCGCCACCTGTCGGTGTTAATGAACTTGGCTGTTCATTCGCTGCACTCCATCCCCCTCATGGTTGCCTTATTTGACTTATATTGCTGAGGTACCCCCGAAGCATGTGTTGTCGCCCCGATGAAATATTCTTAGACTAGGTCCCTTATGTTAGTTGTCTTAGGGACATTAAAGTGAGAATAACAGGAATGGGTAATTGGGTTATTGTTGGTTGGTGAAAATTAAATATGATTATTTATTGTGGGTTGAAAACCCTATATGCTCACCAGGCTCCCAAGCCTGACCCACTTAGTTTTAATTGTATTACAGGAAGTGGCGCAAGGGCATGAGATGGATGAACCATCAAGTTGTTTTGTTTACAAGTCTGCATATGTTTATATTTGTTGAATGACTTGTAATGTATTTGTTTATGCTTATTGGTCTGTATCGGAACATGACACCCCGAGTTTTGATTATAATATAAATACATTTCTTTTATGAAATGCTTCGGTAAACATTGCTTTATCATGTTTTCTTTTTGGGAACAAATTCCGCAACTCTTTCAAATCAAAGGATTTACTCTGAAAATATTTAAAAGCATAAATGAAAATCGGTCTTTTCTGGCCGAGATTTTGGGGATGTCACAGTTGGTATCAGAGCATTAGTTTAAGCGAACTAGGAATTTGTAGGATTTCTAGACTTAAACTTAGAATGCTAAGTGAAGTTTTGAGATGCGTGTCTGTTATGGTTTAGACACGAGCACTAGTTTATTTTAGGGAAGTTGCCTGAAATGCTTTTATGTGCTAAATGTTATATGCTACCATATATGATATTATTTGTTCGGATCTATGGTTTGTTGCCGACCGAATCTAGAAACCTTATGTGTGTAGGATTCTAAGCGTGCGTCTACGATATTAGAACTAGCATGTAAACGTTTCGGAGTGATAAGGATGATATGAATATCTATCATGATTGAGGATCTAATTTCACCTTATTCGGTGTGTAGATCAAAATGGTGAGAACAAGAAGTGGAGTTGGAAATGCTGACGAAAACAGGAATCAACCACCAGTGATTGAACAAATACCTGTCGTAGCTGCAGCACCTGAGCCAATAACCATGGCTGGTGTGCAATTGATGATTCAGAAGATGTTGGGTCGTCAGATGGATGAAACTAGATGGTTGCTTCAACAGAATCGTGAAGAACTGTCAATTCGTGTGGTAGAGCCTGAATTAAATGAAGGGCTCTCGGAAGGTGGAAACTTCAGTGGGTCTGTTGGTCCAGCCAACCCACCGATAGTTAGGCAAGATAACCATGATGGAAGGAATGATGGAATGGGATGCAAGTACAAGGACTTTTTGACTTGCAAACCATCGACCTTCAATGGAAAGGAGGATCCGATTGGGGTTATGGATTGGATCTCCGAAATGGAGCTAGCCTTCATGACTTGTGGCTGCCGAGGTAAATTGCAGACTATCTATGCCGTGTGTCAATTCCGAGGTGGAGCCGTTCGTTGGTGGAACACTCTAGGGAAGACTTTAAGCCCTAATGAGCCATTGCAATTGTCATGGGCAGAGTTCTTGGTGCAGTTCAAGCGCAAGTTCTGCTCGGCTCAAAATCTGTTGGAGTTGGAGAATAAGTTTTTGACATTGACGAAGGGAAGCATGTCAGTTGATGAATACACCAATAACTTCACCGATAAGATGGAGTTTGCCTTGCGTATCGTTCCAGATGAGCTGACAAAGGTGGACCGGTATGCGAAGGGACTTCCATGGGAGTACGAGGTGCCAGTACGTCAGGCACTTACTCTAGAGGCAGCTATCTGGGCTACCAAGTCTGTTGAGAACATGATTAAATGGAGAACTACCGACAAGGTTGAGATTGGTGAGAAAAGAAAGTTTGAGGGAACATCTGGTTCCGGTAAGAAAAGCAAATTTTCGAAATCTGATTCGAAAAAGTTTGGAGGAAAAGGAGGCGAAGCAAAGTGGTGTGATAAGTGTAAGAAAAAGCACTTTGGGAAATGTAGTGAGGATGTGACCTGCTACAAGTGTGGAAAGGTCGGACATTTTGCCAATGAATGTCCGAACAACAAAAGGATGTGTTTTGGTTGCAATGAAGAGGGGCACATTTTAAAAGACTGTCCGAAGAAGAAGGAGGCAGCTAGGCCTAACATTCCACCAAAGCCAAAGGCGAGAGCCTTCCAGATGACACTTGAGGCTACGAAAGATGAAGCTGATGTCACTTCAGGTACCTTTCTCGTAAACGAATTACCTGCTCAAATATTGTTTGATTATGGAGCCAACTACTCCTTTATTTCGCATGAGTTTGGTAGAAAGCTAGCCTTGCCTATTGATAGACTAGATAATGCTTTATTAGTCGAAGTAGCCAGTGGCAAGTTTGTACCTATTAGCCATCGTATGAAAGACATCTTAATCGACCTTAATGGGAATAAGTTTCACGAGGAATTATTACCCATCGATCTTAATGGTTTCGACATCGTGTTGGGAATAGATTGGCTTAGCGCCAATGATGCCGAAATTTTATGCAAGAAGAAGATAGTTAAAGTAAACCCACCTGGAAAAGATTCATTTATGGTGTACGGGGACAAACGGCGAGTGAATTCTAGAATCATCTCTCTAATGAAAGCCAGAAAGTGTTTGACCAAGGGATGTGCATCATATTTAGCATTCGTGATTGATGCTAAGAAGGAAAAGAAGGTGATGCAGAGTATTCCAGTAGTGTGTGATTATCCGGAAGTATTTCCCGAAGATCTTCCTGGATTACCGCCTGATCGACAAGTGGAATTCCGTATTGACTTGTTACCAGGAACCACGCCATTAGCAAAAGCACCTTATCGATTAGCACCGACATAGATGAAGGAGCTGATGATGCAACTTCAGGAGTTATTGGACAAAGGTTTCATTAGACCTAGTTCATCGCCCTGGGGAGCTCCGATGTTATTTGTGAAGAAGAAAGATGGAAGTATGAGAATGTGCATCGATTACAGAGAGCTGAACAAGGCAACAATAAAGAATAGATATCCGTTGCCGAGGATTGATGACCTGTTTGATCAATTGCAAGGTTTGAGCTATTTCTCGAAGATCGATCTTAGGTCAGGATATCATCAGCTGAAAGTAAGAGAGCAAGATATCGAGAAGACTGCATTCAGAACTAGATATGGACACTACGAGTTCTTGGTTATGTCGTTTGGACTAACCAATGCTACGACAACATTCATGGATTTGATGAATAGGGTTTGTAATCCTTTCCTTGATAAATCCGTGATAGTGTTCATAGACGACATTCTGATTTACTCGAAAAGCCAGGATGAGCATGGCAGACACTTGCGAGAAGTGTTAGAAGTTTTGAAGAAGGAGAAGCTTTATGAAAAGTTCTCCAAATGTGATTTTTGGATTCGTGAAGTCCAATTCTTAGGTCACGTGGTCAACCAAGAAGGGATAATGGTTGATCCAGCAAAGATTGAAGCTGTGATGAAGTGGGAACAACCGAAAAGTCCCACGGAGATTCGAAACTTTTTAGGATTATCCGGATATTACCGCAGGTTTATCCACGACTTTTCTTCGATCGCTACTCCATTAACAGCTTTGACCCACAAAGGAGCTACTTATGCTTGGAGTGATAAGCATAAAGAAGCATTCGAGAAGTTAAAGAAGAAGCTATGCGAGGCACCGATACTTTCTCTACCCGATGGAGTTGAAGACTTCGCTGTTTATAGCGATGCGTCTGGTGTTGGATTGGGTTGTGTTTTGACCCAAAGAGAAAAGGTGATAGCATATGCGTCTCGACAGCTGGAGGAGCATGAAAAGAATTACCCGACTCATGATTTGGAGTTGGCAGCGGTAGTTTTCGCTCTGAAAATATGGAGGCATTACCTCTATGGCACGAAGTGCAAACTTTTCACTGATCATAAGAGTCTCCAATATCTCTTTAATCAGAAGGAATTGAATATGAGGCAACGACGCTGGCTAGAATTACTTAAAGACTACGACTGCGAGATACTTTACCACCCCGGTAAAGCTAATGTTGTTGCTGATGCTCTCAGTCGGAAAGTCAATCTTGAAAGGAAGAGGCCAAGAGCGTTGAGAATTGAAGTTGTCTCGACCATTGTGGAAAGTATAAAGAAAGCTCAAGAGGAAGCTTCTGAAAAAAATGACCGAAAGGAGGAACGTTTGGGTAAAACGTTGGTGTTTGGTACAAACGGTCATGGACTGAAGGTATTCCAAGATTGTATTTGGGTACCTAAGTTAGGAGGAATTAGGGATCTTCTGATGGAAGAAGCTCACAAAACCATGTACTCAATTCATCCGGGTAGCACTAAAATGTATAGGGACCTGAAACCCTACTACTGGTGGCCGACGATGAAGCTTGATGTTGCAAAGTATGTGGCCGAGTGTGTGACTTGTGCGAGAGTCAAGACACAACATCAGAAACCGTACGGGAGTTTAGAACCTTTTCCTGTGCCTATGGGTAAGTGGGAAGCATTTCTATGGATTTTTTCACTATACTGCCCAGAACAAAGAATGGTCACGACATGATTTGGGTGGTCATTGATCGATTCACTAAGAGTGCGCATTTCATAGCGGCCAAGGAGAAATGGTCTATGGAAAAGCTTGCAAATTCTTATGTAAAGGAAATTGTGAGGCTTCACGGTGTTCCGTTAACAATTGTATCGGATTGTGATAGCCGTTTCACCTCAAGGTTTTGGAAATGTCTACAAGAGGAAATGGGTACCAAGTTATGTTTAAGCACAGCTTACCATCCGCAGACTGATGGTCAAAGTGAAAGAACAATACAAACACTTGAAGATATGCTGAGAGCATGTACCCTGGAATTGCTAGGTAATTGGGATGAACATTTACCTTTGGTAGAATTTTCCTATAATAATAGTTTTCACTCGAGCATTAAGATGGCACCTTATCAAGCTTTGTATGGATAGAAGTGTCGTACGCCGTCTTGTTGGCTTGAGGCTGGGGAAAAACAGTTTATGGGACCGGAGATGGTTCATCAAATTGCTGAAAAGTTGAAAATAATTAGGGAAAGAATGTTAGCGGCTCAGGATCGTCAAAAGAGCTATGCTGACAAGAAGCGAAGACCGATGACTTTTGTGGTTGGAGATTCGGTTTTGCTTAAAGTCTCGCCGTGGAAGGGACTTATAAGATTTGGTAAAAGGGGAAAGTTGAGTCCAAGGTTTATTGGACCATTTAAAGTTCTTCAGAGGATTGGGAACCAAGCTTACAAGCACGAATTACCCGAAGAACTGAATGGAATTCACAACACTTTTCATGTGTGTTATTTGAGGAAGTTCACGGGAGAAGTTCCCGATATAATTCCAATTTCTGAATTGAGAATTGATGAGAACAAAAGGTTGATTGAAGAACCAGAGGCAATTGTTAATCGAAAGACTAAGAAGTTGCGACGCAAAATGGTTAGGTTAGTGCTTGTCCGATGGAAACACACGAATGGGCCGAATCTCACCTGGGAGACGGAGAGTGACATGTTGAGTCGCTATCCGCATTTGTTTGTTGATGTGTGATTCCGGGGATGGAATCATTCTAAGGTGGAGAGAATTGTAACGCCTGTGTTTCCGGGCTTGTCATTTTTAGCAATGTAATAGTCTAGGTTAACCTTTGTAACCCGTTTTGAAATAATAAGATTGTATTATTTGCGTATTATGTGTTTTGTGCTTAATTGCTTAAGTATGTGGTTTGATTAATTAAGAATAAAAATAAGCGTCAAAATTTAAGTGTAAAATAAACTTAATAACTTTGATTAATGTTGTAGTAGTTGAAACGAGGTTTCCGAATATATATAGAACGCCCAAATCTGACTTCGTATGAGGAAGTTATGATTTATCGAAGTTTCGACTTGGCAGTGTGCAGCCTAAAATACTCGATTTGAGATCGAGCGGTTTTTAGCCTAAGCAATCTAAATGAGAATCAAAGATCTCATTGTTGGTATCGAAGCGATAAAAAATTAGGCGTGAACGGACGTCAAACGAAGAAGTTATGAATTTATAACGAAGTTTTTCTGTCGCGGCCTATTAAAAATAAATAATAAAAATAAATTCAAAATTAGCTGACGAAGTCTAAACAAAAGTTGTAGAGCGTAGTCTCACCTTTCCGAGGATATAAAGAACGTCGAAAACGGAGTTCGTATGAAGAAGATATGAATTTCCGAAGTTTATTAAATAATTTGTATTTATTTTTAATTGGAAATTCGGAAGCATTATCCGAAAGCGAGTCACCGGTCTGATCCGAGGTACGCCCCGCGTACTCGAGTACGCCCAACATACTCCGAAGGTGTCGACATCGCAGCAAGTGGCTTCGGATGATGCATGCCATGACGACTTCGGACCAGTACGCCCCGAGTACTCCGAGGCTCCAGCCTCCTAAAAATAGGATCCGAAGGCAGCCGAGTCTTTTGTTCATTTTCTCTCTTCTCTCTCCCGTTTTACATCGTTTTGCGTGCCAGAAATATCCTGAAGCCCCGGTATCATACTCTAGCCCTGAGGCAAGTCCCGAGATCCCGAAGATCCTGAGAAGTGCGGTTCCCGAGCCGAAGCTCTGCCCGCGAGAAGTTCGATTTTTGAAGAGATCTTCCAGATCTGTTGAGGATTACTACTTCTGCAAGTCGTAGTGCTGTCCGATCATCTTCTGATCAAGTGAGTGTATACTACCTTTCATAAACACGATAATAATACAAGTATGGTTTGAGTGTATTAAGTATATTTTTGTTTATATGTGTGAGTGTGTAGTTACTTTCTTCTAACGCATAATTATGAAGTATTTTATACGGAATACGTATTATGTGTATAATTTTGTGGTTATGTGTGTGAATGTGTATTCACTTTCTTCTAACTCATAGATATGATTTATTCTCTATGAGATATGTGTTTTGTGTGTGTGTGCCTCATCTGTTATGTGATATATGCGTTGATTAAAGCATGCTATACAGGTTTTTAAACTATGTATACAAATTGTATAATTTTTATCTACTAATATGTTGGGTAGAACATGGGTAGATAGTTGGTGTGTAATAAACAGATGAGAGGCCTCGTTGTTGTTTGATTTAGTCATCTAGCGGAGTTTAGATGACGACCACATACTTTTCTAGATACTCTTATGGAAGGTGGCGTATGTAGAAGGGTTGCTGCATAACCTCATCAGTGTATCTCAACTGGTGGGAGGTACAGGTCTCAAAGTCTCGTTCGATGACGAAGGTTCAGAGATAATAGAGAAGAAATCCAACAAAGTTATTCTCAAGTTTGAACGAAAAGGTGAAATGTTTCCTCTGAATCTCAGACCAATCAAAGGGAATCCAGCCATATGTCTTTTGTCCAAAGCCCACTCAGTTGAATGTTGGTTATGACACCGAAGGGTCTCATACCTCAACTTCAAAGACATCAACAAGCTAGTCACCGGTGGTCATGTTCGGGGAACTCCACTACTTAAGTTCGATCGAGAACACTTATGTGCTGCATGTGAAATGGGGAAACAAAGTCGCCAAAGTCACCCAACAATCATAAACACCAAAGTTGCTGAACCACTTGAGTTGCTTCACATCGACTTATGTGGTCCATCATCAATCGAGAGCATTGGCGGTAACAAGTACATCCTTGTTATTGTTGATGATTTCTCACGATTTACTTGGGTATTCTTGTTGGATTAGTGTCTAAGTCCATAACTATTTTGGTATGTACTTGACCCGACGGTGCATGGTCCTTTTGGGTTGCCTTCACCAAAGCAACTTGATAGGATGAATTATGGAGAGAAAGGATTAAATATGATTTATTAATATATTATGAGAATAATATATTAAAGGAGAAATCATATTGTTTAATTAATATTAGTCAATATTTAATTGGTAATTAGTTTTGTGACTAAAAGAGATTAATTAAACTTAAGGGACTAGAATTGTAATTATAAGATAATTACAATTTGGGCCATGGATTGCCTTATATTAAGGAATGGACGAATTCTATGGGGAAGCCCATAAGAAATCGTACAAGGCCTTAAGGACAGGGCTCCATGGGTGGCTTAGGGCTTATGCATCCAAATTAGGGTTTCCTTGTTAGATAACCCTAATTGCCTCCTATATATATGGATCCCTTATGACCCAAAAACGTGGCTAAGACTTCTCTATGGTTTGTACATGGTTTTGGGCAGCCTCCATCCTCTCTCCTCTTCATCCTCTTGCTTATGGTGTTTGTGAGCCATTAGAGGAGTGACATTTGTGACTCTAAGCTTTCTAAAGTCAATACAAGAAGATTTGGGATTGTTATTGCTACATAACAATCAAGGTGACATCGTAAACCTATTCTCATGTTAATATGATTACTTGAATGCTAGAATTAGGGTTTATAGTCTTGGATAACTTGCATGTATAATAGAGAAACCTAGATCCAAGCATTAGGGTTTGATTGAGCACATAAGATGTTCTTATGGCCAAAACCCATCAGTGGTATCAGAGCCTAGACTGGTTTCTATTGTATTGATGCATTGTATGATTGAATAATTCAAATTTTGGGTTTCTGGAGGCTGGACTCGCCGAGTCCATAGATAAACTCGCCGAGTCCATGTTGACTCGACGAGTCCATGCCTGACTCGGCGAGTCGGCTGGTCAGACGGTGGGAAAACCGGGATTTCTTGCTGTTTTTGCTTAAGGATAGTTGCCTTATCATATTAGATCGATATAAATCCGATTTTATGATCTATTTGACTATATTCTTGATCTAATTGAAGATATTTATCAATTAATAAAATATTTGTTTCCTTATGTGATAATTGATTAATTATTTTGATTAAATTGTTAAATTGTTTTGCAAGAAATCATTTAAATCAAATGTGGATAATTATGTGATTAAATGTTAATTTAGATTATTTGTTATTTGATTCTTGTGCTTTGAAAAGTTTTTATTTTTTCCCCTTTAGGTTTTATAGTTTAAATTTGAACCCAAAAGTTTTGTTGTTTTGAAATTTAAATAGTTAAAACCCTAATGTTTTGAAAAAGGTTTCAAAAGTTGCCCTCAAGTTTTGGAATTTAAATTTTGAATTAATAGGTTAATTTTGATGTATATTTAAATTCTAAATCCAAATGTTTTGAAATGTTTCAAAACTTGCCCTCAAGTTTTGGAATTTAAAAGTTGATTAAAGGTTTAATTAGGAATGTTAAATTCTAAAACCCTAGTAATGTTTTGAAAAGATTCAAATCACACCCTTATGGTTTTATTAATTAATTAAGGTGTATAATTAAAAGAGGTTTAATAAATCCAAAAAAGTTTGGGTTTACAATTTAATTGAATTAAAAGTATAATTGTTAAATTTGACCACCTAGTATTTTGAAAGTATAAAATACACCCTATACTATATATAACATTAAAAGTCTAACATTATATATGTGTATGAGTAAAAGTCAGTGTTACCGTTAGTAGGCCTCATTCACGAAGCTGGTCTATAAGGGGTGTTTAAGGAAATTGCCTATAAAATGGCGATTGAATGGGTATCCACTCTTACCCACCACACTCTTGACTAGTGGAGGGTCGTTAGCCGAACGGGTAGGATAGGACGAAACCTTCCATTATAAGTATAATGAAGTACAAAAGTAACTAAATGTTTTTCAAATTCCCAATCTTAGTTACTTAGGCAAAAGTGAATTGATGCAATTCCATGAAATTACACTTTGTGCCCTTGCGAAGATGTTAGTGGAGCGTGTGTGGTTAACCGGCACACTAAATGGTTCTAAGCAAAGGTAGCAAAGGGTGACTCAATGTTTGTCATAGTTCGGTGGAGCGTGTGTGGTTTACCAGCACATCGAATAGGTGACTGTAACATGTGAGGGCACCATGTAAGTTTGCATGGTAATTCACACCCGCTTTGTGATCCTCGGCATCCCAGTCACAAACTAGAGGGGCATATCAAGATTTAAACATGCCATTGAAATGTTCAATGAATCTCAAAGGATCTAGGAGTTTTCATAAATTTAAAACTTAAATTTCTTTTTCGTTTTTCCTGGTGGAAATTAGTGAATCGTCATTCACTTACCTTCAAATATTCTACAACTAGATTACGACATCCCTTTTCTAGGTTGTAGCGTATTGTGTTGGGTCCTAGCCTTAGTATCTCATTTGGGTGATTTACTAAGGACTCAATCAATCAACTAACTTGAATTCGTTTTCTCCCGTTTTGTAGATGTCAAAGTTCGACAACTATGGTCTTCCTAAATCCCGTGGAACAAGCTTTCCACATGAAGATGATATTCCACGATTCGATCGAGGAACGAGAAATCATGATTCACTTCCTCCACCTCCTCCAATTATTCTCCCTAACCCACAAGTTCGAAGGCTTGAAAAGTTCAAGCTCACTCAAGGCCTTTTGGCAAGTAAACATAAAGAAGGAATGTCGGTGTGTGCACACGAACTAGGGATGAAGTCACACATTGATAGGTTAAGAATGTTGGGATCCGTTGTCTGTGAGGAGATGGCTGTTGATTGGGTTCTTCAGTCACTTCCTAACTCGTATAGTGAGTTCATAAAGAGAGTACTATACGATGAACCGCGACGTGACCCTTATAGATCTCACATATATGCTTATTGCTGCTGAATCAGCAATGGTTTGGCACCATAGAAAAGCAAAGTTGATTGGTGAATCTGCCTTCAAAAGCTCTATGGATATAGACAATGGCAATGAAAGACTTGCTATGATCGAAAAGTTTGATCATAAGAGAAAGGCAATGTCTGAAGTAGTTCCATGTCATGTTCCAAAAGAGTCAATTTGCTTTTATTACCAAGAGAAGGGGCATTGGAGACGAAGTTGCCCTATTTACCTAAGAGATCTAAGAGATGGGAGAGTCAAAACGTATGGCTCTGCTTTAGGAAAAATCCGTTGACTAACTCTTTTTAGCTCCTATTCTAGATTCTTAATACATAATGTGATAAAATTACAATTGATGTTTTGTAGGATCGAAGAAAAGAGAGGAAGCTTAAGGGAAGAAGTGAGCAGAATCTAACCGTGAAGGAATGGATTTCGATCGCATTTCTCGAAGATTAGATTCTTGAGCTACTACTTAGAGTTAGAATTAGATTGCTAAGAAATATATATTAGCATAGTTTTTCAATGAATTGCGTTGTAAGGAAAAAATTTTCTGCAATAAAATAAATTTTGATTTTATATTATTTATTTATCCTTGAAATGGCGTGTATGAAAAGTTGATGTTTGAATGTTTCTAATATTAGCAATACTGGATTTGATTCTTAGTTATGTTGTTTATGGAAATGTCGAAAATTTACCAAATAGGGAGAGTTTCTCATCGCCCAAGTTTCAATTGGACAGAAACTTGGAATCATGCAACTTGGTTGCACGATGAATGAGAATTTTCATATTTGGAAATTAGACTAATTCATTGACAAAGTGTCAAGTGAAGGACTAGGAAATCGAGTACACAAAGTTGCGTATTAATCAAGTCCACCATAAGAGTAACAAAATATTCGTCATGATTTACTAAAAGCTTAGTAAATATGATTATACTTATAAGATTAAGTGTAATTATGAATTGATTGAAAAAGTTTAAATCAATAGCAGAACGAATAAGAAGAATCAAGTAGGCAGAAAGATAAAAGTTTCTCCATTCTAAGAAGAAGGGAGAGTACCTTTTATGCTTTATGATAAGTCTTAATGATTAAGAACCATATCTCAATTGATCCTCTAAGTGAGTCTTAGTACAATTGTATGTCTAAGAAGAGGAATCAAGAATTGAAGAAATGGTCAAATCAAGAAGTCAATCATACTTCATTCCAAAACAAGTCTTAGAGTTAAGATTGCGACATTGAGTGAAAAGTATTAAGAAGGTTTATAGTATTCATCAAATGTGGAAAGTTGTGATGTCTTGGATAAGACAAAGACCAACTAGGACCAATTTATGAAGTGTTTTAAACTACACTAACTCTTGAATATTTGTTTGTCAAGAAATGTTTATTGACAAGAGAATCTTATATGTCAAGGAGTCAGTGGGAGTCTTAATGGTCTTGAAAGGTTTCAAGAACAAATCAAAATAAACCTTATCGATCATCACTAGCACACGAGTTGAGGTTTACAACCTATCGTGTTGACACTATTTTGTTTCTGTGCCATTCCAATTGAGTTAATTATGCATGTGAGTCCTATGAGTTCTCATTTGAATGCATAAAAGGCAAGGACCTTGATCAATTGAAAGTACATTGATAGGAAAGGGTGAGCTGCTTAACTACTTGGAAGACATGGTAGGCAGCTGTGTTACCATAAGGCAAGAAGTCAAGATTAAGAAAGTTCGGTCCATATGAGTTTGAATTTGTCGTAAACTTTGGTTTTGACAAATTCACATGGATAGGAACACATACACCGTTTAAATCTAAGTGTCATAAGATTTCCTCCCTCATGAAAATGATTGTGAGGAAATGATTTCACTAAGAAAGATTTTAAGAAGATAGTAATTGTAAAATTGCATTCTCGAATTCAATCATGGTTACGGTATCCCTTTCCATAATTTGAATTGTGAGGTTTGGCAATTAGTCTTAATTGTTTAGACACACATATGAGCTATCTAAGGCAAAGGTGTATAAGTTCAAGAAGCCTTGATAAAAGATTAGCAAAGCATTAGGTATTGGAAACATGAACTTAAGAAATTCAATAAGTATTGTTTTTCTGAAAGTTAGGCTGTTTCTGAATGCATGTCAAAGCTAGTGGGAGCATAAGTGTTATGTTTTATAATAATCATCATGATAGTGGGAGCATAAATGTTATGATTGTATGATTATTAAGGCACGTATTGCAAGTTGGCAATATTAATTATAGAAAACAAGAGTTATACCTTGCAAAGTAGTAAGGGTTGTAAAGTTGTTTTGCTATAATTAAGGGAGAGAATATTATGCTTCATTTGAAATCTAAAGGCTTAGGTTGTGGAGTGTTAATAAATTTAGTCAAAGGTACATAGTGTGTTCTTAAAATTTCGATTATGATTACGACATTCCTCTTCACAATTCGAATTTTGAGAACATAGCAAATAAAATATTATGGTAGAAGATTGATAAAGTATCAAATCTTTATGTAAGACATTATGCATCGTGTCCCATACGCTTCGGGTATAGGATTGATTGCATAGGCTATAATATTTGACCATTCTAAAATTTTCCAAATGTCTAGCGCATTTTGAGGGAAACAGGACAAGAATCGGTTTTGACTAAGATAATTAAACAACTATCAAAGGACAATCCGAAGTTCGCCGAGGATTGGTCACTTGTGAGTAGTTGGAAGTATAGTATTGGAAAATATGGAAATGTTTCCAGATTGGATGGACCATATCGACATTATTATGAATAGATAAGATTCTATTACGAATAAGTTGTCATATGGAAAATATGGAAATGTGTCCATATTGGGAATTGAATATTGAAAATCTATGACTAGATTAGAAACTTTTATGCAAAAGGATGTTCAAAGGAATGTACTTTGAGTGAGAGACAACACATCTAAGAAATTGTATTGTAACAATCTCCGATAGAGAATTTTGTTATATCATTGGCAATAGTCTTTGTGACTTTGGTGCAGTGATATTACGAAAGGATCATTGCATAAAATGTTAGAATCTAGCATATTCTATAAGTAGCAAGAATTTGATATTCTTTCACTTATGGAAAAAGGATTTGGAGTTATGAAATGAGAATGATTGGAAATGTGTTCAATGTGATATATTTCACAAAGTAAGAACCATAGGTAAACATTGTGTGCATGCTAAGAGCATGGGACAAGTGTAATAATTCAAGTAAGAAGTTAATTACCCGAAACAACAAATAATGAGTAATCGATATGGTGATAAATAAAAGGTGTTTTATTTATGCTCAAAGGTTTGAGGCCATATGGGATTAGTATTATTCTTGTGTTTCACATTTGCATGTTTTGACTTCCTGAATAATTTAATTGGTTAAGAACAATCAAAGTATTCGAACGGACCACAGTCGTTCATATGTTGGAAGTAGATATGAAAGAAGACTGTCGTGAATTGGTGTGTGGATTGTCTAAAGAGCATTAGACATAAGCAAATGTTTGCTGCAATGTTCATGAGTGCTTATGAATATGAATTTGAGCATTGGATTAAATCCACGCTCACTTGGATCACTCCATGGATTGTATCATGAGTGATTGGTGAGATAATAACATCTTATATTCTTGAAACCGAGATGTGTGAGTTGTATCTTGCAAATCGGTTGAACATTGATAATATGTAAATGCACTAGTAACTTGGTGTTATAAAACATATTGTTGTGTGTGATTCGGTGAGTGAGTGCAAGCAAGCATTGTATCAAAGTTTATCTGTTTCTTTTATCCAAAGTAGGATAAAAGCGATATATTTGGGCCCCTCGATGATTTAGTGATGACAAACATAAATGCTCGGCCGGGCTAGGGCTAATTTGATTGTTCAATTAGTCAGTCGTCATAAACCGGAAATCGAGATATAGTACAAAGAGAATGATTTAAAATCATATCTCATATGATATATAGAATGGAGGAATATATGATCCCTTATGTAAGGACACGCGTATCTGATATGATCAAAGTTGACAGCGGATTTGGAAAGCTACGATTGCAGATCAGGATCTGAAGTCATACCCATAATAGTTATTAGACTTATCCAAGTGGGAGACTGTTGGATTAGTGTCTAAGTCCATAACTATTTTGGTATGTACTTGACCCGATGGTGCATGGTCCTTTTGGGTTGCCTTCACCAAAGCAACTTGATAGGATGAATTATGGAGAGAAAGGATTAAATATGATTTATTAGTATATTATGCGAATAATATATTAAAGGAGAAATCATATTGTTTAATTAATAGTAGTCAATAATTAATTGGTAATTAGTTTTGTGACTAAAAGAGATTAATTAAACTTAAGGGACTGGAATTGTAATTATAAGATAATTGCAATTTGGGCCATGGATTGCCTTATATTAAGGAATGGACGAATTCTATGGGGAAGCCCATAAGAAATCGTCCAATGCCTTAAGGAAAGGGATCCATGGGTTGCTTAGGGCTTAAGCATCCAAATTAGGGTTTCCTTGTTAGATAACCCTAATTGCCTCCTATATATATGGATCCCTTATGACCCATAAACGTGGCTAAGACTTCTCTAGGGTTTGTAGACGGTTTTGGGCAGCCTCCATCCTCTCTCCTCTTCATCCTCTTGCTTATGGTGTTTGTGAGCCATTAGAGGAGTGACATTTGTGACTCTAAGCTTTCTAAAGTCAATACAAGGAGATTTGGGATTGTTATTGCTACATAACAATCAAGGTAACATCTTAAATCTATTCTCATGTTAATATGATTACTTGAATGCTAGAATTAGGGTTTATAGTCTTGGATAACTTGCATGTATAATAGAGAAACCTAGATCCAAGCATTAGGGTTTGTATGAGCACATAGGATGTTCTTATGGCCAAAACCCATCAATTCTTTCTAAAGCACAACTCTGAGGCGACTCCCAAACTGAAGATCTTTATCAAGCAAGTCGAAGTGCAACTAAGAAAAGTCGTTCGAAACATCAGGAGCGACAATGGACTGGAATTCAAGAACAAAGAATTCGAAGACTTCTTAGCAGAAAAAGGCACTAGTCACAATTTCTCAGCCCCCTATACACCTCAATAGAACAGAATTGTCGAAAGGTAAAATCGATCCCTGTGTGAGGCGGCCGTAACCATGCTGAGTTTTGCTTCCCTTCCTCTATATTTTTGGGCTGACGCCATTGCTGCAGCTTGCTTTACTCAAAACAGATCATATCTCAACAAGCGTTTCTCTCTCACCCCTTATGAGATAATTAACAACAGGTTGCCAAATGTCAAGTTCTTTCACGTGTTCGGCTCAAGGTGCTTCATCTTTAACTCCAAAGAACATCGCAACAAGTTTGATGTCAAAGCTGATGAAGGTATATTTCTGGGATATTCTCTTACTTCAAAGGCATACAGGGTTTTGAATAAGCGTTCTAAAAGAATTGAAGAAACCTATTATGTGACATTTGATGACAATTACATCAAGAAGTTGAAGTCTGTCGAAGAAGCAATTGGCGAGGCATTTTCTCTCAAACAGGTCAAGTCACAGCCTCAATCGCCAATCTCTTTGACCAGTTCATGGATATATTTGATGAACCTGAGAAAGCTGCTCACTCTGAGGCCTTGGCAGCAGACAACAAGATTGATCACCTTAAGAAGATTGTCGATGATGCAGCCAAACAAATGGGAGCAGAAGAACCAGTTCGAAAAGAACCTCCCCAGAGCGGTACTTCGGTCGAGGGGGAGAATCTATTTTCTTCAAATTAACAGGACTCACATATTCAGGGGGAGAATCTAATATTTGTCGGACCCGAAAGTCCTGTAGCACCCAAAAGCCCAGTTGCACCCGAAAGCCCCGCTGCACCCGAAAGTCCGGTAGCATTCGAAAGTCCAGCGACAACCGAAAGTCCGGATCAGCCTGAAAGCCCAGTCGAAGAAAGATTTTTGGGTTCACATTCAAATGATTCATCATCTGTCGAGGGGGAGAATTCCGATATGATGTATGACGATGATGTTCAATCAGAGTTGAAAGAAATGGTAAATGCTGAATTGGATCCATCCTACGATCCAAATTACCCTCCTCTCCCCAAATGGACCAGAGATCATCCTGTATCTCAAATAGTGGGTGATGCATCAGCAAAGGGTCTAACTCAATCATAACTGAAGGCGAATCAAACTGCTCTATTCTCCAAAGTAGAATTCTGCATGTTTAATTCTTTCATCTCCAAAATAGAGCCGAAGACCGTCAATGTTGCCCTCGATCATTCTAATTGGGTTCAGGTAATGCAAGACGAACTAAATGAGTTTGAAAGAAATAAGGTCTGGAGACTCATTCCAACACCAAAAGATGCCTTGGTTGTCGGTCTCAAATGGGTGTTCAGAAACAAAATGGAAAAGGAGGGAAATGTTATCCGAAATAAGGCTCGGCTAGTGGTGAAAGGATATTGCCAGGAAGAAGGAATCAATTATGAAGAGGCATTCGCTCCGGTGGCAAGGATGGAATCCGTTCATATATTTCTTGCCTATGCTGCACAAAAGAGCTTTGAGGTCTACCAGATGGATGTAAAGTGCGCCTTTCTGAAACGGGAACTTGAAGAAACCGTGTACGTGGAGCAACCTCCTGGCTTTGTAAATGAAAAGCATCCAGATCACTGCTACATCTTGGATAAAGCTGTTTATGGTCTGAAACAAGCACCTAGGGCATGGTATGAAACACTAACTAAGTTTTTAAAGATGTCTAAATTCAAACAAGGTTTGGTTGACCCAACCTTCTTTCATAAAAAGGAAGGAAACCACCTTATGATCGTTCAAATCTATGTCGATGATATCATCTTTGGCTCAACGAATCCTAGCCTAACAGCTGAATTCAGAAAGCTGATGGAGACTAAATTTGAAATGAGTTCAATGGATCCAATTAACTTTTTCCTTGGTTTAAATATTAGACAGGGACCCGAAGGCATCTTTATCAACCAGGAAGCATATACCAAGACTCTTCTTGCAAAATTCGGCATGATGGGAGACTCAAAGGTCAAAGTCCCTATGGCGTTCGGTACCAAGCTCACACCATCTTTGGAAAAACCGGCAGTCGACATAACGCTTTATCACCAAATGATTGGTTTGCTGATGTATCTCACAGCTAGCAGGCTCGATATAATGTTTTCAGTGTGCTATTGTGCCAGGTTTCAAGCAAATCCTCGTGAACCACACATGCTGGCAGTGAAGAATATATTCCGGTATTTGAAGCGAACGACCTCTCTCGGTCTCTAGTATCCCTCAAACTCAGGTTTCTTCGTTCAAGCCTACTCAGATGCAGACCTAGGAGGATGTGGTTTAGACCAGAAAAGCACTACAGGAGGTTGTCAATTCCTCGACGGGAAGTTGGCGAGCTGGCAATCTAAGAAACAAACATGTGTTTCTCTGTCTACAGCCGAAGTAGAGTACATTGCAGCCGCCTCCTGCACATCTCAAGTGATTTGGATCCAAAGCCAGCTCCTGAACCCAATCAGAATGATCGAGGCATCTTTTGGCGTGAATCTATTGAATCAATTGGTTTGTTTTGTTTTTCTCTTTACAAAAATCTCCAAAATTCCAAAAATATTTTCTTTTTCTTTTTGTCTGTACTTCTGTTTATATTAACAGTTTATGGAATATCGATGGGGCAGGTATCATTCTCACACTTTTTACTAGCTAAGTGTCCCTAGAAGCATGCTGCTGCATGTTGTCCAAAGCCTCAACTGATTTTGAATAAAGCCTTATTGACTTGGTATATACAAACCTTGTCTTCCCAATTAGGCTACTACATTTATTCTAATCATGAGCTACCTTACTCTTTTCTCATATGAGTTAAGAGTTTTCTGCTTAGTCACTATTTTTATAGCAGAGGTACTTTGGTTTCCTTACACCATCTCAAACATTTTTCTCCATCATATTCACTTCATACATGTAACCCTTGAGACTCTCAGAAATTACCACTGAGGTTTATGGTTACACAATCTCTGTGTTTGTGATCTTAGCTTCGTGTCACTATGTGCTAAGTGAAACCCACAATTCAATACCTATTATGCATTGATGGTGAACAATTAAATTTGCTCTAGCTTTCACTTATGAATTAACGAATTCACCCACGTGGTTGTACCATGAAATCTCTATTTTCCTTTTTGTGTGATTCTTATGAAATTGTTACATACCATAACATTTCTTCCCATAGAATCCAGTTTTAAATTTTCTTGAGATTTCACACCAAACACTTTCAACAAATCACTAAATATTGTCCAAACCTACTTGTTCAAAAGACCACATCGGTCTCACAAGTACTTCATTTAGTTTCTATCTTATGTTAAGATCCAGAATTCTGAACTGAAGCGAAAGCCTCCCTTATAAGCCTCATTAAAAGATGTCTTTCAACACTTCTTAACAAGTGATTGATCGTAATTCAACGGGAAACCACACAAACACTTTAAAGTCTCTCTTGACTTTGAAGGAAGAGATTCGTGCCTGAGATCCACTGTTTTGTGTCTATATTGACATCACAATTTCCCACATATATGTTGCTTTATTTCTTTATCTTTGACACTCTATGCACGAAAATCTTTTTGATTTTCCAAAAGTCTGGTTTGGTTCACTACAAGCTATTATTATGGCTCCGGGTTTTAATGTTATACTCTCAACAGGATGCTGTGGTTAATCAATGTGTTTGCTTTTATTTAGTAAGACAGCTCATTTTTAAAGATAAGATGATGACTCAGCCGAGAGACTAAAGGTTTTAGGAATTCAAAAGGGTATTTGATGGGAAGGCGTGCAAAATGGGAACGGTTTTCTCTCTCATGTGTAATCATAGGGGTTGCTACCTGTCACGCGTCAATCAACTCCGGAACCGATTCGTTTTTCAAGAAGATTTGGGGACGGATTTGTCTCTCTCTTCTACACACGGTATAAAGGGTAAACCCTAAGTTCTTTTACCTCTTTACTGCACCCAATTTTCTGAGAGCAAACAAAGACACTTTTCTACCACTGTTCATCTCCTTCTTCGAAGCACTCATCAATGGCAGATTCCTCCTCTGTTCATGATACCTCCCATATTCTCCCAATCCGACCCCAGCAAAGCTTGGTCATTGATCTCACCCCATATTCCTACGATGGCTTCATGTACCCCATAGTGGAGTGTCTTAAACACTCTCCACTGGTTCTCGCACTGACCAAGGTCGAAATCGTACCTATGGAGTGTTTATCCCAAATTTTCTCTACTGCCCACTTTGACAAGTCTGTTGATCAAATTTTCTTCGACATTCTTGATACCAAAACCTCCATCTCCAAACAGCGATTCTGCTCGCTTCTAGGGTTTGAACCTAATGAGTCGAGGGTTAACCCTGATTTGATTTCTATGGGATAGTTGTTCTCCATGTTTTACAACATGGGTTACACTGAGATTCTTACCACAGTCACGAAGTTCAAGAAATCGTGTCTTCCTCCTCAGTGGAATGGCTTCTTCACGATACTGTTCATGGGTCTATTAGAGAGAAGTGTAGGTTCTGATGGGGCTAGTCGTCTGTTCATGACGATTCTCTACGGGTTGTACACTGGCGTCAATCTCGATTATGGCTCAGTTTTATGGCAACAGCTAATCCAAAGCCTTGCCTCTACCTCTCGACATTCTGAAATTTCATATGCAAGGTTCTGGACGCTCGTCACCAAATGGGCAATGGACAAGTACCATGTTCCCATTGTGGCTACATCTCCACTCTCCTCTATTGGCACCTTCCACACTACGAAGATCATTGTGACGAATCCTTCCAAGTTTCAGTTTGTTGGTTCAATTCCTGAGTCAATGTATGCGTGTGTAACAGTGGCGAGTCGCATCATCAAGACCTACAAGGAGTTTCTTCCTTCGGGTCCCAGAGAGCTCACTCTAGAAATGATTCAGTCTATCCATGACGCCGACAAGCCTGCTCCCAGGGGCAAGAAACCAGAAAAGGGGAAAGACAAGAAGGTGGTCAAAGGGGCGAAAGGCCCTTCTCCTAAGAAGCGAAAACAAACGAAGGCAGCCCAATCACCTCCACCAAAGAAGAGGAAAACCCAGCCCAGGCAGAAACTCATTCTTGCCTCTTCCTCCAGTGAATCAGAGGATGAAAGTTCAGACTCGGAGGAGTCGTTTCGAGGCGAAACTCCTCCCCATTCGCCTTCACCTGAGGTACCAGTTTCTACCAAAATTGTCTCTCCTCCCCTATCACTATCTCTATTTCCATTCCCCCCATAACCTCCACTACTCATATTCCACCCACTTCTATTCCCGTACCACCTCCTATTTTCTCAGACGCTACAACAACAACAACCACTGGAGTTCGAACCAACATATCTGATACGGGGGCTCGTACTTCAGCACCTAAACCTACACCTGCAACCGAAAATACTTCCACACCCGAACCCACTACCGCAACCGAACCTCCACCTTCGCCTTCATCTCCCAACCACTTCGTTGATACCGAGACTTTTCATGGAGGGGATGACATGACCTTTGATTCTGTCTACTACAATCCCAACCAGGTTCAAAGCGATGATGACGATGATGCTGTTGTCACTAAAAAGCACATCAAGGAACTTAATGAGAAAATTGATAATTTCATCGCTTCCTCCTCCTCCTCTCGGTCCAATATCTCAGAGGCTGCCATTCAGGGGATAGTTGATTCTTTCACCAAGGCTCATGAAGCCTCTATCAACTCCGCCACTGCTGCTGTAGAAGCATCTACAAAAGCCTGTGCTGCTGCGACCGAAAAAGTCGAAAAACTATTTCACGATGCTAACAATCTCTTACAGTCTTTACAGGGGGGGCGCTGAATCCAATGCAGCGAAGGTCGATTCCATTGTTGAGAAGCTGGCTACTTCTTTCGCATCAGAACAACAACTTTTTGCCGGTCTTCGTCAGACTCTTGAAGCTGACAATAAATCTTTTCAGGCAGCTATTGAGGAGCGATTGACCAAGCTCCAGGAAGACCTTGCTTCAGAGAACTCTGTGATGGATGCGCTTGCTCGCAAAACCACTGCTCTAAAGGTCAAGAGTCTTCAGTTTTCCTAATCAGAAAAGGAGGTTGTGTCTCTCCGATCTGAGCGAGCGGTCATTTCCACTTGTGTTTCGGATGTCCACGCCGCCCTCTCCAACATTATTGAAGCACATGACCCAATTCTGAACTGTTCGGTGAGGCGAACTCTAGCCGAGAAGCTTGCTCCCGCCCTTGACCTGCTCAGCAAAATTGAGGGGCTTCCTGATTTCGTGGCCCATCCAAAACATGGGGGAGAAGGGGTTTCTAAGGGTGAAAATCAATCTCAACCGCCTCCTACTTCTACATCAGCTTCAACTAAAGCAACTGAACCTCCAACAACAGGTCAGGCTTCAAGTTCGGGTGCTCAAGATAAAGGGAAAAAGGTTATTGGTGACAGTGATGGTGATGATGACAAAGAGACCATTGCTGATCTCTTGAAGAAACAGGCCGGGGATAAGGATTCAGACATGAGTGCTCGGATTGCTAGAGAGGCAGAAGCGATCGAACGAAAGGAAGGTGAAGGAGGCTCATGATCTCCTTGAAAGTCGGAAAACCCTATTCCCTCCGTGGACTTTCGAGAAGCTTATCAAAGAAGCTATCGATACCCCCAGCATCCTCTGGCTTGAATCGGTGATTTCCTTGGACAGGGTTAATTCTGTCGACTCTCAATTCGACATGCCCTTGACCCGAAAGGCCTTCATATTTCATGCATTTTCCCATGTTGCTGATGTCCCTCATCCTCACCCGAAGGTCGATAGGGAGCTTGTTGAATTCTATCTGAGGTCTGCTCAGCCTCAGTATCAGACATGGAGTGCACAGAAGGTCATAAACGTTCGGGTCCTCTAACCCTTTCGGGAGGGTAACTTCACAAATGTCAGGTTGAAAGTGTTGAGGGGGTTAGCTAAAACCGAACATGCCATTTCTCTTGCTGATCTTCCTAACCTGAATCCACATGATTGGATCATCCTCCATAACATCCTCCTCACCAATGAAGCTGAATATGGGCCAATGATAGATCACTTCAAAAGGATGTTGGTTTGCTACATCATGGAGGTTGCCAAGATGGATCAGGAGAATGCAAGTGTTTTCAAGAAAAAGCCCACTATCTCCCCAGTTGGTTCTGCAAGCGATTTGAATAAAATGCAGATGGGGAGGATCGATCCAAAGCGGAACTCAGTCATGTTCACCAGGAATGAAGGTCAAAAATGCATGTTCGCCTTGGCATACAAGCATCTATATACCACTTCATGCTTGGAACATGTTCTGGGGATCATCAATCGATGCAAGCAGAACTCTAAAGATGACAAGAAGTATTTTTATGATATGATCCAGTGGTACATTCGTCTCAGACAAACCATCCTTGCCATCATTCCTCGTCTGTTCGACACCACGAAGAAAGTTTCTGCAGCTGGACCCAGCAAGCCGAAGTAGAGTCTCGCTCCAATTGATGCAAAGGGGGAGATTGTAGGGTCCATTAGGTGTTGCGTCTTGGGCTCGGTTCGTAGTCCAATTTTGTATCCGGATTGGGCCTGTCCATCCGTGATTTATTTATTAGGGTTTAGTATTTATAGATGCTTGCATGCATCTTTGTACGTAAGTTTTTGGAGTCGATCATTCACAGCGAATACTTTTATCGATTGTAACCCTAAACAGCCTCTACAACGAATGTTCTTTATCGAGCTCTGCTGAGGCGTGAATCTATTGAATCATTTAGCATATTTTGATTCATTTCTTGTGTTTGATATTTCTGTTCGTATTATTGTGATTAACTTGTTTAAAGATCTAAACGATCAAAGAGTTTTTCAACTCATCAATATATATATATATATATATATATATATATATATATATATATATATATATATATATGTGTGTGTGTGTGTGTGTGTGTGTGTGTGTGTGTGAGAGAGAGAGATCCGTTGAAAACTAATAGTTTCCCGAGAACCTGAGAATTAAATGTGGAGCATTAGATCAAAATTAACTAATGAAATGCATGATCGTCATCTTACCGATCTCATTTAATGTTTAATTTTTTTTGCTATTGGAAATATTAATAAAAAGTTCTAAAAATTAACATAATAAATCGAATTGAAATTTTTTTATATAATTTCATATTTGTTTTTAAAAAATGGAGATTTTTTAATTTTTTTTAGAAAACATGAATTTAAAAAATAACGAAGAAAATATTTTTTAGAAAAACTACAATTTAAAAAAAATTGCATTTTAAAAAAAAAACCTGTAATTTAAAAAAAACCGCATTTTTAAATAAAAAACAACAATTTTTTCAAAAAATTGTATTTTTTTTAAAAGAAAAACTGCATTTTTTTCAAAACGAAAACTGCTATATTTTTTAAAAACTGCATTTTTTTTTTCAAAACGAAAACTGCAATTTTTTTTTAAAAACTGCATTTAAAATAAAAACAATAATCTCTTCCTTGGTTTATAGCTTTCTTTTATTTTTTAACTTAACAAACTCCCCTAGGTTTGTAGCTTGCTTTTCTTCTCAATCTTCAATATGAGCTTGGCTTCAATGTTAATTTTCGATTTCTTCATAACTTCAAGATGAACATATGAATCTTCAATAAATGAATTTATCTTGAACAGTTGGACTTTTCTTCAAAATTTGACTCTAAACACTCATTGGGTGAGGAAGCTTCTTGAAAGAATTCTTGAAAATCAGCACTTTCAGCTTGAGAATAAGAGAGATAACGAATCTTCTGGATCACTTCAGCAGGTACATAGATAGCAACAAATTGATTGAGAAGGCTTCAATACAATGTGTCACATAATCTTCAAGTACAACTTCACCATGCTTTTGGGGTTGAAAGATTGAATGTTGAAAGAATAATCTTCATTTCTTGTTCCTTTGAATGAGAATTCTTTGACAACCACAAATGAAGCCTTGGCTCAGAAATTCTTGATACAGTCTCCTTGAGTCTCTTCTTCCTTTTAGTTCTCTGATTCGCTTTTCAAGACAAACAAAACTTTAAAATAAAAAAAATAAACTAAAAACAAACTAAAAACAAACTTAGCACACAATATTTTTTTTGGATTTTTCATATTTTTTGAAAAAAATAAAACAGAAACAAAAATATTTTTGGATTTTTGATTTTTCTGAAAAGAAATAAAACAGAAATAACACTATTTTTGGGTTTTTAATTTTCTAATTTTTGTTTGATTTTTAAAATTTTTAATTCTCCCCCTTAAATTTTAGCATAGAGGAAAACTATGAATAAATTTAACAAAAACAAAAATAATGGCTAACTTTAAGACTGATTTGGGATCAAAGTTGTCAGACAATTCAATATCGTTTGTCAGCACACACCTATATGTCTAGATCTGGTCAATCACTGGTATTATGATCCACTTAAACACACATGATATGAACAAATTTGATAGATTATAAGTGACCAGACATTGCACCTATATTCCTAAATATACCATATAGCTGACAATAACTAACGATATTGTTGTCCACTTAAATTAAGCAGCGAGATCTATAAACAACCTTTTAAGTAGTTCAATTTTAGATGTACTAGAACGTGTTCCCCACTTCTTGACATACCCCGGTAATCAAGAACTTCCAAAGAAATCTTTACTTTAGGTGAGTAGACAATCATTAAAAAAGAAGTCAGATATAGAAGTACATATGTTGTTTCCCAAGTCGAATGTTTTCCAATCACGCAGAGGGAACAACATATGACTAACATAGATAGAGGGTTAGAGAGATAGTAGGATGCATATGATGTGTCCCAGGTCGGATCTTCTGATCACGCAGAGGGGACATCATATGACTAACAGATAGAAAGAATTTCATAGATAAGGATATGCATAGAGATAAAGTTGCATATGTTGCATTCTAGGTCGGATATGTTCCAATCACGCAAAGGAAGCAACATATGACTGACAGATAGAAAGTATGAAAATAATTTCCTACAGACCTACATTATCAGAACCCCCCAGTTTCCCTATCAGTACCGGAATTAAGGACATGAGTCCATACATCGAGGAAACGTTAAGCCACAATTCTATATACATATGATTTTTAGTGTATCCTGCAGGTTCCCATGTTTATCTCACTGCTCAATCTACCCGAGCGTCGTATTGTCAGTCCAAATAGAACTTTCTAAGTCCATACTATCAAGTCCTTTCATTGTCAATCTAAGTCCAGTCCTTTTGAACCCTTCGTGCCTACAAGCACATTAAACACACAGAGTCTAAACAATTTAGATTTAGTGCATTACACGAATTTCAGATTGCCCTTTAGCACTAGCCTTCATATCACTTACCAGTAACAATACCTACAAACGAAAAAAACCAAAAAAATGTCTTTGAAACGAATCATTGTAAGAGAAAACTCAGAAGTATAGAGAAGAAAACTCAAACCGTAAGTCACCAATTGAATTTGCATCCAAAAGGTCTGAGAACAGCACGCATATTTTAATCTCAGAATAGATCTGAAAATTCTTCACATCGTTAAGCACAAACCTCATGTGTGATCCTCTTCTTTCTTCCTTTCGCGTAAAGGACACATACTCTCATTTAAAGTTCTGAGTGTTGTACATTTGAGAGATGTCTCCTATCATGTGCTTGGAACATCCACTATCAACAAACCGAAGTCTAATGATATGCCTCCATAGCTGCTCCAGCATAGAGTGCAAAATTAGTTGGTCTTTGGAACCCAGTCCATTTTGAAACTGGGTTGACATTCGTTATCTATGCAAGGTACTCTCTCTCATGACATATCCTGCTTATAACAAACAGAAGATGAAGAAATGTTAGAATCATTTAAAGATTTGGGAGTATGAACCTTCAGTACCCATCTGTAGTCGGGTTTAACCCATTTCTTGTTTGATCGGTTGGGTGCTTTATTGCTTGCTTTTGAACTTGAAACGGGCCGTTGAGATAACTTTGATCTAACCGGTCTTGGTTTCAGTGGAGCATCTCTTGAATTTGGCTTCTTGGCCGACATTTCCTTATTGACCTTGGAAATCTGATTCTTGCTCTTTTTCGCATTCCAGTCGCCATTTCGCGATTCTGAACTCGAATGATTTTCTTTGGAGAATCTTCTTCTTGACGCGTTCTGCCATCCTTGTGCATAGTAGGGAACATATGCACGATTAGGACAATGTCTGGCAATGTGTCCAGGTGTTCTACAATGAAAACACGTCTGTTTCTTTACATAGGAATTGTTTCTTCCTGCCCCTGGTGGCGTGCCCTTGCCTCGTTTCTGATTATTCCCACATGCACACATACAGCAAGCCGACTGTTTCACTTGATTTAGTGGCTTGTATTTATCAACAACAAGTTTATTAGAAGTAACCGAGTTAGAGGAAACAAATTCAGAGTTCAAGGAGTCATTGGTTTAATAGTCAATAGAGTTTGTAGAACTAGAATTAGTTCTGTTCTACTTGTCCTCATCCTCCACTACTTTACCTACACATGAAGTTAGGGATGAAAGTGGGTCCAAACCCGAACCGGATGGACCCGGACCCGAAAAACCCGGAACCGGCTAACAGGATTTCGTAGAACCGGAAACCGGATCGGTATATAGGAATTGGTTCCGGTTCGGTTCCGGGTACGGTACCGAGTAAAGTGGGTTTAGAACCGGAAAACCCAGAAACATCAAAGTGGGTAGGTTGGAACCGGATAAAGTGGGTTTAGACCCGGAAAACCTAGAATTTTTTGGTAATTAGTTACTACTTAGTGGGTTGAATTATGAAAATTTTCATATTGATATCCCGACTTTGGGGGACTGTAACTCATTGAATATGAAATAGGGATGGGATTTAGAACCGGAAAACCGAACCGGAACCGGAACCGTTAGAATCGGAATATATAGAACCGGTTCCGGTTTCGGGTTTACAAATTGGTTTTATCCGGGTTCCGGGTAATCCGGGTTTGGGTCCATCGGGTCCGGGTAAACCGGAACTGGTTTTTGGAACCGAAACCACTTTTAGGGTCGGAACCGGTTTTTGTGAAACGTTTAAAAGATGCATATCTTATTCGTTTCAACTCCAATTGACATACGTTTTTTTTCCAACATGTAGTTTAGAGTTTGTACATGATTTTAAAATATAAATTTGTCATTTGTAGTTTTATATTCATTGACTTACAGTCCTCCAAAGTCGAGATATCAAAGCTGGAAGTTTTTAGTTTTTCAGTTTTTTTGTATCGGTGAAAGTTTTAAAACATGCATATCTAATTCGTTTGATGCCGGATTGACATGTTCTTTTTTCCAACTTGTAGTTTACAGTTTATACATGAGTTTAGACTATAATTTTGTCATTTTTGGTTTAAAATTCAATGATTTACATTCCTTCGAAGTCGGGATAACAAGACTGAAAATTTTCAACTTTTCAGCTATTTGTTTTTGTACTTTGTATTCTATGAAAATGTTAACACATGCATATCTCATTCGTTTAAAGTCGGACATGCAGTTTTTTCTAGAGTGTATTTTAGAGTTTGTACATGATTTTAGACTATAATTTTGTTAATTTTGGTTTCATATTCAATGAGTTACAGTCCCCCAAAGTCGGGATATCAATATGAAAATTTTCAAAATTCAACCCACTAAGTAGTAACTAATTACCAAAAAAATTCGGGTTTTCTGGGTCTAAACCCACTTTATCCGGTTCCAACCTACCCACTTTGATGTTTCTGGGTTTTCCGGTTCTAAACTCACTTTACCCGGTACCGTACCCGGAACCGAACTGGAACCAGTTCCGGTTCTACGAAATCCTGTTAACCGGTTCTGGGTTTTTCGGGTCCGGGTCCATCTGGTCCGGGTTTGGACTCACTTTCATCCCTAACGGTATCAGAGCCACGGGTAGCTTTCTGTTATATGGATACATTGTTTAATTGTTCAAAGTAGAAAAAACTGAAAAATTTGTTGTTTGACTGCTGGACTCGACGAGTCCCATGAGTGGACTCAACGAGTTGACTCACATGACCATGAAATTGACGAGTCTGTAGCCTGGCTCGACGAATTGGATCATTAGATGGCAGATTTTTCGAGTTTTTGGCTTGTTTTGGATTAGGATTATTACCACAAAATTTTTTGGCTCATAAAATTCTATTTTACTGATATGGTAACGATTGTCCCCATCTAATAACATGATGATTGTCAAATTCTAAGATAATTACTTGATTTAGTAAAAAACTAATTATTTGTAGAATTTGAAATTATCTAGCCATATGAATTGAATTAGTTCAAATTTGTAAAAGATAAAAGTATATGATTATTTTATTAGGTTACAATTTGAACTAAATGGATTTGAAGAGTTTCATAACTTGTCCTCAAGTTATGGAAGTTGGAAAGTCTCTTTTAATGACTAAAGAGAGTCATAAAACTTGCCATCAAGTTTTGGAACTCAAAAGTTGTAAGGAGTTACAAAACTTGCCATCAAGTTTGGAATTCAAGAGTTTTGAATTATGTTTTAGAATTTGAAAAGTTTAATTAAAAGGTTTTAATTTGTAATATTGAATTCTAAAACATCTAGTAATTGAAAGGTTTCAAAAGGATGCAACTCTTGGGTTCATAACTTAAAAAATTAATTAATTAGTTTTTAATTTTGAATTTTTTTATAACCTTGATGCCTTGAATAGTTCAATTACACCTTATGGACTTTATTAAATTGATTAAAGTATTTAATTAAGAGAGAATTAATAATTCCATAATTATATCGTTTAAGTTTAATTAAATTAAGAGTATAATTTATTAATAGATTAAACCACCAAGTATTTTAAATGTGTAAAATACATCCTTATACTATATAACATTAAAAGTTTAATATATTATATACGTATAAGTAAAAGGTCAGTCTTACCGTTAGTAGGCCTCATTCACGAAGTTGGTCTATAAGGGTGTTTAAGGAGGCGGCCTGTAAAATTACCGCCATTGGGTATCCATTCTTATCCATCGCACCCTTGACCAGTGGAGGGTTGTTAGCCGAACAGGTTTGACAGGACATTTAAATCTTCATTAAAAGAATGATGAAATATTAAGTAACTAAACCTTTTATAAATTCCCAATCTTAGTTACTTAGGAAAAATGTGAATTATATTCTAACCCATGAAATTGCACTTTGCACCTTATTAGTCGTTAGTGAAGCATGTGTGGTTAACCGACACACTAATATGGGACTAATGAAGGATGGCAATGGGTAGCTCGTAGTTTGTCATGTTGGATTAGATGTCTAAGCCCATAACTAGTATTGGTATGTATTCGAACCGATTTGGCATGATCCATTTGGGTAGCACTTCACCAGAACAATTGGATAGACAAAATGAGAAAAACGATACTAGTGATTTATATTAATGTATTATAAGTTCTAATATATTAATATGAAATCATTTTATTTAATTAGTATTGATCAAGAGTTAATTTAGAATTAATCTAGTGATCAAAAAGGAACTAATTAAATATGGACTCTTATATATATATATATATATATATATATATATATATATATATATATATATATATATATATATATATATATATATATATATATATATATATATATATATATATATATATGTGGTGGACCAAGTTCATTTAGGTTGGGCTAAGCATTCATGGATAGCCCATGGAGTGTTTAACCCATGGATCCTATGGAAATGAAAGGTCATGGGTATTAGGGTTTACATGAATGTAACCCTAATCCTCCACACTATATAAAGAGGTCCTTGGTTTAAGAAATTGGCGCTAGTACATAGAAATGAGGGCAATGCCGATTTCATAAGTGGAACCTAAGTATCCTTATTCTCTATTTATTCCAAGTTGGTTTTGGTGATTTGTGATTCCACTTGAGGCTTCCATACTATTGGCGCTAAGCTCTTAAAGTTCAAGAACTTCAGGCTTCATCAAAAGGTATGTCTTCTAACTTGTTTATATTACCCAAGTATCAATGATTGTGTGCTAGTTAGGGTAATACCTTGGAAAGTTCAAGTTTGCATGTATAATAGAGAAAACATATATCCAAGGCATTTAGGGTTGCATGTACACCATAAGAGTGTTAGAATGCTCAAAACCCTTCATTTCATAGATCAACGAAGCGTGTGTGGTTAACCGACACATTGATTAGGTGATAAATGACTTCGAGGGTACCAAGCTAATTCGCGTAATTATTCACACCTTGTTTGTGTTGGATTAGGTGTCTAAGTTCATAACTATTTCTGGAATGTACTTGAACCGGTTAGCATGGTCCATTTTGGGTTGCATGGCATTGCAACACTTGGATAGACTAAATGAGAGAAAGGACACTTATGGTTTATTAATATATTACAAGTTCTAATATATTAATAATAGTATTTAATTAGTATTGATCAAGAATTAATTTTGTGATCAAAAGGAGACTAATTAAATATATGGGGTTGATTGTGTAAATCATCCATTCTTTTATAGTGGGCTAATGATCCATGGTTTATTGTATTGGGATAAAACCCATAAGTTGCTCCATGGATAGTCCATGGAGGTTATAAACCCATGGATCATGGAATATGGAAAACCATGTCAATTAGGGTTTACATGTTGTAACCCTACTTGTGACACAACTACAAAAGCACCCAATGGATAGAAATATTGGCACTACTACTATGTGCAGAACAAGAGGGCTAGTCAATTTTGAGTGATAATGTACTTATCTTAAAGTTATTCCAAGAGTTATGGTGTTGTGTGAAACATTCGAGGCATCACACTTCAAGTGCTAGGCTCACAAAGTTCTCAAGGAATCCAAGCAACAAGAAATGTATGTTATTCTACTAGTTTTTATGTTTCAAAGTTCCCCATGCCATGCTAGTTAGGTTAAGAACCTTGGAAAATCAAATTTGCATGTATCTTAGTAAAACATATATACAAAGTTTCTAGGGTTGCATGTACACCTTAGGAGTGTTAGAATGCTCAAAAACTATCAGTGGTATAAGATCCTAGGCTTGTTTTCTTGATACTTGTTGCAAACTTTTTTTTTTCAAAACCAAGAATCTGTCCAGACTGGAAAATTCGACGCGTTCTGGCCAAGAACTCGACGATTTCAGGAGTTAATGCATGAACTCGACGAGTTTTTTTTTCGAGTTTGCGGATTTTCGACTTTAGTTGCTGGAAATGGACTAGAAACATTATCCTAAACTGTTTTGGTCTTATAAAACTTGTTTTAGATGGTGTAATGGTTATGCTAATCCATTTACAATGGCTATTATCAAAATTTCAAGTTTTGTAAGTGTTATTTATGATTCTTGAAGTTTTTGATATGAATGTTCATACACTTATGAGTTTAGAAGATCATAGGAATTATTTGCAAATAGTTGTTAGTTTAATTCTTGATCTTGATGTGTTTTAATGGAATCCAAAATTTGATCTCAAGTTATGGATTACCAAAGTCTTCCTTTCAAAGTCCATTAATGAACACATAGGTTACATAAAATGAAGAGTCTTTCATTATAATAAACCATTAACTCACAAGTTATGAAGTTGAAAGGTTTTGAAAGTTACAAAACTTACCCTCAAGTTTTGGAACATGTAAAGTCACTTTAAAAAACTTTAGTTCCAACCCCTAGAATTTTATAAGTTAAATTCAACACTTATACTTTATAATATTATAAGTTAATAATATATATATATATATATATATATATATATATATATATATGTGTGTGTGTGTGTGTGTGTGATGTGTACATAGCTTGTGGAGCCTATTTCAGGCATATAACTCAAATCACATGTAAATCCCCCGAAATGTATTGACATACGACATTTGACTGGACATTCAAGGGTAAAAAAACACTATTTCGGTATGAACCAGATATATAAGAACAATTTATTTTACCGTTAGTAGGCCTCATTCATGAAGCCGGTCTATAAGGGGGTGTATAAGGTTACTGCCTAAAAAATGGAAGTTTAATAGGTGTCCACTCTCACCCACCGCTTCCTTGACTGGTGTAGGGTCGTTAGCCGAACGGGTAGGACAAGGACTATAATTCTCCCTTCATTATAAGTATAATGATAAATATAAAGTAACTGAACCTTTTATAAATTCCCAATCTTAGTTACTTTACGAAAATGTGAATTTAGTGCTAACCTATGAAATTACACTTTACACTTTGCTTAAGTCGGTTGTGGAGCGCGTGTGGTTAACCGGCACACTAACCTGAATTTAATAAGGTAGGAAAAGGGTAAGCTAATGTTTATCATAGAATCGATGGAGCGTGTGTGGTTAACCGGCACATCGATTAAGTGATAAATATTCAGGGTACCAAGTATATTTGCATGGTTATTCACACCTTGTTTTGTGATCCTTGGCATCCCAGTCACAAAACTTGAGAGGGCACAATCGAGATTGAAACATGCCATTGAAAATTTCAATGAATCTCAAAAGATCTAGGAGTTTTAAATCCAATTAAAACCTAATAAATTATTTCGTTTGTCATGGTGGAAATTGGTGAATCGTCATTCGCCTACCTTCAAAATATTTTATAGCTTGGATTACGACATCCCTTTTCCAAGTTATAAAATATTTTGTTAGGTCCTAGCCTTAATATTTCATATTGGGTGTTCTTTTAAGGACTTAAATCAACTAACTTGAATTTCTGCAATTGTGATGTCTGGTTCAGACAAGTATGATCTTCCCAAATCTCTTGAAACAAGCTTTCCTAATGAAGATAATGTCCCATGGTCAGATCATGGAAATCACTTTTCTCTTCTCCTACCTCCTCCAATTATTCTCCCTAACCCACAAGTTCTTGAAAATTTCAAGGTCACTCAAGCCCTATTGGCAAGCAAAGTCTATGTGTGCTCACATCTTGGAGATAAAGTCACATATTAACAAGCCGGGAGAGTTGGGTGTCGAGGTCTTGAGGAAGTTGGTTGTTGACTAGGTTCTTCAATCACTTTCTAAGTCACATAGTGAGTTCTTTGAGGACTACTATGTAACAGACTATGACATGCCCCTTGATGATCTTACCTATTTGCTTGATGCAGCTGAATTAACAATGATTTGGAGCACCTGTAAAGCAAATCTGAATGGAAGATCAACTTCCTAAACTTCCATGGACATTGAAAATGGTAACATTGAATATCCAGAAAAGCTTTCTCTTCCCAATAGAAATGGATCGGTCATAGTCAACTCGGTTGACCAAATGGTAAAGAGAAAGGCTAAGTCCGAGATAGTCCCATGTACCATTACCAAAGAGTCCATATGTTTTCTATTGCCAAAGGAAGGGGTTGCGAAGCTGCCCTGGCTACCTAAAATATCTAAGAGAAGGAAGATTCAAAAAGTTTGACTCTGCTTCAGGTAAGTCCACTATTTATTTTTGTTAAGTTCCTAATTGATGATTCTTAATACAAAATGTGACTCGGTTACATTTTAATGATTGGCAAGATCAAGCAAAGGGAAGGAAACTTAAAGGAAGAGTATGTTGAATCTGATCGTGAAGATGGATTTCAATCGCCTGGTTCGAAGATCAAATTTTTGAGCTACTACTTAGGAGTTATGATAGATTGCTAGGAAATATGTAATAACATAGTTTTCATTTAAAGTTGCATTGTAAGGAAAAAGTTTTTTCCACATTTTAATATATAAATAAAATTTTGTTTTATTATATATCTCATTGCAATGGCATTTATGGAAAATTGATGTTTGTATGTTTCTAGCAATAATGGAAATATGAATTTGATTCTTTCATTTGTGGTAATGTCTAAATTTACCAAATAAGGAAAGATTCTCATCTCAAAGTTTTCAATTGGACCGCAACTTGGGACCATGCAAGTAGTATGATGAATGAGAATTTTCATCTTTGGAAAAATTAAGACTAATTCCTTGTTCACATGTATATATGAGTCAAGTGAAGGACTAACGGATCGAGTACACATTCTTGTGCACTGGTCAAGTCCACCACAAAAGATCGATAACACTATTCGTCATGATTCACTAAAGTTTAGTAAATATGGTTACACTTACAAGTTTAAGTATAATTCTAAAGCATTGGAAAAGTTTCTATGCAAGGTAGAACGAATGAGAAGAATCAAATTTGGCATAAAGATAAAAGTTTCTCAAATCTGAAAAGATGGAAGAGTACTTTGGTATCATGTTTTGTGGTCATCTTAATGATTAAGAAACCATATCACAATTGGCCTCTAAGGACGTCTTACTGCATTCCTATGCCTAAGAAGAGGAGTCATGATATGTTGAATTGGTTAAATCAAGAAGATGAGTCATACTTCGTTCCAAAACAATTCTTAGAGTCATACTCCAAGATTGTAACTTGAGTGACACATCTTAAAGAAGATTTATTAACACTTGTAAAATGTAAGAGTAAAATGTGTTCTACTCTTGTACATTTGAAATTGGTATGTTGTGAAGTTTTGGATAAAACAAAGACCAACTGAGGCCAATTGTGTGAAGTGTTTGTCTTGATAAGAATCCGCACTATCCCTTGAATATTTGTTTGTCAAGCAATGGTTCGTGGCAAGAGAGTCTTATATGTCAAGAGGACAGTGGGAGTATAAAAGATCTTGGATGAGGTTCAAGATCTAATCAACAATAAAACCTATAGTTTATCACTAGCACACTACTTGAGGTTTATAACATATCATGTGACATATTCCTATTTATGTGCCCATTCCAGTTAAAGTTGGCTTTGTATATGAGTTCTGAGAGTTCTCAATTGGTTGCATAACAACTTGGAAGTGATGGCAGGCCCTTGTGCTACCAGGTGGCAATAAGTTTAGAATGCGAAAGTTCAGTCCATAAGAGTTTGGATTTGTCACTAACCTTGTCTTGTGATTATGGTTTTGACTAATTCACATGGATAGGAACACATACACCATTGTGATATTTGCATTCTCAAAGTCGTTAGTGGAGCGTGTGTGGTTAACCGAGACACTAACATGGACTTGTGAGGAATGGCAAAGATCTAAACAATTGAGACTATGATTATGTCATCCCTTTTCATAGTTTTGAAATTGTTTAGACACAAATGTGTGCTATCTAAGGAAAGGTGTATGAGTTTGATAAAGTTTTTATCAAAGCATCTCGTATCGGAAGTCTAAACTTTGGTAAAAAAGTCAATAAAGTATTGATTTTTAAAAGTCCAACTTATTTCTACATGTCAAAGCTAGTGGGAGCATAAGTGTTATGCTGATAATTATCATGTTAGTGGGAGCATGATAATTTTGATAAGTATTTCAATTTAGCAATATTAATTATAAAAAACAAAAGTTTCAATTGGGAAAAGTTGTTTTGCTATAATTAAGGGAGAGGAAATTATACTTCATTTCAATTCTAAAAAGCCTAGATTGAGATTTTAATCATCTTTAGTCAAGGATATATATATATATATATATATATATATATATATATATATATATATATATATATATATATATATATATATATATCTTGGAATAGCTCAACTTAAGGAAATTCTATATATATTGCGTTCTCAAAATTCGATTATGATTACGGCATCCCTCTTCACAGTCGAATTATGAAAACATGGCAAATTAAAAATATATTGTAGCAAAAGACTGATCAAGGATCATGTCTTTATGTGAGACATCATGAATCCTGTCCCATATGCTTCAGGTATAGGATCGATTACATGTGCTATAATATTTATCATTTCTAAATTTTCCAAATACCTGGGGGCATTAAGAGGGGAAAAGGTCTAGAATTGGATATGATTAAAATGATTAAGCAATTATTGAGGACAATCTAAGGTTTACCAAAGATTGGTTGCTCAGGGACAGTTGGAAGTATAACGTTAATTTTGGAAGGGCCATATTGACATATTCTGAAAGGAGACAACTCTTGTTCAGAAGTGATAGTCAATATGGGAATATGGAAATGTCTCCATAGGTGGAAGTTATTCAATCTATGCAAGATTAGAAAACTTAATGCAAGAAGGATGTACAAAGCAATGTACTTTGAATATGAGACTTCGTTTCCATGGAGTTGATCTCCATTGGAATACTCTGTAATGACTGTTGAAAAGTCTTTGTGACTGTGTGCATAATCATTACAAGAGAATCAGTGCATATAAGTTTAAATCTAACAAATTTCGGTAAGTGGTAGGAATTTGTAATTCTTACATTTAGGATAAGGATTTAGGATTGTGGAATTAGAATCTTTGGAATTATGTTCAATCGATCTATTTGAAAAAGTAAATATCATAGACAAACTTAGTGTGCATACTTGGTGTATGGCATAACTAATGTTTGGACAAACATAGTGTGCATACTTGGTGTATGGCATGACTATTGTTTGGATAAACATAGTGTGCATGCTTAGAGCATGGAATGACTATTGTTTTAATTCAAGTATAAATTTGATTAGTTGAAACATTATACAATGAATAATGTGTAATCAATATGGTGATAAACAAAAGGTGTTCTATTTATATTCATAAGTTCTGAGACCATATTGGATTCGATTATTCTTGTGTTTCACTTTGCATGTTTTGACTTCCAGAATAACTAGGTCATTCTTCCTGAATGACCAAGTTATTCAAACCATCCACAGTCGGTCATATGTTGTAAGTGGGTATGAATCAAGACTGTCATGAAGTTGGCTTTTAGATGTCTAAGGTGTTGGACATAGCAAGAGTTACTACAACACTCATGAGTGCTCATAAGTTATGAGTATTGGATTCAACCCACGCTCACTTATATCACTTCATGGTATTTATCTCGAGTGATCGTGAGACGGTAATATCATATAAGTCTTCAAACCTAGAGATATGAGTTGTTGACTATGAGTTGGTTAATTGTACGGAAACGCATTGGTAGCTCGATGTTATAAAACGTGCCTTTGTGTATAATCCAACAAGTAGTAGAACAAGCATATGAGTCAAAGTTTATCTGTTACTTCTTGGATTAGAAGCGATATATGGGCTCCTCGACGAAGAACTAAATTGATGTGCTCGATTAAGTTCTATGTCAAACATATTGGAAATCGGGAAACAAACAGCTGGACAATAAGTAAGACATTGTTCCATGTATTTGTCCAGCTGATATCTAGAATAGAGGATTATATGATCACTTATCTTAAATGGTATATCATCATCATCTCAGTTCCGTGAGACCTTGAATGAGCTATGATTGTTGATCGGTTCCTGAAGTCATTCTTGCAGTTATAGTTATTAGACTTATCCAAGTAGGAGACTGTTGGATTAGGTGTCTAAGTTCATAACTATTTCTGGAATGTACTTGACCTGGTTAGCATGGTCCATTTTGGGTTGCATGGCATTGCAACACTTGGATATACTAAATGAGAGAAAGGACACTTATGGTTTATTAATATATTATAAGTTCTAATATATTAATAATAGTATTTAATTAGTATTGATCAATAATTAATTTAGAAATAATTTGGTAATCAAAAGGAGACTAATTAAATATATGGGGTTGATTGTGTAAATCATCCATTCTTTTATAGTGGGCTAATGATCCATGGTTTATTGAATTAGGCTAAAACCCATAAGGTGCTCCATGGATAGTCCATGGAGGTTATAAACCCATGGATCATGGAATATGGAAAGCCATGTCAATTAGGGTTTACATTTTGCAACCCTAATTTTGACACAACAATAAAAGGACCCCGTGGCTAGCAAAATTGGCACTACTACTATGTGCAGAACAAGAGGGCTAGCCGATTTTGAGTGATAGTGTACTTCTCTCAAAGTTATTCCAAGATTTATGGTGTTGTGTGAAACATTTGAGGCATCACGCTTGAGGTGCTAGGCTCACAAGGTTCTCAAGGAATCCAAGCAACAAGAAAGGTATGTTCTTCTACTATCTTTTATGTTTCAAAGATCCCCATGCCATGTTAGTTAGGTTAAGAACCTTGGAAAATCAAATTTGCATGTATCTTAGTAAAACATAGATCCAAGGTTTCTAGGGTTGCATGTGTTGGATTAGTGTCTAAGTCCATAACTATTTTGGTATGTACTTGACCCGATTATGAGCATGGTCCTTTTGGGTTGCCTTCACCATAGCAATATGTGGGATGGATTAAGGAGAGAGAGGTTTAAATATGATTTATTAATATATTATGAGAATAATATATTAAAGGAGAAATCATATTGTTTAATTAATATTAGTCAAGAATTAATTAAGAATTAATTTTGTGGCTAAAAGAGATTAATTAAACTTAGGGGACTGGACTGCAATTATTGGATAATTGAGTTATTGGGCTAAGGAATGCTAAAGGAACAAGGGGTGAACGAAATTATGATGGAAGCCCATCATATTTTCGTCCATAGCCTTATCCAGAAGGTTCCATGGGCTGCTTAGAGTTTAAACTGTCCATTAGGGTTTTGACTGAAACCCTAGCAGCCCACACAAGTATATAAAGGACCCCTTAGGCTCCAAAAACGTGGACAACTGATTCTCTAGGGTTTCTAGTCGTTTTTGGGTAGCCTCTCTTCTTCTCCTCTTCATCCAAGTTGCATAAGGTGTTTGTGACTCCATTAGAGGTGCAACACTTGAGGCACTAAGCTTTTGAAGCCAATTCAAGCAAGGAATTGATTGTTATTGCTATATAATAATCAAAGGTAATTCTATAAACCCTAATTCAGTTTATAATATGTTAGATCTAAGTTTATTAGTCTTGGATTCAAAGCATGTACAATAGAGAAACCTAGATCCAAGCATTAGGGTTTGTATGAGCACATAGGATTGTTCTTATGCCTAAAACCCATCAGTGGTATTAGAGCCCTGATTGGTTTCAGTTGTATGTGATGCTTAACTGTTTTGTTTGCTGAAAAAAAAGATTTTTGGCCTCTGCCCGACCTGACTCGGCGAGTCAGTGAATGAACTCGGCGAGTCTGTCCCTTACTCGGCGAGTCCAGTCCCTGACTCGGCGAGTCCAGTCCCTGACTCGGCGAGTCCAGGGGTCAGACAGAGGGAATATCAGGATTACTTGCAGTTTTGCTGAAGGATTAATACCAAAAACGTATTTTGATGATAAAATCCGATTTTTATTATATTTGGGTGATTATCCTTCATAAAACAAAAGATAATTTCAAATCTTTTAAATAATAGTTTCTTTATATGATAAATATGGATTATTTAATTTTTGGTAATTATCTTATGAATAAAATGAGACTAGGTCAAATATAGATAATCACCAAATTAATTGTTTAATTTATGTTATTTGTTATTTGATCCCTTATGTTTTGAAATGTTTCAAAACTTGCCCTCAAGTTTTGGAATTTAAAATTTGATTAAAAGTTTAATTTTGAAATGTTAAATTTTAAAACCCTAGTAATTTGAAAAGTTCAAATCACACCCTTATGGTTTTATTAATTAATTAAAGTGTATAATTAAAAGTGATTTAATAAACCCATAAATTTTTTGTTTACATTTAATTAAATCAAAAGTATAATTTTACTAAATTAAACCACCGAGTATTTTAAAGGTGTAAAATACACCCTATACTATATATAACATTAAAAGTCTAATATTATATATATGTATGAGTAAATAGTCAGTCTTACCGTTAGTAGGCCTCATTCACGAAGCTGGTCTATAAGGGGTGTTTAAGGAAATTGCCTATAAAATGGCGATTGAATGGGTATCCACTCTTACCCACCGCACTCTTGACTAGTGGAGGGTCGTTAGCCGAACGGGTAGGATAGGACAGAAACCTTTCATTGTAAGTATAATGAAGTACAAAGTAACTAAATGCTTTTTCAAATTCCCAAATCATAGTTACTTTAGGAAAAATGTGAAATTGTATGCTAACCCATGGAATTACACTTCGTACCCTTGTCAAACGTTAGTGGAGCGTGTGTGGTTAACCGACACACTAATTTGGGGATGACATTGGTGGCAAAGGGTGGCTCGATGCTTATCATAGATCAATGGAGCGTGTGTGGCTAACCGGCACATTGATTAGGTGATAGTAGCATTGAGTGCACCACATGATTCGTATGGTTATTCACACCTTATTTGTGATCCTCGGCATCCCAGTCACAAATAGTAGGGCATAATCGAGATTAAACGTGCCATTGAAAAGTTCAATGAATCTCAAAAGATCTAGGAGTTTCAATTCATTTAAAACTTAAACTTCTTTTTCGTTTTTCATGGTGGAAATTGGTAAATCGTCATTTACCTACCTTCAAATATTCTGCAACTAGATTACGACATCACTCTTCTAGGTTGTAGAGTATTGTGTTGGATCCTAGCTTGATGTTTCAGTTGGGTGTTGCATCAAGAATTCTAATCAACGTAACTTGAATTTTCTCCCGTTTTGTAGATGTCTGACTCTAACCGTGGTATTCCCAAATCCCAAGGAAAAAGTGTTCTTAATGAAGGTGAAAGCTTGATTCAAAGTGAGAGATCAATGTGGACTAGCTTGATTTCACTTCCTCCTCTTCCTCCCGTTGTTCTCCCTAACCCAGATGATCGAAGATTTGAAAAGTTCAAGGTCACTGAATCCCTATTGGCAATGGAACATCAAGATGGTAAACCCGTGTGTGCTCACATCCTAGGGATGAAATCACACATTGATAGGTTGATTATGTTTTGTGCGTCTATCTCCAATAAGTTGGCTGTGGACTGGGTCCTTCAGTCACTCCCTGAATCATATGATGAGTTCATAAGAGAGTATTATATGATGAAGCTTGATACAACCGTCATTGACTTGACTTACATGCTTGTTGCTGCTGAATCAGAAATGATTTGGCGAAGTAATGGAGCATATTTGTCTAATAATTCAACCAACCATGCTTCCATGGACACCACCTATTCCTGCTGCCAAGGAAAGCGGCAATGGATACGAAGCTGCCCGAAGGACCTGAAGAATCTAAGAGATGGGAGAGTCGATAAGTATGACTCTACTTCAGGTATAAAATCCACTATCTAACTCCATTTAAATTCCTATTCTTTATTCATAATGTGATAAGATTACATTTGCATGTTTTGCAGGATTAGAAAAAAGAGAGGAAGTTTGATGGAAGAGCAAGATGAGTCTGATCACGAAGAAATGGATTTCGATCGCATGAATTCGAAGATCAGATTTTGAGCTTAGGAAGTTATGATAGATTTGTTAGGAGTATATGATTACATAGTTTTTCATTTGAATTTTGCATTGTAAGGACATGTTTTCCGCTGTTTTATGAATAAAATAAATTTTGTTTTTTATCTTATTTGTTTATCTTTGCAATGAAATATATGAAAAATTGATGTTTGTGTACTTCTATTATTAGCAAAATGGATTTGATTCTTAATTATGTTATTTGTGGAAATGTCAAAATTTTACCAAATAAGGAGAGTTTCTCATCACCCAAGTTTCAATTGGACAGAATCTTGGAATCATGCAATGTGTATTGTATGATGAATGAAAAACTTTCACAATTGGGAAACTTAGGCTAATTCTTTGGCAAAGTGTCAATTGAAGGACTAGGAGATCAAGTACACTAGGTTGTGCGTTGATCAAGTCCACCACAAGAGTGACAAAGTTATTCGTCATGATTTACTAAAGTTTAGTAAATATGATTATATTTATAAGATTAAGTGTAATTCTGAGTTGATTGAAAAAGTTTCAATGAATAGCAGAACGAATAAAGAAGAATCAAGTAGGCAGAGAGATAAAAGTTTCTCTTTTCTAAGAAGAAGGGAGAGTACCTTTTATTGTGTTTTATGATAAGTCTTAAAGATTAAGAACCATGTCTCAATAGATCCTCTAATTGAGTCTTAGTGCAATTGCATGTCTGAAAAGAGGAATCGAGTATTGTAGAAATGGTTAAATCAATAAGTCAATCATACTTCGTTCCAATATCAAGTCTTAGAGTCAAGATTGTGACAAGTTTTAAGTAGGTTTATAACACTCATCAAATGTGGAATTTAGAAAAAGGTTTCCTTATTCTTGCACATTTGAAATTGGTAAGTTGTAAGACAAAGACCAACTAGGACCAATTATGTGAAGTGTTTTGTCTTGATAAGAACTACATTAACTCTTGAGTATTTGCTTTGTCAAGAAATGTTTCGTGACAAGAGAATCTTATATGTCAAAGATTCAGTGGGAGTCTTAATGGCCTTGAAAGGTTTCAAGAACTAATCAAGAATAAACCTTATCGATCATCACTAGCACACGACTTGAGGTTTACAACCTATCGTGCTGACATTATTTTGTTTCTGTGCCATTCCAATTGAGTTAATTGTGTATGCGAGTTCTATGAGTTCTCATTTGAATGCATACTAGAGCCTTAGTCGATGGAAAGTACATTGATATGTAAGGACAAGTTACTAAACTACTTGGAAGCCATGGTGGGCACTCGTTTTACCATAGGGCAATAAATCAAGATTAAGAAAGTTCAGTCCATATAAGTATGGATTTGTCGCAAACCTTGGTTTTGGAAAATTCACATGGATAGGAACTCATACACCGTAAAATCTAAGTGTCATAAGATTCCCTCCTTCATGAAAATGACTATGAGGAAATGCTTTCACTGAGAGAAATTTTAAGAAGATAGCGATCGTGAAAATTGTATTCTCAAATTCGATTATGGTTATGGCATCCGTTTCCATAGTTCGAATTGTGAGATTTGGCAATTAGTTTCAACATTTGGAACTTAGTAACCTAAGCTCTGAATTGTTTAAACACACATATGAGCTATCTAAGGCAAAGGTGTATAAGTTTAAGAAGCTTAGATAAAGGCTTATCGAAGCATCTGGTATTAGAAATATGAATTTCAGAAATTCAATAGGCATTGTTTTCTGGAAGTTCATTTGTTTTCTGAATACATGTCAAAGATAGTGGGAGCATAAATGTTATGTTTATATGATAATCATCAGGATAGTGGGAGCATAAATGTTATGCTTGTATGATTATTATGGCGAGTATTACAAGTTAGCAATATTAATTATAGAAAAAACAAAGGTTCCATTTGCAGAGTTGCATGGGTTGAAAAGTTGTTTTGCTATAATTAAGGGAGAGAATATTATACTTCGTTTCAAAATCTAAAGCTTAGGTTGAGAAATTTTAATATTTTCAGTCAAAGGATACATTGTGTGTTCTTAAAATTCGATTATGATTACGGCATCCCTCTTCATAGTTCGAATTGTGAGAACATGACACATAAAATATTATGGCAAAGGATTGGTAAAGTATCATATTTTTATGTAAGACATTATGCATCGTGTCCCATACACTTCGGGTATAGGATCGATTGCAAATGCTATAATATTTACCATTCTAAATTTTTTTTTCAAATGTCTAGCGCATTAAGAGGGAAAAAGGACTAGAATTGGTTTTGACTAAAATAATTAAACAACTATCAAAGGACGATCCAAAGTTCGCTGAGGATTGGTTGCTTGTGAGTAGTTGGGAGTATGGTATTGGATGGACCATATCGACATTATTATGAATAGATAAGATTCTAGTAAGAATGAGTTGTCATATGGCAAATGTGGAAATGTTTCCATATTGGGAGTTGGATATTGAGAGTCTATGCCTAGATAGAAACTTTTATGCAAGAAGGATGTTCAAATGAATGTACTTTGAATGTGAGACTTCACGTCTATGGAATTGTCTTGTAACAATTTCCGATAGAGTACTTTGTAATTTCATTGGTCAAGTCGTGGTGACTTTTGTGCTATGACTTTACGAAAGGATCGTTGCGTAAAATGTTAGAATCTAGCATATTCTAATAGTAGCAAAGAACCTTGTGTTCTTACACTAATGATAAGGATTGGGAATTGTGAAATAAGCATCATTAAAAAGGTTTTTAAATTGATCCATTTCACAAAGTAAGGACCATAGGAAACATAGTGTGCATGCTTTATGCATGGGATAGCTATTGTTGTAATTCGAGTAATAAGTTGATTTCTGAAATAGTAAATGATAATAATGAGTAATCAATATGGTGGTTAAATAGAAGTGTTTTATTTACTCTCACACGGTTGAGGCCATATAGGATTAAGTATTAATGTTATGTTTCAATTTGCATGTTTTGACTTCCAGAATAACTAGGTTGTTCAAACATCCACAGTTGGTCATACGTTGGGAGTAGGTATGAAGGAAGACTGTCATGAATCTGTCTGTAGATTGTCTGAAGTGTTTAGACATGGCGCAAGTTTGCTGCAGAATTCATGAGTGCTTTGATAAAATTAGAGTATTGGATTAAACCCACGCTCACTTGGATCACTTCATGGTTTTATCACGAGTGATTAGTGAGACGATAATATTGTATATTCTTAAAACCGAGGCGTGTGAGTTGTTATTTGTTGGTTGGTTGCACATTGATAATAAGTAAACGCACCAGTAACTTGGTGTTATAAAACTTATTGTAATGTATGATTCGATCAGTAAATGCAAGCGAGCATTTGAGTCGAAGTTTATTCATTCCTTTTACCCAAAGTGGGATAAAAGCGATATCTGTGGGCCTCTCGATGATTTAGTGATGACACCTAAGCGCTTGGCCAAGCCAGGACTAAGTTGATGTGTTCAATTGTAGTCTGTTGTCAGTTGTCATAAATCGGAAGTCGGGAAACAGTATAGAGAGAATGATTGAAATTCATGTCTTTTGTCTATACGATATCTTGATAATGGAGGAATATATAATCCCTTATCTAGAGGACACGCTATCTGATAAGATCAGAGTTGACAGCGGCTTTTGAAAGCTACGATTGCTGATCAGGTTCTGAAGTCATACGGAAAATAGTTATTAGACTTATCCAAGTGGGAGACTGTTGGATTAGTGTCTAAGTCCATAACTATTTTGGTATGTACTTGACCCGATTATGAGCATGGTCCTTTTGGGTTGCCTTCACCATAGCAATATGTAGGATGGATTAAGGAGAGAGAGGTTTAAATATGATATATTAATATATTATGAGAATAATATATTAAAGGAGAAATCATATTGTTTAATTAATATTAGTCAAGAATTAATTAAGAGTTAATTTTGTGGCTAAAAGAGATTAATTAAACTTAGGGGACTGGACTGCAATTATTGGATAATTGAGTTATTGGGCTAAGGAATGCTAAAGGAACAAGGGGTGAACGAAATTATGATGGAAGCCCATCATTTTTTCGTCCATAGCCTTATCCAGAAGGTTCCATGGGCTGCTTAGTGTTTAAACTGTCCATTAGGGTTTTGACTGAAACCCTAGCAGCCCACACAAGTATATAAAGGACCCCTTAGGCTCCAAAAACGTGGACAACTGATTCTCTAGGGTTTCTAGTCATTTTTGGGCAGCCTCTCTTCTTCTCCTCTTCATCCAAGTTGCATAAGGTGTTTGTGACTCCATTAGAGGTGCAGCACTTGAGGCACTAAGCTTTTGAAGCCAATTCAAGAAAGGAATTGATTGTTATTGCTATATAATAATCAAAGGTAATTCTATAAACCCTAATTCAGTTTATAATATGTTAGATCTAAGTTTATTAGTCTTGGATTCAAAGCATGTACAATAGAGAAACCTAGATCCAAGCATTAGGGTTTGTATGAGCACATAGGATTGTTCTTATGCCTAAAACCCATCAGCATGTACACATTAGGAGTGTTAGAATGCTCAAAACCCTTCAGTTTGTGATCCTCAGCATCCCAGTCACAAACATGAAGGGCATAATCGAGATTAAACATGCTATTGAAAAAGTTTAATGAATCTCTAAGAATCTAGGAATTTCAATTTATTTAAAACCTAATGCTATTTTTCGTTTTTCATGGTGGAAATTGGTAAATCGTCATTTACCTACCTTCAAATATTTTATAATTGGTTTACAGCATCCATCTTCCGAATTGTAGAATATTGTGTTAATATCTCATTTGGGTGTTATATTAAGGACTAAAATCAATTAACTTGAATTTCTCCCTGTAGATGTCTAGTTCTGACAACTATGGTCTTCCCGAATGTAATGGAAAAAAGCTTTCCTCATGAAGATTATGTTCCCAGAAATCATACATCACTTCCTCCACCTCCTCCAATAATTCTCCCTGACCCACATGTTCGTCGACTTAAAAAGTTCAAGGTCACTCAAACCCTATTGGCTAGCAAACACCAAGATGGAAGGTATGTGTCTACACATGTCTTGGAGATGAAGTCACACATTGACAGACTGGAAATGTTAGGAGTCGTTATGTCAAGGAAGTTGGCTGTTGACTTCATTCTTCAATCACTTCCCGAGTCGTATGGTTAGTTCATTAAAGACTACTATATGACAGATCATGACGTGACCCTTATTGATCTTACCTATTTGCTAATTGTTGCTGAATCAGCAATGATTTGGTGCACTGGTAAAGCAAACTTGATTGGATGATCTACTTCCCAAACTTCCATGGATATTGACAATGGAAACATTGGAAGTCCAGAAAAGAATGGAATGGGAAAGATTAAGTCTGAGATTGTCCCGTGTGCCATTCTGAAAGAGTCTGTTTGCTTCTATTGCAAAAAGAAGGGGCATTGGTTGCGAAGCTGCCTTATCTACCTGAAGGATCATAGGGATGGTAAAGTCAGAGTGTATAACTCTGCTTTAGGTAAGTCTACTCTCTAACTCTATTAAGTTCCCATTTGTTGATTCTTAATAAATGATGTGATAAGATTACATTTTGATGTTTTTGATGAGTTGAAAAACTCTTAGATCGGTTAGATCTTTAACAGGTTAATCAATAAAACAAAAAAACACAATAAACATGATATAGAATCAAGTAATGCTTAATGATTCAAATGTAGTCACGCCTCAGCAGAGCTCGACAAAGAACTTCCACTGTAGAGGCGAGCTAGGGTTTGTAGTAAAATACCAGGAATAATAAATGAAAAGCGATCATGAACAAGGATGCATGCACGCACCTTAAATAATAAACCCTAATAAAACAAACACGGTTGGACAGGCTCAAACCGGATAACAAAATAAGGCTAAGGACCAAGCCTAAAGACCCAACAATCTCCCCCTTTGCGTCAGTTGGGGCGAAACTTCACTTCGGTGGAGGTTGAGGAGTTCGCTTCATAACCTTGAACAATATTGGAATAATGGCAAGAAGAGTCTGTCTGAAAGCCATATACCACCGAAGCATGTCGGAGAACAGCTTCTTGTCTGCCTCACTGTTTTGATCACACCCATGGATAAGTTCAAGAATGTGCTCCAAGCAAGAATTAGAGAACAGATGTTTGCCAGCCAGAGCAAATAGGCACCTTTGACCTTCACCTCTAAGAAACTTAATAGTGTGAGACTGAGAATCAGTTTTACCCTTCACCATCAGCTTGGTGTCACCTGCCTTCCCGACTGGCTTGATCAAGGGCCTCTTGCGAATAGCAACAACAATCTCCTGATCCATATTTGCCACTTTATGAATGTAACATACTAGCATACGCTTGATGTGATCAATGATTGGCTCATATTTGTTCTGATTGGGGAGAAGGATGTTGATCAGGAGAATCCCATCGTGTGGATTCAGATTTGGCAAATCTGCAAGCGAGAGCGTATGGACCGAACCATCTGATCCTCTGGTCACTTTAAACTTGACATTAATAAACTTTCCAGCAACAGTAGGTTTCAGCACCTTGACAGTTGTGACCTTTTTGTTACTCCAGGTTAGGTACTGAGGTTGAGAGAATTCATGATAATATTCAAGCAAGTCTTGATCAATCTTTGGGTCAGGAGAAGGAATCGCCACTGTAGGCTCAAAGCAGTGAAAGATGAATGCCTTACGAGTGATTGGCATATCAAATTGAGAATCCTTAGAATTCTCGACATTGAAGGAAAGAACAGGTTCTAGCCAGTGTGAACTTGGAGCTTCAATAACTTCCCTTTGAAGCCTTTCCAACGTCCACAGAGGAAACTTTAATTTCCTCTGATTAAGCAGATTCGCTTCCCTCTTTTCATTCTCCTTATTAATTGCTTCAGAATCTTTATCTTTATTCTCCTGAGCAGAGGGCTTGGCTTTGAGAGGACTTGGTTTAGGAACCGATTCTTCAGTAGCATCAGCATCATCCTTATCATCATTGTCATCAACAATTCCTTTTCCTTTATCCTGCACACCCGAACCCGAAGCTTCTTTCCCTTTCAGTTCAGTAACCACTTTCGGTTGTTGTGGTTTCGGGTGTTGAGGTTTCGGTGGATGGGATGAAGTCTTTGTTTCTTCTCCCCCTTGTTGCGGAGGGACAACGGACTCGGGAACACCCTCTATCCGGCTTAAAATGTCAAGAGCAGGCCGTAATTTCTCAGCTAAATGACGCCTAACAAATATGGTAAGGACCGAATCATAGGCTTCGGGATGATGGAGAAGAATGGAGTGAACATCACCAACATAGCTTTTTACCACAGACCGCTCTGAACGCAGTGCTTCAAGTTCATTGTTCGCTTGATTGAGCTTGAGAGTCTGGGTTTTGAGTTGAGTGGTCTTTAGAGCAAGTTCATCCATCACCCTGATTTCCAAGGCAAGATCAACCTCAAGTTGATTTAAACGTTCAGAGACATATGCATGATGTTTAATGTGATCAGAAGTGAGGTTCTTGCGAAACACCTCAAAAAGCTCTTTTTGTTGTTGAAGAGATTGAGTAAGGGTCTAAACAGAGGCATTGACAGTGTTGGCATTTTGAGCTGCAACACTTTGTAAAGACTCAAGAAAAATATTTGCATTAGAAATTAGTTTATCGACTTTTTGTCGCTTCCGTGCAAATTTTTGTTGAAGCATCAATAGTTGAAGTGGCTGTGGTGATTGAAGCTTCGTGTTCTTTAACCCAGGAGGCCATCAAGTCTTTTAGGACAGACTCAGAAGAGGAATCCCGAGTAGACGAGGAGGCCATAAGCTTATCTAGCTTCTCATTCAGCTCCTTGAGATGGCGTTTGGTGACATGGGCGTCTTCATCATTGTCGCTTTGCACCCTATAAGGAATATAGTAGAAGGTTTCGAAATCAACATCTTCACCACCAAGAAATGTATGGGTCTCTGTCGATTGGTGTCACACCCCAAAACCAAGAACGGAGGAAACGTTCTGGGGCGGAGGACGTCATGTATAGTATGATAACTATGCAAAGTAGTAAATAAGCAACAACATCATCCATTGCATTAATAGTATAATTTCATACAAGTGTGTTCTTTAATAGTAATATAGCACCAAAAAGAATAATCAAAATAAAAGACGAGTCTTGACGATGCTCCGTCTTCTCAAAACCTGGTCATCGGTAACTGTCTATTGGTGACCTGAGAATACAAGTTATTTTGAAAGCGTAGATCAACATTAAAGCTGGTGAGTTCATAAGTATTTAGTGTCAATGTCTGTATAAGTTTGATGAAAATGTTTGTATTTGAACAATGTAAATATTTGTATATGTTTGAAAAATCCTAGAAAATCCTATATTTTCTACTAGTATAAAAAGTAGTCTTCTACCAAGACCCGACTATTTTGTATGTTTGTTTCTTTGTAAAAGTGAATGCTTTTCCCAAGTATGACTATCATTACCAAAATATAGTTTTATATTACCCTTTATGTGAGAAGATCACAATTTGAATATAATGGGAAAATGTATATGTGTGCTGTAGTATTATTTGTATTAATCACTGAAGTAATAACTACCTTAAAATCAGTGGTTTAATTAAGGCAAAATGTGATATGATTGTTACCATACTAATCTGACTATAACACGACGATGAAAGACGTCGGAAGAAATGACATTTGGCACCCGAAGACATGCAACTCCCACTGTAGCGAACAACAAAGGTGTAGGATAGTCAATCCAGTATAGATCTATACGCAAACTCACGCTCTCCCTCCAGGAGATTCTGGTTACAAAACGAGACATAACGAAATGGTCGATGTGTCCCGATGTAGTATCTCACATTATGTTATCTCAGAATCTTGTTATAGTATACTTGTTATAGTAATAGTATTCTATGTATAGTATTCTCTGTTATAGTATTCTCTGACTAGTATTCTCTGTTATAGCATTCTCTGTTATAGTATTCTCTGTTATAGTACTTGTATATGATAGTATTCTCCTAAACTATACCTATTATAGTTTACTAGTATGTTATGTATATGAATAGATGAATGTATACCCTTGCTACCCAAAGGTACTGAACCGATTGAATAGAACTTTTGTGTCTACATATGTATACATAATATATATATCTAATATTTAGAAGACCTTCGGACAACTGACCGATACCCTAAGTCCACATCCAAACAAGGAAAAGGAAATAAAGCGAGCTAGCAGTCCTAAGTCCTTTAAACATTATGTATATAACTATACATATATATACATGCTTTTGACAGTATATATAAGTTGAAAAGAGGTTTTGTAATACATTTAAAGATTTTTTAACAATAAATAAATAATGACTTGATGTCAGTTTATAAAACGATTTAAAAGTAGTTTATTTTGAAACACAATTTGAAGTATATGAAATCCTTGTCTGAAACATAGTTATAAATCACATGTGATTGATCTTACAACTAGCATGTTTTCTACTTGTATTCCCCCCCTATAAAAGCATTTAAAATCATTTAAAAGATAAGTTTAAGGGGTATGAACTCACCTGAAATGAGTGATGTGATAGTAGGATCGATAAAGGATGCTAAGTGTCAAGTGAGGACTTGAACACACACAATGATCCTAGTTAACAAATAATAAAACATATATGTATCTAATTAGTCAATTAACAACTAATTAATCAAGTTAAAACACCCTAGGCCATGGAAACACTTTGATTCAAGTGTTATAGGTACCAAAGGGTTGCATCTAAAGGTTGTATGGCATGGCATTGGAGTTTATGGCCCAAGGACCACTCCTTAAGGAGTTTACGGCCCAAGGTGACTTCCCCCATGAGTTTACGGCTGTAAACTCATGGTACTAAGTGCGATCTGGTAATTTAAGGTCTTATAAGTCAAGAGTATGCATTCTATGATCAAGTCCAAGCCTTTGGAAGCATTAGGGGCACAATATAACCACTTATAGAGTTTACGGCCTAAGGACCACTTCCTTATGTGATTATGGCCATAAAGTATTATGGGGACATGTTTTCTTTGATGTTTAAGGTCCTAAACACTTCAAGGAAGGATCAAGACTAGCATCCAAGGCTTAGGAAGGGACTAGGGTTCATTTAACCCCACTTATAAGGGTTTACGGCCCAAGAACATACCTTGGCCGTAAACACATTTGATCATGTGTTTCTTGATGTTTTATAAGTGTAAAAAAGTTCAATATAAGCACACAAGAAGCTAGGTTAAGTGTACTTACAAGATAGTAGCTTGATTTGGTGTTTAAGGTCCAAGAACACTAGTGTGTGTTCTTGTTGTTCTTGGTGTTTTGAAGAACACTTGAAGATCTAAGTGAAAATCAAGAATGAATGGATGAAATGATGTATAAACACTAGATGATTGGTTATAACATCAAATAAAGATAAGAAGTACTTATGTTTTCGGAAGATCGGGTGAAGAACGGGATGCTACTTAAGAGAGAATGCTAAGTGTTCTTGAGTTTGGAGCTAGAAATGAAGGAAATGAGGAGTAAACTCATGCCTAAGGTATGAGTTTGCGGCATTATGGGAGTTCACGGCCCAAACTCCCTTTGTTTGGCCGTGAACACCTAACTAAGGCGTTGGATGTTCCATTGTTACCCTGATATCCTAGAAATTACTTCCTTTTATCCGTTCGTTTCAAGAATAATTATTAAAAATACTCAAACGGACTTTAAATTGGCTAAAATTTAGCAGAAAAGTATTTAACTTTTAGTTGAAGTTCTGGACTGTAGGGTTAGTACGAATGAAAATATCGGGTTGTCACATCATCCCTCCGTTAGAGGGAATTTTGTCCCGAAATTAGAGTTTAAGCAAATAAGTAGTTACAAATAACTAAGTAAAGAGATGAGGATATTTCAATTTCATTTGATCCTCACGCTCCGATGTGAATTCAGGTCCTCGCTTGGTGTTCCAGCGAACCTTCACAATAGGGATACGACTTTGTTTCGTTTTCTTGACCTCTCGGTCCATGATCTCTACAGTTTCTTCCACGAAGTTGAGGCTCTCGTTGATCTCGATCTCGTCGAGTGGGATTACAAGAGTCTCGTCGGATAGACACTTTTTCAAGTTCAAGATGTGGAAAGTAGGATGTACGTTACTGAGTTCTCACGGTAAATTGAGTTTGTAAGCTACAGGGCCGATTCTAGCAAGAATCTCGAAAGGCCCTACGTATCTTGGATTTAGCTTTCCACGCTTTCCAAAGCGTATCAAGCCCTTCCAGGGTGAGACTTTCAAAAGGACTTGGTCTCCCATCTGAAATTCTAAAGGATCTGAACGAACGATCTTCTCTGTCGTTTCCCATATGATTTCAAAAGGACTTGGTCTCTAGAGGCTTTCAATCGTTCACGGATCTGAACGATCTTCTCTGTCGTTTCCCATATGATTTTCGGACCCGTGAGAGTGCTGTCAGGAATTCATCATTTAGCTAACTGGGTGTCACCCACCTCAGCGTAGAACAGAGGGGATATGCACATTCGGCCATAGAGGGCTTCAAATGGAGCAACCTTTATGCTCGTGTCGTAATTGTTGTTGTAGGAAAATTCGAAAAGGGGTAAATGAGTATCCCATGCCTTCCCAAAGTCGATCACACAGGCTCTAAGCATATCTTCCAAGGTTTGGATAGTTCTCTCACTTTGTCTGTCGGTCTGTGGATGGTAGGCTGTACTCATGTCCAGCCTCGTTCCAAGGGAACTTTGTAGCGACTGTCATAACCTCGAAGTGAATCTACTGTCTCTATCGGAGATAATGGATATGGGAACACCATGCAGTCGTACAATCTCCCTAATGTATCTTCTTGTTAGTTTCTCCATCTTGTCAGTCTCTTTGATTGGTAGGAAATGCGCGGATTTGGTCAATCTGTCGACGATGACCCAAATGGTATTAAGTCCACCCGTTATCTTGGGCAGCTTGGTTATGAAGTCCATAGTAATCAGCTCCCATTTCCATTCTAGTATTTCCAGTTGCTAAAGTAAACCTGATGGTTTCTGGCATTCGACCTTAACTTTTGTGCAAGTAAGGCATTTACTCACAAAGGTAGCAATCTCTGCTTTCAGGTTAGGCCACCAGTATAAATCTTTAAGATCCAGATACATCTTATCTAAACCTGGGTGAACGGAATATCACGTGTTGTGTGCCTCGGTCATGACCACGTCTCTGAAGCCACCGTGTTTCGGTGTCCAGATTCGGTCCATGAAATATAACGCCCCATCACCCTTGCTTTCTAGGTTCTTATCCATCCCTCTTAGGGATTCACCCATCACATTTTCAGGTTTCAAAGCGTCGATCTGAGCCTCCTTAATTTGTGTGGACAAGTGTGAATGGATAGTCATAGTCAATGATTTGAATCTACGACCAGAGTATTCTTTTCAACTTAGGGCGTTAGCTACTACGTTGGCCTTGCTGGGATGATAACGAATTTCGCATTCGTAGTCATTGAGTAGCTCAACCCACCGTCGTTGTCTCATGTTGAGCTCCTTCTGATCAAAGATGTGTTGAAGGCTTTTGTGGTCTGTAAAGATAGTGCTTTTCATACCGTACAGATTGTGTCTCCAGATCTTTAGAGCAAACACATTTGCTCCTAACTCCAGATCATGCGTGGTGTAGTTGACCTTGTGTGTCTTCAGCTGTCTCAAGGCATAGGAGATGACCTTACCTCGTTGCATCAGAACACATCCGATCCCTTGGTTGGATGCATCACAATAGACTACGAAGTCTTCTATTCCTTGTGGGAGGGAAAGTATTGGTGTGGTCCATAAGGCTCGCTTCAGCGTTTGGAACGCCTTCTCTTGTTTCTCTTCCCAGTCAAAGGACACGCCTTTCTGGGTCAGTGTAGTAAGCGGCTTAGTGTTGCTAGAGAAGTTCTATATGAACCTGCGATAGTAGCCAGTGAGACCTAAAAATTGACGAATTTTTATAGGTGTCTTCGGTGCTGACGAGTTCTCAATGGCCTTTATTTTGGAAGGGTCCACATGAATTCCCTCTTCACTAACAATGTGGCCCAAGAATTCGACTCTTCGAATCCAAAACTCGCACTTAGAGAACTTCGCATAGAGCTTCTCCGATCGTAATGTTTCTAAGACTCTTCATAGGTGTTGACTATGCTCCTCCTTACTTCGAGAGTAGATAAGTATGTCATCGATGAAGATAATGACGAACTGATCCAAGTAAGGATGGCACACCCTATTCATTAAATCCATGAATACTGCTGGTGCGTTGGTTAATCCGAACGGCATCACTACAAACTCTTAGTGTCCATAACGAGTTCGGAAGGCTGTCTTGAGAACATCCTACTCTAAAACTCGTAACTGGTGATACCAGGATCGTAGATCTATCTTCGAGAAGTAGTTTGCTCCTTGAAGTTGATCAAATAAATCGTTAATGCGGGGTAGAGGATAATGATTCTTAACGGTAAGCTTGTTGAGTTCCTTTTAGTTGATGCACATACAAAACGATCCGTCCTTCTACTTGACGAACAAGACCGGTGCTCCCCATGGTGAGAAGCTTGGCCTAATGAATCCCTTCTTGAGAAGTTCGTTAAGGTGACTGGAAAGTTCCTGCATCTCTGCCGGTGCCAGACGATAAGGAGATTTGGCTACTGGAGTGGCCCCTGACACTAAGTAGATTCTGAACTCGACTTGGCGTTGCGGTGGTAATCCCGGTAGTTCTTCTGGAAAGATGTCGGGAAAGTCGCGTACTTCTGGAATGTTCTGAATATCCTTCACTTCTTGACTCGTATCGACGATGTGTGCAAGGAATGCATGATATTCCTTTCGCAAGCACTTTTGAGCTTGGATACACGAAATGATGCGAAGGTTCGTACTAGATTTGTTGCCGAAGATAACTAGAGTTGCGTTGTTAGGGAGGTTAAGACGAACTGCTTTCTTAAAGCACATGATGTTGGCGCGACGATGACTTAACCAATTCATGCCGATTATGACGTCGAAACTTTTAATTGAGACCGGCATGAGGTCTATTTGGAAAGAATGACCATCTAGAGTTAGTGTACAACCTAAATATATGCAGTTAGTACTTTCCGTTTTCCCGTTTTCCATTTCTACAATGAAAGATTCCTCTAGTGCTCGTGGTTTTTGTTTAAGTAAGTGAACAAATTTCTGGCTTACGAAGCTTCTCTCTACTCCGCTATCGAATAGTATATAGGCATATAAATTATTGAGGAGAAACGTGCCAGTAACTATTGTAGGATCAGCTACGGCTTCCTCGTGGCCTATCACCAGAATCCTTCCCACTCCGCCGGCATTTCCTGCCTTCGGGCAGTCTCTCTTGAAATGACTAACCTCGCCACAACCGTAGCAAGCCTGGCCCGCACCTATGCCGGGGACATGGTTAATTGGCCTTGCCGGAGCCATGCAGAATCGGACAGTGTGCCTTTTTCTGTTGCAGTTAGCGCACTGCATTTCCCGGCAGGCACCATTGTGATGAAAAGTGCATTTGTTGCACTTGGGCAAATTGCCGGTATACGGATTCCTTGGCGCTGAAGTAGTAGGTACAATCGCATCATTAACAGCCACCACTTGCTGCTTCTTGGCAGAGTTCTGTGCCGATTTTCCCTTCTTGTTATCCCAGAACTTACGCTTGTTGTCAGCGGCTTTGGAGGGTTCTGGGGTAGCCAGGGTTGTTGTTGTTGTCGAGGTAGAGACTCTGTGATCAATGAGTCTCTGTGCCAATCGCTTGGCACTATCGAAAGTAGTGGGGTTTGAAGCTAAGACATTCCCCTGAAATGGAGGCACTAGCCCCCAAATGTACCTCTTGACCTTCTTCCCCTCAGTGGGAAGCATATCGGGACACAGCGCCACCAGATCGCTGAATCTGGCAGTGTAAGCCACTATGTTTGAGCCTTTCATGGTCAGACTCCATAGTTCCTATTCCATCTTCTGAACCTCGCCCCTCGGGCAGTATTCTTCAACCATCAGCCCTTTAAGAGCTTCCCAGCCCATAACATTTTCCATTATTAAGGTTAGTGACTTGACATGGCTATTCCACCATTTCAGGGCTTTATCACTGAAGGTGCATGCAGCAAATTTTACTTTGCTTCCTTCAGTACAGGAACAGATCGCAAAGATCGATTCCGTCTTTTCGAACCATTGCAACAGCGCAATGACTCCACCGATCCCATTGAAGGTTCGGGGCTTACAGTTTGTGAAGTCTTTATAAGTGCACTATCGCGAGCACACGACGACATCACTTTGCGTGGAATGGACAATTGTTCCACCTCCACTAGTTCCCTGGTTATTGTGGTGTTGTGCCATGGCTATAGCAACAGCCGCAGCTACCACAACATTAAGAGCTGCCGTATCAAATTGTGAAGGAGGTGGTGTTTGAGTTGGAGTAATCGGAGGATTACGCCTTGTTGACCTTCGGGGAGGAATCTTTCAACTATAACTTTAAAAGATGAGTATAATGATAAGAATTCAATAGTGAAGTAAATGAATGAGTCCCATGAGCTAAATCGCCATAGCTCAACAACTAGATAAGAGTATGAGTTCCATAGAGTCCTAGAATCACATGAATGAATGTATTTGAACAAAGATTTCTACGAAAGATTAGCTAACTGCCAATATCATTGATATTAAGGATGTAATGAGTTTGCGGAAAAAATGACCTAAGAGTAGGTCTTACATCATATCTGAAGTAGCAAAACCTTGACAGCTTAGAAGTCTAGTTAAAGTACTTGAATGACAGGAATATTTTACAGAAAAATGCTACATAGAGCACTGATACGAAAGGCTATTCCTTAAACCAAAAGAAAATATGAGTCAGACATCTTCTACTAGTGACGGGAATTCCTCGGGCGAACCCTCAGATGATCCAGTTGACGTACTACATCCTGAAGATGTCGCTCATGAGCTCTCTGACGCACTTGAAGTTCTATCACCTCAGCGCGGGATGCAACTTGGTGTTGCTGCATAGTCTCATTGATTCTCCTAGTCCTTTCCATAGCTTCTTCAAGATGGACAATCCGGACCGTGTTAACACCTGAGTTAGCGTCAATTTCTACGATTTGGCCAATAGATGCTCTACCTTGCTCTATACTCTGAGCAATCCTGCGGACCATAATGGGTAGGACTCGGTCAGCAGAGCCTCCTTCGCTGAGATTGTAAAAGCTTCAGTCTCCATTGAAGGGTAATGTTTGACCCTACTCACTCCACCGATTCAAGTTTGTTGCCCACAAGGGTGTGAGACCTTGAAATGCAGGTCGGGGTTGAGATTTGGGTTGTGAACTACTTGAGGTAGGTTGTTGACTTCTGTTTCGGATCGGAACCATCCAAAAAGCCTTCTGCGAGGTGATCATCCAAAGGGATTGGATGGTCATCTTCTAACTTGTCATCCAGCCATCCAACATTGCCTTGATTTGGGAAGTACGGGTCTCCGGGGATATGGAATCCAACCATGATATCTACGCGAGAAAAGCGGTATAAGAAATAATTAATAGACGTACTAGCTAAAATAATTATAAGATGACATTTATTAGTTACTCCTACATTTGCGTAGTGCATACCAATCATATGTACTCAAAATAGGATAGACCTTCGAATAAGTGATCCTAACCCTAAGTCCACAACGAAACAAGGAATAGGAAGTAAAGCAAAGATCGCAGATTCTCAGTCTATGCCACCATAGTTACATATAACCGTAGTGCATCCACTCAACAACTATTGACATACTAATCAAGACCTGTTTAGTTCTCAAATAAGTAATTATAGTAACATAAAATATCCCTATAGTATTTTAAGTTTATGTTATGTTCTAATGTTCTCATTGTAGTAGCGTTGGTAAGTTCTTAGACTTGTTGATACATCACAACCATTCTCGGCAAATGTTAATCACTTCTCGGATCAACATAGTTGATCAGGCTATGTCATTCCCAGGACTGACCATACATCCCTGAGCTCACTTGTGACGTTCAACAATCGTAATACATTTGTTATGTTCTAGTATGACACTGATCTATAGTAAGTATGTAGGTATGTAACTATGTATACTTCTTGTTAAGTATTTTAGTACTTAGAAGTATAAACTCTTGGTCAGAGTATTTTAATCCCATTGTATTTATAGTTAGTATATATTTTATAGGTTGATATACTCGATTCACTATAAACAATGCTCTGATACCAATCTGTCACACCCCAAAACGAAGAACGGTGGAAACGTTCTGGGGCGGAGGACGTCAAGTACAATATCATAACAATGCAAAGTAGTAAATTAGCAACAATATCATCCATTGCATTAATAGTATAATTTCATACAAGTGTGTTCTTTAATAGTAATAAGACACCAAAAACAATAATCAAAATAAAAGACGAGTCTTGATGATGCTCCGTCTTCTCAAAACCTGGTCATCGGTAACTGTCTATTGGTGACCTGAGAATACAAGTTATTTTGAAAGCGTAGATCAACATTAAAGCTAGTGAGTTCATAAGTATTTAGTGTCAATGTCTGTATAAGTTTGATGAAAATGTTTGTATTTGAACAATGTAAATATTTGTATATGTTTGAAAACTCCTAGAAAATCTTATATTTTCTACTAGTATAAAAAGTAGTCTTCTACCAAGACCCGACTATTTTGTATGTTTGTTTCTTTGTAAAAGTGAATGCTTTTCCCAAGTATGACTATCATTACCAAAATATAGTTTTATATTACCCTTTATGTGAGAAGATCACAATTTGAATATAATGGGAAAATGTATATGTGTGCTGTAGTATTATTTGTATTAATCACTGAAGTAATAACTACCTTAAAATCAGTGGTTTAATTAAGGCAAAATGTGATATGATTGTTACCATACTAATCTGACTATAACACGACGATGAAAGACGTCAGAAGAAATGACATTTGGCACCCGAAGACATGCAACTCCCACTATAGCGAACAGCAAAGGTGTAGGATAGTCAATCCATTATAGATCTATACGCAAACTCACGCTCTCCCTCCAAGAGATTCTGGTTACAAAACGAGACATAACGAAATGGTCGATGTGTCACGATGTAGTATCTCACATTATGTTATCTCTGAATCGTGTTATAGTATACTTGTTATAGTAAGAGTATTCTATGTATAGTATTCTCTATATAATATCCTTTGTATAGTATTCTTTGTTATAGTATTCTCTGTTATAGCATTCTTTGTTATAGTATTCTCTGTTATAGTACTTGTATATGATAGTATTCTCCTAAACTATATCTATTATAGTTTACTAGTATGTTATGTATATGAATAGATGAATGTATACCCTTGCTACCCAAAGGTACTGAACCGATTGAATAGAACTTTTATGTCTACATATGTATACATAATATATATCTAATATTTAGAAGACCTTCGGACAACTGACCGATACCCTAAGTCCACATCCAAACAAGGAAAATGAAATAAAGCGAGCTAGCAGTCCTAAGTCCTTTAAACATTATGTATATAACTATATATATATATATATATATATATATATATATATATATATATATATATATATATATATATATATATATATATATATATATATATATATATATATATATATATATATATATATACATGCTTTTGACAGTATATATAAGTTGAAAAGAGATTTTGTAATACATTTAAAGAGTTTTGAACAATAAATAATTAATGTCTTGATGTCAGTTTATAAAACGATTTACAAGTATATTATTTTGAAACACAATTTGAAGTATATGAAATCCTTGTCTGAAACATAGTTATAAATCACATGTGATTGATCTTACAACTAGCATGTTTTCTACTTGTATTCCCCCCCCCCTATAAAAGCATTTAAAATCATTTAAAAGATAAGTTTAAGGGGTATGAACTCACCTGGAAACACTTTGATTCAAGTGTTATAGGTACCAAAGGGTTGCATCTAAAGGTTGTATGGCATGGCATTGGAGTTTATGGCCCAAGGACCACTCCTTAAGGATTTTACGGCCCAAGGTCACTTCCCCCATGAGTTTACAGCCGTAAACTCATGGTACTAAGTGCCATTTGGTCATTTAAGGTCTTATAAGTCAAGAGTAAGCATTCAATGATCAAGTCCAAGCCGTTGGAAGCATTAGGGGCACAATATCACCACCTTATAGAGTTTACGGCCTAAGGACCACTTCCTTATGTGATTACGGCCATAAAATCTTATAGGGACATGTTTTCTTTGATGTTTAAGGTCCTAAACACTTCAAGAAAGGATCAAGACTAGCATCCAAGGCTTAGGAAGGGACTAGGGTTCATTTAACCCCACTTATAAGGGTTTACGGCCCAAGAACATCCCTTGGCCGTAAACACATTTGATCATGTGTTTCTTGATGTTTTATAAGTGTAAAAAAGTTCAATATAAGCACACAAGAAGCTAGGTTAAGTGTACTTACAAGATAGAAGCTTGATTTGGTGTTTAAGGTCCAAGAACACTAGTATGTGTTCTTGGTGTTCTTGGTGTTTTGAAGAACACTTGAAGATCTAAGTGAAAATCAAGAATGAATGGATGAAATGATGTATAAACACTAGATGATAGGTTATAACAACAAATCAAGATAAGAAACACTTATGTTTTCAGAAGATCGGGTGAAGAACGGGATGCTACTTGAGAGAGAATGCTAAGTGTTCTTGAGTCTGGAGTTAGAAATGAAAGAAATGAGGAGGAAACTCATGCCTAAGGTATGAGTTTGCGGCCTTATGGGAGTTCACGGCCCAAACTCCCTTTGTTTGGCTGTGAACACCTAACTAAGGCGTTTGTTGTTCCATTATTACCCCGATATCCTAGAAATGACTTCCTTTTATCCGTTTGTTTCAAGAATAATTATTAAAAATACTCAAACGGACTTTAAACCAGCTAAAATTTAGCAGAAAATTATTTAACTTTTAATTTAAGTTCTAGATTGTAGGGTTAGTACGAATGAAAATTTCGGGTTGTCATAATTGGGTAGGTGATGGAGGTTTGGTAGTAGGAGGGGTTTCGGGTGTAGAAGTACGAACCTCCGTATCAGATACGTTGGTCTGCACTCCAGTGGTGGTAGTTGTAGCTTCTGAAAATATGGGTGTAGGAATTGGAATGGTGGATGAGGGTTGAGATATAATTATAGGGGAAATGGGAGGAAGGGTAGTAGGATTGGAAATAGGTGGAGGAGAAGGTGCTTGGGAACGAACAAATAGCTCTGGTGAAGGCGAACAAGGAGGTGTGCCACCTCGAACTGAACCTTCATCATCTGAGCTTTCGCTCTCAAATTCACTTGGAATTAGGGGTTGATGATCAGAAGGTACATACTTAAAGTCGGAGTCACTTGATGATGCAAGAATTAGCTTTCGAGCAGGTTTCTTGACCTTCTTCTGCTTGGGTTGTGAAGATGAAGCCTTCTCTGCCTTTCACTTCTTTGGAGATTGAACCTTTGATACTCTACCTCCTTTTTCTCCCTTTTTGGCTTCTTTCTTCTTGCCCCTTGGACCAGAAGAGGGAAGCTTCTTGTACTCCTGAAGAAGATTGCTTGCAGGAGACACACAGGCATACATCGACTCTGGGATGGAGCCAACAAAGTGAAATTTGGAGGGATGAGTGAGTATGATGTTTATGGTATGAAATGTAGCAATAGAGGAAAGTAGAGAATCTGCCATAATGGGAACATGAAAACGCTCCATTATCGATTGAGTGATGATGGTCCAGAAGTGAGCACAGGAGATTTTTGTATGGCGAGAAGCAGATGATAGACTTTGGACTAATTGGAGCCATAAAACTAGACCATAATCAAGGTTGAGCCCATGGTACAACCCATAAAGCAGAGTCATAAAAGACTTGCTAGCACCGTCGGATCCTGCACTCCGTTCGGCAAGCCCTTTGAAGAGAAGGGTGAACAGTCCATTCCATTGAGGAGGAAGACATGATATCTTGAACCTTGTCACAGTGGTTAGGGTTTCAGTGTACCCCATGTTGTAAAACATCAAGAAAAGCCGACATGTAGAATTTGAATCAGGATTCGCCATCGATTCTTCATAAGTGAGCCCTAGCAGCGAGCAAAAGCGGTTATTGGAGATGGAGTCTTTCTGGTTAAGAATGTCAAAGAAAATCTTGTACGTACCTTTTTCGTAAGTAGTAGTGGAATAGAGTTGTGAGAGACAAGCCATCGGTACGACTTCCACTATTGATAAAGCTTTGATGAGTGGTGAATACTTAAGACATTCAACCACGTGATACATGTAAGTATCGTACAGGAAGGGTGTGAGATCGATGAGAAGGTTCTGGTTTGGCTTGATTCTAAGAAGAATGGAGCAAGCAGAAGTTTCTTGAACGGAAGAAGACTCTGCCATTGTTGAAGCCGGAGGAAGAAGAAGATGAACAATGAGCAGTAAAGCGCCTGAAATCGTCTTTTTTCTTGAGAGAGTAGAGGTGTGGTGAAGAGTAAGATCACGGTGCTCAAAACCATTATATTCGATTTCATGGAGAGAGAGAAATCAAGAGTAATGATTCCACTAATTTGGGAAACGATGCCTAAAAAGGCGTGATTGGACAACTGGCAACCTCGATACAGCAGTTGATGACGCATGATAAGGTAACAGTTCAAATTCACGCGCCTTATCCATACTTATCCTCTTTTCATAACCAAGCGATTAGACTTCTTGCTGACTCATTGCTTGAAACTTTATCATCATAATTAACAAAGGCTTTATACCGACGCATCCTTTCGTTTTGAAATAACTGCAATACACTGTTAGGAACCGAAGTTATATATTTATGAATAGCTTATGAACAACCGAACAAGACTTTTGGAAAAATCAAGAATTTCGTGCAAGAAAGTGTCAAAGATAAAGAAATAAATCAAACTATTTATGGGATTTTGTGATGTCATTAAGACATAAAGCAGTGGATCCCGGTCACGAATCTCTTCCTTTAAATTCAAGAGAGACTTCAAAGTGCTTGTTTGGATTCCCGTCGAAATACGATTAAATACTTGTTGAGAAGCATTGAAAGGCATCTTTTATATATGGTTATTAAGGGTGGCTTTCGCTTCAATTTAGATTTCAGTACTTGACATAAGACCAAAAAAAAATAGAACGAAGTACTTGTGAGACCGATGTAGCCTATTAAACAAGTAGGTTTGGAACATATTCAGTGACTGGTTGATAATTGGTAATTAGAAATCTCAACAAAAAATTAAAAACTTGATCCTTTGGGAAAAAAAGTCTTGGTGATGGGCATTTTCATAAGGATCTCTCAAAATTAATAAGAGATTTCAAGGTAAAGCCACAAAAGTGGTTTCGTTAAATCAATGGTGAAACCTAGAACATTTAATTGTTCACCGTCAATGCAGTATAGGTATTGAATTTTGGGTTTCACTTAGCACGTAGTGACATGAAACTAAGATCATTAACACATAAGTGGTATAACCATAAACCTCAGTGGTAAAGCTGATAGTCTCAAGGGTTACAATTATGAAACGGATGATTTATGGATAATAAGTTTAAGGTGGCTAAAGAACGAATGTACCCCTCCTATAAAGTTGGACCAAGCAGAAAAACTCTTAATTCAATTTAGAGAAGAATAGGGTAGCTCACGATTAGAGTGAATTTGACAGCCTAATTAGGAAGACATGATTGGTATTTATCAAGTCATTAAGGCTTCACTCAGAATCTTTGGAGGCTTGGGTCAACATACAACAACATGCTTCTAGGGACACTTAGCTAATACAAAGATAAAGAGTTATACCTGCCCCAGCTCCATCATTGAAAAAGTTCCTTATACATTGATTAAAATAAAATAAAGAAAATATTTTTGAATTATGGTTTGCATTTTCTGAAAAGAAATAAAAACAAAGATGAAAAGTATTTTTGGATTTTATGAAAGTAAAAGGAAAAACATAAAATAAATTATGAGAAAAGAATATATACATACTATACAACTGAAACCATCACTTGAAAAATGAGATGCAAATCGAGCTCAGTAAGACCAAACCCGAAATGGACCGAGCGTTCGGTTCATTTCGGTTCCCAAAAGAACCGGACCCGAAATGAACTGAGCGTTCGCTCTATTTCGCTGCCAACTTTTATTGAGGCGAAAGTGATTTCGGTACATACTCAACTTCCATCATTCCTAAGCTTTGTAGGATTTTATTAAAACTTGTTTCAGGCAAGGCCTTAGTAAAGATGCCAGCCAATTGATCAGTGGTTCTTACAAAATGAATTTCTACATTACCATCTTCCACATGATCTTTGATAAAATGATACCTCAGTGCTATGTGTTTCGTCTTTGAGTGTTGCACTAGGCTGTGACAAATCCTAATCGCGCTCTCAGAGTCACAATATAGTGGGATTTTCTTCATGTTCAGGCCGTAGTCTCGAAGTTGACTTTGTATCCAAATGACCTGAGATGTGCACGATGCTGCAGCTATGTATTCTGCTTCGGCAGTGGAGAGTGAGACGCATGTTTGTTTCTTCGATTGCCAACTGAAAAGTTTGACATCTAGAAATTGGCATCCTCCAATGGTACTCTTTCGGTCCAGTCCACACAGAGAACATTATGTCTGATCAACTAGTTGTTAGGTACATTAGGGACCCTATCATTTGACGATAGAGGGTCATGTCAGCAAACGGTTTGTCCAGAGAAGGTGTTAACATTGTGCCAAATGACATAGGAACCTTCACTTTTGAATCTCCCAACATTCCAAACTTGGCAAGCAAGGTCTTTGTGTAAGCCTCTTGATTAATGAAAATGCCTTCGGGTCCCTGTCTAATATTCAAGCCAAGGAAAAAGTTAATCGGACCCATTGAGCTCATTTCAAATTTAGTCTCCATTAACTTTCTAAATTCAATTGTTAAGCTAGGATTTGTGGAACCGAAGATGATTTCATCGATGTAAATCTGAACGATCATAAGGTTGTCACCCTCTTTCTTACGAAAGAAGGTTGGGTCAACCGAACCTTGTTTAAATTTAGACATTTTAAGAAATCTAGTTAGAGTTTCACACCATGCCCTTGGTGCTTGCTTGAGACCATAGACTGCCTTGTCCAGAATGTAGCAGTGATCTGGATACTTCTCATTCACGAAACCCAGTGGTTGCTCTACATACACAGTTTCTTCCAGTTCTCCATTTAAGAAGGCGCACTTCACGTCCATTTGGTATACTTCAAAATTTTTGTGTGTAGCGTAGGCGAGAAAAATACGAACTATTTCTAGCCTTGCTACTGGAGCGAAGGTTTCTTCGTAATCTATACCTTCTTCTTGAGAATAACCTTTCACAACCAATCTTGCCTTGTTGCAAATCACATTTCCTTCCTTATCCATCTTGTTCCTGAAACCCATTTTAGTCCTACCACAAAAGCATCCTTTGGTGTTGGAATTAGTCTTCACACTTTGTTTCGCTCGAACTCATTGAGTTCGTCCTGCATTGCCTGTACCCAATCAGAATGATCGAGTGCAGTGTTGATCATCTTCGGTTTGGAGGTGAACGAATTAAACATGCAAAATTCCAATAATTTGTGTTTGAGGATGATCTTTAGTCCATTTGGTGAGTTGAGGGTAATTAGGATCATATGTGGGATCCAGTTCAACATTCACTTCTTCTTTGAATTCTGACTCAATATCATCATCGTTTGAATTCGCATTCTCCCCCTCGAATGATGATACTACCTCAGCTTCAGGCTCAGAATTCTATCCCTGGACATGACTTTTAGTTGGTGTTGATGATGATGGACTCTCCCCCTGGAATGATGAATCTTGGTTATTTGGAGTAGATAAATATTTGTTCGTGAAGAGATGGATTTTGATCGCATGGTTTGATGATCAGATCTTTCTGCTGCTTAGGAGTTATGATAAATTGCATAGAAATATCTAGTAACATAGTTTTCATATGTATTTACATTGTAAGGACTAGTTTTCCGCATTTATAAATAAAGTATAAAATTTTGATTTTATCTTATTTTATATTTCTTTGCAATGGCATTCGTGAAAATTGATGCTTGTATGTTTCTATTTTTAGCAATATGGATTTGATTCTTTCATTTGTGGTAGTGTATAAAATTTACCCAATAAGGAAAGATTCTCATCACCAAGTTTCAATTGGATAGAAACTTGGAATCATGCAGTTTTTATTGTATGATGAATGAGAACCTTCATCTTTGGGAAATTAAGACTAATTCATTGTTCACATATATATATATATATATATATATATATATATATATATATATATATATATATATATATATATATATATATATATGTGAGTCAAGTGAAGGGCTAGAGGATCAAGTACACATTAATGTGCACTGGTAGGGTCCCCCACATAGAACAATAAGACTACTCGTCATGATTTACTAAGAGTTTAGTGAATATGATTATGCTTACAAGATTAAGTGTAATTCTGAATCGTTGAAGAAGTTTCAATGTATAGCAGAACAAATAAGAGGAATCAATGAGGCAGCAAGATAAAAGTTTCCAATCTAAAAGGAAAGGAGAGTAATTTAGTATCATGTTTTATGATCATTCTATTGATTATGGAACCATATCACAATTGAACCTCTAAGGACATCTTAGTGCACTTGTATGGCTAAGAAGAGGAATCGAGAATTGTTGAAATGGTTAAATCAAGAAAATAAGTCATACTTCGTTCCAAGATCAAGTCTTAGAGTCATACTCCAAGATTGCAGATTGAGTGACATATCCTAAGTAGGTTTATAACACATCATCAAATGTGGAGCATAAAAGTTTTCTTACTCATGCACTTTTGTAATTGGTAGTTGTGATGTCTTGGATAAGACAAAGATCAATTGAAACCAATTGTATGAAGTGCCATTCTTTATAAGAATCCACACTAACTCTTGAATATTTGTTTGTCAAGGAATGGTTCTTGACAAGAGAATCTTGTATGTCAAGAAGTCAGTGGGAGTCTTAGAGACCTTGAAAAGCTTCAAGAGCTAATCAAGAATAAACCTATCGTTCATCACTAGCACATGACTTGAGGTTCATAACCTATCGTGTTGATATATTCTTATTTTTGTGCCTATTCCAGTTAAAAGTTGACTATGCATGTGAGTTCTATGAGTTCTAAATTGTTTGCATAAGGTAAAGCACCTTGATCAGTGAAAGTTCATTAATCAGTAAGGGTAGTCTACTCAATAACTTGGAAGACATGGTAGGCCCTTGTGCTGCCAAGTGGCAAGAAATTATGATTGAACAAGTTCAGTCCATATGAGTTTTAATTTGCCATAGACCTTATCTAATGATAATGGTTGGAAATGACAGTTTCACATGGATAGGAACACATACACCATAAAATCTAAGTGTCATAAGGCTTTCTCCAATTCATGAAAATGATTGTGAGGAAAAGCTTTCACTAAGTAGATTTTAAGGAGATAGCAGTTGTGTTAATTGCGTTCTCAAATTCGATTATGATTACAGAATCCCTCTTCATATTGTTGTAAGGAGATAGCAGTTGTGTTAATTGTGTTAATTGCGTTCTCAAATTCGAGTATGAGAAATGGCAAATAGTTTGAACATTTGGGACTTATTGTTGTAAGTTCTAAAATTGTTTAGACACACATATGAGCTTTCTTATAAAAGGTGTATGAGCTTAGATAAAGGCTTGTCGAAGCATCTCGTATCGGAAATCTAAACTTTGGTAAGAAAGTCAATAAAGTATTGATTTCTAGAAGTCCAGCTGATTTTGGATACATGTCAAAGCTAGTGTGAGCATAAATATTATGCTAGAAAAAAAATTGTTATGCTAGTGGGAGCATGTTATGTGAAGTGTTACGAGTTAGCAATACTACTTATAGGAAACAAAGTTCTAATTTGCAAAGTTACAATATTTGAAAAGTTGTTTCGCTATAATAAGGGAGAGGATACATATACTTCATTCCGAATCTAAAAGCTTAGATTGAAATTTTATTTTAGTCATAAACATATGTGAATACTATGTTGAATGATGAAACATAAGGAAATTCTATATATGGATATATTATATCAAGAGACTGGTCCAGTATCATGTCTTTATGTGAGACATTATAAATCGTATTACATATGCTTCGGATATAGGATCGATTGCATATGCTATAATATTCACGTGTTCTAATTTTCCAAATGCCTAGGGCATTGAGAGGGAAAAGGGACTAGAACTGGGTATGACTGAAAGTCATTAAACAACCATCAAGGAAAATCTGAGGATTGGTTTCTTGTGGATAGTTGGAAGTATAGTAAGGAATGGACCATATTGATGTAATTCTGAACATATAGGATTCTATTAAGAGTGGATAGTCATATAGCAACTATGGAAAAGTTTCATAATGGGAGTTGGATATCAAGAATCTCTGAGTAAGTTACAAACTTTTATGCAAGAAGGATGTTCAAAGGAATGTGCTTTGAATATGAGACTTCGTATCTATGGAATTGTCTTGTAACAATATCCAATGGAAAGTTTTGTAATTGGAAAAATCTTTGTGACTTGTGTACGTAGTCGTTACAAAAGGATCACTGCTTATAAGCTTAGAATCTAACAGATTACAGTAAGTGGAAAGGACTTGGTATTCTTACACTTGCGATAAGGATTTGGAAATGTGAAATGAGTGTCAATGGAAATGTTTACAATTTATCTATTTCACAAAGTAAGGACCATAGGTAAACATAGTGTGCGTGCTTGGAGCATGGGATGAATATTTTTTTTTAATTAAAGTATTAAGTTGATCAGTCGAAACATTATACAATGAATAATGTGTAATCGATATGGTGATTAAATTAAAGGTGTTTTATTTAAATTCAAAAGTTTTGAGACCATATTGGATTCGATTATTCTTATGTTTCACTTCGCATGTTTTGACTACCCGAATAATAAGATTATTCAAACCATCCACAGTCGATCATACTTTGGAAGTAGGTATTGAGCCAAGACTATCATGAATATGTCTGTAGATTGTCCAAGCATTAGACATAACACAAGTTTGTTGCAATATTCATGATTACTCATGTAATAAGATTTGAGTATTGGATTAAACCCACACTCATCTGAATCACTTCATGGATTTTATCACGAGTGATTATGAGATGATAATATCTTATATTCTTGAAACAGAGAGATATGAGTTGTAGTTTACAAGTCGGTTGCACATTGATGATGTGAAAACACACCAGTAACTTGCTGTTATAAAACGCATTATTGTGTGTGATTTGATGAGTAAATAGAGCAAGCATATGAGTCGAAATTTATCCGTTCCTTTTACCCTAATAGGGATAAAAGCGATATATGTGGGCCTCTTGATGATTTAGTGATGACAACCTTAAGCGCTTGGCCAAGCCTGGACTGATTTGATTTGTTCAATTAGTCGGTCGTCATAAATCGGAAATCGGGAAACAACACATGGACAAAGAGAATGATTATAATCCATGTCTCATGTCCATATGATATCTATAATGGAGGAATATATGATCCCTTATGTAATGGACGCGTAGCAGATAAGATCAAAGTTCAACAGCGGCTTTTGAGAGCTACGATTGCTAGTTGGGTTTGGAGTCGTACTTGCAATAATAGTTATTAAACTTATCCAAGTGGGAGACTGTTGGATTAGGTGTATAAGACCATAACTATAGTTGGTATGTACTTGACTCGAGAGTAGCATGGTCCATTTCGGGTTGCCTTCACCAGAACAATCTGACAGGATGGATATTTGAGAAAGAGGCTATTTGTGATTTATTAATATATTATAAGTATAATATATTAATTGAGAAATCATATTATTTAATTAAAATTGGTCAAGAATTAATTTGGAATTAATTTAGTAATCAAAAGAGATTAATTAAATTAAGGGGACTAATTAAGTAAATCAGTAATATATATAGTTTGGGCCAATGATCCATGATTGATTAGAGATGGACTAAGTTTATGTGAGAGTCCATGAAGTGTTTTTCCATCAGGCTTATCATATGGATTATTGGATTAAAGGTCCAAGGAATGAATTAGGGTTTACAAGTTGAAACCCTAGGAACTCCACACTATAAAAGTAACCCTTTAGCTCCAAATTCACCACCCCAAGGGTTCTAAGAGAACCCTAGCGGATTTTGGTGGTTCTAGCCTCTCTCTCAAAGTCCTCCATTGGTTAATGGTGTTTGTGAGTTGTTTGAGGCATCACACTTGAGGTCCTAAGCTCTTGAAAGGCCAACAACTACAAGCTACAAATAAGAGGTATTATTCTAACTATTTTTATGATTCATGTACCAAATATGTATGCTAGATAGGTTTCATGCTTTGGATAATTTTTTGTTGCATGTATAATTAGAGAAAACTTATATCCAAAGCATTAGGGTTGTATGTGCACCAGAGGAGTGCTATAGTACATAAAAACCAACAAGAACAACAGGTTTCGAAAACTCACTTCTGAGGCGTGGTGCTTTGGACCATGGATGAAAAAAATTATGGGTTATTCGTTCATTTTCTTCAAGAATATCTATTGCATGTTGTAAATCATCAATTTTGGCATTCAGACGTTTGTTATCGGAAACTAAAACATTTCTTTCAGAATAAGTGATTTCACATTTGTCTTTTAAAATGATACATTCATCTTGAGACATTACAAGCTCTCTTTCTAGTGATACTCTCTTAAGCTTCCTATCTTCAAATCGTAATCTAAGGCGAGTCAGTTCAATTTCCAGCTTCTCACTTATCTCTATGGCAGACTAATAGGATTTATGGATGATGGTCATATTTGATTGGATCTGGTTTAGATATGATTCACAAAGAGATAAATCAAAATTATTTTCAGTAATCATAGATTTTACCTGCTAAACGATGCTTTTTCTTGGCGGATCATTGGTTGCCATGTAGCAAAAGTTTGGCTCAGCATCTTCATCATCTCCTTCTGAACCAGATGACCAGTAGCCTTCATCGTCTAGCCATAAGATACATATTTCTTCTGGCACTCACATCGTCCTCATTTCAAGAAGACAAGTACCCTTCAACATCTCTTGACACAGTAGTGACGAAAGCTTTCTCACTTGCAACAATCTCTTGAGCTCTGCGGGCATAGTATGCAAAATCATTGATCTTTGCTTCTAAGTGGTTTAATCCATAAAATATTTTGAAAAATGATTACCATGACCATACTTGTGACAAACTATCTTGGGTTTGTCTAACTTCAATTTATTGTGGGATTCCACGGGATGACTTGATGACGAGATGTTGGGTTTGGAAGCAAGTGGGTTCTCTGAAGGTTTAGGAAATTGTTAAGGAGTATTTTGGTGAGGGGCTTGGAAACAGTTATGATATGGTTTGTGAGAGGGATTCCATGGACGCTTTTATTTCATGGAAACTAATGTAAACGCTTGTTGAAAGCGAATTTCGGACACAATTGCATCGAGATTGAAATTCTCTAGATGATTCGGAACATGTGGAGTTAGTGGAGTGGGAAAGGCTGGTTGAACTGGTGTAACAGGTGGAATAGTTCTGAATGGTCCTAACACAGATGGGGTTGGAATGAGTGGGTTAACATGACTAACCAAGTCAAGAGGACCTCCTGACAGTTCTCTTAACGTTTTTGCAATGTTTAATTCATGGCCTTGTAGTTCGTCAAAGAGTTGGTAAAGCTTCAGCTTCTCCAGAGATCCATTACTCTAAAGAAACGATTTGACATTCCCCCAGAATTTTCCGAGGCTATTGTTAACTTCAGGTTGTACTCTAGAGGAGTTCTAGTTATCCCATGTGCAGTCATGTTGTTTACAACAATTTGATACTTATTTGAAGTCGAGGCTATGGATTCACCTGGAGTAGTGGTGAAGGTATCAATATCATTAACAACCAAAGTTAGACGCTTGTCTTTTATATGCTTGGACCCTTTGAACAAATTTTGAGGAGTGTCCCAAATATCCTTTGCAGATTTGCACAACTTAATGTGCTCAAATAGAGATGGAGGAACATCGAACAACATCTCGGAAAATGCAACCTGATATGCATGTCGTTTCTTGATGTATATAGCAGTGAGAGGTGTTGGGCGTTGTTCTTCTTGGATCATGAGAGTTGCACAAGCATCTTTCACCATTTGTCTAACCGGATCATGTGGTCCTTCTTTCACTGATCTCCATATTTCTTCACCTTTTTCCTTACCAAGTAAAAATCTTTCCATTCTAGCCTTATAGTGATCATACACTTCAACAACTAGCAATTGGGCACGAGAAGGGAAACCCACACTATTTTCTATTTGCATTGAATACATTTGATGAGATGAATTAGCAGCAGCCATTGAAGTTAAGATATTAGAGCAGAAGTGGTATATAAAAGAACTTTTATCCTAAACACAGAAATGATTCAGATACCAAGGTAATCTCAGATCAACTAAAATTTGTTCTTATGGATTCAAAGGACAGCCTCTCAAGCTCTAATACCAATTGTGAGAACATGAATCATTGCGCAAGGACAAGGTTTGAATACTCAAACCTTGAGTTAATCTTTAAGATCAATGTCTACTCTTAATATGAAGTTTCAGTCGAATGTGGTAAACCAGTTAAGACTTGAAGATAAATAATCAACAAAGTATTCAAGTAATAAATGAATTAAACGTGAGTATAATCAATGCAAAGATAATTTAAGAACAAGAAGAATGTTATGACAGAACTTTGGCTGGAAGAAAAGTTGAAAGTGATGTGACGAGAATAATTGCTATTTTTGGATTAATACTTCGATATCAACTCTTGAAACATTCACTCCTTAAATAGTGAAGGAAGAACATAGTAAAAACCATCAAAACATTCTAAGGACTGGATAATGATCAGTGTTTGAAAAATTGACATATAAAAGATACACACATTTTATTCCTATGAACTGCTACATCAAAGTAAAGACAAAATGCATTAAATGCATGTACAGACTTCTGAATTCTGAACATCAAGATCTCAGAATTGATCTGGCTTCGGAAATTCATCGTATCTCAGACACAAGCTGACTTCGAATCTTGATTGCTTCGGATTGCCAGAGGTTCACTATTCATGTATCAATAATTCCACCCGCAAACCGATGGTCAAAGCGAGCGGAAGATTCAGACATTAGAGGATATGCTTCGGGCGTGTGTTTTGGACTTCGATGGGAGTTGGGATACATATCTTCCATAAGAGGAATTTTCGTATAACAACAGTTATCACGCCAATGTTGATTGACCTCCTTTTGAGATGCTTTACCAGAGAAAATGCATGACCCCAATTTGTTGGGGCGAGGTCGGTCAATAGGTTATGGGGAGTATTGAGGTGGTACTCAAGACTACCATGTTCATCCAGTAGGTTCGTAGTAGACTCAAGATAGCTCAAAGTCGGCAGAAGAGTTATGTCAAAAGACTCCGATCAAACCTAGAGTTCCAGGTGAAGGATATGGTTCTTCTAAAGGTGTTACATTGGAAAGTTGTTATTCGATTCCGGAAGAGGGGTAAGATGGGCCCCAGGTATATCGGTCCTTTCCGGGTTTTGGCTTGGGTTGGTCGGGTTGCATATCGCTTGGATCTTTCAGATGAGCTCAGTCATATCCATAGCACATTTCATGTCCCTTATCTACGGAAGTGCTTAGTGGATGATTCTGTTGTAGTACTATTAGAGGATATTCAGGTGGATGACCGCCTGAATTATATTGAGAGACCGGTGGCAATTCTTGACCGGAAGATGAAAACCTTGAGGAACAAGGTTATGGAGATGGTGAAAATCCAGTGGCAACATCGCAAGGGTTTTGAATGGACATGGGAGCTGGAAGATGAGATGAGGGAGCACTATACAGAGTTATTTTGAGCAGCGGACTTTGAGGACGAAGTCTAATTCAATTGGGGGAGAGTTGTAACACTTGAATTTGGTAAGTTCTGAATTTAACCTCTTTATTCTAAAAAGTTTGCAATTTTGGTCCTCAAGCTAGTACACGTGGCGTACAGGGTGGTACGCTTAGCGTACTAGCCTAAAGTTGATCGCACATTCAGTCCATGTATAATGGGCGTACGTGGAGTATGCATAGCGTACGTGTAGATTATGAAATCCTAATTTCTAGTGTATTACACCCTATTTAAGCCTAATGATAGCCTCATTCGGTCATGTTTAGACAGCCACCACCTTCCCTTGTGTAGAAATCGAAACCCTAGTGTGTTCTTGAGAGTTTTGAGCCTTAAAGTGTGTTTATTGTTGCTTTGTGATGAAGAAGAAGAAATGGACCACTTGAAGTTGTGCTTGGAGCTTGAGGATCCGGGATTAGTTCATCATTTTCTAGCCTTTAAGGTAAAAAGCTCACATCTTGCTAATTTATGAAGCTAGATCTAGGCATGTTCCTATTTTATGCTTTTTGAGAACTTGGAGTGATTGATGAGCATCTTGATTCACTCCAGAAGTGATTCATGATAGATCTAGGTTTCTTTTGGTCCTTTTGTCCATAAAAATTCATGCTTTGACGTGTTTATGGACTCATGCATGTGTTAAGACCCTTTGTTAAGCTCTTTTGAGCTCTAGAGCCACATTAAGCCATGCATGCACGTAAAGTTCCCAACCTTACGTGATAAGTCACCTTAAGGAATTAAGATCCGAGAGTACGAAGTAAGGTCTGATCGGCTTAAGTGTTTAATAATGTGGGATGGCCAACTAGGGAGAACGTTGGGCGTACAAGCTGGTACGTTGCGGGTACTAGCCCCAAAGCGTGTATGCTAAGCGTACGAGCTGAGTACGCCCCACGTACTCAACAATGGGCTTCAAAACTGTGGGCTTTTCGGTATTGGGACCATGTTGGACCTTAGGAGTCTAGGACTTTGTTGGGCCAACAACTGTAACACCCCGAATTCAGAAGACCAAGAAAGGAAAGGAAACCCTAAGTTAAGGAGTCAACTCGTCGAGCCCAAGGAAGAACTTGATGAGTAGGAACGAGTTCCGTGTCGCGGATTAAGTGGCCGACTCGGCGAGTCTGGTTTAGGTTGGGAAACCCTAATTTCGGGACTTAGTGCCCTATTTAAGCATCTCATTCTCATTTCCTCAGCCTCACCATCAGCCACCAGACCCCAAACCCTTACCCACGAAACCCTAGAGCCTCCCTTGAGTTTGTGAGCCATTTTGTGAGATTTTGAGCATTCTTGAAGCTTGGAAGAACAAAAAGAAGGTTGGAGGTTCAAGAAGGAAGAAGTAGATCCAGAAGATTCACCCCATTTGCTACACTTATTGGTAATCAAGTCTTCATCTTGATTTCTAGTTTGTTTGATCCCTTTCTAGCCCTTTTTATGAAGTTTTTGGTCCAAGAATGATTACTTGTGGGATTTGAACGTCCCAATTATAGATCCTTTCAGATCTAAGAGCATTTAGAGTGATTAAGGCATAAAGGTGGAAGCTTTATGCCATTAGAACTCCCCAAGCAAAGTTTAAGAGATTGTTATGGCCTTTTGAGCAAAAAGGGCCATTCATGGATACAAAGGTAGTAGCATTACGTGTTATTCCGACCCTAGGAGGTTAGATCTAGGTTGTGGATGCCTTGTGCTTAGCTGAAATCGTCTGAATAGATTGAGACATAGAGGGACTCGGCGAGTCACTTGGGGGATTCAGAGTCATGCCATTTTCTTGCCCTAAAATCCTTCAGTAAATGGTATGAGTTGAGTTGGTTAGGGACTCAGCCAGCCTAGATCCATGGAGAACATGAAGATCATCGTACTCGATGAGTTCAAGGATAAACTTGGCGAGTCCAAGGCTATCTCCTGAGTTTATGAAGATGGAATCGACGAGTTGTTCATACAACTCGGCGAGTCATAGACTAGACTCATTCATAAGAGGGATATGAACTCGACGAGTTCAAGGATGAAAACGGAGAGTCAGTTGAAGATGGTCCCGATGGTATGACTGAAGGAGAACCCGTCGATTTCTTGCTAGACTCGAAGGGTGGGATCGGTGGTTGTATTGGGTTGGATGAGCATGGACTCGACGAGTTGGTAGACCAACTCGGTGACTCAAGTCAACTGGAGGTTGAATTTGACCGTTGACTTTGACCTGGGTTGACTTTTGGATTATTATGGTCTAATGTTATTTTGGGTATTGCTAGTTCGGGAAGCCGAAGGGTTAGCATTTCAAGAGTTGCCGGTTAGCAGTCAGAAATGTTCAGCTAGTCTTCAGCAGTGCAAGGTGAGTCTACTCACTGTGTGCATTGGTCTACGGCCACAATGCCGGCCCATTATGTCTATGTTGATGTTTATGTTTATGTATAGAAAGAAGACCCAGGGGATATCACTAGGCACTTATTGTTATATGTTCCGGGTTACGACCTGATGCCGGGCGAGGCCCGAGGAATGTTAAGACGCTAGAGGTCTTTGTGATTCTTGCATGTGTCGGGACGATAGGCTCCGGACCGAGGGTCCGATGTTGGGGTAAGCCTGAGGTATGTTAGATAATAGTATGTCTCCGGACCGGGGGTTTGATGTCGGGGCAATCCCGAGGAAGATTCTTATGTTGTATGTTAGATTATACTTATGTCTCCATGATACTTGTATGTGGCTGGTAGGGAGGTGAGTGTGCGTGAGGTCCTGTATCTCATCACTAGCTAAGTATGGATGGGGTTCCAGATCTCAATATTATCATAGTAGGGGCAAGGCCCGTGAGAGGTAGGATGTGAGTGTGGGCGGGGGCCCGTATCTCACTACTAGTTGGAGTATGGATGGGGTTCCACTACTTCGGTAGCAGACCAGGGGCAGGGCCCAAGTTAGGCGAGGCCTTCGATCAGGGTACAATTAGAGTATGTTTATGTATGTTATTTGATTGTGTGTATGCATATAGCGGGCAAGGCCCGGAGACAGGAGGGTCCTAAGGGAGACAAATCTGTATACCGAGCAGGGCTCGATGCCAAGTGGGACCTGATGCCGGGTGGGGCCCGATGTCATGCGAGGCCCGATGCAACAGGTGGGGGCTCGGTATGTGGTTATGTGTTCCTGGTTATGCGTTTATGGTATGTGGTAGGTTGGAGAACTCACTAAGCTTCATGCTTACGGTTTTCAGTTTTGGTTTCATGTACTTTTGGTAGCAGAGGGAGGAACTCGAGGTGATCGCATGGCACACACCATTATTTGTTTAGCCTGGGATGTTTTACTCTGATATAAGGGAATATGTTTTGGGATTATACTCTGATTGGATATAACAATTTGTTTATGAATGAAGTGGTTGAGAATTATGGATTTTATTAATGTTTTAAAAAGAAAGTTTTTGGTCATGACTTTTAGGATGTTACATCAGCATTCTATTTTTGGGATGATGCTATTTTATTGGACTCTTTTGGTTGAAAGCCCACGAAGGGATTTGGTTCCAATTTGGAAGGTTGGGCCATATTTGGGCTTTGGGTGATCATTTTGGAATTTGGTTTTGGATAGTTGGCTTGTGCCAAGTTAGGTAAAGGGTAAAAATGTGTTTACCCTGGTTTGGACTCTTAGTGTGAGTCTGTGACGCCCGCAAATCCGGGCTAGTCAAAATAGAGGCAATAGGAGTCGAAAATGACTTTTCGACAAAAGATTATTTAGAATAAATAATCTTAACCAAGTTGTATTATATGTCACAAGGTTTCCGTACATATAAAGAATGCCGAAATCCGAGTTATAACGAAGAAGTTATGACCCGTCGAAGTTTCGCGACAGAACCGACACGACACCGGGAATCATAAATAGTGAATTTACGATAGAGCGAGATTTAGCCTTAGCAATCTAAACGAAATTTGTAGAATATGTTAAACTAAGAATATCGATAAAAAGAACGCACAAATCTGACTTCGTATGAAGAAGTTATGATTTTTCGAAGTTTCGTACTAGCAGTGTACAACCCGAAATTCGAATATTAGATCGAGCGGTTTTTAGCCGACACGACCTAAACGAGAATCGAAGATCTCGTTGAGATTAGCGTAACGAGAAAAAGATGGGCGAAAACAGATGTCGGATTAAGAAGTTATGAGGATTTAAACGGACCAATCTTGTCCCGGCCCGTTAATAACATAAAATTTAAAATTGAGCCAAAATTAGCCGACGAAGTCTAAACGAAAGTTGTAGAGTACGTTCCCACCTTCACGTGGATATAAAGAACGTCGAAAATGGAGCTCGTACGCGAAAGTTACGAATTTTTAAAGTCGGATGATGATTCAGATCTTGCTTCGGATCATGCCACGAAGCCTCTCCCTATGCCCCGCGTCCGAAGTCTGTACGCCACGCGTACCCTCGCCCTGATCTACTCCGAGTGTTAGACAGCTGGACCCTCGCTGGCACTCTTATCCGATGACTACGCCCCGCGTAGGTCCGAGGTACGCCCAGCGTACCGAGGCCTCGCAGGGCTATAAAAGGGGGCCGATTATTCGTCATTTTTCACACCTTTCTTCACTCTCTCTCTAACTTCTTTCTCTCTCTAAGTGTTCTAAACACCCCCAAACCCTAGGGAACCTCCCTAGCACCCTAGGGAAGCCCCGAGGCTCCCGGAGTCCCGAGAAAAAGGAGTTTTTCGGTTTCGAAACACTGCTCCAATTAGGTCCCGGTTTTCGATAAAATTCGTTGTAAGTGTGCTACGCTTACGCAATTTTTAATATAGCTTTCATATAATTATAGGAATGTTATTAGGTCCTTAAAATAATTATTTGGGCTACTAAAATGAGTTATATCGAGTATTATTAACACTTAATAATACTCGGACTAATTAATTTGTCGCGGTTATCGTTAAACTAAACCCTAGTGGTATTGGTACTAGGTTTTATCGAAGGAATATCGTTTTGAGAGTATCGAAGCGCTGTCCGAGTACTGAGTCACCACCTACTCAGGTGAGTGCATAGTCTCTTTCATCTTACACATAGATATGAAGTATTTTATATAAACTACGTGCCATGTGTGCATATTATCTGAATACTTGCTGTCTATGTTGGATGAACGTTTTATACATGTTTTAAAGGATTTAAACTGTATACGTATTTTATATATATGAATATGTTGGGTATGAGGTGGGTAGATGAATGATGAGAGATAGAAGATGACGTGAGTATATATTGGCAGCTATAGACTTAGTGTCTATGGGACGAACACCGGTAGCTATGGACTTAGTACCTGTTAGACGTTGGTAGCTATGGATTTAGTACCTGATGTAAATTGGTAGCTATGGACTTAGTACCTATTAGTTAGACGCTTGTAGCTAAGGATTTAGTACCTGTAGGAATTGGTAGCTATGGACTTAGTACCTGTTGAACATTGGTAGCTATGGACTTAGTACCTATTAGATAAAGACTGGTAGCTATGGATTTAGTACCCGATGAATAGACTATAGCAGCTATGGAATTAGTGCTTTATGAACAAACATTGGCAGCTATGGATTTAGTGTCAGTCCTATAACCCTGGAAGTAAGGGACTTCGGAATAAACGAATGCAGGATAGATGACTCTTAGGTTAAATCCTTAAAGAGTAAAGAAGATAAAGGGGATGGGTAATTGGGTTGATTGTTTGATTGAACATAATAATTATATTATTGTGGGTTGAAAACCCTATGTACTAACCAGGTTTCCCAACCTGACCCACTCAGTTTATGTATATCACAGGTGACGAAGTGAAGTGACATTACACTGAGAGATTTAAAAGAGATGTAGATCACTAGTGTAAATCATTGTAAGTTCTGTTTATGCTTATGTTTCGGTATTAACGATGACATCCCAAACATTTTAAAATGAAATAAATATGTTTCTTCGAAAATGTTTTAATAACGTATTTACCATGTTTTTCTGGGAACAAATTCCGCAACCTTTTTATAAAAGGAAGTACTCTGATTTTTATAAAGCATAAACAAAATCGGTCTTTTATGGCCGTGATTTTGGGGATGTCACAGTTGGTATCAGAGCATTAGTTTAAGCGAACTAGGAATATGGATTTATTTCTAGACTTAAACTTAGAATGCTAAGCGATGATTGTGAGGTGTGAGCACTAGCTTATTTTAGGAATAATGCCTAAATTGCTTTGATGTGCTAAATGCTTTGTGCATGATATGTTGTTAATTGTTCGGATCTATGGTCTGTTGCCGACCGGATCTAGAAACCTTATGTGTTTAGGATTCTAAACGTATGACTACGATATTAGAACTAGCATGTAAACGTTTCGTGGTGATAAGGATGATTTAAGACGTCAATCCTAAATTAAGATCTAGATTCACCTTATTCGGTGTATAGATCAAAATGGCAAGAACCCGTAGCGGAGCTGGGAATGCAAATGAGAATAGGAATCAACCCCCAGTGGTTCAGCAAATACATGTTGTAGAAGAAGTTGCGCCTGAGCCAGTCACCATGGCTGCAGTTCAAGCCATGATTCGGGCTATGCTAGCTGAACAAAGGGAAGAAATGAGACAGATGCTCCACGAAAATAGGGACGAACCTACCGTACATGTTGAACCGACGGAGCCAGTTCCCGAGCAATCTGAGGAAGGGAACTACAGCCACCAAGTGAGTCAAGTAGGGACTCAAGGTGAGCAAAGGGATGGCCTAGAAGGGAGAAACAACAAGGATGGGCGGATGTACAAGAATTTCTTGGGTGCGAAACCCCCAAGTCTCTCAGGAAGCCCGAAACCAGTTGAGATTATGGATTGGATCTCTGAGATGGAGATGGTGTTTGAGAGTTGCAGCTGTAACGAGAAACAGAAGACTGTCTTCGCTGTAAGACAACTGAAAACTGGAGTCTTGAGCTGGTGGAAGCTATTGGCAGATATGATGCCACGAGGAGAAGCCTTAAGGATGTCGTGGGAAGAGTTTTTGGAACAGTTGAAAATGCAGTACTGCTCAGAGGTAGATCTGATAGACCTAAACAACGAGTTTCAGAACCTGAAGAAAGGGAAGATGAGTATGCCACCGCATTCACCGAGAGGATGAAGCTATTCCCCTACTTGGTGCCTACTAAACTCTCCAAGATTGATAGGTTTGTTAACGGACTGCCCACTGACTTTGGCCCAATGGTCAAAATGGCAACTACCTTGAAAGCAGCTGTTAGGGCAGCTATGAACGTAGAGGCCCAGATAAGGGAAAAGGGTCTAGAAAAAGATAAGGCAGGAGAGAAGCGAAAGTTTGAGGGATCTTCGAGGTCGAACAAGGAAAGCAAATTCTCAAAACTTGGAGGAGCAGATGGAGGTGAAACAAGATGGTGTGATAAATGCAAGAAGAAGCATGGTGGGAAGTGCAACGAAGAAGTGACTTGTTACAAGTGTGGGAGGACGGGTCACTATTCCAAAGACTACACACATAATGACAAAGTATGCTACGAATGTGGAGGCAAGTGGCACATGTCCAGAGACTGCCCAAGGAAAAATAAAGCAGCAAGACCAGAAACGCCACCAAAGCCAAGGGCATTTCACATGATCCTCGACGAAGCAGAGAACCATGCGAGGAATCAAGAATGAGGACTTCTTACCCGAAGATCGGATTATGCAGTAGCCATAGTTTCGTATGATGTAGCCTAGTAGAGGCATAGTCTAGGGTGAACTTGAACACCTATGTAGTCGTTTCAAGAATTAATATAAAACCTTCGTTTTGTTATTTGATGTGTCGAATGATTGTGTGATTTGCTGCATGGTGACTTGGGAAACTGCGAGACAATACTTGGGACGAGTATGAGTAGGTGTGAATGGTAGTAGAGGCCTATACTACCGGAAGCACAGGACTCACACTTGGATCAGGGAATGTCACAAGGTTACCAAGAAGCTAGTAATTGATTTCGTTTTATTCAAGTGTGTTGTTACCATCGTTTCGGTAATGACTGAGAAGATTGTTGATATTCCGACCCTTGTGGTCATATCGAATCGAGTCCGACTACGATGAGTATGCTGTGTGGTTCAGAGAACCAAGTTTGATGTAGCGTCCGACTTAAACCAAACGGTTGAAATCAAAGCGATCAATAGAAGTATCACACTCGTTGTTAAAGAAGTTGGTAGCTAGAAATGCCTAATGTTAAAGTGTGATTATATCACATTAGAACATGAAGGAAGGCATAGTCTGTTTTAGAATTTAACTCTAAGAGACCTAAGTCTAAGTGTTGCAACATATGATGATAGGTCATTAGAATATGACACATCGATCTATAGTAGTAATAAAAGAACTTATCTCAAGTCTGTATCCAGCAAGGATCGAGATTGTGACTTGAAGGTCATAATTTGGAGTCTAACCTGAGGTAGAGAGCAGGTGCACGATCGAGTACTCTTACAATCAATGAGTTTAAGAGATAGAATTGAAGGAATGTAGAAGTTATAATTACTACATAGGATGAAGAGATGACGTATGGAGTCATTATACGACCATGTTTCGTTGATGATTCCGGGACGTAATCATCCTACGGGGGAGATAATTATAACGCCCGCAAATCCGGGCTAGTCAAAATAGAGGCAATAGGAGTCGAAAACGACATTTCGGCAAAAGATTATTTAGAATAAATAATCTTAACCAAGTTGTAGTATATGTCACAACGTTTCCGTACATATAAAGAACGCCGAAATCCGAGTTATAACGAAGAAGTTATGACCCGTTGAAGTTTCGCGACAGAACCGGGACGACACCGGGAATCATAAATAGTGAATTTACGATAGAGCGAGATTTAGCCTTAGAAATCTAAACGAAATTCGTAGAATATGTTAAACTAAGAATATCGATAAAAAGAACGCTCAAATCTGACTTCGTATGAAGAAGTTATGATTTTTCGAAGTCTCGTACTAACAGTATACAGCCCGAAATTCGAATATTAGATCGAGCGGTTTTTAGCCGACACGACCTAAACGAGAATCGAAGATCTCGTTGAGAGTAGCGTAACGAGAAAAAGATGGGCGAAAACGGATGTCGGATGAAGAAGTTATGAGGATTTAAACGGACCAATCCTGTCCCGGCCCGATAATAATATAAATTTTAAAATCGAGCCAAAATTAGCCGACGAAGTCTAAACGAAAGTTGTATAGTACGTTCCCACCTTCGCGTGGATATAAAGAACGTCGAAAACAGAGCTCGTACGCGAAAGTTACGAATTTTTAAAGTTTAAAATCGAATTTGCGAAGGCTGATGAGGATTGATGACGTGGCACGTTGTGGGCCGTCGGATGATGATTCAGATCTTGCTTCGGATCATGCCACGAAGCCTTGCCCTACGCCCCGCGTCCGAAGTCTGTACGCCCCACGTACCCTCTCCCTGATCTACTCTGAGTGTTAGACAGCTAGACCCTCGCTGGCACTCTTATCCGATGACTACGCCCCGCGTAGGTTCGAGGTACGCCCAGCGTACCGAGGCCTCGCAGGGCTATAAAAGGGGGCCGATTATCCTTCATTTTTCACTCCTTTCTTCACTCTCTCTCTCTAACTTCTTTCTCTCTCTAAGTGTTCTAAACACCCCAAACCCTAGGGAACCTCCCTAGCACCCTAGGGAAGCCCCGAGGCTCCCGGAGTCCCGAGAAAAAGGAGTTTTTCGGTTTCGAAACGCTGCTCCAATTAGGTCCCGATTTTCGATAAAATTCGCTGTAAGTGTGCTACGCTTACGCAATTTTTAATATAGCTTTCATATAATTATAGGAATGTTATTAGGTCCTTAAAATAATTATTTGGGCTATTAAAATGAGTTATATCGAGTATTATTAACACTTAATAATACTCTGACTAATTAATTTGTCGCGGTTATCGTTAAACTAAACCCTAGTGGTATTGGTACTAGGTTTTATCGAAGGAATATCGTTTTGAGAGTATCGAAGCGCTGTCCGAGTACTGAGTCACCACCTACTCAGGTGAGTGCATAGTCCCTTTGATCTTACACATAGATATGAAGTATTTTATATAAACTATGTGCTATGTGTGCATATTATCTGAATACTTGCTGTGTATGTTGGATGAACGTTTTATACATGTTTTAAAGGATTTAAACTGTATACGTATTTTATATATATGAATATGTTGGGTATGAGATGGGTAGATGAATGATGAGAGATAGAAGATGACGTGAGTATATATTGGCAGCTATAGACTTAGTGCCTATGGGACGAACACCGGTAGCTATGGACTTAGTACCTGTTAGACGTTGGTAGCTATGGATTTAGTACCTGATGTAAATTGGTAGCTATGGACTTAGTACCTATTAGTTAGACGCTTGTAGCTAAGGATTTAGTACCTGTAGGAATTGGTAGCTATGGACTTAGTACCTGTTGAACATTGGTAGCTATGGACTTAGTACCTATTAGATAAAGACTGGTAGCTATGGATTTAGTACCCGATGAATAGACTATAGCAGCTATGGAATTAGTGCTTTATGAACAAACATTGGCAGCTATGGATTTAGTGTCAGTCCTATAACCCTGGAAGTAAGGGACTTCGGAATAAACGAATGCAGGATAGATGACTCTTAGGTTAAATTCTTAAAGAGTAAAGAAGATAAAGGGGATGGGTAATTGGGTTGATTGTTTGATTGAACATAATAATTATATTATTGTGGGTTGAAAACCCTATGTACTCACCAGGTTTCCCAACCTGACCCACTCAGTTTATGTATATCACAGGTGACGAAGTGAAGTGACATTACACTGAGAGATTTAAAAGAGATGTAGATCACTAGTGTAAATCATTGTAAGTTCTGTTTATGCTTATGTTTTGGTATTAACGATGACATCCCAAACATTTTAAAATGAAATAAATACGTTTCTTCGAAAATGTTTTAATAACGTATTTACCATGTTTTTCTGGGAACAAATTCCGCAACCTTTTTATAAAATGAAGTACTCTGATTTTTATAAAGCATAAACAAAATCGGTCTTTTCTGGCCGTGATTTTGGGGATATCACAGAGTCAGGATCCAATTATTAATTGGATGTTATTTTATGTTGATAGCATGGGGATTTTAATGGACCTGTAGCCAGAGATTTATATGTGAGATTCAGCAGTCTGAGATGCATTTCCTCACTGGTTTTAGCGGGTCGAAGGCCCCAAATTCTGTCCCATGATTATTATGTTAGGATGCTAGATGTCTACATGACTCTTGCATGTGTTATGTGCTGGTATGTACACCGAGTTAGGCTCGATGCCGGTCGAGGCCCAATGGTTATATCGTATGTTACTATCTTTGTGATTATCGTATGTGTTAGCATGATTATATGTTTATATGTTTATATGTATACCGGGAGGGGCCTGATGTTAGGCAGGGCCTAATGGATGACAGTTCTATAACCCGAGCTGGGATCGATGTCGGGCAGGGACCAAGACTAAGTGGGACTCGATGTCGGGCGAGGCTCGATGTGGGACAAGGGCCCAGTATGTCTTTATTATGTGGTAGTTTTGGGAACTCACTAAGTTTTGAGCTTACGGTTTTCAGTTTATGTTTCGACTACTTCTGGTTCAAAAGAGAAAAGTATGGGATGATTGCAGAGCACACATCACTCTATTTCGTATTTTGAGATTTACTATGATATTTTGTGCGATAGTGATACACTTTGGCCTTTCATGGTTGTATGACAATGTTTTGGATTACCGTTTAATGAATTTTAAAAATGAAAATTTTAGGTCATATTTTGGGACGTTACAGAGACAGCCACCATGGAAGTCTATAAACTTGATTCATGAAGATAATCATACCTTTGATGATTCTAGAGATGAATTCTTGTTACTCCCGCTTCTAATCGCACATATATTCTTGTCTTTAAAATCGCTCAAAGAGAGCTACACAACATAATTTAGGGGTGTTATGTTAGTAAAATGAGTTTTTAACAAATTAATATTTGTTATGGGATTTGCGCAACCACACCATGGACCTTATATTATCTCTAATAACGTATCGCAGCCTCATAGAATGTGTCACGGTTCCTACAATTCTGGTTTTCTTTTTCTTTTAAGAATGTTCAATTCCCATACTTATGTTTCTGTGAATATACAGGTCTATAGGTCTCACATTACCATATTTTTACCAATATTTATATACCAAATAGTTATCATACAATCAAACATTAAACAATATTACTTAAGCTTTCATATATCTTTCAAATTAGACCAAAATGCTCTTTTGTACTAAAACATACATATACTAATAAGCTTCATGTATCATTTTCTTTCTAAAGCATTCACAATACTACCATATGGAAATAAGCTTACAAGATACTACATCACCTTATTTAACACTGTTATTTCACTTAATTATCTGCTTTGATCATTTTATTCTTTTTACACAAACCTTACTTTCACTACATCATATTATTTCAAAATTTTCAAGTTGTTACACAACCCCTCACCCATACCTACACACCAATGACCAACACACATGTTCACGCCCATGCCCACGCCCACCCTTCCCACACCCACACAATACATACATATCCCACTCTACACTTACACTTACAACCACACTCACACCCATGCCAATACCCATACACACACTTACTGTAACACCGTAAAATTTAAACAACTTTTTTCAACTATTTTTTTTAAAAAAAAGAAAACATAAAGCATCATTCACATTCATTTTTCAAAACATTGTATCAACTTCATCCCAATACAAAACCCCAGGATCAAACATATGAACTCCAGTGTGCGTGTGTACGAGTCATGCCGGCGCCTTCCCGCGATCATCGCTGGTACCTGAAACACCACACATAACACTGTAAGCATAATTGCTTAGTGGGTTCCCCAAAATATCACATAAACACATATCAGCCACTCAAGACTGTAACTCTGTTGACCCTCTGGTCGAATATCTCTGTGGGACCCTCTTGGTCCCATAACTCTATGGACCCATTGGTCCTAACTCTGTAAACTCTGAATCATGCATATCACATATCACAATAAATCACAACACATAGTAACATGTAAATACACTGGCATATAACTCTAAAATACTCTGCCACATAATTCTGTTACCACACTAGGTAAAGTATAGTGAGAAGACTCACCTCAGATGTCTCGGTAAATCTCTGACTCGGTAGAATTACGATCTAGCCTCCGCCTAATCACATAAGGTAAATACTCTCATAAATATACTATACTCAACCCTATCTTAGCACCCTCAGAAGGGTAAAAGACCATTTTAACCCTCTCTTGGCATAAAGGCCACATTGTTGACAAACCCTAAAAGTCAACAAAAGTCAACGGTCAAACTTTGACCCGACTCGATGAGTGCACTTGGGTGACTCGGCGAGTATACACATGTCCACTAACTCTTTAGTCCCGCTTGACACATCGAGTTCCTCCCCTTGCTCGACGAGTCACACCTGGCATGAATCGTGGGGCCACCCCGACTCAACTCGCCGAGTCTCAAGAACAACTCGGTGAGTTCCTTCTTGAACTCTAGTCCCCTAATCCCCCTCTGACTCACTAAGTTATTTCTCCAACTCGGCAAGTCTACTCACTGAGTGATTTACGGGAAACCCTAACCCTACTCGCCGAGTTGTTCTTCAGACTCGGCGAGTTCATGCCATGCACAAACTCCTTTCACCACCTGAGGTCAGATCTGTTCCTTAAACCCATAGATCTGACCTTCCCAAGCATGATAATCACGTAAAGTTCAGACCTTGACACTCATATAACATCTAGATGGTCTCACTTGGTGATTTAGCCCTAAAAATAACATCCTAAGCTCATGACTCCCAAAATAACTCATAAAGCTCCAAGGGTTAAGGTCTCTGGACCTCTTTGAGTCCAGATCCAAAGCATAAACTCGAGAAGGGACCAATTGCTCCACATATCCATCCTCTAAAGGGGTTAGAAAACCCTAACTCTAAGAATCAACACCAAATCTGAAGAAGGTCTGAATAAATACCTCAAGATGAAGTCTATGAACTCTGAAGTTACCAGAATCGCACCTCCTTCAGCCTCCTCTTGCCTTGGTCACCTCCTTCTTGCAATTACACCAACAAAATGATCAAGAATTACCTCTCCTTCCTCACAAATGCTCTAGATCTCTTAGGGTTTCTCTCTGGGGTTTGGTAGCCGCAAATGACGACCCTAAGGGCCTTTAAATAGGTCCCAAACCCAAGAAATTTGGGTTTCATTAAACAGCGTGGATTCGCCGAGTCCACTCATGAACTCGTCGAGTCCAGCTGTGAACCTGGATAAGAATCTGCGACCATACTCAGCGAGTCTAAACACCAACTCGCCGAGTCCCCTCCCAACCTCCAAAAAAATAAAGGAATAAAATAATATACCTGGGAATCCGGGTGTTACACATACATGTCCATTCCTATAAGCATTAGGTTTTGAAGCAATGGTGGAGAAAAACAACCAATTATCAGGCAATGGTTTTATTTAGAAAACTTGTGGACGATATGTTTTCCCTTCGACTTCTCTGATTCTTGTGGTTTAATTATGAAATTAGCATTTCTAGTATTTAATTGGAAAATAAATAAAAGTAAAGGGTATTAAAAAATAAGATGATCATTTAACATGAGATACGGACCAAAACTGTAAGAAAATAAAACCATCAAGACTGCTTGTGTTAAGTCTTTGAAAATTATACTCATAGCGTGAATTTCGCTAAACCAGAAATATTATTTCTAAATATTTTTCTATTTTTTGTTCCTATAAATCATTCTACTCAATTAAATAGTGACATGTGTAACATTTAATGCTCATTTAACAATATTTTAACATATTAATATGACACGTGTTATTATTTAATTAGATAGGAAGATTTATAAGAATAAAATAGGAGAATATTTAATTTCTATTTCTATAATTTATTCTATATGATACTTGGTATTCTTCGTTCAAACCAAAACCGAATCATTTGCTTTTGGGTGCGTGGCAATGATTTAGATAAATTCAATATAAGTAAGTGACATGAGAATATTTATTATACAACGATAAATTCTTAGCCGTTAGTTGTGATATTTTCATATTAAAAAACAATAACTAGATTTTAATTAAATAATATTTCAACGTGCACAATTTTCATTTTGTAAAGGCAATAATTCCGATTTCTTTATTAAAAGAAATAAATAAATACTCTTGATTAAATATAGCCTATAATTAAAGTAGTAAACAAAAACTATTATCTATTAAATCTGTTAAACTATATGTTTATTTTTGGAGTAAGCAAGGTACAACATGATAGTTTGTTACGAAGGAAAAAAAATAAAGATTGATACATAATAATTTTTATTTATATACAATAATTTGTGTTTTATAGAGTTGTATTTAAATCACAAATTGTTGTGTACGGAGAAAATTATTATGAACGAATCGGCTCCTGAAAAACTATTAAAGCTTAGTTAGGAAAAAAAAAACCATAACTTATTATATAAGTTATGACTTATTAAAAAAGATAAATGGTACAAAAATCACTAACTTTTTATTTTTATGTTTTTCGATTTTGATATTGTGTGTTTTTTTTTTTTTGTTACAACTAAGTCACAATGTTTTCAATTTGTTGCAGTTCTAAACAATTGACCGATTTGCTTCAGGTAATCTGGTTGACATTGCTGACATGACATGGTGACGTGTCGGAAGCGGAATAAAGTGGCATAAGAGTTGCTATGTTTTCGATTTTTTTTTTTGCGATTTTGATACTAAATTTTCATTATTTTTCTAATTTTGACACTAAGTTTTCGATGTTCTTGAATTTGCAACGTAAATGAAATAAGCATATCCAATTTCCACCTCCATCAATGAAAATCTTTGTTTTTAAATAATTTTTGTATGTAAATAACTTGTTTTCAAAACTCAAAACCATGGTTGTCTTTTGGTTGTAAAAACATTCATAATGCATGTTTCTTGACACAAAATTAAACCATATGCCTTTAATTTAATATTAAAATAGAAAAAGAGAATCATAGGTTGAATTAAACGAAAGAAATAGACAATTAACGACCAACTTACGCTTTGTTGGCATGATAGATCACATAGAGATGATGTGAAGGTACAACAATGGAAAAACCCGAACCAATATTAATAATGACACTTATTTTCCTCTCAACCATTCATTTAATCACAACTTTTGTTACCAAACTCGTACCTATCACATTCACTTTCATCACATGCAACTTCTTTTTCAACCTCATGAAAAACCTAGCCACAGGATAAGTCACCCCGACATTATTCACCAAAAGAACCACGAATAGTAGTTCGCTATAAATCACCTTCTACATCTCCCTAACTCCGACCACCATAATTTCACAATGAAAATCTTAATCTTGGTGGTTAGGTGCACCGATACAATCTCATCATAAAATTCTTTAAGTTTGGATAGGTTTCTACTAACCAAGATTAGGTGAAGACCCTTTTGAGCTAGTTGGAAGGTGTAACGTCCCAAGTTCCACAATAAAATTTTCAAATTTTAAAATAGAATAAACACTCATTTTTTATAGAGTCACATTCAAGCCAACCATATGTTCATAAACCATAATTCAAAATCAAAGTTACAAGGAAAACAATTCGGAATCTCAAATCATAAAACCGATGATATGTGTGTACAATCCTGTCTTTACAATTTGATAAGTACCTGAAAAACATTTGAATCCACAACTCTTAGTAAGTTACCCAAAATACCCCACACAACAATACATACACAATGCATGTACACGTGAGCCTTTAATCTACCTAGACCACCTCGCAACGCCTACAGTATGTCTGGACCCCTCTCCCGAGCCTACAGTCTAACTGGACCGCCCACCGGGGCCTAAAGTATAGTTGGACCACTCCTTTGGGCCTACAGTCAGGCTGGACCGCCTCACAACGCCTACAGTACACTTGGACCACCCAGGTACACTTAGGTATATCATAGTTTGATTTTTCTGCTACCTAGTTCAAGTGTATTTGATGCATACAAACCCAACAGTGGTATACAAGTCATTGGTTCATAATTAGTAGCACCCTTAATCCATATTTTCTGTAAATGCTTTTTCGAAATTGATAAGAAGAAGAAGAAAAAATTCAAAACTGGAGAAACCAATTAATCGCAACCACAACATGCCCACCTTCTGGCCATGACGTCTCGGGTTAGGGTTTTTCAGTTTCCTTTTAAATTTCAAATTAGAAGGTTTTCAAATATGGGTAACTACCTAATTTAAATTGTCTTAAATTAGAAATGAGATAAATATTATTTAATAGAGATTTACTTGAATATTTATTTAATATTATTTAAATGGTGATTTAAAATTTGAATATTTTATATTAATTGTAATAGAGATTTATAAATTTGAATATTAACTCCTCATGAATTATTAATTGTTACATGACGTCCTTGCAATTATTTAGAATTAATATTAGAGAACTAAATTTAAGGAGTTTTAAATTTACCTCGTATGTATGTATGTATGTATATATATATATATATATATATATATATATATATATATATATATATATATATATATATATATATATATATATATATATATATATATAAGAAAGTGAGAACATGTGTCCCCGCATGTTTAAATATTGACACTGTTAACCTTACCATGACTAGACTCACTCACACTAATGTAAGGGTTTAAGTAGGTCTCTATGATTCCTAATGAGTTCTGTTTTTAATATGTTTCACACCTACCACCCCATTACCCTATTGTATTTTGAGAGTGGAGTTATCAAAAGGGTTTGATAGTGATGATGGTCAATCTAACAATACTATAAATACAAGTATAAAACACAATCCTATTTTATTAATAGAATATGAATCTTATGTTACCCATGAAAATTACACATTCTCTTTACATTGTGTTGATGGAGCTCGTGTAGTTGAGCGACATTTAAATTTGAGAGCATAAGTAGAGAATAATGTGGAACTTATGAATCTCAAGCGTAACTTGAGCTAGGGACCATGTGATTTTGCATGGTTAATTCGCAATCTATTTAACTAAAAATGAATGTTATGTTATCTATAAAAGCTGCACTTTCTCTTTTTAACTTTTTGATGGAGCTCGTATAGTTAACCGACATGCCAATGTAACGTCCCAAACACAGTGATAAAATTTTCATTTTCAAATTCATCAATCTCATACATCATATGTCTCAAAAACATCCATGATACAAATTATCCAAAACATCATAGTAAAAGAAATCATAATCACGGAAACATGAGGGGAGAATGTCGTGTCATCACCCTTCCCTTTCGAATCGGAAGTACTTAAAACCATAAACATAACTATAAGAACATATCTTAGTAAGTTTCCCCAAAATACTGCATACAACATACACATAAATATAACAACATGTGGTTGTGTTGGGTATGTATCAAACCCCTGGTCCATATCAACCCCATGTAACAAGTAGTTGCGTCGGGTCCGTATAAACCCCGAGTCCATAATGAACCTGATCCCATATTAGATCCATGTATATAACATATAATCATATTAGTAATATTCACACTATCACATACATCCTACACATACAAATCAGTGGGTCAGCATCGGTGCCTTCGACCCACTAGTGTGGCGAGAAGGCTCACCTCACAGAAAATGCTCAACTGCTACAACTCTCACTGACAGAGTATCGTTGCTACGCGCCACCTAATCAGTCAAACCAAATAAACCTTTAGCTCTTCATCCAAAATAGGTGCTTTACCAAAGGTTAATTCAAGTCAAAGGTCAATGGTCAAAATCTGCTATCAACGTTGATTTTAGTCAACCGCCACGATGTGGCCCTCCAGTAACAGTTATTCGCAATTTTCCCCACTACCATCCTGTGGCGACTTGAGCCATGCCGTAGGCACTGGGTTTTTAGCATCTTAATAGATTAAGTTGTTTTATTCGATCCCAAAGGCTCTAAATTTCAAATCTGACCTGAAAAAAGGTTTAGAAGGATAAGGTTTCCAACTTTACCTGATAAGACCATCCATAAGGCCAAAATCGGAAACCCTGGATTCAAAGGAGCTAAATACGACATGACTTTCCCCATTAAGCACTTATTCCAAAAAGTCCATAACTCATTTACTCCTGAATAGATTCTAATACCTAATCCAACATAAAAGTTGGTGCTTTATAGACATGCATGTCCAATGCATGTCTTGAAGCAATAATGAGCCAGAAAGAGGCTTTTCTGTAGAAATCTCATGCATGGCTCAATACCCATCAAGAAACCAGATCCAAACAAATAATCATACCCAAAGTCCCATAGATTCAAAAAGTTGCAAGCCCTATGAGATCCCGCCATTATAATTCACAAAACATGAAGATTAAGGTACAAAACATAAGGTCTAGCAACCTATTTTGATTAAAAAAAATGAGTCTTGTACACTTACAAGGGTTCAGAAGATTGCTAACACCAAGGATGAAGACTAGCTTGTCGAGTCTTAGCTCACTTCTTCTTCTTTCTTCCTTCCAAGGATTCAAGAAAACCAATAAAGGCTCAAAAATTAGAGTGAGAGAGGGGGGGGGGGATTTAGGGTTTCATAAGTCTAACAGAGGTTGATAGAGGTTGAGGGTGAGCAAACCCTAGCCTCCTCATTCCTTTAAATAGGGAGCAAAACCCAGAAAATAAGGTTTCTCGTTTTCTAGTTGCCACGTTGTGGCCTATACTGCTACGCCGTGGTGCCTCCCTACCACATCGTGGTGATCCTATAAAATGCTATATTGCAAAATATAAAGTATATCGAGATCCGGATGATACAAATCTCCCCCACTAGAATCATAATTAATCCTCGAAGTCTGCCTCCAAAAATAACTTGGGGTAAAGCTCTCTTAACTCGTCCTTTAGTTTCCACTTCCACTCAGAACCCCTTCGATGTTGCCATTACACCTTCACCAGTTTCACCTCTTTTTGTGCAAAGACTTTATCTTTCTGTCAATAACCGCAATTAGTATCTCTACATAATTCAGGCGCTCATCGACCTGAATGTCATCCAAAGGAATCACCGTAGAATCATAGGATAAACACTTCCATAACTGAGAGACATGGAAAGTGTTGTGTATTTGACTGAGCTCATCAGGCAACTCCAATTGGTATGAAACCTTGCCCACCTGGATAATCCCGAAAGGACAGATAAATCGGGGACCTAGCTTTCTCCATTTCCGAAATCGGATGACACCCTTCCAAGGTGACACCTTCAAAAGCACTAAATCCCCCACTTGAAACTCAAGATCCCAACGATGTCGGTCGGAAAAACTCTTTTGTCGACTTTGTGCGACCCACAACTTGTCACGAACCTACTGAATCTCAGTGGTCTTGAGCACTACATCAGTACTCCCTATCACTCGATGCCCGACCTCACCCCAAAAATTGGGGTCCTATACCTCCTCCCACATAACATCTCGAAAGGTGGTCATTCAACTCTAGCATGGTAATTGTTGTTGTAGGAGAAATCATCTAGTGGAAGATAAGTATCCCAAATCCTACCAAAATCTAGCACGCACACCCTGAGCATATCTTCGAGTGTCTGAATGGTCCGCTCACTCTGCCCATCGGTATGGGGGTGGTATATTGTACTAAAATGCAGCTGAGTACCCAAATTCACATGAAACTTCCTCCAAAACCTGGAGGTAAAACGAACGTCTCGATTTGAAACCACCGAAACAGGCACTCTGTGCCGAACCACCACCTCCTGAATGTAAACGTCGGCCAGTTTCTCGGTTGATATACTCTCAGAAATCGGAATGAAATGTGCACTCTTGGTTAATCTATCAACAATGAACCAGATAGAGTCAACCCAAAGTGGCTTCCACGAAAACATTATGATGAATTCCATAGTGATCTCTTCCTATTTCCACATGGGAATGGTTAAGAACTGCATTTTATCGTGGGATCTCTGATGTTCATCCTTGACTTTCCGGAGAGTCAAGCATCGCTCCACAAACCAGGTGATCACCCTCTTCATATAGGACCACCAATAGCTCAACCTCAGATCCCTGTACATCTTTGTGCCCCCCGGATAGATCTAAAACTTCGACTTGTGAGCCTCTTCCATCACTGTCTGCCTAATCCCACCAGTAGTCGGTACCCAAACCCTCCCACATTATGTCAACAAGCCCCGAATATCCTTGACAAAAAATGGAATCTGCTCCCTGATTCGCTTTACCTTCCAATTTTCCTTCTTCAGACCCTCCACATAAGCCTCTTTGATCATATCTAATAGTGGAGAAACAATAACCATCCTCAGACATAAGTCCCCAATAGGTGCATTGTCTCTTTGCGGCTCAAGGCATAGTCCAAAACCTTTGCCTTCCCATGGTGGTATAGAATTTCACAATCATAATTCATTACCACATCTAGCCATCTCTGTTGCCTTATTTTCAAATTCAGCTAATCCATCAAATATCTCATGTTCCTATGATTAGTGAATATAGTACACCTAAATCCATATATATTATGACTCGAAATCTTGAGTGAAAAAAATACAACTTCCAACTCCAAATCATATGTAAGGTAATTCACTTCATGAGGCTTCAGTTGCCTTGAAGTGTAAGAAATCAGACGTCCCCTATGCATGAAGAAAGCTCCCAATCATAAGATAGACGCGTCATAATAAACCACAAAATCATCCATGCCCTTAAGGAGAGTGAGAACTGGGGCCTTACACAATCTTTGTTTCAACGTCTCAAAAGCTAACGGTTGATTAGGCCCCTACCGAAAAATAACATTCTTCTTCGTCAAGTGGGTCAAAGGCACAACGATCTTGGAGAAATCCTAGATAAATCTCCAAGAATAACCCATGAGACCTAGAAAACTCTGAATCTCCAATGGGTTCCTTAGAACCTCCCACCTCATCACGGCCTCAATCTTGGTCAGGTCGACCAATATATCCTTTTGGTTGATGATGTGCCCCAAGAACTGCACCTCTCGCAACCAAAACTCACATTTGGAGAATTAGGCATGCAGACTGTCCCTCCTTAAAGTCTCCAGTACCTCCCGTAAATGATCCTCGTGCTACTCCTTGGTCTTGGAGTAGAGCAGCATATCATCAATAAACATGATCACTGACCAATCAAGCATCAATCTGCATACCCGATTCTTGAGATCCATCAACACTGTGGGTGTGTTGGTGAGCCCGAAAGACATCACCACAAACTAGTAATGACCATAACGAGTCCTGAAGGCCGACTTCTGCACGTCCTTGTTCCTGAACCTCATCTGATGGTAACTTGATCGCAAATCAATCTTGGAAAACTAAGATGCACCCTGAAGTTGGTCAAATAAATCATTGATACTCTGAAGTGGGTAACGGTTCTTCACCGTTAACTTATTCCACTCCTGGTAGTCAATGCACATCCTGTGTGAACCGTCATTCCTTTTCATGAACAAGATTGGTGCTCCCCATTATAAACTACTCGGTCTAATAAACCACTTGTCTAGCTGCTCCTTAAACTTCATAGACAACTCCTACATCTCTGGTGGTGCCAATTGATATGGTGCTTTGGCTATTGGGGCCATACTAGGAACTAAATCATTTTGGAACTCAAACTGTCTCTTGGGAGGCACTCCAAGAAATTTCTTGAGAAACACATCGGGGAAATCCCGAACGATAGGCACCCCACTCAACATCGTCATGCCCCAACCCGAGTATCCGCCACACAAGCCAGAAACCTAGAACAACCTTTCTAAAGATATTTACTGGCCCTCGCAGCTGAATAAAGGGTTGGTCCGCATGGAGTCCCTTATCCATGAATAACCATGTTTCCCCTACCAGGGGTTCGAACACTAACTAGCTAGTGCTAACAGTCAATCATTGCCCCATTGGGTCCTAACCAGTCCATCCTTATGATAACCTTCGACCCTCACAGAGGAATCAGAACCAAGTCAATAGAATATCTCTTGTTGAACAGGTTCAGAACATACTCACTATGAACCCTCGAAGCACTCATAGAACGACCGTCGGTGATCTCCACCTCCAACGGATAATCGAGAGTCCTAGGAGCATCACTAAACTTCTTGCAAAGCACAAGAGATACAAAGGATTGGGTAGCACCCGAATCAAACAAAACATGAGTAGTCATACCATTGACTAAGAAATTTTATATACATGATCAGATAAAACATAAGCATAAACAAGGAAAGCAATAAATGAAATGATAAAATTACATACCAGTAACCACATTCGGTGCTACTCAAGCCTCGTTGGTAGTCAACTGAAATGCCCCTCTCTTCACCACAGTTGCCTCCGCCTTGCCATGGCAGCCACCAGTGATCCTTAAAGTGGCTGGTGTAAGTGTCGCCACTGCCCCCTCCTGATAAACTCAGACAATCGGCCTTCTTATGGCATGTCTGGTTGCATTGAAAATAAACAAATGCACTCCGGGCCAATCCCTACTAATATAACTGTTTTATCCATATTTGTAACAACTCGAACCCGCTGATCAACATGCCCTGCAGTGCGGCTTGGTGCACTCTCCGCAACGCCTCCGACCCTGCTGAGCCCCAGTATGCGACATAAGTCTTGGGCCTCTTATCCTGGCTAACTATTGTTTGTACCTGCTCCGATCTGTGCTTCGTCTAAAGCTCAAGCTTAATCTCCTGCTCACCGTCCCTCTCAATCATATCATTCAGGGTCTTGCACCTCAAAAATCTCATACTCTCTGATGTCATCCCGCAACATGTCATGATATACCGTCTTCTTCATCTCCTCATCTTCAGCATATTGAGGAACCAACATAACCCTCTCACACAACTTGGATATGATCTCTGCCACAATCTCAATAGTCTGGAGAAGATCCTGAAACTCCCTCGCTAGCTGTTGCATCTCAATCTTTGGTGCAAACTCCTCCTAGAATCTCCTAACAAACTCTTCCCAAGTCATTGCCACCACTATTGCAGATCCCACAGCTCAGCCAACCTCATCCCACTGATCATGTGCTCGGTCTCTCAGAAGGCAGGATGCAAACCCTACAATTGCCCCTCAGGGTAAAAACTCATCCACTGAGCATTCTCCATGTCAGCGATCCAACAGTGGCTATCGATGGTGTCCTTATCCCTAAAGAACTCTGGAGCTCCACAAGCCTTGAACTCCTAAAACAAGGGAGTTTGTGCTCCCAACGGTCCCGCATCGACCTCTGCTCGAAGGGCCCTGAGTCACTCATCCATCAACTCCATAATCCCCTCCTTGATAGTATTAAAAATCACAGTGGTGGCCTCCATGATACCACAAGTGATCTCAGATGTGATAAACTCGCACAACTGCTCATCAATTAGTTATGGTCCAGAGCTAGAACCTGATCTAGAAGCTCTTCCTCACGTGATTGTCATTCCCAACTGAAATACAAACATACAAATGATCAGCACACTCATGATGAAACTTCCATTCCACAAGCTCCTTAGGATCTCCAAGATAATCCTTGTCTCAAATACAAATCATGTGCTTTCAGTAGTATGGTCTTAATACTATCTTCCACATATATCTGTAGTTTCCTCAAGGACCATCCTAAATCCTCTAAGTCGCCATATTAAATTCATACAAGCTATCCCTATGCTAAACAACATACATATCCTACTATGACATTTCCTAGGCTCTCTTAGGAATTCTCAACTCAAATGCCCTGTAACATAGGGAACCTCAACCATCACTGTCAGTTGTCTTATGCATGCAAGGTGTACACAAAATTAGATCACATAGACTGTCGAATAATGATTCTACCCTAAGTCCACAACCAAACAAGGAACAAGAAATGTGGCTAAATAGATCATTCCTGGGCTATATAAAACTAATTGTATACAACTCTTAAAGTATAAACTTAGTAATTAACTAAGCTGATATAATTTCCAAGTAGCACATAGCATCCAATTCTCCTAGGCAATAAGGCAACGCAAAAATCAGGCAATTCTATCATACGATTCCTGAAGGTATCCTTAGTCCTATACTAGAATGCAAATCATATATCTAGAATACTAATCATAACACACGGATATTGTTATTTTGGGAATCACTAGTTACTTGAGCTCGACTGATTGCATGCATCATACCCCCTTTCTATTTTCTAAAAAGACTTTTGGAAATTATAATCGCGGAAACATGAGGGGGAGAATCTTGTGCCATCACAACATACACATAAATATAGCAACACAAAGCTTGAAACCATAAACATAACTGTAAGCACAAAGTTTCGTGAGCTTCCCCAAAATACCACATACAACATACACATAAATATAACAAGACGTGGTTTTGTCGGGTACGTATCAACCCCATGTAAGAACAAGTAGTTGTGTTGGGTTTGTATCAACCCCGAGTCCATAATGACCCCGAGCCCAGATTGGCTCCATGTATATAACATACAATCATATCAGTAATAGTCACATTGTCACACATATCCTACATATATGAATCAGTGAGTCGGCATTGGTGCCTTCGACCTACTAGTGTGGCGAGAAGACTCACCTCACAGAAAATGCTCAACTGCTATAGCTCTCACTGATAGAGTACTGCTGCTACGCACGACCTAATCAGTCAAAAAAATAAACCTTGAGCTCTTCCTCCAAAATAGGTGCTTGACCAAAAGTCAACTCAAGTCAAATGTCAATGGTCAAAGTCAACGGTCTATGTTGACTTTAGTCAACCACCATGTCATGGTCACTAATCACTGTGTTCTCCTTTTGTATGTTTAGAGCCCACTTCCCAAGTATTAATTTACTCAAACCTCCATAGTCCTTCATACTCTTGGAGGTAAGTAGTGATTTAAGATTGTCATAAGTTTTAGTGGATTGTACACAATGACTGGACATAACATAGAGATTACGCTAACAATCATAAGTACTTAATAGAGATTTAAGTATTCGAACAACCTGCACTTAGAAACTACTTCATGGATACAGTCACGAGTAATTGTAAGACATTAATATCTTCTATTCTTCAAACCAAGATACATGTGGGGTTTTGCTCTATAATTCTATTATTCATTGGTGTACTCTAACATTATATGTAACTGGTGGTAATATAGGGTATGTCCATGTATGATATGATGAAGTAGACAAAAACTATGTAGTAAAAGTTTATTTGTTCCTTCTGCCTTAACATGATAAGTGATATCTATGGTCCCTCAATGATTTGGTGCTAAAATCGATAGTGCTTGGCTGAGCCCTAACTAAAACTGATATGTTCAATTTAGTAGTCAGATGTACTCATCACAAATCTATATCGGGAAACATAATATTAAATTATGATATTGACCATTATTCGTGTCTTGAATTCATATAGATATCATAGAACGAAGGAATAGTGATCACTTATATAAGGGATGAATCTTGATTAGATCACGAGTTCGGTACTTGCATTGGATGGCTAACCCTCTGTTGATTATTGTTGACGTATTTGAACTCGTATAGTTGATGAATTATCCAAGTGAAAGACGGTTGGAAAGAGTGTTCAAAGTCATTAACTATTGGTGATATTTTTAATAACAACAGGGTCCTTTTGGGTTGCCCTCAAGATCCAAATTGGGTAGAATAAATAAAAGAGAAATTCGTTTATTAATTATTATGATTAATCATTAATTAGAAACTAATTGCAATATATTTTGGGAATTAATTAAACAGTTTAATTAACTAAAGGGTTGAATATTCATTTATCAATATATGGTTAATCAGGAATGTTCCAGAACCCTTATGGGATTAGGGTTTGTATGAATTCCCTCTTAGATAAGAGGGAATTAAATTCTTGTCCTTCCATCCCACATGGGATGGAGTACAAAACCTAGGAAGGATTCCAAGTCTATAAATAAGGCCTTAGGGATTTCATTCTTCGTAGCACCTTGGCTTGATGTTTCACCAATCCTTCTTCCCCCCTCCCCCATAGGGTTGATTTCTAACCCTTTTAGGTTTTGTGCAATCGACCATTCTCCTAGTTAATTTGTGTGACATCCTATAATTTAGGTCTAAAACTAGAGACATTCAATTCACCGTGAACCCTTTTGTAACCTCAACTATTAATCTTTAATGCATATTTTGAAAATTAAATAGTGTCATTATAATTAAAATAAGATATTAGATGATATCTTACTTCCAATGGTGGAAAATATCAAATGAACCATAAAGAACAAACTGTAACTCTAGTTAATACGTCTGAAAAACTAAAATTTCATATTAAGCATTTAAGAGTGAAGCAAACACTCTATCCTTGTAGTACATGTTCACCTGAATCCGGAAATAAAAAGAACGACCAAAATGGAGTTCTTATGCAAAATATATGACTATTATAAGAAACCAAACCAGTATAATACCGATTTTCTTTAAACGGCATAAACCCTTTTGATCCGTTTAGACACTTGCACAACTCATATAGAAATTCCAAGAATGTTTTTGGACTCATACTGTGGTCTATTATTTGATTCCATACTTGGAATATTTTTAGCAAAAATATTTGTAAAAGTCGAAAAGCAAACGAATCGGGTTAATAAACGCGAATCTTTAAACACGATTTCTCAGAGTTCTACAACTCGAAAATTTGATCTGTTTGGGTTTCTAAAATCAGTGCACTCGGCTCTATCATTCGCCACTTTCGAAAAAGATATTAGATGTCAAGATCTTGGTGCACAAATCTAGAAAAAATTTAAGAACTTTTTGAGAATGGTGACATCACCAAGCATTGCCACCTTGCATGGGAAAGTCCAAAACTCAGGCCTTGGCTTCTTTCTTTCCCCTTACCCACATCCACAACCTTTCCCCCAATTATCACCTTACTATGATGAGTGCACTCTTGTTCCAAGGTACAAGCACGAGCTAGTTTATGTGTTTGACTATCCAAGAAGGTGAGTCTTCCATGGATGGTCTTGCAAGCTTCCATGTGGATATAAATTGAGCCCTTACCTTTCTCATTTTAACACAAAATCATCAGCCCTGATCTCTCAGTCTTTCCCTCTCTCTTTCTCGGTCTAAAAACCTACCTGAGGTGGCCATCAACCACCAAGAACCACCACAACCATCCACCCATTTTCCCACTATTTTCATCAACCATCCACCACGCAAAACCCTTCTGATCAACACCACCTGCTGCCCCTACTTCCTTCTGTAACATCCAGACTTTCAGGTGCATTAAGGTGTTTAACTTTGAGATTCGTGGAGTGACTCGGCGAGTTGTGAGTCCAACTCGTCGAGTAGAGTCGAGTTGTCCGCGTAACATTAATGAATGGACTCGACGAGTCAGAGAGTCGACTCGTCGAGTAGGTGTTGGGTAGAGAACCCTAATTTCTCAAGGTTAGGTCCTATTTAAAGAACCTTAAGCCACCTCATCAGCCTCCTTACCTCTAGAGAGAAACCCTAATTGCTTATAGGCAACTACAAGAGAGAAGAGACATAATTTTGGGCATGTTGTGACCTTTTGGAGGAAGAAATGGAGAGCATCAAAGCTTGGATCAAGAGGAGGATTTTGGATCCAGAGATTCTTCAGAGTTTTGCTTCAGTTGGAGGTAAAAAGATGCTAGGATGATCATTTCCTTATGAGATCTTGCTTAAGGAATCTTTAGGGTTTTCTTCCATGTATATTGTGTCATAGAGTGATTGGTCCATGGCTTGAGGTTGGAACCTCAGATATGGACTATAAGTGGCCTTGTGAGTCCAAAGACTCGAGCTTTATTAAGCTGGAGGCAAGCTCTTATGCATCTAGCCCTTGTTTGTGCATGTGTTGGCATTATGAGCCTTATATGCCATGTAAAGCTTGCAACTTTACGTGCTATTCGAGCCTTGGGACGATAGATTTGGAGTGTGGGGTTGTAGATCTGCTTAGAATCGTCTGAATGAGCTTGATCGTGCGATAACTCGGCTAATTGGGGGTCAACTCAATGAATTGAGCAGTACCTTCATGAGACTTCTGAGGAAATAAGTGGACTCGATGAGTCACATAAGTGCACCCGGCGAGTCGAGTCAAACATGGACTGTTGACTCGAGTTTGACATTTGTTGACTTTAGAGTTGGGTCAATCATGAGTAATGGAGACCATGGAGGGGTAAAATGGTCTTTTATCCAGTTCAAGAGTTAGACAGAGAAAAAGAATAGCCTTTGGTGTATTTAAGTATGAATATAGTATTAATTAGAGATGTTATACCGTGTGTTAGTTGGAGGCCAGTTCGAGGTTTCCAAGTACGAGGCTGTTAATTGCAAGCTTGCGAGGTGAGTCTTCTCACTATACTTTACCTTGAGTGGTATTTATGTGTGACCAAAGGGTCTTATGCGCTTACATGAGTTATGCATTTTATCTGTGTGATATATATGCCATGTTATGTGTTACCGAGACTGGACCAGAGGGTCCAACGACCTGTGAGACTGGAGGGTCCTCACTAAGACCGGACCAGAGGGTCCAACGAGCCGTGGGACTGGAGGGTCCCACTGAGACACATAGACCGGATTGTTTTACAGATTTATAGCCTCGAGTGGCTAATGTGCTATATGTGGTATTTTGGGGAACTCACTATGCTTCATGCTTACCGGGTTATGTGTTATGTGTTTCAGGTTTTCTCAGGATCGCGGAAAGGCACCGACTGGATTGTACACACTAGTGAAAGAGTTATGTTTTGAAGATCCTGGATTTTAAATCAAATTATTATGGAGTTGTGATTTGTAATTCAAATAAATTAGATTTTTGTGAAATGTGTTATGAGGATTATGAAATTTTAAATGAAAATTCTATTTGAAAATTTACGGTGTTACAAGTTGGTATCAGAGCCTTGGTTTGAGGGATTCGGATGCACCTTCGGGTATGTCTAGACTCAAACTGAGGATTTGAGAAAAAATTTCAAGAGAAAGAATTTTTCTAAAATGAGTAAGAGTTTCTAAGAGAAAAATGAGAAAGCCCAATGTGTACAATCAGCCAGAGCCCGAACGGTGATTTCCCAAAATACCCTTACTTTTTTTGTTATTAGATATTTATGAGATATATTATCTATGCTGGAGAGTAGGCTAGGTATTTCATATTTTAGGGCTAGAGTTGCCTGATTTGTGATGCCTTATCCTAGGGATTTTGCTATTTGTGATGTGCTTTGAGTATGTGTGGAGTAAGAGTATCCAGCAGGAATATTTCAGAGATGGAGCTTTGAGTAGAGGAGTAATCTAGGAGAGATACCTAGATGAGCATTGAGGAGCCTACTAAGAGAGTAGTTAGATACCCGCGTGCGGTAGAGTTGCTTGAGTTTGGTGACACCTTTTAAGTGTGAGTAGAGCAAATAGAATTGTAACCTCGAGTGGTTTTACGTGCTGGTGGAGATTATTTGATGCCTGAAAGCTGCTTGATTCGTGCTTTGTGGAACTCTCGATGATGGGAGTCGGCTACTAAGTGAATATGACGATATTCAGGAGGTAGATGGCTGGCATCATAAAGAGTTCTTCAGCAGCTGATGGCAGAGAAGTGTGAGAACCTAGGGAGAGCCTAGGGAGTGACCTTAGTCAGATGAGTACGCTGATAGATTAGAGTATTCATTGGGGAGCGACCAGGTTTAATGGGATTGGTGGTCGAGAAGGTTGAGCAGCCACTTAGGAAAGTTGGGACGATCTATATGGAAAGTATGGGTAGATGTGGCAGGTAGTATAGACCCGTACTACTAAAAGCAGAGGACTCGTACTCGAAATAGGGAGAGTTCCAGAGGTTCTAAGTAGCAGACTGAGAGGAGAAAACATGGTTCGAGTACCATAACTCATGGCGGTTAGTGCTTCTACTTTTACCCGTTATCCCGTTGTGATTGATTAGACTGAGATCGGATGTGATAGAGTGTGGGGCCAAATGACCTTGTTGAACGAGTTTCAATGGAGCATACCTTGAGAGGGAAATCGAGTTAGTTGTCGAGAGATTTTTGGTGAGATGTCAGTTGGAGTCGCAAGACTCATGGATGAATAGAGATGGTGCTTATTGGAGGATTATGGTCTGAGTTGAGTAATCGGTCGATATAGGAGATGCCACTTTCTGTGACTAGAGTTGTGCTATTTTTTTGTGAGAAGCAGAAGGGATATTGAGCTTCCGGTTTCTGAGCTTGGAGGTAAACCCTGTGGGGTAGCGTTGGTTGCGATCTTTCACCTGAGTATCTGGGCAGTATGTCTGCCACAAGGTAATATTATAGCATGAGAGGGTCATCATTGGGGACTGAGATGGTCAAGGACAAGGATATACCCTACTTGAGGATAGTAGGGCATATGTTAGCAGCAATTTCGGGTGATCAAGAGGAGTATTTTGGGGTGGTGGCTCTCATTTTCTATGTTGGATATCGAGTGTGGGGGTGAGGTCTCTGCTCTCATGATAATTCTCATGATGGGACATTGGTTGGGGAGTTGAAGATGAGGAGTGTGATAGTTCATTATTTTCAGATTGTGAGTCATGGCTACTATGAGACAGTTGGGATGTCCGGTAGTGTATAAGTGTGAGATTTTGGATAACACATTGGGAAGTTTTTCGAGGATTTTATCTGAGACTTGGGATGTTTGGAGTTGCTTGGTCTCTATCGGGAAGATCATCGAGTGTTATGTGGTACACTCCAAGAGTAAGTGTGATGCACCTGGTGGATCAGTATGTGGAATAGATTGTTGGTGTGCTAAATGGTGCTGGTTTGAGCCCTGAGCGAGGGAGAACCAGGTATTTTATTGAGAGTATCAGAGATTTGTTCAAGAGCGGTTAGAGGACTGGAAATAGTGACCTACGATTTGGATACATGAGACCACGGTTATTGGTGGTCGAGGAAAGGTGCAGAGCGAGATAATGCATGTTGTACGGGTTCAGGAAAGGATGAGTGTCTCCATGGCAGGCGGCTGTGGGATGGAGACCTTGTGGTGGTTAGGAATTCTTCGAGGTTGTAATGCTAAATTCAAGGTGGGTGACTCGCTAGGATAGTTTCAGCGGTTGAGAATTTATGGTTCAATGTATGGGTTGTTTTATGCACTCTAGGAAGGGTAGAAGTTGAATGGCAAAACCAACTTCAGGGTCGGTATGTGTATTCTTGCATGGGTTTTGAGCAATAGAGGAGGGAGTTACAGATGGTCGTCAACGTGTTTTGAGTCATTAACGATTCCTCCGTGTTTCAATTGAGAGTTGGAATATTCCGAAGTTACGAGTTGTGTGAGAGGAAGAGCAGTTATGAGATTCTGAAAGGATGTGTTGTTGTATCTGAGTATGATGTCGTAAGTAAGAGATCACTGATTGAGGCAAGACATCGTGAGGTTCTGTGATGGTGTACCAAGGTATCCGAGTAGAATGCCCTGAATTTCAGATTATTTTTTTGAGACTTGAGTTATGAGATGGAAAGTGAAGTATCAAGTGACTATGGTTCCAACGGGAGCCCTTCAACTAGTTGTCATCAAAAGGGAGTATCCACGAATGTGAATTGCAGCGAGAAAAAGTGTTGGTCACCACGGTTGTCGTCAGGAGTGGTGATGCTTAACCTGGGTGGGTGTGTCCCTATCTATGTTGAGTCATGGAGTATTTGATAGTGAACTCAGTGGGGTGATGACTCGAGGAGGAGATTATGAAGATAAGAGGGTGAGTGGATCCTGTTGGATTAGGTGTCTAAGTTCATAATTATTTCTGGAATGTAATTGACATGGTTGGCACGATCCATTTGGTTGCATGGCATCATGACACTTGGATAGAATAAATGAGAGAAACGACACTTATGGTTTATTAATATATTATAAGTTCTAACATATTAATAATATTATTTAATTAGTATTGATCAAGAATTAATTTAGAATTAATTTGGTGATCAAAAGGAGACTAATTAAATATGTAGGGTTGATTGTGTAAATCATCCATCCTTATATAGTGGGCTAATGATCCATGGTTTATTGAATTGGGCTAAAACCCATAGAGTGCTCCATGGATAGTCCATGGAGGTTAAAACCTATGGAGCATGGAGGAAATGAAAAGTCCTATCAATTAGGGTTTACATGTGTAACCCTACTTGTAACACCGCTATAAAAGGACCCCATGAGCTACCAAAATCGGCACTAAGTGAAAGAACAAGAGGGCTAGCTGATTTTGAGTGTGTGTGTAGTTCTCTCAAAGTTATTCCAAGAGTTGTGGTGTTGTGTGAAACACTTGAGGCATCAAATTTGGGGTGCTAGGCTCACAAAGTTCTCAAGGAATCCAAGCAGCAAGAAAAGGTATGTTGTCCTACTAGCTTTTATGTTTCAATTTCCCCATGTCGTGCTAGTTAGGTTAAGAACCTTGGAAAATCAAATTTGCAAGTATCTTAGTAAAACATAGATCCAAGGTTTCTAGGGTTGCATGTACACCTTAGGAGTGTTAGAATTCTCAAAACCATGGTTCGTTCCATGATGCTAAAACCCATAGGGTGCAACAAGAAAAGGTATGTTGTCCAACTAGCTTTTATGTTTCAAGCTCCCCATGCCATGCTAGTTAGGTTAAGAACCTTGGAAAATCAAATTTGCAAGTATCTTAGTAAAACATAGATCCAAGGTTTATAGGGTTGCATGTACACCTTAGTAAAACCGCCACAAGGGATGCTAACCGCTTCTATGTGACTTTTACTGATAATTATAGTAGATATCGATATGTCTACTTAATCAAGAATTAGTCAGAAACCTTTCAAAAGTTCAAGGAGTTTAAACGAGAAGTGGAGATTCAGTTGGGCAGGAACATAAATATGCTTCGATCAGATCGAGGTGGTGAGTATCTTTGTACAGAATTTCTTGACTATCTTAAGGAATGTGGGATTGTCTCACAATTGAAACCTCCTAGAACACCACAGCTTAATGGTGTGGCTGAGAGGCATAATCGAACCTTTTTAGACATGGTTCTTTCCATGATGAGTCGAGCTTCGCTACCAATCTCATTTTGAGGGTATGCCTTAGAGACTACCGCCTATATTCTTAATCTAGTCCCTACCCAAAAGGTTGCCAAAACACCTCACGAGATGTGGACTGGAAAAGTTCCCAATCTGGACCACATCAAGATTTGGGTTTGCGAGGCTTTCGTGAGGCGCGAGACTCACAATAAGCTCGAACCTCGAAGTGAGAGTTGTATTTTCATCGGCTACCCACATAAATCCTTTATTTACCTCTTCTACAGACCCAGTGATAATGTGGTCTTTGTAGCAAGGAGAGAAGTCTTTCGCGAGAGAGAGTTCATAAGCCAAGGAAACAATGGGAGGCAAATTGACCTTGAAGAAATTAAAGAGTCAAGTGGTGAACGAAACTCAAACCCTAGCAATCAACCTAAGGATGAAACTCCTGTTGATCCGACAAACGAGTCTGTACCTCTGAGGCGTTCCACAAGAGTTAGGAATGCACCTGAGCATTTCTATGGTTTCCTATTACTACGGAAGGTGATACACTTATCAGTGATAGCACATTGGTAAGTCTGGATAAATCTAACGGCTACTCGGAAGCCATGGCAGGCCTTGAGGTTGCTAAATGGAAAGAGACTATGGATAGCGACATACAGTCCATGTATGACAATCAAGTTTGGAACTTGGTTGACAATGTACCAGGTCATAAAACATTCGGGTGCAAATGGATCTTCAAGAAGAAAACCGACATGGATGGTAATGTACACACTTATAAGGTGCAACTGGTTGAAAAGGGCTTTTCTCAAACTCTGGGAGTTGATTATAATGAGACCTTTTCTCCAGTAGCAAAGATTAAGTCTATTAGGGTTATGTTAGCCATTGATGCATTTCATGACTATGAAATACGGTAAATGGATGTCAAAACCGCTTTCCTTAATGGAAATTTGGCTAAGGATGCTTACGTGAGTCAGCTAGAAGGTTTTGTCAGTATATAGTACCCTAATAGAGTGTGTAATCTTGAGAAATCCATCTATGGATTGAAACAAGCACCTCGCAGATGGAATCTTTGTTTCGATGAGAAAGTCAAAGAGTTTGGCTTTTCGAGGAGCGAAGATGAATCTTGTGTATATGTCAAGACTAGTGGGAGTATAGTTAGCTTTTTGGTATTGTATGTGGATGACATACTACTCATAGGAAATGACATCCCAACTTTGCAGGAAATGAATTCCTAACTTTGGAAGTGTTTCGCTATAAAGGACCTTGGAGAAGCCGCCTATATCCTAGGGATAAGGATTTTGAGAGACAGGAGTAAGCGACTAGTTGGACTTAGTCAGAGTACCTACTTGGATAAGGTGCTGAATAGGTTCAACATGCAAGATTCCAAGAAAGGAGAGTTACTGATCCAGAGTAACGCCAGAGTGAGTAAGACTCAGAGCCCGAGTACAGAGCCTGAGATAAATGAGATGAGTTGAGTACCGTATTCTTTCGGTGTAGGATCGATCATGTATGCTATGACTTGTACTCGTCCTGATGTGGCCTTTGTGTTGAGCATGGTGAATAGCTATCAGGGGAACCCTGGCAAGGCTCAATGGGCTGTAGTAAAGAACATTCTTAAGTACCTGCGGAGGACTAAGGACTGGTTCCTTATCCTCGGTGGGAGTGATGACTTGAGAGTAGTAAGGTATAGTAATGCTAGCTTTCAGACTTATAGTGATAATTTATGCTCTCAGTTAGGCTGGGTCTTTACCTTAAACAGAGGAGCAATTACTTGGAAAAGTTCCAAGCAGGAGACAGTGGCTGATTCAACTTGCGAATCAGAGTATATAGAAGCAAGCGAGGCAGAAAAGGAGGCAATACGGCTAAAGAACTTCATTGGAGACCTTGGAGTTGTACCAGCTATAAAGGAGCCTATGGAGATTTTATGTGATAGTGAAAGTGCAGTTGCCTTAGCCAAGGACCCAAGGGATCACGAAAGATCCAGACACATCGACAGAAAATACCATTTCATTACACATCGAATAGAAGAAGGACTCCTCGTGACAAAGAGGGTATCATCGGATGAGAACCCAGCAGATCCCCTCATGATGGGACTGGGTAGGGTAAAGTATCTTCAGCATGCGAGGCGCATAGGGCTAATGGATGATATTAGTTTTAGAAATTAGATAGCTTTTGAAATTTGTAAAGTGTAATTGACAATTGATGATAAATAAAAGTTGTTGTTTATTTATAAGTAAAGTGTTGTTATCTTCTGTCAATTGTTAACTATTATTTCATTTTGCATGTTTTGACTTCCAGAATAATTATGTTATAGTATATCATATCATTCAAATTCTCCACAATCGGTCATATGATGGAAGTATATTTGAATCAAGGCTATCATGAAGTTGGCTTGTAGATGTCTAAGGTGTTGGACATAGCAAGAGTTGCTACAACATTCATGAGTGCTCATAAGTTCTGAGTATTGGATTCAACCCACGCTCACTTGCATCACTTCATGGAATTTATCTATAGTGATCGTGAGACGGTAATATCATATAAGTCTTCAAACCTAGAGATATGAGTTGTTGACTATGAGTTGGTTATACATTGATTGCACGAAAACGCATTAGTAACTCGATATTATAAAACGTGCCTTTGTGTATGATTCAACAAATATTAGAACAAGCATATGAGTCGAAGTTTATCTATTCCTTCTAGGATTAGAAGCAATATCTAGGCCCCTCGATGATTTTGTTTTAACCTATATACCAGTCCCGGTCAGAACTAAATTGATGTGTTCGATTAAGTTATATGTCAAACAAATCAGAAATCGGGAAACAAATTGTTGGAGAATAAGTACGACATTGTTCCATGTATTTTTTTCGCTGATCTCTAGAACATAGGATTATATGATCACTTATCATAAATGGCGTATCATTATCATCTCAGTTCCACGAGACTTTGAAAGAACTACAATTGCTGATCGGTTCTTGACGTCATTCTTGCAGTTATAGTTATTAGACTTATCCAAGTGAGAGACTGTTGGATTAGGTGTCTAAGTTCCTAACTATTTCTGGAATGTACCTGACCCGGTTGGCAAGGTCCATTTGGGTTGCATGGCATCATGACACTTGGATAGACTAAGTGAGAGAAAGGACACTTATGATTTATTAATATATTATAAGTTCTAATATATTAATAGTATTATTTAATTAGTATTGATCAAGAATTAATTAGGTGATCAAAAGGAGACTAATTAAATATGTGGGGTTGATTGTGTAAATCATACATCCTTATATAGTGGGCTAATGATCCATGGTTTATTGAATTGGGCTAAAACCCATAGGCTGCTCCATGGATAGTCCATGGAGGTTAAAACCCATGGATCATGGAGGAAATGAAAAGCCATGTCAATTAGGGTTTACATGTGTAATCCTACTTGTGACACCACTATAAGAGGACCCCATGAGCTACCAAAATCGGCACTGAGTGAAAGAACAAGAGGGCTAGCCAATTTTGAGTGTGTGTGTGTGTGTACTTCTCTCAAAGTTATTCCAAGAGTTGTGGTGTTGTGTGAAACATTTGAGGCATCACATTTGGGGTGCTAGGCTCACAAAGTTCTCAAGGAATCCAAGCAACAATAAAAGGTCTGTTCTCCTACTAGTTTTATCTTTCAAGTTCACCATGTCATGCTAGTTAGGTTAAGAACCTTGGAGAATCAAATTTGCATGTATCTTAGTAAAACATAGATCCAAGGTTTCTAGGGTTGAATGTAGACCTTATGAGTGTTAGAATGCTCAAAACCCTTCAGATCCGTGTGGGAGTAATCACTTCAGATTATCTGGGGAAAACCACGGAGTGAGCCCATGGTGAGTCAGTGAGAAAGAGTGTTGTGATACTACGGGGAGCCATAGTTTTCACCAGTCTGCAAGAGAGTGCTGTAATACTACGGGGAGCCATAGTGTTCATCAGTCTACGAGAAAGTGTTGTGATACTGTAGGGAGCCATAGTATTCATGAGTAAGTGAGAGAGTGTCGTAGGCCTACGGGGAGCCGTATTATTCGCTAGTCAGAGCATGACGCAAAAGAGTTTTTAGGCTTGGGTAGCCTTATTCTTTGAATTCCGGGAACCTAGTGGTCAGACCTGGGGCAAGACTGGGGTCTCCATATTTGCTGAGGATCGTTATATTATGTGGTTATCGCAATCAAGAGGAATTGTAGGAGTGATGTATGTGTGGGTTCGGGTCATGGGTCATGAATTGGGAGTTTCATTGGGACGAGTGGTTCCAATTCTGTGTCGGACCAGACTCTCGAGTTTGAGTTTAGCTTTGGTGGTGTATTGAGTAGGCGAATGAGATTCCAGATTCAGAGATGGGTTTTTTTTAGGGGTATTGTGTGTCATCTGATGTCTTAGACCTGAGTGGGTGAGGCGATTTCTGTTGGGATTGTAGTATTCGCTTGGGGGTAAAGAGGACTTTGGGACTTGTGTGTCACAATGGGCCAAGATAGTTGTTGTGAGAAGGAAGTCAGTAAGACATTTTGGGGCATGCGAAGGGTAAGCTTTGGAGGTTCATCTGTGGGTTTGAGGGTTGACCTGGTGCTCAGTGTTGAGAGGGATATTTGAGAGGGAGTTGGGGGTTATGATTGTTAGATGTCAGAGGATACTTCTGAGCAAGCATGATCATTTTTCTTGTGTTTAAGGACAGCGTGTTGAGAGTTCTTTGTTCGGATAGGTTTCTATTGTAGTACAGTGGATGGGTCTCTGGTGTAATTTGAACCTTCCATTCCTTGGAGTATGTTATGAATTGTTTTGTATGTCTGGTATGAGTGATCGGTAGCCAATTTATGGGCTTTGACTTTTTCTATCAAGTCGTAACGAGAGAATCAGAGGGGCAGTGAGTTATCGGGGTTTGTAATTCGAAAAGCGAATAACATGGTGATATCTTGAGAGGGCAGTCTGACAGTGAGACAGGCCACTAGATTTTCCAGATTCTAGAGAGTCAGAAGAGGTATCATAGTGGCAAAAGGGGCTGTCTTATTCTGGTTTTGGGAGTTCCAGTTTGGATTCAGGTATACATGGAGAAATATATATATATATATATGTGTGTATGGGATCCTTTCAGTGGTGTTTTTCGGGTTATTGGGTTCGATCTATGTGTTTTTTAGGAGTGTTTTCGAGGACGAAATCTAATTCAAGTGGGGGAGAATTGTAACATCCAAACTTTCAGGTGCATTAAGGTGTTTAACTTTGAGATTCGTGGAGTGACTCGGCGAGTTGTGAGTCCAACTCCTTGAGTAGAGTCGAGTTGTCCGCGTGATATTAATGAATGGACTCGACGATTCAGAGATTCGACTCGCCGAGTAGGTGCTCAGCAGAGAAACCCTAATCGCTTAGAGGCAGCCTTAAGCCGCCTCATCAGCCTCCTTACCTCTAGAGAGAAACCCTAATCGCTTAGAGGCAACTAAAAGAGAGAAGAGGCATAATTTTGGTCATGTTGTGACCTTTTGGAGGAAGAAGTGGAGAGCATCAAATATTGGATCAAGAGGAGGCTTTTGGATCCAAAGATTCTTTAGAGCTGTGCTTCAATTGGAGGTAAAAAGGTGCTAGCTTGATCATTTCCTTATGAGATCTTGTTTAGGGAATCTTTAGGGTTTTCTTCCAATATCTTGTGTCATAGAGTGATTGGTGCATGGCTTGAGGTTGGAACCCGAGATCTGGACTATAAGTGGCCTTGTGAGTCCAAAGACTCGAGCTTTATTGAGCTAGAGGCAAGCTCTTGTGCATCTAGCCTTTGTTGGTGCATGTGTTGGCATTATGAGCCTTATATGCCATGTATGAACGTCAAGCTTGCAGCTTTACGTGCTATTCGAGCCTTGGGATGATAGATCTGGAGTGTGGGGTTGTAGATCCGCTTAGAATCATCTGAATGAGAAATCAGATCGAAGGGACTCGCCGAGTCCATGGCCTGACTCGACGAGTCGGTGAGGGTTTTGTAACATCCCCAAAATCACGGCCAGAAAAGACCGGTTTTGTTTATGCTTTATAAAAATAAGAGTACTCCTTTTAATAAAAATGTTGCGGAATTTGTTCCCAGAAAAACACGATAAATACGTTTTTATAACATTTTCGAAGAAACGTATTTTGTTCATTTTAAAACATTTGGGATGTCATCGTTAATACAGAACCATAAGCATAAACAGAACTTACATTTATTTACACTAGTGATCTACATCTCTTTAAATCTCTTAGTGTAATGTGACTTCATATCAACACCTGTGATATAAATAAACTGAGTGGGTCAAGTTGGGAAACCTGGTGAGTACATAGGGTTTTCAACCCACAATAATATAATTATTATGTTCAAATAATCAAACAATCAACCCAATTACCCATCCCCATTATCTTCTTTATTCTTAAGGATCTACCCTAAGAATCAACCATTCCTCGTTCATACATTCCTAAGGATCATCCTAAGGTATCGGCACGAAGTCCATCGTTACCGGGGTTAGGCACTAAGTCTGCATAGTCGCCAGAATTTATACAATGGGCACTAAGTCAGCATAGTCGCCATGGTTTTGGCACCAAGTCTGCATGATCGCCAGGGCCTAGGTATCAAGTATGCATGATCACCAAGGTTTAGAGTACACCGGGTGAACACATCGTTCACAACACCTACAGGTTGCGAGCCTGCTAGTGTTCCACTAGACTATCTAGGATAGTCTATGGTTGTCATCCAAACTCTACTGAATGACGGGGACATCGTTTGGGAAAAAGGCTTCTCACATCGTACACCTCTCATCCACACCTCATAGTCTATATCACCTCTCAACTCATCATCCAACTCATATTTCATCTATTATATCTACCCATGTTTTACCCCAACATTTTCGTAGATATAAAATACATATATAGTTTAAATCATTTAAAACATGTATAAAATCTTTCACCGAGCATAGATAGCAAGTAAACAGACAATATGCACACATAGCACGTAGTAAATACTTCATATCTATGTGTAAGTTGAAGGGGACCATGCACTCACTTGAAAGGTGGTGATTCAGCACTCAGACAGCGCTTCGATACTCTCAAAACAATTTCCTTCGATAAAACCTAGTATCAATACCACTAGGGTTTAGTCTAACGATAACCGCGACAAATTAATTAGTCTGACTATTATTATTATTATATAAGCGTTAATAACACTCAATATAACTCATAATAATAGCCCAAATAATTATTTTAAGGACCTAATAACATTCCTATAATTATTTGAAAGCTATATTAAAAATGGCGTAAGCGTAGCACACTTACAGCGAATTTTATCGAAAATCGGAACTTAATTGGAGCAGCGTTTCGAAACCGAAAGACTCCTTTTTCTCGGGACTCCGGGAGCCTTGGGGCTTCCCTAGGGTACTAGGGGTTTTATCTAGGGCTTAGGGGTGTTTAGAGGTGCTAGAGAGAGAAAGTAGTGAGAGAAAGAAGAGGTTTTGGGGTGAAGAGAAATGGCAGCCTCGCACCTCAATTTATAGGGTCAGGCTTCGGACATTACGCTGGGCGTACCGAGGGTACGCTGGGCGTACTCCTCGGATAAAATCACTAGCTCGGACCCAGCTCTCTTGCACCCATCGGATGGATCAGATCAGACCTACGCGGGGCGTCACCTCTTCGGACGCGGGGCGTATTGCGAGGGTGGCGTGCCACAATCTGAAGCGAAGCCTTGGTCAACAAGCGACGGCCCAGATGCAGCCACGACATCCATCTCGCATTTGATTTCGCAATTTGCACCCTCAACTTTAAAAATTCGTAACTTTCGCGTACGACCTCCGTTTTCAACGTTCTTTATATCCACGCGAAGGTGGGAACGTACTCTACAACTTTCGTTTAGACTTCGTCGGCTAATTTTGGCTCGATTTTAAATTTTATATTATGAACGGGCCGGGACACGATTGGTCCGTTAAATCCTTATAACTTCTTCATTCGACGTCCATTTTCGCCCATCTTTTTCTCGTTACGCTACTTTTAACGAGATCTTCGATTCTAGTTTAGGTTGTGTTGGCTAAAAACTGTTCGATCTAATATTCGAATTTCGGGCTGTATACTACTAGTCCGAAACTTCGAAAAATCATAACTTTTTCATACGAAGTCAGATTTGGGCGTTCTTTTTATCGATGTTCTTAGTTTAACATATTCTACGACTTTCATTTAAATCGCTAAGGCTTAATCTCGCTCTATCATAAATTCACTATTTATGCTTCCCGGTATCGTGTCGGTTCCGTCATGAAACTTCAATGGGTCATAACTTCTTCGTTATAACTCGGATTTCAGCATTCTTTATATGTACGGAAACCTTGTGACATATTCTACAACTTGGTTAAGATTATTTTTTCTAAATAATCTTTTGTCAAAAATTCATTTTCGACCCCTATTGCCTCTAATTGGCTAGCCCGGATTTACGGGCGTTACAATTATCTCCCCCTTAGGATGATTACGTCCCGGAATCATCAACGAAACAGGGCTCACATGATGACTCCATACGTTATCTCTTCATCCTAATTCATAACTTCGATGTTTCTTCGAATGAGTATCTAACTCTTGGATTCCTTGACTACAGGCGGTGCTCGATCCTACATCCGCTCTCTATCTCACATTAGACTCTGAATTATGACCTTCAAGCCACAATGTCAATCCTCAGTTGATATGAACTTGAGATAAGTTCTTTTATTACTTCAATGGACTGATGTGTCATATTCTAATGACCTCTCATAATATATTGCAAAGCTTAGACTCAAGTCTCTTAGAGTCAAATTACAGAACAGACTATACCTTCCTTCATGTTCTAGATCACATCTTAAAATGGTAGTATTTCTAGCAACCTTCGTGATACCTCTACTGATTGCTTTGATTAATTCTTCTGGCTTAAGTCGGTGCTACATCGAACTTGGTTCTCTGAACCACGTAACATACTTATCGTAGTCGGACTCAATTTGATATGACCACTCGGGTCGGAATATCAACAATCTTTTTAGTGATTACCGAAACAATGGTAACGACATACTTAAACAAAACGAAATCATTTACTAGTTTCTTGGTATCCTTATGACTTTCCCTGATCCAAGCGTGAGTCCTGTGCTTCCGGTAGTATATGCATCTACTACCTTTCACACCTACTCATACTTGTCCCAAGTATTATCTCGCGGTCCCGAAGTCACCATTCAAGAAAATCACATAAAAGTTTAACACATCAGATAACAAAACGAAGGTTTTATTATTTCTTGAAACTATTACATAGGTGTTCAAGTTCACCCTAGATTATGCCTCTAATAGGCTACATCATACAATACTATGGCTACTGCATAACTTGATCTTCGGATATGAAGTCCTCATCCTTGATTCCTCGCATGGTTTTCTGCTTCGTCGAGGATCATGTGGAATGCCCTTGGCCTTGGTGGCGTTTCTGGTCTTGCCACTTTATTTTTCCCCGGGCAGTCCCTAGAAATATGCCCTTCTTTGTTACATCCATAACACACCTTCTTGTTGGACGCACACTTGCTGGCGTAATGCCCTGTCTTTCCACATTTGCATCAAGTCACGTTCTCGTTACATTTCCCGAAGTGCTTCTTTCTACATTTCTCGCACCACTTGGATTCACCTCCTCCACCTTCTTCCGTTTTTGAGAATTTCTTTTCCTTGTTGGATTTTGAAGATCCTTCATGCTTCCTTTTCTCGCCAACTTCAGCTCTCTCTAGGCCTTTTTCCCTAATCTGGGTCTCAACATTCCTGGCTGCCCAGATGGCTCCTTTCAAAGTGGTTGCTTGCTTGACCATTGGTCCAAAGTCTGCTGGTAATCCATGGGCAAACTTATTGACCTTGGAGAGCTCAGTTGGAACTAGATAAGGAACGAGCTTCATTTTCTCCGTAAAATTTGCAGCATACTCGATGACACTCATCTTTCCCTTCTTTAGATTCTGAAACTCGTTGTTGATCTCCAGAAGATCCTGTTCAGAGCAGTACTGCATTTTTAGCTGCACCAGAAAATCCTGCCATGACATCTTGCTCGCTTCTCCTTAGGGCATCGAATCAGCTAGAAGCTTCCACCATCTTAGTACTCCAAATTTCAACAAAGGAACCGCGAGAGCGGTCTTTTGCCTGTTGCTACACTCGCAACTCTCAAACATCATCTCCATCTCGGAGATCCAGTTCATGACTTCCACCGGCGTCGGGCTTCCAGATAGACTCGGTGGTTTGGACGCCATGAAATCCTTGTATTTGCATCCACGTCCGTCATTTCCTCCATCCTGGTGGTTTCGCCTAACTATCGGTGGGTTGGCTTGACCAACAGTCCCACTGTAGTTTCCCTCCTCAGTTTGCCCTTCGTTCAACTCGGGCTGTTCAATATGTATGGTCGCTTCCTCTCGATTTTGCTGGAGCAAACGTCTGGTTTCCTCCATTTAACGATCCAACATTGCCTGGATCATTGCTTGCACTCCGGCCATCATTATTGGCTCAGCAGCGGCTACCACAACCGGTATTTGCTCAATCACTGGGGGCTGATCTTGGTTCCCATTTGCATTCACGTTTCTGCTACGTGTTCTTACCATCTTGATCTATACACTGAATGAGGTAAATCTAGACCTTTACTTAGGATTGACGTTTAAATCATCCTTATCACTCCGAAATGTTTACATGCTAGTTCTAATATCGTATTCATACGTTTAGAATCCTAAACACATAAGGTTTCCAGATTCGGTCGACAACAGACCATAGATCCGATCAAACTATAGCATAACAAATCATTTAGCACATAAAAGCAATTTAGGCATCATTCCTAAAATAAGCTAGTGCTCACACCTCACAATCATCGCTTAGCATTCTAAGTTTAAGTCTAGAAATAAATCCATATTCCTAGTTCGCTTAAACTAATGCTCTGATACCAACAGTAACATCCCCAAAATCACGGCCAGAAAAGACCCGTTTTGTTTACGCTTTATAAAAATCAGAGTACTTCTTTTAATAAAAATGTTGCGGAATTTGTTCCCAGAAAAACACGATAAATACGTTTATAAAACATTTTCGAAGAAATGTATTTTGTTCATTTTAAAACATTGGGATGTCATCGTTAATACAGAAACATAAGCATAAACAGAACTTACATTTATTTATACTAGTGATCTACATCTCTTTAAATCTCTCAGTGTAATGTGACTTCATATCAACACCTGTGATATAAATAAACTGAGTGGGTCAAGTTGGGAAACCTGGTGAGTACATAGGGTTTTCAACCCACAATAATATAATTATTATGTTCAAATAATCAAACAATCAACTCAATTACCCATCCCCATTATCTTCTTTATTCTTAAGGATCTACCCTAAGAATCAACCATTCCTCGTTCATACATTCCTAAGGATCATCCTAAGGAATCGGCACGAAGTCCATCGTCACCGGGGTTAGGCACTAAGTCTGCATAGTCGCCAGAATTTATACAATAGGCACTAAGTCTGCATAGTCGCTAGGGTTTTGGCACCAAGTCTGCATGATCGCCAGGGTCTAGGTATCAAGTCTGCATGATCACCAAGGTTTAGAGTACACCGGGTGAACACATCGTTCACAACACCTACAGGTTGCGAACCTGCTAGTATTCCACTGGACTATCTAGGATAGTCCGTGGTTGTCATCCATACTCTGCTGAATGACGGGAACATCGTTTGGGAAAAAGGCTTCTCACATCGTACACCTCTCACCCACACCTCATAGTCTATATCACCTCTCAACTCGTCATCCAACTCATATTTCATCTATTATATCTACCCATGTTTTACCCCAACATTTTCGTAGATATAAAATACATATATAGTTTAAATCATTTAAAACATGTATAAAATCTTTCACTGAGCATAGACAGCAAGTAAACAGACAATATGCACACATAGCACGTAGTAAATACTTCATATCTATGTGTAAGTTGAAGGGAACCATGCACTCACTTGAAAACTGATGATTCAGCACTCAGACAGCGCTTCGATACTCTCAAAACAATTTCCTTCGATAAAACCTAGTATCAATACCACTAGGGTTTAGTCTAACGATAACCGCGACAAATTAATTAGTCTGACTATTATTATTATTATATAAGCGTTAATAACACTCAATATAATTCATAATAATAGCCCAAATAATTATTTTAAGGAACTAATAACATTCCTATAATTATTTGAAAGCTATATTAAAAATGGCGTAAGCGTAGCACATTTACAGCGAATTTTATCGAAAATCGGAACTTAATTGGAGCAGCGTTTCGAAACCGAAAGACTCCTTTTTCTCGGGACTCCGGGAGCCTCGGGGCTTCCCTAGGGTGCTAGGGGTTTTATCTAGGGCTTAGGGGTGTTTAGAGGTGCTAGAGAGAGAAAGTAGTGAGAGAAAGAAGAGGTTTTGGGGTGAAGAGAAATGGCAGCCTCGCACCTCAATTTATAGGGTCAGGCTTCGGACATTACGATGGGCGTACCGAGGGTACGCTGGGCGTACTCCTCGGATAAGATCACCAGCTCGGACCCAGCTGTCTTGCACCCATCAGATGGATCAAATCAGACCTATGCGGGGCGTAACCTCTTCGGACGCGGGGCGTACTGTGAGGGTGGCGTGTCACAATCCGAAGCGAAGCCTTGGTCAACAAGCAACGGCCCAGATGCAGCCATGTCATCCATCTCGCATCAGATTTCGCAATTTGCACCCTCAACTTTAAAAATTCGTAACTTTCGCGTACGACCTCCGTTTTCGACGTTCTTTATATCCACGCGAAGGTGGGAACGTACTCTACAACTTTCGTTTAGATTTCGTTGGCTAATTTTGGCTCGATTTTAAATTTTTAATTATGAACGGGCCGGGACACGATTGGTCCGTTAAATCCTTATAACTTCTTCATCCGACGTCCGTTTTCGCCCATCTTTTTCTCGTTACGCTACTTTTAACGAGATCTTCGATTCTCGTTTAGGTTGTGTTGGCTAAAAACCGCTCGATCTAATATTCGAATTTCGGGCTGTACACTGCTAGTCCGAAACTTCGAAAAATCATAACTTCTTCATACGAAGTCAGATTTGGGCGTTCTTTTTATAGATGTTCTTAGTTTAACATATTCTACGACTTTCATTTAAATCGCTAAGGCTAACTCTCCCTCTATCGTAAATTCACTATTTACGCTCCCGGTATCATGCCGGTTCCGTCATGAAACTTCAGCGGGTCATAACTTCTTCGTTATAACGCGGATTTCGGCATTCTTTATATGTACGGAAACCTTGTGAAATATTCTACAACTTGGTTATGATTATTTTTTCTAAATAATCTTTTTTCGAAAAGTCGTTTTCGACCCCTATTGCCTCTAATTGGCTAGCCCGAATTTGCGGGCGTTACAGGTTTGTCCTGATGAGCTTGATCATGTGATAATTGGGCGAGTTAGGGGTCAACTCGACGATTTGAGCTGGAACTTCATGAGACTTCTAAGGAAATAAGTGGACTCGACGAGTCACATAGGTGTACTCGGAGATTCGAGACAAACATGGATTGTTGACTCGAGATTGACTTCTGTTGACTTTAGAGTTAGGTCAATCATGAGTAATGGAGACCATGGAGGGGAAAAAATGGTCTTTCATCCACTTCAAGAGTTAGACAGAGAAAAAGAATAGCCTTTGGTGTTTTTGAGTATGAATAGAGTATTAATTAGAGATGTTATCCTATATGTTAGGCAGAGGCTAGTTCCAGGTTTCCAAGTATGAGACTGTTACTTGCTGGCTTACGAGGTGAGTCTTCTCACTATACTTTACCTTGAGTGGTATTTATGTGTGACCAGAGGGTCTTATGCGCTTACTTGAGTTATGCATTTTATCTGTGTGATATATATGCTATGTTATGTGTTACCGAGACCGGACCCGAGGGTCCAACGACCTGTGATTCTGGAGGGTCCTCATTGAGACCGGACTAGAGGGTCCAACGAGCCATGGGACTGGAGGATCCCACTGAGACACATAGACCGGAGGGTCTTACAAAGTTATAGCCTCGAGTGGCTAATGTGCTATATCTGGTATTTTGGGGAACTCACTATGTTTCGTGATTACCGTGTTATGTGTTATGTGTTTCATGTTTTCTCAGGATCGTGGGAAGGCACCGGCTTGATTGTACACACCAGTGAAAGAGTGACGTTTTGAAGATCCTGGATTTTAAATCAAACAATTATCGAGTTGCAATTTTTAATTCAAATAAATGAGATTTTTGTAAAATGTGTTATGAGGATTATGCAATTTTAAATGAAAATTTTATTTGAAAATTTATGGTGTTACACCTTCTCATCGTTCGCTGTCGGAACAGAAGAAGAAGCTATCGGAGCAACCTCCTGCCACCCTCTACCGTTGATATCCACCAAGGTTGTCTTCATGGATCTTTTTCTTTTATTTTCCAAATGTGTTCACCCCCCATGCTTCATCATTTTAGTGGGTTAAAGAAGAAAAAACTATCTTGGTTTAAGTTTATTGCTATTTTCATGCTTTCTCGAAGTACTTCTCAAAACTGACCACACTCTCGAATCTTAATCACAAATCATGCATCAGAGGTGAGCGTTTACGCCCCCTTTTTATAGCTTTTATATATTTCAGAAGGAGGGGGAATACATGTGAACACTTATTTAGTTTATGCAAAACACTCATAAAAATCATATCTTGGTTACAATTATTACTAGTTTAAAACATATTTTGTTTAAACAAAACTTGTTATAAACTTTATATATATATATATATATATATATATATATATATATATATATATATATATATATATATTATAACTTGGAATTTATACATGTACTAACTATGAGATTTACCACTTATTTAAGCGAGTATCGTACACTTTTATACTTATCGAACATACTCAGATTTTATAGTAAAACTCTATCCATAGTAAATCATTTTGCCTAGTGACTTATCCACATATAAGTTAGGGTTATCCACTCTTGGTCTGAGATTATTATCCACGTATAAGATAGGGTGAGTTATTCGTGTCCATTAGTTAATGACTTTTATAGTGATTCGTTATTCATTACCTAAGTATAAACACTTAGTATACCCACACCACTGTAACCCTTAATCCTTAGAGCGAGATCCGTATGTATAGATCTATACGGGTTGACACCCCCACCTGTAGTTGCTAGCTACAATCATAACGGTCAAGTCGAAGCGGGTGATTACTATCTTCAGTCGTTTCTATGATGTCCAATGAAGCGTTGTAGGGGGTACTTCAGTCTCGTAGCTTGGCTATCAGACTCTCTATAAACATTAACTGGATATCTCTCTCTCTCTCTCTCTCTCTATATATATATATATATATATATAAACCATGGAGTTGGTTTCTCTCTCTATAAAACATTTTTAAGTATGGTTTTACATATAAGGAAAAATACTTTTTAGTCATTTTAAAATTATCATTATCATACTAGCAGAAAACCTGTAACTCTTACCAACCTTGTGTCGACCTTCAAAATTACATGTACTCTTAAGAAATTACTAAACAAACATGTCAGACGAGGGAATAGTCGTGGATTTCAGGTGACCTAGTCTTTTCTAGTTTTGTTATATCTGCTTTCCTGTTAAAGGCAATTCATGTTCTCTATTATTATATGTAAGAATCTTGTATTCAAACTTCAATATGGAATACAACTACTGTTTTTTTATCGTTGTACTTATGATATATATCCAATTGCATGTGATCCATGAACTAAGTTGCATAACCCAGCACGTTCCGCCGCCTCGATCGGGGGTGTGACAATTTGATTCCACTCTTTGGTGTCATTGGGTGTAATACCATTAGAGGAATTCTGGTTTGGTTCCTCTCATCCAAGAAACCTTATGGAGATCAAGATCTCAAGCATTGAGATCAAGGGCTACATAAGAGGTATGCTTATCTTCTTTATGTTTATGTTTTCATAGGGTACCTGTTATTAGTTGAGTCCATAGATCCTTAGGTTGCATGTACACTTAGATATATCATAGTTTGATTTTTTTTACTACCTAGTTTAAGTGTATTTGATGCATAGAAAACCCAACACATACTTGTCAGACAATTTAACAAATTTGTTTTCCTTAAAAAAGTCCCTCAGATACCTAAATGTCACACTATCCTATATTTTAACTTTTTTAAACACATGTCTCCTAAAGTTAGAGAGTCTTGTATTATCCTTGGCGGTTAGTTGACAAAATCTCAATCCAATCATCACACAACATCTCAATCCAATCAATCTACTATTGTAAGTCCCAAAACTAAGGATCCAATTCAGTAATCAATGAGGTTAATTGCAATTAAGGTGAAATGTAGAAGAAGAAGAAGTAAATTCAAGCATGCACACATCTATTACGAGTAAATGTCAAGTACATCTTGAGAAAAGTACAACCACTGCAGAGTTCTGACAGAAAGTAAGTACAATCTGACACAACTCAATTGCTATAAATAGTACTCCTCCTACCAACACAAGAGTGTGCAGCCGTACACACGTGTGCGGCCGCACACACATGTGTGGCTGCACACATTACAAGCCCAATACAAGCAATACTACAATACACACTCTGACATCTTCAGTAGATCTATACAAAAATTATGACTAGCTCAAACCACAAAATTATGGACTTTCAATCTCCCCCTTGGATTGAGACTAGCATGGTCTTGAACTTCATTCGTTTGGCTTTTCAGCAGGCTTCTCAAACAACCTTAGATCCGATCTCCCCATCGATCCCATCCACATTCTTCCATTGATGATCGTAGCCACCATTGCAGTGAATTCTTTAGCAGCAGCTTCCATGACATCTTTTTTGCAAATGATTTGATGACGAGCCAGAGTCCGTATATCCCCTTCTCTGAAACGAAGAAGATCTTTGGAACTAATCAATCTCAGAACGTGTTCTCAATCCTTGAATTTGATAGCTGCAGTTGCAGTTTCATCATCATAGGCCCAAAATTCCATATTATCCAGATATCCCTCATGAAAATGTTGAGGAATAGGAATTTCCTTTTGTTTCTTAGTTGCAGGCCAGAGTATGATCTTCATGGGTTCGTCTGATTCCGGATCAAGAACATCTTTGTCTTTTCTATACAGAGCTCTTGCAGTCTTCATTGATGGAAAGTTTTCTCTGACCTGTCTGTCGAGAAACCTTTTGAAATTAGAGGCACTGGGATTATTAGAGTGATTATGAAATGGGGCCCTGCATAATTCGGCTAGATCAGTTTTGGTCCAAGAGTTGAAATCGTGGGTGATTTTGTAACATTCAGATGCTCCTGAGTTTCGCTTTACAACCCACAAATTTGTCTCTGGATCAAAGGCCCATATTCAGATACCGGACCTGTCTCCATACTCATCACCGAACTTTCTTTTCTTCAAATCCGTTACAGTCAAAACAGGGTCTGTTGCCTTGCGATTTTCATTAGAATTTTTCATGAATAAAAGGCCTTCGCTTTGATTTGCAGTTATGATTCTTTTGCCCTGTTTGATTGTGATTCTGGCTTTGCTTCCTTCTGGTTCTTTTTCAAACCTGTTGATAATTGTAGTTGATCTTGGAGCAGGTGAGTTGACAGGAAGATCATCAGTTGCTGAAGGTGATTGAACAGTCAGAGGATCAGCTATTCCATGAGGCTGTTGGAAGAGGGCTTTGACTTTTTCACCAAATGCATCATACAACACGTTCTTGAGATTGAAATAATTGGCTAATACAGATCCAAGACTCGTTTATAGATCCTTGATTTGTTTGGTCTGTTCTTCATCTTTTGCCCTGAGCTCAAAGATGTATGCAGAAAGCTAATCCGTCTGAATTGATTTCTCGATGAGCTCTTGACGGAGAATCCCAATCTCCTCTCAAAGATCAGGCGAAGAAGATTTGTCATCACGTGTCCGACCCTCCTTAAATGATATTCCTTTTCTGCGTGAGGAAGTTGGACTAGATAGAGCCATATGTTTTACTAATATAATAGAAGCCTCATCAAGTGAAGGTCAAGTTGGAGAATATTTTGGAATGGATGAGGATCCACCAGTCTCAAATATGGTACTCGGACCTTCATCTGTTTGCTTTGGAGGAGAGTGAGCAGAGGTAGCAATGATTGTTAAAAGGACTTGAGGTGCACATCTTACAGCAGGTACCTCCAGACTTGCAAGAGATTGGCATGTTTTTATGGAAGTCTGAGAAGTCTGAGGTTTAGATGAATCAGAACTGACTGGAGCAGAAGTTGAGATAAGTGGCACAGAGGGAGGAATCTCTGATGTCACATCTCCTTGGCTTGGTGCGACCTCCAAGGGCTTCGAAGTAGAGAGTAGAATCTTGAGAACATTTCCTTTATCTCTAGTCTTGGTTACTAAAGAAGCAACTTCATTGACTTTATTAACACGGCTGCTGGGAATATCAAGAAAAGGATCAAAATCTTCATCACCAAGATCAAACTCTATGTTTGTTGGAATGTCGTCATTGATTCCCGTAAAGTCAATTTCTTTTAAAAACTCCACATCTTCATAAAGATCATCGTCATCATCCTCTCGAGAAGATTTTGATTCATTTGCTTTCTGAAGATCATTCTCATCAGCTACACAAGCTGTGGGAGAGTCATGAATCTCCTCCACTTCAGGCTCGGAGGGAGAGTGAAAAATATCTTCATTTTCCATCGACATGGATTGTTCTTCTGATTCTTCTCTATCATTCTCTTTAAAAATTCCAAATTTTATTAAAGGATATTTTCCTTCAAATACAAACTTCCCGCCTCTCTTTTGTTTCATTATTCCAAAAGCACTTGGACCAATGGATTTGAAATCCAAAGTATCATTTCCTCTCTGCAGCTCGGGGTGAGTCACGTTAAGGATAATTTGTAAAAATCTTGGATACATCCAGAATTTGTCCCTTTTGCTCCCTTCAAGGTTTAGTATCATTTCATTAATTATAAATTTTGAGAAATTGAACTCAAAACCTGCAACCAATGCTGCAATGGCACCAGTGTTGGCCAGAGAGATCTCGTTTTCTCCTGATCTCCGACCGGAAATGCAGCTCACAAACACATGAGCCAAGTACTTCCAGCAAGGAGGAAGCAGCTTGTTAATTGTAGGAGGAAAAGTTATCTCGTATCCCATATGCTCTAATACTTCCTGAGTTTGATGAACATCAATCTCCATGGGATACTCAGGTCTATCCTCAATTTGGAGAGATTCTCTAATGATGTTTTCTGTAACTTGAATTTTCTTGTCTTCGATTGTTTCTTCAACAAATTTTTCACCCTGATCATTCTTTTTTACAACAGCATTCCTCCAGAAATCCTTAATCAAACTCTGGTAGATAGCAGGACTTGTAGTTAGGACATGAACCAAGCAAGATTTCTTCAAACCATCCACAATGAATTTCAAGTCATTGTGAGCTGCAGGAGGGTCTTCGAGAAAAATTGCGTACTTGTGGACTTTAGCGAACTCCATGTCTCCCATCTTAATCTGAAAGTCAACACACAAAGTAATTAGGGCAAAACTATTGAAAAAGATGCAGCCGCACACAGTCATCCGCACACGCCCGTGTGCGGCCGCACACACCGTGTGCGGTTATACTCGAAGACAAACAGTTTTGATAAAGATTCAACAGCAAACAATGGAAATTTTTATGAAAATAATCGAAAAATAAGTCGTGTTCATAAGAATTACCGAGTAAGAGCTTTGATTTCACAAAAAATTATGGAATATATATGAGTTTGAGAGAGAAACTGTGTGCGTGTGCGGTTGAGGCAAGAAGCAATGACGGTGAAAAACTCACCGCACACACGCTATTTATATACACAGAATTTACATTCCCCCCCCCCCCCCCCCACCTTACCTTTTAACATTAAAAGTCGACGCCCCTTCCACTCACCATTGTCTCAAAAAAGAATTATTTTGAGGATTATTAAGAGATTTAAATTCAAAATTCCTAAAAAATAAAAACTAAAACAAAATAAACTTGTTATTAAAAAAAAAAAAATTAAACAGTAAAATAAAAAATAAAATAGAATAGAATAAAATGAAATTGGAAATACTATTAACGACGAGGAATAAAAAAAAAATTCAATTTAAACCTATATAAATTGTTTTAACCTATTGAAATTTTGGGATCAAATTTTTTAGATAGCCTTTATCCGCTTGTCCGTACCTTTCATATTCACATCTTTGTCTGGTCGATCGTCGGTATTGTTGTCCACTTAAACACGAAAAATTGTGATAAAATTAGGACATACTATAAGTGACAAGAGAATGTGATCCTAAGTTCCTAGATATTATATCTGATCCTAAGTTTCTAGATACTATATCTTAACGACCATTCAGCTGACGACGACCAGGGATATTGTTGTCCACCTAAATTGAGCAGCGATATTTATAGACAATCTTTGAGTGTTCAATTTTAATTGTACTGGAACATGTTTCCTGCTTCCAAATATGCCCCGGTAATCAAGGACTTCCAGAGTACTCCTTACATCGGATGAGCAGACCATCATTAGGAGAGAAGATAGATTTAGAGTATTATCACTTATAGTGCATATGCTGTGTACCAGGTCGGATTGTTAGTCACGCAAAGGGGATAGCATATGGCTAACAGATGAGAGGAATTTCATATGTGTGTGTGTGTGTATATATATATATATATATATATATATATATATATATATATATGTATGTATGTATGTATAATATGCAGAGAAATAGAGTTGCATATGTTACAGTCCAGGTCGGATCTCTTCCAATCAAGCAGAGATGGTAACATATGACTAATAGACAGAAAGAAAGAAAATGATTTTCTACAGACCTAATTTATCGGAATATACCAGTTGCCCCATCAATACCGTAATTAAGGACAGAATCCGCACATGGAGGAAATGTTAAACCACGGTTCCAGATACGAGTTCATTTAATGTGACGAGTAGATTCTCATATATATCTCCCTGCTCAACCTATCCAAGCGTCGTATTGTTAGGCCAAACGGATCTAACTAGGTCAAGATTTGTCAAGTCATTTGATTTCTTAAGTTCAACTCTGCCTAGTCATGACCATTTAGACTCTTTCGTGCCTACTGACGCATCAAACCAGAGCATAGACCCTTCAACTTTGGGTACGTTACGCAGACTCAGGTTGCCTGTTATCACATAATCATATCACATCCCAAAATATCTCCTTCAAGCACATTCTATAACCAGCATAATAATTTTTTTTGTTTTTCTGATTTTCTGATTTTCTAATGTTTTTGGATTTTCTAATTTTTTATGTTTTTGGATTTTCTGATTTTCTAATGTTTTTGGATTTTCTGATTTTCTAATGTTTTTGGATTTTCTAATTTTTTATGTTTTTGGATTTTCTGATTTTCTAATGTTTTTGGATTTTCTGATTTTCTAATGTTTTTGGATTTTCTAATTTTTTATGTTTTTGGATTTTCTGATTTTCTCCCCCTAAATTTGTGCATATAAAGATAATAAAAATGTGCAAATTTATCCTAAGAAGTGCATAAAAAAATTAATCCTCAAAACGAATCACTTTTTAGAAAATTAACCAGCACATCGAATCGAGCTTTGTTAAACGGCTTGGTGAAAAGATCTGCTGCATTATTATCAGAGCGGACTTGTTCTATCCGAATGAGCGAACGCTCATAACATTCTCTGATAAAATCAATCTTGATGTCGATGTGCTTGGTTTTTGAGTGCTGGACCGGGTTTTTGGCAATTGGGATCGCAGCCTCATTATCACAGAAAAGAGGGGTTTCTTGAAAATTCAAACCGTAGTCCAACAGCTGATGTTGGATCCAGATGACTTGTGAACAACAAGCAGACACAACGACATACTCCGTTTCTGCTGTTGAGGTCGAAACGGTATGCTGCTTCTTACACTGCCATGAAACCAATCTATCGCCCAGAAATTGGCATCCGCCTGAAGTCCATTTTCTATCAAGCTCACACCCGCCATAGTTGCTGTCTGCAAAAGCATAAAGATCAAATTCTGGATTTTTTGGATACCAAAGACCCAGTTTTGGGCACCCTTTGAGATACCGAAAAATCCGTTTAACAGCAAGTAAATGAGAGAGTTTAGGATTAGCCTGGTAGCGAGCACATTGACAGACCGCAAACATTATGTCTGGTCGACTGGCAGTTAGATACATGAATGATCCAATCATTGATCGATAATGCGTCTGATCTACGGATTCACCCTCAAGATTAGGGGTCAGAAGAGGTCTTTCCGCCATGGGTGTAAGAGCAGATTTCACGTCTCGGAACCCGAACTTCTCAAGTACATCATCCACATACTTTGCTTGGTGAATAAGGATTTCGGTTGAAGATTATTGGACCTGAAGCCCCAGAAACATGGTCATTTCCCCAAGCGAACTCATCTCAAACCGCTTCTTCATCATTGCTTCGAACTCTTTGCAAAGTTGTTGGCTTGTCGATCCGAAAATAATGTCGTCTACATAAATTCGAACAAGAATTTGATCTGGACTGACATGTTTGAGGAATAAGGTTTGATCAATGGTTCCTCAGGAATAGCCGTGATTGAGCAAATGCTGAGTCAGGGTAGCATACTAAGCTCTAGGAGCTTGATGCAGACCATACAAAGCTTTGTCTAACTTGTAAACATGGTTGGGAAGTCTGGAGTTAACAAAACCGGGTGGTTGGTCAACGTAGATCTCCTCCTTGACCTTGCCGTACAAGAAAGCCGTCTTAACATCCATTTGATATATTGTGAAGTTCATATAGGAAGCATAAGCAAGGAAGATACGAATAGCCTCCAAACGAGCGACCGGAGCATAAACTTCCATATAATCAAGACCCTCAACTTGCTGAAACCCGCGAACCACTAATCTCGCCTTGTTGCGCACAATTACATCGGAGTCTTCTTGTTTATTCCGAAAGACCCATCGGGTGTCAAGAGATTTCTTTCCTTTTGGTAGCTCCACCAACTTCCAGACCCCGAGCTTTTCGAATTGATTCAGTTCATCATGCATGGCTTCAACCCAGCTAGGCTCATTCAGAGCCATTTTGACAGATTTAGGCTCTATCTGAAAAATGAAGCAAGAGTAGAGACATGTGTTAACATCCCCACTTTGACTTCTCATTTGAACACCGTCGCCCAACTGGCCAATGACGTTCTCAATTGGATAATCGCGCTGAATGCGTGCAGGGATCTCGTAGTTGATATCATTGACAGAGACTGGAAGAGTATGAATGTTAACCGAACCATCATTTATTGTGTGATTCACAGAAGATGATCAAAGTTCGTTCGGAGGATCTGCTACAAACTCTTCAGCAATACTTTCTGGAAAGAGAAGTTCCATCAGATTTGAAGTTACAGCGGAAGTCTCGTGGTTCATGAACTCTCTTTCCACCGGAGTTAGAGGAGTAGCAACAGCATCAGGAGAAGGTTGTTGAGGAGAAGACTCAGAAGATTCAACATGAACAGAGGGCACCAATTGAGGATCAGAAGATATCAGTGGTGGTCGGTAGACGACTTCGTCTTCTTCATCTTCAATAATGTTCTTCGAATTTGATGTAGTTCCTTCTTGATTATCTGAGGAAACATTGAATGATTTGAAAGGAGATGTGTAGTCAAATAGCCAATCAGGACCTACTCATGCATCTGTCTCATTTTCTTCGAGCCAACGAACATCAAAAGATTCTACAATTTGTTTTGTCTTCTTGTTGTAAACCCTGTAAGCAGTTCGAGCAGCATATCCAACAAAGTAGCAGTCATCGACTTTTGCATTGAATTTGGGGTTGGATTCCAAGTGAAGAAGGGTACAAGGGCAGCCAAATACTCGGAAATGGCTGACAGATGGCTTGTGTCCAAATAGAATTTCATACGGTGTCTTCATTCTAGCTTTGCTGATTAGCACACGATTCTGAACATAACACGTAGTGTTAATTGCCTCTGCCCAGAAGAACACAGGAAGCCTGGAATCACTGAGCATCGTCCTTGCGGCGTCTTTTAGAGTTCGATTTCGACGTTCAGCAACCCCGTTTTTTTGAGGTGTTCGAACTGAACTGAACTGACGCAAAATCCCTTTCTCAGCGCAAAAATGATCAAGAACAGCATTCCTGAACTCTGTTCCATTATCGGTACGCAACGCTTTCACTCGATTGTTGGTCTGATTTTCGATCATCACAATGAATCTTTTGATGAGGTCAGGGATCCCAGCTTTGTTGGACAAGAAGAAAACCCAAGTGAATTAAGAGTAATCATCTATCACAACAAGGCAATATGAGTTACGATTTATGCTGAGAACATTAACTGGACCAAACAAATCCATATGTAACAACTCGAGCACTTGACTTATGGAGTTTATCTACTTTGGAAAGTGTGGTTTTCGATGACGTTTTCCCTGAGCGGAGGAAACACATTTTTCAAAAGTAATGAAATCTTTGACAGGTAACCCTCGGACCAGTTCATTTTTCGCAATCTGATTCAAGTTCTTTGCATTCGCATGACCGAGACGACGATGCCACAGCATCGCATTTTGTTCAGAAGCTTTGGAGAATACACAGGTGACATCGTCAGGGAAATTTCTATTCATGTCTATAATGTAGGCATTTTCATCTCGCTTAGATCTTACAAGAATCCAATCTTCAGGGATAACAATGCCAGGCTTTAAGATCAGACATTCCTTATCTGTGAAATGAGTAGAGTAGCCCTTGTCGCATATCTGGGATACACTCAGCAAGCTGTGCTTCAGTTCCGGAGCAAAGTTAACATTCTCAAAATTCAGCACTCTATTTGAAACAGTTCCTCTTTGAGTAATTTTTCCGCCCTCTCCGCCCGAAAAAGAAACATATCCTCCATTAAAAGTTTGAATGTCATGTAGTTGGGATATGTCTCCAGTCATGTGCCGGGAGCAACCGCTGTCGACATACCAACGTCTAGCGATATTCCTCTGCAACTGTCCCTGCACGATGAGCGGAATCATTTAGTTTTGGGAACCCAGGTCATCATAATCCTGGGTTGACCCTTTCCTTTTGCATATTTTTCATTTGATTCTTTCTTTTCTTTGATTTAGAGGTGAATGGTGACTGATCTGAAGTTGTTTTTAAAAGAGATTTAGGTATCCACTAAAAATTAGGTTTTGAAATTTTTCTAGATTCTTTTGAGCCGGTGGATTTTCTACTTGAAGAGTTTGAAGATCCAATCCTACTCTGTGGCAAATTCAGCTTAGGCTTATCCTGAGTTGATTTTGGCAAACTCCTGTTGTTTTTACGAAAAACCTATTTATTCTTTTGAGACTTTTTCATTTTCATGTCACCATTTCGAGAACGAGTTCTGGGGGTTTTTCTAGTTAAAGATCGTCCCCGAAATTTGCTATTTCCTCTTTTTGTTGTATGAGAAACAAACATCCGGTTCATATAATTTCTTGCAATGTGTCCAGTAGTGCCACAGTTAAAACAAATTTGTTTATTATCAATGGTTTTGGCACTGCTGTTTACAGATTTATTCTTCTTATTTTCATTATTAACACTTCCACAATTGCAAGTTCCATCGCATGATTTTGATGCAGATGTGGAGGGTGTAGAAACATTCAAATCAGATTTATCAGTTTGATTAGAAACAACATCATCATTCATAGAATTATCAGACTGAAATAAAACACCCCCAGACACAAAAACATTAGCATTTGTTTTTGACACAGACTCATCACAAGAATTAACACCGGACATAGACACATGAATATTTGACTTAAAAGTTTCAGCTTCATGCTCCCCCTGAACTATTGATATATATGCATTTAAAGTAGAAATGTAAGTATGCAAACTCTCATTATTAGACTGTATTGACTGCTCAGAAGCTGACTTTCCATATACCATACTAGGTTCTCTGTCAATTTCTTCTTGAGACAGATGAATAGCAGTATAATTGTGATTAAAGGGAGGAGGGACACTCTCAAATCCTAGTCCAACTTTTATTTTATTTCCATGAGTGATATCCCTCCAATCTGATTGTCCTTCAATTAATTTTGCAATCTTTTCACTTGAACCATCGTATTTCTTGAAATTATATTCAGCTTTTTCAAAACAGTTTTTTAATGTGTCAAGTTCCACAGTTACAGCAGAAAATTTTCTTTTGAGATGATCATAATTCTCACATTTGTTGCTGTAATCTTCTTGCAACTTTTTAAAATCTTTTGTTTTATTTTCTAATTGAGTTTTTAAGGGCTTTTGATTTTTTCTAAGAGTATATCCCTCATATTTCAAGTCGTCGTTCTCTCTTTTGATTATCTCAATTTGATCTCTTAAAAACTTAACAGTTTTAATACAGGATGGAGAGCAACCGAATTCACTAACCTCAGATTTGACCGGTTCAGGAGTGGTTTGCACCATGAATGCAAATTGCAGATTCATCATTTGCTCTTCTGGATCTGCTTCCATTTCTTCATCTTCTTCCTTGACATAAGCAAGATTTGCCTTTTCAGGTCCTAAAATGTTTAGGGCCTGAACTTGATCTTCCCAACTAAACGATTGGGCCACCATTGCCATGTTTGCAGACTGATTTATTGAAGATGATCCTTTGTTGTTGCTGTGAACATAAGTTACTAGCACCATGGTTCTTTCAGAGTTCTCTCGTCGATCGGGTTTTGGGCATTCCCTTGCAAAGTGACCTGGTTCATGACAATTGTAACACCGTAACTTTCCTTTACTAAATCCCATCTTCTTGTCAGAATTTACACTCCAATTATTCTTTCCAGTCTTCTTTGAGAATTGTTTAGCCCTGAACACTGTCATTTCCATTTGCCAAGTAATATCCATCTCTTCCACATCTTCAGGGTGAATTTGGTCGAGATCAGCGAATGAAAGTTGTAGAGAGAGCTCTCCGGCAACAAAGGCATTAGAACAATTTACTAATCCAGTAGCTAGAGCCAAATTTTCCTCTTTTTCACTTGCAGATGAACTTGGGGAACCAATTCCTTGAGATTGAACTGACACACCTGTGGAAGAAACAACACTCGAACCAACTTGAGATATGTTTTGAGATTTAGGGACTTGAGTATGTTGCATTTGAGATATGTTGAATGGTGTGGTTTGATGAACTGCATAAGGTTGAACTTAGGGAATATGTACTTGAGAATTTGGATTGGTGGTAAAGCTTGAGAAAGCGGTGTTGTTGTTTTGAATTCCAAGATTAGCTGTAGAGTATGAGTTGACGTGGTCAATTTCTCTTTGTTTATCATCAAGATCGCAAGCTTTGATGATTGCCATTGTTTCAGATAAACTCAATCGATTTAGGTCTTTTGTCTTTTTAATCACTGAGACATTCATGTCCCATGATTTTGGAAGAGAATTTAGCAGCTTCTTGTTAATCTCGGACCTAGTAACCCTCACGCCTGCGGAGCTCATTTCGGTAGTTAGTGTGATAAATCTTTGCAGTTGATTTTCCAGTGTTTCTCCCAATACGTAATTGAACATGTTGAATTTTTGTCGAAGCATGTCTTGCAGGCTTTGCTTCATGTCTTCATTTCCTTCATAAACTTCTATGAGTGCTTCCCACAATGCTTTTTTTGACGTGTATTCATGAAATCCTTGTGCTATCTTAGGAGACAATGACATGGTAAGTGTAGCAAGTGCCTTTTCTTGTTCTTCAACTCTTTCAAAGTCATCATCAGTGTAGTTTTCAATTTGTTTGTCAATTACTATGCCATCGTCTAGAGTGGATGTGATCCGAATTGGTCCTCTTAAAATACATCTCCAAATTTTGAAATCTTTCATTTTGATGTATTTTTCAATTCGATATTTCCATTCAGTAAATCCTTCAGTTGATAGCAATCTGGGAATATGAGTAGTGGTTCTCATAATTGCATCCAAATCTTGATGAGCAGTCATACTTTGAGATTCCATTTTGACACCCACAGGTTAATCACACACTTGACTTCAACCGTACACCCAACAACACAATAGTACTTAACCGCACACACTAACAGCAAACAAGTCTTAACAGCAAACAAATTTTAACCGCACACACTAACAACAAATAAATCTCAACCGCACACACTAACAGCAAACAAATCTCAACCGCACACACTAACAGCAAACAAATCTTAACCGCACACACTAACAGAAAACAAGTCTTAACCGCACACACTAACAGCAAACAAATCTCAACCGCACACACTAATAACAAATCCAGCCGTACACAATGTAACCGCACACTCAGCCTTACACTTCTCAACAGTAAAAACCAACCACACACACTTCAAGAATACGCTCCACCGCACACACTATGGCAGCAAACCTTCAACAGTTGACAACAAACCCGATTTTCTCAGATTTTTTATGAAACTTGATTTCAAGCTTTTGCAAACTATTAAAAGCAAGAATCAAACAACAGTTCTTCAATCAAAAATACTTCAGAAACAGTGAAATTTTTGCACCCTCACACTCCAAAAAAAACTTCAATTGATACCAAATTGGCTCTGATACCAATTGTAAGTCCCAAAACTAAGGATCCAATTCAGTAATCAATGAAGTTAATTGCAATTAAGGTGAAATGTAGAAGAAGAAGAAATAAATTCAAGCATGCACACATCTATTACGAGTAAATGTCAAGTACAACTTGAGAAAAGTACAACCACTGTAGTGTTCTGACTGAAAGTAAGTAAATCTGACACAACTCAGTTGCTATAAATAGTACTCCTCCTACCAGCACAAGAGTATGCAGCCGTACACACGTGTGCGGTCACACATACATGTGTGGTTGCACACATTACAAGCCCAATATAAGCAATACTGCAATACACAGTCTGACATCCTGAGTAGATCTATACAAAAATTATGACTAGCTCAAACCACAAAATTATGGACTTTCAACTTTAAATGAAAACGATTGATTCATAAATTCTAGACCGGGCGACACTACATGATTAAGGACATTATACACAAGATCATGGTCCCAAGATATGATATGTAGGTTAAGCAAAGAGTCAAAACATGTTTTCCTACAAAGTTATTCTTGCAAAGAAGCAACCAATTTCTATTCCTGTACGAGCCACCCTTGTTCATGAGTTTTTTTTAATGAAGGAGTGAGATGTAAGGAGAGGGACGAGAATGGGATCGAAGGAAATTGAAGAGAATGAAATACAATTAATCTTGTTCTTGAGTTAGAGATGAATGGAATTGAACGGAATGATTCAATCCTTTTTTAGACTTCCCCTCCTAGTCTGCCCAAAAGTGGGCGAATGAAAAGACTTCTATTTTGCTTCCCCTCCCCTTCCATTGTATCTCTTAAAAAAACTCAAGAACACATTTTCCATATGATTTACTTCCAAACTCTTTCATTCCACTCATAAATGAACTTTAGAACAAGGTATTAGTTTGAAACATATTATGGTTTTAATGTCTGTATTAAATACTTGCATAACATATTAGGTGAGACATTTAATACAAATAACAAGTGAGAAAGTAATGAAAATGTTAATTGCAAGTTTATATATGATGACATGCCTAAGCCGACATGGAAGAGTCACGCCCGGCCGAGAAACCTGGCGCCCTAGCCGAGCCAAGAGAAGCGGACTCAACGCCCGCTAGCGCCCCTAAGAGCAGGGCGCCCCGGTGAAAGGCTCATGCCCGCCAGGGACGCTCCCGTCGTCAAGACAAAGGATACGTTCAAGCGACAAAGCAAACGATCAGAGCATTACCGTTGGATCCAATGACAGTACTCTGACAGAAAGAGGCGCACAATCCTCCAATTTGCGCCTCTGGCCTTGTCCCATAAAAGCGATCCTGTCTCGTACGGGCGAGCAGGGTCGCTAAGTATAAAAGGACGCACTCAGGAGCTCTAAAGGTAAGCAATCTTCTCAGAGAAATTTTCACTGAAAACACCACAAACTCCATCTAACTTGACTGTCGAAGCGTTCTTCTGGGAGCCTCCTCCCGGGAATGGCTGACGGTTGTTTTCTCTTGTGACCTTGCAGATACCTTATAGGGTCATACCAGAGAACGAACAGGAGTTACAAGTGTATGTCGCATCATTTGGCGCCATCCGTTTTCTGTGACGAAGAACGAAACTAAAGCCACTGTTCAACATAATCAATGGCGTCTGATGGAAGCGATGGAGTTGAAGGAGTCCAGAACAGCCCCATACGCTCCATGACACCGTTGGACGACATACCGCCGCCCATAAAGACCACCAAAGAACTCACCGGGGAGGCAAGCTCTGTGCTAACTGTGGTACCTCCGACAAGCCAGCAGCTAGCTCAACTGCTCCCTACACCGTCGGAAGCAAACACGGGGGCCACCATTCAACCACTATCCCAACAACCGTGGACAACTATGGGGACGGTACCATTAGCCACACCCTTTCCGACTCCATTGACATTTCAGCCAATGGCGACACAATTCTCAGTAAACCAAACACCACCATTCTTTACCCCGGTGGTACAACACCAAGTACCGTTTTTCGCAGCAATGATGGCAATAAGCCAAACACCAAACACCCAACCAACATTTCACGTACCGCCACATAACCAGATACCAAAGAGCACACATCCGATGCTCCCACCGCTCACACAAGCCATGACAGCACCACCATCGATTTCCTACCCTACGACAGGAACATGGGGCGAACCTATAGTGACCACTAACATGAGCCGACAGCAACCTACACCAACACAACTCCCAACCCAACCTCAACTCATGCACCCAAGATACTTGCTACAGCTGTCGTTCCAGCAGCAAGCCTTCTATGGCCCCAACCCAGGGTACCAGGCATTCTACGGTCATCTCGAGGCGCAGTCGTGTAACACGTCCCACCAATATAATGTGCAAGGCTCGCTAGTCATACCCAATCATGATTGCATGTCGTGGAGTGTCACATCTCTGTTTGCTAGGGAACTGCTGGATTACGAAATCCCAAATACAGGGAAACTCCCTAACTTGAAAACTTACAATGGTAAAACCGATCCGGATAGTTACATTGATACGTATGAGTGGACGGTGACGTCATTAAAACTGGATGAGCATTTCTGGTGCACATATTTCCCGACCACCATCGATGGAAATGCAGGAACGTGGTTCATGACGCTACGACCAGGTAGCATTTACAACTTTGGCCAACTCAAGTATCTGTTCCTCACAAACTTCATGCAACTACGAAAGTACAAAGGCGATTCTCACTCCATCATCGGATATAAGCAAAGGGAAGGGGAAAGCGTAAGAGAATACTTCACACGGTTTATGAATGCCACATTAGACGTGTCAAGTCATGACGAGGGCCTTATAGCAGGAGCTTTCACATGGGGACTCCTGCCAGGTCCTTTGCACAAAAACTCATGGGAAAAAAACCACAGACAAGAGCCGAGTTAAAGGAAAGGGTGGAAAGATATCTAAGACAAGAGGAAGGCGAGGCAGCGAAACAAGCATATTTAAACGCTATGACAGTCAAGCGCTATAACTAACCTCACGTAGAAACGATGGAAGGAAGCAGACACTCCGGACAAGGGAAGAGACCGCTGGGTTGCTTCAGGTCACTCGTCAGAGACGACAGACGGGGCCGTCGACCAGATGTATATGTGGTTGCAGATAAGCAACAAGAAAAGGCACCAAAAGGATGGTACTGCGAATACCACAAAAGCAAAACACATGATACCACCAATTGCTCAGTCCTTAAGAAAGAGATGGAGGAGAGAAAACTCAAAGGGGATCTTGTGGAGATAGTACGCAACCTACACGCCAAATTCGACGCAGAAAACGCCAAAGGAGATCCGAGAGAGGGTACTCAACCCAAAGAAATATTCATGATATGCGGCAAGAAGGGTAGACACGAAGGAACTACCTGCCAAGAGAACCTCGTGGTCACGACACAAACTCTCACATTCTCGGCACAGGATCCCAAATCGGAAGGCTGGACAGGTGATAACCTACTCATAATCCAAGCCTCTATTAAGGACGTGGTCATACACAGAGTGTATATCGACACAGATAGCTCAGCAGATATCATCTACGAGTATTGTTTCCGTCTCCTCCCAGATAGGTGGAAGGATGGTCTGAGATCTACAACGGGAAGGTTGGTCGGATTCATAGGACATAGTCTATGGCTGTTAGGCACCATCCACCTCCCCCTTACACTAACTAGTCATGAAAAGCAACGAAGGAAAATGGTTCTGGTTGATTTTGTTGTAATTCGACACTCTGCAAAACATAACATCATTTTGGGAAGGCCATCTTTGCTTAAGTTAGGAGCGATCCCGTCAACAATGCATGGGATAGTAAAGTTCAACACTAGCGAAGGACCGGCTACAATCTTGGCCACACCGCCAAGACAACTACAATGTTTTACGATCATGCAACCAGCCGAGATGACAAGGGAAATCAAAAAGGCACGAGGCGGATTGATAGAAGAGAAAGAGGTGATCAATGAAGAGATCCCCGATCAAACGATCAATATAGTCCGCAACCTCCTAGGGCACACCAAACGGGCGCTCGTCGAACTCCTTAGGCGATACAAACACGTGTTTGCATGGGCCCCCACAGACATGGTTGGCGTAGACTGGAAAATCCTAGAACACAAACTCATGATTAAACCAGGTAGAAAGGAGGTTAAGCAGAAAAAGACGGTTCAAGGACGGGACCGCAATAGGGCGATCAACGCGGAGGTGGCTAAACTGACAAAGGCGGGGATCTTGAGAGAAGCAATCTTCCCAACTTGGATAGCCAATCCTATCATGGTACAAAAACATGATGAGTTATGGCGCATGTGCATCGAATTCTCTGATCTTAACAAAGCGTGCCCTAAGGATTGCTATCCCCTACCAGAAATCAACCAAAAGGTAGAATCGTTATAAGGTTTCAAATTAAAGTGCTTCCTGGATGCGTATAAAGGATATCATTAGATCCTGATGAATAAGGACGACGAGGAAAAACGGATTTCTACACAGACCATGGTACATTTTGCTACACCAAAATATCGTTTGGATGTAAAAATGTGGGGGCAACATATCAACGCTTGGTTGACTCCATGTTCTCAAACCAGATTGGAAGAAACATCGAGTATACATCGACGATATGGTCATTTAGAGTGAGGATGAGGCAAGAATGTTACAGGATGTCAAAGAGACTTTTAGAACGTTGGAAAAAGCAAAGATGAAGTTGAACCCGAACAAGTACACCTTCGGAGTAGAAGAAGGCCAGTTCCTAGGATACTATGTTACCAGGCAAGGCATCCAACCCAACCTAACAAAGGTAGACGAGTTCATGGAAACTCCACCTCCAAGTACTCTAAGGGATGCACAAGGACTGAATGGGAAAATCACAGCGCTCAGTAGGTTCATCTCAAAGTCGGCCAACAAAGCTATGCCGCTATTCAACACACTAAAAGGTTGTATCGAGAAAAGTAATTTCCAGTGGACAGCATCAATAGAGGTTGTACTCCAAGGCATCAAGGAAGCTTTACACAGACTACCCATGATATCCAGCCCCATTCCGAGTGAAATATTGCAGGTATACCTCTCAACTTCAATCGAAGCTATATCTTCTGTGCTAGTTGTGGAAAGAGAAGGGGAACAGAAGTCAGTGTACTTCGTTAGCCGAGCGCTATAGGGCCCTGAACTTAACTATCCCACCTTGGAAAAAGTTGGTGTTGGCACTTATTTATGCTGCAAGATGTTTGAGACAATATTTTTAGGCACACCAAATAGAGGTCCTGACGAATTGCCCGATCAAACAAATCTTACTCAAGCCCGAAACGTCAAGCAGACTTGCCAAGTGGGAAATTGAGTTGGGTGAACATGATATTAGTTACCGGCCAAGGACGAGCATCAAGAGGCAGGCATTAGCAGATTTCCTACTCGAAATCCCAGGAGAAGGAGATGTATCCAAAGAAGGAATTATGGCAGTGAAAGAAATCCCAGAGGAATGTCGAAAGTGGACATTATACACTAACGGAGCATCCAGTAGGGGGGCTCAGAAGTTGGTCTAATCTTAACCAGAACAAAGGGAGAAGAAGTTACATATGCTCTCCGTTTCGACTTCCACACCTCAAATAACGAGGCGGAGTATGAGGCACTACTCGTCGGCCTGCGCCTGGCCAAGCAAATGGGGGCAGAGGCTGTAGCAGTGCTGACGGACTCAATATTGGCTGCCAATCAGGTTAATGGAAGCTTTGAAACTAGAGACAAGAGAATGGAAAGATACGTTAAAACAATGCGGCAACTTACCAAATCCTTCAAGGAGTTCACAATCAAACAGATCCCAAAGAGCGAGAACAGGAGGGCTGACGCCCTAAGCAAACTAGCGTCAACATGCTTCGACCACTAGTCAAAGATGGGTCTAGTCAAAGTACTCAAGGAAAGAAGTATAGAGGAGTGACAGATAAGCACACTCATGACAGCGGGACCCACGTGGATGACCCCGCTGATAGACTACTTACAGCAAGGCGTCCTTCCTGATAGCCATGACGAAGCCAGAAGAATACGCATAAAGGAACCTTCATACGTACTAATCAACGGGGAGTTTTATCGGAAGGGGTTCACAACCCCATGGCTAAGATGCATAGATGAAGCTAAAGGAAAGAGGCATTACGGGAAGCACACACAGGCAAAGCAGGTGCACATGAGGGGCGCAAGCCTTAACAGGGAAGGTGATCTGGATGGGAATATACTGGCCCACCGCGCACCGAGACGCAGCAGAGCTAACAAGAGTGTGTAGGGAATGCCAAACATTTTCCCCAGTCCAAGCGAATCCACCTGCGCCCTTATCTAATATATCCAGCCTATGGCCATTCTATCAATGGGGAATAGACATTGTGGGACCATTTCCAGAAGCACCAGGGAGATTAAAATACATGGTCGTGGCGGTGGATTATTTTACAAAGTGGATTGAAGCGGAGCCGTTGGCATGCATAACAGGAAGGAACATGATTAAATTTGTCTGGAAGAACATCATGACCAAGTTTGGCATGCCTAAAACACTGATAAGTGACAACGGGCACCAATATACTAAAAACTCGTTCAAAGAATGGTGTGACAACAAAGGGATCAATCAGCAATTCACATCAGTAGCACATCCACAAGCAAACGGACAAACAGAAGTATCCAACAGAACCATTGTGAACAGGATCAAGAAACGGTTAGGGAAGGCCAAAGGAAACTGGAGTGAAGAGATACCAACGGTCTTGTGGTCATATAGGACCACCCCGCAGACAAGCACGCAGGAAACACCATTTAGTTTGACATATGGAGCGGAGGCAATGCTTCTAACAGAGGTGATGATAGGCACATTAAGGACAAGCCATACTGACAAAGAGGCCAACTCTCAGCACCTGAGGCTGAATCTAGATACCCTTGAGGAGAGGCGAGAGAAGGCAAGCATACGCCCGGCATCGTACAAACGTGCGACAGAAAGATATTACAACCACAGAGTCAAGGAAAAAGCATTCAGAGTGGGAGAATATGTGCTAAGAAAGAACGAAGCAAGTTGGGCCCAGCCTCAAGGTAAGCTGGGACCCGTATGGGAAGGATCATATAGAGTTGTCGAAGCAACCCAAAATGGGGCATACGCCTTGGAAACGATGGAAGGAAGATAAATACCAAGAACATGGAATGAAAGGAATTTTAGGAAATTCTACTTCTAAAACAAAGCCTCACAAGAAGACGATAAAGCTAGGATATTCCTCTATGCGAGGATCGATGGATGGCTCAAGCGCCAAAGCGTAAGAGACCAAGACCGAGACTTGAGCGTTTGAGCACCCTACAAAGGAAAGGTTCCGTTACTCGACATGTTTAAAGCCTTGTACTTAGTATACAAATCTAAGCAATCAAAATGTTGAAACCTATACTTAGTGTACTGAACTCTTAATTTCATGATTGACGCACGCAATGCTCAGTGCATTAAGTCCTAAATTCTGGTGCATTAAATTATAATGCTTAGTGCATTCAATATTAATACTTAGTGTATTAAATACTCAATGTATTAAATTCTAGTGCATTTAGCCTTAATACTTAGCGTATTAAATACATACGAGGCTCAACACATCAGCTTATGCAGATGCTTATTGCGTCGAGCTATCAATGCATAACCCTTCCACTCAGTATAAGGTCGAACGCTTAGAGTGTGGTCCTGTGGCATTAGTCAATCTGGAAACTAACAACATATAGAGCAATGAACACATAACAATCATATTGCATAAACCATCAAAAGTCACATAGGAGTAACATCATCGACAAAGTAAAAAAAAAAAACAACCATACATGGAAGTCCAAGACATAAACATCAAACAAAGCAGCAAATACACAAAAGATTTCACACCCCATAGGGATAGCACATGAAATCTACACACCTCCAATCACATTGTCACCGCCACCATTTCCCTCAACATTAACATTGTCACCTCCAAGCCCAACAACATCTCATATGCCTCCAGCGTTCTCAGAAACAATATCCTTAACACAGCTTGCTCATGAACAACGGTTATGGCATCCCCATCACCCAAACAAGCGTCGACATCCAAATGACTGCCTGCACCACCTCCACCACCACTTTTAATAACGACATCCTTGTCACCAACAACAGTGTTGTTACCATGATCACCCCTCCCCCCCCCCATTACAACCAACCACATCTTCAGGAGTACCATCGGAACCATAAAAAGCACAAAGATCACAAACCCCCTGCATGTCCAAGTCACCTAATCCCAACAATGAAACATGATCCATACTAGCAAAGGCTAAGAGAACCTCATTGACACTAGTAACAGAGCTAGAAGCAGGGGTGTCCAGAAGACCTTGTTGACCAGCATCGACTAGAGCTTTACGTACAGACTTCGCTCTGGCAACAAAGGCAACGTGGCAGATGAGGCTCACCTCCCCCGTAAACTCTGGATGCTCGATCATCTTATCCACAACTCGTACAAGCCCCACTCGTAACAACCAGTTCAGATCACGTCGTACAACGTTCACATTTGACTGCAAATCAGCAACTACCCGATCATGATCAACTGCATCACTTCAAGACTTTCGACTTGAATCATTAAACCCTCGTTAACCTGAGAGAGAGAGAATCAATTTTCGCTTCCAAACCAGACCTGATCTCTTCCATGGCAGCTTTCTCGGAGGCAAGAAGCTAGTACCTCCGCTCTAAACGCTGAAGATCACTGTTAAGTTCCGAAATACGACGCTCCAACTCAATAACACGATCCCCATAGCCGACATGTGCCCTTTCTATCTCGCTGAACATCTGAATACGTCGTGCTCCGGCAACAAGATAAAATATGGACTGCGCGACAGCATAGGTCATGTTATGGGATGTAACGTCTGGGTTTCAGGGCTAAGCATTTTTGTCAATGTAATAGTCTAGGTCAACTCTTGTAACTCTTTTTGAAGTAATAAAGATGAAATATTTGATTATTATGTGAATTATGTGTGTTTATGTGTTTATTAGTTAATTATAAATGTATAATTAATAAAGAATAAAAATAAGCGTCAAAATTAAAGTGTGAGATAATCCCTATATCTCTACATAAAGTTGTAGAATATGTCTCAAGGTTTCCGTACATATAAAGAACGCCGAAATCCGAGTTATAACGAAGAAGTTATGACTCGTCGAAGTTTCGCGACAGAACCGGCACGATACCGGAAAGCGTGAATAGTGAATTTACGATAGAGCGAGATTTAGCCTTAGCGATCTAAACGAAAGTCATATAATATGTTAAACTAAGAACATCGATAAAAAGAACGCCCAAATCTGACTTCTTATGAAGAAGTTATGATTTTTCGAAGTTTCGGAATAGTAGTGTACAGCCCGAAATTCGAATATTAGATCGAGCGGTTTTTAGCCGACACGACCTAAACGAGAATCGAAGGTCTCGTTAAAGGTAGCGTAACGAAGAAAAGATGGGCAAAAACGGATGTCGGATGAAGAAGTTATGAGGATTTAACGGACCAATCCTGTCCTGGCCTGTTAATAATATAAAATTTAAAATCGAGTCAAAAGCCGACAAAGTCTAAACGAAAGTTGTAGAGTACGTTCCCACCTTCGCGTGGATATAAATAACGTCAAAAACGGAGCTCGTATGCGAAAGTTACGAATTTTTGAAGTTGGGAATCGAAAATGCGAAACCTGGTGCGAGATTGATGACGTGGCAGCACCACAACCGTCCGATGATGGTCTCAGAAGTCGCTTCGGATTGCGACACGCCACCCCTCGCTTACGCCCCGCATCCGGAGACTGTACGCCCTGCGTACCCTCGGTTCTTATCCGGTCCAAAGTGGCTAACAGCTGGATGTGAGCTGGAGGCTTATCCGAACTACGTCCAGCGTAGTCCTGTCCGACGCCCAGCGTAATGTCCGAGCTTTGCGCCTATAAAAGGGGTCCGAAGGCAGCCCTCATTTTCACACCAAAATCACTTCTCTCTCTAACTTCTTTCTCTCTCTACAACCCCAAACCACCCCTAAGCCCTAGATAAAACCCCTAGCACCCTAAGGAAGCCCCGAGGCTCCCGGAGTCCCGAGAAAAAGGAGTTTTTCGGTTTCGAAACGCTGCTCCAATTAAGTCTCGGTTTTCGATAAAAATTCGCTGTAAGTGTGCTACGCTTACGCAATTTTTAATATAGCTTTCAAATAATTATAGGAATGTTATTAGGTCCTTAAAATAATTATTTGGGCTATTATTATTAGTTATATCGAGTATTATTAACACTTAATAATACTCGGACTAATTAATTTGTCGCGGTTATCATTAGACTAAACCCTAGTGGTATCGGTACTAGGTTTTATCGAAGGAATATCGTTTTGAGAGTATCGAAGCGCTATCCGAGTGCTGAGTCACCACCTAATCAAGTGAGTGCATAGCTACTTTCAGCTTACACATAGATATGAAGTATTTTATATAAATTACGTGCTATGTGTGCATATTATCTGAATACTTGCTATCTATGCTGGATGAACATTGTTATACATGTTTTCAATGACTTAAACTGTATCTGTATTTTATATCTACAAAATGTGTTGGGTAAAACATGGGTAGATGTAATAGTTGCTGTGTGACGAAATAAAATAATGAGAGGCCTCGTTATAGATGTTATTGATGATCCAGTCATCTAGCGGAGTATAGATGACGACCACGGACTATTCTAGACAGTCCAGTGGAACACTAGTAGGCTCGCAACCTGTAGGTGTTTATTCGAACTGTGTGTTTATTTGAACTGTGTGCTCACCAGATGTACTCCATCCCCCACATGGTTTCCTTAAGGACATTTATTGCTAATTAATCCCCTTAGCAGTAGTGTCCATCCCGATGATAATCCTTAGGATAGGTCCCTTATGATAGATGCTTAGGGACGTAATGTGAGGATAATGGGAACGGGTAATCGGGTATTGTTGATTGATGAAATTAATAAACTTATTTATTGTGGGTTGAAAACCCTATGTGCTCACCAGGCTCCCAAGCCTGACCCACTCAGTTTTATGTATTACAGGTAGAGGCGCTTGAGCATAGATATGATGTTTGGACGAGGGATTACGGATATAGGCCTGTAGATATGAAATAATGTAGTAAGGCTTATATTGTACTGTTTATGCTTTTGATCTGTACGAACATGAAATCCCAAGTCTTTTAATGAAATACATTTCTATGGAAATGCTTTTGATAAATCTTTATCATATTTTGTTTTGGGACAAATTCCGCAACACTTTTATTTAAAATGTTACTCTGATTTTTAAACAAAGCATAAACAAACCGGTCTTTTCTGGCCGTGATTTTGGGGATGTCATAGTTGGTATCAGAGCATTAGTTTAAGCAAACTAGGAATTTGTAGGATTTCTAGACTTAAACTTAGAATGCTAAGCAATGATTGTGAGGTGTGAGCACTAGTTTATTTTAGGAATTATGCCTAAAATGCTTTATGTGTTAAATGCTTTGTGCCTGATATGCTATTATTTGTTCGGATCTATGGTCTGTTGCCGACCGGATCTGGAAACCTTATGTGTTTAGGATTTTAAACGTACGACTACGATATTAGAACTAGCATGTAAACGTTTCGGGGTGATAAGGACGATTTGAACATCAGTCCTAAATAAAGATCTAAATTCACCTTATTCGGTGTATAGATCAAGATGGCAAGGACCCGTAGCGGAAACGTGAATGCAAATGGGAACAGAAACCAACCCCCAGTGATTGAGCAAATACCGGTGATGGAAGTCGCTATTGAGCCAGTCACAATGGCCGGAGTGCAAGCGATGATCCAAGCGATGTTGGATCGTCAAATGGAGGAAACTAGACGTTTGCTCCAACAAAATTGGGAGGAAGCCACTATTCAGATCGAACAGCCCGAGTTGAACGAAGGGCAGACTGAGGAAGGAGACTACAGTGGAACTGTTGGTCAAGTCAACCCACCAATAATTCAACAAAATAACCAAGATGACGGATTCGAGAGAAATGGATGCAAGTACAAGGATTTTCAGACTTGCAAGCCATCGACCTTCACGGGAAAGGAAGATCCAATCGGAGTCATGGATTAGATCTCGGAGATGGAGTTAGCCTTCATGACATGCGGTTGCAGAGGGAAACTACAGACCACGTTTGCAGTGCGTCAGTTTCGAGGAGGCGTTGTACGTTGGTGGAATACCTTGGGGAAGACTTTAAGCCCCAACAAGCCCCTGCAACTAACATGGGCAAAATTTCTGGTGCAATTCAAACGAAAGTACTGCTCAGCTCAAAACCTGCTCGAGCTAGAGAACCAGTTTCTAACCCTAAAGAAGGGGAGTATGTCAATCGATGAATACACGAACAACTTCACAGAAAAGATGGAGTTTGCCTTGTGTCTTGTTCCGGATGAGCTGACGAAAATTGATAAGTACGCAAAGGGATTACCATGGGAGTACGCGGTGCCAGTGCGTCAGGCACCTACTTTGGAGGCAGCTATCTCGGTTGCCAAGTCTGTGGAGGACATGATTAAGGGAAGAGCTGCCAGCAAAGTCGAGGTTAGCGAAAAGGGGAAATTTGAAGGGTCTGCTAAACAAAAAAAAAAGAAGAGAAAGTTCGGTTCAAAGAAGTTCGGGGGAGGAAATGAATTTAAATGGTGCGAGAAGTGTAAGAAGAAGCACTCGGGAAAATGTGGCGAGGAAGTAACCTACTACAAGTGTGGGAAAACGGGGCACTATGCCTATGAGTGCACCACCAACAAGAGGGTGTGCTACGAGTGTCGTGAAGAAGGGCATATTGTTAAGGATTTCCCAAAGAAGAAAGATGCGGGAAGGCCCAACATTCCACCGAAGCCGAAGGCGAGAGCCTTCCAGATGACGCTCGAGGCTGAGAAGGAGGCAGCAGACGTCGCTTCAGGTACCTTTCTTGTAAATGGTTTGCCTGCAAATATACTATTTGATTCCGGAGCCAACTACTCTTTTGTGTCACATAAATTTGATGGGAAATTAGCATTGCCTGTAGAAAAACTAGATAATTCCCTAATTGTAGAAGTTGCCAGTGGCAAATTCGTACCTGTTAGTAATCATATTAGAAACATCGTCATCGACCTAAACGGAAACGAATTCCACGAAGAGCTATTACCCATAGAGTTAAACGGTTTTGACATCGTTTTGGGTATGGATTGGCTTAGCGCCAACGATGCTGAGATTCAATGCCGAAAGAAAATAGTAAGGATAAACCCGCCCAGAAAGGAATCATTTATGGTGTACGGGGACAAACGCAGAGTGAATTCTAGAATCATTTCCCTGATGAAAGCCAGGAAATGTTTGTCAAAGGGATGTGCATCATACTTGGCATTCATAATCGATGCCAAGAAGGAGAAGAAAGAGGTGTAGAATATACCGGTCGTGTGTGATTATCCGGAAGTCTTTCCCGAAGATCTTCCCGGATTACCACCTGATAGGCAAGTGGAGTTTCGTATAGACTTGTTACCAGGAACGACACCGATAGCAAAAGCACCTTACCGATTAGCACCGACGGAGATGAAGGAGCTTATGACGCAACTTCAGGAGCTGTTGGACAACGGTTTCATTCGACCTAGTTCATCACCCTGGGGAGCTCCGGTGTTATTCGTGAAGAAGAAGGACGGAAGCATGAGAATGTGTATAGACTACCGAGAGCTGAACAAGGCAACGGTGAAGAACAAGTATCCATTGCTGAGGATTGACGACCTATTCGATCAGCTGCAGGGTTCGAGCTACTTCTCAAAGATCGATCTTAGGTCGGGATATCATCAGCTGAAAGTGAGAGATCAGGATATCGAGAAGACTGCATTCAGGACGAGATATGGACACTGCGAGTTCTTGGTTATGTCGTTTGGACTAACCAATGCTCCAGCAGCATTCATGGATCTGATGAATAGGATTTGTAAACCATTCCTCAATAAATCCGTAATAGTGTTCATCGACGACATTCTCATCTACTCGAAAAGTCAGGAGGGGCATGGCAAGCATCTACGAGAAGTGTTGGAAGTATTAAAGAAGGAGAAGCTTTACACTAAGTTCTCCAAATGTGACTTTTGGATACGAGAGGTCCAGTTCTTGGGTCACGTGGTTAACCAGGAAGGGATAATGGTTGATCCCGCAAAGATCGAGGCTGTAATGAAGTGGGAACGTCCAAAAAGTCCCACGGAGATCCGAAGCTTTCTAGGATTAGCCGGATATTATCGACGATTTATCCAAGGCTTTTCTTCGATAGCTGCTCCATTAACAGCTTTGACCCATAAAGGAGCTACGTATACGTGGAGTGAGAAACATGACGAGGCATTCGAGAAACTAAAGAAGAAGTTATGTGAAGCACCGATACTTTCACTACCCGATGGAGTCGAAGATTTCGCGGTTTATAGTGATGCATCTGGAGTCGGTTTGGGTTGTGTTCTAACCCAGAGAGAAAAGGTGATAGCATACGCATCTCGACAATTGAAAGAGCACTAAAAGAACTACCCCACTCATGATCTGGAGTTTGCAGCGGTAGTATTTCCCTTGAAGATATGGAGGCGTTACCTCTATGGCACGAAGTGCAAGCTCTTCACTTATCATAAGAGTCTCCAGTATCTCTTTAATCAGAAGGAGTTAAACATGAGGCAACGACGCTGGCTAGAACTACTCAAGGACTACGAATGTGAGATACTTTACCACCCAGGTAAAGCAAATATTGTTGCTGATGCTCTCGGTCGGAAAGTCAATCCTGAAAGAAAAAGGCCAAGAGCATTAAGAATTGAAGTCGTCTCGACGATTGTGGAAAGTATCAGGAAAGCTCAGGAAGAAGCTTTAGGGAAGAATGACCGAAAGGAAGAACGATTGGGCAAAACGTTAGTATTCAGAACAAACAGTCGAGGACTGAAGGTATTCCAAGATCGGATTTGGGTACCTAAGACGGGAGGAGTAAGAGACCTTCTGATGGAAGAAGCACACAAGACCATGTACTCAATTCATCCCAGTAGCACTAAAATGTATAGGGACCTAAAACCCTACTACTGGTGGCCAACGATGAAGCTCGATGTTGCAAAGTATGTGGCCGAGTGCGTAACATGTGCAAGGGTTAAGGCACAACATCAAAAACCGTATGGGAGTTTAGAACCTTTACCTGTTCCCATGGGTAAATGGGAAGACATCACCATGGATTTTGTGACTAAACTGCCCAGGACGAAGAATGGACATGACATGATTTGGGTAGTCATGGATCGTTTCACCAAGAGTGCACACTTCATAGCAGCCAACGAGAAGTGGTCTATGGATAAGCTCGCAAATGCTTACGTGAAGGAAATTGTAAGACTTCACGGTGTTCCTCTTACGATCGTATCAGATCGTGATAGTCATTTCACGTCAAGGTTTTGGAGGAGTCTACAAGAGGAGTTGGGTACAAAGTTGTGTTTGAGTACTGCTTACCATCCGCAAACTGATGGTCAGAGCGAAAGAACGATTCAGACGTTGGAAGATATGCTGAGAGCATGTACCCTCGAATTCCAAGGGAATTGGGACGAGCACTTACCTCTGGTAGAATTCTCCTACAATAACAGTTTCCACTCGAGCATCAAGATGGCACCTTACCAAGCCTTGTATGGACAGAAGTGTCGTACGCCGTCTTGTTGGCATGAAGCCGGAGGGAAGCAGTTTATGGGCCCCGAGATAGTCCATGAGACTGCTGAGAAGTTGAAGGTGATTAAGGAAAGAATGTTAGCAGCTCAGGATCGTCAGAAGCACTATGCAGACAAGAAAAGACGACCGATAACCTTCGAAGTTGGGGATTCCGTTTTGCTTAAAGTCTCACCGTGGAAGGGACTTATACGATTTGGGAAACGAGGAAAGTTGAGTCCAAGGTTTATTGGACCGTTCAAAGTTCTTCAGAAGATTGGGAACCAAGCTTACAAGCTGGAATTGCCCGAAGAACTCGACGGTATTCATAACACCTTCCATGTGTGTTATTTGAGGAAATTTATGGGAGATGTTCCCGACATAATTCCAATCTCAAAGTTAAGGATGGATGAGAACAAAAGGCTAATCGAAGAGCCCGAGGCAATTGTTGACCGTGAGACTAAGAAGTTACGACGCAAGATGGTCGACTTAGTGCTAGTCCAATGGAAATATTCGAATGGGCCGAATCTCACTTGGGAAATAGAGGATGACATGATGAGTCGCTATCCACATCTGTTTGCTGATGCATGATTCCGGGACGGAATCATCCTAAGGGGGAGAGAATTGTAACGCCCGGGTTTCAGGGCTAAGCATTTTTGTCAATGTAATAGTCTAGATCAACTCTTGTAACTCTTTTCGAAGTAATAAAGATGAAATATTTGAGTATTATGTGAATTATGTGTGTTTATGTGTTTATTATTTAATTATAAATGTATAATTAATAAAGAATAAAAAGAAGCGTCAAAATTAAAGTGTGATATAATCCCTATATCTCTACATAAAGTTGTAGAATATGTCTCAAGGTTTCCGTACATATAAAGAACGCCGAAATCCGAGTTATAACGAAGAAGTTATGACTCGTCGAAGTTTCGCGACAGAACCGGCACGATACCGGAAAGCATGAATAGTGAATTTACAATAGAGCGAGATTTAGCCTTAGCGATCTAAACGAAAGTCGTATAATATGTTAAACTAAGAACATCGATAAAAAGAACGCCCAAATCTGACTTCTTATGAAGAAGTTATGATTTTTCGAAGTTTCGGAATAGCAGTGTACAGCCTAAAATTCGAATATTAGATCGAGCGGTTTTTAGCCGACACGACCTAAACGAGAATCGAAGGTCTCGTTAAAAGTAGCGTAACGAGAAAAAGATGGGCGAAAACAGATGTCGGATGAAGAAGTTATGAGGATTTAACGGACCAATCCTGTCCTGGCCTGTTAATAATATAAAATTTAAAATCGAGTCAAAAGCCGACAAAGTCTAAACGAAAGTTGTAGAGTACGTTCCCACCTTCGCATGGATATAAATAACGTCAAAAACGGAGCTCGTATGCGAAAGTTACGAATTTTTGAAGTTGGGACTCGAAAATGCGAAACCTGGTGCGAGATCGATGACGTGGCAGCACCACAACCATCCGATGATGGTCTCAGAAGTCGCTTCGGATTGTGTGACATCCCCAATTTCACAGCCCGAAAAGACCGATTTGTTTATGCTTTGTTTTATAAATCAGAGTGATTGTTTAAAGAAAACGGTTGCGGAATTGTTCCCAAAATAAAATATGATAACCATTTTATCAAAACATTTCTCGAAAAGAATGTATTTTCATTAAATAATAAAACCTCGGGATGTCATGTTCGTTACAGACCAAACGCATAAACAATATAAAATAGACCTTACAATAATTATTCAACTACTGATCTATAATCCAAAATCTCTCGTCAAGTCCGCCGACTTATACTCTTGTGTCATTACCTGTAATGAAAAGAAAACTGAGTGGGTCAGGCTTGGGAGCCTGGTGAGCATATAGGGTTTTCAACCCACAATAATACATTTATTATATTCAATTATCAAACAATCAACCCAAATACCCATCCCCATTTTCTTCTTAAGGTTTTACCCTAAGAATCCACTATCCTTCATTCATTCATTCCTAAGGATTTACCTAAGGAATTGGCACGAAGTCCATTGCTGCCAAAGTTTATAGATCAGGTACTAAATCCATAGTTATCAGACGCTAACTCCATAGTCGTCGGGGTTTACTCAAGCGACGCTAACTCCATAGTCACCAAGGTTCACTTAACAATAGGCGCTAACTCCATAGTCACCAAGGTTCACTTAACAATAGGCGCTAACTCCATAGTCACCAAGGTTTACTCTACAATAGGCGCTAACTCATTAGTCACTAAGGTTTACTCTACAATAGGCGCTAACTCCATAGTCACCAAGATTTACTCTACAATAGGCGCTAACTCCATAGTCACCAAAGTTTACTCTACAATAGGCGCTAACTCCATAGTCACCAAGGTTTACTCTACAATAGGCGCTAACTCCATAGTCACCAAGGTTTACTCTACAATAGGCGCTAACTCCATAGTCACCAAGGTTTACTCTACAATAGGCGCTAACTCCATAGTCACCAAGGTTTACTCTACAATAGGCACTAACTCCATAGTCACCAACTATTCCATCTACCTATGTTCTACCCAACAATTTTGTAGATATAAATACTTACACAGTTTAAATCATTTAACACCTGTATAAAACTCCAATTTCCATGCCCATCTCAAATAGACAAATAACCTATAAACACATAGCACGTATTTCATAGCAAATACTTCATATTTATGTGTTAGAAGAAAGTAACTACACACCCACACATATAAACAACAATATACTTAATACACTCAAACCATACTTGTATTATTATCGTGTTTATGAAAGGTAGTATACACTCACTTGATCAGAAGATAATCGGACAGCACTACGACTTGCAGAAGTAGTAATCCACAGCAGATCTGGAAGATCTCCACAAAAATCGAACTTCTCGCGGGCAGAGCTTCGGCTCGGGAACCGCACTTCTCGGGATCTTCGGGATCTCGGGACTTGCCTCGGGCTAGAGAATAATACCGGGGCTTCAGGGTATTTCCGGCACGCAAATCGATGCAAAAACGGGAGAGAGAAGAGAGAAAATAGCAACCCTAAACGGCTGGCCCTTCAAATCTATTTATAGGGCAAATTTGGCCCTTACCATGTCGTGGCAACCTTGTTCCACGTCGTGGGCTTGGTCGTCACTGCATGCGTCATCCCAAGTTGCATCTGGGGGCCTCCCGGAGGTGTCAGGACACTTGCCACGTCGTGGCAACCTTGTTCCACGTCGTGGGCCCTGACAGTTTTGGGGTTTCGCGCCCCGAACTTCAGAAATTCATAACTTTCGCATACGAACTCCGTTTTCGACGTTCTTTATATCGCCGCGAAGGTGAGATTATGCTCTACAACTCTCGTTTAGACTCCATTGGCTAATTTTGAGTTGATTTTTAATATATTATAAGTATATTACTTATATAGTATTTTTAGTAGGCCGGGACAGGAAAACTTCGTTCGAAATTCATAACTCCTTCATCTGAACTCCGTTTTCGTATGTCTTTTTATCGTTGGACTACTATCGAAGAAATCTTCGACTCTCGTTTAGATTAATAAGGATATATATCTATCTACCTTAAATTCACTATTTACGTCGCGCTGGGTCGCACTAGGTCGTGTCGGTTCTATCGCGAAACTTCGACAGGTCATAACTTCTTCGTTATAACTCGGATTTTGGCATTCTTTATATGCACGGAAACCTTGTGACATATACTACAACTTGGTTAAGATTAATCCTTCTAAATAATCTTCCATCAAAAAGTCATTTTGATGCTTATCGTCTCTAAATCGACTAGCCCTGATCTACGGGCGTTACAATTATCTCCCCCTTAGGATGATTACGTTCCGGAATCATCAACGAAATAGGACTTGTATATTGATTCCACACGTTATTTATTCATCCTAGGTAATAACCATAACTTCTATGTTTCCTCGAAAGAGTATTTAACTCTATGGTTTTCTTGACCGCAAACGATGCCCAATCTTGCATCTGCTTATCGTACTATGTTGTACCTTCAATCGTAACCTTCAAGTTACCAAATAAGTCCTCATTGTGGACTCCTTCTTCTTCTCAGGATAAATACTTTCCCTTATCTATTGTAACAAACTGATGGGTCGTGCTCTACTGACCTCTCATCGAATGATGCAATGCTTAGACTCAGGTCTCTTAGAGTTAAATTCCAAAATGGAATATACCTTCCTTCATATTCTAATGCGATATAATCACATTTCAGCATGTAGCATTTCTACCTACAAACTTCTTTTAACAACGAGCGCGACACTATCAATCGCATTAACTTCAACCTTCTGACTTAAGTCAGATGTTACATCTAACTTGGTCCTCTAGACCACGTAACATACACCTCGTAGTCAAACTCAAATTTAAACATGACCACTAGGGTCGGAACAAGAACCATATTACTAGTCATCACCGAAACAATGGTAATGACATACCAGAATAAAATGGAATCAATCACTAGCTTCTTGGTAACCTTGCGACTTTCCCTGATCCAAGTGCGAGTCCTGTGCTTCCGGTAGTATATGCATCTACTACCTTTCACACCTACTCATACTCGTCCCAAGTGTTGTCCCGCAGTCGACCAAGTCACCAAACAAGAAAATCACAAAACAATTTAACACGTACGAATGTGTCCAAATAATCATAAACAATTTCCCTAGACTCTACTAGGACTTCTTCATTGCTCAATCTTCAATCATCAACTCTACTTCAACTCGATTGGTGATGAAAATATCAGACGATGAGACAACTTCAAGAATTTCATCAATCGTTCCATCATCCTGCCAATCGAAGGTGTACTTCAGACGTACCATACTCCTCTAAACGTACTGTTATTTCATAAGACATACTCTAAAGGCAAGATACCACTCTTACGATATCTTCTGATAGGTGTCATCCACTATCATAAGCCTTCTTCATTTCCTCCATTTACTCAATTTCTCTACGAGTCTTCACCATGACCTCTTCTATATCCAAGCAGACGTTCGGTGTACCAGGCGAGAATTTTAAGATAAGAAAGCTTTAATTACGATAAACGTATAAATCTCCTTATCACTCCGAAACGTTTACATGCTAGTTCTAATATCGTAGCCATACGCTTAGAATCCTAAACACATAAGGTTTCCAGATCCGGTCGGCAACAGACCATAGATCCGAACAAATAATAGAATCAATATAGCTATCACACAAAACATTTAGCACGTAAAAGCTTTTTAGGCAATTTTCCTAAAATAAAATAGTGTCTGTGTCAATTTAGGTGTACTACCTAAAATATATTGGACACACTCAACTCGTAATCATTGCTTAGCATTCTAAGTTTAAGTCTAGAAATCCTACAAATTCCTAGTTCGCTTAAACTAATGCTCTGATGCCAACTGTGACATCCCCAATTTCACGGCCCGAAAAGACCGATTTGTTTATGCTTTGTTTTATAAATCAGAGTGATTGTTTAAAGAAAACGGTTGCGGAATTTGTTCCCAAAATAAAATATGATAACCATTTTATCAAAACATTTCTCGAAAAGAATGTATTTTCATTAAATAATAAAACCTCGGGATGTCATGTTCGTTACAGACCAAAAGCATAAACAATATAAAATAGACCTTACAATAGTTATTCAACTATTGATCTATAATCCAAAATCTCTCGTCAAGTCCGCCGACTTATACTCTTGTGTCATTACCTGTAATGAAAAGAAAACTTAGTGGGTTAGGCTTGGGAGCCTGGTGAGCATATAGGGTTTTCAACCCACAATAATACATTTATTATATTCAATTATCAAACAATCAACCCAAATACCCATCCCCATTTTCTTCTTAAGGTTTTACCCTAAGAATCCACTATCCTTCATTCATTCATTCCTAAGGATTTACCTAAGGAATTGGCACGAAGTCCATTGCTGCCAAAGTTTATAGATCAGGTACTAAATCCATAGTTATCAGACGCTAACTCCATAGTCGTCGGGGTTTACTCAAGCGACGCTAACTCCATAGTCACCAAGGTTCACTTAACAATAGGCGCTAACTCCATAGTCACCAAGGTTCACTTAACAATAGGCGCTAACTCCATAGTCACCAAGGTTTACTCTACAATAGGCGCTAACTCATTAGTCACTAAGGTTTACTCTACAATAGGCGCTAACTCCATAGTCACCAAGGTTTACTCTACAATAGGCGCTAACTCCATAGTCACCAAAGTTTACTCTACAATAGGCGCTAACTCCATAGTCACCAAGGTTTACTCTACAATAGGCGCTAACTCCATAGTCACCAAGGTTTACTCTACAGTAGGCGCTAACTCCATAGTCACCAAGGTTTACTCTACAATAGGCGCTAACTCCATAGTCACCAAGGTTTACTCTACAATAGGCACTAACTCCATAGTCACCAACTATTCCATCTACCTATGTTCTACCCAACAATTTTGTAGATATAAATACTTACACAGTTTAAATCATTTAACACCTGTATAAAACTCCAATTTCCATGCCCATCTCAAATAGACAAATAACCTATAAACACATAGCACGTATTTCATAGCAAATACTTCATATTTATGTGTTAGAAGAAAGTAACTACACACCCACACATATAAACAACAATATACTTAATACACTCAAACCATACTTGTATTATTATCGTGTTTATGAAAGGTAGTATACACTCACTTGATCAGAAGATAATCGGACAGCACTACGACTTGCAGAAGTAGTAATCCACAGCAGATCTGGAAGATCTCCACAAAAATCGAACTTCTCGCGGGCAGAGCTTCGGCTCGGGAACCGCACTTCTCGGGATCTTCGGGATCTCGGGACTTGCCTCGGGCTAGAGAATAATACCGGGGCTTCAGGGTATTTCCGGCACGCAAATCGATGCAAAAACGGGAGAGAGAAGAGAGAAAATAGCAACCCTAAACGGCTGGCCCTTCAAATCTATTTATAGGGCAAATTTGGCCCTTACCATGTCGTGGCAACCTTGTTCCACGTCGTGGGCTTGGTCGTCACTGCATGCGTCATCCCAAGTTGCATCTGGGGGCCTCCCGGAGGTGTCAGGACACTTGCCACGTCGTGGCAACCTTGTTCCACGTCGTGGGCCCTGACAGTTTTGGGGTTTCGCGCCCCGAACTTCAGAAATTCATAACTTTCGCATACGAACTCCGTTTTCGACGTTCTTTATATCGCCGCGAAGGTGAGATTATGCTCTACAACTCTCGTTTAGACTCCATTGGCTAATTTTGAGTTGATTTTTAATATATTATAAGTATATTACTTATATAGTATTTTTAGTAGGCCGGGACAGGAAAACTTCGTTCGAAATTCATAACTCCTTCATCTGAACTCCGTTTTCGTATGTCTTTTTATCGTTGGACTACTATCGAAGAAATCTTCGACTCTCGTTTAGATTAATAAGGATATATATCTATCTACCTTAAATTCACTATTTACGTCGCGCTGGGTCGCGCTAGGTCGTGTCGGTTCTATCGCGAAACTCCGACAGGTCATAACTTCTTCGTTATAACTCGGATTTTGGCATTCTTTATATGCACGGAAACCTTGTGACATATACTACAACTTGGTTAAGATTAATCCTTCTAAATAATCTTCCATCAAAAAGTCATTTTGATGCTTATCGTCTCTAAATCGACTAGCCCTGATCTACGGGCGTTACAATTATCTCCCCCTTAGGATGATTACGTTCCGGAATCATCAACGAAATAGGACTTGTATATTGATTCCACACGTTATTTATTCATCCTAGGTAATAACCATAACTTCTATGTTTCCTCGAAAGAGTATTTAACTCTATGGTTTTCTTGACCGCAAACGATGCCCAATCTTGCATCTGCTTATCGTACTATGTTGTACCTTCAATCGTAACCTTCAAGTTACCAAATAAGTCCTCATTGTGGACTCCTTCTTCTTCTCAGGATAAATACTTTCCCTTATCTATTGTAACAAACCGATGGTTCGTGCTCTACTGACCTCTCATCGAATGATGCAATGCTTAGACTCAGGTCTCTTAGAGTTAAATTCCAAAATGGAATATACCTTCCTTCATATTCTAATGCGATATAATCACATTTCAGCATGTAGCATTTCTACCTACAAACTTCTTTTAACAACGAGCGCGACACTATCAATCGCATTAACTTCAACCTTCTGACTTAAGTCAGATGTTACATCTAACTTGGTCCTCTAGACCACGTAACATACACCTCGTAGTCAAACTCAAATTTAAACATGACCACTAGGGTCGGAACAAGAACCATATTACTAGTCATCACCGAAACAATGGTAATGACATACCAGAATAAAATGGAATCAATCACTAGCTTCTTGGTAACCTTGCGACTTTCCCTGATCCAAGTGCGAGTCCTGTGCTTCCGGTAGTATATGCATCTACTACCTTTCACACCTACTCATACTCGTCCCAAGTGTTGTCCCGCAGTCGACCAAGTCACCAAACAAGAAAATCACAAAACAATTTAACACGTACGAATGTGTCCAAATAATCATAAACAATTTCCCTAGACTCTACTAGGACTTCTTCATTGCTCAATCTTCAATCATCAACTCTACTTCAACTCGATTGGTGATGAAAATATCAGACGATGAGACAACTTCAAGAATTTCATCAATCGTTCCATCATCCTGCCAATCGAAGGTGTACTTCAGACGTACCATACTCCTCTAAACGTACTGTTATTTCATAAGACATACTCTAAAGGCAAGATACCACTCTTACGATATCTTCTGATAGGTGTCATCCACTATCATAAGCCTTCTTCATTTCCTCCATTTACTCAATTTCTCTACGAGTCTTCACCATGACCTCTTCTATATCCAAGCAGACGTTCGGTGTACCAGGCGAGAATTTTAAGATAAGAAAGCTTTAATTACGATAAACGTATAAATCTCCTTATCACTCCGAAACGTTTACATGCTAGTTCTAATATCGTAGCCATACGCTTAGAATCCTAAACACATAAGGTTTCCAGATCCGGTCGGCAACAGACCATAGATCCGAACAAATAATAGCATCAATATAGCTATCACACAAAACATTTAGCACGTAAAAGCTTTTTAGGCAATTTTCCTAAAATAAAATAGTGTCTGTGTCAATTTAGGTGTACTACCTAAAATATATTGGACACACTCAACTCGTAATCATTGCTTAGCATTCTAAGTTTAAGTCTAGAAATCCTACAAATTCCTAGTTCGCTTAAACTAATGCTCTGATGCCAACTGTGACATCCCCAATTTCACGGCCCGAAAAGACCGATTTGTTTATGCTTTGTTTTATAAATCAGAGTGATTGTTTAAAGAAAACGGTTGCGGAATTTGTTCCCAAAATAAAATATGATAACCATTTTATCAAAACATTTCTCGAAAAGAATGTATTTTCATTAAATAATAAAACCTCGGGATGTCATGTTCGTTACAGACCAAAAGCATAAACAATATAAAATAGACCTTACAATAGTTATTCAACTATTGATCTATAATCCAAAATCTCTCGTCAAGTCCGCCGACTTATACTCTTGTGTCATTACCTGTAATGAAAAGAAAACTTAGTGGGTTAGGCTTGGGAGCCTGGTGAGCATATAGGGTTTTCAACCCACAATAATACATTTATTATATTCAATTATCAAACAATCAACCCAAATACCCATCCCCATTTTCTTCTTAAGGTTTTACCCTAAGAATCCACTATCCTTCATTCATTCATTCCTAAGGATTTACCTAAGGAATTGGCACGAAGTCCATTGCTGCCAAAGTTTATAGATCAGGTACTAAATCCATAGTTATCAGACGCTAACTCCATAGTCGTCGGGGTTTACTCAAGCGACGCTAACTCCATAGTCACCAAGGTTCACTTAACAATAGGCGCTAACTCCATAGTCACCAAGGTTCACTTAACAATAGGCGCTAACTCCATAGTCACCAAGGTTTACTCTACAATAGGCGCTAACTCATTAGTCACTAAGGTTTACTCTACAATAGGCGCTAACTCCATAGTCACCAAGGTTTACTCTACAATAGGCGCTAACTCCATAGTCACCAAAGTTTACTCTACAATAGGCGCTAACTCCATAGTCACCAAGGTTTACTCTACAATAGGCGCTAACTCCATAGTCACCAAGGTTTACTCTACAATAGGCGCTAACTCCATAGTCACCAAGGTTTACTCTACAATAGGCGCTAACTCCATAGTCACCAAGGTTTACTCTACAATAGGCGCTAACTCCATAGTCACCAACTATTCCATCTACCTATGTTCTACCCAACAATTTTGTAGATATAAATACTTACACAGTTTAAATCATTTAACACCTGTATAAAACTCCAATTTCCATGCCCATCTCAAATAGACAAATAACCTATAAACACATAGCACGTATTTCATAGCAAATACTTCATATTTATGTGTTAGAAGAAAGTAACTACACACCCACACATATAAACAACAATATACTTAATACACTCAAACCATACTTGTATTATTATCGTGTTTATGAAAGGTAGTATACACTCACTTGATCAGAAGATAATCGGACAGCACTACGACTTGCAGAAGTAGTAATCCACAGCAGATCTGGAAGATCTCCACAAAAATCGAACTTCTCGCGGGCAGAGCTTCGGCTCGGGAACCGCACTTCTCGGGATCTTCGGGATCTCGGGACTTGCCTCGGGCTAGAGAATAATACCGGGGCTTCAGGGTATTTCCGGCACGCAAATCGATGCAAAAACGGGAGAGAGAAGAGAGAAAATAGCAACCCTAAACGGCTGGCCCTTCAAATCTATTTATAGGGCAAATTTGGCCCTTACCATGTCGTGGCAACCTTGTTCCACGTCGTGGGCTTGGTCGTCACTGCATGCGTCATCCCAAGTTGCATCTGGGGGCCTCCCGGAGGTGTCAGGACACTTGCCACGTCGTGGCAACCTTGTTCCACGTCGTGGGCCCTGACAGTTTTGGGGTTTCGCGCCCCGAACTTCAGAAATTCATAACTTTCGCATACGAACTCCGTTTTCGACGTTCTTTATATCGCCGCGAAGGTGAGATTATGCTCTACAACTCTCGTTTAGACTCCATTGGCTAATTTTGAGTTGATTTTTAATATATTATAAGTATATTACTTATATAGTATTTTTAGTAGGCCGGGACAGGAAAACTTCGTTCGAAATTCATAACTCCTTCATCTGAACTCCGTTTTCGTATGTCTTTTTATCGTTGGACTACTATCGAAGAAATCTTCGACTCTCGTTTAGATTAATAAGGATATATATCTATCTACCTTAAATTCACTATTTACGTCGCGCTGGGTCGCGCTAGGTCGTGTCGGTTCTATCGCGAAACTTCGACAGGTCATAACTTCTTCGTTATAACTCGGATTTTGGCATTCTTTATATGCACGGAAACCTTGTGACATATACTACAACTTGGTTAAGATTAATCCTTCTAAATAATCTTCCATCAAAAAGTCATTTTGATGCTTATCGTCTCTAAATCGACTAGCCCTGATCTACGGGCGTTACAATTATCTCCCCCTTAGGATGATTACGTTCCGGAATCATCAACGAAATAGGACTTGTATATTGATTCCACACGTTATTTATTCATCCTAGGTAATAACCATAACTTCTATGTTTCCTCGAAAGAGTATTTAACTCTATGGTTTTCTTGACCGCAAACGATGCCCAATCTTGCATCTGCTTATCGTACTATGTTGTACCTTCAATCGTAACCTTCAAGTTACCAAATAAGTCCTCATTGTGGACTCCTTCTTCTTCTCAGGATAAATACTTTCCCTTATCTATTGTAACAAACCGATGGTTCGTGCTCTACTGACCTCTCATCGAATGATGCAATGCTTAGACTCAGGTCTCTTAGAGTTAAATTCCAAAATGGAATATACCTTCCTTCATATTCTAATGCGATATAATCACATTTCAGCATGTAGCATTTCTACCTACAAACTTCTTTTAACAACGAGCGCGACACTATCAATCGCATTAACTTCAACCTTCTGACTTAAGTCAGATGTTACATCTAACTTGGTCCTCTAGACCACGTAACATACACCTCGTAGTCAAACTCAAATTTAAACATGACCACTAGGGTCGGAACAAGAACCATATTACTAGTCATCACCGAAACAATGGTAATGACATACCAGAATAAAATGGAATCAATCACTAGCTTCTTGGTAACCTTGCGACTTTCCCTGATCCAAGTGCGAGTCCTGTGCTTCCGGTAGTATATGCATCTACTACCTTTCACACCTACTCATACTCGTCCCAAGTGTTGTCCCGCAGTCGACCAAGTCACCAAACAAGAAAATCACAAAACAATTTAACACGTACGAATGTGTCCAAATAATCATAAACAATTTCCCTAGACTCTACTAGGACTTCTTCATTGCTCAATCTTCAATCATCAACTCTACTTCAACTCGATTGGTGATGAAAATATCAGACGATGAGACAACTTCAAGAATTTCATCAATCGTTCCATCATCCTGCCAATCGAAGGTGTACTTCAGACGTACCATACTCCTCTAAACGTACTGTTATTTCATAAGACATACTCTAAAGGCAAGATACCACTCTTACGATATCTTCTGATAGGTGTCATCCACTATCATAAGCCTTCTTCATTTCCTCCATTTACTCAATTTCTCTACGAGTCTTCACCATGACCTCTTCTATATCCAAGCAGACGTTCGGTGTACCAGGCGAGAATTTTAAGATAAGAAAGCTTTAATTACGATAAACGTATAAATCTCCTTATCACTCCGAAACGTTTACATGCTAGTTCTAATATCGTAGCCATACGCTTAGAATCCTAAACACATAAGGTTTCCAGATCCGGTCGGCAACAGACCATAGATCCGAACAAATAATAGCATCAATATAGCTATCACACAAAACATTTAGCACGTAAAAGCTTTTTAGGCAATTTTCCTAAAATAAAATAGTGTCTGTGTCAATTTAGGTGTACTACCTAAAATATATTGGACACACTCAACTCGTAATCATTGCTTAGCATTCTAAGTTTAAGTCTAGAAATCCTACAAATTCCTAGTTCGCTTAAACTAATGCTCTGATGCCAACTGTGACATCCCCAATTTCACGGCCCGAAAAGACCGATTTGTTTATGCTTTGTTTTATAAATCAGAGTGATTGTTTAAAGAAAACGGTTGCGGAATTTGTTCCCAAAATAAAATATGATAACCATTTTATCAAAACATTTCTCGAAAAGAATGTATTTTCATTAAATAATAAAACCTCGGGATGTCATGTTCGTTACAGACCAAAAGCATAAACAATATAAAATAGACCTTACAATAGTTATTCAACTATTGATCTATAATCCAAAATCTCTCGTCAAGTCCGCCGACTTATACGCTTGTGTCATTACCTGTAATGAAAAGAAAACTTAGTGGGTTAGGCTTGGGAGCCTGGTGAGCATATAGGGTTTTCAACCCACAATAATACATTTATTATATTCAATTATCAAACAATCAACCCAAATACCCATCCCCATTTTCTTCTTAAGGTTTTACCCTAAGAATCCACTATCCTTCATTCATTCATTCCTAAGGATTTACCTAAGGAATTGGCACGAAGTCCATTGCTGCCAAAGTTTATAGATCAGGTACTAAATCCATAGTTATCAGACGCTAACTCCATAGTCGTCGGGGTTTACTCAAGCGACGCTAACTCCATAGTCACCAAGGTTCACTTAACAATAGGCGCTAACTCCATAGTCACCAAGGTTCACTTAACAATAGGCGCTAACTCCATAGTCACCAAGGTTTACTCTACAATAGGCGCTAACTCATTAGTCACTAAGGTTTACTCTACAATAGGCGCTAACTCCATAGTCACCAAGGTTTACTCTACAATAGGCGCTAACTCCATAGTCACCAAAGTTTACTCTACAATAGGCGCTAACTCCATAGTCACCAAGGTTTACTCTACAATAGGCGCTAACTCCATAGTCACCAAGGTTTACTCTACAATAGGCGCTAACTCCATAGTCACCAAGGTTTACTCTACAATAGGCGCTAACTCCATAGTCACCAAGGTTTACTCTACAATAGGCGCTAACTCCATAGTCACCAACTATTCCATCTACCTATGTTCTACCCAACAATTTTGTAGATATAAATACTTACACAGTTTAAATCATTTAACACCTGTATAAAACTCCAATTTCCATGCCCATCTCAAATAGACAAATAACCTATAAACACATAGCACGTATTTCATAGCAAATACTTCATATTTATGTGTTAGAAGAAAGTAACTACACACCCACACATATAAACAACAATATACTTAATACACTCAAACCATACTTGTATTATTATCGTGTTTATGAAAGGTAGTATACACTCACTTGATCAGAAGATAATCGGACAGCACTACGACTTGCAGAAGTAGTAATCCACAGCAGATCTGGAAGATCTCCACAAAAATCGAACTTCTCGCGGGCAGAGCTTCGGCTCGGGAACCGCACTTCTCGGGATCTTCGGGATCTCGGGACTTGCCTCGGGCTAGAGAATAATACCGGGGCTTCAGGGTATTTCCGGCACGCAAATCGATGCAAAAACGGGAGAGAGAAGAGAGAAAATAGCAACCCTAAACGGCTGGCCCTTCAAATCTATTTATAGGGCAAATTTGGCCCTTACCATGTCGTGGCAACCTTGTTCCACGTCGTGGGCTTGGTCGTCACTGCATGCGTCATCCCAAGTTGCATCTGGGGGCCTCCCGGAGGTGTCAGGACACTTGCCACGTCGTGGCAACCTTGTTCCACGTCGTGGGCCCTGACAGTTTTGGGGTTTCGCGCCCCGAACTTCAGAAATTCATAACTTTCGCATACGAACTCCGTTTTCGACGTTCTTTATATCGCCGCGAAGGTGAGATTATGCTCTACAACTCTCGTTTAGACTCCATTGGCTAATTTTGAGTTGATTTTTAATATATTATAAGTATATTACTTATATAGTATTTTTAGTAGGCCGGGACAGGAAAACTTCGTTCGAAATTCATAACTCCTTCATCTGAACTCCGTTTTCGTATGTCTTTTTATCGTTGGACTACTATCGAAGAAATCTTCGACTCTCGTTTAGATTAATAAGGATATATATCTATCTACCTTAAATTCACTATTTACGTCGCGCTGGGTCGCGCTAGGTCGTGTCGGTTCTATCGCGAAACTTCGACAGGTCATAACTTCTTCGTTATAACTCGGATTTTGGCATTCTTTATATGCACGGAAACCTTGTGACATATACTACAACTTGGTTAAGATTAATCCTTCTAAATAATCTTCCATCAAAAAGTCATTTTGATGCTTATCGTCTCTAAATCGACTAGCCCTGATCTACGGGCGTTACAATTATCTCCCCCTTAGGATGATTACGTTCCGGAATCATCAACGAAATAGGACTTGTATATTGATTCCACACGTTATTTATTCATCCTAGGTAATAACCATAACTTCTATGTTTCCTCGAAAGAGTATTTAACTCTATGGTTTTCTTGACCGCAAACGATGCCCAATCTTGCATCTGCTTATCGTACTATGTTGTACCTTCAATCGTAACCTTCAAGTTACCAAATAAGTCCTCATTGTGGACTCCTTCTTCTTCTCAGGATAAATACTTTCCCTTATCTATTGTAACAAACCGATGGGTCGTGCTCTACTGACCTCTCATCGAATGATGCAATGCTTAGACTCAGGTCTCTTAGAGTTAAATTCCAAAATGGAATATACCTTCCTTCATATTCTAATGCGATATAATCACATTTCAGCATGTAGCATTTCTACCTACAAACTTCTTTTAACAACGAGCGCGACACTATCAATCGCATTAACTTCAACCTTCTGACTTAAGTCAGATGTTACATCTAACTTGGTCCTCTAGACCACGTAACATACACCTCGTAGTCAAACTCAAATTTAAACATGACCACTAGGGTCGGAACAAGAACCATATTACTAGTCATCACCGAAACAATGGTAATGACATACCAGAATAAAATGGAATCAATCACTAGCTTCTTGGTAACCTTGCGACTTTCCCTGATCCAAGTGCGAGTCCTGTGCTTCCGGTAGTATATGCATCTACTACCTTTCACACCTACTCATACTCGTCCCAAGTGTTGTCCCGCAGTCGACCAAGTCACCAAACAAGAAAATCACAAAACAATTTAACACGTACGAATGTGTCCAAATAATCATAAACAATTTCCCTAGACTCTACTAGGACTTCTTCATTGCTCAATCTTCAATCATCAACTCTACTTCAACTCGATTGGTGATGAAAATATCAGACGATGAGACAACTTCAAGAATTTCATCAATCGTTCCATCATCCTGCCAATCGAAGGTGTACTTCAGACGTACCATACTCCTCTAAACGTACTGTTATTTCATAAGACATACTCTAAAGGCAAGATACCACTCTTACGATATCTTCTGATAGGTGTCATCCACTATCATAAGCCTTCTTCATTTCCTCCATTTACTCAATTTCTCTACGAGTCTTCACCATGACCTCTTCTATATCCAAGCAGACGTTCGGTGTACCAGGCGAGAATTTTAAGATAAGAAAGCTTTAATTACGATAAACGTATAAATCTCCTTATCACTCCGAAACGTTTACATGCTAGTTCTAATATCGTAGCCATACGCTTAGAATCCTAAACACATAAGGTTTCCAGATCCGGTCGGCAACAGACCATAGATCCGAACAAATAATAGCATCAATATAGCTATCACACAAAACATTTAGCACGTAAAAGCTTTTTAGGCAATTTTCCTAAAATAAAATAGTGTCTGTGTCAATTTAGGTGTACTACCTAAAATATATTGGACACACTCAACTCGTAATCATTGCTTAGCATTCTAAGTTTAAGTCTAGAAATCCTACAAATTCCTAGTTCGCTTAAACTAATGCTCTGATGCCAACTGTGACATCCCCAATTTCACGGCCCGAAAAGACCGATTTGTTTATGCTTTGTTTTATAAATCAGAGTGATTGTTTAAAGAAAACGGTTGCGGAATTTGTTCCCAAAATAAAATATGATAACCATTTTATCAAAACATTTCTCGAAAAGAATGTATTTTCATTAAATAATAAAACCTCGGGATGTCATGTTCGTTACAGACCAAAAGCATAAACAATATAAAATAGACCTTACAATAGTTATTCAACTATTGATCTATAATCCAAAATCTCTCGTCAAGTCCGCCGACTTATACTCTTGTGTCATTACCTGTAATGAAAAGAAAACTTAGTGGGTTAGGCTTGGGAGCCTGGTGAGCATATAGGGTTTTCAACCCACAATAATACATTTATTATATTCAATTATCAAACAATCAACCCAAATACCCATCCCCATTTTCTTCTTAAGGTTTTACCCTAAGAATCCACTATCCTTCATTCATTCATTCCTAAGGATTTACCTAAGGAATTGGCACGAAGTCCATTGCTGCCAAAGTTTATAGATCAGGTACTAAATCCATAGTTATCAGACGCTAACTCCATAGTCGTCGGGGTTTACTCAAGCGACGCTAACTCCATAGTCACCAAGGTTCACTTAACAATAGGCGCTAACTCCATAGTCACCAAGGTTCACTTAACAATAGGCGCTAACTCCATAGTCACCAAGGTTTACTCTACAATAGGCGCTAACTCATTAGTCACTAAGGTTTACTCTACAATAGGCGCTAACTCCATAGTCACCAAGGTTTACTCTACAATAGGCGCTAACTCCATAGTCACCAAAGTTTACTCTACAATAGGCGCTAACTCCATAGTCACCAAGGTTTACTCTACAATAGGCGCTAACTCCATAGTCACCAAGGTTTACTCTACAATAGGCGCTAACTCCATAGTCACCAAGGTTTACTCTACAATAGGCGCTAACTCCATAGTCACCAAGGTTTACTCTACAATAGGCGCTAACTCCATAGTCACCAACTATTCCATCTACCTATGTTCTACCCAACAATTTTGTAGATATAAATACTTACACAGTTTAAATCATTTAACACCTGTATAAAACTCCAATTTCCATGCCCATCTCAAATAGACAAATAACCTATAAACACATAGCACGTATTTCATAGCAAATACTTCATATTTATGTGTTAGAAGAAAGTAACTACACACCCACACATATAAACAACAATATACTTAATACACTCAAACCATACTTGTATTATTATCGTGTTTATGAAAGGTAGTATACACTCACTTGATCAGAAGATAATCGGACAGCACTACGACTTGCAGAAGTAGTAATCCACAGCAGATCTGGAAGATCTCCACAAAAATCGAACTTCTCGCGGGCAGAGCTTCGGCTCGGGAACCGCACTTCTCGGGATCTTCGGGATCTCGGGACTTGCCTCGGGCTAGAGAATAATACCGGGGCTTCAGGGTATTTCCGGCACGCAAATCGATGCAAAAACGGGAGAGAGAAGAGAGAAAATAGCAACCCTAAACGGCTGGCCCTTCAAATCTATTTATAGGGCAAATTTGGCCCTTACCATGTCGTGGCAACCTTGTTCCACGTCGTGGGCTTGGTCGTCACTGCATGCGTCATCCCAAGTTGCATCTGGGGGCCTCCCGGAGGTGTCAGGACACTTGCCACGTCGTGGCAACCTTGTTCCACGTCGTGGGCCCTGACAGTTTTGGGGTTTCGCGCCCCGAACTTCAGAAATTCATAACTTTCGCATACGAACTCCGTTTTCGACGTTCTTTATATCGCCGCGAAGGTGAGATTATGCTCTACAACTCTCGTTTAGACTCCATTGGCTAATTTTGAGTTGATTTTTAATATATTATAAGTATATTACTTATATAGTATTTTTAGTAGGCCGGGACAGGAAAACTTCGTTCGAAATTCATAACTCCTTCATCTGAACTCCGTTTTCGTATGTCTTTTTATCGTTGGACTACTATCGAAGAAATCTTCGACTCTCGTTTAGATTAATAAGGATATATATCTATCTACCTTAAATTCACTATTTACGTCGCGCTGGGTCGCGCTAGGTCGTGTCGGTTCTATCGCGAAACTTCGACAGGTCATAACTTCTTCGTTATAACTCGGATTTTGGCATTCTTTATATGCACGGAAACCTTGTGACATATACTACAACTTGGTTAAGATTAATCCTTCTAAATAATCTTCCATCAAAAAGTCATTTTGATGCTTATCGTCTCTAAATCGACTAGCCCTAATCTACGGGCGTTACAATTATCTCCCCCTTAGGATGATTACGTTCCGGAATCATCAACGAAATAGGACTTGTATATTGATTCCACACGTTATTTATTCATCCTAGGTAATAACCATAACTTCTATGTTTCCTCGAAAGAGTATTTAACTCTATGGTTTTCTTGACCGCAAACGATGCCCAATCTTGCATCTGCTTATCGTACTATGTTGTACCTTCAATCGTAACCTTCAAGTTACCAAATAAGTCCTCATTGTGGACTCCTTCTTCTTCTCAGGATAAATACTTTCCCTTATCTATTGTAACAAACCGATGGGTCGTGCTCTACTGACCTCTCATCGAATGATGCAATGCTTAGACTCAGGTCTCTTAGAGTTAAATTCCAAAATGGAATATACCTTCCTTCATATTCTAATGCGATATAATCACATTTCAGCATGTAGCATTTCTACCTACAAACTTCTTTTAACAACGAGCGCGACACTATCAATCGCATTAACTTCAACCTTCTGACTTAAGTCAGATGTTACATCTAACTTGGTCCTCTAGACCACGTAACATACACCTCGTAGTCAAACTCAAATTTAAACATGACCACTAGGGTCGGAACAAGAACCATATTACTAGTCATCACCGAAACAATGGTAATGACATACCAGAATAAAATGGAATCAATCACTAGCTTCTTGGTAACCTTGCGACTTTCCCTGATCCAAGTGCGAGTCCTGTGCTTCCGGTAGTATATGCATCTACTACCTTTCACACCTACTCATACTCGTCCCAAGTGTTGTCCCGCAGTCGACCAAGTCACCAAACAAGAAAATCACAAAACAATTTAACACGTACGAATGTGTCCAAATAATCATAAACAATTTCCCTAGACTCTACTAGGACTTCTTCATTGCTCAATCTTCAATCATCAACTCTACTTCAACTCGATTGGTGATGAAAATATCAGACGATGAGACAACTTCAAGAATTTCATCAATCGTTCCATCATCCTGCCAATCGAAGGTGTACTTCAGACGTACCATACTCCTCTAAACGTACTGTTATTTCATAAGACATACTCTAAAGGCAAGATACCACTCTTACGATATCTTCTGATAGGTGTCATCCACTATCATAAGCCTTCTTCATTTCCTCCATTTACTCAATTTCTCTACGAGTCTTCACCATGACCTCTTCTATATCCAAGCAGACGTTCGGTGTACCAGGCGAGAATTTTAAGATAAGAAAGCTTTAATTACGATAAACGTATAAATCTCCTTATCACTCCGAAATGTTTACATGCTAGTTCTAATATCGTAGCCATACGCTTAGAATCCTAAACACATAAGGTTTCCAGATCCGGTCGGCAACAGACCATAGATCCGAACAAATAATAGCATCAATATAGCTATCACACAAAACATTTAGCACGTAAAAGCTTTTTAGGCAATTTTCCTAAAATAAAATAGTGTATGTGTCAATTTAGGTGTACTACCTAAAATATATTGGACACACTCAACTCGTAATCATTGCTTAGCATTCTAAGTTTAAGTCTAGAAATCCTACAAATTCCTAGTTCGCTTAAACTAATGCTCTGATGCCAACTGTGACATCCCCAATTTCACGGCCCGAAAAGACCGATTTGTTTATGCTTTGTTTTATAAATCAGAGTGATTGTTTAAAGAAAACGGTTGCGGAATTTGTTCCCAAAATAAAATATGATAACCATTTTATCAAAACATTTCTCGAAAAGAATGTATTTTCATTAAATAATAAAACCTCGGGATGTCATGTTCGTTACAGACCAAAAGCATAAACAATATAAAATAGACCTTACAATAGTTATTCAACTATTGATCTATAATCCAAAATCTCTCGTCAAGTCCGCCGACTTATACTCTTGTGTCATTACCTGTAATGAAAAGAAAACTTAGTGGGTTAGGCTTGGGAGCCTGGTGAGCATATAGGGTTTTCAACCCACAATAATACATTTATTATATTCAATTATCAAACAATCAACCCAAATACCCATCCCCATTTTCTTCTTAAGGTTTTACCCTAAGAATCCACTATCCTTCATTCATTCATTCCTAAGGATTTACCTAAGGAATTGGCACGAAGTCCATTGCTGCCAAAGTTTATAGATCAGGTACTAAATCCATAGTTATCAGACGCTAACTCCATAGTCGTCGGGGTTTACTCAAGCGACGCTAACTCCATAGTCACCAAGGTTCACTTAACAATAGGCGCTAACTCCATAGTCACCAAGGTTCACTTAACAATAGGCGCTAACTCCATAGTCACCAAGGTTTACTCTACAATAGGCGCTAACTCATTAGTCACTAAGGTTTACTCTACAATAGGCGCTAACTCCATAGTCACCAAGGTTTACTCTACAATAGGCGCTAACTCCATAGTCACCAAGGTTTACTCTACAATAGGCGCTAACTCCATAGTCACCAAGGTTTACTCTACAATAGGCGCTAACTCCATAGTCACCAAGGTTTACTCTACAATAGGCGCTAACTCCATAGTCACCAAGGTTTACTTTACAATAGGCGCTAACTCCATAGTCACCAAGGTTTACTCTACAATAGGCACTAACTCCATAGTCACCAACTATTCCATCTACCTATGTTCTACCCAACAATTTTGTAGATATAAATACTTACACAGTTTAAATCATTTAACACCTGTATAAAACTCCAATTTCCATGCCCATCTCAAATAGACAAATAACCTATAAACACATAGCACGTATTTCATAGCAAATACTTCATATTTATGTGTTAGAAGAAAGTAACTACACACCCACACATATAAACAACAATATACTTAATACACTCAAACCATACTTGTATTATTATCGTGTTTATGAAAGGTAGTATACACTCACTTGATCAGAAGATGATTGGACAGCACTACGACTTGCAGAAGTAGTAATCCACAGCAGATCTGGAAGATCTCCACAAAAATCGAACTTCTCGCGGGCAGAGCTTCGGCTCGGGAACCGCACTTCTCGGGATCTTCGGGATCTCGGGACTTGCCTCGGGGCTAGAGAATAATACCGGGGCTTCGGGGTATTTCTGGCACGCAAATCGATGCAAAATGGGAGAGAGAAGAGAAAAAATAGCAACCCTAAACGGCTGGCCCTTCAAATCTATTTATAGGGCAAATTTGGCCCTTGCCACGTCGTGGCAACCTTGTTCCACGTCGTGGGCTTGGTCGTCACTGCATGCGTCATCCCAAGTTGCATCTGGGGGCCTCCCGGAGGTGTCAGGACACTTGCCACGTCGTGGCAACCTTGTTCCACGTCGTGGGCCCTGACAGTTTTGGGGTTTCGCGCCCCGAACTTCAGAAATTCATAACTTTCGCATACGAACGCCGTTTTCGACGTTCTTTATATCGCCGCGAAGGTGAGATTATGCTCTACAACTCTCGTTTAGACTCCATTGGCTAATTTTGAGTTGATTTTTAATATATTATAAGTATATTACTTATATAGTATTTTTAGTAGGCCGAGACAGGAAAACTTCGTTCGAAATTCATAACTCCTTCATCTGAACTCCGTTTTCGTCTGTCTTTTTATCGTTGGACTACTATCGAAGAAATCTTCGACTCTCGTTTAGATTACTAAGGATAGATATCTATCTACCTTAAATTCACTATTTACGTTGCGCTAGGTCGTGTCAGTTCTGTCGCGAAACTTCGACAGGTCATAACTTCTTCGTTATAACTCGGATTTTGGCGTTCTTTATATGCACGGAAACCTTGTGACATATACTACAACTTGGTTAAGATTAATCCTTCTAAATAATCTTCCATCAAAAAGTCATTTTGATGCTTATCGTCTCTAAATCGACTAGCCCTGATCTACAGGCGTTACAGATTGCGACACGCCACCCCTCGCTTACGCCCCGCGTCCAGAGACTGTACGCCCCGCGTACCCTCGGTTCTTATCCGATACGAAGTGGCTAACAGCTGGATGCGAGCTGGAGGCTTATCCGAACTACGACCAGCGTAGTCCTGTCCGACGCCTAGCGTAATGTCCGAGTTTCGCGCCTATAAAAGGGGTCTGAAGGCAGCCCTCATTTTCACACCAAAATCACTTCTCTCTCTAACTTCTTTCTCTCTCTACAACCCCAAACCACCCCTAAGCCCTAGATAAAACCCCTAGCACCCTAGGGAAGCCCTGAGGCTCCCGGAGTCCTGAGAAAAAGGAGTTTTTCGGTTTCAAAACGCTGCTCCATTTAAGTCCTAGTTTTCTATAAAAATTCGCTGTAAGTGTGCTACGCTTATGCAATTTTTAATATAGCTTTCAAATAATTATAGGAATGTTATTAGGTCCTTAAAATAATTATTTGGGCTATTATTATTAGTTATATCGAGTATTATTAACACTTAATAATACTCGGACTAATTAATTTGTCGCGGTTATCATTAGACTAAACCCTAGTGGTATCGGTACTAGGTTTTATCGAAGGAATATCGTTTTGAGAGTATCGAAGCGTTGTCCGAGTGCTGAGTCACCACCTAATCAAGTGAGTGCATAGCTACTTTCAGCTTACACATAGATATGAAGTATTTTATATAAATTACATGCTATGTGTGCATATTATCTGAATACTTGCTATCTATACTGGATGAACATTGTTATACATGTTTTCAATGACTTAAACTGTATATGTATTTTATATCTACAAAATGTGTTGGGTAAAACATGGGTAGATGTAATAGTTGTTGTGTGACGAAATAAAATAATGAGAGGCCTCGTTATAGATGTTATTGATGATCCAGTCATCTAGCGGAGTATAGATGACGACCACGGACTATTCTAGACAGTCCAGTGGAACACTAGTAGGCTCGCAACCTGTAGGTGTTTATTTGAACTGTGTGTTTATTTGAACTGTGTGCTCACCAGATGTACTCCATCCCCTACATGGTTGCCTTAAGGACATTTATTGCTAAGGAATCCCCTTAGCAGTAGTGTCCGTCCCGATGATAATCCTTAGGATAGGTCCCTTATGATAGATGCTTAGGGACGTAATGTGAGGATAACGGGAACGGGTAATCGGGTATTGTTGATTGATGAAATTAATAAACTTATTTATTGTGGGTTGAAAACCCTATGTGCTCACCAGGCTCCCAAGCCTGACCCACTCAGTTTTATGTATTACAGGTAGAGGCGCTTGAGCATAGATATGATGTTTGGACGAGGGATTACGGATATAGGCCTGTAGATATGAAATAATGTAGTAAGGCTTATATTGTACTGTTTATGCTTTTGATCTGTACGAACATGACATCCCAAGTCTTTTAATGAAATACATTTCTATGGAAATGCTTTTGATAAATCTTTATCATATTTTGTTTTGGGACAAATTCCGCAACACTTTTATTTAAAATGTTACTCTGATTTTTAAACAAAGCATAAACAAACCGGTCTTTTCTGGCCGTGATTTTGGGGATGTTACATGGGAAAGGGCAGGGCTACCCATAGTTTCCATATCAGCAGCGGCGGCTGGAGGAAAGGCATGCCGGGCAAACTCCAAAGCGTTAGCACGAACAGAAAGACGAGACTCATTGTTAAGATTCCAAGAGGGGATAAAAGCAGAAGGCCTGAATACTCCCCACCCAAGTTCTTGATGGGAGAAACAGGGGTTGGATCTGGATCATGAAGGTCCTTTAAAGGAGAAGGATTGACAGATGAAGAAGGAATGACCTGAGCAGGAACAACGTGAAGGGTTTTGAGCGTTCTAACACTCCTAAGGTGTTCATGCAACCCTAGAAACCTTGGATCTATGTTTGACTAAGATACATGCAAAATTGATTTCCAAGGTTCATAATCCTATCTAGCATACATGGGGAACTTTTCAATATAAAAGTTAACTAGAAAAACATACCTTGTAGTAGTTTGGATTCCTTGAAAACCTTGAGAGCCTAGCACCCCTAGTGTGATGCCTCAAATGTCTTACACAACACCAAATACACTTGGAATAAACTTTGAGAGAAATATCACACTACTTGAAATCGGCTAGCCCTCTTCTTTCTTGCTTAAGTGCCGATTTTGATGAACATAAGGATCATTATATAGTGTGTTACAATTAGGGTTACACCATGTAAACCCTAATTGTCATGACTTTTCATTTCCATGACCCATGGGTTCGATAACCACCATGGATCATCCTATGGGTTTTAGCCTAACTTGATAATCCATGGAGCATTAGCCCACTAAATAAGTATGGATGATTTACACAATCAACCCATATATTTAATTAGTCACCTTTTGATCACTTAATTAGTTCTTGATCAATACTAATTAAATGATATTACTAATATATTAGAACTTATAATATATTAATAAACCATAAGTGTTATTTCACTCATTTTAGTCTATCCAAATGCATGATGCCATGCAACCCAAATGGGCCACGCCAAACCTGGTCAAGTACATACCAGAAATAGTTATGACTTATACACCTTATCTAACAGTCTCCCACTTGGATAAGTCTAATAACTATAACTATAAGTATGACTTCAGGAACTGATCAGCAATCATAGCTCTTTCAAGGTCTCTCGGAACTGGGATGATGATGATACGCCATTTAAGATAAGTGATCATATAACCCTCTGTTCTAGATATCAGTCAGACAAATACATGGAACAATGTCTTACTTATTATCCAACTGTTTGTTTCTCGATTTCTGATTTGTTTGACATAGAACTTAATTGAACACATCAACTTAGTTCTGACCGGGCCCGGTACATAGGTCAAAACAAAATCATCGAGGGGCCCAGATATCGCTTCTAATCCAAGAAGGAACAGATAAACATCGACTCATTTGCTTGTTCTACTACTTGTTGAATCACACACAAAAGCACGTTTTATAACATCGAGTTACCAATGCGTTTTCGTACAATCAATACATAACCAACTCATAGGCAACAAGTCATACCTCTAGGTTTGAAGACTTATATCATAATACCGTCTCACGATCACCCGAGATAAATTCAATGAAGTGATACCAGTGAGCGTGGGTTGAATCCAATACTCAGAACATATGAGCACTCATGAGTGTTGTAGCCATGTCCAACAGCTTAGACCTCTACAAGCCAACCCATGACAGTCTTAATTCATACCTACTTCCAACATATGGCCAACTGTGGAGAATTTGAATAATATGTAATACATAACATAAATATTCTGGAAGTCAAAACGTGCAAAATAAATATAATAAACAATTGAAAAAAGATAGCAACACTTTACTCATAAATAAACACATTTTTTATTCATCATCAAACGTCAATTACACTTTACAAATTTCAGAGCTATCTAACTACTAAAACTAATATCATTCTTCAGCCCTATGCGCCTCGCATGTTGGAGATGCTTAACCCTACCCAGTCCCTTCGTGAGAGGATTTGCTAGGTTCTCATCCGATGACACCCTCTTTGCCATGAGGAGTCCTTCTTTTATTTGATGTCTGATGAAATGGTGTTTTCTGTCGATGTGTCTGGATCTCCCATGATCCTTTGGTTCTTCCTCTAAGGCAACTGCACTTTCACTATCACAGAAAATTTATATAGGCTCCTTTATAGATAGTACAACTCCAAGGTCTCCAATGAAGTTCTTCAGACATATTGCCTCCTTTGATGCCTCGCTTGCCGATATATACTCTGATTCGCAAGTTGAATCAGCCACTGTCTCCTACTTGGAACTTTTCCAAGTAATTTCTCCTCCGTTTAAGGTAAAGACCCAGTCTGACAGAGAGCGGAAATTATCCCTATCAGCCAGGAAGCTAGCATCACTATACCCTACAACTCTCAAGTCATCACTCCCATCGAGGGTAAGGACCTAGTCCTTAGTCTTTCGCAGGTACTTGAGGATATTCTTTACCGCGGTCCAGTGAGCCTTGCTAGGATTCCCCTGATATCTGCTAACCATGCTCAAAGCAAAGGCTACATCAGGACGAGTACAAGTCATAGCATACATGATCGAGCCTACAGCAGAAGCATAAGGTACTCGACTCATTCCTGCTATCTCAGCCTCGGTACTTGGGCTCTGAGTCTTACTCAATCTGGCGTTACTCTGGATGGGTAACTCTCATTTCTTGGAATCTTGCATGCTGAACATTTTCAGCACCTTATCCAAGTAGGTACTCTAACTAAGTCCAATTAGTCTTTTACTTCGGTCTCTCAGAATCCTTATACCTAGAATATAGGCAGCTTCTCCTAGGTCTTTCATAGCGAAACACTTCCCAAGCCAGGACTTCACTTCCTGTAAGGTTGGGATGTCATTTCCTATGAGTAGTATGTCATCCACATACAGTACCAAAAAGCTAACTATACTCCCACTATCCTTGACATACACACAAGATTCATCTTCACTCCTCGAGAAGCCAAACTCTTGGCTTTCTCATCGAAACAAAGATTCCATCTGCGAGGTGCTTTTTTCAATCCATAGATGGATTTCTCAAGCTTACACGCTCTATTAGAGTATTCTGTACTGACAAAACCCTCTGGCTGACACATGTAAACATCTTCAGCCAACTTTCCATTAAGGAAAGCGGTTTTGACATCCATTTTCCATATTTCATAATCATGAAACGCAACAATGGCTAACAGGACCCTAATGGACTTAATCTTTGCTACTGGTGAAAAGGTCTCATCATAATCAACTCCTGGAGTTTGATAAAAGCCCTTTGCAACCAATTGCGCCTTATATGTGTGTACATTACCATCCATGTCAGTCTTCTTCTTGAAGATCCATTTTCGCCCAACTGTCTTACGACCTGGTACATTGTCAACCAAGTTCCAAACTTGATTGTCATACATAGACTGTATCTCGCTATCTATAGCCTTTTTCCATTTATTAGACTCGGGGCCTGCCATGGCTTCCGCATAGCTGTTAGGTTCATCCAGACTTACCAGTGTCTCATCACTGATAAGTGTCATACCTTCCGCAGTAATATGGAAACCATAGTAATGCTCATGTACATTCCTAACCCTTGTGGAACGCCTCAGAGGTACAGACTCGTCAATTGGATCAACAAGAGTTTCCTCCCCAGGTTGACCGCTAGGGTTTGAAGTTCCTTCACCACTTGACTCTTGAATTTCTTTGAGGTCAATTTGCTTCCCACTGTTTCCTTGGCTTATGAACTTTCTCTCTCTCGAAAGATACCCCTCCTTGCTACAAAGACCACATTCTCATTGGGTCTATAGAAGAAGTAACCAAAGGATTTATGTGGGTAGCCGATCAAAATACACCTCTCACTTCAAGGTTCGAGCTTATCGTGAGTCTCACGCCTCACGAAAGCCTCGCAACCCCAAATCTTGATGTGGTCTAGATTAGGAACTTTTCCAGTCCACATCTCATGAGGAGTTTTGCAAACTTTCTTTGTGGGGACTAGATTAAGGATATGGGCGACATTCTCTAAGGCATACCCCCTGATGTGCACAAAAGTATCCACTAATTTTAATATTTATAACCTAACAAACTTAACTATCTATGCACTTATAGGCAGTGTACCTAGTCAGATTACAGTATAGCTTGGGTAAGTCAGGTGTCGATCACAGGGAACGGTGTTCTAATTAATTTACTTACTATTAAATTAACCTAATTTATTTAACAAGTTTAATAAGGGGTTTTATCTGGTTTTACAAGATCAGATGAACTTAAATCAAATTCAATAAGTAAAAACACACTCTTGTTTAGTTTGAATCCACTTCTCCCTTATGACTAGCTAACGATTACGGATTATTAAGTTGGTTTTTAGTTATATTAGTAATTTAGTTCTATCTTACCAATACTTAACTAATTCATGTCAAACCATGTATGTTCACACATAATTAAACACAGAACTAATTACAGATGTAAATACGCTATGTAAGAATTGTTGTGTAAACGCAATTATGATCACAATTCACGTTCTCTAGCACAGCTAAACTTTATTTATTCTAATTACTAACTAAGATTGGTCAATCCTAGCTCTAAAAACTCAATGTTCACTAAATTATTAGGTAAACAGGTTCATGCAGTTTAATGGTCACTAAGCTACACAGAACATGCAATTAAGCAATTAGATAACAAATTTTAACATGCTAGGTTATACAAATCAAACACAAGCAAATTTTTACCAACTAAGCTCAATCCATAATCATATAACTATTCATAAGTTTAAAGCTTCATCTAGCTAAACAAGAGTAGCTAGATTCAGCTGCTCATTATAGTAATTAAACTAACACAGCTAAAACTAATAAAAGACATGTTCTAAAAATAAACCTTTACTTCTTTTGGTGTTGAAAACCCTCTTCCAGAACCTTTCTTTCGTTCTTATTTGTCTCCTGGAACTCTTTTTCTTCTGCCAAAAGTCTCCCTTTTCGTAATAATCAGGAGGAATTATATAATCCTCAAAAACCCGCGCCACGTCGTGGCTAGGTTGCGCCACGTCGTGGGCTTCAAGCAATCCGTATCCTTCAAGGAAATCCTCCGCGTTGCGATGTTTATCTTCTGGAACACCCGTGCCACGTCGTGGGCTTCATCGCCACGTTGTGAATTTAGCTCTTATCGTGAATTTATTATTTTCTTGTCTTCCAAGCCTCCCATGTTCCCCATTTTGTCACCTTTGGTCCCTCTCTTCGAAAATCCTTTGTATTGACTGAAAATAACAATTTAAACTCATAAGTATCATTATTCTAAACATATTATCAATTTATTAATAAAAATGTACTTAAATACTGCCTAAAAATAAGTATAAATATGGCAATATCAAAATACCCCACACTTAGGCTTTGCTTGCCCTCAAGCAAATTTAAACTTAATTCTTAATTACTAACACTACACAGAACAATCCGACTCTAGTTCAGCCATTATGCCAAAACCTCAACGCATGCATTTGTGTCTAAAATTTTCCTAAAGTACCCCCCATACTTTAAATACTCACAATCTTCATAAACACTCGCCCACTTTTTCCGAACAATGCTCATTTTATGCAACCCTCCGAATCCATCCTCAGAAAACCTCTTAACCTCAAGGTATTTTTAGTTGAGCCACCTAAGCATACATAAACTAGAATTACAATTTTTCGATACCACTATGGAGCTCTTTTGGAATTCTTCATTTCTTTGACATTTGATCTTTGATCTCTTTGAATTCACTACCTTTGTTGATTTGATTTCTGGTATCTTCAACTTTTTAGATTTCTTGAGAATTTTGATCTTTTGATCTTCACTTTATTTGCTCCAAAATTCTTCAAACTTTACTCGTAATTCTTTCTCTTTCTTTTTTTTTTAACATGTACCTCTCTTTTTTCACTCAAAACCTACATGCTTAAGTAGAGGCGCTCAACCTCAACCTTTATTGGCTAACGATAATAATTTTCCGGATACATTTCAGGTTTAGGCTGCTAAACATATTGCATCCCTCAAACCACGCGGGGTTGTGTTTTTGTTCCATGATTTCACTAAAATAAGGGAGGCCACAAATGCACTATAACGTGTATTGGCTCAACTAAACATTTGAACTTTCATCGGATCATCCCGCATAATACTAGCAATTATAGCTCATATTATTATTACTAGATTCAATTAATAAAAATTTGAATTTTCAAAATTTTCTAGCAATTTACTTTTTCTACCCCTACCCCACACTTATTTCATACAATGCCCTCATTGTATGTATAAAAATAAATCAAAATTAAAGAAAAGGGAGAAAAAGGAACAGACTCCCCTGGGATAGTGGCGTGAGCATCTCCAAAAGCGTGGAAAATGTGCAATTGGACTTCCAAAAATAGAAACTCGGTGTAGAACTGGTTGAATACGTAAATAAACCACGAACAGGACTCGAAACTTCAATTCGTCAAAGTGGGTATTTGTAAGGAAAAATGTGGCAATGATAAATTGAATCACGTCGTGATATGGGTTGAAACCGCAAACACCAAAAAGCTAAACTACTACAAACTCCAAGAGTGCCACGACGTGGCACAAGGAGTCCACGTCATGGAAACTGGGCATCAGCTGAAAATGACTTGTTTGCTTTATTTACTCTAGCAGCTTTAACCAATGGCTAACTGGTTTCTGACACTTCTATGCAAATATATTTCCCAACTATAACCTCTCTCCTAATAGACCCCACACTTATCTTGAATTGTGGGTTCCGACTCACGACTCTAAGCTTCCTTGACTAGACAAACACGACTCGAAAGTTAACCTTCTATGCTCCTTAGAATTCCAACGCTAATCTGAAAAATTAGATCAACCCAAAAGAAACAAAAAGTAACATAATAGTCTTAATAAAGTTTTACATCACACACCAAAGTCAACATAAAAAAAACTACTCAAAAACAAAACAAAAGAAATAAAATCAATCATCATCTTGATCTTGTGCTCCACTTGGCCCTGCCCCATCATTTTGCGGACGCCATAGCTCCTCCCATGTCGGAAAATAGGGATACTGTGGTGGCATAGAAGGTGGTCGGGTCACACCCAAATGTGAATAAATACCCTCAGTAAGCTAGGTATGGTAAATGGCATGACCTCGTAGATTATCCAAATATGTTCCCACCCGACTCTGAAAAGGGTCGGTGGGCACTCCCTGCACATACTGCGGAGCAGCACGCTCTCGTTCTACCTCACCTCTAGCCCGCACATTCCGACGCCTCGGCCTGGCTGGTGGTTGCTGTCCCGGCTGCACCTCCTCTTGCTCGTCATCTATCGGTGGTATAACAAAACGACCCCCGATATTCACCACCGCTCGCATCACACCCAAGACTTGAATGGTCAAGTCTGTTTCCGGGAATCAAGTAAGATTCCTCACAAAGTCATGGGTCAAAATATGATATGACCTAGCCAGGCGAGTAACCAAATGCCCCCCAGTAATCGGGCTCCCAGGCCTAGAATTGGCCGCTTTCTTCCCCATAAACCTCGCCAACATATAAGGCAAATCACAGCAAACCCCCGGGGTAATAAGTGTCCATAAATAAAATAGATTATGGATGGGGACCTTATCACCATGATGCTTGTGATTGATTGAAAACGTGATAAGGCGGTGCAAAAATCGGAAAACAGGATTCCGAATTTGTGAATCACTCGAGTCACGAGTGTTGTACTCATGGTTAGAAATCCCCCGCCAAAACTGCACATCCAAAGTACCCGGAGCAAAATCCCGCACACATCCAAGCAAGAAAGGGATAAAAAACGGAGATTGCGTCTCCACTTCCGTATAGAGCCCCATACGCCAAGCAAACTCCCGAAGACTACACTCACGATATACACCACCCAAACGAAACACAAGTGCCCTATTGTAGGTGACATCAAGGGTGCGCTCTTCGAAACATACGGTAGAGAAAAATTCTACCAAAAATTCCCGATACACGGGTTCTTGAATGGCGAATAAATTCCTCCACCCATGACAAGTGAACGAAAATTGATCTCCAACATAAGTCTTCGACCAATAACGTTCCAGCTCCACTACCATTCCCACTCTACCAAGCCATCCCCAATCAATAATTGGGGCTATTGCAAACTCCCTATTGTATAACCATCCAAGCCGATTCTCGTAGGTTGTTAGCAACGGTCGGGGAATGTTTTGAGGAAACTGGTATAGAGGATGTATGCTTGCTACATCTATCGGGTCCTCTTCCTTCTGAACAGCTCGTCGTGGTCCCATATCTGCAAACAAAAGCAAACCAAAGCAGCAAACAAATAACACATTAAAACATATAAAATTGGTCTGCCAGAAGTCACGACGTGGCCAGGCTATGCCACGTCGTGGGCCGCATCGCACACAGTTTCTGAATCGGTCTTTTTTACAAGCGATTCCCACAAAAATAGTGCTTGGGGTTTGTTCCTATGGACGTTTAAATAACATGCAATCTAAAATCAGCCATTAGATTCAACCAATTTCGTGAATCATTCAAACCCTAATCACGAAAACTTGAAATTGGAAGAAATAACTACAAAATAATGAGTAAAACACATACCAAATGGATTAATTAGCAAGATCTTGCAAGGAAATTGGAAGTATAATAAGAAATTGGTTGTGGGGTTGTGATGTTCCCGTGAGTGCGGCAGTCTCCAAGTGGGGATGAGGTTTCTTGGTCAAAGGGTTTTAAGCAATTGGTTCCCCCCCCCCTGATTTTTAAAGGCCACGACGTGGCGGGCTATGCCCACGTCGTGGACCTTAAATTTTTCTTAAGATCGCGCATTCTATTTTAACCCACGACGTGGCTGGGCTATGCCCACGTCGTGGAAACTGCCAGATGCAAAATTTTAATAATATTTATCATATTAACTAATTTATTTGCATATCATTCATTATTTAAAGTTCCCTACAGCTATTTCTCTACTTATCACCGGTTTTTAGATGATGAATTGATGTCTTTCCTAATTAAAAATAAAGAAAAGAAAAGAAAATTTTAAAAAGAAATTGCAAACCAAACTCGGGTTGCCTCCCGAGAAGCGCTTCTTTTTCTTGGAGTCTTGAGCTGGACTCCGTGCCTTCTACGTTGAATCTTCGGAAGAGTCTACCACCAGGATCTTTTGTTCCTTGAACCGCCGTTTATAAGCTTGAACTCTTCTTTTATACGCCTTCTTTGAATTTTCCTTTTTAGCTTTTCCATCTTCTTCATGCTTGCGTTTTGTGCCCTTTGTTTGTTCCTTGCACTCCATAGCATTCTCCTCTTCTTTCACCACCGGCCTTGTTACTTTTGAAGTGACTTCCTCTTCATCACTTGTCATTTCCTCCTCCTCTTCGCTCACCCAAGAAGGTGGGCTCTTGTAAGCTATGACTTCAATCAAATACGGAACAGATGCCCTTGGTTTTGTCCTCTTGTCTTGATGAACTGCCTTTATCTCTTCTTCCATAAGCTTTTCCAGCTCTTCTAGTTCATTCTCCTCATTAATTGTGAACACCTCTTCTTTATCTTCTTGAAAGTCATCTCTTATCCCGAAGACTTCTTGTTCATCCCCAACCCTCAAAGTGAGCTTGGACTCGCGGATATCAACAAGGGCACCAGCAATGTTAAGCAATGGCCGACCAAGGATTATCGGAACATCCGGATCTTCTTTCATGTCCAAGACTACAAAGTCTATTGGAAAAACAAATTTTCCAATTTTCACCAAAATATCCTCCACTATGCCTCGGGGTTGTGTCACCGAACGATTCGCCATGTGAATCTTCATTTTTGTAGCCTTCATCTTCTGAATCTCCAATTTTTGATAAAATGAAAAAGGCATTAGATTAATGCTAGCCCCGGAATCGGCTAAAGCATTAACCTTCATTTTATTCCCAAACTCGCATGGAAGAGTGAGGCGTCCAGGATCCCCCATCTTTTCTGGTGTTTCTCCCAACACAGCTTTTGAAGTTCGCTCACTTATAATCACTGTAGACTGCTTCTCTAATTGCCTTCGCGTATCTATCAAGTCTTGCAGTAATTTCTGGTTCTCGGGAGCTTTGGATAAGGTCTCAACAAAGGGAGTATTAATTGGAATCCCTTTCACATGCTTCACAAACTCTAAATGCTCCTTCTCCAGTTGATTAAGTGTTGCGCGGGTGGGAAATGGCATAGGTGGATGATAATTTGAAATAGGCTCAAAAGTTTTTTTCTCAGACTTGCGCCATGTCGTGGCCAGAGGAGTGCCACGTCGTGGCGAGCCTGGTTCAGCATTTTCTCCATTTTCGATCCTTGATTTCTTGGGCTGCTGCGGTTCTTCTTCCAACGCCTCCAGGAACTCAGATATTGTATCTTCTTCAGTATCGATGGCCATTACGTGAGATTGGGCTTTTACTTCGGGATTCTTCGGGGACAATTTTTCATGAACTAAAGTGGCTAGTTGACCAAATTGTACTTCAAGGTTATGGATGGAGGCTTGCTAGTTCTTTATCAATGTTTGTTGTTCCATGATAGCGGAATCCGTAGCATCATGTCTCTTTTTCGAAGCCTCCATAAACTTCATCAAAATGGTCTCTAGGTCGGGTTTCTTCTCGGTGGGTGGCTGCTCCTTTTGATAAAGGCCTCGACCTGTCTGCCTATACTTCTCTTCTTTTTGCTTCTTATACTCTTCATATGGCAGCCACTCCTTCTTCGGTTTCCTCCAGTCGTCATCAAACTTATCCCCTCTAGAGTAGCACACTTGAGCTTTTCTGTTCCCAAACTCATCCACATTGCAGTCCTTGGTCAAGTGTGGACCACTGCATCGCTCGCACCCCACTCTTATGGCATGTATCGACTGGTCCATTTTTGTTATCCAGCGATCCATGTTATTTAGCATGGCCATGACAGCTGCAATTTCTTCCGTTTGGACCCCTCCACTGCCTTTGCTTCCGTCTTGCCTCGGGTTATGGTATTCGCGGGAGTGTTTCGCAAATTCTTCAATTAGCTCCTTGACCTCCCTTTGATTTTTCTTTGTCAACGGTCCTTGAGAATCAAGGAGTTGTCTTGTCATCACATTGACCCCATCATAAAAGATTGACATCTCTTGATGCACATTTAGGTCATGTTGAGGGCAATTTCTGAGTAAGCCCTTGTACCGCTCCCATGCTTCGTATAGTGACTCCCCCAGTTGTTGCTCAAAGTTGGCTATCGCCTTCTTGAGTTTGGCTATCTTGGATGGCGGGCAGAACTGGTCCAGGAATTGCTCACACATTTGAGCCCAAGTGGTGATTATACCCGGTGGGAGTGCTTTTAACCACTCCTTAGCAGCTCCTTTGAAAGTGATGGGAAGCATCCTAAGCAGGACTGTATTTCTGGTGACATTTGGGACATTGAAGTAATCTGCAATGTCGTTGACTTCGTCTAGATGCTTAAAAGCATCCTCATGATCCTTCCCGAAAAATGGGATGTCCTTCAGTTCTGTCAATATGTGTCCCTTCAGCTCGAATGTGGCAGTGGCAGGAATTGCGGGTTGGACTAAACCGGGCCCCATATCTTCTCGGATCCGCTTCTTGTATGCTCCCATGGACATTTCTTCAACTGCTGCCATCTCGTTCCTTGGCTCATTCTCGGGTTCACTTGTGTGTTCTTCAAATTCTGGCTCGGTATCGTATTCGGACTCGGTTTGCACGGGTGTATGATCCAAATGCTCAAGATTGCTCTTGTGCTTCGCTGATGAACTTGACTCTCCTGTCTTCCTTCCCGGTTTCCTAGAAAAAGTTGACTTCAATTCTTGCAAGGGCGTCTTTTTCTTGTGAAGTGCAGACTCGGGGTCTTCCAGTGGTGGCACCAAGTGTGTGTTTGAGCTTCTGGTCATGAACTCCTGCAACTTGCTAAACTAAAACGTAAAAATGAACTAAAATAAGAAAAACTAAATACAAACTAAAATTTAAAAAAATTTTGTCTGTCCACGTCGTGGACTCTGTGATTAACAGAAAATTTTTATTTTGCTGAAAAATTAACTTTTTGTGGCTTTGACCCCACAAGAAGGATCGATTAATTTAATGCAAATAAATAAACTAAAAACTAAGTCGCTCCCCGGCAACGGCGCCAAAAACTTGATGTGCACAAAAGTACCCACTAATTTTAATATTTATAACCTAACAAACTTAACTATCTATGCACTTATAGGCAGTGTACCTAGTCAGATTACAGTATAGTTAGGGTAAGTCGGGTGTCGATCACAGGGAACGGTGTTCTAATTAATTTACTTACTATTAAATTAACCTAATTTATTTAACAAGTTTAATAAGGGGTTTTATCTGGTTTTACAAGATCAGATGAACTTAAATCAAATTCAATAAGTAAAAACACACTCTTGTTTAGTTTGAATCCACTTCTCCCTTATAACTAGCTAACGATTATGGATTATTAAGTTGGTTTTTAGTTATATTAGTAATTTAGTTCTATCTTACCAATACTTAACTAATTCATGTCAAACCATGTATGTTCACACATAATTAAACACAGAACTAATTATAGATGTAAATATGCTAGGTAAGAATTGTTGTGTAAACGCAATTATGATCACAATTCACGTTCTCTAGCACAGCTAAACTTTATTTATTCTAATTACTAACTAAGATTGGTCAATCCTAGCTCTAACAATTCAATATTCACTAAATTATTAGGTAAACAGGTTCATGCAGTTTAATGGTCACTAAGCTACACAGAACATGCAATTAAGCAATTAGATAACAAATTTTAACATGCTAGGTTATACAAATCAAACACAAGCAATTTTTTACCAACTAAGCTCAATCCATAATCATATAACTATTCATGAGTTTAAAGCTTCATCTAGCTAAACAAGAGTAGCTAGATTCAGCTGCTCATTATAGTAATTAAACTAACACAGCTAAAACTAATAAAAAGACATGTTCTAAAAATAAACCTTTACTTCTTTTGGTGTTGAAAACCCTCTTCCAGAACCTTTCTTTCGTTCTTATTTGTCTCCTGGAACTCTTTTTCTTCTGCCAAAAGTCTCCCTTTTCGTAATAATCAGGAGGACTTATATAATCCTCAAAAACCCGCGCCACGTCGTGTCTAGGTTGCGCCACGTCGTGGGCTTCAAGCAATCCGTATCCTTCAAGGAAATCCTCCGCGTCGCGATGTTTATCTTCTGGAACACCCGTGCCACGTCGTGGGCTTCATCGCCACGTCGTGAATTTAGCTCTTATCGTGAATTTATTATTTTCTTGTCTTCCAAGCCTCCCATGTTCCCCATTTTGTCACCTTTGGTCCCTCTCTTCGAAAATCTTTTGTATTGACTGAAAATAACAATTTAAACTCATAAGTATCATTATTCTAAACATATTATCAATTTATTAATAAAAATGTACTTAAATACTGCCTAAAAATAAGTATAAATATGGCAATATCACCCCCAGAATGAGATTGGTAGTGAAGCTCAACTCATCATGGAACGAACCATATCCAACAAGGTTCGATTACGCCTCTCAGCCACCCCATTCAAATGTGGTGTCCTGGGAAGTGTCAATTGTGGGACAATCCCACATTCCTTAAGATAGTCGAGGAACTCTGTACTAAGATACTCACCACCACGATCGGATCGAAGCATCTTAATGTTCCTGCCCAATTGATTCTCGACTTCTTGTTTAAACTCTTTAAACCTTTCAAAAGTCTCTGACTTATGCTTGATTAAGTAGACATAACCATATCTACTATAATCATCTATAAAAGTCACATAATAACGATTAGCATCCCTTGTGGCAGTTTTGAAGGGTTTACACACATATGTGTGCACTAGATCCAACAAACCTTCACCCCTTGCATAAGAACTAGTAAAGGGTGACTTTGTTATTTTTCCAAGTAAGCATGATTCACAACTATCATCTGACTTTAGGTCATATGACTCCAAGACTCCATACTTTTGGAGTTGGCATACGCGTTTCTTGCTTACATGTCCAAGAGGACAATGCCATAATGATGCTTTATCCGAGTTATTATTATTAGAAGAATCAATACACAACACATTATTTCATAGGTTATCTACAACAGACACAGCTTCATACACACCATCACAAGGTAATGTTTTAAAATAAAGAACATTATTAAAGAAAGAATTTATTCCACCAACTTCATTATCAAAAGAAAAGGTAAACCCTTGTTTGTACAAAGCATGAAAGGAAATAATATTTCTTGCCATTTCAGGTGAGTAACAACATTTATTCAAATCTAATGTAAACCCACTACTTAGCAACAAAGAGTAAACTCCAATCTTGGTGACAGGTGAAGCTTTCATATTCACCATGATCAAGTTTATCTTTCCATGCTCCACATTCTCACTTCTTCTTAGTCCCTGCAAATCAGAACATATGTGAATTCTACAACCTATATCAAGGACCCAAGAGTAAGAATAGGGTGAGTTATTAGACAATATTGTGTAAATACCTGCATGGGTGGGTTTCACTTTCCCATCCTTAATATCTTGATGGTACTTTGGGCAGTTCCGCTTCCAATGAGACTTTTCATGTCAATAGAAGCATTCAGCCTCTTTTGGGTCAGAAGAAGGAGTGACGAAACCTTTCTTGGTTCCACTTGAAGAGGAGCCATCAAGGGTCTTACCCTTGGTACCCTTCAAAGGGTTCTTCCTCTTTTTCCTTCTACCTTTCCCGATTGCTAGGACAGGGGCGAAGCTTTGAGTAGGAGTAGGAGTGGTAACAACCGACTTACCTTTAAGACCTGTTTCAACGGTCTTTAGGAGTCCTTGAAGCCTGCTGAGGGTAGCTTCCTCCTTGTTTTTGTGGTATGTCATGCGGAATTGATCATAACACGATGGTAAGGAGTGCAAAATGATATCTATTGCTAGCTCCTCGGGGAAGTTCACATTTAGCTTTAGCAAACGGTCCACATACCTTTACATTTTTTGCATGTGGCTCGTGATGGGTTCACCATCCTTCATCCGGGTTGTTATCATGGAGGAGATGATTTCAATTCGCTCTTGACGAGCACTCTGATGGTAGCGGTCCATCAAATCTTGGTGCATCTCAAAAGGATAGTAGTCCTCATAAGACTTTTAGAGCTCGACTATCATACTAGCCAACATGATGCATGCCACTTTGGTAGCATCTCTTTCATGTGCCTCATATTTAGCGACCTCCTCAGGAGAGACAGACGGCTCGAGTACCTTAAGCTCTTTGTCGAGGACATATTCCTTGTCCTCATACCGAGTGACCATCCTGATGTTCTTGATCCAATCCATAAAGTTGGATCCATCAAAGATGACTCTCCCACAAAGTTTCATAAGAGAGAAGGAGCCGATAGGGTTTGAGCCAGAAGCAGCATTGTTGGTTGACATCTGAAAAGAAGAAAACAAGTTTAGTTTAGATAAAAGGATAGTCCTTAATAAAACACTCAAATGTAATATTAAGGCTAGGATCCAATCACAATATATTATAACTTAGAAGAGGGATGTCGTAATCTAAGCTATTACATATTTGAAAGTTAGGTGAATGACGATTCACCAATTTCCACTATGAAAAAAAAAATATAAATTATTAGGTTTTAATTGGTTTTTAGAAACTCCTAGATTCTTTTAAATTTCATTGAACTTTTCAATGGCATGTTTTAATCTCGAGTGTGCCCTTCAGGTTTTGTGACTGGGATGCTGAGGATCACAAAACAAGGTGTGAAGTAACCATGCAAATTACTTGGTACCCTTAATGTTTTTCACTCAATCGATGTGTTGGTTAACCACATGCGCTCCACCGACCTATGAAAAACCATAAGTCACCCTTTGCCTACCTTGTTAAGTCCAAGTTAGTGTGCCAGTTAACCACACACGCTCCACTAATGACTTAATCAAAATGCAAAGTGTAATTTCATGGGTTAGCACCTTATTCACATTTTCCTAAAGTAACTAAGATTGGGAATTTATAAAAACATTTAGTTACTTTATAATAATCAGTATACTTTTAATGAGAATTGTTTAAGTCATTGTCCTACCCGTTCGGCTAACGACCCCCCACCGATCAAGGAAGCGGTAGGTGAGAGTGGACACCCATTAAGCTGCCATTTTATAGGCAACAACCTTATACCCCCCTTATAGATTGGCTTCGTGAATGATGCCTACTAACAGTAAAACGACTTGATATTATACATACATACATACATACATACACACACACACATACACACACACACACACATATATATATATATATATATATATATATATATATATATATATAAACTTATAATATTATAGAGTATAAGGGTTGAATTTTAACTTTTTAAATTCTAGAGGTTGGAACGAAAGTTTAATAGATGAGTTTACATGTTCCAAAACTTGAGGGCAAGTTTTGTAACTTTACAAAACTTTTCAATTCATAACTTATGAGTTATTGTTTATTAAAAATGAAGACTCTTCATTTTTTGTAACTTATGTGTTCTTTTAATGGATTTATTACAAACTGAATTTTGGTTATCCATAACTTGAGGACAAGTTATGGACTCCATTAAAACACATCATGATCATGAATTAACTACCAATCAATAGAACATAATTTCTATGATCTTGCAAGAACTCATAAGAGCATGAATATTCATATCAAAATTTCAAGAACATATGAACACATATAAACATGGAATTATGATATTATCCATTGTAAATTGATTAGAACAACCATTACACCATCTAAAACAAGTTTTAAAACACCAAAACAGTTTAGGGTAATGTTTCTAGTCCATTTCCAGCAGCAAAAATCGAAAATCTGCACTCTGCCTGGCCAACTCGTCGAGTGCACGAACTGACTCGCCGAGTTGGTTGCAGATACGCTTGGACTCGTCGAGTCCCCCCATGGACTTGGCGAGTCCCTTGTGCAGACAGCAAGAATTTTGACTTATTCAGCTATTTTGCATCAAGTATCAAACAAACAAGTCTAGGCTCTGATACCACTAAAGGGTTTTGAGCATTCTAACACTCCTAAGGTGTTCATGCAACCCTAGAAACATTGGATCTATGTTTGACTAAGATACATGCAAAATTGATTTCCAAGGTTCATAATCCTATCTAGCATACATGGGGAACTTTTCAATATAAAAGTTAACTAGAGAAACATACCTTGTAGTGGTTTGGATTCCTTGAAAATCTTGAGAGCCTAGCACCCCAAGTGTGATGCCTCAAATGTCTTACACAACACCAAATACACGTGGAATAAACTTTGAGAGAAATGTCACACTACTTGAAATCGGCTAGCCCTCTTCTTTCTTGCTTAAGTGCCGATTTTGGTGAACATAAGGATCATTATATAGTGTGTTACAATTAGGGTTACACCATGTAAACCCTAATTGTCATGACTTTTCATTTCCATGACCCATAGGTTCGATAACCACCATGGAGCATCCTATGGGTTTTAGCCCAACTTGATAATCCATGGAGCATTAGCCCAATATACAAGTATGGATGATTTACATAATCAACCCATATATTTAATTAGTCACCTTTTGATCACTTAATTAATTCTTGATCAATACTAATTAAATGATATTATTAATATATTAGAACTTATAATATATTAATAAACCATAAGTGTTATTTCATTCATTTTAGTCTATCCAAATGCATGATGCCATGCAACCCAAATCGACCACGCCAAACCTGGTCAAGTACATACTAGAAATAGTTATGGACTTAGACACCTTATCCAACACAACAGACTGTTTATGCGCCCCACCAATCCCTTCAGACTGTTGAGCGTCATCATCTAGGATTACAACAACGGCCGCCGGTGACGAAGAAATCGAACTCAGGAGGCGCGAAAAGCTACACCTAGTCTGAACTCGCTTGGCAGCATTAGGCGCACCGGTAACCGCCTCCCCCATGGCCAGAATGGCGTTCCGCTTGGCTTGCAGCCGCCGAACATCAGCGATAACGTCATCCTTGCTATCCTCGTCACCATCGGAGGAAGTATGGTGAGCACCACCCAAAGGCATGACGGAGGAAAGAGGACAAACAGCAAGGGGGTCCACTTTGGCAGACGACAGATCTTCACTCGTCGATGAAGGAATAGGCATAGCAGCAGTCAGAGCAAGTTGATCCAAGCAGCGGGGAGGAGGAAGACGATCGACCAGATCCACTTCCCGATACTCCAGTTTGCCCTTGTAGCGTTTTCGAAGCACCTCATCCATAGACAAATGAGACTCGTTGCCTGGAAATACTAAGACATCAAAGAAAGAATCAGGGGGGAAAACCTCCAAATAGTAAAACCCTAGCGCTGATAAACAAAGGAAAAACACAAGCACTTACCACCCACGACGAAGAAGAAAACTGCCATTTTACCGCAACGCCTCCAAGACGGGCTCATTCCTACACATGAGAGAAGGGCCTCGGAATAATCCTCGGGAGATACCTGGACATTCTTAAGAAAATCGGCCACGCCCTGGTTATGAGGAAGGAGTTTGGGGATAGTATCAGCAAAAGCATTAGCACGGTAGCGTCCGCTACCCACCAAACCCTGATTGACCCAAAACCACTTGTCTTGCCAGTTTTTGGGCGTTCGACTGTCAGGCACTAGAGTATGTCCTCCCTGATGAACAGAAAACGTGTATTTATCGTCGGTGCAACAAAAGCGGAAGAAGTACTTAAACACGAAGTAATCAGGAAGATACCCGTTAGCCCGATAGATCATTTCAAAAGCAACAACCTTGTTCATAACATTTAGTGTTAGCATTTAAACGTTGCAACCATCCTTTTGAAGTACCTCCTCTTGGAAATCAGTTAAGGGGAGACGAAGGCCAGCATCTAGGGTTTTTTGGTAGATCCCGACTTTTCCGAGAGAGTGGGAGACGATAGAAGAACCTGGTGAAGGAAACTCCACACCATCGAGAGAAGTGAGACCATATGTGGTTTCAAGATATGAATACTCAAAAGCAGAGGGCACAATGCTTGGGGACTCGCCATGAAAGAAAAGAAAATGGAGTTGAAGAAGAAGAATATAAAGGAAAAGGAAACGTAGATAAGAGGTTATGATGAACACTCTTATAAGAAAACGGAAAGGACTGTATGTTCAAAATGTCTAACACCATGACGCAACCGCTGGCCATCATGAGCGGTCATGTCACCATTAAAACCGGAACAGCGGGCGAACGGGGAAACAACACGTGTAAGGATATCAAGCCCAGAACGTCATATCAAGTAGTACAATGCTACGACTACTAGACTGGGGGACTTGATGACGTGCCTAAGCCGGCACGGAAGAGTCACGCCCGGCCGAGAAACCTAGCGCCTTGGCCGAGCCAAGAGAAGCGGACTCAGCGCCCGCTAGCGCCCCTAAGAGTAGGGCGCCTCAGTGAAAGGCTTGCGCCCGCCAAGGATGCTCCCGACGTCAAGACAAAGGATACGGTCAAGCGACAAGGAAAAGGATCAGAGAATTAATGGCAGTACTCTGACAAAAAGAGGCGCACAATCCTCCAATCAGTACCTCTGACCTTGTCCCCTAAAAGCGATCATGTCTCGTACGGACGAGCAGGGTCGCTAAGTATAAAAGGACGCACTCAGGAGCCCTAAAGGTAAGCAATCTTCTCAGAGCAATTTTCACTGAAAACACCACAAACTTCATCTAACTTGACCTTCGGAGCGTTCTTCCGGGAGCCTCTTCCCGGGAACGGTTAACGGCTGTTTTCTCTTGTGACCTTACAGATACCTTCTAGCGCCATACTAGAGAACGAAAACGAACAGGAGTTGCAAGTGTAGGTCGCATCAATAGAAAAATAAAGTTAGGTGCAAGAATTTTTATAATTTTTGTTGGATTTTTAAATAAAATATTAAATGTGATTGGTTTTTTTTCCAATAGCAATATTTTGTGGAAATTTAATAATTTGGTGGAAATTTTAAAAAATTTGAGTTAGGGGAAACATTATCTTTTTGTGTTTTTTTTGTGTGTTTTTTTTTAAAGTGTTTAGGCTCATTCCACATTTCTATTTCTAGCCTATTTTGTTGGTATATTTTGTAATTCCACATTCTCATTTCTGGTCTATTTTTTAGGTCCATTTCGTAGTTCCATTCTATCCTATTTTGTAGGATTTTTTGGTACGGGTAGGGGCGGACCTAAGGGTGGTCCACGGTGGCACCGACAACCCCAAAGTTTTCCGGCCACAATGGAAAATTTTTCGAAAATTTTTGAAAATTTTATTTTTTATACTACCGTGCAACTGCTAACTCTCCCGTGCAACCTATACTATAAAATTTTGTGTCCGTCCCTAGGTACGGGTCTTATTAAATAGATTAATCCCAATATAAATACTTAAAAACCAAAGCTATCAATATTCTGATTATCATTGTAGGATCTTACGAACCTACCTTTCTATCTTTGATAAGCAAATTGGATCGTATTATGATTGAGTTTATCATAGCATCGTATTTAGGATCTTGACATTGGGATCCACATCTAATCCTAACATTTAATTAAAATCAGAATTTAGTCGTTACCCATTTACCTCTATTTCTTTTTCACATATTTAAACTATAAATGACAAAGGAGATTTTTTATAAGATTTTAAGATCTTAATCTAATCTTCCAGTCAACTCATATGACAATGTATTTTTATGTTTTAAACTTATATCTTCTTTGGAAAAAAATAATTTTAACTTATATCCATGTAATTTTTAATATGATCTTACTAATCCGATTTTATAATTACTATATTGTAAAGATAAAAAAAATCCTAAATAAAATCACAATCTTAACAATTTTACGTAAAACAATGTCATTTTGAGTATTTCACAAATGACCTACCAAAATTGATGCTTAATTTGAAGATTTGTTATATTTTGTCAATTTTTAGAAAAAAAAAAAAAAAAAGTTTAGATAAAGTGTTAGGTTTTTCTTTTTCAACTTATAAATATATTAAAGTTAGGAAAAAGTTAATTCCTATTTTATTTTGTATAACCAGAGATTAAATTAAAAATGAAAATAATGCACCTCAATTTTGTTTTTGTGTGCCATCGTGTGTCACTCATCACGGAACAAGCAGAGATGCAGCCGTTGGATCCACATCCCCTAAATCTAACGGACAAACGTGTACTTCGCCTCTATGAAAACCGCCTATATAAAGCTTCCAACCATCGTTTCGAAAAGAAATCAGGCGCCTGAAAGTTCGCCGGTATATTTACATCCCAAACAAACCAACAAAATTCTCAAAATTCGTTTCGAGATATTGATTCCGGTTAGGGAATGCAGAGAGATGAGAGGAGAAGAGCGGCTGTCTAACGGTGGGAGGGTGAACAAACCCATCGGAGGCAGAAATTGCCACCGGAAACACGTTGAAGACGGGTGAACTTTTTACGATTCGGTGATTGTGGTGTTGATTTTGGAGCTTATTGAATTCTACATCTGCAGAAGTGATGTCGGAGGACGGGAACAACGGTGTATTGCACGGGAAGTACGAACTAGGACGTCAATTAGGGCACGGAACGTTTGCGAAGGTGTACCACGCGCGAAACCTGCAGACTGGGAGGAGCATGGCGATGAAAGTTGTCGGGAAGGAGAAGGTGATAAAGGCCGGCATGATGGATCAAATTAAGCGAGAGATTTCGGTGATGAAGATGGTACGACATCCGAACATCGTCGAGCTTCACGAGGTCATGGCCAGTAAATCTAAAATTTATTTTGCCATGGAGCTCGTTAGAGGCGGAGAATTGTTTTCGAAGATTGAGAAAGGGAAGCTCCGGGAGGACGTTGCAAGGAGTTATTTTCAGCAACTCATTTCTGCCGTCGATTTCTGTCACAGTCGTGGCGTATACCACCGAGATCTGAAGCCGGAAAATCTACTATTAGACGAGGAAGGCAATTTGAAGGTGACGGATTTCGGGCTTAGTGCTTTTTCCGATCATCTTCATCAGGATGGACTGTTACATACAACATGCGGTACTCCAGCTTACGTCGCACCGGAAGTTATCGGCAAAAAAGGATACGACGGCGCCAAAGCTGATATCTGGTCTTGTGGAGTCATCCTCTACGTCCTTCTCGCCGGATTCTTACCTTTCCAGGAAGAAAACGTCGTCGCGATGTACCGGAAAATTTATCGAGGTGATTTTAGGTGTCCGCCGTGGTTCTCATCCGACGCACGCCGCCTCATCACGAAATTGCTCGATCCGAATCCGGATTGTCGATGCACGATCTCCAAAATCATGGATTCTCCATGGTTCAAAAAGGCAGCTCCGAAAAACCCCAAATTTATCTGCGAAGACGACGTCGGGAATCTGAAAGGCAAGGAAACGGAGACTTTGAATGCGTTTCACATAATTTCGTTATCGGAAGGTTTTGATCTGTCTCCATTATTCGAGGAGAAGAAAAGAGAGGAGAAACAAGAGATCAGGTTCGCGACGACGAAGCCGGCGGAGGTTGTGTTGTCGAAGCTTGAAGAGATGGCTAAGAAGGTGAAATTCAGCGTGAAGAAGAGCGGAGACGATAGCAGTTTGAGACTACAGGGCAATGAGATAGGAAGAAAAGGGAAGTTAGGAATAGCCGCAGATATCTGGGCGGTGGCGCCGTCGTTGTTTGTGGTGGAGGTGAAGAAATCAAGCGGCGACACCCTGGAGTACAACCAGTTCTGCAGTAAAGAGCTCCGGCCGGCGCTTAAGGACATTGTCTGGACGTCGTCGACCGATAAACAAACTCCGGGATAATTATATTTGTAAATTAGTTTCCATTATCAGTACCTTTTTGTGATTTCCATATTATTATATTGGATCATGAAATTATTGTGGTAGTGAATTTGTTCAGCATGTCTTTTTTGTTGAGTAGTGGTAAGGGTTGGATATTTTGGCTTTGCAATGTATTTTTATATATTTTGTGAAAAAAAAAAAAACAAATATCAATATCATGTTCGTACTCTTATTTTATTCCTATAAAATTATTCGTTATCATTACATCAATATATTCATCGCATCAACACTACATTTCCTACCATTAAACACACCATTCTATCTTATTTTTTATTAAAATAAAATTCAAAAATACATTAAAATTATTTTTTTAATACTAATTTTCCATTAAATTAAAAAACCAAATTACACTAAATAAAAACTACATTAATTGAAAAAAAAAAAAGTAAACCATAAAAATAAAAATTACATTACTTAAAATTTAAAAAAAATTAAAAAAAAAAACCATTAAAAAAACCTAAATATTTCAACCATAAACAAAATAAACTACCTCATACGCCTACGTCAGGCGCGAACCGACTCTTTCATCGCGAGGAAAAGTTCCAAGTTTTCGCCCTCGAATTCGTCCACTTTCATTTTCAAGATTTTCATATCGGTTTTTATTTGGATCGTCGCTTGTGCTTCTTGAAATGATGTTTGTGTTTTTATCATTTTTTACTTCATCCGAGTCATCACCTCGACCTTCATTTCTTGAAGCTGCACATATCGATCAAATTTATCGTCAAACATATCCATAACACTAGAGTTCGAAGATGTTGAAGCCATTTTTTTTGCTTTATTTCTTCTAACGAGTCAACGAAGAGGTTGGTCGTTTTCAAGATCTAACGGATCGTCGTTGATGTCGATGTGTGTTCAGCCGTCCGATTGTTGGGAAGTTCCATCGGGGTTTCTCGAACGCTTGGAACCGGAAGATTGTGAAGTTCATTCCGTTTGTTCTTTCCATTTTTGAGCGTCTTTCAATTTTAACCACGGTTTCATATACAGAAAAGTTTTGCGTGTTGGAGTTGTTTTTTCAAATTGCTCCATGGTCGCCTTGAAAACATCAAAATCGTTCGAGCCGTTTTTGCGTATGTTTAGGAGGTTGTTATAGATTCCTCTAAACTCGGTGCATTTTAGTCGAATATCTCGTCATTTCGACGTAATTTGATCGGCATTTTGAGTTTCACTTTCCATTAACTCGTAGAAAATGGCTCGGACTTTCTCCCAAAAACTTTCGTAAGGCTGACTATCTCCTACAATTGGGTCTTGGGAAGCCGCCACCCATGCTTCCGCTAACATTTCTTCTTCGTATTTTGTCCATGGGGCCCTTTCTTGGGTGGTAGTGGTCCGGGCCGGGTTTTTTTCCTTTTTTCTTTTTTAGTTGAGGTGGTGGTGAAGGTTGCGTTTCCGCAACAAAATCCGGCGAAAGTGGTGGTTGTGAAATTGGTGGTTGTTGTTGTTGTGACGCTTGTTGTTGGAGTTGTTGTAGTTGTTGGAATTGTTGAAATTGTTGGTATTGTTGTGAAATTTGTTGTTGTTGGAAAGACGGAAAAAGTTGATAGTGTTGTTGGAAAAGTGGTATTTGTTGGATAGGTGAACCGGTTTGAAGCAAATTGATAAAACCGCCTTGAGGTGACTCCATTGTCGGGAATTGACGAGGGGTTGTATCTAACGCAAAAGCGTTATCGAGTTTGCGATTTCTGTAGTTTGGAGGGGTATTTTGGTTGGGATCCATGGTTTTTGGTTGTGAAGATGTAGTGTATAGTTTGTGTATAAAGAAAGAAAAGAATTATGTAAAAAATGAGTAAAAGTGTTGTATGTATAGGTAAATAAATTGGTTAATTTTTTTTTAAACAAAGTAGTCGTTGAACGGCTATGAAATTGGTCAAAATAGCCGTTGAAATTGCTTCGATTTAATTGGGCGTTTAAATCCGTTGTAGCCAACACAAATCACCACGAGAACGGGCAACCACGAAACAACGGGGTGATGTGCACGCTCGTTGTTCGTGGCCAGCTCAACCATGAGTTTGGTCATTGTATGTATACCACTCGGCCTAACTAAACTACATGCAGTTGACCGAAAGTCAAACGATCTATTATATAATAAAAATAATAAAAACTAAGGTTTATGCCATAAAATTCATTATATATATATATATATATATATATATATATATATATATATATATATATATATATATATATAATCTTATTCTATTTTAGTCTTAATTATATTTTTTTGTTTCTCGGTTGTCATTATATTTTAGAAAAACGTTTTATTTTCAAGCCATTGGTGGGTTGCCAACGAGTCATGATGATATGTCGGTTTCGTATTTTTCTCGGTTTGCATTTAACTCTTAATATTTATGTATGAGTTTACATTTAGCCCAACATTTTTATTGTTCCCCATCTGCAATTATTTTTTTTTTCATTTTAACCACTAGTTACTCATCAATATATATATATATATATATATATATATATATATATATATATATATATGTATATATATATATATATATATATATATATATATATATATATTAAAGTGTAATAACTTAAAATGAAAAAAAAAAAAAAAAAAAACGGAGGCAAGAGTCGAAACTGCGACTTATCCTTGAGGGTATGGCGTATTAGCCAGTAAGCCAATGATTCTCATTTTTGTATTATGAGTGTTTGTTATTGTTAATTTAGTAATTCAATGACTCTCTTTTTTGTATTGTCGGTGTTTATTGAATTTAATGTACACATGTATTTTAAAATGAAAGAAAAAGACATAGTGTAAGTCTCGAGTACAAGACATCTAATAAACGATGTGACATGTTAATCTTTAAGCCAATAAAAATATCATTTCTTTGGTTCTCAAGAAATATGTCATTAGAGATATTTGGTATCTCAACAAATATATCATTAGAAATATCCAATTGTTTCTTAGATGAGCTACAAATAAATTAACAATTTTAATTTGTTTAAATATTAACATGTCATATTGTTTATTAAATGTCACAGACTCAAGACTTACACTAGGCATTTTTCCAAAATTTTAAAATACATGTGTACATTAAATACAATAAACATGTCACATTGTTTATTAGATGTTTCGCATTTTTCCTTCATTTTAAAATACATGTTGTTTTGGTCAAAAATTACACAAGTACTAATCAACCAAACTGAATGAGAGACTGTAATGTTCGAATTGTGCAATAGTAAATGGTAAAGAGAATTACACAGTGATTTATAAGGAAAGCCCTTCATCCTTGCTAAGATCTTCGGCACAAAACTTTGGGAGGTGATAATGATCATCTGCCTTGATGATTTTATTAATGAAAAGTGGTGATTACAGAGAATATGTGAAATCCCCAAATTCACGGTCATTTTAAAAAATTTATTTATGTTTATTTTAAAATCAGAGTATCCTTTTTAAAGAACAATGTTGCGGAAATTTGTTTCCAGAAAACATGATAAAGGTTTTATCAAAGCATTTCCTAAGAAATGTATTTTTTTTATATTAAAACATTGGGATGTCATCGTCAATACATAAACATAAGCATAAATAGACCTTACATTCTTTTACACTAGTGATCTACATCTCTTTAATCTCTCGATGTAGTGTAGCTTTATATCGATACATATGATACAAATAAACCGAGTGGGTCAGATTGGAAAACCTGGTGAGTACATAGGGTTTTCAACCCACAATAATATAATTATATTTAATCATTAAACAATCAACCCAATTACCCATCCACATTATCTTCTTTATTCTTAAGGATCTACCCTAACAATCATTTATCATTCACTCATTCAGTCCTAAGGATTTTCCTAAGGAGTAGGCGTGAAGTACATCGTTGCCAGTGACACAGCTATCAATATTATCTATTAAGCACAACTGCCAATATTATCATTTAGGCGCAGCTGCCAGAATTGTGACATTCTCTATTAGGCGCAACTGACAGGGTTATGATGTTCTCTATTAGGCGCAGCTGCCGATACTATCCTTAGAGCGCAGCTGCTAGGATGTTTAGAGTACATCATAGATCAAAAACATCTATAGGTTGTGGCGCAGCTGCCAATGCTCATCTATAGGGTACTAGGTCATGGGCTACCAATGTTCACCTATATGGCACTATGTACATATTGCCAATGTTCATTTATATCAGCTTTCATCCCTCATCATTCATCTACCCATGTTTTACCCAACATATTTTGTAGATATAAAATACATATACATTTTAAATCATTTAAAACATATATAAAATTGTTCATCCAACATAGATAGCAAGTATACAGATAATATGCACACATAGCACGTAATTTATATAAAGGGAAAATTATTTAAAAGCCAAACGAAGTTTCCAAACCATTAAAAAAGTCTCAATCATGTTTTGTATGTTCAAAAAAACTCAATGAAATTAACTTTTTGTCTAAGAAGTCCAACAAAGTTCCAAACCGTTCAAAAAATCCCAATTTTGTTTTGTTTAAGTTCGTTGGTTTTTTTTTAACAGTCAAAACATGATTAGAGTTTTTTAAACGTTTTGGAAACTGCATTGGTCTAACAAGTCATTTTCCCGATACGATAATAAGCCACGTCGCCTGTTTCTCTAATTTGATTTTCAGGAAAGTGTAACTTAGTTGGGCTTTTAGACAAAATGTTAAGTTTGTTGGGTTTTTTTGAACGGACAAAACATGATTGGGGTTTTTTTAACGGTTTGGAAACTTCGTTGGGCTCGTATGTCGTTTTTCCCTTAAATAAAATACTTCATATATGTGTAAGATGAAAGTAAGTATGCACTCACTTGTTAAAGTGATGATTCCAAACTCGGGCAGCGTTTCGCTTCTAACAGTTCTATTTTCCTTTGACGAAACCTAGCATTATTATTGCTAAGTTTTAGTCTAATCTTTATTGCGACTAATTATTAGTTTAGATTCATCATTAAGTCAAAGTCTATTTCATAATCTATCAAGTAAAGAACAACCAGGTAGGATCATATCGGATGTAGGGTCCGTTTGGTATACAAATTATACTGTTTGGAAATCTCACTTTAAACACCACACTAAATCACAACCTAGATGTCATCCCCATAAATAGATCAATCAGTATAACGACTTTGAGTCACTGATAAATTTTATTTATAGGTTCATAATGACGATATTATAAGTTATATTTAAAGTAGGGTAGCATAACTTACTTAGCTAGGAGTCGGACTTTGCATGGGCAGAACTTCGTTGCTGAATCTTTCTAAGCAAGATTCTTGCAGCGCTTCAACGCTCACCTTACTATACTAAAAACTACAGAAAGAGAAGTCAAATCACGAGGGACCGAAATGCTCGGGGGATAAGAAGAGAAAGACTCTTGAATCAAGAGAATGGTGCAAGAAATATGAGATCCTAGATGCTCTTATTTATAGTATTTGAATTTTCAAAAACCACCCTCTATATTTACTTAAATAACTAAACACCCATTTATAATACTATTTTAAATAGATTTAATGATATTTGTATATAACTAATGTCGAAAGTACTCAACACTAGTCTTATAACGACCGCATCGCCGATACCTTTCTAATGATATATATATATATATATATATATATATATATATATATATATATATATATATATATATATATATATATATATATACGTATACATGATTTACACTTTATTTTAATACGTAAATGTGCTATTAAAATTATAACTCGTTCACACGAACTTCATTTTTGATGTTCTTTATATCCACGTATAGCTATCGACGAGATCTACAACGTTTGTTTAGACTCCGTCGGCTAATTTTGAATTTATATTTTTGTCCATATTTTTATAAAATTAAATAATTTTGCTAAAATCATAACTCTCTCGTACGGACTTCGTTTTTGGCATTCTTTTTCTCAAAAATTTTATTTTGAGGAGTACTACGATTTTGTTTTTGGTCGCATTAGCTAAAAGTCAATCATTCTCTTCGTAACTTTTTTCGTCATACATTCGTTGTGCGCGGTTGACTTTTATATCTTATAAAAATCATATCTAATTCATATAGATTCGGATTTCGACGGAATTTATATTTTCGGGATCGGGACAACGTGTACTTCTTAAATAAATAATAATATATATAGGTTTTTGTAACACCCCGTTTATTTATTAGATAAATAAATAAATCAATGAACAAATAGTGGCCCTAAAATAAATAATTATATATCAAAGGTTAGTCTCGGTGAGCTAATTGTCACACTTTTAGAAGTCGAGGGGTTAAAAGTGTATGTTCCGGATTAGTTTTGTAATATTTATGAAGGCAGGGGCTATATGGTAACTTCTAGGACTTCATTTGAAGAGATTTTGGAGGCTAAGGGACTGTTTGGTAATTATTGTACCTAAATTGCAATGGATTTTAATATTGAGGGTTGTTTAGTAATTTATGGACTGAACTTGAAAAGGATTTTCAGGAATAAGGGTATATTTGGTAAATTATGGACTTAAGTTGAAGGGAATTTAGATGACAGGGCTTAAAAAAGGTAAATTTTGGACTCCATTTGAAATGATTTTAGAAGGGAGGGACCATAGTTGCTGTTATGGGAATATGTTTTGAAGGAGTCGGGTATATAGCCTTAACTTCACAAATTATCAACCCTAAACCTAGTTATTATGTCTCAGCCGCCACCACCTGTTTTCTTTCATCCCCCAATCATCCATGGCCACCAACGACTACCACTCAGTCGGCCGCTGCTGTTCGAGGCTGATACCTTGCCGCCGAGTCGAGTTCTTATCGCTGTCGGAGAACCACCAGGATGAGTTTGCCATTACTGTTTCTGCCGCAGCCAACGACAAGGGCCAACCTCGTCACGTTGTTCGTCGAACCACTGTCGTTGCTACCGACATGAGCTGAAGTTGAGGAGTCGACGTCGTGACAGTAAGAAGCCAGTCGAGCAGCGTTCGTAGTCTTCGTTTTCGTGCTCCGTTGGAGGCGCAACCTCCATTCCCCCCACTGTAGCCGCTCCTTCTTCCTCTTCTGTCCCATCATTGGCCGCTGATGCCGCCTTCTTGTGTCTCTGCTGTTCGTTGAACGCCACCAGGTGGGTGGCTACTTCCGGATTCCGAGCAAAGTGCATAAGGGTCGTTACCCTAATCTATCGCCACTAGCTACCGTGGAAGGTGGTTGTGCGTTATTTGGTGTGTGTTGTTTATTGCTACATTGGAGTAGGTGTCATGTGGGGTTTGTTTGATGGCCGGAAAATGGAAAAGATACCCATCATGGCTGCCGCCATACGCCACCGCCGGCCACCATTAGGTGGTTGTGTGTGTGTGTTTATATTTTAGTGTATGTTTACAATTGAGATTTAGCCTTGTAAAATGTAATCATAAATTGGAATAATGAAAAAGGAACCCTAACCACCACCGTGAGGTGGTGGCTGCCGCCACCGACCGCCGTGTCGGGTGGCGGTGTGCTTAGTTGTGTTGGGATTGTTTTTTTGGATGTTTGGACAAAGGACTAAAACCCTAATGGGCCTATTAAACCCTAATGGGACTAATGAAGCCCTAATGGACCCAAAAGGCCAAACATGTGACTAATAGGTGTAATAAACCCTAATTGACCTAAGGAAAACCCTAATGGGCTTAAGGACTTGGTTTTGGGCCTATTGAGCTAAGATGGGATTGGAAACCCTAATCAGGGTTTAGAAAACCCTAATATTGGATTTATGGGCTTCGACTTATCGGTACCCACATTTGGGCCATTGGTATGGAAGTGTGCATTAAGCCCAATCACACCATATGAGTTATTTAGAAGAGTGATGGACTTAATGGATTAAGTCCTTAATGGGTTAAGTGAGAAACACTTAACCCTAATCGTCATTTTATGTGAAACCCTAATTTCACTTGGGTTTATTGTTGGGCCTTTCTATTGGTCCTTGATGATTGGGTTATTAATGAGTCACCCAAGATCAAGCAAATGGACTAGAATAATTAATGGACTTTGAGGTAAGGCCCAATTTGGAAAATTGGGCCATAGATAGGCCATAGTTTGGGGCCTAGATGATTACAAGACATTTAGCCATTAAATGCCAATTGTTGGACTAGAATTAATGGTTGGGCCTTAGGGTAAGACCTTTTAAAGGTTGGGCCCAGTTTGGAAAATTGGGCCATATGTTGGGCCTTAATTCCTAGTTTGACTTTGGGCCTATGTATTGGGCCTTGGGCTTGAATAAAGCCAAGATTGGGGTAATGTAGTAATTACCCAAAGTATGTAGTTATGGTTATGTAGTGGATCCCAATTATTAATTGGTTGTTATTTTGATATTGAAAGTTCGGGAAGCTGTCATCCAGCAGCTGGGATTATATCTACGGGACTTCAGCAGTGTGAGGTGAATTACATTCCAGTAGGGGTGGGTCTAAGGCCACAATGTCGGCCCACCAACAAGAGTAATTTGTAGATAATTGTCTTTGTGATAATTATCTTGGTATGCTTATGAGATATGCTATGTGAGTTAATGGTAGTAGCAGGGAATAGCTTTTCCCTGACTCGGTCGTTAGGATCGAAGGGTAGGTCAGTACTCCAGATATGCCTGACCGTATGATTATATTTTGTTATTGTATGATAGAGGTAGGGGTGAAATAGTCCCCGTTGCCAACTGAGATAGACCGGAGGGTAGTCGGCACCCCAGAACAGCCTGACATGGGTAGGTCAGCACCCTAGAATGGCTTGACATGGGTAGGTCAGCACCCTACAATAGCTTGATATGGGTAGGTCGGGCACCCCAGAATTACCCGTTAGTATGTATGCTATGTGATTGTATGGTATGTGGTATGATGGGGGAACTCACTAAGCTTCATGCTTACAGTTTTCAGTTTTGGTTTCAGGTACTTCGTTTTCAAAGGGAAGGATTTGGCTTGATCGCAACGCATCACACCATGTTTTCTGCACACAAGATCTTTGGGATTACACTCTGATATGGTTTTCTGATACTATGTTTTTATTATTGACACTTTGGTTTTGACATGAGATATTATTATAAATGTTTTTATACTGATGGCTTTATGTAATAACTTAATTAAAACGAATTTTTTGGCCTGTATTTTTGGGATGTTACAGTTTTGGCGCACTTATATTTACGATTTACGATCGATCGACTGATTTTTCCTATTTTATTATATTATAATAATCATGAAACATATTGTAACACCCCGATTCTCAGGTATTGTTTAAATAAGAATTATTGGGTTAAGCTCTACTCGACGAGTTGGTTGACCTACTCGTCGAGTAGAAGCGGGGTGGGATCGCATGTTAAGTGACCTACTCGACGAGTCCATATTGGGACTCGACGAGTAGGAGCTGGTAGATGAAACCCTAAATCCCAGGGTTTATACCTCTATTTAAAGGAGCCTCAGCCTCCTTTGGCCTCTTTGCAGTCTTTGAGAGCCCCTTAAAACCCTAATACGCGTGTGTTTGTGCCCATTGTGTGTTTGAAGCTTGAAAAGAGGATCTTTGGAGGGAGAAGGCTTGGAGGAGAAGGAGATTGGAGCAAGTAGAGTATGGGAATTAACTCCTATCTCAGTTATCATCTTCTAGAGGTAACCTTATCGCCTTTTTCCTTGTGAATCTCTTCTATTGGTTGAGTTTTAGGGTTTTTGGTTTGATATTAAGTTGGAAAGATGATCTAAGGGCTAGATATGAGGTTGTAACTTCAGATCTGGACCATCCTTGGATTCTAGTAACATAAAGTTTCAGTTTTGGTCATGATTAAAGTCCCTCTTGAGCATGAGGTGTTGGAATAATGTCTAAGGCTGCAACTATATTAGGCAAGTATTTGACCCGATTGTGCATGGTCCTTTTGGGTTGCCTTCACCATAGCAACTTGATAGGATGATTTATTATGAGAGAATAAATATTATTAATATATTACGAGAGTAATATAAGGAATAATAATATTGTTATTTGATTAATATAAGTCATAAATTAATTAGTATTAATTTGGTGACTTAAAGAGATTAATTAAATAAGAGGGTATAAACTGTCAGTTGTTTGATAGTTACACTTTAGACTGTAAATCCTTAAGGGATAGGGATTTGAAGGATTCTAGAGCTTGGGATAGCTCAAAATCATCCAAGGCTTATCTATGGTAAGGATTTGGATTGCTTTAAAGAAAGATTATCCAACTAGGGTTTAGGGTGAAACCCTTAAGGAGTCTACAAGTATAAATAGACCCCATGGCTAAGGGAAATCGGCATCTCTTCTCAAAGAAGAAAACCCTGGCCAAATTTCTTCCCTCTCCTCTCTCTCAAATCATCTTCTTTGCTATTTGGTGTTTGTAAGCCATTAGAGGAGTGATAATTGTGACTCTAGAGCTCCAAGACAACAAGATCAAAACAAGAGATTCAAAGGTAAACTTCTAGATCTGATTTTGTATTGTTCTTATACTTAATTAGTCATTAGAAGTCTTGGATTCAAAAGCATGTTTAATTAGAAAGCCTAGATCCAAGCATTAAGGTTTTGCATGCGCACATAGGAAAGTTCTTATGGCTAAAACCCATCAGTGGTATCAGAGCCTAGATTGGTTTCTATTAAATTGTTGCTTGTTTGTTTGAAACTTGTGTGCAAAATTCGAATTTTGTGTCTCTGTGTCATGAACTCGACGAGTCCCATGGTAGACTCGACGAGTTGGCCTAACTCGACGAGTCCAGTTGGGAACTCGACGAGTTCGAGCGTCAGGAAAGGCCAGATTCGGGATTTTTTGATGATTATCTTATGGAAACTTACCTTAATCATATTAGATCAACCCTAATCCGATTTTCTGATATATATGACTATAATCTTGATCTAATTAAAGATATTTATCAACTAATAAAATATTTAATTTCCTTATATGATAATTAATTAATTATTTTGATTAATTTGGTAATTATCTTGCAAGAAATCATTAAATAAATCAAATATGGATAATTATGGAATTAATTGTTAATTAAAATTATTTGTTATTTGATCCTCCATGTTTTAAATGTTTAAAACTTGTCCTCAAGTTTTGAAATTTATATTTTGTGATTAAAAGTTTTAATTTAGACAATTTAAATTTCAAACACTAGATTTTTTAAAAGTTTAAAATACAACCCTATACTAATATAATATTACAAGATTTATATATATATATATATATATATATATATATATATATATATAATTAAAATGCTAGTCTTACCGTTAGTAGGCCTCATTCACAAAGCCGATCTATAAGATGGGTATAAGGTTGCGGCCTATAAAATGGCGCTTAATGGGTGTACACTCACACACATCGCTTGCTTGATCGGTGGAGGGTCGTTAGCCGAACGGGTAGGATAGGGCAATCTCATCCTCTCATTAAAAGTATAATATGAAATACAAAGTAACTACACATTTTTAAAAATTTCCCAATCTTAGTTACTTTAGGAAAAGTGAATTGATGCAATCCCATGAAATTACACTTTGCACCCTTACCAAGAAGTTAGTGGAGCGTGTGTGGTTTACCGGCACACTAAATGGTTCTAAGCAAAGGTGGCAAAGGGTGATTCATTGTTTATCATAGTTCGATGGAGCGTGTGTGGTTAACCGACACATCGAATAGGTGATCATTACAATGAAGGCACCATGTGAATTTGCATGGTAATTCACACCCGCTTTGTGATCCTCGGTATCCCAGTCACAAACAAGAGGGGCATATCGAGATTTAAACATGTCATTGAATAGTTTCAATGAATCTCATCCGAACCTAGGAATTCTCAATACATTTAGGACTTAAAGTTATGTTTTTATATTGGAGAATTAGTGAATCGTCATTCACTTACCTTCATATTATTTGCATGTTAGATTACGGCATCCTTTTTCTAATATGTAAATATTGTTGTTGGATCCTAGCCCTAATTTTTCTTATTGGGTGATAATTAGGGATTCATATTCTAATCTATCTTTGTCCTTTCTATTTGTAGATGTCGAATGCAAACAACGTTGTTGCTAGTTCTTTCACATTGATGAGCCTTTGTCAAAAGGTCACCTTCGATGGAACGAACTTTAGCGAATGGATAAGATACATTCGCATTATTTCTCGCTATGAGGATAGGGAGTATGTCCTCGATGAGAAGCTCGAGAAAATCAACCCTGAAATTGCTACTCCGGCTGAAATGACCGCTTTTGAAACTCATGAGCGCGATGCAACGAAGGTACGTTGTATCATGATAGCCACCATGAACTCCGAATTCCAAAAGTCCTATGAGGACATGTACCCGTACGAGATGCATCAAGACTTATTGGAGAGATACCACCAAAACGCGAGACAAGAGCGTTATGAGATTTTCACTAACATGATTTCCGCTAAGATGGGTCATGGAGAGTCTCTTACCGTGCACCTGCAAAAGATGCAAAGGTATGTCGACCGCCTTCGCAAGTTAAATGTTGACTTTGGGGAAGACTTGGCGATCGACATGGTGCTTCACTCTTTGCCTCCGAGCTACAATCAATTTAGGATGACCTACCACATGAACAAAGAGGAGGTCACCCTAAGCAAACTCCAAAGACTCTTGAGGGTTGCTGAGAGCAACTTCAAGGACAAGTCTGTTGCACCAACTCCCAATCCGCCCGTTACTCCTGTCTTGGCCATTGGACAAGGAAAGGGAAAGAAGAGGAAGGCTTCGTCTAAGAACTATCGTAAGGTTAAAGCCCGAGATGGTGCCTCTTCTAGTGGGACCAAAGTTGATCCTGCTAAGCCCTGCCCTAACCCGAAGGAGGCAGAGTGCCACCACTGCCACAAGATAGGACATTGGAAGAGAAGCTGCCCAGAGTACTTGCAAGCCATCAAGGAAGGAAAGATCAAGTCGTCTTTCGCAGGTATATACACAATTAAATCTAACGATTCTAATCATGCTATTTCTTGGGTTCTTGATACCGGTTGTGGTTACCACATTTTCTCTAATGTGCAGGGACTAAGAAGAAGTAGGGATGTGGAGCAAGGAAGGATCAATCTAATCATGGGGAACAGAAGATCATCGCCTGTGACCAAGATTGGAGTGTATTCTTTAGTGCTTAGGAATAGTTTATGTTTAGATTTGAACAATTGTTGTTATTCGCCATAAATGGCTAGAAACATCATTTCATTTCATGGTTTGTTTAGACAAGGTTTTAGATTTTCTTTTAATAATGAGAATGGTTCTACTTTAGCTTATCTAGATGGTGTCTTTTATTTTGAAGTTATACCATGTAATGGAATATATGAAACTGTTATGATTGTTGATAACTTAGGAAATGATGTTTTGAACATAGATTCTTCCAATAGTATGGATAGAGCATCCTTGTGGCATTGTCGTCTTGGACACGTCAACAAGAAGCGCATAGCCCAACTCCAAAAGGATGGAGTGTTGGAGTCATTCGACCTTAGGGAAGATGACACGTGCGAGTCTTGTTTACTTGGAAAGATGACTAAGTCACCCTTCACAAGTACGTGTGAAAGGGGTGAGGGTCTATTGGACCTAATACATACCAATGTATGTGGACCATTTAGATCAACCACGAAAGATAGGAACCGCTTCTACGTGACTTTTACCGATGACTATAGTAGATATGGGTATATCTATTTAATCAAGCAAAAGTCAGAAGCCTTTGAAAAGTTCAAAGAGTTCAAGAATGAAGTGGAGAATCAATTGGGCAGGAAAATCAAGATGCTTCGATCCGATCGAGGAGGAGAGTACCTAAGTCTTGAATTCCACGATTATCTCAAGGAGTGTGGAATAGTTTCACAATTGACGCCACCTAGGACACCACAATTGAATGGTGTGGCAGAAAGGCGTAATCGAACCTTATTGGACATGGTTCGCTCTATGATGAGTTGTGCTTCACTACCTATCTCTTTTTGGGGGTATGCCTTAGAGACTGCCGCCCATATCCTTAACCAAGTCCCTACTAAGAAGGTTGCCAAAACACCTCACGAGATGTGGACAGGGAAAGCTCCCTCGTTGGCACATATCAAGGTTTGGGGTTGCGAGGCTTTCGTAAGACGACATACTCACGACAAGCTCGAATCTCGTAGTGAGCAATGTATTTTCATCGGCTACCCACAGAAATCCTTTGGATATCTCTTCTATAGACCAAAGGACAATGTTGTCTTTGTTGCGAGGAGAGGAGATTTCCGAGAGCGAGAACTCATAAGCCAAGGAGACAGTGGGAGGCAAATCGAACTTGAAGAGATTCAAGAGTCAATAGATGAAGGAACCTCTACCGCTGGCACTCAACCCGAAGAGGAAACTCCGATTGAACCGATTGACGAGTCCTTACCTCTTAGACGTTCCGATAGAGTTAGAATTCAACCCCAGTTTTATGGTTTTCACATTACTACCGAAGGGGATACATATATTAGTGATGGTACACTAATAAATCTTGATGAACCTAATAGCTATAAGGAAGCCATGGCAAGCCTGGAGTCTGTAAAATGGAAAGAGGCGATGGATAGCGAGATCCAATCCATGTATGATAACCAAGTTTGGAATTTGGTTGATAATTTGCCCGGACGTAAGACCGTTGGGTTCAAATGGATCTTCAAGAAGAAGACCGATGTGGATGGAAACGTACACACATATAAAGTGTGATTGGTTGCGAACGACTTTACTCAAACTCCCGGAGTTGACTATGATGAGACCTTCTCACCAGTTGCGAACATAAAATCTATTAGAGTGATGCTAGCGATTGCCGCATTTCATGATTATGAGATTTGGCAAATGGATGTCAAGAGCGCTTTCCTTAACGGAAAGTTGGCTGAGGATGTTTACATGGCTCAGCCAGAGGGTTTTGTGGATCCGAAGCATCCGAATAGAGTGTGTAAGCTTGAGAAGTCCATTTATGGACTTAAGCAAGCGTCTCGTAGATGGAATCTTTGCTTCGATGAGAAAGTCAAAGAGTTTGGATTTGTATGAAGCGAAGATGAATCATGTGTATATGTCAAAGCCAGTGTGAGTATAGTAAGCTTCCTCGTTCTATATGTCGATGACGTATTACTCATAGGAAACGACATCCCGACTCTGCAGGAGGTTAAGTCCTGGCTCGGGAAGTGCTTCGCTATGAAGGACCTCGGAGAGGCTTCTTACATTTTGGGAATAAGGATAGTGAGAGAAAGAAGTAAGAAACTAATAGGACTTAGTCAGAACACTTACTTAGAGAAGGTACTAAAACGTTTTAGTATGGAAAACTCGAAGAAGGGAGAATTACCGATACAAAGTAATGTCAAGTTGAGTAAGACTCAAAGTCCGAGTACCGAAGCTAAAATAGCATAAATGAGCCGAGTACCATACGCTTCCACAGTTGGCTCAATCATGTACGCTATGACTTGTACTCGCCCTGATGTAGCCTTTGCCTTGAGCATGGTTAGTAGATATCAAGGGAACCCTGGCAGAGCCCATTGGATTGCGGTGAAGAATATCCTTAAGTACCTTCGGAGGACGAAGGAATGGTTCCTAGTCCTCGGAGGGAGTGATGAGTTGAAGGTGCGAGGGTATAGTGACGCCAGCTTTCAGACCGACAGGGACAACTACCGTTCGCAGTCGGGCTGGGTCTTTACCCTGAATGGAGGAGCAATGACTTGGAAAAGTTCCAAGCAGGAAACCGTAGCTGATTCAACGTGCGAATCAGAGTACATTGCAGCGAGCGAAGCGTCGAAGGAGGCAATATGGTTGAAGAACTTCATCGGTGATCTTGGAGTTGTACCCGCCATAGAGGAGCCCATGGAGATTTTCTGTGATAATGAAGGAGCGGTTGCCTTGACCAAGGAACCGAGGGATCATGGTAGATCTAGACACATCGACAGAAAATATCACTTTATTAGACATCATGTAGAAGAAGGACAACTCGTAGTGAAGAGGATATCATCGGAGGATAACCCAACAGATCCGCTTACGAAGGGACTGAGTATGGTTAAGCACTTGCAGCATGCTAGGAGTATTGGGCTGAAGGATGATATTAGCATAGATTAGATAGTAGTAGAAACGTGTAATAGATAAATGTAATTAACATTTGATGATTAAATAAAGGAGTTTTATTTATGAGTAATGTTACTGTCTTATGTTAATTGTTTAACTATTGTTTCATTTTGCATGTTTTAACTTCCAGAATAATTGAATTTATTAAGAATAATCGAATTATTCAAATTGTCCACAATCGTTCATATGGTTGAAGTGGATATGAATAAAGATTGTCGTGAATTGGTGCGTAGATTGTCTAAATGGTATTAGACATGGAAAAAGATTGCTATGACGTTCATGAGTGCTTATGAATTGGTTTTGAGCATTGGATCAAACCCGCGCTTGCTGGAATCACCATATGGAATAAGATATAAAAGGGTGATCACAAGACGATAATATCATATAGTCTTAAAACCTAGATATATGGTTTGTTATTTGTTAATTGATTGTACATTGATAATGCGAAAACGCATCAGTAACTCGGTGTTATAAAACGCATTGTTGTGTATAGTTGATTAATGAATAAGTAAATGCATATAAGTCGAAATTTATCTGTAACTTTTATTCTAAGAAGGTAAAAGCGATATCTCGGTTGCTCGATGATTTGATTTGACTTATGTGCCGGGCCCGGTCAGAACTGAATTGATGTGTTCGATTAAGTTCTATGTCAAATAAATCAGAGATCGAGAAACCTAAATGCTAGACTAATCATTCCATAGAATTGTCAGCATGATATCTAACAGAGGACTGTACGATCCCTTATCTAAAGGACAAGATTGATTAGATCAGAGTTTGACAGCGTCTTTGAGAGCTATGATTGCAAATCGGAATGTACTTGTGCATATAGTTACTAGACTTATCCAAGTGGGAGACTGTTGGAATAGTGTCTAAGGCTGCAACTATATTAGGCAAGTATTTGACCCGATTGTGCATGGTCCTTTTGGGTTGCCTTCACCATAGCAACTTGATAGGATGATTTATTATGAGAGAATAAATATTATTAATATATTATGAGAGTGATATAAGGAATAATAATATTGTTATTTGATTAATATAAGTCATAAATTAATTAGTATTAATTTGGTGACTTAAAGAGATTAATTAAATAAGAGGGTATAAACTGCCAGTTGTTTGATAGTTACACTTTAGACTGTAAATCCTTAAGGGATAGGGATTGGACGGATTCTAGAGCTTGGGATAGCTCAAAATCGTCCAAGGCTTATCTATGGTAAGGATTTGGATTGCTTTAAGGAAAGATTATCCAACTAGGGTTTAGGGTGAAACCCTTAAGGAGTCTACAAGTATAAATAGACCGCATGGCTAAGGGAAATCGGCATCTCTTCTCAAAGAAGAAAACCCTGGCCGAATTTCTTCCCTCTCCTCTCTCTCTCAAATCATCTTCTTTGCTATTTGGTGTTTGTAAGCCATTAGAGGAGTGACAATTGTGACTCTAGAGCTCCAAGACAACAAGATCAAAACAAGAGATTCAAAGGTAAAATTCTAGATCTGATTTTGTATTGTTCTTATACTTAATTAGTCATTAGAAGTCTTGGATTCAAAAGCATGTTTAATTAGAAAGCCTAGATCCAAGCATTAGGGTTTTGCATGCGCACATAGGAAAGTTCTTATGGCTAAAACCCATCATGAGGTTCCATTAAGAACTTAAAATAGGCATTTTGAGCCTTTAAAGCTATGCATGCACGTAAAGTTTGCAACTTTACGTGATAAGCATGCCCTAGAAGCTTGGATATGTGATTTGGAGCCGCTGCATGGCTCAAAACAAGTCTGTATGGAAAGAGGACTGAATGGACTCGACGAGTCGCAAGGTTGACTCGACGAGTCACATGAAGATGGCCGTGAACTTGACGAGTTGGATGAATAACTCGACGAGTCCGATGAAGATTACCATAAGAATCGACGAGTTGAAGAACAACTCGGCGAGTCGGATGAGTTTTCCCTAGATTATGTATGCGTGTGTATCCGTCGAGTTGCAAGGAGGGAACTCGACGGGTGGCCTTAAAGTTTGAGCAAGAATCGAAGGAACTCGGCGAGTCACCCCGATGACTCGGCGAGTCGGATTGTACTTCAAGGAACTCAGCGAGTTGGGGTCAACATGGACTGTTGACCTTGACTGAGGACTTTGACTTTGACCAGGGGTTAACTAGTGGGTTATGGAGTACCTTATAAGGTTAAGGACTTATGAGTATATTGTGTTATGATCATAGGTGGTGGAGCCTGTGTCGAGTGATCCGAGAGTTGGAGTTTATCCTCTGAGTCGACATTTGCAAGGTGAGTTATCCTCACTATATCGACAGGGTCTACGACACCAAGGCCAGCCCTTTAGTTGTTAATGTTATGGTATGCTACATGTGGTTATGATTTGTTAGATCACAATCAGGGTAGGCAGTATGTTATGCTCTTATGATCCGTAAGGATTGGTATGTTAGTGACCTGCTAGGTCGGTACTCTAGTTATGAGAGAATTCTATGATTGATGATCAATGTGATAGATATGTTTGATGTTTGTATATGCCAGTATGTGATAGTTATGTGCACATGGTTATTTGCTTGTTGGGTGGGTTGAGGCGGTCCTGCTTTGTGCTGAAGGCCAACATACCCTATGAGTGGTCCGAGGAGACTGCAGGCCCATGAGGCGGACCAGTCATGCCGAAGGCTCGGGATAGATTCAAATAGACTGTAGGCCCAGTAGGGCGGTCCAGTCAGGTCGATGGCCAGTATGCATGTTGATTGATTGATTGTCACTGATATGGCATTGTCAGTGTGGTATTGGTATTTTAGGGGTAGCTCACTAAGCCCTCGGGCTTATAGTTTTCAGTTTATTGTTTCAGGTGCTTCAGGAGATCATGGCAACGCGAAGGTGTGACCGTACTGCTCCTCATCATTATGTTATGATTTTTGGGACACTCTGATGGATATTGATTTGAAAACATTTTTGTAAACAATGCTATTTGATTTTTATTATGATCGAAAAAGTTTAAATTTGGTGTAAAATTTATGGATGTGACACATATAATATTCAAATAATTCTTCTTTATTACGTCAAATAGGTTACAATTGTTAACACTAACTATTACTTTGGTTAAAATTATTTATCCTAGATAATCTTCTATAAAAATCATTTTTAACGCTTATTATATCTTAACTGATTAGCCCGAATCTGCGGATGTTACAGAATATTTCAGTAAGAACAAGTGAATAAATTCGCATAGTAAGCTCCAAGTAAAAAACAGTGTCTTGTGTGCGAGATACAAGTGTCAATGTATAGCCTAAACTAGCTAACAGGATGTTCGATATTTCCGGGATCCTCCATGACCAGCTTCATGAATGTTATTTGACTTGGTATTCTGGGTCTTTAGCATAGTTGAGACGGAACTCCTGTTGAGAATAATTCTTCTCTTGACTATTTCTTCACATGTGTTAATTAAGAACAAAATATAACCGTTATAAATATTAGTAAATAATAATAATAACGTAATAGTCGGGATCCTGAGATAGTTGAGGATCCTGAATATTTGATGAGGGTTGAGGATCCTAAAGGCTTTGAGGATCCTGACCCTAACAATTTCCCCCAAGTTATTCCTGAAAATGTAAGAGTTAATTTCAAAAATATTAAAGGAATAACTTAAATTAAAGAGATATAAGGAGAGAGAAGAGTAATTTTAAGAATTAACCCTCAACGGCTAGGTAATTTTGAAATCCAACAGGTAGATAACTAGACATTAACAGTCAAATCAGCCTCAATTCCATAGTATAAATAGACGTGATCAGTTCCTTCATTCTTTACTCGTCTTTCTTTACCTATTACTTTTCGAGTACCAGCGATTCATTAGAAGGTAACTATTTCTACATTTTCATTTCTTCTATTATGGTTAGAAAAATGGTCGGTTCTCGCAAAAATATCTTAGCCCTTCCTGACGATGACTTCATCGACCAAGGATCCTATCCTACGAGGAGACGTGTTCCTTCGGCGACGATGATATTGAGTCTTTAGGACTCAATGGAGATTTTTCGTTCGAGGCTATTTTCAGGCCCTTTGATCCTCTCATTCAACCTGACTTCCTTTCTCCCACCTGGGTGTGCTTTCCTGAGTACCCCTTCTCCTTGGTTTTGAGATACCCTTTCCTTGGGATAGTCTCTGAATTCTTTAGGGTGACTGGGATCTCGTATATACAGGCCATGTCGATTGTCTGGAGGATCCTATATTTGATCGACCAGGTAAATCACTCAAATGGCCTTGATATTGGCCTTTCGGAATTGGCATGCGTATATGATCTCACAACCTTTGGGAATTATCACTTCTTCCTCAAGGTCAAAACCCACATATCTCCTCTAGTCCTGAAAACCAAGCATAATGATGGAGCTTGGAAAGAAGGATACCTCTTTGTGAGACGCGAATATGTTCCCAATGGGGATCTCCTGCCGGATGTCTGGGTCAAAAAGGGTAGGATTCTTTAATATTAATCTAAGGATCCTGGAATTCACATATTCTTATTTGTTTGCTTCTTTACAGCTTTCAAGTTCGAAGAGCGCGTTCCCGTTGCTGAGGATTCTTAAGAGAAGATTGAGAAGTTATTGGCCTTGTCTGAAGCTGAGATATCCTTTCGATTTAATCAAACCATCCTGCAGGAAAGCTCTTCTGCCACTAAATCCATGTCGACAGGTAAGGATCCTTGGTTCCTTTTGTTAGTGGTGAAGGTTTTAATGATCTTCAGTCATATATTTATATAGGATCCAAGGTCACTCGTTCCAGTGCTCGCTTCACACTTGTTAATCTAGACACAACCATGTTGAAGGATCAGCTGATGGTGAAGGAGAAGATTTCATCCTCTCTTCCTCCTAAGAAATCGACTACTGACTTGACAGTGAAGACCCCGGGATCTCGGAAAAGAAAAAGTGTCGAGTCAGCAGGTCTATCCTTGGAGAGCCTTGGAGCTACGAAGCGTTCCTGAAATTGGTCTCTTTCTCCCAAGTTGTAAGTATTGGGGTTATTCTCGTTCTATCTTTTATTCTACCTTCTGCTGACCTACTATGTCTTTGTTTTAGGTCTCTGATCATATTTTCGCCGATCTAAGGATTCGAGCGGAGAGGGCAGAACAAACCCTTCATGGACAGGAGAGGATGTGGAAAGTGACCAATGAGGATCTGTTGAGGAGAGTGGAGCTCCTCAGCAAGGAAAAGGCCAAGAAGGAGGAGGAGCACTTGTACGAGATGGAGGAAGTGATCTCTGATGCGAAAGTCAATGTTGTAGTGGCTGTTTGGGAGGCCAAGACCCGTCTCGCGAAGTATCTTGAAAATGCAGGTTCCTGGGACGTGAACGGTTGGCGCGAGGCACTGGCCAAATTGACTGGCAAGCCTGTTACCCCCAACCAGGATCCTGTACTACGACTGACCGAAGGAGGGGAGAAGAAGGGTGCGGCCGATGATGACCAGGCTAAGGTCTAGGCCTGCAAAAAATTAGCTTAAGTAGTTTTTGTTTTTATTAGTAATGTAAAAACAATTAATCTTTCGGCTGGGTTGGTTCGCGACCCTTTTTTGAATGACATGGTAGTATTTTCCTTTCATATCTTTCTTTTGATTTTTCTGCATGATTGTTATGATATTAGGATCCTTGAATAATTAGGATCCCGGAAAACTAGGTTCCTGCAAATAATCCCGAAGCAAAATCCTCTTAGTGAATTATTTTTAGCGTGCTTGAATTCTGATAACCACATGGTTTTTTCTTAGGATCCTAGAAAAGTTTAGGATCCTTAAGCTTTATCTAGAGTTTTTTGAGAATAAGGATAGATGGAACCTTATTATCTCCAAGTTTTTCCTTAAGCTTCATAAGCTCTTCAACCTTGGAATTTATTGAGGATAAACCTCAACTTCGAAAAGAACTTAGGTTCACTGTTGACTTATGATAATAAGGCTCTTCACCGATGAGGATCGATGAGGATCCTTAATGATAAGGATCCATAAAGATGAGGATCATTCATGATGAGCCTTCTTAAGATAACCTGTTTAGGTTATGGACTTCAAAAATATTCTTGGGTAATACCATAAATTCGACTAATAACATGTCTAATGTTATGTACCGGGGAGGATCCCAATTTGTGACGTATCTCTTGGGAAGTATCCTTACTTATAGAAATGTTATGATTCGTGTGAATTTTCTAGGGAAAATTCCCAACGTGTGAAAACATGAAGATGTTATAAAACTTATGTAATCTCTGGGGTAAGATCCCAATTTTGGATAACATGAAGATGTTATAAACCTTAAGTAACTACTGGGGTAGGATCCCAATTTTGGATAACATGAAAATGCTATAAACCTTAAGGATCTTAACCTATGTTCAAGGATAAGAGGGTTGCCAAGCCACTGCATCGTGAATGATCCCCTTATCCGTATCCCATAGTTAGATATCTTGTGTTCAAGCGAGGTGTATAAACCTTAGTTCGTGTGAAAGAGGTAATTAACTCTTTAAACCTTAGAGGGGATTAAGTACCCTTAAACATAGGAGAGATGATCAGTCTCTAGCTCATGTATATAATATTTTGAAAATCATACCATTGATAAAATGGATTTGCTGAGATTTTTGCGTGTCAAGAGACTTGTGTTTCAGGACCTTCAACCTTGAGGATCCTTATGTTTTAGGATCATAACTTATGGAAATCCTTAACTGTATGTTGTTCTGCATAGCAAACGTTAGTTAAAGGTGGGCATTAGTCTAACTAACTCCCCTCCGATGCTTAAGTTAGCAATGCATTCGAGGAGAAAATAAGTAATGATGAAAAGTTTAAGGTAAAGAACATGTGCACCATGGTTTTGTTGAAGATCAATCGATCTTGTTTACATATAGTATTCTTTGAGATGTATAGCATTCCAGGATCTTCGCAAAATGTATCTCTCGAGTGTTGCTAGCCAATATGCTCCTTTTCCTGCCTCAACATCTATGACATATGGTCCTTCCCATCTAGGGGCTGATTTGCCTGCACTAGGATCCTTGGTGTTTTGGAATGTTTTCCTTAATACCAAGTCTTCTATTTGGAATCTTCTGACTTTTATGTTCTTATTGTAATTCTTGGTGATCCTTTGTTGATGAGAAGCAATGCGTATTTTGGCAAGATCTCAGAGTTCGTCAATAGTGTCAAGATCTTGGGCTAGGATCCTATCATTATTCCCTTGATCTTGCAACAAGTATCTTGTCGTCGGGATCACTACTTCGGTAGGGATCACCGCTTCTATCCCAAACACCAAAGAGTAGGAGGTCTAACCTGTGGCTACTTTGGAAGTAGTCCTGTCTACCCATAAGACGAAAGGAAGCTCTTCTGCCCATCTTCCTTTCTTCTTATCCAACATTTTCTTCAAGTTGTTTACTATGATTTTATTGTTGGATTTTGCTTGACCATTAGCTTGGGGATGAACAGGATTGGACGTTATCATTTTGATCCCTCAACTTGTGCAAAAGTCTCTTGTCCTTTTGCTTATGAATTAGGATCCATTGTCACATATGATTTCAGCCGGGATCCCAAACCTGGTCAAGATATTACGTTTAATAAAGGAGAATATCCCTTTTGTCCTCTTACCTGAACGAAGGATTCAACTTCAATCCACTTTGAGAAGTAATCAGTCATCACTAGCATGAAGACTTTTCCTTATGGGGCTATTGGTAATTTTCCCACTATATCAATTCCTCATTTCATGAATGGCTATGGAGAGATAATAGGATGTAGAGGTTCTGTTGGTTTGCCAGTAGTATCTTGTTCTTAGTATCTTGGAGCATAAGGATCTGCCCCCAGTGTGATTGCCACAGTCTCCTTCATGTATGTCCTTCAAGACTTCTGCAGCTTCAGGATGTTCCAAGCATCTAAGGTATGGACCTTCCATAGACTTTTTATAGAGTTTACCTTGGATTATTACAAATCTTGAGACTCTTGTTCTGAATGCTCTTTTGCTTTTTTCTTCTATTGGAATCGTGCCATTTTGGAGATACTACATAATGGGTTGGGTCCATCATCGTGGACTTCTTTGAGGATCTTGTTCGTCAGGGTCCCTTCGATGAGGGAACTAAGCGTCATGATCTTCAATGGCTGCTACGTTTATTGGTTGTTCAGGATCATCAGATTTGTCGGAGAAGGCTTCTATGGCTGGAGTTATTGGGTTATAGGGATATTCGTTTCTGGTGGGATCCTTAGGGAGGATCCTAGGTTGGCTAATGTGCCTGTTTCTGTGTTTTCTTATATGGGAACTTGGGTTAGGCTAAAGTTTTCAAAATCAGAGGCTAATTTTTTGAGGATTTCCAGGTATATTGCTAATCTTTCACCTTTCACTGCATAAGATCCGTTGAAGTGATTAGTTAATAATAAAGAATCAACAAATACCTAAAGATCCTTAGCCAATTGTAGTCCCATGATTAGTGTTTCACGTTTTGCTTTATTGTTGGTAGTGTTGAATTTACAACTTACTGTCTGGGGTAGGATGTCCCCCTATGGCGATTTTAGTATGATCCCTAGCCCTGTTCTTTTTTGGTTTGAAGCTCCATCTATGAACAGTGTCCATTTTCCCAATTGTTCATCTTCTAGGAGTTGTTTGGCTTCCATGTCCACTTCGTTTTGTAGATCATCACTAAAGTCATCCACAAAGTCTGCTAATGCTTGTGACTTTATGGCGGATCATGGTTCATATTTGATGTCAAATGTGCTTAACTTTATTGACCATTTTTCCATCCTTCCTGACATCTCTGGTTTTCTCATAACATTCTTAATAGAATAATTATTTTTCACATGTATAGTATGTGTCTCGAAATAATGTCTTAATTTAGTATAAGAAATTACTAATGCAAGAATTAGTTTTTCGTGATGAGAATACCTGGTCTCAGGATCCAGGAGACTTTTACTTACATAATAGATAGGATGTTGGTCTCCATTAAGATCCTTGGCCAAGATAGCACCTACCGGGTTTGAGGATACCGATAGGTAGAGGAGAAGTGGTTCTCCATCTATAGGCTTTACTAGTGATAGCGCGGAACTTAAGTATCTTTTGTGACATCCTCATTTTCATGGCCATAAAAGACCGATTTGTTTATGCTTTGCTTGAAAATAACAATAACCTTTTAAAGAAAAGTGTTGCGGAATTTGTTCCCAAAAGAAAAATATGATAAAGATTTATCAAATCATTTTTGAAGAAATGTATTTCATTATATTAGAACCACGGGATGTCATGTTCGATATAGATCAAAAGCATAAACAGAATAACATAGGCCTTACAACATATATTTATATCTACTGGCCTATAATCCATTATCACTCGTCAAGTCATCCAACTATGCTCTTGTGCCACTACCTGTAATACAAGAAACTGAGTGGGTCAGGATTGGGAGTCTGGTGAGCACATAGGGTTTTCAACCCAAAATAAACAAGTTTATTAATTTTATCAAACCAAATAAACTTGATTACTCATTCCCGTTATCCTCACTTTATGTACCTAAAGCATATAATATAAGGGACATAGCCTAAAGATTTTCATCAGGGTGACAACACTGCTTTGGGGGTTCCTCAGCAGTTTATGTCAAATAAGGCAACCATGAGGGGGATGAAGTACTGCTGGTGAACACTGAGTTCAAATAAACACCTACAGGTTGCGAGCCTGCTAGCGTTCCACTAGACTGTCTAGAATAGTCTGTGATCGTCATCTATACTTCGCTAGATAACTGGATCATCTTAAACATCGAGGCGTTTCATCATTTTATCACACATCATCTAATTTCATCTACCCATGTTATACCCAACATTTTTAAAGATATAAAATACATATATAGTTTAAATCATTTAAAATATGTATAAAACATTCATCCAACATAGATATCAAGTAAACAGATAATATACACACATAGCATGTAATTTATATAAAATACTTCATATCTATGTGTAAGATGAAAGTAACTATGCACTCACTTGTTAAGGTGGTGATTCTGAACTCAAACAACACTTTGCTTCTTTTAATTTATTTTCCTTCGAAGAAATCTAGTATCATTACCACTAGATTTTAGTCTAATATTTCCCGTGACTTATTATTAGTCTTAGATTCATCATTAAATCAAAGTCTACTTTCATGATCTATCAAGTAAGGAACAACCAGGTATGATCATATTAGAGGTACGGTCCGTTTGGTATACGAAGTATACTGTTTGGAAATCCCACTTTAAACACCACACTAAATCACAGCCTAGACATCATTCCTGTAAGTAAATAAATTAGTATAAGGACTTTGAATGACTGATAAATCTTATTTATAGGTTCATAATAACGATATTATATTTAAATATAAGTTATATTTAAAGTAGGATAGGCGTATCTCACTTACAACAGGTTTTTCTTAAAACCCGGGCTCTGCTGGAGCAGAGCTTCTAAGCAGAAAAGCTCTTTTTCTTGGAGTCGGCGAATGCTCCAGGCTTTCTTCTAGCGCTAGGGGAGTTCCCTAAGGCTTAGGGGGGTTTTGGGAGGTTTAGAGAGAGAGAGAGAGTAGAAAGAGAGAGAAGGGTGGAGGTGTAAAGAAATGAGGGTGGAAGAGATTCTATTTATAGGCTGAAATATGGCTCAACTTGGTGCCACATGTCACCATCTGGTGGCAAGACTCGAGGAGAATGCAATGACCAAGATTCAGCCACGTCACACCCTTCGCAACAGCACCCTGCCGACTTCTAAACCCCATAACTTTCGCATACGAGCTTCGCTTTCGATAATCTTTATATCCACATGTAGGTATTGAAAAGGTCTACAACTCTCCTTTTGACTCCGTCAGCTAATTCTCGACCAATTTTAAATTTAATAGTATGAGAAGATTAGACTGTTAAATAACCATGTAAAATTCACAACTTCTACATACGAACTCCGTTTTCATCTGTCTTTTTATCATTGAGCTCCTATTAATAAGATCTTCAATTCTCATTTAGGTTGCGTTGTCTAAAAATCGATCGATCTAAAATTCGAATTTCGGGTTGTGCACTGTTATGCCACATCTTAGAAAAATCATAACTTCCTCATACGAAATTAGATTTGGGCGTTCTTTTTATGCACGCTCTCGGTTTATCGTATACTACAACTTTCATTTGGATCTCTAAGGCTAAAAAGTAGTTTATCAAAAATTCACTTTTTACGTTATGCGGTGTCATACTAGTTTAGCTGTAAAACTTCGACGGGTCATAACTTCTTCGTTATAGCTCAGGTTTCGACGTTTTTTATATTTTTGGAATCCTTGTCACGACCACTACCACTTTTTTCATAGATATTGGGTTTATCTACACATTTATTTTTTGCGCTTATTTTCATTCTTAATTTATTATATCTTTATAAACAAGTATATAAGCACATAAAATCACATAATTCACATAATATTCAAGTAATTCCTTTTTATTACTTCAAAATGAGTTACAATGGTTGACCTTGACTATTACATCATTATACTAATGTGTAGCCCAGAAACACGGGCGTTACAATTCTCTCCCCCTTAGGATGATTCTGTCCCAGAATCACGCATCAGCAAACAGATGTGGATAGTGACTCATCATGTCACTCTCTGTTTCCTAGGTGAGGTTCGGCTCATTCGTATGTTTCCAACGCACAAGCACTAAGTTGACCATCTTGCGTCACAAATTCTTAATCTTATGGTCAACAATTGCTTCGGGCTCTTTGATTAGCCTTTTATTTTCATCCATTCTTAACTCTGAAATTGGAATAACGTCTGGAACTTCTACCGTGAACTTCCTCAAGTAACGTACATGGAAAGTTTTATGAATACCATCTAGTTCTTCTGGTAATTCCAACTTGTAAGCTTGGTTCCCAATCCTCTGAAGAACTTTGAACGGTCTAATAAACATTGGACTCAACTTCCCTCTCTTTCTGAATCTTATAAGTCCCTTCCATGGTGAGACTTTAAGCAAAACCGAATCTTCAACTTCGAATGTTATTGGTCGCCACTTTTTGTCAGCATAGCTCTTTTGACGATCCTAACTCTTCAACTTCCTTATAATAATTCAAAACATTAATCTATTTTAATACTAAAACTCTTAAATTTTCAACTAACTAATCATTACAACTCAAATGTTTTTTTTTTGAAATTATGGTATTTAATAGGCACTTACTTCTATTCTATTTTCTTAACAACAAATTTTATGTTATGAATTATTATTTAGTGAATGACTATTGGATTCTCCATATCCCCCATTACTCTCCATAATTAGTGAACATTATAGCAAACATTATTATGATTTTTATGAGTGTAGTTATGCACCACTATAATGTGCATTCATATCATACATGACCTTTCATCTTCTTTGTTTAGTATAAATAATGAATATTATGTATTGTAAAGTTTGATGATTTCATCACAAATATTGGAATAAAAATTCTTTCTACTCTCATGTCTTTCTTTACTCTATAATTTATCTTATTATTTGATCATATTTTATAACACGTTATCAGCACGACTCTACCATAGAGCTCTAACTCGTTATTGTTCTTGTTATTTTCAGGTATGTATTTTTTTATAATTTTACATGTACAATGCTTACAACTTATTTTATGGAATTTCTTTTCTAACAATTCCTTAACATACAAGTCTTTATTTTGATTTCTATTTTCATTATGGAAAACCATGGTAGATAAAACTTTCTCTAGTTTTCATACTACTAACATGCTCCTGCAGTAGCAATATCATAAGAAATGTTTAAAATAAATATGAATTAATCTCATGTCTTCTTGTGGCTAAACAAAACAATGAGTTATTGATGAAAAATCACCAATCAATCCCGACCGGATCTAGTGCATTCCCTGAAGTGAATGCAACATCATATAATCATAATAGCCATGGGTCTAACCGACGTCGTGGATGTTATTATAATTATCATAAAAATAACAAGATTATAAGTAACCACCAGAAGTTGGAAAATAGCAAAAATCCACATCCTAATGATAAAGTGGTGAAGGCATAAAAGAAAAAAAGTTGAAAATGTTTGTCACTAATGTGGAATGATCGATCATTAGTCTTGTACATGCTGCTTACCAAAGCATTTTGTTGATCTTTATCAAGATTCTCTAAAATATAAATGTCGCGAATTATCTTGTCTACCCAGAAAGGACAAGTGGTGCTATTGATGGTGATGGAAAAATAATATATAATAGTTTTGTTTCATGATATTTATTATGTTTTTATGTCATATTCGTTTCACGAGAAATGATGTCGTCACAATCTTCCCCAATTAATAAAATATGACTTTATTTCTCTAAGTCGAATGTTTCTTGTGTTTTATTTATTTATTGAAAAGAAATATGGATATTCGCAACAGAAATAAGGAAGATATATTTATTACAGACAATGCAATAACACATAATACTTTTAATAATGAAAAGTATTTTGCTTACTTATCAATTAGAGAGGAAAATGTTAATATAATAAGATGTAATGCAAAAATGATTGAAGGCTCCGGAAGAGCGAATATAATATTACAACAAGGGACAATAGTTACAATTGGTGATGCATTATTTTCATTAAAATCACCAAGAAATTTATTAAGTTTTAAGAATATTCGGTCGAACGGATATCATATTGAAACAACTAATGATGGTAATACAAATTATCTCAACATTACAAAAATGATATCGGGTAAGAAAAGTTTTTTGGAAAAATTATATGTATTGTCCTCCGGATTGTACTATACAAATATTACAATGATTCATGCTATTGAAAATAAAAAAAGGTATTATAATACCTTCAAAGTTTGACATGACCGGTTGGGCCATCCTGGATAAATTATGATGCGCAAAATAATTAAAACTTCAAGTGATCATTCCTTGAAAAACCAGAAGATATTTCAAGCTAATGAATTCTCTTGTGTTGCATGCTCTTAAGGAAAATTAATTTCTCATCCATCATTGAACAAAAGTTGCGTATGAAAGTCATAGTTTTAAGAAAGATTTCAAAGGGATATATGTAGACCAATTCAACCACCATGTGGATCATTTAGATATTTTATGGTTTTAATTGATGAGTCAACTAGATGGTCACATGTGTGCTTGTTGTCTAGCTGTAATTTGGTTTTTGCAATATTACTTGCATAAATAATCAGCCCAAGGGCACATTTCCACAATTACCCAATTAAGATAATTCGACTTCACAATGCTGCAAAATTTTCATTGCAAGCTATTAACAATTATTGCATGTCGATTGGATTGAACATCCTGTTACACATGTTCGTACGCAAAATGGTCTAATTGATTAATTAATCAAACACCTTTAATTAATTTCAAGACCATTACTAATGCATTATAAACTTCCTAATCAACATAAGGACAGGAAATTTTACATGCAACATCACTTATATGCATAATGCCAACTAGTTATCATAAGTTCTCCCCTATTCAATTGGTTTGCGATCAGGAACCAAATATTTACCATCCAAGGATGTTTGGATGTACAATTTATGTACCCATTACTCCACCTCACTTCACAAAAATGGGTCCTCAAGAAGAGTGAGAATTTATGTCAGATATGAATCTCCATCTATAGTAAAATATTTAAAATCATCAACTGGAGATTTATTTACAGCTATATTTGATGATTATTATTTTGATGAATCATATTTTTCCAACATTAGGGGAGAAATAAAGAAGCTGGAAAATAAAATCTCTTGAAATGAATTATCACTTCCAGTTTTAGATCCTCGTTCAAGTCAATGTGAACTTGAAATAAAAAAGATAATTCCTTTACAAAATGTAACAAATCAATTGCCAGAAGCATTTACTGACCCTAAGTGAGTAACAAAGACTCATGTACCAACTATGCATACTCCAGATAGAATTGATATCCTAGAAAAAAAAACAAATACAACTGCAAATGAAAATCTCTTGAAAAGATGAATGAAGCTCTAGAAGAGCCAAATGACATAACAAAATATAAGGTACCTCGAAAAAAAATGAAAATGATGAGATCTCAATAAATTATGTCATGACAGGAATAAGACGGAACCAACATAAGACAAAAGTCGACGATAATTTTTCATACCATGTTCTGCACGCGATTATAAAGAAAATAAGGATCTTGAACCTAAATCTATTGAGAAATGTATGAATAGAAAATATTGGCCAAAATGGAAAGATGAAATAAATAAAGATCTTAATTCTCTTACTCGACGACAAGTTATTGGACCTGTAGTCCGTACACCAAACGGAGTAAGAATAGTGGGACACGAATGAGTATTTGTGTGCAAAAGAAACGAGAAAAATGAAGTTGTGAGATATAAAGCAATACTTGTTGCACAAAGTTTTACCCAAAGGCCTGAAATTGATTATGAAGTAACGTATTCTCCGGTAGTTGATGCAATTACATTCAGTTATTTTATAAGTTTAACAACATATGCAAAACTTGAGATGTGTCTAATGGATGTATTTACCGCTTATTTATATGGTTCAGTTGAAAATGATATTTATATGAAAATCACAGAAGGGTTTAAGGTGCCAGAAGCACAAACTTCTAATTCTCTATATTTGGTAAAATTAAATAAATCTTTGTATAGATTGAAACAATCTGGCCGTATATGTTTCAATTGTTTTAGTACATTTATGTTGAAAGAGTGCTATAAAAATGATCCATTAAGCCCATGTGTATTCATAAAAACATCCAGATAAGAATTTATTATAATTGATGTTATTGTAGATGATTTGAACATAATTGGAAATCTTAGAGAATTGGAAAAGGTGACTTCTTGTTTGAAAGAAATTTTTGAAATGGATGATCTTGGTAAGATGAAATTCTATTTGGGTCTTCAAATTAAGCACACAAAAATGAAGTTTTTGTACATTAATATCTAGAAAATGTGCTAAAAAGGTTTTATATTAATAACTCACATCCATGAGTAACCCGAAGGTGGTAAGGCAATTAGATGCCTAAAAGGACCAACTTCAGCATCATAAAAAACATGAAAATCTTCTTGTTCCCGAAGAACTATATCTTAGTGCTATTGGTGCACTAATATATCTTATTATTAATACAAGACCTGATAAATCTTTTGTCGTAAACTTATTAGCAATATATAGTTCTTGTCCAACAAGAAGATACTGGAATAGAATCAAACACATTATTTGATATCTTCGAGGTACAATAGATATGAATTTATAATAATCAAATTCATAAAATGCGAAGTTAATTAGTTATGCAGATGCGGGATATTTATTTGGTCCACACAAATCACGATCCCAAACATGTTATTTATTCACTTGTGGAGGTAACGTAAATTCTTGTCATTTTGTTAAACAAACTTTAGTTGCTGCTTATTCTAACCATGCAGAGATTATAACAATTTATAAGACAAGTCATGAATGTATTTGGTTAAGAATTTTAACTCAACATATTTGCAAGAATTGTGGTCTAACTTCTAACAGGGATGTTCCAACCATACTATATGAATATAATACAACTTGTATAGCTCCATTCAAGGAAGGATTTATCAAAGGAGACACAACCAAGCATATATCACCAAAGTTTTTTTTTCACTCTTGATCTTCAAAAAGAGTGTGACATCAACATCTAGAAAATTCAATCCAGTAACAACTTTCCTGAGTTGTTTACTAAAGCACTTCTTACATCGAAATTTGAAAAGATGGTATGAAACATTGTTATGCGGTGCTTCAAGAAAATCAAGTGATGTGCTAATCAGGGGGAGTTGGAAACATATTGTACTCTTTTTCTTAGCTATGTTTTTCCCACTGGGTTTTCTTAGCAAGGTTTTTAATGAGGCAATTGTTTCCAATATCTATTATTAATCATGTACTCTTTTTCCTTAATAAAGGGTTTTACCGATTAAGATTTTAATGAGGCATGATACAATCATCATTCAAGGGGGAGTGTTATGAATTATTATTTAGTGAATGACTATTGGATTCTCCATATCCCCCATTACTCTCCATAATTAGTGAACATTATAGCAAACATTATTATGAGTTTTATGAGTATAGTTATGCACCACCATAATGTGCATTCATATCATACATGACCTTTCATCTTCTTTGTTTAGTATAAATAGTGAATATTATGTATTGCAAAGTTTGATGATTTCATCACAAATATTGGAATAAAAGTTCTCTCTACTCTCATGTCTTTCTTTACTCTATAATTTATCTTATTATTTGATCATATTTTATAAAATTTTATATTTTATCGATTTGTGTAATCTCTAAATGTAAGTTAGATTTATTATTATTGGTTTGCCAAGAAATCAATTTACTTAATATATATATATATATATATATATATATATATATATATATATATATATATATATATATATATATATATATATATATATATTGATTTAGTAAAACAATATATAATATCTTTGGTTTCACTAATTATTAATTGATTTTCTTTATTTTTTTTAGAACTACAATTAGTGAAATTAGTGATTGTCATTTAATCGAGTTTATAACTGATATACAAATATGTACATCATATGTAATGTTTTTAAATCTATAGATATCTAAAAATTGATTTTATATTGTTCTGATAAACATTCGAATGTTGTTTGGTTTCTATAATTTTTTTTGGATTAACATTTTTATAAGAAAAATGATATAAAAGTTGTAACATTATTGTCAAATTAGTAGTTAAACGTTTATTATTATTATTATTATTATTATTATTATTATTATTATTTTGCATAAATACCACATAAATGGAATTTAAGTGGTAAAACATATTAAAAAGTAGATACTAGCATTTAACAAAAATAAAACTTGATTATCATTTATAATAATAATTATTAAAAATAGTATACAATTTTTATAAAAATATTTTAAAATTTTACGACAATATGTTTCTTATATATAACTTTTGTGTAATTATTAATAAGTTTTGTTTTCTTATTATTTTAATATTGAGATCATATATGTAATGTGTTCCCTTATATTTTTAACGATGGATTGTCGATATATAATTGACTTCAAAAGATGATTGTATTATTTTGTTCGAGTTTTAAATGAATATTCATAAATGATACATAATATATGTTGCGAGTTGGTACAACCAGTTTATATATATATATATATATATATATATATATATATATATATATATATATATATATATATATATATATATATATATATATATATATATATATATATAGATTACATCTAAAGTTTTTATGTTTATAAATGATTTGTCAACATTTTTATCATACAATGTTGCTCATGTATAACGCACGGATATACGTTTAGTTAAATTAATAACTTAAACATATTAGGTTGAAAATTGAAGGGTTAGATCTTTTGAATGCATATTAGGTTGAAAGTTAAAGGGTTATGAGGGTTTCAAATAGATATGTTGAAAGGAAAAATGTTTTTTTTAATAGTAGATAATAGATAGATAGATAGATAGATAAGGCTATGGGTGTGGTAGAGTTTTCACCGTCGACATGCTAAGTTGGCTGCCTTTACGGACTGTAAATACTGCCCCTCGACCTATTTTTTAGTCGGCAGTAAAATTCAACGGTGAACTTTCACCGATATCCCTCTCTTCATTTACCGTTGAAATTCTTCTCTCTCCCTTCATTTTTTGTCAGCTGCAATCTTCAATAACACACCCTAATACCCAAATCTTTATAGGCAAATCATTAAATCCTTATGTGTACTCTAGGTGACATCAGTAAAAAACGCACGACACCCTAGAACCTAAGAGATACAGATAAAGATAGTGATATTAATTGGTAGTTGAAAATGTTTGAGAGTTTTAAATAAATATGATTGGAGATAGATAACTTATCTTGAGTCGTATTCATTTGAATGACCTCTTAAATAAGAGTTATAAAGATAATGATAAAGATATATTGATAATTCAATAAACCTACAGTTAATATAATATTAATTTGTATGTAATAGTATAATTGAACTAATAAATTAAACATATTATGTTGAAAACCGAAAGGTTAGATGGTTACGAATGCATAAGGTTGAAAGTTAAAAGGATTATGAGTGTTTCAAATTGATATGTTTAAAGGAAAAATATTTTTTCAAAAGTAGATAATAGATAGATAAATAGATAATCATTATTAATAAATAAAGAATATTTTGTCACTTATCAATTTTTTATGCATTTGGACATATGTAATTTTATGGTTAATTCTTAGAAATTAATTTTCACTTGTCATTTTATGGTAATTTTTAATTTTCTTAATTAACTATCTAATTTTTAGGTTATAGAAAGTAATTAATGTGTCATTAATTTGTTTTCTTATATTTTCAAATTTTAATATGTTTCCTTCAATATATATAATTTAAAATTGATATGTTTCTTTTAAAGTTTATTGTCATTTTAGACAAATGGGTCTATATAAAAAATAATCAAACTTTATTGGTTTTTATTGACAAACTAAAAAAAAATGTTATATGGTCAAAGTATAATTATTATTTTTGTAGTTTGTTTTATTAATATAAATTAAATTATTTATTTATTCATCATTTTGTTTGTATATATTTTTTGAAATTTTATTTTAAAAAATACATAATGTTTACACTTTGATATTCAATGTTTTCTTTAAAATAAATATTTAAAGTTTATATCTTTATATATAACTTTTTTCAATTAACTCATATAACAAACAGGTTCCACACCTAATAAATAATAAATAACAAATATAGATGAGATTAATATCCTAAATAGTTACCACGTATATTAGAGTATATTTGTAACAAGGTGTATATATTTTAGATATCATATTGTATTCTTTTAAATGCTTGATGATATATCGGTTTAACCTAACACATCATGTGGGGTAAATGAAATTATAAAATTCAAAATTTTGTTTTTTAGCTTTTTTTTTTCTTTCTTATTGAGCTTTTGGGTATAACTTATGAAGGTTACGAATAGACGCTGTCCCTCCCTAAATGCATGGTGGTCACAAAAAAGATCACGTTTTTGTTTTTAGGGCATATATAGTTTTATTATATATATATTCACATTATTAAAAGTGAATTCAAAGTTCAAGCTATTCTTTTTGTTTTTTAGTGGTGTTTCCAAAATTAAGTAAACATGCACATAAGTTGTAATGATTTAGCAATTAATTTTTTTATTTAATAAGTATAAATTATCTTAATTTACATGGAATTGATGATGCAAAAAAAAAAAAAAAAAAAAAAACCCGTTTGCGCATGTTATATTTGCATGGGATAATGACTTGAAAGGGTAACGAACTTTCGACTTTTGTCACATTTAATCACTAAACTTTTTTTCGTTATTTATTTGCCATTGAACTATTAAAACTGTTCACATTTTACCCTTATGACCGGTTGTTGCCGGTCATAAGGGTAAAATGTGAACAGATTCAATAGTTCAATGACAAATAGATAACGAAAAAAAGTTTAGTGACTAAATATGAACAAAATCGAAAATTCGTTTCCCTCTAAAAAGTTCAATGACTAAATATAAACAAACTTCCTCTTGTATTATGTTTTAGCAAATTATTTATTTTTGTTAAATTGTAGCAACATTTGTTGATGAAGAAATCTATGAAATTAAAAAAAAAAAAAAAAAAAAAAAAAAAAAAAAAAACCCTGAAAATATATTTTAAAAAAACAAAAAACCAAAACCGAAATAAAAAACCAATGGTTTGACATTTTCCAAAATAAAAAATCAAAATTTCCAATCTGATTTTGGTTTTACAAAAAAGAATCATTCTCACTGATATGAATTATGACCATTGGTTTGGCATGCGAAATTTGTGACATCCCATGAATATGTAGTTACAACATCGTCTGAACTCGTAATTCATAGTAAGGGGTTAGAGTATAATTGCATGAATACGTAGTTACAACATCGTCTGAACTCGTAATTCATCACCTACAGGTTATGGGCATGCTGGTGTTTCCACTAGGTTGTCTAGAATAGTCCGTGGTCGTCATCTATACTCTGGTAGATGACTACATCGCCACATTGCTGGTTAAGGTTATGGTATCTCCTTTCATCCTACATCACATATTCATTATCATCTATTTACCTAATTATCATCACCTTTCTATCATCACTTATCTCTCATCATTTTATTTGATCACACACCAACTATTTCATCTACCTATGTTTCATCTGCAACATATTTTTAGATATAAAATAAATATACCGTTTAAATCTTTTAAAACATGTATAAAATCGTTCATCCAGCATAGACAACAAGTATTCAAATAATATGCACACATAGCACGTAATTATATAAAATACTTCATATCTATGTGTAAGATGAAAGTAACTATATAGGGTTTCTGCCAACAGCGCGGACTCGTCGAGTCGCCTCATCGACTCGTCGAGTCCATTCATTAATCCGAGTCATCAGTCGCGACCTTACTCGACGAGTTGAGGCGTCAACTCGTCGAGTCTCTCTTCTTAACTCAAAAGAAAAATACTTAAATTATGATACCTAGAAATCCGGATGTTACATTTTGTTTTTTTATTTCATAGATTTCTTCATCAACAAATGTTGCTACAATTAAACAAAAATAAATAATTTTGCTAAAACATAATACAATAGGAAGTTTGTTCACATTTAGTCATTGACCTTTTTAGAGGGAAACAAACTTTCGATTTTGTTCACATTTAGTCACTAAACTTTTTTCCGTTATCTATTTGCCACTAAACTATTGAAACTGTTCACATTTTACCCTTATGACCGGTAACAGTCGGTCATAAGGGTAAAATGTGAACAGTTTCAATAGTTCAATGACAAATAGATAACGAAATAAAGTTTAGTGACTAAATGTGACAAAAGTCGAAAGTTCATTACCCTTTCAAGTCATTATCCCTATTTGCATTGAGCGTGATATCCTCTTATAGTTTATGCATGTTATAGAATACAGATATAGAAAATTAGGTTTCATCGTTCTACTTCAGATGAAATATTTAAAAATAGGTTAATGGTACATGATGGCATTGGCAAAGTAACACACAAAATCGAACTCTTCAATGGGCCAACTTTGGAACTTGTGAAAAATAAGGTCCTTCTTTGATTATATCATAATTATTCTTGTGTAGTTTTCATTCAGAAATCTTATATGATCCCTGGTCATGTAGTTTTAGTACATTCTTCTCCACATAATTTACTTCATTTAAATGTTAGTACATTTTAGCAACCCAGAACAATACCAATTATTTTGTCTTGGCTAAAAAAATATTATGAAAAAATATTTTCTCGAGTTTAAAATATCCAATTTTGGTTTTGAAGACACGTAAACGACTACCAAACATTGTTTTTCCGGTGTATATATATATATATATATATTCTAAAAATGTCAATGTAAACGAAAATATAATTCTTATTGAACATGTGAAAGAATAAAAAAAAATTGTTATCGAACATGCGTGTTGCATTACGTGACTTGTAGTTGCACAAACCCTCTACCGAACTTACCCCATGTTATGTAAAATCACATCAAAAAACACAAATGTAATTTCTTTATTAGGTATTTTTGATTTCACATAATATATATAACAAAATTTTGTGTTGTAATCATATTTTAGTAATAATTAATATGCTAAATATTTAAATAACGTATCTTAATGGATATTTTGATAACTTGATGTATAAATTTCTTTGTAAAACAAATTTCAAGGATAAACACCTACTAAAAAAAAAAAAAAAAAAACCGACATCTGTACATTATTTTGTCAACCCATGTAGTGTTGTTTTAAAATCAATTCAAATAATAAACTAATAACTCTTTTACCATTTTGAGCAAACGTTACATAAATTGGTTAAAAGTTTACACGAGATAACATATAGAGCATAATAGATTAAATTATTAGAAATTAACTTTTCTAATTGAAAATTTAAAACCGCCCTCATTGTAAAAGCAACTTGTATTCCCCCTTTTAATAAGACACATAATAAAGGGAATATAAGCAATCTTAGAATCCCCATTAAGAAGTCCAATAAAACGCAACAAAGCAAAAGGATTTGAAACCTAATTAATCAAACCAAAATAATCCAAAGGATTCGCACACCCCAAAATAGTTTACCCTCACAAACCGATTCCATTGTCTTATGAAAAACAAAACTTTGGCTACATATCCAATCACAGAACCGGAATCTCCATACCCTCATCATTCCATCCATCCCAGAATGTCAACTCAACTTCTATGACGCCGGAATCTGAGGGAAATACTTCAAAAGCCACTCGTTTTGGAATCAAAAGCAGGTTCAGTGTCCCAACATCACTCGTAGTATGCTCCTTATGAAATAGTTTTTTCCCGAAAACGCCCTTCGTGTGGCATGTCTTGAGTAGCAACTAGCAACAATGTAGTCTTGTTTGGCTTTCCCATGGGTATTAATGTAATTTGACAGTTTAGTAGGGTACCAACCGTCTTTGATCATGTTTAACATGGCTTCAAACGTCAACAGTTTTTGAAAGGATGATTTGTGTTTGTCTTGGGGAAATTACAAGCGGAATTGCTATTCCGGAGTTTAAGGGCTGCAGAATCATATTCCATTCCGGCTTCTTTTTCCGAGTTGAAAGCCCTGAGCCAAATGCACTCATTGTTGAAGTATATTTGGGCTTCCCTTGTTCTTATTTTATTGCAGGATGACTCCTTAGTGCGGACCTTGTTTTTGGAGCTTTGATGTTTCTTGGTTTTTGTTTGAATCCGGAGTTTCCATTATGATGCCGGTGGCATTTGAACTTGAACTCATTCTTTAACTGCAAATTTTGATAAAAGTTAATTAGATTACAAGAATATGAGAAAAAGAGCTAGGGGACGGATAAATTCAAGTTTTCCAACTAAAATACATTGTAAAAAGCATATATTAACTAAAGATAAAGGGCGTATTTGGCAGCGAACATTTGGGAGCTTTTAGCTTTCTAACAAAATGTTGATTTAAACAAAAAATTTCGTTTGGGAGCATAAGTTTTTAAACAAAAAGCTACTTCATGTAGCGTATAAGAAAGAGCTATTGAGCTTTTTTAATCAGTTTACATAATTACACTTAAAAATATATTTATATATTTATCTTTTTTTTTTTTAATAATTGTCCTTTTATGTAATTTTACATATTTCAAAAGCTTTCAACTATTTTTGTCGAACACTCATATAACAAATATAAGCTACAACTTCCAGCTAGTTTTGCCAAACACCCCCAAAGAGCATGTCATGCACCAGGGTCGGCCAATGTACACCATCAAAAGTTAAGCAACAATCCCAATAGGATTGTCATTTCTACAAGACACGAGTGTACTTGACTGATGTCAATGGGACAAAATTTTGTAACTTCTTGTCGCATCAAAAAAAGCGGAAAAAGGTGCAATAGGGAGTTACTATTGATCTCTCATCTATGCAAAAGACATGAATGTCCTCCTCATTCTCGCTATCAAGAATAACCCTACAAAGATTGTCCAATTCTGCCAAATCTTAATTCTTATCTCATGTAACATCAGAGGCTTTCCACATACATAGCCACATGGAAGACCAACACAAGATGTATCATAAAGTTGGGAGACTTTCAAAAACTCATATAGGAAGGAATGAGTTGAATGCAGAAATGGAACTTGATTAAAATTTACAAAAATCATGAATGAGATTGCAAAGATTTGGCTCAAATTGAAGACAAAGTTTTTTGTCCCACAATGATGGCAAACGGAAAAGTAGAGTGGTCTCCATGCCTATAAAAGGAGTTTGAGGCCTTGGTGTCAATGTCCCCAAGTGTGGGTTTAATTTGTGGGTGGTTTAATTAGTCTTTGTGATTATAATAATTGATCATGTGGTAGTTTTCTCTCAATGGAGACCTGTAGGTTTCATCCAGTTTAGGAGTTTTCCATGCATATTCTTGTGTTCAAATTTTGTCTATTATTTCTATTGGGAGGGTTCAGGGATCTTTGAGACCATTTTCACAACAGAGTTACATACAAACCCACATCTATTAATCCTTTGCCTTTTCTCATATGGTATACGTCTCATAGAAGGGGAGCATTAAAAAATAAGAAGAAAAAAACAAAACCAAAATAGTCATGGCATTCTTATCCAAACTGTGTAGTTATGAAAATGTCAGGGTAGTGTGTAGTGTGTTCAGTATCAAGGTACAATTGCTGAGGGATTAGTTTTATACTATTAGTTGATGGTGATCTTTTATCATACTATTTACTTATTATTATTAATTAGTTTATGGATAGGGATTAAATATTAGGATCAGTTTATAAACCTCAAGTGTATTTATAGGGGATTACAGTTAGAGATACAAGTATAAGTAGGTGATGCCTCTTTGTATATTAGCATGTTTAATACACCATATAAAACATAGTCGATATAAATCAAAAAGATGTAAAAAATATATATTCATCTGTTTTATCCTGCAAGATGAGGCACTTAATGTAGTGCTCTCTATGTGCCTATTAATACCAAGTTATTTATGGTACCTATTGTATGACTTGAGCTTCGGTTTGACCGATCAACACCACCTACAACACTGCATTATTGCTGCATGTTGCCCAATCCAACTAAGTCTCCATAAGAATAACCTCCTTTCATCAATTCAAGCATTAAGGTAGGCAAAACTCTTAAGGACCTTGCTTTGAAACATGGCATTCTCTTGGCTTCACAATACAAATGAGGAGCCTCCAATAAACAATCTAGATCAAGGCACACATCTTCAAAATATTCTTGGAGGTCGCCATAAGTGAGTCTTATTAATTGCTTTCTCTTTTGTCCTTGTTACTTTCCCTTTTGCCTAGATCTTTATAGTCTAGTTTCGACTATGCATCCTAAACTACTAAAAATATCATGAAGCTTTGACCAATACAAGAAAGACTCGTACAATACATATTTCTTGGCATATGCTTTGTATGTACCAAACAAGTGTTTCCATGGTGGTTGTATGTCAAATCTAGACTAAAAACCCCAATTTGAGACACTATACATCTAAACAGAAGGGTATCCAATAAGAATAGATAACTATGTAGATCAATTGTATATATATATATCATCGTTCTAGAGTTGGCAGGCGGCCAACATCTTTAATAGAAAAAGACAAGGAAAGATTCCTCACAAGCGATTTGGAAGATCCAGCAATAACGATGTCATCTACATAAACTAACATATAGACAGCGTTCTTGCCATGATGAAACACAAACAAGGAAGTGTCAGCCTTAGATGAACGGAAACCAAGATGATACATTTTTTCACTCAAGCGAAGCGAGAGAACCATGCACGGACTGACTGTTTGAGCCCATAAATAGCCTTCCGAAGTTTGCACGCATAATGAGGATGTCGAGAGTCTTCAAAGCCGCAGGGGGGGGGGGGGGGGGGGGTGTTTCATATAAACTTCCTCATTTAAGAACCCATGTTGGATCTTCTTGGTTTCCGTTCATCTAAGGCTGACACTTCCTTGTTTGTGTTTCATCATGACAAGCACACTGTTTACATGTTAGTTTATGTAGATGGCATTGTTATTGTTGAATCTTCCAAATCGCTTGTGGATCAGCTTGTGAGGAATCTTTCCTTGTCTTTTCCTATTAAAGATCTTGGTCGCTTCCATTAATTTCTTGGGATTGAATTCGCTCACAATTCAGGGGGAATTACATTATTTCAATACAAGTATGCGTCTGATCTCATTCATTGAGCTCACATGGAGAATTATAAGAGTGTATCAACCCCCATGTCTGTCACAGATAAACTTGCAAAGGATTGTGGTAAAGTTCTAAGTGATGATGATGCTTTTAAGTATAGGAGCATGGTTGGAGGTTTACAATATCTTACCTTAACACAATCTGATATTTTGTTTGCAGTCAACAAGGTTTGTCAGTATCTCTCCAAACCTACCGATGTGTATTTAGAGGCGGTAAAACGTATACTTAGGTATATAAAAGGCACAATCAACATTGGACTTGATATTCGGAAGTCTAATTCTACAGTACTTAGTGTCTTTACAAATGCAGATTGGGTTGGTTGCTTAGATTATCGCAGGTCCACCGGAGGCTTTGCTGTGTTCTTAGGGCCAAATTTGATCTCATGGAGTTCTCATAAGCAACCTACAGTATCTCGTTCAAGTACAGAGGCAGAATACAAGGCGTTGGCTAATGGTACTGCTGAAGTAATATAGGTGCAATCATTACTCAGAGGAACTTGGAGTGTGCCAACCAAGAACACCAGTTTTGTGGTGTGATAATCTAGGTGCCGCCTATCTAACAGCGAATCTTGTGTTTCATGCAAGAACAAAACACATTGAAGTTGATTTTCACTTTGTTAGAGAAAAGGTGGCAAGGGGGCTCTTGATGTTCAGTTTATTTCTATTAACGATCAACTAGCCGATGGATTTACCAAACCAGTTACGCGTAACATGCTGGATCGGATGAAGTACAGTCTTGGGAATGTGATGGTTAAGATTGAGGGGGAATGTAAACAGAAGGATATCCGATAAGAATAGATAACTATTTAGATAAATTGTATTTATCTTCTATCTGTTGTACAGCTTACAGATCCAATATTTTAGGATCTCAATTGCAATCGTTTTTAATATATATATATATATATATATATATATATATATATATATATATATCATTGTTATCCGGTTGGAGACTTTAAGCCAAATACTCTGTCTTTTAACTATATATGCCTTCATAATAATATTGATCTCCAAATTCAGTTAAGGTTGTATTGTGCTATTATAAGACAAAGGAGACTCTTTGATGAATGATTTAGCTAAAACATAGATACATGTTTGCTTTATTGTGGGAAAATTCTATCTAATTAACAAGAACTTACCATACCAATAATCTCTTGTTATGTTTGATTTATTTATCATTCCTCATTCCTTAAAAAAAAGGATCTAAAAAACAACAATAGTCCTTTAACAAAAAGTAGCAGTTAGTCAAAGAAATAAAATAAAAATTATAAAATAGGCGAACCACGATCAAGATAAAGAGCATTGAGAGGTGAAACCCAAAACATGATAAACATCACTTTTCCTATTCAAGGTTAACTCCACTCATAAATTTTATCCACTACTTCCTCATTAGTTGGCCTCTACGTCTCTTAATGCCCTCTCTTTTGTTGAAATCTCTTCTTGTAGCTAATATCCACAAATGTTTATTTTAGTTATGATCCAATGATCTTAGAATCATCTTCTTTTCAATAGAACCTACTCAGATTCTTGTGTATACCATTGATTAAGATGATATGTTCAAGAAAGGAAGAACTATTTCAAACTTTTGAAGTCAAAATGTTGTCCCATATCAATTGTTAGATTATTGGGCTATTTATTAGTTATGTTGTGGGTTGCTAATATCTTCCAACGGTGGTTTCGTATTTTTGGAGCACATATTCACCAAACAAATTTGGATTTAGGTTGTTACAAATGGTGTCAAACATGACAACCTTTTCATGTAGAGTGAGTTGGACTCATGCATGGTGGCGATTTTGGAATTTTGAAGGAACTTAAATGAGGAGTATGTAACATCCCACAATCTTGATTGGGCATTATTAAACTCCTAAACATTGAGAGTGTACTACTAATAACTTTCAGAATAACTATACATTTATTTGATGCATTAACGCATGAACAATGAGATAACCCTTTTTGTAATTTGTTTAGCTGTAACATACATATATGTAAGTTCACCCCATATAGCTTATTAGGTAGGTGACAATAAGGATGACAAAGAGTAACATATGTAACTTTCAGGTAAGTCCCAGTTACCTAGATAAATTTGAGCATCAAGAATAAAGAAATAATTGACTATTTAATCATGTAAAATGACTACAAGAAGACTTCTTTTTAGGTAGATTTACATTAACAATCATGCCTGACACCAAACCCTAATACCAGTACTACTCTAAATACTCCTACTACTAGCACTCTAGCAGGCTGCAAATAATATGCCTCTGAATGAAGTTAACATCTAAATGAAAAGCACAAAGTTTTTGTCAAACTTCATGGACAACATATATAACAAAGAACCCAGGATAATTAGAATGAATACCAAAAGACTAATCAAGACTGTATAGCAGTTCACTTGCTGTCTAATTAAAACGATCAGATACCTCAGGTATAAGAAAGTTTTAACAATTTGCATAGATATTAGGGAGATGTTTATGTAATCTGGAAATATTGTAGAAAAAGTTGCAGGTTTCTATTTACTTAATTGGGGAATAATTAAGACACGACCAACAAAGGAAGAAGGAAGAATGATGAGAAAGAGATCATAAACTGATAAACATTTTGGAATTGTAAGAATCCCATCCCTAATTAAACTCTTGGATGGATGACATTCAGGTGCATTAATTTCTTTCTTTGGTTCAAGATATGAAAGAAATTGGGATACTTTTATATAGGTTCATTATTTTCATTAGAACTGATTAAGTTATTGATTTATATTTTTGTTTACTTAAATTTTCACTACTGTATTCACGCTTGTTCCTTTTTTTTTTTTTTTTTTTTTTTAAATTTTGTGGTTTTGAAGATTCATACAAGGAGGAATATGCTGGATTCCAAGATATTGCAATATTGTCTGCTGAATGATCCACTTACAATCCCAGACCACTTAAAAGATTGTAGAATAATAACTAATTGGCTGGATTTTGAGACCAAAATCCTAGACATTAACTTCTGCTTTTAGTATTTGTAATCAAGTTTAATGTAGTTATCACAATTTACTTGGATATTTGCAAAATTTGTATTTGATTTTGAAGTAGGAAATTTGTCATTCTTGGCAATTTTAAGTACAATACATTATCCAGTTTACATTCTTAGTGTATGTTATGTCCCCACATGATTGCCCTAACAATAAGAAGGTGAAAATCCATAGTTGAAGTCTCAAACTCTCAATTCCAGTGTAGGCATAACCTTCCTTCATCATGTTGGCCGTGGGACCCACCCAAGGTGACCTATTACCTCTTTTTCCTTGGCTATGTTTCATGCCAAGTGATAAACCTAGAACACTCATTCCTTTCCTAAGATATTTATCTCAAACTACATCTCCTGATGCTCTCAACATTTGCCTCTAAAACTATCATTCCTATTAACCATAGTTATTGCTTGCATGAAATCATCCTGTCAAACCCATTGTAAACAAAATTAGTTTCCTCCAAAGGGGATCTTGAGTGGATTTTGTGTCTTTTCATCATACCACACATTATAAGACTTAATCCACATACAAAATATTGAATCTTTAATGAGAAACGCTTTCTCAAATGCTAATGTTCAGATATAGTGCAAAACAAATATATTAGCATGTGAAGATGGCACCAGGGATTGGCCTTTTGAGAAATAAAAAAATTGAAGTGGTAAAGTATATTGGATTTAGTGGCAACTTGCATCCCAACACTTTATGAGGTGGGAAGATAATAATGTTCCACTAAAGAAAAAATAAGTGATCCTCAACAACTATAGGTTCCTCCACTTGATGTAAAGAAGCATGGATATATCTATATATCTCAAACAATATCATAGAAATCACCAACTAAATAGCCTTAAGAATTATTATAAAAAAAATAATAATAATGAAGAAGAATACAAACCTAGCAACTTGGTAATCAAGATTTCACCAGAAGAAAGAGCTGTGTCTTGCCCCCAAAACACCAAGCAGCTAGCCATATCCTTGGTAAGAACTTGTATTGTATGCTTAAACCCTAAATTTCTCCAGGAAATCAAATAGCTTGGTAAAGGTAATAAATGATTTCAAGAACCCTAAATGAACTAATTAAGGTTACCACATATATATATGATTATATTCTAACCTTCCTGAAAATTTGTCTTTGATTTGGTGTCTCCTTATAATATAGAAAGCCAAAGACTTTCCAAGATTTGATTGCATGCATCCTTCGCCATCTCAATCGTTCTTCCACTCCAGAAAAAGGATCCGGGTCATGTGATGTTTCCCATTTTGAAAATCTTTTTTTTTTACAAAAGCTTCATATGATATACCTACACATACAACACACAGTATGTTACAAATAGTTGCTACTGTATACAAAGAAACCCTTGTTCTGATACCATGCTTAAATCAGCCCATCTCTTTCTAAAAGTACCTGTCTTTTCTATCAGACTATCGAAATTTAAACACACCCAGATGGATTTTGGAGTTCAAATCAGTAAGAAACGTCGAAAAGATGGAAAAAAGGTAGATTTGGGAGAAACCATATAGAACGTTTTCAACTTCTTTGAAAGAAAAATAAAGAAAACGGTTAAACTGCAGTTACGAAAAGAACGGTATGTACGTACCTTGTTAATGATATCAAGAAAAAACCCTCTTCTTGCTCTTCATCAAGAACAAGTACAGGATTCAAACTCCAAAGTTGAATATTATAATAATAAAAGTAAATACATAGATAAAAGGGAGAGAACACATTAAATAAATCAATCATCATAAATAGTACAAAAAATAACAAGAAGGTACACACAATACACATCTAGTCTCTACCTGCTGTTCCAAAGGTCGTCTTCTTCATTCTTAAAATCTGAATCTGGTCAAGCTACTATTGTAATAGACAGATCAAGAGTATGAAAAGGTCAAAAAAAAATAAAAAGAAGTAGAGAGAGAAGGAGACATAGAGATAAGGTGTATGTATAATCACTTAATCAGTCATCAGAAGTTGCAGCTTTTTCTTGAATACAGTGGTGGTGAGTAGCAAGTGGACGGTAGATGATAGTGTCGGCATCGACAGGTCTGTCCAGGTGTCACTCTATAGCTTCTCCCTTATCCAATGAAACGCGTTAGAAGACACAAAGCATGAATATAAAAACACATAAAATACGAGAAAAAAGGTGATGTAGGTTACTGTAATAGTTGTTACACAGGTGTAAGAGGAGCTGACAGCAAGAGAAGTGAGCACACGCATAGAAACAAGTGTATACCTCTCTATACAATTGCTTGCATATGCTCACTCTCTTCTGTCAGCTTCTTTCTTTTTAATGTCTTCCAGACACTTCTATCCTGTGATGAATAATAAGATAAAGTATTTAGATCTTATAAAAGTCTCGTAATATATGTACATGTCCAGCCAAAAAAAAAAAAAAAAAAAAAGAAAGAAAAATACCCATCTCTCATATATATTTGTAGAACAGTAGAAAATCTTTGGTATTTGATAATCATTGCTTGGACTCGAAGCCAAATCAAATTAGTGTTCGAGTTGACTTTTATATAAGAAAAAGAAAGCCAGAACATAAAAGTGGTTGGATCTCTTCTTGAAGATGAAGATGAATCATGAACCAACCATCAGTTTGATTACAACAAGTTCACTTTTTGAGTTTTGAGTTGTTTCTAATCTCATCTCATCGTCATCGTATAATCATTTCATGATACATGTGGTGGGGATGGGAGTAAAAGAGGGAGACAAGACTTAGTAAACACCGTGTGGGTCTCTTACACACTTTCTTTAACTCCATCTTACTAACGTGAGCAAATTAAATAGCTACGCCAAGATTTTTTAATTGAAGTGATTGGGGAAATGGGATCTCGTTGTCGAGATGGGATTGGTGGCTTAAGGTGAATGGAGAAGAATAATAATAACAATGGCTTACGTAATTTCTCGAACTGGGGATTAATTTGATGGTGGAGTTTTGCGAAAATGACAATAAGGGAATCCGGCTACTGTAGGCCGTAAGATCGATAAGATTGGGATCTAGGGGGGCCCGACGCTATGCTGTCGCCGGGAAGTTCGACTTCCGTAAGCCAAGGACTTTGCATACTTCGAGGAAGACCGCATTTGCTTTTACAAAAACTAATACATGTTTGGATTTTACTAAAACTAATTATACATCACATTATTAATCGGTTTGCATTTGCATGTTTAAATAAAGAAAATTTTTGATGACATACGATTCCTAAATATAGTATTTTAGTTCTTCTCTTTTGTTCTTGTTTAATGTCACATTCACACACCTACCTATTTTATATATATATATATATATATATATATATATATATATATATATATATATATATATATATATATATATATATATATATATATATCGGAGTAGATCAAATGAGAACGCGATAACATATCTGGACTATCTAAATACTAAGATCTATGGTTACTATTAAATGGGGGATTTATGAAAAATTCTAAAAGTACTGGCATTTAAGTGTAACATTTAAATGGTCAGAAGGGCATAATAGGAATTGCAATTTTACCTGATTCCTATAATTTCTCACCCTCACCTCTTACCTTTCTTATTCTCGCTCTCTTTCTCTAGGGTTTCATAAGATGCATCTACTGTGACAACCATAGCCGACCTTCCCTTGGTCTAAACAACATAAGAGGATTCAGAGAAAGAGAAAGAGAGATGGAGAATGAAAAAATGTCCGCTGATTTAGGTTGTTAGTGGCGAATAACACAGTAGGATTCAAAGAGATATTGAGAAGGGGAAGTAAAATTTCGTTTGTGTTCCCCCATTTGTGCGTTGCTGATGACGACGATTTAGCCACAAGGGTCGCCGGAGAATCGACGCCCTTCTTGTCGCCCTATTGCTGTCGTCGTTGGTGAGCCTTTACACTCTCTGTCCCTTTGACTTCCACCATCGCCAATTCCATCAAAGGCCAAGAGACCGTCTCGATTTCTCGTAAGCCCCAGGACTTGCAATCCCGATTCAGGGCTTGAAGAATGACTGCAAAAATCACGATTGGTAATCGCAATCCGGGGCATTTTTGGTACTTTTCTTTTTCTAAACATGTCTGGTCCTATTGTGTTATTCGTCACTAACAATATCTCTTTAAATCCTACCAAGTCCGAACCCGAACACAGAGAGGTTGAACGTTGAAGATAGAAGAGGGGTTTTTACTTTTTACGATTTGTTGTTAATCGATTATCGAAGTAGAATGAGCGGCTTTGGAACTGCAGATTTCTTCTACAAAGAAGCTCAGCAACTTGGTTATGTTGCTCGCTCGACCTTCAAGGTAATATACTAGTTAGGTTTCATTTTTTCACAATTTGAAGATTAAAACTGGTATATTATATTTATATTTGGATGAACTTTAATTTAACCAAAATATGATATGAGTATCACCATTACAATTTCATTAGTTTTCGTTTAATTATGGTTGGAACTTGGAAGTGCAGCTACTCCAGATTCAGAAACAGTACAAATTGATAACACCTGGTTCCTCTGTTGTTGACCTAGGTTGTGCTCCTGGTGCTTGGCTTCAGGTCTCCTTCTTTTGATCTTTCTGATGGCTTTATTGGTTGGTTGGATCAGAATTATATGGCGAAAGAGGGAAGAATTAATTGTATAAGGCGAGATCGATATGGGGATTTTTTGACTGAAGGGTTTTTGGGAATAAGGTTAAGAATTCTATGGCGGTGGTTGTGGGTTGATTCTTGTTGACTCAGACTAGCCGACATAGATTCAAGAAGATGGGTGGGTTCACAAGGATTAAAGATTTTTTTAACTGTACAGGGAGGAAAAAGAGCGAGGGCATTTTTGGAATATATAAGTTTTTTTGATGAATTCTACGCCTGGTTTGATATGCGAGGTGATAGGATTGAAGAGTTTCTTATGTGGCAGGCCTTAAATGAAGTTCTTTTTTATTATTTTGTCAATTCTTGGAAGCAGGGGCTTTGTGGTCATTCTACTATGAATTTATTCATGTGTATTCATTTATGAATAACGTTGTAGTTATGTGTGAATGGTTGTATTCATTTATGAATAGCACGTGTATTCATTTATGATAGAATGTGTATTAATTTATAAATAACAGTGTATTCATTTGTGAATTGCAATGTATTCGTGTGTGAATGATTGTATTTATTTATGGATAGTAGTGTATTAATGTGAATGGGTGTATTTATTTATGATTAGAGGTATTCATTTTATGAAAAAATGATAATTTTTACACTATTTTTTATTTTCAATTTATGAAAGATGCATTGAATTATTTGTAATTTGATGTGTTTTCATTTATGATTGGAAGTGTATTGAGTTGCGATTTGATTTCTATTCATTTTTTTTGAAAAACAAAAACGTGAAATAGTAGAAAATAATATTTTTTTTAGATTTTCTTTCCAGATTTAAAATAAAAGAAAATATTAATTTTTTTAGATAATTTTTTTGAAACGGTCATAAATAATTTTTGTAAAAAATCATAAAAAAAAATATTTATATATATTTCGTTAACTAAAAGGAAATATTAATTTTGTTAGGTAATTAAAATCATTATCCCTGGATTTTAGGAAATCGTTAATTAATATTTATATAAAGTTACTAATATACCCTTATAAAATGATTGGTCAATAACTGTTCTCGCGTTGTCAACCTTTTAGGCGTTCTCATTTGATCATCTCCCTATATATATATATATATATATATATATATATATATATATATATATATATATATATATATATATATATATATATATATATATATATATATATATATATATATATGGGAAGGCTCATGCAAAAATACATCTAATTTGTGAAAATGCAAAGAACTAGGGATGAGCAAAAGGACCGAACCGGGGAACCGGCTTCGGCCAAAATCAAGAACCGAATTGGCCCGGCGGTTCTACCGGTTCCCGGTTCCTACCGGTTCTTGTCGTGTCTTCAAATGTTGGAACCGCTCCTTAAAAAATAGCATCATACGGTTCTGGTTTTTGCCGGTTCTACCGGTTTTTGCCGGTTCCGGTTAAATCGGTTCCGGATCCCGGTTCCAAAAATCCACAAAAATAACGTCCCGGTCCCGGCCCGACCGATTCCATCGGGTTCCGGTTCCGGTACCGGTTCCGGCCGGTTCCCCAGTCCATATGCTCATCCCTACAAAGAACCAATAATAAATTAACACGTCATTCTTAATATAATTTAACTATAAAAGATTATAATTATGATAAAAGGTTATAGAAGTAATTTACATAACTAAACTTCCATAAACGATTTTGTTTAAAACCAAACCATTCTAATTTGAAACCACCTACTCACAAGACAACCGCCAACATCTTTTCTTTTTGTTAAATTGTACAATTATCTGGACAAGGCTTAGTGAAGATATAAAGGAGAACCAAAAAGCCAGTAAACAAGAAAATAGTTAAAACTAGACTATTATTTAATATTATCACCCCTTCATCCCTCTTTCATAACATCATTCATCTTTCATAATATCACTCAGTTCCATTTTTATAAGATATTAATATTCCGTCAATGTAATAGCCATAATTAATCACCATATTAAGGATCACATGTCATTAACTAATTCATATTTATTACGAGATGTACAAGAAATATTAAGATAGAAAGTATGACATTGTTGTGTAGAGTCTTATAAATGATCAAATTGTCGTTTGAATTTTAATATTAATAATAGCGACGCAAACTTGGTAAACAAATAGAATGCAGTAAGAACATATTGTCTGAATGTTAGATCATTATTTAAAAAAAAAAAAAACAAATAAAATGTACAGTCACGCTATTACTAGTTGATATAAAAATCCAAGTGTTTACAACACCATAACTAAAATTCTCAACTTGTTGTCATTCTAAAATAATCTCAACTTTTGACGATTGAAATTCAATACCTCTACATTTGGTGAGAATTTTTTTTGCCCAAAAGTAAAGGTACAATAGACCAAGTCTTATTCATATCCATGTCATTTACTTAGAATTCATAGCTTCTCACCGTTATTCAAATTGTGCAGCTTGATTATAACTTTTGATATATATATATATATATATATATATATATATATATATATATATATATATATATATATATATATAGAAAGAGAGAGGTGGGTTCAATTGAGAAAATAAAAAAGGTTGAGAATGGGGAATCATTCTCAGCCACTCATTTAATCTAAGCATAAAAAGACACGGTGGCAAACTTGTAAATATGATATAATAGCCTTCAATCACAAATACGTAAGTATAGATAATTAGATAACAGTTGAAATTCATTCTAATCGATCGTTATCATCCAAATTTCTCCTCCAACCTTCAACAATCATCCAAATTTCTTCAATTAAATCATCGATCAACGTCATCATATGTTAATCAATCATCGATCTTCGTTAATAACACGTTTATTAACACCATTCAACAGTTGACAACAAAAATTTGTTTTTTACTCTTTCAATCCAACCTTCAATTATGTTTGAATACGAGCATATATTCAACATCTATGATTAATTATACTTCCAGCATCATTAGATCAACATCATTGATAATCAACTAAAAAATTCAATTCTGTAACACCCGAAATCAGAAAGGTCAAGAAAGGAAAGGAAAACCATAAGTTAAAGAGGGTCGACTCGTCGAGTCCAGGGAGGAACTCGGCGAGTCGGAGCGGGATCCGGGTGTAAAGCAAGTGACCGACTCGGCGAGTCGGCAAGTGGACTCGGCAAGTCTGGTCTGGATTGGGAAACCCTAATTCCGGGATTTGGTACTCTATTTAAGCATCTTATTCTCTTCCCTAGGGCTCATTTGCGGCCCCTATAGTCCAAAACCCCAAACCCTAGCCACCATAACCGTTTTTGGAGCAAGATCTACCCTTGGTGAAGTAATTTGGAGCTTGGAAGAGAAGAGATTCATAGTGGTGCAAGAGGAGGCCTTGGATCCAGAGTTGGTGGAACTTTTTAGAGCATTTGGAGGTAACGAATCGTTATCCTTGGCTTTCTCCTTTATAGATCCATCTTTCATGGAGTTTTAGGGTATCTTTGAGAGTATGTGATGAGAAGTGGGTGCATAAGTTAGATCTGGAGTTGAAACTCCAGATTTAAGCGCTATTTGGACCAAAAGATGCAGTAAGCCATGTTAGTTGCTATGCAAAAACCATTCCCCATGAGTTAAGTTCCTTTCTAGCTTGGTTTTGGTATTATGAGACAAGAAGCACGTAAAGGTAGCAACTTTATGTTGCTAATGGACTATAGGAACCCAGATCTATTGTTTGGAGCAAAGGAGTAGCTATGTGACTCGAGATCATGAGAATACACGAAAGGACTCGGCAAGTCTGGGAGATGACTCGGCGAGTCGGGCTAGATACCAGAATTAAATCACGTAGCAACTCGGCGAGTTGGATGAAGATAGGCAGGAACTCGACGAGTTGGAAGAACAACTTGGCGAGTCTGTTGAAGATTGCCTTGGACTCTGCGAGCCTGTTCTTGGACTCAGCGAGTCAAGTCGCGAAACCCCAAACCCTTCTAGTTAAGACTCAGATCAGTAAGTTGAGTGAAGACTCAATGAGTTGGCCAGGACCGAACTTGGAAATCAGTAGACTTGGCGAGTCATGGTCTGACTCGGCAAGTCGAGTCGCGAATGAAAGGGGTTTCTAAGCTTGTGAACTCAGCAAGTCAGTAGGTTGACTCGGCGAGTAGGGTCAACTTGGAAGGTTGAATGTGACCAGGACTTTGACTTTGACCATAGTTGACTTAGTTGACTTTTGGAGGACTGTCAGACTAAGTGTCATATTGATATTGGTAGCTCGGAGAGCTAGAGGAGCAGTGGCTCAGAGGGTTGTCGGTTAGCAGCCAGAGGGTTATCAGCAGAGCTTAGCAGTTCAGGCAAGTTTCCTTCCAGTAGGAACGGGTCTAAGGCCACAATGCCGACCCGTCTAGCTAGCAGTAGTTTATGGACTTCGGTCCGATGCAGTAGTTAGTATGTTGATGCCTTCGTGGCTCAGACAAGATTTATGTGTTATGTGTTCCGGGCTACGACCCTATGCAGTATCAAGTTTATGTGTTCATGCTAGTGGATATGTTTATGCTATGTTATGTTCAGTCAGTTTTCAGACTTCGGTACGATGCAGGGGGCAAGGCCCCAGTTAGTTTCCGGACTTCGATCCGATGCAGGGGACAAGGTCCCAGTTAGTTTCCGGACTTCGGTCCGATGCAGGGGGCAAGGCCCCAGTTAGTCCGGACTTCGGTCCGATGCAGGGGACAAGGTCCCAGTCAGTTTCCGGACTACAGTCCGATGCAGGGGGTAAGGCCCCAGTTAGTCCAGACCTCGGTCCGATGTAGTGGGCAAGACCCAGTATGTGCTTTATATGTTTGTATGGTATGTGGTAGTTTGGGGGAGCTCACTAAGCTTTGTGCTTACGGTTTTCAGTTTTTGGTTTCAGGTACTCAGTTTTCAAAAGAGGAGCTCAGAGAGGTTGCAGTGCACACACCATAGTCAGTTAGCCTGGGAATGTTTTACTCTGATAATAAGATTATGTTTGAAATTGATACTCGAAAACTATGTTATGACTTATGATACGGTTTTTATAAATATGGTTTTAGTAATGTTTTAAAAGAAATTTTTAGTCGTGATTTTGGGTCTTTACAAATTCGTATCATTCATTCAACATCGATCATCAAATAAAACATCGAAATTAAGGTTAGAAAAATATCAAATCATATTTTGTTTGAAAATTTTCATATATTTCTCTACCAATCTACTATTTTGTAAGATTTAAATAGTCAAAGTATCATATTTATCACATTTTTAAAAAAAATTAACTTGTATGCACTCCAACTGTTTGATCAAATGCATAAACTAAATTACCACGTTATATTCATATATGAATATGTTTTCTCACCTAAATCAATATGTGATTATTAAAACACAAAACAAATATGCAAGTATGTATGTTATTCATATGTGAATAACATATAAAAATTATATATATATATATATATATATATATATATATATATATATATTTCTAAAAACACCTTGTAATATTCATATATGAATATACTGTGCAATATTCACATGTGAATATATCAACTATTATTCATAAGTGAATATACGATATAATATTCACAAGTGAATATACTATGTACTATTCTCATATGATATACCATGTAATACTATATGCAAGTCTGTATGTTATTCATATGTTAATAACATATAAAAATTATATATATTTCTGAAAACACCTTGTAATATTCATATATAAATATACTGTACAATATTCACATATGAATATACCAACTATTATTCATAAGTGAATATACGATCTAATATTCACAAGTGAATATACTATGTACTATTCTCATGTAATACTATACACTATTCACATATGAAAATATCATCTAATATTCATAAGTGAATATATCATCTAACATTCACAAGTGAATATACTATGTAATATTTTCATGTGAATGCATCGTCTAATATTTAAATACGAATATACTATGTTTAGTATATGCTATATTCATATATGAATGATACTTACATTGTAAAAAAAATTAATCATAGTTTTTATTCATAAGTGAATAACGAATATACTGTAGTAAAAACCTGATTCATTTTTATTCACTTATGAATAACGATAGCTGAAAATATAAAAAAAATATTTTATCTTAAAACTATAACAATATGGATGTCTATTTGTAGAGAATAAAAAATCATGAATTTTGGTATATTTAAAATCAATTTTCGATAAAAATAGCTTCTTAAAAATTAAAAAAAAGAACGAAAAAACTATATTTTTGTATATATTAAGGTAATGCTTAGCATAGTTTAAGGAAACATGTTTTGTTGGAAAACACATGTGCATTCCTTTCCCATTTCTGCCGGTACGTTGTAGGCTTTTGCGGCAAAAATAAATAATTGGCTGAGAATGATTCCCTCATTCTCAACCTTTTTTTTCTTAATTGAACCCTCCTCTCTTTCTCTTTCTCTCTCTCTCTCTCTCTCTCTCTCTCTCTATATATATATATATATATATATATATATATATATATATATATATATATATATATATATATATATCCAACAAAGTATTTAAATTCTCAACTTATTTGTTAAAACATACATTTCCAAAACATTTGATACTTCTAGCTTATAGGTCATTTATGTATGGTCTTGTTACAAAATGTTTGGCAATAGGGATGATATCATAAGGGCATTAGAGGCGACATCTAGTTGGATATGTTGGATGTCACTTGTAATGACATCGTATCCCCTAACGTCGTCGTCGCCCCTAACGATATCACAACAAATAATGTTGCCCTTAACACTTCATCGTTCATACTATCTTAGAAAAAATACTTTTTCTTTTCTCTTTCTGTAATTTCTCACAACCCTAAGAGTACTCTTCTCTCTATCGGTGACAAAACCACCATTTCTCCATTGTCGTCGATGAATACCACCAATTCCTTATACTTGCTCTTATTTGTTGTCGGTAACAACCAAGATCACCGATTTTTTAGGTCAAAAAGTCGCACAACCACCAGCCATATCCTTTTTGTTATTGATTTGTAGAACTTTTGTATATAATGTGTTTAGATTATTATAAATTTGTGAAATGTATTTTTAGATGTGTTTTGATTGGTTGGAATTTATGAAATATATGTTTCGATATTCTTAGATCAATAGAAATGTATGATTCGATGTTCTTCGATTAGTATAAATCTATTAAATTGTGCATTTGGATATGTTTAGATTAGTAGAAATGTATATTTGATTTTGTTTAGATACTTAGTAGATATTTATGAAATGTATGTTTGGATATGATTAGATTAGTAGAAATGTATGTTTAGATGTATTCAGATTAGTAGAAATTTATGAAATGTAGGTTTGGATATGCTTAGATTAGTAGAAACCTTTCTTTGGATGTGTTTATGTAACGATCGTCTTCCGAGGTATAATTTATTTAGATTCCCAAGTTTTATGTGGAGTTATAATATAATTGTATTTGAGATTGGGCCTCTTGTTTTGGGCCGAGCCATAGTCTGCCCCTAAGCCGTACGCGGGGCGTAAACCCGTTGTACGCTGGGCGTAGTGACTTAATGAAACGCGAGGAGGAGAAGCGTACGCGCATCGTACCATATGGTACGCCCAGCATACGCGGCCAGAGGAAAAACCCTAATTTTAGGGGTTTAAGGCTATATAAACCCCATTATAGCCTCCTTCCCTGTTTTCCCATCAGCCTCCTCACTTTCAGAAAACCCTAGTTCGTCTCTTTCTCCTTATTGGGTGTGTGTTTGATCTTTTGGGCTCATTTTTGTGAAGAAAAGTTGGGAAGAAGAAGAAGAGAAGTGGAAGAATGAGAACTTGAGCACCTTGAGCTCATAGATCTGGGATCATTCATTCATTGGCATTCAAAAGAGGTATAAAGCTTCCAACTTTCCTCTTGTAAGCTTAGATCTAAGAGTTTTTGGAAGTTGGACCTTTTAGGTCCAAAAGAAGGACCTTTATCATGCAACTTCGTTTCTGGAGCTTGGGATTGCTATCCTTGAAGCTCAAGTGCCCCCATAGCAATAAAGTTTCGATTTTTGAGGCTCTCATGAAGCCATGCATGAGATCTAGCCATCTTCTTGGTTATAAATGGTTGTTTTTAGAAGTTTGAGCTTAAGAGAGTCTTATAAGCCATCAAGTAAGCAACTTTATGGTTTCAGACGTAGGATAAGACCTGGATCTAAGATTTTAGCTTCTGACCCGGATTATTAAGCACTTAATGAGACTTTGGCTTATTAGGGCTGTATGCTGGGCGTACAAGGAGGTACGCGTCGCGTACCAGCCAGTAGCCAGTATGCTCATCGTACCTCGGTGTACGCCCCGCGTACGCTGCCGGTTTGGGCTTTGAGCATTTGGGCCTCGGTGTGGGCTGAGTTTGGGACTTAGGGCCTTTGGGCCTTAGTGGCCTTCAGAATTCTATAATATGGGCCAAATGTTAGTATTGGGCTTGGGTAAGGCCCAATAAAGGGCTTTGGGCCCAATGGAGCAAATTGGGCCATTAGTGGGCCTTTAGTGGAGCCATGGATGGGCTTAGAAGGAATTGAGGGTTTTGGGCCATGTTGTGGCCCATGCCATAGCAAGGGTAAAATGGTTATTTTACCCATAGGAGAATCCCTATTCTGATTTAGTATTTTATTTCCCATGATAGCTAGGAAGCAGCCAGAGCAGCAGTCAGGGATTTCTCATTCAGGAGTTCAGCAGTCAGCATCACAAGGTGAGTTTCCTTCCAGTAGGAATGGGTCTAAGGCCATAATGTCGGCCCGTTTAGCTAGCAGTAGTTTCCGGACTTCGTTCCGATGCAGTAGTTAGCATGTTTGATGCCTTCGTGGCTCAGATAGGATTTATGTGTTATGTGTTCCGGGCTACGACCCGATGCAGTATGCAGTATATGTGTGTTCATGCTAGTTGATATGTTTATGTTATGCTTTGTGCAGTTAGTCCGGACTTCGGTCCGATGCATGGGACAAGGTCCCAGTCAGTTAGTCCGGACTTCGGTCCGATGCAGGGGGCAAGGCCCCAGTTAGTCCGGACTTCGGTCTGATGCAGGGGACAAGGTCCCAGTCAGTTTCCGGACTTCGGTCCGATGCAGGGGGCAAGGCTCCAGTTAGTCCGAACCTCGGTCCGATGCAGGGGGCAAAGCCCTAGTTAGTCCTAACTTCGGTCCAATGCAGTGGGCAAGGCCCAGTATGTGATTGATATGTTTGTATGGTATGTGGTAGTTTGGGGGAGCTCACTAAGCTTTGTGCTTACAGTTTCAATTTTGGTTTCAGGTACTTCCACAAGTAAAGGGAAGAGCTCGGGATGATGACATCGCACACACCACAGCTTCAGTCTTATTCCTGGGAGTTTGTTTTGATTCATAGTTTGATTTGGCACAAATGTTCATGGCAATTTATTATGAGTTGAGATACTTGACACATGGTTTTTATGTTGTGACGATCAACATATGATTTTTATTATTATTAAAACAAAAATTTTTGGGTCGTATTTTTGGATGTTACAGTTTAGATTAGTATGAAAAGAATCGTAGAACTTTTAGATATGATTAATTAGATTAGTGCAAATTTTTGTAGAACTTTTAGATATGTTTATATTAGTAGAAACTTATGAAATATATGTTTGGATATGATTATATCAGTAAAAATATATGTTAATACTTTGGTAATTAATAGTTTGGTTTTTGTTTCTCGTTATATCTTATGAGTTTATTAATATGTTATCATTTTGTCAATGTTTGTACATATTTATTTGGGAAATTGTCAAAAATGTCTCAGTATTTTCAAAAAAGTTTCACTTTAGTCCCCCAAAAAAATTTAAACATAAAAGTCTCGATTATTTCATTTTGGTTCAAATTAACAAAAAAATATTTTTTAACAGGCAATGACATATTATCATGTAAAATCAAATAATCGGAATTTTTCTGTTCAAAAAATATATATATGACTAAAGTGAAAATTTTCTGAAAATATTGGGACTTTTCTAACAATTTCCCTATTTATTTTGTAGACAAATCTTTTTAACAATATTTTTCAAGGGTGTTTGAGATTGAGCTTGAGCTTGAAAAGTGTTTATTGACTTTTTAGTTTTGCTGTTTTTCAAAAAAACAATAAGCTTAAAAAATTTTGGAAAATAGAAAAGTAGTGTTTATTGACTTTTTAGTTTTTCTGTTTTTCAAAAAAACAATAAGCTTAAAAAATTTTGGAAAATAGAAAAGTGCTTTTGAATACAACTTTTTACTACCTTCAAAAACAAGTTTTTAAAAAGTTACACAATCTTGACTTTTGAAAATTGTTTATGGATTTTTCACCTAAAATGACTATAAAATAACTATAAGTTTATCCAAACACTTTTTTTTAAAGTGTTTATCAATTTATAATTTTTTACTACCACAATAAGCTAATCAAAACATCTTTTTAGAAACTCACTTTGGTTACTACGTAAGCTAATAAGCATTTTTAGTTCTTATTGAGTTAAACAAACAATCACAAACACCCCTTACTGACCCGGAGTCTAGAGCGAGACTTGAATACGTGTTTCGATCGTTCTCGACCCAAAATAATAGTGAGAGCAATAAAGAGGATAACAAAGATAAGAGGGTGATGCATTTGAGTAGTTTTATGTTTTCTATACATTATCGTATAGCAAATAACTTATCCTTATGGATCACATTTCGGGCTAGATCTGAGCTTTTGAGCTCTTGGAATCAAGGAAAACGACTTAACGTATTAATTTGTTGGATCTTCGGCAAACACAGCATGTTCTAAGTCAACACATCGTGTTGTCCCGACTATTTGGGTGTAGATGGAACACAACGTGTTTCTAAGTCAACACGGTGTGTTGGGTCAACATGGACTGTTGACCTTGACCGTTGACTTTGACCAAGTTGGACCTTGAGGGTATTTTTGTTTTTTTGGGATTTTGAAGGAATTGGTCACTTGGTGGAAATAGGTATCAGTTTGAGAGATGAGATTCAGAGTCGACCCTCATCAGTTATGTTCAGTTTGCGATGTGAGTTTTCCTCACTATACTTACGGGTCGAAGGCACCAATGTTGGCCCTTTGGATTGTTATCATGGTTTATCGTATGATGGTGTGCTGTAGTGATCTGTTATATCGGTATCCTGGTATATAGGATGATGTTATGCTTAGTGATCTGTAGATCTGTTTGACTAGTTGTAGACTGCTATATGATTATCTGTTATATGTGTGCATGCTTGGTCGGTGGATGATGCTTCACTACTTTGTGCGTAAGAAAACAGGCCGAGGCATTCCAACCCGATGGTTGAGGGCCAAGGGTATTCCATCCCGATGATGATTGGACCCATAGTATGTTGGCATTCCAAGTCGATGGTTGAGGGTCTGGGGTATTCCACCCCGATGGTTGATTGGACCCATAGTATGTTGGCATTCCAACCCGATGGTTCAGGGCCGAGGGTATTCCATCCAGAGAATGATTAGACCCATAGTATGTTGGCATTCCAACCCGTTGGTTGAGGGCCTAGGGTATTCCAACCCGATGTTTGATTTGACCCATAGTATGTTGGCATTCCAACCCGATGGTTAAGGGGCTTGGGGTATTCCAACCCAATGGTTGATTGGACCCATAGTATGTTGTTATTGTATTTGTGTTAGTGGTTTTGTTTTTTTTATGTTGGAGGAACTCTCTAAGCTTTGTGCTTACAGTTTTGGTTTATAGCTTTAGGTATTTTAATGGACCGTTGCAAAGCGAATATGTGACCATACACATCCTTGGTTTTACAACTACTTGGATCTTAGGAGACTCAGATTTTAAATAATGTTTTGAAATAATGGTTTTGTTACACTTCTATTAAAAAAAGGGTTGTTTTGAAAAGTTTTAAAATCTCTTGAATTTTTGGGATGTTACATGGATGTTTGTTACAAAGTAATGTACAAAAATATATAACTTTTGATAATCTAAAAAGAAAAAAAAAAGAAAGAAAAAGTGATTGAATATAATCTAAAATTAAACCAATAAATAGAATATTTTGAAAACACGAATCAATTTTGTTGATTATATTTAACACACGCTAAATATTATTTGTTATTATAACCTTATAGAGGGTGTCGTGTTACAAAATGATAATAATAAGAATAATAATAAATAACAACAACAACAACATGAAATTAATTGTAGAATAAAAACTTAAAGGTATCATCATCATTTCAGTTTTGGCATAAACCAAGTTTGCAACAAAACTATCTTTCAAAGATGAAGTGTGCAAATTTAAATCAAATAAGAGACGGTCTGACTTAAATTTTAAAAATAATGACTAAACGTGTCTTTTTTACATTTTCAAGAGGGATGATTTGTGTAATTTACTCTATTCTTTGTTAATTTAAATATAATATTAAATCCAAAATATAATCAAAATGTCAAATAATCTTAAAAAAACTTTTAAATATAATATTCAATAACTCTCTTTTAAAGTAGTTAAAAGCTTTTAAATATAATGTATATATAAAATCTTCAAATAGCCAAAAGTTAATCAAATCTAATTTTTTTAATAATAAAAGTTTTTCAAAAAGGAATTAGTTATTAAATTATTTAAAAATAGTAAAACTTTAAATGTAATAATAAATAACCTAAGCCTCGATATATATTTTATTGAAATGATATAATAATAAAAGATGTTTATTTAAAGTAATTAGCCATTAATAGTTAAAAATAACTATAAATGAAAAAATAAATTTATTTTTATTTTCATGCACAACTAACTAATAATATCTATTGGAATGATATGATTTTAATATGTATCTATGTTATCAGATATTGAAAGTAATTAGAAATTTTTTATAACAAATTAGTGTAAATTCAAAGTTAATAACAAATATAGAGTTATTTTAATAACAAAGATAAAGTTACATAGATTTATTAATAGTTTAACTATATTATTATATTATGCATAACACACAAATATTCATACATTAAATCAATAATGCTAACTATGTCATAAAAGGCTCATATACAAATTCTTAGGTAGATTATGATGATCCATATATATTTACAACACGTAACATAATGTTCTACATGCATACATATATCACGATTCATCATCGACCGCCTGCAATTCCAATATTAACATAGTTTCGTAGTTACCTATGAACAAATTCGTTTACTTGTAAAAATCGTTTTGATTTGGATGCTTGATACGAAGGAATGTACAACAACACATAACTTTTGATAATATAACAAAAAAGAAAAGGTGATCGAATATAATCTAAAAGTTAATCGATAAATAGAATATTTTGAAAACTCGAATCAGATTTGTTGGTGATGTTTAACACATGCTAAATATTATTTGTTACTGTAACGTTATAAATCGTGTCTTATTTACAAATGCAATCATTCACAGTACTAGTGCAATGCTAAGTGATCTTTCACGTTAGTTTTGCAATAAACCTTTATATCAATACAATACTCATATTCCTAATAAAATGGTTCCACTTACACATCATCAACTATTTCAAATGTACTTATAATCATTTAATATCTTAGAATTTAAATATTTATGTATTAATTTTCTATTTTATTAACAAAAAATATAATCGCAGGGCTTTAGCCTAGCGGTATTCGGTGTTGCATTCCGTCATTAAGGTTAAGGGTTTAACTCTCACAATGGACATATGTGAAATTAATAAGTGGTTTAAAAGTAAATTAGATTTGTCATTTCAAAAAAAATTAACAAAAGAAAAGTTTGTATTAATTGCTTATGTTTTACGCTTGATAATAACGTAAAGTTATAATATAATATTCATCGAATTATATATATATATATTAATTACGAAAATTGGTTTCCGAGGGTATCACTGTTCATTTTGTTTTGACTATTTCCAAAGAACAAATAATTATATTCAGATTAAGTTATTATATAGAAATAATACGGTACAAGTTCTAAAATAAGTCTTCTTTTGAAAATAAAGATTTTGTTTCTAACAATAGCAAATCTTTATATTTATCTTTCTTTCCCTGAAGTAATTTCAATTGAACACTTTTCATCCTTTGTAATTATAAAATAAAACTATTAGTATTTAATAAGTTCCTACTTAACATTCCTTACTATATTTATATTTTTACTAATTATATATATATATATATATATATATATATATATATATATATATATATATATATATATATATATATATATATATTAATTATCAAAATTGGTTTGTGAGGAGGTTTACTATTCTCATCATAAAACAAAAATAAAGTAAGTCTTCCTAGTTTCAATTCTTTTTTCATTTTCCTTTCTATATTTTTATTTGTTTTTATATTTTGTATCCCTAAACTAATTTTGATGTAACAATTTCTATCCTTATAATTGTAAATTTTATATATATTTATATTTTTTTCCCCTTAATTAATTTTTATTTAACAATTTTCAACCCTTATAAATTTAAAGTTAATTATTAGTATTTTATACATTACAATTTGGTCTCTTATTATATTTTAAAGTTATATTTTGGCCCTTATATAATTTTTTAATAATTCTTTTTTTTATTAATTTCTTAAAGATACACTTTCAAGTCAATTGTTTGTATCCATATTTTATTTTGATATTTTTGTGCTCCACTTTATATGATTTAATCGTCTCCATGATTTATATGGTGTCAAACTCCGTTTTTTAAAATACCGGAGCTTCCGCAGCAACGCGCGGACGGTCCAAACCCTAGTTAATATAAACTAGGAAAAGGAACCATGCTCCGCATGGGTCGGAAATGCTTTTTCAAAATCTTTAGATTAAGGGGGTGTTTGGGGTATCTTTTGAGAGGGCAAAATGACTTTTGGGAAAAGTTCCAAAAAGCCAGGTTTCCCTGACTTTTCCAAAAAGTCAGTTTTCCTTCTATAAAAAATCCAAAAGAAGCTTTTAAGGAGCTTTTACCAAACATTTTTTCTCTGTTATCTTTTCCCAAAAGTCCTTTTGCTCTCTCAAAAGATACCCCAAACACCCCCTAAATAGGACTGGAAATTTTTTGTCGTGTGGTCATGAGATTCGATCTGCATGGTTCCAACTATTATTTGTACCGCCATCAACTTTACATAGTTTTTTTTATACCTAAAAGACTAAGAAGAAATAAAGCATTTATGTGTTACATGTGAATTAAAGTTTAATCCAACAGACTTGTGACATATTCTAACCGTGTCAACAAACTTTCCTAACATTTCTACTTGAGAAATATCTTGTCCTTCTCTCCTTAATCTTTCAGCAAATATCACCATTTTGTGGGTGAAGCTAGGTAAAAGTAGTAATCCAAAATAAGACTTATAAACAAAAACATATATTTCACTTTCATAGTTAAAAAGGAAGATTTTCGCCTGACCATGAGTCCATGAAAATATCGACCTTGGTAGGTGGAAATGCAATAAACTTCAGTCGATAACACGACAACAATGTAATTTCAACATGGTTACTATTCTTTTGAGTAGGCTTAACAACAATCCTTTGCTATATGAACAATCATGGTCCTACACAATACAAATTACATCATATCAGCAGAAGCATAATGACATTTCAATCCCAATAAAAACATGTGGCACAACTTACAAAAATTTGGTGGCACAACTCCGAAAGAGGCAAAGGGACCAATTTTTCCAAAAAGTAAAAAACATGTGGCAAAAATCAGAAGTTGAAACGATCACTGATCGCCGACTCCATGAGATTTAATATATATATCGTAAATATTATGAAATTAAAAAACAATTATGACATTTTATTCTATTTATAACATGTAAAAATCATTACAATATGTAGAAAGTGAAAATATCAAGAATTTCAAATTCATGTAGGGATTATACTGAATCTAATGTATATCAAGAAAATTAGCAACATTAGATGAAGTAGGAGTAAGGGTAATTTAGTCATTTTATCCCAAAATGTTTCGTAATAAGGAAAAAACAAAGTAAAATGCTACAATCGGATATATTCTTCAAAGTAATACACTGTCTTTATAAAAAAAAAAAACTAAAAATATGATGTTATAATAGATAGAAAAAAAAGGAAAGTAAGATGCCATAATACATGAACTGAAGTTAATAGTATGTTGGTATTATTCTGCATGTATCCTTTGTTTTATTGATAAAAAATGAAGTGAAGTGAAAAGACTGAAGTTTAGAGACAAACCTCAATTTCTCTTTCAAGTTTGTTGAGGATGTAATTTCTTTCAATATAATCAATAGCATGAGGGTTTAAATCATTTGCATACACATGCCTAACCTTTTTAGCTGCCTACATAGCCAAAGGACAAACCCCAACAAAAACATCACTTGTTTCAGATTCCATAGCAAAAAAATTAAAATCACAAACATTTAACATCACATTTTCGTTATCATCTATATAGGTAAGATCCAGTTTGAAAAAAACATACAAACATCAGTCCATGTAAAAGAATGTAAAAGCCTCTGCTTTTCTGTTGCCATATTTGAGCTCCAGTACTTGCATAATGTAGAAGGGTCAATGATGGTCTTGTTCTTTCTGATTTTTACCATGTTTAGATTACGTAAAGCTTCTTCCATAATGTCACTTTTCGTAACATTAATGCCAATGAATATTACTTTTAAATAAATACATGACGAGATTATCAAAGATAAATGAAAATGAAGTTAACTAACATTGTTCCTAACAATCTCCATCACCATTTTCCTGAACAAATTAGGTGGACCACAGGATCATCTATGTTGCTGATAACTAAAGACTCTGAATGTACTCCGAATTTCGATTTTGTAACAGCCCAAAATCTCAAGTATTGTTAAATTGCATTTTAGGGTGTTTTAAAGGAGGGACTCGGCGAGTTGGAGCCAGACTCGCCGAGTAGGGTCGCAGATTTGATCGTGGGTTCGCGACTGGACTCGACGAGTCTAGGTATGGACTCGGCGAGTCGACGCTGTTCAGCAGAAACCCTAGCCGTTTCGATTCTGGATCGTATATAATGTCTTTAGGGCCGTCATGTCTCGTCTTTTGGCCGATTGAAGATAACCTAAACGGCTGTGGGCATCTGGAGCAAGGGTGAAGGCTAGTGGAAGCTTAAAGAGGTTGCTAGGCAAGGGGAGGCTAGGTGGTGATCAAAGGAAGAGCATGGGGATCGAGTTCTGAGGTTTGGAGACACAGAGAGGGTGTTATTCAGGTAATATTTCGAATTATCCTCTGCTATGTTGATGTGTTATGGAATTAGGGTTTATGAAACCCATTTGGTGATTTGTTGGATTATTGTGTTGTTATACAAAAGTTTATACCCTAGTAATAGGATGATTAGAGGTCCAGAAGTCCCATTGGTGTGTTTTTCGGGAATAAACGTATCTCAGGAAGCAGTTGGATCGACTGCATGGCGTGGACTCGCCGAGTCGGATGATCAGACTCGGCGAGTAGCTTGAAGATTCACTAGGACTCGCCGAGTTGTTCTTCAGACTCGGCGAGTAGCTTGAAGACTTACAGGAACTCGTCGAGTCGTTCTTCAGACTCGGCGAGTGGTGTCGGGATGCCTATACTCGTCGAGTTACCCTTTGTACTCGACGAGTCCGGTCAAAATTGACCGTTGACCTGTATATATCTTAGAGGGGTCAGTTGTATTGTTTGATAAGATCATTAACTAGGGCTGTGGTATTATAGGGAACCTGCGGGCTAGCGGATTGTGCGCGAGTAGCTCGAAGAGGTTATAGCCTGCGTACTACGAGGTGAGTCTTCTCACTATACCTCACCCGGAAGGGTTTGATTGTGTGACCGGAAGGTCAAGTATGTTATGTGTTATGTCTATATGCTATGAATGGAAAGTTAGCTGCTACGTGTGATATACATGCTTATATATGGGCCGGAAGGCAAGGTATTATGTGACAGAAAGGTCAGGTATGTTGTGTGTTATGTTTATATGCTATGAATGGGAAGTTAACTGCTACGTGTGATATACATGCTTATATATGGGCCGGAAGGCAAGGTATTATGTGACAGAAAGGTCAGGTATGATATGTGATATATGTGCTTTATGTGTTAGAGTATTTGTATTATGTGTTATATATGTGTACGGGCCGGAAGGCGATTATCTTGTGGACCGAAAGGTCCGGGCCGGAAGACAATGTTATGTGGATCGAAAGATCCGGGCTGGAAGGCGATATTATGTGGATCGAAAGATCCGGGCCGGAAGGCGATGTTATGTGGACCGAACGGTCCGGGCCGGATGGCGTATGTGCGTAAGGTATATTGGGGAACTCACTAAGCTTCGTGCTTACGTTGTTTATGTTACGTTGTTTCAGGTTCTTACAGTAACGCGGGATGGCAACGGTTCGATTGTACACACCGAAGAAAGAGTTGAGTTTTGGAGGATCCTGGTCTTCTTTTATAATGAAAAAGAAACTACGTTTTGTATTTTGAATGTGAATAAGATTTTAAACAAGTGTTTTTAATATTAAAGTGATTAATTAAATGAAAATTTTATTTTTGGAAATCTGGGTGTTACAAATTGGTATCAGAGCCTTGGTTTGAGGGATTCGGACGCGCCTACGGGTAAATCTGGACTCAAACTGAGGAAGTAAGAAAAAGTTTTCCAAATAAATGGTTTTCTAAAAGTGAATAAGAGTTCGAAGAGAAAGCAAGAAAGAGCTGTGTGTACAATCAGCCAGAGCCAAACGGTGATTTCCCAAAATACTCTTACTTTTGTATTATGAAATATCTATTATGCACTTTATGAGACATTATTGCATGCTAGAGACAGGCTAGGTACTTCACATCTTAGGACTAGAGTGGCCTGATTTGTGATGCCTTAGTCTAGGGTTGCTGTTATATGTGCGTTATGCTTTTATGTGTATGTGATGAGTGAGAGTATCTAGTTAGAACGCGCAAGGGGTAAGGCTACAGAGTACAGAGGTACTTCCGAGGAGGAATCGAGAAGGTGGAGCTACCACAGATGGGGAGTCCTATGTATGCTTCAATGCTCGAATGCTGCTTGCTTTGTGCTTTGTGGAGTTATCGATGATGGGAGTCAGCTACCAAGTGAGTATGACGATACTCAGGAGGTAGAGGGCTGGCATCATTGGGAACTCTTCAGCAGCTGATAGCAAAGAAGTGGGAGGACAGCGGAAGGGATTAGGGAGTAAACCTAGCCAGATGAGTGCGCTGGTAGAGTAGAGGATTTCACTGGAAAGCGAGCACGCGCGATGCGATTGGTGAAAGAGCAGGTTTATCAGCTACTTAGGAACTCTGGAATGGTCCGTGTGGAAAGTATGGGTAGATGTGGCAGGTAGTATGGGCTCGTACTACTGAAAGCAGAGGACCCATACTTGATACAGGGGGCATTCTGAAGGTCCTAAGGAACAAATTGAGGGGTGATGTTATGGTTCGGATACCATACATCGGAGCGGATACAGAGTGATGTTATGGTCAGGGCACCATACATCAGAACAGATTGAGATAGAGGTTGTGGTTCGAGTGCTATACATTGGAGCAGGTTGAGGAATGGTGCTATGGTTCAGGTACCATACACCGAAGCATGTTGAGGAAGGATGTCATGGGATGAGTACCATGGTTCATAGTGGATGATGCTTGTGGCTATCTTGTTATCCGGTTATCGATCGGACGAGCACGAGCGAGCGGGATGCGAGGATTCGCGAGATCCGGCGTGATGAAGTTGCTGCATTGTTGCGGGTTGAGTCGCCAGAATTGTTTGGGTCGATCAGGACCACTATGATTGAAGTAGTTTGATGAGCGATATGCGGCTCTCGCAGAGACGGCTGCCGCGGCGGTTACAGCGGCTGTAGCAACGGCAAAGAAAGGGACTAGTCGGGGTTTTCAGTATCGGGACTTCTATTATGCGAAGCCTCCCACATTCGATGGAGTTCAGGACTCGATTGTTGCTATGAGATGGTTATCAGACATGGAGGGGTGTTTCTCCACGAGTTTATGCCCTACTGATCAGAGGGTGGGGTGTGCTCTGAACCTGTTGAGGCTCGGGGCGAAGGATTAGTGGAGATTGACCACGAGGTCATTTTCTGATGCGCAGAGGGCTGCGGTTTCATGGGATCAATTCAGAGGGATGTTCAGTACTCGCTATGTTCCGCGGGATGAACAGGAGAAATTGGCTCGGAAGTTCGTTAAGCTGAGGCAGGATTTGGAGTCGGTGACTGAGAGCACCGGGATGTTTGTTGAGAGGGCGATGTTTTGCCCTGAGTTCGCTTCGGAGCAGGCTCAGATGCCCGATATTCGAGTAAGCTCAAGGGGGTATCAAACAGTTCGTGTCTGCGCGGAGGTGTGAGACCCTGTTGGGGTTGCAGAAGGCCGCCATGTGGCGTGAGTTAGAGGTTAAGTTGCAGTTGCGTGAGCTGGGACAGGCCCCGATGCAGTCGCAGTCGGCGCCGAAACGGTTCAGAACCGTAGACGTTGAAATGGGGGATCGGAGCGGTCACACTTGTGGGAAGTGTGAGAGAGATGGCACCAGAGCTTGTTGGCCAATGGTGCATGCCGCGAGTGCGGAAAGGAGGGGCATGGTGCACGGGATTGTCGGCAGTCAGTGCCAATTCGGGATCCCAGGATTTGTTATCAGTGTCGGCAGGTTGGACATTTGAGGGTCAAATGTCCACAGCTTTTGCAGGATCGGTGCAGGCTCTAGCACCGGCCACCTTGAGGAGTTCAGGAGGAGGACAGGATGGAGTAGAGCCCAAGGGCTCAGGGTTGTGCTTATCGGCTTGCGGCAGAGGGAGGCGGAGCAGTGCCGGGGGGGCAGCTGCGGGTATGAGGCTGTCTTGATGTCTTGATTAGCCTGCGTTGATTGTGGCGTATTGTTTGTGCTGGTAGTGTGGATTTCGATGCGGTATTCGTTGTTTCGCGGGTTTGGCATGGTTATGGATTGGTGCTTCAGGTTTCGATTTGGCATTCGTTGTTCCCTGATGGTTGGTATGGTTATAGTATGGTGTTTTAGTGTCGATAGCTTTGTGCGGTTTTCGATGTGGTATTCAACCTTTGGCAGGTTGTGGGTTTGGTTATGGGTTATTGCTTGGGAATTCCGTTGGTCATCGTTGTGAGGGTTGATAGTGGAGGTGCGGCACTGGGTTGAATGACGGGTAGTATCTGCAGTTGTGGAGTGGATAATTGAAAGATCGGATTCTTTTGAGCGGATTGATCAGGGAGGAGATGTGTTTTGCTGAGGGTTGCTTACGTTTGTGGGAAGCAGTCAGTGGGTAAATGTTCTCTTTGTGCAGGATTGTTCTGAGAGGTCGTTAACGACGATCGGTGGCAGTTAGTCAGTGCTTTAGTGGGGGAGAATTAGAAAATTCTCCGGGAGATCGATAAGTATGTGAGGGTGCTTGGCTGCCGGGATTCAGCAATGTTTGTCAGCGCAAAGTATAGGCTGACGAGAGCGAGTGTTGGATATGCAGGGCGAGATACAGACCTAGGGCATTGATTGTGGAGGCCTGAGAGGAGGTCGGGATCGAGCTTGAGTAAGTAAACGGAAGTTTGCGATCAGAGTATTGGTACGTTTGGGGTACGTGATGGTTGTACTGCATCAATCCCACGGGATTATGTTGTGCATGTTTCTAGAGCTGGAACCGGAAGGTTCCCAGAGTTAGAACCTGAGGGTTCGCAGAGTTGGGTGTACGGACCCACAGAGATATAGCCTCGAGTGGCTAGCATGTGTTATGAGAGTCGGTCCAGTCATACTGGAGACTCTGTTGGTATTGCTGGATTAGTTTGAGATTTGCGGATCACGTATGTTGCAGTGTGATTGCATTGGAAGGTCTGGCCCTGGGTTGTTGATCTTGTTTAGCGGAGGCAGTGATTTCGATGAGTGAAGAGAGTGCATGGGATTGAGAGTCCCTGCAATGAGAACCAGAGTATGTGAATAGTAGTTACGCAAAAAGGGTGGTGTCGCTTGGGGCGAGCACCGTGGAACTGGTTGGAGTGGCATTATGTTCAAGAGAGTTCCGTGGAAAAGGAAAAGAGGAGGGTATGTAACTCCGAAGGGGGTGCAAGTTCGCGAAAGTGAAAGCTGCAGAGCAGAGTTATGGTTAGAATATTTCGAGTATGGTTTTGAGCATCGTGTTCGCGGCAGTGGAATAGGAACCCATCCGGTTGGGATGTCTGTTGAGGCTCAGAAGGGATGCATGGAGAGAGAAAATTTTAAATTTTCAGTGTGAATCTGATCAGAGTGTAGGGTGGATGTAGTGGTTCATCTTGGGAGATGTTCGAGGATATCATCAGTGTATCGGGTCTTCCAACCTACGAGTGTTGGGGCTAGTTCAGCATGCGTATATGACGGCAAGAGGAGAATTTGTGAGAGTTACTCTGGGAATGAGAATGGATCTCTCAGTTGGTCTGGGATGGACAAAGTGGGCTTTGGATCGGGGATCCGGTGGTTCAGGGCTTCCTAACCCTTATTGTTCGAGTGAGTGTTGGGGTTTAAGAGCAGAGTTGCATCTTGGGTGGTTCTCGGTTACAGAGAGAGATGGACAGTACAGAGTTTGGGCTTCAGTCGACAGAGCAGACTCAGCAGGTTACGGAGAGTTAGTGATCGTTTAGAGTTAACAGGAAAGTTATGCAGGCAGACGCCGTACGAGTATGTGATTCAGGTCAGCGACTTCGTATTTCTGACGGGTGCTTCGATTTAGGAAGAAGGGTAAATGGGGGGCCCCGGTATGTTGGGTCTTTTCGTGAAGGTGCGAAGGTAAGAAGGGTGGCCTATCGTTTGGAGCTGTCAACGGAATTGGGACGGATCCATGACACTGGTAGGTGTCGCAGTTGAAGAGGTGTATAGCGGATGAGTCAGCAGAGGTTCTACTAGAGAACGATTAGGTGGATGTGAGCCTGTGTTACGTCGAGAGGCCAGTGGCCGTCGGAGATCGGAAGATCAAGATTCTGAGGAACAAGGAGATACCTCTAGTATTGATTCAGTGGCAACCTCGGAAGAGATCGAAAGTGTCTAGGGAAGCCGAAACGTGTGATGCGGGAGTAGCATCCAGAATTATTTTCAGAGCGAGACTTCGAGGGCGAAGTCAAATTCTAGTGGGGGAGAATTGTAACAGCCCAAAATCTCAAGTATTGTTAAATTGCATTTTAGGGTGTTTTAAAGGAGGGACTCGGCGAGTTGGAGCCAGACTCGCCGAGTAGGGTCGCAGATTTGATCGTGGGTTCGCGACTGGACTCGACGAGTCCAGGTATGGACTCGGCGAGTCGACGCTGTTCAGCAGAAACCCTAGCCGTTTCGATTCTGGATCGTATATAATGTCTTTAGGGCCGTCATGTCTCGTCTTTTGGCCGATTGAAGATAACCTAAACGGCTGTGGGCATCTGGAGCAAGGGTGAAGGCTAGTGGAAGCTTAAAGAGGTTGTTAGGCAAGGGGAGGCTAGGTGGTGATCAAAGGAAGAGCATGGGGATCGAGTTCTGAGGTTTGGAGACACAGAGAGGGTGTTATTCAGGTAATATTTCGAATTATCCTCTGCTATGTTGATGTGTTATGGAATTAGGGTTTATGAAACCCATTTGGTGATTTGTTGGATTATTGTGTTGTTATACAAAAGTTTATACCCTAGTAATAGGATGATTAGAGGTCCAGAAGTCCCATTGGTGTGTTTTTCGGGAATAAACGTATCTCAGAAAGCAGTTGGATCGACTGCATGGCGTGGACTCGCCGAGTCGGATGATCAGACTCGGCGAGTAGCTTGAAGATTCACTAGGACTCGCCGAGTTGTTCTTCAGACTCGGCGAGTAGCTTGAAGACTTACAGGAACTCGTCGAGTCGTTCTTCAGACTCGGCGAGTGGTGTCGGGATGCCTATACTCGTCGAGTTACCCTTTGTACTCGACGAGTCCGGTCAAAATTGACCGTTGACCTGTATATATCTTAGAGGGGTCAGTTGTATTGTTTGATAAGATCATTAACTAGGGCTGTGGTATTATAGGGAACCTGCGGGCTAGCGGATTGTGCGCGAGTAGCTCGAAGAGGTTATAGCCTGCGTACTACGAGGTGAGTCTTCTCACTATACCTCACCCGGAAGGGTTTGATTGTGTGACCGGAAGGTCAAGTATGTTATGTGTTATGTCTATATGCTATGAATGGAAAGTTAGCTGCTACGTGTGATATACATGCTTATATATGGGCCGGAAGGCAAGGTATTATGTGACAGAAAGGTCAGGTATGTTGTGTGTTATGTTTATATGCTATGAATGGGAAGTTAACTGCTACGTGTGATATACATGCTTATATATGGGCCGGAAGGCAAGGTATTATGTGACAGAAAGGTCAGGTATGATATGTGATATATGTGCTTTATGTGTTAGAGTATTTGTATTATGTGTTATATATGTGTACGGGCCGGAAGGCGATTATCTTGTGGACCGAAAGGTCCGGGCCGGAAGGCAATGTTATGTGGATCGAAAGATCCGGGCCGGAAGGCGATATTATGTGGATCGAAAGATCCGGGCCGGAAGGCGATATTATGTGGATCGAAAGATCCGGGCCGGAAGGCAATGTTATGTGGACCGAACGGTCCGGGCCGGATGGCGTATGTGCGTAAGGTATATTGGGGAACTCACTAAGTTTCGTGCTTACGTTGTTTATGTTACGTTGTTTCAGGTTCTTACAGTAACGCGGGATGGCAACGGTTCGATTGTACACACCGAAGAAAGAGTTGAGTTTTGGAGGATCCTGGTCTTCTTTTATAATGAAAAAGAAACTACGTTTTGTATTTTGAATGTGAATAAGATTTTAAACAAGTGTTTTTAATATTAAAGTGATTAATTAAATGAAAATTTTATTTTTGGAAATCTGGGTGTTACAGATTTCACCTATAAAAAACATTGATCATTATGAAAACTAATGCACCAATTAAAGTTTTTTTAATTTTTTTTTGATATTGATGAAAAATTTGATGTTACTTGAAGATCGCCAAGATACAGAAATTTTGATACTTTAAGACCTGCTAGAAAAGCAATATTCATGTCCTCCAACTGATAAGAAATGAGAATTTGTTTTCCTTATAATCGAGAATGACCAAACCCAGATGGTTCATAAAAAAAGAGTAAAAGCTTGATTTTTCATACCTGATGGATATGATGGTGGAGACGTGAAGTTATAAAGTTCGATGAAATTTCAAATGGCTTAAAGTCTCGTCATAATGGTTTACTGTTCGACTCACCCTCAGTTTTCGGTTCGTCTTTCCCCTTCCCTCTCAATTTCTGGTAACAATTTGTCTTTCCTTTTCCCTCTCGTTGATGGCAAGGCCAGTCTGAAAAATGAAATATTTTTAAAGGCCTAGGACGAACAATAAAAAAGAGCTTTTATCTTTATTATAATTTTGTATTTTTAAATAAAAATATATAATGAAAAAAAATTGGGCCCTATGCAGCTGCCCACTTTGGCCCCCCATGGCTGATGGGGGTGGGCATCGAAGAGGGCGATGGGGAATTTTTTGGGAAGCAGTCCAAAGATTAAAGGTATATGAAAGCTCTAGAAGGCAGTGGAAATAGTCGGTGATTGGATGATAGGGGCGGCGAGGGACGAAACAACAATTGACAAAAATTTGGTGGCACAATTTGAAAACATGCAAAATATACTGTTGTTAAAGTCCATAAGATTTAATATATATTTTATATACCTAGTTAATACATTATTATATACATGAATATCGTCATAAGCTTAAAATATCTGGCGTTTTAATATAAATATAGTTTTATATACCTAGTTAATACATTATTATAGACATAAATATCATAAGCTTAAAATATCTGGCGTTGCAAATGTTTTGAAAGATGCTGTCGATGGTCTTATGAAACAAAGACCTATTTGTCAAAAGCCCAAAGCGACTTGATGACTTTGATGTTGATAAGTTGATTATGTCTTGAACCTTGACGCGTTGTTAATTTGCTTTCATTTGAAGATGGGCCATGAATCGTAATTTTTATGGCTAAATTGGAAGCCCATTTTAAGCCATTTTGCTGTGATCAGCTGTAAAAGCCCACCAAATGATCATCATACAGATTACAGATTTACAGAGCAAGAAACAAGCAATTCTACGAAAATGGCGATGGAAGCATACGCCTCGAAATACCCAGACAAAATCCATACGGACGTCCTCTCTGACGCTAGACAAGCTTGCTACAAGGTAACTATCCGTCACACAACATGTGATTGCGTTTTAATATCTGAAAATTTTCCCTAATTACTAGGCTCGCGATGCATTCTACGCATGCCTAGAGAAAGAATCGAACAAGAAACCCACAGAAATCGCCTCCGTAGGTCTCCTCTATCCTGTTGAATGCAAGAAAACTAGACAAGATTATGACAACGTCTGTCGTCGCACCTGGGTAATTCAATCAAAAAAACCCCCTTTTAACAATATCTGCGTTTTTCATTATGCAATCAAACAGCTTAATTTGATCAGGAAAGTTAGATAGAAGTCATGATCTATGTTTTTGATGATTTTGTATTGTAGGTGAAGCATTTTGATAGGCAGTATTGTGCTAAGAAGAGGGTTCAAAGGCTTTTGGATGATAATGAATCAAGGAGAGGTCCGATTTCACTTCCACAGACTTCTACCTTCAAATCACCTAATTGACAGTATGCTTCTTCACTTTAATTTCTTGTAATCTTAGATATACTTTGGTTGAATTTGGTTTCTGATTGTGATGAATTATCAATTATGATACTGGATTTGCATTTGTATAGTGATCAAATAACTACGCGTGATAGTTTGCTTAGATTCGTTTCAAAGGATCATATGAATAGGATTTTTCCTGCTCTTTTTCATTTGAAGTGAAAGTGATTGCAATTTCCCTAAAATTTCTTACAATTTTGGGACTAGTTTGATAGTCTGAAAAAAAGAAAATGATCGCTTTACCCTTCTTTATAGAAATGATGGTGAATGTTTATTGGAGATCTGTTATGAATCACATATCATTTTTATAAATAAATATATTACTTTTAACAAATAATAATCGAATTTATAAGATATAAGTTATTAAGTCAAAATTAAGTGTTTAACATATTAAGCTCGTTAAGTCAAAAGGAAACAACTCCTTAATCGCTTAAGTTTTTATGAGTGCTTTCTTTTTGCTTAAGTTATTATGAGTGCTTAACAGAGAAATTATATGGAACCATTTATCAGAATCTGATTTGGGATTCAAATATGGAGCTAATTATTGGATTGGAACCTTATTTACATGAAAACAAAGCATGGTTATTTTTGACATTTAGGAAGATTTACATATCTTATGTTTTCGACTTGAATTTTCACAAATTGGATAGGCTTTCTTTTGTATAATGTGCAACAAAATTCACAATACATAATAAGAATCTAGCAATAACCATAGATGTAAACAAATTATCCAACTACATGTTTAATTTTTTTGTTTTGTGAACATTGTTGTTATATGTGCCTAAATATTGATCCTAATATTACTTGGAAGATAAATCACTTGTCGAGGTACCAAATTTGATATCAAGGACCTTGAATTAATATAAGTTTAGAGTTTTCACCAGAAGTTTACATTTACTTTTGGGGCATTATTACTAAATAAATAGTAATTAAGCTTTGCTAATAAAATCATTCGATTGTTTAAAATAGTCGATATAATTTAACGACAATCATTAAACTTAGTTATTTTTTATGCAGCAAAAAAACTTGGTTATTTAATGATATTGTCTTTGTAATGTTTCAACACTTCATAACATTAGAACAAAATTGAAACTCGGTTACTTTAATGAAATTATTTCACTAAAACATGTCACATCATATCTCCTCGTCCCGGCTACATAAATAAAGATTTATAACAATAGAAAAAAAAACACAATAATGAAGCGAAAGTTAAACTTGGTTGTTAGACATTTTGTAAAAAAAAAATTGAGGTACTTTGTTGAAATTTATAAATTTTGGTTACTATTTACTCATATTATCTCTTTAATTTTTACCAATGTTCTAAATAAAGTTAGGCGTAATTTGACGACAATCTTAAGTCTCAAGTTTTTACGAGTCTTGACGAGTCACGTCATTTGTAAGGCTTGAATTAAGGCGGCGATTTTTTATATAATTAATAATTTTATACATATTTTCTATTATTATTCATTTTCATATATATATATATATATATATATATATATATATATATATATATATATATATATATATATATATATATATATATATATATATTAAATGCAACATTTTGCTAAAGTGTAGTGTCAAGTATAAGCCTAGTTCGACACATGTCGAACTTTTTATATTCTTGCTTTTTACTAATTGACAAAATTGCAAAGTCGGTTATTATGGTTGGCCAAAAACTATCATTTTGGTCCAAAAACTACCGGTCTAAAATGAATTTTTTATTGTGGTTTTGGTTCCTGACGGATTTGAAATGAGTTGAACGAATTAATTTGTCCTTATCATTTTCTTTTTCTATTTCTTTTATATTTCAATGATTAAAAAACAAAAAGAATCAACCCTACTCCACGCTCCTCTCTCTCCCTCTAATCAAGAACACTTAAACCTTAAATTTGCAGACTAGATCTATATCATTTGTCATCGCCATACCTCTAGCTCTCACGAAGGCAACAACTCGCTAGAGAAGGAGAAGAAGAAGGAGAAGGAGAGAGACAAAGCAATGATCACCACTAGCCAAGTCGGATAAGGAAAAAGAGGAATTTAGTGTCATCGACTAAGAGAGACAGAGCGAAGACCACCACTCGTTAAAGGAGAGAGAGAAAATCTGTTGAAAAAATCCTACCATCGGTCCCGCCCTCTCTCTTCTCGTCAGATCATCACTTCTCGTAACAAACCTAAAAACCTAGATAAAAAACCTTGTTTCTCTCCATCTCTAAAAGATCTAAAAACACGAGCACCTCATCTCTTACTTTAGCTAGGGTTTCAAAGCCTAGGGCTACCGATGAAGATAAATGCGACATTAGGTTTACTTTAATGGTTTTCAAAGCATCATTCGCCGGTAACTGCAACATTAGGGTTACCGACTCGTTGTTTCCTTATTTCTCCACATTCTTCTAGTGTTTTTGGACCACCGCTATTTGCAAATACGCCTCAACAGTAATAGATGGAGGTGGTGTCGATTTCTTATGTTTGGTGGTCTTTTTTTTCAAACCAAAGATTTAGGATTTTCATATCCGACAACGGAGGTGTTGTCGATTTTGTCTGTGAATATCATGGATTAACACATAAAATTCCATGGATGAACAAGATTAACACCACCTTTTTCACTGGAGCTAGAGTTTGTAGATATGGGAATAGAAGGGCGTCGGTCCGTCTGACTACCATGGAAGAGTCGGCGGCGACAAACAGAGTAAGGTTGTGTCGGTGGCCAAACAATGAAGAGAGAGAGAGAGAGAGAGGTTAAATCAAGGGGTATATGTGTTGTAGGGTTAGATTCGTTTTTTTGTTTTTGTAATAAAAAAAAATAATAAAGGCAATAAAAAATGGAAAATGAAAAATATAAATATAAAGACAAACTAAGTCCTTAAACTCAATTCAAATCCCAAATCTGCCGGGAACCAAAACCATAATAAAAAAAATCCATTTTAGATCGATATGACTAGTTAGGTAGTGTTTGTTTTTTGTCTGCAGATCTGCGTGACCTCTTCTGTCTGCGCCGCGCAGACCACGCACAGACATTAGCCTCCGTAGACTGTTTGTTTTTTGAAGACTGCAGACCTAAAAATGTCTGCGCACCCTCTTATTGGCGCAGATGTGGACCAGAGTCTTCTAACATCTTCGAACATATTCTAGCCTAAAAAAACATATATATATCTTTATTTTTTCAAGTTTTTAAAAAAAAAATTCCAACTTTATTAATGATAAACAATTTGAAAAAAAATTACAAAACTTAAAACAAAATTCGACGATACAAACATAATATTTTTGACAAATTTATAAATAAAGATTTATTACAGTAATAGTCGTTGAAGTTGTTTATATAAATATGAAAAAAAAAAAAATATATTCTTAAATTTTTTTTGCCAAATTTTGTAAAACATTATTTAATACAGTATTATCAATTTCTCAAGAAAATATTTATGGTACGTTTTTAATGGATTTGATTGAAAAAATCGAAGTTTATTTCCATTAATTTATGTATCAAATTCTTTGATTACTAATTATAATGTTTAGTTATAACTTTGCAACAAAAGTTGTTGGTTTTTATCAAATATATACGTTAATTGATACCATTTTTATTTTTATTTTTATTTTTATACAATAATACATAAAAGTTGATTTAGATTCGTTAATTATTTATAACAAAGTCATAAAAATATTAAAAAATCACTTTGAAGTTTAAAAAAATCAATTTATTTAGATTTCAGTTTATTTTAGTAGCCCGCAAATGTTAAAAAAACAAATAGTCTTCTTTTTTCAGACTGCAGACGTTTGGTCCGCCTCTTCTACTGCAGAGGTCTACAGATGTGGTCCGCAGACTGCAGACATTTTGCCTCAGAAAAAACAAACAACGCCTAAATCTTTTTAAGCCAAAGTGACAATTTTTGGCTAACTACAAAGACCATTTTGCAGTGTTGGCTTACTAATTTTTTATTGGTTTTATTAATTGAAGAGTATAATTGTTAAAGTTAATTTTACCTTTACCTTTTTACATAAATACAAAACTTTGTTGCTATAAATATGATTGTAGTTCAAGATCTAAAATTGTTCTCACATAAATATAGTTGAAGATTTAAAAAAGCACATAAATATAGTTGAAGATTTAAAAAAGCACACATTTGTGTAGTGTTCTCTACAAACTCAATGACTATTACATTTCAAATCCATCAAAAATAATAGTGATAGTAGCAAACAAGTTGATCTTTAGAGACTTGGTTTTAAACTATAAATAAATCAAGATAATCATGTGTTTATTAAATGTATAAAATATAAATAAAGGGTGTTGAAAACGAGTAAATTAAACTAAAACTATCTCTGTTATGCAAATAAAATTAACATTAAACAAGAATAAAACCAATATGGTTCCGATTTATGTTCACCTAATTATGCAAACTAAATATGAAGTGATGTCAAATCGGATTTTAATCTAAGTTGATACTAGAAGACACTAACAAACTCTAGCATCTTTTTATTTACCAAGTTGTTTAACCAAAACAAATTCTTTCAACAAAACCTAATCCTCCTAATTTAACCTAAAAAAGCTATTAAAAATAAAATTAAAAAAATATTATGTAAATGTTCCTAAATAAGAAAAAATAACTCTAATCCAAACGGCCAACATGAACCTAGTTAACATTTTGACGTTTAGTTAAAATAAACTAAAATTTCTAGATTAGAACATCAATCCAACATCAAATGTATGATTAACTACATAAAAGGGATTCAAACTAAAAAGTGGATGTATTAATTCAACTTAAAAAATGATAAAGTAAAAACAAATTAATCAACATTCGTATTATAATCATGTAATTGTTGGAAAATCATGATCATACGTTGTGATTGATGAGTTTATTGAATACTAAATCATTTTTCTCTAGCACTTTATTACAATTTTTTCAACCAAGTTACAAAATTATCAAGTTAAAATAATGTTTACAATTGGAACTGATTCGCTACATAATTATTGAGCAAGCTTTTAATAATTATGTGAGAATTGCATTAATATTCAAATAATATATCAACCACAAGTGATTTTCTCATAAGTTGGGAAAACTAACAATCATGCCAATAGATTTCATTATGTCAATCAGCACTTATTAGGAAGTTAATAACATATTTGCTACTTTAATCAATTAAATGGTCAATTATGTAACTAAACAATCAACATACCAATTTAATCATTTAAACCCTAATTGAGGCGATCGAGTTCAAAAGAATTAATCACTTAGGTTGTGGTGACTTGGTAAGACATGTCGAGGATATGGTGGATAACATATTGACCCATGTTCAAATCATGACACTACTCAGTCCTTGTGACCATGAAGGTTCATCTGCAGTGACTCCAGTGCATGATACGTAGCCTCATGTTTGCAACAGAGGATTAGTCGGTGCATGAAAGTTGGCCCAGGACCCTCGTTAGGGAAGTTCCATTTCCAAAAAGTTCAAAAAGAATTAAGACAAAGGGATTTGTTTTTCAAATGGAAATCATATGGATAAAAAGAATAAAGAAACCTAAACAACAACTCCAATGTCGAATCCAAAATCATTCACATGATTATAAATTGAATGTCAAAACTTGTGATTCGGCTGTTTAAGACGACTAAACCATTGGATGCTATAAAATAATCAACAAAAAATTAAAACTTACAAGGAAATTTGAGATTGATTTGAGCCTTAGAACCCTAGAAAAATCCTCAATTCGTGGTTTCCTCTTTCCTCTTTGTTGACACGATATGTGAGTATGCACGTCTTTTCCATAGCAACCTCTCCTTAAAAACGTGATATATGGACCCTTATTTTTTGTGTAAATGGTTGTGGGTTCATAATATCTTATAATCTTCAAACGGAGATGCATGAGATTCTTTGTTCTGCAGTCTTTTATGCTTTGATGTTCTCTAACGTTGTCCGTAACTGGCAGCCATATAGAGAATGCCCATGTATGGCATGACGAGTGAGTGAGGTCTAAGTACTAAAATTTTATTTGTTCCTTCTATCCTAATGGGAAAAGTGATATCCATATGTAACAACCTGTAACTTTTAGAATCAATTTACTCTGTGTATGAGTAATATTATGAAAGTTGTAGTTCGTTCTAAAATGATTATGTGGATATAAGGTTTGTCAAAAGCAGAGTTCGTATGAGAAAGTTGTAGCCATTCGAAGTTGAGATAAAAGTATGTTGCTATTCTGAGAAAGTTAATGAAAGTTAAAGTCAAACGGTTAAATTCTGGTGCTACACGGCTCGTAGATTTGATTACGTGGTGCGGAGATGAAGTGATTCACGAGGACACATATCAATTGGAGAGTGATACGTGGAAAGTGGTGGGATGTGTGGCATGTGCAGAGTTCAACATGTTATCACGATGCGGTGGCCAGAATTATATATTTGTATTTTTGTCATTCGTTATACGGTTTTTCCAGGAGAGTTCTGATCGGTTACACAGTGTCGTGTAGCCTTCAGAAGGACTTTTTATCGTCATTATACAAGAGTTGAGATCATAGTTCATGAATTACGATTATGGCCTAGAAACAGAGATCGTGGGGTCGGTTAGTAAGGGTACGATTGTTATACGAGATAAAGTGTGGGCAAGCAGTTGAGTTGCTAGACAACACAAAGTAGAGGCCAAAGCAGAAGTTAGTTTTCGGTAATTGGCAAGTTGAGTGCATGTGGATATTTATGAGTTCATACCAAATGAGTTTTTCTATGTATAAATGTTTGATATTAAGTGTTAATCACTTAAATGATTATGTTATGAAGTTGAGATTAAAAAGGGTATTGTTAGTAGTTTAATATGGAAACTTTGGTATACATTATGATTTTTGGTTAAAGGGCTTTGCTACTAGTTTTGTTATGAAAGTTTTAGCATGTCTTACAGTTGATACCAACCGTTGGCACAGTTGATGTTATTATGTGTATAGTTGTGAATGAGCTTATGGGTTATAACATACTGGGTATTATAGTGCATCATATATGCTAGTGGTGATATACTCCAAAGTGAATATTGGAGATCACAGTTTGGGATACATGACAATTATTGAGATTTTATTTCTTGTAAGTAGTAGTTATCAGTGAATGTATCTATGCTACAAAACCTAGTGATAGGTTATGATCATGAGTTTCCCGGTGACAGTTTATGGTCACAAATTACCTAATGATAGGTTATAGTTATAGTTCATGTAAAGAAACCCATTTTATAGGTCCTGGTAGCAGGACAAAGTGACAGGAGGTAATTATTTCTCATTGGCTTTGGGGTAATTTGTATTCCCGAGGATATTAGAGATTTGATTATGGTCTAATTAGGTGTATTGATTCTTATATATCCAAGTTTGTGTTTTGGGATATTAGGCCATGTGGGTGCAGTTTTATCTGCATGGTTATGTCCGTGAGCACAGTCTCATATGCATTCGTGAGTGCATTTGTAACACCCCGTTTATTAAATTAATTAACTAATGTATAGTATCCCTAAAATCAATAATTATATAGCAATGTGTTGGTTTCAAGGAGCTAATTGTCGTAATTTTAGAGATTGGGGGTTAAAAGTGTAAAATCCGAATTCAGGTTGTAAATAATTATGAAGACAGGGACTCCGTGGTAATTATTGGAACTTAAGTTGAAAATAATGAGAGGAGGAGGGACTAAAAATGTAAACATGGTTGAAGTTTGATCATTGGACGTAAATTGAAATGAGTTTAGAATGCTGAGGGGTAAAGAGTACATTTTGGACCTAATTTGAAAAGGATTTGTAGAGGGAGGGGCTGCTTGGTAAAATTCGGACTTAATTTGTAAAGGGTTTTAGGAGGCAGGGTTTAAATGGTAAAATATAGGATCTGTTTCGAAATTACTTCTGGAGGGAGGGACCATAGTTGTCATTATGGCAATAAGTTTAGATTTGGTGACCGGGTATATAACCCTTCGGGTAACCCTAACCCTAGCATGTTTTCAGCCACCTCCATTCACCCTCTCGACTTCCAGCGCCGCACCACCACCTCCGTTGAGGTCATCAACCATCGCTACACTCGTTGCCGTCGAAGACGAGAGCTACAAACTTGACGTCGTAGTCGGCGAGGATCAAGTGAACAAGGCTCGCGGGTGTTGTTGCTTGCCGATCATCTTTCCGGAGTCCTCCCAACCGCCACCTCTAGGCTACTGCTTGCACCACCATCTCTACTGTCCACCGACGAAGTCAAGGGTGGAACTACAACCACCGTGAAGGTCGAAGGAACTAGGTGTCGCGACGCTGTGGTTGTTTTCCAATGGAGGCACGACCTCCACTCCTTACTATGTTCATCACCACACCTCTACCTGTTATCCTGTTGTCGGCACTTCCTCAATAAGTTTCTACCTCCATTTCTTCTATTTTATGTTGTCGCTGCCGTATCTTGACACCACCAGCCACCGTAGGAAGTAGCTGTGAGTTTGTGTGGGTGTGTGATTGTAACGACCCAATTTTCACGACCAAATTTTTTTGTTTTAAAAACATTACTTTAGAAAATATTAATAACTAAAAACATTGTTTGATCAAACCATAACACAACGTGAACCATGTCTAAAAGCCAAATCATACAACCAGTCAAAATATCAGAGTACATATCCCAGTGAAGCTCGTAAATGCGGAAACCAGAGAGTGTGTGTGTGACATGTTGCTACCGCGCCGGCTCCTTTCCCCTAGCTGAGGAGGTACCTGAAACCAAAACTGAAAATCGTAAGCACAAAGCTTAGTGAGTTCCCCCATCGTACCACATACCATACAAACACATAACATACATACTGCCAGGCCATTCTGGGGTGCCTGACTACCCGGTCAAGCCATTCTGGGGTGCTGACTACCCGTGTCAAGCCATTCTGGGGTGCTGACTACCCGTGTCAAGCCATTCTGGGGTGTTGACTACCCATCGGTCCTAACAACCGATCCTCGGGGACTAGTCCCCTCTTACTACCTTTATCGCATATAACATAACAAGCTAGCATGAAAACATATCATCACGTATTGTCAGACATATCTGGGGTGTCTGACCTACCCTTCAGTCCTAACAACCGAACTCTACAACTATCACATATACATATCATGCCAGCATATAACATATCAGGTAGTAGCACACCTAGATGATATCACAAAGACAATCATCTAACATACAACTCCTACTGGTGGGCCGACATTGTGGCCGTAGACCCACCGCTACTGGAAGGTAACTCACCTCGAAGTAGTAGCTGATCTGAGCGGGAACTGACTGACTACTGCTGCTGTTGCTGCTCCGGAAATCCTTCGGCTGCAATTCCCACAACATACTCAGTCAAACACTGCTAACTGTCCTTTGGGTAAAATGACCCTTTTACCCCTGATCATGACCTAAGTCAAAATCAGAGTCAACTTTCAGTTGACCCGACTCGCCGAGTTGGCTTTCCAACTCGCCGAGTCCCTACCCAAACGTTTGCCCTGAATCCCGTTCCTACTCGTCCAGTTAGGCGATGACTCGACGAGTTCACCTTCTAAACTGATATTCCAGTCCTTCATCCTACTCGTCGAGTTGTATGAACAACTCGTCGAGTTCATCTTCATCCGATGAACACTTATGCTGAGACTCGTCGAGTTGTATGAACAACTCACTGGGTCTGTTCTTGATCTAAGGAGATTGCCTTGAACTCGCCGAGTCAGGGCATTGACTCGCCGAGTACCTCTATAGATGAGTTCAGCTTCCGACTCACTGAGTCACACCCCGTGACTCACTGCTCACTCGACACTACGAAAAGGGGACAAATTCGGAGACTCGCGAACAGACTCGCCGAGTCACATGAACGACTCGCCGAGTCGTTGCCATGCACCCACTGAATACACGGATTTGCTCGATTCCAGTCCATGCCATTCACAGATCTGGACTCCTAGGACACGAATCACACGTAAAGTTTCCAACTTTACGTGTAGATATTCACCAATAAGGATTTTAGGGCTCAAAATGCCTCAAAAGGGTAGATCTAGGGTGGACAAGCAACATGGGGCCATAAAGCTAACAGATCTGAGCTCCTGGAGCTCAATCTTGCCTAGATCTAGAGGCCAATCGACTTATTACAAACCCTCAAGCATACACAATCTTAGAAATGGCTCAAAAAGGACTTTAATGGAGCTATAAGGGACAATAAGCTTAAAAACAGAGGGGAAACGAGCTATACCTCAGGGGAAACGTTGGAATGACACAGAGATGCTTGGCCTCCTTCTCCTCTTCTTGATTCCCTCTTCTTTTCCTTCAAAGAAACTTCAAGAACACCCAAAACACTTCAAACTCACAAGGAAGCAAGGCTAGAGAGAGATACAGGGCTCTGAGGGTGAATGGGGGCGAGGTTGGGGCGGATAAGTCGTTTAAATAGGGTGCAAACCCCTGAAACTTAGGGTTTCATCCAACAGCTGTGACTCGCCGAGTCCAGGATATGGACTCGCCGAGTCGCCAACTTAAACGTGTCCCGGGTCCCGCATCCACTCGGCGAGTCGGACCTATGACTCGCCAAGTCCAAGGCTAAAAGAAGGGAAATACTCAAATAAGATTTACGTACCAGGAACCGGGTGCTACAGTGATTCTGCTTTTAATGTGTGTTGTGTGTGTTTTGTCTAGCCAAAAAACCAAGAAAAGGCCACCACCACCACCGTGAGGGGGTGGCTGCCACCATCTACCACCTCCAGCCACCACAAGGGTGGTTGTGTGTGTGTTTATCTATTTATGTGTGTATTTATTTTGGGTTAAAGCATTGTAAATTGTAATTAGTGAATAATATAATAAAGAAAACCCATAACCACCACCGTGAGGTGGTGGCTGCCGCCTCCTGCTACCACCAACCGCCGTGTTGGGTGGCGGTGCGCTTTGCTTGTGCTTAGTTGCTTTTGGGACGCTTGGACAAAAATGGATTAGTACCATAACCACCACTGTGAGGTGGTGGCCGCCACCGTGAGCCATCGTTGACCACCAGTACCCGAGGTGGAAGTGGACCTAATAAAACCCTAGTGGGCCTAATGAAACCCTAATTGATCCAAAGACATAGCTATTGGGCCTAATTGGGTTATGATTGGGTTGAAAACCTTAATTAGGGTTTAGAAAACCCTAATTTTGGAATTATTGGTTTGGACTTATCGGGACCCACATATTGGGCCATTGGAATGGAATTGTGAATTACACTCGATCACACCATATGATTTATCTAGTAGAGTGATGGACTTAATGGATTAAGTCCTTAATGGGTTAAGTGAGAAACAATTAACCCTAATCCTCATTTTATGTGAAAACCCTAATCTTGTTTGGGTCTTAAGTTGGGCCTTTGTACTGGGCTTTGATGATTGTGATGGGTTTTGAGCATTCTAACACTCCTAATGTGTACATGCAACCTTAGATGCTTTGGATCTATGTTTTCTCTAATATACATTCAAACTTTCAAGATTCCAAAGCATCATCCTAACTAGCATATAATGAAGTAACTATACTACAAAATTCTAGTTAGATGACATACCTTTTAGTATAGTTGAAACATTGAAGCTTTAAGAGCCTAGCACCAATAGTGTGAATACCTCAAATGAAACCACAAATCACCACCAACAAGTGAAAGAACTTGAGAGGAGATAATATGCACTCAAAATCGGCTAGCACTCTTACAAGAACTCTATGTGCCAATTTCATGAACCAAAGGGCTTCTTATATAGTGTGGCTACATTAGGGTTACACTATGCAAACCCTAATGTGCATGACTTTCCACATTCCTCATGCTCCATGGGTTTTAACCTCCATGAAGTATATATGGGTCACCACATGGGTTTATCTCATCATAAGGAATCATGGATCATTAGCCCACTTTATAAGAATGAATGATTTACACAATCAATCCCTATATATTTAATTAGTCTCTTTTGGTCACAAAATTAATTCTAAATTAATTTTTGTTCAATACTAATTAAACAACATGATTTCATATTAATATATTAGAACTTATAATATATTAATAAATCATAAATAACCTCTTCTCAAAAGTCCATCCTTACAAATTATTCTAGTGAAGTGCAACCCAAATAGACCATGCTACTCTCTCGTCAAGTACATACCAAATATAGTTATGGACTTAGACACCTTATCCAACAGTTTGGTCCATCCAAGAACAATCATATGGACTAGAATAATTGGATGCGCTTTAGGGTAAGGCCCATGTGAGGGTTTGGGCCGAATTTGGAAAATTGGGCCATAGGTGGGCCATAATTGGGCCTTTATGATTATGAGATATTGGGCCATTAGAAATACCAAATGTTTGGACTAGACTAAATGGTTGGGCCTTAGAATAAGGCCATGTAAAGGTTTGGGCCCAATTTGGAAAATTGGGACATATGTTGGGCTTTGACTCATAGTTGACTTTTGGGCCTTTGGATTGGGCCTTGGGCTTGAATCAAGCTAAGATAGGGGTAAAGCAATCTTTTACCTCAAGCATGGATTTATGGGTATATGTTGGAACCCAATTGTTGATTGGATGTTATTTTGATGATTGACAGTTCGAGAACCTGTCATCCAGCAGCTAGAGTTTTGTCTACGGGACTTCAGCAGTGTGAGGTGAGTTACCTTCCAATAGAAGTGGGTCTAAGGCACCAAGGTCGGCCCACTAGTAAGAGTTATAGTAGAGATAATTGTCTTCATATTAATTATTTGGTATGTTGTTATCTGTCATGATTATGTGCTAGCATGATATGATGTTATGTGATAGTAGGTATTAGGGGGAATATTCCTCGTGTTACGGTCGTAAGGATCGAAGGGTAGGTTGGGCACCCCATATATGCTTGACAATATGTTTATGCTATGTTATTATGTGGTATTAGCAGGGGTGAAATAGTTCCCGTAGCCGGTTGAGATAAACCGGAGGGTAGGTCGGCACCCCAGAATTGCCAGACAGGGTAGTTCGACACCTTAGAATTGCTAGACAGGGTAGGTCCGGCACCCCATAATTGCCCACATTTGTTATGTGGTATGATGTGGGAACTCACTAAGCTTCGTGCTTACAGTTTATAGTTTTGGTTTTAGGTACTACGTTTTCAAATGAAAGGAGCCAGCTCGATCGCAGCGCATCGCACTATGTTTTCCACACATGGGATCTTTGGATTACACTCTTATATTGTTTTATATTGATATGTTATGATTATTTACACTTTGGTTTTGACATGGAATGTTATTATGGATGTTACTATACTAAATTACTAATTGGTTTTATGAATTGTTAAACTAAAAACAAAATTTTTGGTCTTAAATTTTGGGATGTTACAACATTTTTATCTGCATGATTATGTCTTGGAGTATAATCTTAATTTTAGGATTATGTATATAGTCGCAGTCTTATCATCCGGATTATGTCTTGGGATATGAAATCCTAGTGTATATAGTTTTATCTATAAGGTTATACATGGGGGTGTGAAATTCCCCATTTTTGTTTGTTATGACATGTTTAAATGTTAAAAGGTTACTCATATGTTTTAATTGTAATATTGGAAGCGTGCTTGGATGGTTTTGTTAGGTTAAAACCCATGTGGCTCACAAGTATTTTCGACTTACGTGTTATTTTTAAATGTGTTATGTACTCAGGTATCAGAGTAAAGCTTAGATAGATACATATAGAGAATTCTTATAGAAGGCTTAGCAAAGTATTAAGGTGATTTGATCCCTTCTGTTTTACTAAGGTTGTTGATATTATTTTTTAAACACTAATTAATTTAAACTGTCATAACATAAATAACTAACAACGTAGAAGTATCCATGATAGAAAAGAATTACGACAAAGACAAACAGGTTAGTCAGTCGGACAAGAAGGAGTGTATCTTGCACATAGATGGATCCTCAAATGTAGATGGTCCAGGTACAGGCTTAATATTAACTAGCCCGACTGGTGAAGATGTTACTTACGCATTGTGATTCGAGTTCTGTGCGTCAAATAAAGAATCTGAATATGAAGAGTTAATAACAGGGTTAAAGCTAGCAATTAGGATGGGGTGTGAAAATATACGTTCTTTCGTAGATTCCATGGTGGCAACCAACCAAACAAATGGTATCTACGAGTCCAAGGTCGAAACTTGATGCAATACGTAACAAGGGTGATAACTCTAGCAAATTAAACAATTCAAAACATTCAAATTACAAAACATGCCCATATAAAAAAACAAACGAGCAGACTTGTTGAACAAGTTATCATCATCATCAATTTCACATCTTGCAAAACAAGTATCGGTCAAAATAGTACAAACAAAAGTAATAGATTAAAAGCCACTAATATCGACAATCGACGTAACAAATGATTGGAGACGACCAATAATCGAATACTTATCCAAAGGAAAACTGCCATAGGATGAGAAACACTCCAAGAAAAAAAGGAATTAAAGCACTGTCTTTTGTGATACAAAATGGAACATTATACAAAAGAGATACCTAGCACAGAGGTTACAATGTGTAAGCACTACCGAAGCAGGCTACCTAATAAGTGAAATACATGAAGGGATCGTAGGAGCACATGAAGAGGAGAGAATGATCGTCCAAAAAATAGCTAGATTAGGATACTACTAACTAACCATGTATCAAGAGATGGTAGACATCTACAAATATGAGATGTGCCAGAAACATGCCCATATACCGAGAAGAGCAACACTAATGATAAGCATCATCGGCCTGTGGCCGTTCACATATATTATTAGCAATGTCACTCAATAATTATTATTGGACATATAATTTCAACATAATAGATAAAGTCTCTGACTTTATTCATTTGCATGCATACAAGAGGGTAAAAACTCAAACCCTTGGTCCAAAAGTCACCAAAAACTCCCAAACTCTTGCATGGATTAATGAGAGTGTCCAAGCTCTCATTTTTATGAATATAGAAGCTCAAAACTACAGAAAACTACATTTCAAGGACTTGGAGTAGCTCATACTCCATTAGACTAAACGATGGGACCAAAAATGCATACAACATCTATACTAACAAGATCTAAGAAAATAACACATCAAGATCCAAGCTTTATACCTCCAAATGAAGATTGAGGGGAAGATACTTTTGGATCCAAGATTCCTTGAGCTTCCAAGTTGATTCCAATTCTTTCTTCTTCCTTCAAGATCACCAAAAGCACGCTTTCAAGCTCAAAATGCACACAAAAAGGATTACAGTTTGTTAGCGATGAATTTAGGAGATGGAGGCTGACGAGGGAAGAGGACTTGAAGAGATAATGTTGTTTAAATAGGGCTCAAACCATAAAAATTAGGGTTTGACCCTCAACTACTTACGCCCAACGTAAGCCGAGTACGCCCAACGCACTTGACCAAAAACATGATCTCATATAATGAGCCAAGGGACCAATTTTGTAAATAAATTTCATACTAAGGGTATAAATGGAAAATACATGGAACAAGGTGTTACATAGGTGATATTTGGCATCCATTAGGTTAAGTGAAGCTGAATATAGGATTTGATTTGTTCTCGAGGTGAGTACATTACTTTATGAGCATATGTCCCATTATGGGATTATCATTTCTTGTGAATTTTATGCTCCTAATATTATGTTATACACATTACTACACGTACTCCTTTTTTGTTATATTCAAATAACCAGTTTTTTATGTTTTAAGTTTTAAAAGGTGACGTCTTTATAATTTTTGTTTTAATTTCAAAAACTTAATTATGCTTATACAAATATTGATCATCTGCATCTATTAATTCAAGCATGGGATACAAGACTTGTGAGGTATGGGTACCTTATATATGAGAATTTGATATCACGTACAATTTTATGAGTTAGTGATGGCGCTCTAAGTCGCCTCATGGCGTGTTGGGAATTACATACTCATAGTGTTTCACACATGTGGTGGTTCACATGTGACATATCATATAAGTATATGAATTTATGAGGCCTATGTTGATATGCTTAATTCTATTTCTTACGATCATACATCGTCTAACCACTAACCTTTGAGAAAATAAAGGGAATTATATGATATTACAAGAATACAAGAATAGGATAATCCAAGAATACAAGAAATGCAAAACAAGACAAAAGGTATTGGGGTTCAGTCACTTAGTTTCATTCTATTCCATACATTACATAATATATACACTATTTGCTTATTATATGATGTTTTTATTTTTTTATTTTTGATGTTAATAGAAATATACTATTCTTTTACAATGTCTTTTCATAATTTAAGTTTCAAGATTTCATGAGCTATAAATGAAGTATGGGATTGTTATGTTTGGATACGAGTTTTGTGTTTATTTGTAAATTTTGTATATAATGCCTAAACTAAGTATTATTCATTGGGCTTCACAAATATAATGTATTATTTTGACATGCGCTCATGTTATTGACAATTCTATTGTGACTTGAATATTTAGGAAGGTCTAGGCGTCTCGGGTTTCGTCCTATGTATCACTAACGCGGATACTTGGACCGATAGAGTCGATGCGGAACTATAGAGAGTTCTAAGTGTTTCTGAGTAGAGTATCTTTTCATGAATGGATTCTCACGAGGCATTTCTATAATCGTCTCACATATACTAGTCATGTATATTTAAGGTGGGGAGGACTGTTGACTGAGCGACCCCGCCCTAAATCCACAACCAAACGAGGAACAGGAAATGAGGTGGCATTCACTCACTCTAGGTCCGTCCATCTTAAATATACATGGCCGTAACGTATATGTTTAGCCATTATAGTTTTACCTGGTGAATTTTTAAATCTTATAACAGTGCTGCGACTTTCGCCTTACTGGGGAGAATTTACATTTGAATTAGTTTTTTATTGTTCTTTTAGTTATCTGAGATCGAGAGACGTACCAAAATCTAACGAGTGTCTTGATGCTTCTCCCTAAGCAGTAGAGTTAGGCTCCTCTTGTGTCTTTGTCTTTCCTTCAGTTGGGCAGTCCTTCTTGAAGTGTCCCATTTCACCACATATGTGGCAAACTGTGCGGGTCGCCACATTGGTGGTTGATGTAATGAACTCAACCGGGGTTCTGCAGACGCGAGCGGTATGCCCCAGCATGTGGCACCTAGCACAATAGAGTTCCCGGCAGGCACCATGATGATGGTAGCTGCACTTGCTGTAGTGGGGAAGGTCTCCTAGGTACGGTCTTCTTGGAGTCGGGAGGGAAAGATTAACAAGGGTATATACTGCCTCAACTTGTTGCCTTTCAGAAGGTCCTTGAGCCGAGGTACTTCCCTCCTCAATCTGGAGTTTTCTCTTTAGTAGGTTCGGTGAAGGTTCTTGGGTGACTGGGTATGAAAGTGTTGGTTGCTGCTGTCCATCGCCAGGATTGGAAATCCCTACAGGGCCCTTGCTAGCTTTGGCGGTGTTAGCATTCAGGTGAGCCATGACAGCTGCTACGGCTGCTGAGGCTGCAGCTTGGAACGTAGCTTCATCGACTAAGAGAGAAGGTTTATTGCTTGCGGATTGGTTACGCTTCTTCGGTGGCATGGTTCTCCTACACGGAAAGGAATACAAGGTAATGAGAGACGATGGTTAACCTGGACATGACGTCATCCACCCCAGAACGATTCCGCCGTTCCGGTTTTGGGGTGTGACAGATTGGTATCAGAGCATTTTTATAGTGAGCTAAGTATATCAATTCATAAAAGATATACAACCTATAAACACAAAGGGATAAAACACTCTGACCAAGAATTATACTTTAAAATATAACCATATTTTACCAAAGTATAATAACATCCAGAATCTAAACACTTGAACAAAAGTATCACAAGAAGAACAATAATAAAAGTCTTCGGATATTGAGCACTACAGTCAAACCTGGGCAGTTATGTAATCGTAAACTGAGATAAATGTAACCTGATCAACTACATTTATCCGAGATGCGATGAACGTGTGCTTGGGAGTGATAGTGGTGTGCAACAGGTCTGAAACTTACCAACTAGGATTGCTAGAGCCAAACATAAAGTTAAAATACTATAGGAGTATTTTAGAACACTAAAAGATCCACACTAATCCCAGAATCATAATCAGAAGATGAGAATCAAACAAGAATTAAAATACCATAGGGGTATTTTATAATCCATTAACAACCTTGCGTGAATAACTAAAAAGATCCTTATTGATATACCTACAACTACAGAGGGTGTACTCCCAAGGTTATATATAATAAGGATCCCATAGGCTAAGAATGTGTGGTTTCGCTCTACTTCCTTTTCCTTGTTTGGATGTGGATCCCGAGTAGTATCACATATTCGAAGGCCTATCGGATCTAAGTTATATATGATTTGTATACTCTGTGTAATCGTAGCAGGACTCGATATGGATCATACAGTGAAATGTTAATAATCTCTTAGGATTCTTTTGACATTTCCATTCTTGCACGAACCCTGTAGACAACCCTATCCACTTCAGTGCTTGGCAGATGAGTTGATGCAGACCCAGAAGAAGTTCATTGAGAAGATTTCCAGCTAGGAAACGAATGAACTAGGTCGAGACTATTGAATTCACCAAGTGCCTATATCTTTTAGGGACATCGGTGAGAAACTCGCCTAAACTTCGGAGATTCCCAGTCATCCATCATGAAGTGATGACACCCAGAGTTGGAATCAGAAGGAAGGCGGAGTAGAAATTCAATATGTCCATACGAGGGGAGAACCCTAGGAAACTACCTGAAGGAAACCAACGTCGACTTCAGTCAAAGATACGAGGCAGACAGCGGGAGCCAATACATGGAACCCGGGAATTGTCTTTTCCTCGTGTTCGTCACGCTAATACACCCATAAAATAATACAATTTAGTGAGTTAGTGGTTACACTACTCACACTATGTGTTAGGTAAATTGTTATTTCCCATTGCCAGATACACGATTAGGGCAGATCCCTGCATCTCTATTAGAGAGAATTTTAGCCATCTGCCCTTGTGAGCCTCTTTTTCCGCAGTTCGTTCCGAACCGTTCTGAAATCTCTCCAGGCAGGAGAGTGAAAACCTTTCCCAGTATAAAGGTAACTTAGTAGGAACGACTCGCAACTTATGGCCTTTTTCCGATACTCATACACCCACTTCGATTACCAGGACTACATCATAGGGATGTAGGTCGACACTCAGAAGACCGGTACTCAAGGCACGGGAAAATTTATGCCTAATACGTTCAGGACAGAAATGTCCAGGGTTAACCATCGTCTCTCATTACCTTGTATTCCTTTCCGTGTAGGAGAACCATGCCACCAAAGAAGCGTAACCAATCCGCAAGCAATAAACCTTCTCTCTTAGTCGATGAAGCTACGTTACAAGATGCAGTCTCAGCAGCCGTAGCAGCTGTCATGGCTCACCTGAATGCTAACACCGCTAAAGTTAGCAAGGGCCCTGTAGGGATTTCCAATCCTGGCAATGGACAGCAGCAACCAACACTTTCATACCCAGTCACCCAAGAACCTTCACCGAACCTACTAAAGAGAAAACTCCAGATTGAGGAGGGAAGTACCTCGGCTCAAGGACCTTCTGAAAGGCAACAAGCTGAGGCAGTCTATACCCTTGTCAATCCTTCCCTCCTGACTCCAAGAAGACCGTACCTAGGAGACCTTCCCCACTGCAGCAAGTGCAGCTACCATCATCATGGTGCCTGCCGGGAACTCTATTATGCTAGGTGCCACATGCTGGGGCATACCGCTCGCGTCTGCAGAACCCCGGTTGAGTTCATTACATCAACCACCAATGTGGCGACCCGTATAGTTTGCCACATATGTGGTGAAATGGGACACTTCAAGAAGGACTGCCCAACCGAAGGAAAGACAAAGACACAGGAGGAGCCTAACTCTACTGCTTAGGGAGAAGCATCAAGACACTCGTTAGATTTTGGTACGTCTCTCGATCTCGGATAACTAAAAGAACAATAAAAGACTAATTCAAATGTAAATTCTCCCCAGTAAGGCGAAAGTCGCAGCACTGTTATAAGATTTAAAAATTCATCAGGTAAAACTATAATGGCTAAACATATACGTTACGACCATGTATATTTAAGATGGACGGACCTAGAGTGAGTGAATGCCACCTCATTTCCTGTTCCTCGTTTGGTTGTGGATTTAGGGCGGGGTCGCTCAGTCAACAGTCCTCCCCACCTTAAATATACATGACTAGTATATGTGAGACGATTATAGAAATGCCTCGTGAGAATCCATTCATGAAAAGATACTCTACTCAGAAACACTTAGAACTCTCTATAGTTCCGCATCGACTCTATCGGTCCAAGTATCCGCGTTAGTGATACATAGGACGAAACCCGAGACGCCTAGAACTGGTGTGCCTGTTCGGCACATGACTCTATCGATCTTCAGTTTATATCATGTCGGAGTGTGCCAACTTCGACGACTCTATTGATCATGGTTTGACTTCGTGCAACCATGTGTTCATCCTTAGTGCTGTGTAAAAAGAACTTTCTCCATAGCCATGTCGGCATATAAAGGTTCTCCCGAACCTAAAACCTAACACAAATAATCTAACCTAATGCGATCCGTCAATCGTCCCTCTTATCTCAAACCTTCCGAAGTACCCAAGAGAGGGTACCGTGCGCCATTGACCGACCCCTCGTAATCAGATGAACACCAAAGTGAATGACACTGCAGATACTCCAGAAGACGACAACCATCCAGAGCATGCTTAGAAGAATCCCTAGAAAGACCCTTCGCACCTCGCACATCAGGTTCGTGAACCCAGAGAACAGAACTCATGAGACTGACCACTATAACCAGGTATATGCATAAAGGTGGCATATAATTGAGATAAAAAAGATTTAAGGTGTGTGTTTCCTCCCTATTCCCTGTTCCTCGTTGGGTTGTGGGTTTGGGGTGGATTCGCACAGCTGAACATCCTGCCGACCTCAATTATATACTGCTTGCATACACCCGGTATTTGTAGTTAGGCTAAGCATGAGCTCTACCACGAACCTCTTAGAAAAGCCCTTCACCTTATTCCATAGCATAGGAGCCGGAGTCAAGAGAATCATTGCGGGTTAAACTAGTAAAGTTCCGAGTGATGAGACCCTATACCCACTAGAGTTGACCTAGACCGAGGAAACTCAGAACCTTCGGAAGAGTAGTTGCAATAGATGCTCTTACTACTCAGGCACCTTGCCCACCCTGTTATAGACAAGTAGTGCCTATCATCCTCCACCCTCTTGCATGGAGGAAATCGTCGTCGCCCTGTACACGATAGACTTCATTCTCCGAAGTGAACACTAGGATACCGAGAACCACAGGATAACCTTCGCAGCCAAGAACCCCTGATCAAAGTGCGATAGTAGTCGCGTTGAGCCTCATGACCCAGATCCCGAAAAGGTTATAGACTTGACACCAGCCTTGGTGTTAGTCGAAGGGTTATGCAGGAACATGCGCTTTCCACACTAGATCAAACCAAAGTCTTAGAGATTCATGGGACTATTAGGTGTTCCACGAATACTATCTCACAGAGAGATAGTAGAACCACCTCCCCAGATAGTCCAACACTCGTCTGGTGAAACCTTATATTCCTGACCTCCAGGGTTTCCGCATCTCAAGCTTCGTTAGTGCAGATTCCTTTTGCACAAGCTTGAGATAGACACTCTACAGCAAACCGATAACCATAGTCACGCAACCCACTCGACGATCTAGAAAGTCTCTATCAGCCAGTTGACAAAAAACACGAAACCAAAGACCACTCGAGATTCCTAAGAACCAACCTGAAGGACTACATGCACAGTACGAGTGAGAACGTTGGGAACTTCGGAATGGCGATCACGCCAGTGATGATCTTGCCATAGAAGTACACTATGTTCTGAGTACTGAAAAGCTCTACCATTCCGAGAGCTTAGGACCATGTGAGAATTCTCATGGAGATTTGGTCCAACCCTATTCAGGCCGCTACTACCTTCGGATATACCACAAGATTCACACCCAGTCGATCCACTTCTTAGACTTGGTATGTGATTTCCCGACAACACTCTTCGTGCCTCACTCATCTTGATAGAATCCATTGAGAACTCTAACCCTGTAGATACACCAGTTGGAACCCACTAGCTACACGAGACGGAATCCGCATCCCGTACGTGAGGGTCTGTCAATATGACAAACATAGACTAGAGTTCGCTTGGGAATGCGAGGACAACCGTATAGGAAGTACTCTCTTACCCCTACTTGGCCATTCATACCTACTTCCTTGCCTGGACCTGAATTTCGGGACGAAATTCCCTCTAACGGGGGGATGATGTGACAACCCAAAGTTTATTCCGTTACATTACCCCGTTACCGTTAACGGAATATTCCACTGTATAAAGGTTCCGTTAATAAGAGGTCGTTAAATAAATAAATGTTTTATTTATTTATGTTTTTATGTCGTTATAGTTGTAATAAGGTAAATGAAAACACTTAAATTACATTTCCAAAGTAATTTAGAAAAAGTTAGTTTTTTTATTATTACGACCACTAAATCGGGTGCAACCAAAAGCCCCGTATAACGACAGTATCGGGTAGAATCCCACTGAGCCCCAACTCCAACCCCTATATAAGGGTGAGTGGAGTCCATTGGAGACTTTTAACACTCTCCCCTCTCTCTCTCTCTACAACTTAAATTCGAGCCAAAAATCGTCCGTTTCGAGCCCCAAACGAGTAGGTAAACTATCCTAACTCGTTGTATAACTTATCTAGCGTACAAATTCAAGTTTAAAACATAAGATAGGGACATAATCATGAGTTTACGGCCCAAGAACACTCTTGGGCCGTGAACACCAATTAATGGGGTTTTTAAGCCCCAAAACCCCTCCAAATTGTCCCTAAGGCTTGGATATGACTTGTAGGCTTATGGAATCAGACTTAGAACACCTTGAACTAGCATTTTGAAGAGTAAACAAGAGTTTACTGCCCAAGAACATGCTTGGGCCGTAAACTCCTCTTCATGGGGAGTAAACTCATTTTTGTGTGTTAAAAATGCCCTTAAACACACCAATGGCCTTGGATTAAATTCTAGAAACGACCAACAACAAGCTAGGGACCTTAAATGCAATTAAAACAACTCCATAAGGAGTTTACGGCCATAAACCCCTCATGGAAGGGTACCTGGGCCGTAAACTCCCACAAAGGGGTTATTTGGTGCCCTAAACTCCCCATTTGTCTTGGAAAAATGCTTAGGAATTTACCCACTACCACTTAATCCCTTAATACACCAAAAGAAAGAGGGTATAGGAGCTTACGGCCGTAAGCTCCCTTGCTTATGGCCGTAAACTCCTCAAAGGGGCCATTTCATGCTTTAAACTCATTCACACCCTATGGTTTTGGACTTAGAATAATTCCATTAGCAAGTAGAAGCCTTAAAACACCCTAGAACCCATCACCATGAGTTTATGGTCGTAAACTCATGGTGAGTAGCCCTGGGCCGTAAACATGGTGTTAGGGGTTTACTCTTGGAGAGTAAACTCCATTCCCTAGCCATACACACCCTTAGACGCTACCCGGGACACCCAAACACTTATCCAAAGTGTTTTCCGCTCCTTTGAGCACGTATATTTGTTTAATTAGTATTAAATATACTAATTGTATGTGAACATATGCTATCATATGTTAAATAGGTCATTGTGTGTGTGTTCGAGTCCTTGCGTGACACCGAACGCCCAAACGACACCTTTGTCGGACCTACTTACACCAGGTGAGTTCATACCCCTGAATGAAACTTTTAATGTTTCTACATGTTTTATAGGGGGGAATACAAGTTAAAAATGTCAGTTATCATATCAATCACATGTGATTGATAACCCGCATGCACAAGATTTTACCACACTTTATATTGTTTTACCGAGTAGGACACTATAATGGTTTTCTAAAAGGTTTTCATTCGTTTCAAAACTCTTACTTATACTGTTTTGCATAAATTCATTCTAAACTGATTTATGAAAGATTTCCAAAGGTTTTCAAACATGTTTTTACAAAAGGATACAAACTGTGATTTTCTCTGAATATAAAGGTTTTTCATCAAAGTTTCTCTTTCACGACGTATACTTTTACTTATTAGATACTGTTGCTTCGCTTATACTTATTTTATACTCCTACTTAGTAACGCTTTCACTTATACTTGTAGTCGCTTATACCGATAGACGCTCTTACTTCACTTATTGTCGTCTCTACTTCGTGATACGCTTATACTTGTTCGACACTCCTACTTCACTTGCGACCGCTTCTACTTCACTTGTTCGACACTCCTACTTCACTTGCGACCGCTTCTACTTCACTTGTTCGACACTCCTACTTCACTTGCGACCGCTCCTACTTCACAAGAATCACTTCTACTTGATACACACTCAGTCGTAGTTAGATGTATGTATGTGCTTGTATAGATGCATATAAATAATGATTGAAGGACTTAGGAAGGCTTGTCCGCCCTATTTCCTTTTCTTCGTTGAGATGTGGTCTGGTGGGATCGGATGTCCATCCGAAGGTCATTTGATTCATTACTTATATATTATGTACACAAGCATAGACATACGGGTTTACTTTAGTCAATTCAGTTAAGAGTCTTTACCTCTAGTTCAGCACTTACATTAGAAACCCACTAGTTGGAAGTCTCTACCCACTATTTGGGATGCATCTTCAGGACACGGCCTTCTCCATAGTCTAGTTGGTAACCAGAGTCTCCTGTAGGGAGAGCGGACATTGTGTGTATAGATCTATACGGGATTGACAACCCCGCACCCAGACTACTAGCTACAGTCCCGGCCTACCAAGCCAACGGGTGACAAATGTCACATCTTATAGACGCTTGTAGGGCGTCTGGAACTCTAGTCAGTATGGTTACGAGTATCCCGGGTTACCTTATAATTCTTTGGCCTTAAGGTAACGGTATTTCGCCAGCAATTTACACTGTATGCTGGTAATTCATTTTCAGAGTCACACTGTTTTGACCTTACAAGACGTATGTCTGGGGTCTGTCTCCTCTGTTTTGACCTTACAAGACGTATCTCTCATTTGATGCTGTATGGGGTCTGTATCCACTGTATTCACAGTATCCACAGTAATCACTGTATTCACTGTATTCACTGTTTTAGACCTTGCTAGACATATCTTTCATTTGATATTGTCTGCGGTCTGTATTCACTGTTTTGGACCTCACCAGCTATACCTTTCATTTGGTACCTTCTGGGGTCTGTGTCTCTATTTGTTAGGCTGAACCAGGCGTGTCGTTAGTTCGATACTCTCCTGAAGTCTATGATTCCTGTGCCTTAGTCAGCAGTCCTCACTGCTGAGGCATATGTTATTTCCCTGACTTCTCTTTCTTTCTTAATAATCAAATTCTGTATTTTGATAATGATAGCGATTAAGGGAAAAACTACTTTTTGCCACATAACTCTGTCCAGTCTTGGTAGAAGGCTGCTTTTATTAAAGAAAATATAGGATTTTCTGGAAAGAACTCTAATACACTGAAGTCTCTTAAACTACTTCATTATAAGGTTATTTGAATAAAATGTCACTAAATGCTTATGAACTCACCAGCATTTGTAAAAATGCTGATACTCGCTTTTCAAATAACTTGTATTCTCAGGTTAGCATTAGACAGGTACATCCCCAGTGTTGTTGATGAAGATAGCTTAGTACCACGCCATATTTATTCTATTACTTGTATTACCTTGATGTACTGTTATGTAAACCATGTAAAACTATTACTATTAATGAAATGTTTTGTTATACTTTGATTACTATAATGAATGTGTTGTGATACTTGGCATGACGTCATCCACCCCAGAACGATTCCGCCCTTCCGGTTTTGGGGTGTGACACCTAGGGTCCATATTACACGTAAAGTTACAAACTTGACGTTCATGCATGGGGGTAGTAGGCTCAAATGGTCCCAAAAAGAGGTTTATATGGTGCATGGGACTCCTATGGCCATAAATTTGGCACCTTTATGCCATGGGGACCCTCAATGGTTCCAAATCTAAAGTCAACATTCTACATAATGCTCTAAACCTGAAGGTGACCTAGAAATGCCCAAAAAATGAGAAGATTCAAGCCCTAAAGAAGATCTAACAAATGAGAAGTCAAGGTTGAAGCTTTTAACCTTGATTGAGCTGGAAATGAAGCAAAATCTCTAGATCTACTTGCTTCTTCTGGAACCCCCAAGCTTCTACTTCTTTCTTTAGACTTCAAACAACCAAAAACACACACAAAATGGCTCAAGGACACTCCAAATGCTTTAGGGTTTCGAGTTAGGGTTTTCCTGGACTGTGAGAGACGATGGAGGTTAAAATGGGACAATCTAAGGCATTTAAATATGGTGCAAACCCTAAATATTAGGGTTTCATCCAGGCAGTCCTACTCGTCGAGTCGAGCTCCCGACTCGTCGAGTAGGTTACTTAAAACCCGCGTCCATAAAAATCCAGTCTACTCAACGATTTGGGCCTCCAACTCGTCGAGTCCCAGTGTAAACATGCAATTATTTAAATTTAAAATAAGTACCGGGAATCGGGTGTTACAAATTATGATGTTATATTTAAAATAGTATTAACCATTACCTTTATCTATTTTGTTAATATAGCTTCACATGCTAGTTTGGCAACATACTTTTGGTTGTTAAAATATTTTGAGTTTATGTGATTTTTCCACAACTTATTTACTAAAATATTTTCAAAACTAGATTTAAAAATACCAATACGATGGATGTTTAACTTACATTGAAATATAAAACATATATGTAACATTTGTTTTCTAGGTATAGTTCTTCCGAGTTTATTTTATTAAATTTAATTTTTATGGGGTTTTGGATCGGCTACGGCGTGGTGATGGAGGGACCACGATGTGACATTTTCAGTTGAGGAATGCAAATTCGCGAGGCACCACGATGTGGTGGAAACTCGGGTTCAAAGCCCTAGATCCCGGGATTTGTGCCCTATTTAATAGGGATGAGCATAAGTGGGCACCCGCCTCATTTGGTGAGAACCGGAACTGGAACCGGAACCGACGGTTCCTAGAAAGTTAGAACTGGAACCGGAACCGCTCTAGGAAGTTCTTAAATGTTTGAAGCCAGGCGCGAAACTGGCGGTTCCGGGAGCGGGAACGGGTAACCTGATTACATTAATTTTGTTATCTTTTACCGATAAAACCGCAATTTAGTTCGATCCAAATCAAATCAATCCGGACCAAAGACGGACAAAATCGGGCCAATATATTCTAAACCGGTCTAAGTAACACACATATTTATATGAAATTATATATATATATATATATATATATATATATATATATATATATATATATATATATATATATATATATATATATATATATATATATAAACCGGTTCTGGCGGTTACCCAGCGGGTAGCAGTTCCGAAAAAACGAGAACCGGAACCGGAACCGCTTAAGGCGGTTCTAGTTCCAAAATCGGCAGTTCCGAGGTAGTTCCGGTTCCAAAAGCGGGTACCCAGTTCCGATGCTCATCCCTACTATTTAAAGGCACTAACTCCTAGGGTTGCCTCATTTGGCAACCTCCACCCTTTGAAATCGATTTCCACCTAAACCCTAACTCCTTGTGTGTGTTTTGAGTGTGTGAAACCATTATTGTGAAGGTTGAAGGAAGGAGTCCATCTTGTTGCATGTATTCTTGGTTCCAACTTTGATCCAACATATTCTTCAAATTTTATGGTCTTTTGGAGGTATAAAGTCTTTACCTTTCTCATTACTTATTTAGATCTTGGTTTAGGTCATTTTATGAGCTTTTGGTCCATAATTGTTCTTGGAATTTGAGTGAACTCCAAAACTTTGAGTGTATTATTTGGTTTCTAGACCATGGTGGTGGTTAGAATGAGGACCTGTATGACTTAGTTTGGTGTCCATGCATTTGGTGCAACCATTGAGAGCTTAAGTTTAGAGATCTTGGCTTACAGGGACATCTTAGAGGATAAATTTGGAAACTTTATCCATCAAGACCTTAAGAAGGTTCAGATTCGAGCTTTGGAGGTCATGGAATTAAGGTAAGAGCTTAATCCATTAAGTTTTGAAAGTCCAATTTCCACGACGTTGCCTATGGGAGGTCACGACGTGGAAGTCAGCTAGGGGTGGGCATTTGGATCCTTGGACCGAACCGGACCTCGACCTTTTTTTGGACCTGAGGCCGGTTCTTGGTTCTAGGATTTCATCAAAATCAGTTTGGTTTTTTTACTGGTTCCGGTCCGGCCGGTTCTGGGTAAAAACCGGTTCTGGACATGATTTCAACTTTTGTATTCTGTGAACTTTTTTAAACAAGTATATCTCATTTGTTTTAAGTCGGATTAACATGCAGTTTTTTCCAATGTGTAGTTTAGAGTTTGTAGATGATTAGACTATAATTTTTTGTTTTTTGTGTTATTTTAGTGGATCACAATACTTCAAAGTTGGGATATCAAAGCTGAAATATTTCAGTTTTTCAGCAAGAAATTTAAACTTTTGTATTATGTGAAATTCTTTAAACAAGCATATCTCGTTCCTTTTAAGTCAGATTTGTTGGATTAATGTCTAAGTCCATAACTATTTTGGTATGTATTTGACCCGATTGTGCATGGTCCTTTTGGGTTTCCTTCATACTGGTGACTAGACAGGATGATTGTTGAGGAGAGAGACTGGTTTATTGTTAAGAATAATAAATTAGGGTATAAATATGATTTGTTAATATATTATATGAATAATATATTAATTTGGAATCATATTATTAATTAGTATTTAATCAGAAATTAATTTAGAATTAATTTTGGGATTAAAGGAACTGACTGAAAGTGCAGGGGCTATTTTGTAATTATTCAATAGTTGAGGCTTTGGGCCATTGGATCACCTTTATTAAGGCTTGAACGAAAATCCTAGAAGGATCTAGGAGTTCTCGTCCAAGGGCTTAAGGAAAGGAGTCCATGGAATTGCTTAGGCCCTAAGCTAAGGGATTAGGGTTTACACCTTGAAACCCTAGTTAGCCTTAAGTATAAATAACACCCTAAGGCACTAAGATTTCGTCCAAGCCTTGGGAAACCCTAAAAGGGACGAAATCTAGGGCAATATACCCTTCTCTCCTCTCTCCCATATCCATCCTTTCACCTAGTGTGTTTGTGAGCCATTAGAGGTAGTACACTTGTGGTACTTGCTTTCAAGAGCTAAGGAAATTCAAGGAACTAGTTATTATTGCTATATAACAACAAAAGGTATGTATTCTATTTTTATATATGAATTTTTGAAAATAATAGTAGCATGCCAGGTTTCTTTTTGTGTCCATAAAGTTGTATAACTAATAGTGAAAACATAGATCCAACTCTAGGGTTGCATGAACACATAGGATTGTTTGTATAAAAACTCATCAGGATTTACATGCGATTTTTTTCCAACGTGTAATTTAGAGTTTGTAGATAACTTTAGACTATAATTCTTTTGTTTATGGTGTTATCTTCAATGAGTTACAATCCTTCAAAGTTGGGATATGAAAGGTGGAATATTTCAGCTTTTCAATTATTACTTTTTATTAAATACTAACAACATTTTCATTTTGTGTTTATGTAAAGATTGCAAAAGCTTTAAACATGTTAGATTTAGATGGCAATGATATAGGGAAGAGGTCAATGGAAGATTAGATTATGACGTTTGTTAGTTGGATTGAATTTAAATTTTAAACTATGATTTTTGGTGTTACGGTACAAGAAACGGAAACGTATTTATTTTTACGAGTTGTATCGTATCAAACTCAAAAAATGTATTCATTTTAACGAGCTGTAACTTATCAAACCCAATAACATATTCATTTTAACAAGGTGTATCAAAGTCAAATATATGTTTTAACGACTTGTACTGTATGCATGTAAAGTTGTACCGTTCCAACCGTGTCCAAGAACTTGAAAAACTGAACATGGACCTGGACCCGATAAGTCTCATCCGGTCTGTTACACGGTCGACAATATTCTCCAAAACTGGTCTGGTGTGGTCCAAATGTTCACCCCTAAAGTCAGTTGGGATTGACTTTGACTGTTGACTTTTTGAAAAAGTTGACTTTTGGTCAACTTGAGCGTTTTCGGGTATGGATCGAGTGGGTACTTCTATGTGATGTTAGGTGATTTGTAGTACCAGTCTTCACTGTCTGAGAGCTGTTGTATTTGTCTGATATTTACGAGGTGAGTCTGCTTCACTATATTACCTATGTGTGCATGCTCGACTAGCTGAGTCTTATTTGCTGATTGTTGTTATGTGTATTACTGAGTTGCTAATAACTCCAAGACTGTTGATAGTCCGCATGGTTGTTGATAACCAATAAGGCTACTGTGAGCCTATATGACTAATGATAGTCCATAGGACTACTGATAGTCTCAGGGTTGCTGATAACCCATAGTTGTTTATTCTATTGTGTTGTATGTGATATTTTGGGGGACATACTAAGCTTCGTGATGGTTGTGGTTTAAATGTATTTTAGGTACTTCAGATGATCATGGGAAGACGAGGGCTTGAATGTACACACTCATCAACGATTTTTATGATTCCACATTATTATGATACTCTGATTTTGGGATGAATGTATTTGGTATTTATGATTTTATGGACTTAGGTTTTTATGAAAATGATGTTTTACCTAAATTAAACATGAAAATTCTGGTTGTGAAAATGAGACTTTACAATATATATATATATATATATATATATATATATATATATATATATATATATATATATATATATAGAGAGAGAGAGAGAGAGAGAGAGAGAGCTAGGTTCAAATGTTTTTAGCAACTATTGTGTGCATGAATGCACCAATAGGAATTTAGGGAAAAAGAAATCATTAATTAAATAATAAAGGACAGTTTAGTCATTATGTATGTACAATTAATTATATTCCAAAATTATAATTCCTAAAATAATGGGTCAATTTCCCTTAAATATCCTTTAAATCCCTGCATCATTCACTACGTTATCATTCATCCTCAAAATGGGTATGTCGATGTCTGCGTTCACCAACACCTGAATCGTCGAACAACCCTAAAGAACCACAGCCGCCGGCAAACAAGTTCGTCTACTTTCCCTCCCTAAATTCATTAACCCCTTCCCCTGTATGTACTATCGAGTATCGATCCACTCCACCTTCTCACAGCTCTTTAGGAAAAGTCTTAAGCTATAACCTGATCAAAATCACTCAGAAAAACATCCACAAACTTCTGGGATAATGATCGGAAAAGAAAAAAGCAAGACATGAGTGAGTTTAAAAGCCTTCACTAGCACTTCCGTCTCCATTAGGGTTGCTGAGGAAGAACTAATTGAAGAAATTAACGAGAAGTTGCAAATCCAGGTAAGCAGTAACGTAAATTTTACAATTCTGGGCAAAAAAAATTCATAGACTAGTGATATAATTCGAATAATAGTTGATTCCTCTTATTATCTCATCAATTTATTGACGTTAACCCCTTTTTCTTAAACCCTAATTGATGAAGCAACCTATTTTAATGGATGTTAAGCTTTGCTGAGTTGATTCCTCCATGTCTTACTTATCGATTTTGCGTCTGGAATATGATGTTAATTGTTTTCTAATTTTGCACCTTGAGTCGGTTGATTGGTTTTGAAATTGATTTCCGATTTTGCACCTTGAATCTAATTGCCTTTTGAAATTGCATATGATGTTTACCTTGTTGTTGAATATGATGTTGATCTTGGCATGTTAATCAGCTATGTGTAATGTGAAAGTGTAACTTTCCACCCACCTGGTGTTTGACATAATGCCAACATTGCATCATTCTTCCTTAAACATTCTAGATATTCTTATATGATAATTATTTCTTTTGATTTGTTCTAGATATTGTAAGTTATGTATACCTTAAATATTTTAATCATTGTGGTTTACGTTTATTTAGTCTATGTATATTGGTTTTATAAAATGTTCAATTCAAATTATTCTACTTATTCTATTGTATGTTGTATACTAGTTATTCTAACTACTTTTACTTATGTTTTATGTTTTGTGTTGAGTATTCTATATATTCTTTTGTTGTTCCTTTTTCAGTTGTTGCACAAAAAGTACAGTGGGAATTTCTTGGTTAATAGGTTGGGAAAATGGAAGGAATCTGAATACTCTGGTCAATCTATTCCAGTTGGTGGTCTTGCTCATTATGTTACTGCACTTTCTCAAGGTAATGACTGACTCCATTCCATATTTCCATTCCATTCACATTCCTTTGATTTGTGATGATTTATTGTTTGTTTGCATGTGAATATCATCATCAGCTTGGCTGATATGGCAGCAAATCCCTTCCATGCTTTATTTATTTATTTATTTATTATTATTATTATTATTATTATTATTATTATTATTATTATTATTAATATTTTAGTTAATTGAGTAATACTTAAAGGTTTGCAAACCTTAGCTTTAAATGGTTTCAAACTTTATAATTTTTGATTTTCACCTATAGTAATATAACTTGTTTGCTTTACCAAATGAATGTTAACCTGAAAATTCTTTCAAAATGAGGACAATATTCTTTTAGAATAAAGATGGCTTTTGTTTGAAGAAGGCTACTATTCTTTCAGAATGAAGAAGAGAAATATTCTTCACATGTAATCCTGCAAGTTAATCAGACCTAGACAACCAAAAAAGACAGGGAAGCTTTAATTTTATTCTTTTACAATGATTGTTCTCTAAGAATGAACTCGAATTTATTCTTTATTTTTTTTCATATCAGAATGCAAACACAAGTGTATCACTACAAATTACTTGGCAATGAATTTATGATATAAATGGCTTGAAGACCTGATGGGAAAGACTTGAAGAATAAATTAAAGAATGCTCACTCTCATTGTTTAAGAATGTTGTTATTTTTTAAGAATTATACTTGTTAATTCTTTCAGAATGTTTGTTGTTATTCAATGAATCATAATCATACAATGTAATTATTTGGTATATTATTAGTTCAAGAATCGATTTTGTGTATTATTTCAAAATGTATTTACTAGTTTATGGTTGACATTCTATCATTCTGACAGAATAAAATCGAAAAATATATTTACTAGTTTGCGGTTAAAATTCTATCATTCTGACAGAATAAAATCGGATTTTTAATTTCAAATTAATTTAAAACATTCAGATTTTTAAAAATAAATGAATTAATTATCCCTAAAAATTCGAAAATTTCCTTTTTTAATATATGTTAATTGACTAAAATGCCCTTATGCTCAAATTTGTGTGATTATATGGTACATGTTATCCTATTCTATTATCATAGACCCTCAGACCATGACCTTTGATTATATTCCATCCAATGGTTCAGATCTATGCATTCTGGCACACAATAGTTACTAGAACCAAAATAACCTAACCCTATATATATATATATATATATATATATATATATATATATATATATATATATATGCTCATGTAAATATGACATCATTATACGTAAAGAAAACATATCAACATGTTATATTGAATTCTTTATTGTGCATAAAACCATTGTGTATCATAATAAATCACATAACACACATATATTGCTTTAAGCATGATTTAGAACTTTAAGCTTCTCCTTAGTCTTATTAAGTTAATATTACTCTTTTGAAAGTATTTCATTACTTTATGATGAAAAGAATTGTTTCACTTAGCTTTTATTTTAGTGTTTATTGAGTTAATAATCTTTTTCCAATGTTGCACTTAAAGTTGTTACTTATGCTTTACTTCTATTTACACACTTTGCTTGTTCGTTTAGTGTAAATCTTACATATTTTATCTATAACATCTTTCAGCTTTCATGAATTACACGTTTAAGACTTTTTTAATATTCTTATTAACGTGTATTATTTTTATATGTAACCATTTCCAACACTATGTAATCAAGGAGTTTAAATCTTAAATAACATTCTTATAACCATGACTAAGGTATCATATATGAATTTATAAACTTAAGGATATAAACATGTCATAATATGCACTTAAATTGATATATGGATTTTAATGCTTATGTTTAAGAGCAAATGTAACAAGAGAAACAAAGTTTTTACTTTCTTTTTTTTCGAGTTTGATATTGTTTTTTCTTCCAAATTAAGCATCAGTTTCCTATTTTGTTTAATGTTGACGATTTACCCAGTTATTTGGGTGTTGGATATCATGATGAGTTGACATGATACTCCTTAATGACATGACATGATGGTGTAACGCTGAAATGACATTCCTTGACGAGGTCACACTTGGTGTCAAAATTGAAGAAAAAAACTAAAATGCATTGAATTTTGTGATAGTTATCTAAAATATAACAACTTTTGTAAAATCTGGTCTTATCATAAAATAATGAAAATATACGATAAAAACATATAATTCATTAAAAGTATTATTTATTTGTTTTTAACTTTTAAAAGTATCGGCATTATACACATCCCTAATCATTTTATATGTACTTTTGGACATATTTATGCATTTCAAAATGCATATGAATAAACACTGAGCCATATCATACTCAAATACAATATAACTATTGACATTTATATACACATATATTATTTCCGATCATAACCCTAAGCCATATCCTACTCAAATACAATAAAAATATGCTATAAATACAACCCTTAATACATACAATTAGAGAGAGAGAGTGTGTGTGTGTGTGAGAGAGAGAGAGACAGAGAGATATGAGGACTATGGTTAGCAAGAAATAAGCAAAGTACTCTTATGCTTGTTGTTGTTGCTTCTTGTTACGACTACATACAACCTTTGACTATAAGTAAGTTTAATCTATGTTTGCACTTAGACCTTTAGTTGAGTTTTAAGGTGGTTCAATATAGTTGACATGGATGAAAGTGTGAGACAAACCTCTCCAAGCAGTGATGAACCAAAAGAAAGCCCTTTGTCACTATAATCCACCCACTTTTGTGGGTGGTATAGCCATCAACAAGCCACCCATTTGTATTTTGAAATTCATAACACAAGGTAGACATAATTCGTTTGTATGAAAAATGGTATGTGGGATAAGCTTGTAGCTATTGTGTATGCCAACATGAGAGGTGATGTTCCAATTGTGATGTGCTCGGAATAAAGGATATGAAATCTTGAACTTAATGTAAGGTTGGCATGCGATTATTAGTATGGCTATATAGATTGATTTATGAGGACATGATTGGATTCCACCATGAGTCCGCTTATCATTTGATGAGCAAAATTGAAAGTTTTATGTATTTTCAAAAAAGTTAGTACATTTTTTTCTTTACACTTAATACCACAACAACATGCAATATCAATGATATAATCAAAGAGTGTCATGTTATCCGAGAATTAGGGTAGATGGTCAACAATAAAAAAATTAGAAACACGATGTTTGATTTGGAAGAAAAAAACAGAATGTAAAAGTTGGAATAAAAATATAAAATATAATGTCTTTTATAATATTCACGTTGTGTTTAATGTTCATATTTGCAAATGATACTTCTAATTGGAATTAATATTATTTTTTAATATCCCTGCTTATTCTATTCATATGAAAAATGAAGCTTTACTGAAATAAAATACTTTATTATAAAACTCTGTTTGCGTATTAGTTGAAAAGCTAATTGTTAGCTGAAGAACTAGTTGCTAACTTATAAGGTAATTGATAAAAAAAATAACGTTTGGTAAAAACTAGTTGATAAACGACTAAAAGATATAAAATGACATAAAAGGTAATTGAAAAAAATATGATGTTTATAATTAATTAATGGTATATTTAGAAAAAGACCTATGAAAACTTAGTCTAAATAGTTTTTGAAAAGCTAGCTTTTGAGTTATTTTTTGACTTGTCAAATATAATATCTTAAAATAACTCAAAAATAAGTTAGCTTCTCAGATAGTATGACGTACCAAACATAGCCTAAATATCCAAACACTCCTTAAGGCTATAGGGAGTGGAGATGTTAATGGAGGTGCTAAGGATGCTACACAACTCCCTATCTTATGCTAAGGAAGGTGTTAAGAAAGAGTTGTTATAGGTGTAACAAGATGAGAGAGGAGAGAGAAAATATGAAGGTGTGTTGTGATCGGTTGATTTGTATTTCTTTATATATTTTATTTTTTTTCTTTAAATTAAACCTATTAAATTGTCACACTTCCACTTCCTACCTTTTTTATGCTAGACATAATAAGTCTGTGGCATAAAAAAAACTAAAAAAAATTTATGTGACAACATGTTAAGAGTGTTATCACCCTCTCCAGCCTAATAAATAAGAATACAATTGCTATATGTCATTCTTTCATTCAATTTGTCAAATGTCAATTTGTGGTAATTTAGAGATATTTGTTTTCCACTTGTCATTTAGTGGGAAAACAAGGTCTATCACTCCAAGTGAGCTTGCCCTGACATCTTTGTCAAGTGAATTCAAAACAATTAGAAAAAAAGCCCGTCTTAAAATGTTGAAAGTAAGGCTTTAAGCGAATTAAGATAGACAATACAATAGGTATACAGTTCGATAGATCAGTATTGAAGTGAGATATTCAATCATCTTTCTATTGAATGGTATTTCACTGCCTTTCATGTACAAGTATTGCAACTGAGACTGAGAGACAAGGGAGATCCCATTGAACTTTTATTTTTCATTTTCCAATTTTTAATATATTATTAATTTATTTTCCATAAATTAAATATACCATAATAAATATATTAATTTCAAATTTTAATTTATAATAAATTACAGTTTAAACTTTCATATTTTAACATTTTGTTATAATTAACCTATTACACGAGTCTGACAACTAAACATGTAATTTTAATTTATTTATTTTTCGCATGTTTATTTTTAAAATTTTTTTTTCTGATAATTTTCACTTATTTTAAATTTCAAATACAAAACAACTTCCGGTTTAATTATCGTATTTAACTAGATTATAGTCCGCGTTAAACGCGGGAAACGCATAAAAAAACATATAATCGTTTATAGATATTTTATAATGATTATAAAAAAAATATATGGTTATTGGTATTATTGAAATGTGTAGAAAATACATTGAACACGATAAATATATATAATCATTGAAAGATCTCTTTTTAGACATCATTTTTTGTTTTATTAGTTGAACGACTTTCCTCGTCTCATATAGTTATGATATTTATATATTTATAAGCATTTTAATTAGACGTTCCTTGCATAATAATGTTACCTAATTTAAACATATATTGACAACCAATATACTGTTTTTTCTATTGCATTAAATATTGACATGTATTTCATTTATTCAAATAAAGTTATGCAATATAATTTATAAAATGTTAAATGTTATATAGATTTAATTTTAGTATATCATCAATGAAGATTCTTTTCTAAATCATGATTGGTTTATTTTAAATTGATTATAAATATAAATGTTAGCTTTTATGTTTGTTCTTATTTATTTGGTGTTCGCAAAAATTTTGCATTAGTTTTTGCGCAACTTTGAATAATTTTAGTATATCATCAATGTAATTTGATATATCTTTCAATTATATGAAATATCAAATAATGACATTTCATTACTATTGTGATAATTTAGTTTATATATTGTATTTTCAATAATCTTAACGGTCTTATTTTTTCTAATAACCGTAACGCTTTTAGTAAATGTACTTTTTACAAATCTCCTAATATCTTATAATTTTTATCTTACTTTATAATTTTTCATAACTATGTTATTTTCAAGATTGACTGCTTTAATAGTGTTTTTTTTCAGTCTATTCAATTTTATATTTCATTATACAACATCATCGTTTGTATTTATTCTGAAATTTCACTTTAAAAATGTGTAATGTTTACACTTTGATATTAATTTTTTTAATAAACTCATGTAATAATTATGGAACATATATCTCATTTTAATTAACATTCACTTCCTTTATTATATCAAATTCCTCATTAAACGGATATACTTTTGGAAAAAAATAATTATAACAGGGCAGCATTATTTAAGACGTAAATGTTTGATATACTTTTGAAGAAAAAAAATCAGGATCATTAAAAAAAATTTATATAAAGAAAATACAAATTTAAATTTGTTGAAATTATGGATGAAATTACTGACGAAAATTTATTTTGGAGGGAATTGTATTTTGTAAGGTATAATAATATTACAAAATTTGAAATATCTATATTTGTTGTGTAAATTAATAAATTTCATTGTTACTATACAAAGATAAAAAAAGTAGGTTGATATGATATATACAAAAACATAATAATTTCAATGATATTTTAAAATCATGCCAAAATTAACCGGATTCTTATGACATAAAAATTAAAAAAAAATCATAATCATCTCTAATATATAAAAGTAACATTTTCGTAATTAATGTCAGTTCCCAAGATAGTTAATTTTTGTTTTGTTAAAGGTACATAATATCTTTTCATGTTTATTTGAAAAGTTTCAGAAAAGTAGTTAACTGATTTCATGTAATTTGTGACAAAGAAAATCGAAATATATGAATACATACATTTGATATAGGAACAAAAAATAATCGAAAAAAATATAAAAAGCGAAAGAATGTACCGACCTTCTAGCGCACAAGAGCGAATGTTTATAGCAGAGAATGATGATGGAAGTTATAAGCAATATTAACGATGTTGTAGGAGAAGGTTTGAAGAAAAGAAACGATTGAAAATAAATGTGAGTCGCAGATTCAATGATGAATCGTATATGTAATAATTTGAATATGATTTTTCGGTATTAATGATTTCCTAATAAAAAAAAATTTTATATTAATGGTTTACTAATATAAACGGATTTATATTAATGGTTGATATTAAGGCCTTGATTGAAATGATTTGTTAGTAATATGTTTTTAAAATTGACCATATTAAAATCTTCATAACTGAAAATTCAAGATGTAAAATATGGAAAACTTTTACTGGAATTAAATACATTCCATTTCAACGAATGTAAGTTATTGATTCATGATTGGAAAACATTTATTGGAATTAAATACATTCCATATGGGGTGGAAAAATAAGATAAAAATACAATAAATGGTCCAGATTATTTAAGATGATGTCATAAGATTTCTCTTTTAGTAATATTTAAGATAGTAGTTATGTAAAATATCGAACGATTTTTATTTAAAATCGGATCCCCTATTTGATAATGAAAATATCATATGGTTTTTTTGAAATAAAAAATGCTACTTCTTGGATATCGGCGATAGTTTATAAATATGAAGCTAAAATCGTTCAAATGATGGTTTGGAAATAACCCTAAAAATCAACCCTAACTCCACTGCGGCAAGAAGGGCATCTCTATTCCCTCCGTCTCTTCTCTCGCGCGCCTACAAAACCATCGTAACGGTGATTATTCCGGTGCCCAACTATTGATTTCGATGAATTGAATTGACATAGAATTCTAATTCTGTGAAAGAAGCCCGACGAATTGTAACGATCTTGTTGAAACCCTCGTGGTGGTAGTACTATCAGGATCTAATGGAAGACGATGACGAATTCGGGGATCTGTACACCGATGTACTCCAGCCCCTTCAGATGTCGTCTGCACCTCCTCAACAGCCGATACAATCAATACCGCAGCCGCCTAGCCGTTCGATCGATCTCAACGATAGAATTCCCAGCGATGATGAGGAGATTCTCTATGGCGCTAAGAATTCTGGGAAGTTGAAATGCGATCAACCTAGTCCAAATCTGAATTTGAATAAAAGAGATGGAGCTGCTGAGAAAAATGAAAAGTATTGGGGGGAGGAGGCTGCGCCGCCGGCGGATTCAGGAGGCAGGGTTTTTGGGGGTAGTAGTGGTTTGGTGAAAGTAGAAGATAAGGGTTTTGAACAAGATCCAAATTTTTTGGATGATGTTAAAGGCGAATTTTCGCAGATTAAGGAGGAGAGGCTGGAGGAAAATTTTGGGATTGAAGATGCCGGGGAGGAGGATGAGTTTTTGATTCCGGGTTTATCATCTTCTGGAGCTAGGGTTTTGGAACGCAGTGGCACAGAAGGGGGCGGTGGCGACGACTGGGATGATAGTGACAGCGAGGATGATTTACAAATTGTGTTGAACGATAACACCGGAGGTGGGATCATGGGAATGGACGTCGGTGGTGGTCAAGATGAAGAAGATGATGAAGACGGAGACAATTTGGTGATTGTTACTGGTAATGCTGATCCAAATCATCATCATCATCCACCAATGGATGATCTTCAAGATTGGGGCGAAGATCCTAGTCAGGCTGCTGAAGGGGCGGGAGAAAGAAAAGATTTACTGGGGGGTGAGGCTGGGAGACCTGAAGTAGGCGGAGCTACGGCTGCTCAGAAGGTTGGATACGGAAGTCATGGGTATCATCCGTTTCATTCTCAGTTCAAGGTCAGTGATAACTGTAATACATGTAGGGTGATCCTCACATGTAACTTATTGTACCATAGATTTGTATTTAGCTAGAAAAAGATGGTAAATGTACTTCTTTTTTGACACATTAGTATCAAGGATTAAATCAGGACTGCCACTAAAAGTGGTTATATTGTTGTACTGACACTTTACATTGATCAATGAAAATACTTTCTTCCTTGATGGAAATTTCTTCATACTTTATGCATTCTAATCTTGTTTATCACCATGCAACTGCAAGTATCTGTAGAGAGTGTCAATTTCTTGATATATTATAATCTTCTGTTCACAAAATTTGTAGTATGTGAGACCTGGTGCTGCACCAATGCCTGGAGCAGGTCCTGTAGCAAGTGGAGGAGTCCCAGGGCAAATTCGTCCACCTGCAAATATGTTACCTTTTGCTGGTCGAGGTAGGGCTGAATGGCGTCCACCTGGCATAAAAAATGCTGCCCCCATGCAGAAAAATTTCCATCCAGGTTATGGGGCCCAGGGTTGGGGAAACAATGGAGGAGCAGGGCGTGGATTTGGCAGTGGACTCGATTTCACACTTCCTTCACATAAGTAAATGACCATATTAACCTTTTAGAATAAACATCACATATAAGTTATAACTAGAGTTATAAGTTTATGCTTTTATACTAAGTTCTACCATTCTTTTGTCTTTAGGACTATATTTGAAGTGGACATTGATGGGTTTGAGGAAAAGCCTTGGAGACTTCAAGGTATTGATGTATCAGACTTTTTCAATTTTGGTATGAATGAGGAAAGCTGGAAGGAATATTGCAAACAGCTGGTGGGTATTTGTCCTTTTTTTTTTTCTGAAAGCTTTGGTTACATGAACATATATGGAGCTTAATAGGTAGTATGCAATGTATAATTTAAACAATGGTTATATTTTTGTTTGTAGGAACAACATAGGCTGGAGGCTACAATGCAAAGCAAAATTCGTGTCTATGAAAGTGGGAGGACTGAACAGGTATGTGATGCTTCTGAAACATACTAGCATGCAGTTTATATAAGTCAAGATGATAAAGAAATAATAAAGAAACAATTTTTTAATCTTATTTTATGGTTTTTTTAGGAGTATGATCCGGATCTTCCACCAGAACTAGCAGCAGCAGCAGGTCATGACATATCTGAAAACCGTAACATGGGAAAAACTGATTTGCAAAATGACTTAGCTAAGGGATCTGCACGTGGTCGAATGCAATTGGTATGGGTTAATAATATTTTTTGATTTTTCTAATTGAAGATCCTTAAAGGATCATACTTTAAAATGTCACCTTCATAAAACAAAAACAGAAGTCTATAACTAATTGACATTGTTGGAAACTACAGCCAACTGGAAAAGCAATACAAGTGGAAACTGGTTTTGGAGAAAGACTTCCATCCATTGATACAAGGCCACCACGTGTTCGTGATTCTGATGCAATCATCGAGGCAAGTGGTCAAATTTAGTCAAATCTACTTTTCAGTTTCTCAATATCGGAATCTGAATCTGACTTTGTTTGTAAACAGATTGTGTTGCAGAGATCTCCAGAGCCTGAATCTGTTCCAGAACATGATGATGAGCCTGAAGAAGATGATGTCAGAGAATCCCTTGAGGTTGAAGATGACATTGTATCTGAAAATGATCATTTTGATAATAGACCACAATCACAACCACAAGCTTATAACAGTAGGAAACGAGAATCTTCGGGAAGACCACCTTCCATGGTAGGTGCAATAGATAAAAGGGTATCCTCACATTACTCAGAACAAGAAGCTGAAGATCATCAAGATTCAAGAGGCAAGAAGGTCAACTCTCTTCCTTCATCTCCTCCTACAAGCTTTGACCAAACCGATGCCATCAAAGATGAGACTGCAGCTGTTGACCGAAAGTCAACGGAAAGAGAAGGAAGAGGTTTAGATACAAACATGAATGATAATAATACCAAAAGTAGACGTACAATGAAAAAACAAAAACATTCTTCTGTTGAAAGAGACGATTCAAAAGCTGGAAAAAGCAGTGAAAACAGCAAAGCAAGATCAGATCAAAACATGAGAGATAGTGTGGAGCAAGAAGTCATTCAAGGTGGAGACGATCGAATGGTTAGAAGACAAGATAAGGAAAGACACCAAAGTGATCAGTATTCTCATAGAAAGTGGGACCCGAATACCCATCGGCCACATGTGAAATCCGAAAACTTTGATAGGAAAAAAGGGAGAGAATCTGAAGGAGGAGGGGTATGGCAAGATGAAGATCCACATATTGGAAGAATGAGAATTGAAGATGTAAGGAAACGGAATCATGATGAACACCGGAATAAAGTTCGGGAAAATGAAAGAATCGATAAAAACGAACACCGGTCAAGAAAAGCATCAGAAAACGGATTAAAAACTCGGCATGACATTTCAGACAAAAGAGAAGAAGTTTCACATGTTCATAGAGAAAGCACTACAAGTAGACGCAAGAGAGAAAGAGATGATAATTTAGATCAACATAAAAGAGACGATGAACCACAAGCACAACACTCTTTTAGGTATAAAGAAGAGGGTAATGCTAATAATCGGTTGCAAAAACGGGAACGAGATGAGTGGAAAGAAAGAGATGGGCATAGAGGAGGAATCGGAATGGGGCATTCCAGAGTAAAGGAGGATTACAGAAGTTCAGAAAAAGAATATCAGTTCAAAGAACAAAGTAGTAGAAGAGATAGAGGAGTTGAAAATGAAAGTGTTTCCAGACATCGTGGGGGACGTGAAGATCCATATGCACATGGAAATAAAGTTAATAATAATAATAGTAATGAAGAAAGAATAATATCAAGGCATGAAAGAGGGTATACTGGTAAAGACGTGCAAGATAAGAAGCAGAAGGAAAGTGTAAGGAAAGGAAAGGAAAGTGATGGTGGAATCCACAATTCCGTTTCCGTTGCTAGTTCAAGACGGAATCGAGAAGATCATAGCAGTCAGAGAAGTGAGCGGGTACGTAAATCACTGGACACCATAGTATAAATATACCTACTTTTTTTAGAAAAGAAAAAAACATAAAAAGGACCTTATGTTAATGTTACTTAGCCTCTAATTGGTTGTCTCGGACTGTGGGAAGCCAACAAATATGTGTCATCCATATAAAATTCCTCTCTTATTATTATTTTTTTCCCTCCATTTCCATGAGTAGATAACTTTTGCATATTTTCAAGATAATCTAGTTTCAGTTTTCGTTATGTATAAAATTTTCTTATAAAAATTAAAGAAATCTAAATTTCCAGAGTGTTTTACTTTTTTGAGCCATTTTGGGCATCAAATCTACATTTTATTTCATATTTTTTTTTTGACATAAGCATTCAATTTCGATCCTGTCCTATTCTTCGATGTTTTATTCAACATATTCACTTTCTCATTTATTAACAAAATTGTTGCATCCTTACCTGTTTAAATAGTTAATAGTAGTTTCAGTTGACATTATGTTTGTTTGATGCCACAAAGTAAGTAAACATGAGCATAGTGCGTATACACTCAAGGATTTGATTTAACTACCATTTGCTGGATGTGGCTGGTAATTGCTATTGCTAGTTATTATTAAACTTACCAAACATGTGCATGATATGATCTTCAAAGGAGTTGAAGAGGAGAGGGTAAAACCGTAACAAAAAAAAAAAGAACATACGCTATCAACTTAACTATCTATTTTGCTCAAAAATTATATTTCCATTTGGTTTGATTAGGCGAGGCTTGAGCAAAACCAACCATTGGTGACACGAAGATCTTCAAAAAAACACAACGCCAACGCCTCATCAGAAGACGAACAACAAGAATCAAGAAAAGGCCGCTCAAAACTCGAAAGATGGACAAGCCACAAAGATCGCGATTTCGGTGTAATAAAAGAACCCGACAACAACAACAACGGGGCCCACACAAAAATTCCCGAAATACCCTCCTCAAAGCCTCCTCCTCCTCCTCCTCAAGAAACCACCATTGATAATTCTTCAAAACCAGAAGAAGACAAAGAAACGAGCGAGGATCCAAATAAGCATTTGGATACGGTTGAGAAGTTGAAGAAACGAAGCGAGCGCTTCAAACTCCCGATGCCGAGTGAGAAAGAAGCTTTGGCCATCAAAAAGATGGAAAACGAACCGTTGCCGGGCCCGCCTGAAGCCCGACCCGACTCCGAGGCCAAACCGGAGCGGCCCGCCCGGAAACGCCGGTGGACAAGTGGCTGAAATGTTATATTTTACAGGTTTATGAATGTAACGGAATGTGTAACAATGATGTAGTGGGATTTATGGTTTGTTTTTGTTTTTTTGTTTTTTTTTTTTTGTTATAAAGGTGCGGAAATTGTAACGATATAGTTTGACACAGAACATGTTATATCAAGTGACAGTTATTATAGTTGTTGATCTTGCAACAACTTTGTTCCACCAGTGCGGTGGCAGGAGATGGTGGTGATCGGTTGCTTTTATAGTTTTACTTGTTGTATATTGAATTGAATTCTTGATCAAGTAAAAGCCTCCAAAAGACGTATAGGTTTTACCTTTTTTTGTTACAGGAACATTTAGTTTTAATAGTTTCGATTTGAAGTTATTTGATAGAGAATTTGAATCCATGTGATATTTTTATGGATCTCATTGTTTTGACTTGCAACTGTTCAGAAACTGGCAGTTGTACAACTAATACGACCTGAATTAAAAACTTATCCTTCAAATATATAAGAGGAACTACAAAGGAAAATTGTTTGACAACCTTAACCAATTTTATTTTATTTTTATTTTTATTAATTTTTTTGAAAGAGAACCTCGACCAATCTTGTTTATGACATCATAAATAAAATTCCTCATGTAAACACTTCAAAATGGAGTGATATTAGGCTCGGAGCGCATAAAATTCAACCTCGAGTATCTCGTCGTTCAAAAAAAGTCATCATTTCCAAAAGTTGATCTTCATAGTCAAATACATAAATGCTAAAGAAAGAGTATTACATGGAAAAATAGAGAGAATATGCACAAAATGACAGCTTTTGTTTTTATAAACAAGTTTGAGACATTTTAAAACATGACCATCATGTATGTATGAAATGAAAATTTTTGGATGAACGTTATGTCTCTTTAAAATACATATACCTAACAAAAATTACATTTTGGGATTGCAGACAACCAATCTCAAACACTTATTCAGAAGAATAATGGCGATGAACTATTCTCCCAAACTCACACATTTAAACAAATAAATCAACCATTTCATATATGCAACTATGCCATTCAAGCTAATTTTTAGTTTTTTAGATTGATAAAACCCATTTAGGCATTACTTTTGTTGTCCCTATTTTTCATATAATGATCAAGATTGAGGGTATTTTGAGTGGTGTGATGAAAAATTACTGTAAGTCCCTAATCTGTCTGTGTATCAATCAAATCCGTTTGATGGTGCGGAATTCCAATCAAACGGATGATGTCAGATCAAATAGAAGAGAAGGAGAAGAAGGATAGTATGAATCTTCGTATGAATTGATATGAATTAACGTTCCAGATACAAAAGATTCACACACATACGCTCCTTATTCTCTCTGGCCGAAAACTCTCTACTGTTCATCAATCTCTACTCCTCACCCTAACACCTCTATTTATACAAGGGAACATGGGCCGGAAACAAATGGGCCGTAAATGAGTTTACGACCGTAAGGTGTTTACGGCCGTAAACTCAGCCGTAAACTAGACCATAAATTCATAAAATATTACACAAAAATACAACTGCCCAGAAAAGTAAAGTATAAACTATATTTTGACCCAACAATCTCCCCTTTGGTTTATAGCTTTCTTTTCTTAATTGACCCAACAAGCTCCCCCTAAAAAGTAGTTGGCTTTCTTGATAATCTTCATTGGGAACTTGGCTTCAGCATTAATCTTCAAATTCTTCACGACTTCAAGATGAACTTGATGAATCTTCAATGAATGACTTCATCTTGAGCAGTTGGGCTATTCTTCATAATTTGGCATTGAACGCACGTTGGGTGAGGAAGCTTGATGTACTGATTCTTGAAAGATAGCGCTTTCAGCTTGAGAATCTTTAGAGAGAACAAATCTTCTGGATCATTTCAGCAGGTACAAAGATAGCAGCAGACTGATTGAGGAGGCTTCAATGCAATCCGTCACATAATCTTCAATTTCAGCTTCACCTTGCTTCTGGGGTTGAAAGATTGAATGTCGAAAGAATAATATTCATTTCTTGCTCCTTCGAATGAGAATTCTTCGATGCTCACGGACGAGGCTTTGGCTCAGAAATCTTCAACACAAACTCCATGAGTCTTATCTATACCTGAAATCACTTTTCAAGACAAAACAAAACTAAAAGAAAACTTAGCACACAAACAGAAACAGAAATATTTTTTGGATTTTTTTTTATTTTTCTGAACAAGAAATAAAACAGAAATAACACTATTTTTGGATTTTTTATTAATTTTTTTTATTTTTCTTTGATTTTTGAATTTTTTATTTTTAATTTTTAATTCTCCCCTAATATTTAAATTAGAAGAAACTATGACAAATTTAACAAAAATAAAAATGATATCTAACTTTAAGAGTGATTTGGGATCAAAGTTTTTAGACAACCTTTATCCACTTGTCGGTACCTTTCATATTCACATCTTTGTCTAGTCGATCGTCGGTATTGTTGTCCACTTAAACACGAAAAATTGTGACAAATTTAGGACATACTATTTGTTACAAGACAAGGTGAACTTAAGTTCCTAGATATTATATCTGATCCTAATTTCTTAGATACTATATCTTAAGGACCATTCAACTGACGACGACCAGGGATATTGTTGTCCACCTAAATTGAGCAGCGAGATCTACAGACAATCTGTATGTGTTCAATTTTTAAGTGTACTAGAACGTGTTTCCCGCTTCCTGATATGCCCCAACCATCAAGAACTTCCAGAGTACTCCTTACACCGGGTGAGCAGACAACCATTCAGAGAGAGAAGAGATTCAGAATTCTCTTGCTAACTACTGCAGAGGGGTTGAGAAGAAGAAGGTTGCATATGCTATGTACCAGGTCGGATTAGAAGTCGCACAAAGGAGACAACATATGGCTAACAGATAAGAAGTATTTCACACACACACACACACACACATATATATATATATATATATATATATATATATATATATATATATATATATATATATATATATATATATATATATATAGCCTGCAGAGAAATAGAGTTGCATATGTTGTGTACCAGGTCGGATTGGAAGTCACGCAAAGGAGACAACATATGACTAACAAACAGAAAGAAAGAAAATGATATTCTACAGACCTAATTTATCAGAATTTACCAGTCGCCCCATCCAACCGGAATTAAGGACATAATCTGTACATCGAGGAAAAGCTAAACCACGGTTCCAAGTACGGGTTCAATTAATGTGATGAGTAGATTCCCATATATATCTCCCTGCTCAACCTATCCGAGCGTCATATTGTCAGGCTGAACGTATCTAACTAGGTCAAGATTTGTCAAGTCTATAAATTTCCTAAGTTCAACTCTGCCTAGTCATGTCCATTTAAAATTTTTCGTGCCTACTGACGCATCAAACCAGAGCATAAACCCTTCAACTTCGGGTACGTTACGCAAACTCAGGTTGCCTGTTATCACTTGATAATATCACTTCCCAAAACATCTCCCTCAAGCAGCACATTTCATAACCAACAATTTTTTTTTTGATTTTTTGATTTTCTAATGTTTTTGGATTTTGAAAATTTTCTAATTTTTGTTTTGTTTTTATTTCTCCCCCTAAATTTGTGCATAGGAGAGAAACAAAAATAAATGCGCAAATTTAAACTATCCTAAAACAAAAATTAGTCTTTAAAACGAATCAGAGTAAGATAAACTCAAGAGTATAGAGAAGAAAACGCAAACCGTAAGTCACTGATTGAATTTGCATTCAGAAGGTCTGAGAACAACAAGCATAATCTCAGAACACATCCGAAAATTCTTCATATCATTAAGCACTAACCCCATGTGATCCTTTCTTTTCTTCGTTTCCCGCAACAAGACACATACTCTCAAACAAAGGTCTGAATGTTGTACAGTTGAGAGATGTCCCCTATCATGTACCTGGAACAGCCACTACCAACAAATCGAAGTTTGATGATATGCCTCCATAGCTGCTCCGACACAAAGCGGGATTAGTTGGTCTTTGGAACCCAGTCCATTTTAAAACTGGGTCGACCTTTGTCATCCTTGCACGTTACTCTCTCCCATGACATGTCCTGTTTATCACAAACAGAATACATAGAAATATTAGAATTGTTAGTTGATTTGGGAGATTGAGCATTCGGAACCCATTTGTAGTTGGGTTTAACCCATTTCTTGTTCGATCCAATGGGTGCCTTGGCACTTGCTTTGGAACTTGAATCCAACTGCCGAGATGACTTTGACCTAACCGGTCTTGGCTTCACAGGAGCATCTCTTGAACTGGGCTTGTTGGCTGACATTTCCTTCTTGCCCTTTGGATTTGGATGCTTAGCCTTGTGTGCATTCCAGTCATCATGGTCTGAACGTGACCTTGAGGGGTTTCTTTTGGAGTATCTCCCTCTTGGTGCGTTCTGCCACCCTTGTGCATATTAGGGAACGTATGCGCAATTAGGACAATTTCTGGCAATGTGTCCAGGTGTTCCACAGTGAAAACAAGTCCTTTTCTTCACTGTGAAGTTGTTTCTTCCTGCCCCTGGTGGCGTATCCTTTCCTTGTCTCTTGTTGTTCCCACATGCACAGTTGCAACAGGCACTCTGTTTAGCTTGAAATGGTGGCCTGTATTTACCAACGACGGGTTGATTAGAAGCAACAAATTTAGAGTTCAAGGGGTCGTTTGTTTGTTCAGAAGAACTCTCATTGTTCTCATCCTCTGCTACTTTACCTGCACATGTAACAGAAGCATCAATATTTTCAACATTAATAACTCCTCCTGACACAAATCTAGCTCGTTTGCCATATCGAAGATGTGGCTCCCTGTCAGTTTCGTCCTGTGTTATAGGGATGGATGTGTAGTTATGATTATAAGGAGGAGGTACACTATCATACCCTAGACCCTTGTTTTGATTTTCTTTGAATCTTAACTGGGTTTCATATAAGGACTCGACTGTCTGACTTGACGCAATATAATTTTTGAAACTGACATCAGTTTTTCCACACTTAATTTTTAAAGCGTCAAGTTCTTCAATTACAACAACAAGTTGTCTCTTAACATGATCATAATTTTCACACTTGTTGCTGTACTCTTCCTGAAGTTTCCTAAAGTCCTTGGTTTTTGCTTCCAACTCAGCCTTCAGGGGTTTCTGTCCTTTCTTGAGTTGATATCCTTCATATCGCAGGTCCTCAACTTCTCTTTTAAATAAATCAATTTGATCCCGAAGAAATTTAATTGTATCTTCACATGATTGAGAACATGAAACTTCACATGAATGAGAACATGACACTTCATTGACCGGAAGGTTTACAGAACTCTTTAAAGCGTCAAGCTCTTCAATTACTTCAGCAGTACTAAGACGATTGAGATCTTTTGTCTTCTTGATGACAACTACATTCATATCCCACGATTTTGGAAGTGAATTCAATAGCCTTTTGTTTATCTCAGATTTGGTCAAAAAGATCCCAACAATATTCATCTCAGTAGTGAGTGTGGTAAATCGCTGCAACTGAGCTTCCAGGGTTTCTCCAGGGATATAATCGAACATGTTGAAATTTTGTCTTAAGATATCCTGACGACTCTCTTTCATGTTTTCAACTCCCTCGTAGATCTTAAAATCAATTAAAAAACACAACTAGAAGATAAGATAAAAATTAAACGTCAAATTTAAAATGCCTTTTTTTTTAAAGTTAACCTTAAAAGTCAAATTTAAAAAATCAAACTCAAAAGTCAAACTTGAAAAGTCAAACTGAAAAGCTAAATTTGAAATTTTAAAAGTTAAACGAAAAAGTCAAAGCTTAATATCACACCCCAAAACCGGAACGGCGGAAACGTTCTGGGGTGGATGACGTCATGTCAAGTATCACAACACATGAATATAGTAATCAAAGTACAGCAAAACATTGCATTAATAGTAATAATTTTACATGGTTACATTACATAATAACAAAGTAATACAAGCAAAATATATAAAGTGCAGCAAGGTACTTAAGCCATCTTCATCAGCAGTTCCGGGGATGTACCTGTCTAATTGCTGACCTGAGATTACAAGTTATTTGAAAAGCGAGTATCAGCATTTTTTACAAATGCTGGTGAGTTCATAAGTATTTAATGTCATTTAGTCAAATAACTTTAATAAGTAGTTGTTTAAGTGTTTTCGTTGCTTCAGTGTTCCTTCCAGAAAATCCTATATTTTCTTTAAAAAAAACAGCCTTCTACCAAGACTGTTTCAGTGTATTGTGGTAAGAGGTAGTTTTCCCTTAATTGCTATTGTTATCAAAATACTGAATTTGATTATTAAAGAAGCAGGAGACATCAGGGAATAACGTATGCCTCAGCAGTGAGGACTGCTGACTAAGGCAAAGAGTCATAGACTCCAGGAGGGTATCGAACTGACGACACGCCTGGTTCAGTCTAACTAAGGGGAGGCATAGACCCCAGGAGGTACCAAATGAAAGGTAAAGTCTAAAACGGTGAATATAGACCGAAGACGATACTAAATGAAAAGTACATCTCGCAGGGTCAAAACAAAGACTACAGACCCCAGACAGTATCCAACGAAAGATACAGCTAGCAAGGTCGAAACAGAGACTATAGACCCCAGACAGTATCAAATGAAAGATACAGCTAGCAAGGTCGAAATAGAGACTATAGACCCCAGACAGTATCGAATGAAAGATACAGCTAGCAAGGTCGAAACAGAGACTATAGACCCCATACAGTATCAAATGAAAGATACAGCTAGCAAGGTCGAAACAGAGACTATAGACCCCAGACAGTATCAAATGAAAGATACAGCTAGCAAGGTCGAAACAGAGACTATAGACCCCAGACAGTATCAAATGGAAGATACAGCTAGCAAGGTCAAAACAGTGTGAATCTGAAAAGTGACATCAGCATACAGTGTAAATTGCTGACGAAATACCGTTACCTTAAAGCCATGAATTATAAGGCAACCCAGGATACTCGTAACCATACTGACTAGAGTTCCAGACGCCCTACAAGCATCTATATAATGTGACATTTGTCACCCCTTGGCTTGGTGGGCCGTGGACTGTAGCTAGCAGTCAGGGTGCGGGGTTGTCAATCCCGTATAGGCCTATACACATAATGTCCGCTCTCCCTACAGGAGACTCTGGTTACCAACTAGACGACGGAGAAGGCCGCATCCCGAAGATGCATCCCAAATAGAGGATAGTGTTTTTCTAGAGGGGAGTGGGTTTCTAATGTAAGTGATATTCTAGAGGTAAAGACTTTCAAACAGTGGGTATTGTGTTTCTAAAGTAAGTGTAGAATGGAGGTTGAGATTCTTAACTGACTTGACTAGAGAATTTTCATGTATGTCCATACTCATATACATAGTATTTAACTAATGAACCAAACGACCTTCGGACGGCTACCCGATCCCACCAGACCACATCTCAACGAAGAAAAGGAAATAGGGCCGACGAGCCTTCCTAAGTCTTTCAATCATTACTTATATATACCTATATAAGCACGGACATACCTCTAATTATGACTGAGTGCGTTTTAAGTAGAAGTGATCCTTGTGAAGTAGTAGCGCCTAATAAGTGAAGTAAAAGCGTTCGCAAGTGAAGTAGAAGTGTCGCACAAGTATAAGCGTATCATGAAGTAGAGGCGACAATAAGTGAAGCGAAAGCGTATCAAGTATAAGTGAAGTATAGTTGTTATCAAGTATAAGCGAAGAAGAAATCGTATCACTAAGTAAGAGCATGAATAAGTATAAGCGTCATCAGGTATAAGCGACTATCAGTATAAGTGGAAGCATTACAGAGTAGGAATATGGAATAAGTATAAGCGAATCAGCAATAACTTCCAATAAAAATATATGTAAAAAGGAATCTTAATGAAAAGCCTTTATGAACAGAAAATTTCACACTTAGTATTCTTTTATAAAATATGCTTGAAAATCTTGGGAAAATCTTTCACAAACCAGTTTAGAATGAATTTAGTTTAAAAGGGTATAAGTAAAAGTTTTGAAACAATTGAAAAGCGTTATAGCGTCCTACTCGGTAAAAACAGTGTATAGTGGCAAAATCTTGTGCATGCGGGTTATCAACCACATGTGGTTGATATGATAACTGGCATGTTTAACTTGTAATCCCCCCCTATAAAACATTTAAAAGCATTTAAAAGGTTCATTCAGGGGTATGAACTCACCTGGTGTAAGTAGGTCCGACGGTAGTGCCGTTTAGGCGTTCGGGGTCACGCAAGGACTTGAACACACACAAGGACCTATTTTAACATATGATAACATATGTTCACATACAATTAGCATATAATATACTAATTAAACAATTATACACACTCAAAGGAGTGGAAAACACTCCCGGTTGAGTGTTTGGGGTCCCGGGTAGCGTTTAAGGGTGCTAAGGGTCTCCTATCAGCTGTGGGACTTTGCTATACTCACATATCTAGTGTGTAAAGGGGTTTAAAGCATCAATATGGACCAAACAAGGAGTTTACGGCCCAACCTAAGGGAGTTTACGACCGTAAACTCCCAAGGTCAATTTCTTGGGTGTTTGATGCTTCTAGCTTGTTCATAGAATTATTCTAAGCACTTTTCCTCAAAGGCATGATTGGATTTGAGGCTTCTAAGGGTACTTTATAGGAGTTTACGGCCTAGGAACTCTCCCAAGGGAGTTCACGGCCGTAAACTCTCAATCTTTGAGTTTAGTGAAGTTTTAAGCCCCTAATGCCTTTCTAGTGATTTCTAATGAAGTGTGATGCCATTTTGGGTGATTAAAACCAATATTTGAGGGGGGTTTTTGGGGAGTTTACGGCCTAGATAATGCTTGGGCCGTAAACTCCAAGAAATCCCTCATTTTTCTTGTGTTTAAGCCCTTAATTCCATTCTAGCATTTTATAGAAATAGCCTATGGTCATTTGGGGGGCAAAAACTACAATTTTGGGCATGAATTAGGGTGTTTACGGCCTTGACCATGTCTGGGCCGTAAACTCCTTTCTTTAATTCATTTTGGAGTGTTTCAAGGGTCTAAACTCAAAGGAATAAGTCCCTAAATTATGTAATAAGCCCTAGGATGAGTTTGGTGCACATTTGGGACCATGACTTGTGGAGTTTACGGCCTAAGCATGTGCTTGGGCCGTAAACTCTTCTTTGAGTCCTAAATCCATGCATTTTAGTGTTTAAACACCCCTAGGCTATATCCCCTAATAGTTTCTAAGCTTATGGTCAAGTTTAAAGGCATATTTGGCACCTTTTTAGGGGTTTACGGCCCTAGAATGTTCTTGGGCCGTAAACTCCTTATCCTATGCCTTCTTGGATGGTTTTTGGGCTTTAAACATAAATCAATACGCTTAGAATAAGCTAGGGTAAGCGGACTTACAATATGGAAGCGTTTGGTTGCGAATTCGGGGCGAAAACGGGTCTAGAGAGAGAGTTTAGAGAGAGAGAGTGTAAAAAGTCTCCAATGGACTCCACTCATCCATATATAGGTTTCACAGTCAGGGCTCAGTGAAATGTTACCCGATACTGCCGTTAAACGGGGCTTTTGGTCGCACCCGATTTAGGGGTCGTAATATTAATACTTGACATTTTCCAATTGAATGAAAATGTGTGTCCTGTGTTTTTATTTCCTTTTATTACGACTTAACGGCATGTTAAAGGTAATCAAATGGAATTTTTATTAAATTGATGCCCTCTAATTAACGGAACTTTTATACAGTGGAATATTCCGTTAACGGTAACGGGGAAATGTAACGGGGCAACTTGGGTTGTCACATCATCCCCCCGTTAGAGGGAATTTCGTCCCGAAATTCAAGTCTAGACAAGGAAGTAGGCTTGAATGGCCAAGTAGAGATGAGGGAGTACTTCCTATACGGTTTCCCTTGCATTCCCAAGTGATTTCTAGTCTGTGTTTGTCATTCTCACAGATCTTCACATACGGGATGCGCATTTCGTCTAGTGTAGCTAGCAGTTTCCGACTGGTGTATCTATGAAGTCAGGGTTCTCGATGGATTCTATCAAGATGAGTGAGGTACGAAAAGTGTTGTCGGATAATCGCATATCAAGTCTAAGAAGTGGATCGATCGGGTGTGAATCTGGTGGCATATCCGAAGGTAGTGGCAGCCTGGAAAGGGTTGGACCAAGTCTCCATGAGTATTCTCGGATGGTCCTACGCTCCCTGAAGGGTAGAGCCTTTCAGTACTTAGAACATAGTGTACTTCTATGGCAAGATCATCACTGGCGTGATCGCCATTCCGAAGTTCCTAACGTTCTCTCTCGTACTGGTAGTGTAGTCCTTCGGGTTGGTTCTTAGGAATCTCAAGTGGTCTTCAGTTTCGTGTTTTCTGCCAACTGGCTGATAGAGGCTTCCTAGATCGTCAAGTAGGTTGAGCGATTATGGTTATCGGTTTGGTATAGAGTGTCTATCCCAAGCTTGTGCAAAATGGACCTGCACCAACGACGCTTGAGATACGGAACCCTGAGAATCGGGGAGATAGGGTTTCACCAGACGAGTGTTGGACTATCTCCGGAGGTGGTTCTACTATCTCTGCTTGAGATAGTATTCGGGGAACACCTATTAGTCCAAGGAATCTCTAAGACTGTGGTTTATTCTAGCGTGGAAAGTGCGTGCTCCTGCGTAATCTCTCGACTAACACCAAGGCTGGTGTCGAGTCTATAATTCTTTCGGGATCCGGGTCATGAGATTTAATGCAACTACCTTCGCACTTGACCAAGTATTCTTGGCTGCGAAGGTTACCCTGTGGTTCTCGGTATCCTAGTGTTTACTTCGGAAAATATAATTCATCGTCTATAGGGCGACGACGATTTCCTCCTTGCGAGAGGGTGGAGGATGATAAGCACCACTTGTCTATAACTGGGTGGACAAGGTGCCTGAGTAGTTAGAGCATCAGTTGCAACTACTCTTCCGAAGGTTCTAAGTTTTCTCGGCTTAAGTCAAATCTAGTAGGTATAGGGTCTTCATCACTCGGGACTTTACTAGTTCATCCCGCAGTGTTTCTCTCGACTCCGGCTCCTATGTTATGAAATAGGGTGAAAGCGTTTTGCGAAGAGGTTCGTGGTAGAGTTCATGCTTGGCTTAACCGTTAATACTTGATGGATGCCAGCAGTATACCTGGTTATAGTGGTCAGCCTCATGAGTTCTATTCTCTGGGTTCACGAACCTGAGGTGTGAGGTGAGAAGGGTCACCCAGGGGACTCTACGGAGTACGCCTCGGATAGTTGTCATTTTCTGAGGTATCTGCAGTGCCTTTCACTTCGGTGTTCATCTGACTACGAGGGGTCGGTCCACAGCACGGGGTACCCTCACTTGGGTACTTCGGAAAGTTTGAGATAAGAGGGACGATTGACGGATTGCATTAGATGCGATTATTTGTGTTAGGTTCGAGTTCGGAGGAACCTTTATTTGCCGATATGGCTATGGAGGAAGCTCACAGCACTAAGAATGTACACATGGTTGCACGAAGTCTAACCATGATCAATAGAGTCGTCGAAGTTGGCACACTCCGACATGATATAATGTGAAGATTGGTAGAGTCATGTGCCGAACAGGCACACAAGTTCTAGGTGTCTCGAGTTTCGTCCTATATATCGCTACCGCAGATACTTGGACCGATAGAGTCGACGCGGAACTATAGAGAGTTCTAAGTGTTTCCGAATAGAGTATCTTTTCTTGAATGGATTCTCACGAGGCATTTCTACAATCGCCTCACATATACTAGTCATGTATATTTAAGGTGGGCAGGACTGTTGACTGAGCGACCCCGCCCTAAATCCACAACCAAACGAGGAACAGGAAATGAGGCGGCATTCGCTCACTCTAGGTCTGTCCATCTCAAATATACATGGCCGTAACGTATATGTTTAGCCATCATAGTTTTACCTAATGAATTTTAAATTTTATAGCAGTGCTGCGACTTTCGCCTTACTGGAAAGAATTTATACTTGAATTAGTCTTTTATTGTTCTTAGCTTAGTTATCCGGGATCGAGAGACGTACCAAAAATCTAACGAGTTTCCTTGCTGCTTCTTCCTAAGCAGTAGTGTCAGGCTCCTTCTGTGTCTTTGTCTTTCTCTTTAGTTGGGCAGTCCCTCTTAAAGTGTCCCATTTTACCACATAGGTGGCAAGCTCTACGGGTCGCCACATTGGTGGTTGGTGTAATGAACTCAACCGGGGTTCTGCAGACACGAGCAGTATGCCCCAGCATGTGGCACCTAGCACAATAGAGTTCCCTGCAGGTACCATGATGATGGTAGCTACACTTGCTGCAGTGGGGAAGGTCTCCTAGGTATGGTCTTCTTGAGGTCGGGGGGGGGGGGGGGGGAAGGATTGACAGGGGTATAGACCGCCTCGGCTCGTTGCCCTTCGAAAGGTCCTTGAGCTGAGGTACTTCCCTCCTCCAACTTGAGTTTTCTCTTTAGTGGGTTCAGTGGAGGTTCTTGGGTGGCTGAGTGTGGAAGAGTGGGTTGCTGCCGTCCATTGCCAGAATTGGAAATCCCGACAGGGCCCTTGCTAACATTGGCGTTGTTAGCATTCAGGTGAGCCATGACAACTGCTACGGCTGCTGAGACCGCAGCTTGGAACGTAGCTTCATCGAATAAGAGAGTAGGTTTCTTGCTTGGGGGCTGATTGCGCTTCTTCGGTGGCATGGTTTTCCTACATGGAAAAGAATACAAGATGATAAGAGGCTATAGCTAACCCTGGACATTTCTGTCCTAAATGGGTCAGGCCTAAATTTTCCCGTGCCTCGGGTACTGGTTGTTTGAACGTTGACCTACATCCCTATGATGTAGTCCTGGTAATCGAGGTAGGAGTATGAGTATCGGAAAAAGGCCATAAGATGCGAGTCGTTCCTACTAAGTTACCTTTTATACTGGGATAAGTTTCACTCTCCGGCCTGGAGAGATATGAGAACAGTTCGGAACGAAACTTGCGGAAGGAGAGACTCTCAAGGGCAGATGGCTAAAATTCTCTCATTAGAGATGCGGGGATCTGCCCTATTCGTGTAACTGGCAACGGGAAACAGTGATTTACCTAACACATAGCGTGAGTAGTGTAGACACTAACTCACTAATTTATATTATTTTAAGGGTGTATTAGCGTGAGGAACACGAGGAAAAGACAATTCCCGGGTTCCATTTACTGGCTCCCTCGGTCTGCCTCGTGTTTTTGAATGGAATCGGCGTTGGTTTCCTCCGGGTAGTTTCCTAGGGTTCTCTTCTCGTATGGACATATTGAACTTCTATTCCGCCTTCCTTCTAATTCCAACTGCGGGTGTCATCACTTCATGATGGATGACTGGGAATCTCCGAAGTTTAGGCAAATCTCTTACCACTGTCCCTAAGAGGATATGGGCACTTGATGCATTCAATAGTCTCGACCCAGTTCATTCATTTCCGAATAGGAAATCTTCTCAATGAATCTTCTCGAGGTCGGAATTAACTCTTCTGTCAAGCACTGGAGTGGGTAGGGTTTTCTACAGGGCTCGCGCGAGAATGGAAATGTCTAAGGAATCCTAAGGGATTATTAACATTTCACTGTATGATCCATATCGAGTCCTGCTACGATTACACAGGGTATACAAATCATATATAGCTTAGACCTGATAGGCCTTCGAATATGTGATACTACTCCAGAACCACATCCCAACGAGGAAAAGGAAATAGAGCGAAACCACACATTCTCAGCCTATGGGGTCCTTATTATATATAACCTTGGGAGTACACCCTCTGTAGTTGTAGGTATATCGATAAGGATCTTTTTAGTTATTCACGCAAGGTTGCTTATGTAATCTAAAATACCCATATGGTATTTTAACTCTTGTTTGTGTTCTTATCTTCTGAATATGACTTCTGGGATTAGTGTGGATCTTTTAGCGTTCCAAAATACTCCTATCGTATTTTAACTTTATGTTTGGCTCTAGCATTCCTAGTTGGTAAGTTTCAGACCTGCTGCACACCACTATCACTCCCGAGCACACGTTCATCGGATCTCGGATAAATGTAGTTGATCAGGTTACATTTATCCCAGCTTACGATTACATAACTGCCCAGGTTTGACTGTAGTGCTCAACATCCGAAGAATTTTATTATTGTTCTTCTTGTGATACTTTTGTTCGAGTGTTTAGATTCTGGATGTTATTATACTTTGGTAAAATATGGTTATATTTTAAAGTATAATTCTTGGTCAGAGTGTTTTATCCCATTGTATTTATAGGCTGTATATCTTTTATGAATTGATATACTTAGCTCACTATAAACAATGCTCTGATACCAATCTATCACACCCCAAAACCGGAACGGCGGAAACGTTCTGGGGTGGATGACGTCATGTCAAGTATCACAACACATGAATATAGTAATCAAAGTACAGCAAAACATTGCATTAATAGTAATAATTTTACATGGTTACATTACATAATAACAAAGTAATACAAGCAAAATATATAAAGTGCAGCAAGGTACTTAAGCCATCTTCATCAGCAGTTCCGGGGATGTACCTGTCTAATTGCTGACCTGAGATTACAAGTTATTTGAAAAGCGAGTATCAGCATTTTTTACAAATGCTGGTGAGTTCATAAGTATTTAATGTCATTTAGTCAAATAACTTTAATAAGTAGTTGTTTAAGTGTTTTCGTTGCTTCAGTGTTCCTTCCAGAAAATCCTATATTTTCTTTAAAAAAAACAGCCTTCTACCAAGACTGTTTCAGTGTATTGTGGTAAGAGGTAGTTTTCCCTTAATTGCTATTGTTATCAAAATACTGAATTTGATTATTAAAGAAGCAGGAGACATCAGGGAATAACCTATGCCTCAGCAGTGAGGACTGCTGACTAAGGCAAAGAGTCATAGACTCCAGGAGGGTATCGAACTGACGACACGCCTGGTTCAGTCTAACTAAGGGGAGGCATAGACCCCAGGAGGTACCAAATGAAAGGTAAAGTCTAAAACAGTGAATATAGACCGAAGACGATACTAAATGAAAAGTACATCTCGCAGGGTCAAAACAAAGACTACAGACCCCAGACAGTATCCAACGAAAGATACAGCTAGCAAGGTCGAAACAGAGACTATAGACCCCAGACAGTATCAAATGAAAGATACAGCTAGCAAGGTCGAAATAGAGACTATAGACCCCAGACAGTATCGAATGAAAGATACAGCTAGCAAGGTCGAAACAGAGACTATAGACCCCATACAGTATCAAATGAAAGATACAGCTAGCAAGGTCGAAACAGAGACTATAGACCCCAGACAGTATCAAATGAAAGATACAGCTAGCAAGGTCGAAACAGAGACTATAGACCCCAGACAGTATCAAATGGAAGATACAGCTAGCAAGGTCAAAACAGTGTGAATCTGAAAAGTGACATCAGCATACAGTGTAAATTGCTGACGAAATACCGTTACCTTAAAGCCATGAATTATAAGGCAACCCAGGATACTCGTAACCATACTGACTAGAGTTCCAGACGCCCTACAAGCATCTATATAATGTGACATTTGTCACCCCTTGGCTTGGTGGGCCGTGGACTGTAGCTAGCAGTCAGGGTGCGGGGTTGTCAATCCCGTATAGGCCTATACACATAATGTCCGCTCTCCCTACAGGAGACTCTGGTTACCAACTAGACGACGGAGAAGGCCGCATCCCGAAGATGCATCCCAAATAGAGGATAATGTTTTTCTAGAGGGGAGGGGTTTCTAATGTAAGTGATATTCTAGAGGTAAAGACTTTCAAACAATGGGTATTGTGTTTCTAAAGTAAGTGTAGAATGGAGGTTGAGATTCTTAACTGACTTGACTAGAGAATTTTCATGTATGTCCATACTCATATACATAGTATTTAACTAATGAACCAAACGACCTTCGGACGGCTACCCGATCCCACCAGACCAAATCTCAACGAAGAAAAGGAAATAGGGCCGACGAGCCTTCCTAAGTCTTTCAATCATTACTTATATATACCTATATAAGCACGGACATACCTCTAATTATGACTGAGTGCGTTTTAAGTAGAAGTGATCCTTGTGAAGTAGTAGCGCCTAATAAGTGAAGTAAAAGCGTTCGCAAGTGAAGTAGAAGTGTCGCACAAGTATAAGCGTATCATGAAGTAGAGGCGACAATAAGTGAAGCGAAAGCGTATCAAGTATAAGTGAAGTATAGTTGTTATCAAGTATAAGCGAAGAAGAAATCGTATCACTAAGTAAGAGCATGAATAAGTATAAGCGTCATCAGGTATAAGCGACTATCAGTATAAGTGGAAGCATTACAGAGTAGGAATATGGAATAAGTATAAGCGAATCAGCAATAACTTCCAATAAAAATATATGTAAAAAGGAATCTTAATGAAAAGCCTTTATGAACAGAAAATTTCACACTTAGTATTCTTTTATAAAATATGCTTGAAAATCTTGGGAAAATCTTTCACAAACCAGTTTAGAATGAATTTAGTTTAAAAGGGTATAAGTAAAAGTTTTGAAACAATTGAAAAGCGTTATAGCGTCCTACTCGGTAAAAACAGTGTATAGTGGCAAAATCTTGTGCATGCGGGTTATCAATCACATGTGGTTGATATGATAACTGGCATGTTTAACTTGTAATCCCCCCTATAAAACATTTAAAAGCATTTAAAAGGTTCATTCAGGGGTATGAACTCACCTGGTGTAAGTAGGTCCGACGGTAGTGCCGTTTAGGCGTTCGGGGTCACGCAAGGACTTGAACACACACAAGGACCTATTTTAACATATGATAACATATGTTCACATACAATTAGCATATAATATACTAATTAAACAATTATACACACTCAAAGGAGTGGAAAACACTCCCGGTTGAGTGTTTGGGGTCCCGGGTAGCGTTTAAGGGTGCTAAGGGTCTCCTATCAGCTGTGGGACTTTGCTATACTCACATATCTAGTGTGTAAAGGGGTTTAAAGCATCAATATGGACCAAACAAGGAGTTTACGGCCCAACCTAAGGGAGTTTACGACCGTAAACTCCCAAGGTCAATTTCTTGGGTGTTTGATGCTTCTAGCTTGTTCATAGAATTATTCTAAGCACTTTTCCTCAAAGGCATGATTGGATTTGAGGCTTCTAAGGGTACTTTATAGGAGTTTACGGCCTAGGAACTCTCCCAAGGGAGTTCACGGCCGTAAACTCTCAATCTTTGAGTTTAGTGAAGTTTTAAGCCCCTAATGCCTTTCTAGTGATTTCTAATGAAGTGTGATGCCATTTTGGGTGATTAAAACCAATATTTGAGGGGGGTTTTTGGGGAGTTTACGGCCTAGATAATGCTTGGGCCGTAAACTCCAAGAAATCCCTCATTTTTCTTGTGTTTAAGCCCTTAATTCCATTCTAGCATTTTATAGAAATAGCCTATGGTCATTTGGGGGGCAAAAACTACAATTTTGGGCATGAATTAGGGTGTTTACGGCCTTGACCATGTCTGGGCCGTAAACTCCTTTCTTTAATTCATTTTGGAGTGTTTCAAGGGTCTAAACTCAAAGGAATAAGTCCCTAAATTATGTAATAAGCCCTAGGATGAGTTTGGTGCACATTTGGGACCATGACTTGTGGAGTTTACGGCCTAAGCATGTGCTTGGGCCGTAAACTCTTCTTTGAGTCCTAAATCCATGCATTTTAGTGTTTAAACACCCCTAGGCTATATCCCCTAATAGTTTCTAAGCTTATGGTCAAGTTTAAAGGCATATTTGGCACCTTTTTAGGGGTTTACGGCCCTAGAATGTTCTTGGGCCGTAAACTCCTTATCCTATGCCTTCTTGGATGGTTTTTGGGCTTTAAACATAAATCAATACGCTTAGAATAAGCTAGGGTAAGCGGACTTACAATATGGAAGCGTTTGGTTGCGAATTCGGGGCGAAAACGGGTCTAGAGAGAGAGTTTAGAGAGAGAGAGTGTAAAAAGTCTCCAATGGACTCCACTCATCCATATATAGGTTTCACAGTCAGGGCTCAGTGAAATTTTACCCGATACTGCCGTTAAACGGGGCTTTTGGTCGCACCCGATTTAGGGGTCGTAATATTAATACTTGACATTTTCCAATTGAATGAAAATGTGTGTCCTGTGTTTTTATTTCCTTTTATTACGACTTAACGGCATGTTAAAGGTAATCAAATGGAATTTTTATTAAATTGATGCCCTCTAATTAACGGAACTTTTATACAGTGGAATATTCCGTTAACGGTAACGGAGAAAGGTAACGGGGCAACTTGGGTTGTCACACTTAAAATCAAAGGTCAAACCTGAAAGTCAAAATCAAAATTTGAAATAAAAAGTCAAAAATAAAAGAAAAAAAATAAAAACAATTTATTATTATTATTATTATTTTATTATATATATATATATTTTTATTTTATTATAGAATTTAAAAATTCAAAAATTTAAAAATTAAAATTTTTGGTTTAAAAAGAACTTTAAAAATGAATGAACTTGATAGGGTTAAAAGTGTTAAAATGCGAAATTTGGTGCGACTGGGAGTGATTAAGTTTAATATTTCGGGGATAAGTCACAAAGGATTTGATGGTGGAGTTGGCAATCTGCGCTCTCTGATGAACGGAAAGACGTGGGTTCGATCCCCGCCTCCTCCTTACTTCGCGTCCCCCCCCCCCCTTTTTTTTTAATTTGAAACGCGCCTACTGATGCTACCGAGCCGAGCCAAGCCGTGATTCACCAAGCCACAAGCTCGGAAACCTTAGCCGCAAACACGAACTCCGCCGCCGGCCGTGAACAGTTTTCGGCCGTAAACTGTTTCCGGCAGTAAGCTCCGGCCGAAAACCCTTCAACGATTACGTGAAAAACAACAATTTTTCGACTTTGAAGCTCCAAAACTCGATCAAAAACCTTTTTTTATGAAAAACACGAAGAATAAACCCCCCTTATTTTTGCGAGATCTATCGAAAAACGCAAAAATATTTCGAAAATAAGATCAAATAATGCCCCAAAATAGGGTTTACGGCCCAAGAACTCGGTGTTTACGGCCGTAAGCTTGGACCGGAAACACCAATTATTCAGATTCCAGACGAAACAATAAATCCTTTTGACTGATACAACCAGGCTCTGATACCAATTGTAAGTCCCTAATCTGCCTGTGTATCAATCAAATCCGTTTGATGGTGCGGAATCCCAATCAAACGGATGATGTCAGATCAAATAGAAGAGAAGGAGAAGAAGGATAATATGAATCTTTGTATGAATTGATATGGATTAACGTTCCAGATACAAAAGATTTACACACATACGCTCCTTATTCTCTCTGGCCGAAAACTCTCTATTGTTCATCAATCTCTACTCCTCACCCTAACACCTCTATTTATACAAGGGAACATGGGCCGGAAACAAATGGGCAGTAAATGAGTTTATGGCCGTAAACTCAGCCGTAAACTAGACCATAAATTCATAAAATATTACACAAAAATACAACTGCCCAGAAAAGTAAAGTATAAACTATATTTTGACCCAACAATTACCTAGCAATTGGTACAAAGAGAGTTTACTGAAAAGATTTTATAACCTAGCAATTACCTAGCAAATGTGTAACACCCTAAAAATTTTAAACTTTTTCAAAGCTATGGTTATAGAATCTTTTCGGGATTTAACTTGCATTTAATAAAAACTCGGTCTCATAAAAACATTTACAATTAAACACATTGGGTGTTATAATTAAGCATCAATATAACCATAGTTAGCAAAAATAATTACATCAATATAACTATTAAGGAGCTTAACAAGTTCCACTCAATTCTCTATCTCTTGACTTTTAACTTCCATCTATCATATTTTCTCCTTAAGCGCAATGTCACACCCCCAAACCGGAACGGCGGAAACGTTCGGGGGTGGTTGACGTCACGCGTAGTATCACAACAGTTGTATCATAGAAAACATAGTAAACACAACCAAACATTGAATACATATATGAAAAAGGTTTACATTCTCTTAATACAAAGTTTTGTTCTTATCAAAAAGTAAAATGGAAAGACGTGACTCTAACATGCCGACTTCTCCAAAATCCTGGAAGTACCTGTCTACTAAATCCCTGAGAATACAAACAGTTTTGAAAGAATATCAACATAAAGCTGGTGAGTTCATAATCATTTAGTTTTGATGGAAAATGTTTCCTTGAATCCTTTTGAAAAGTGTTCCTCAAGAAAATCTTATATTTTCTTATGAAAAGCGTGTTTGAAAAACCATTCCTTCCATGACTTCCAGATTCTTACAAGGTATGTACAATCCAAGGAGTCGTGGAATAAATATGAATATCCGTTAGTTACATGTAAAAACAATGTTAGGAGTGTCAAACCCAACAAATAATAGGGGTACAATAGACTCCAAATACACTGCTTTAATGCACTAAAAAGTAGTACAAGGCAAGCAGGGTCGAACCACAGAGACACGGGACAAAAGTCTATACCTTTTTGCACAAGGTACTTTGGTCACAAAGGGGGGGTTTGTTTGCAAAAGTAAATAACTAAATAACAATCTACTTTAAAAGCATGCACAAAATGAAATAAATTTGTAAACAAATTGTTTGAATGGTTCTAGTTCTAGTTCTCAATGTTGTTGTTCAACTTGATTATGACTTGATGTAATTCAAGATTGCTATTCTATGTTGGCACTGAAAGATATTAACACGCTCTAATAACTCTCGCTTGCCAAATTATCTAACCAAAACACGCTCTTTGATTGGACTTAGCTTTACTAATTCAACCTAAACACGCTCTTAGATTGTATTGAAAAACTGCATTAAGTTTTGTACAAGCTTCCCAACAATGTTCATTTCTTCTCATACGCTCGGAAGTGTGAAAACATGTGATATATGTTTTACAATAAGAAAACTTATTGCTTGTTACCAATTATTAACTCAATAGAACGATTAGGTGCCCTAAAAGTTAATTAACTGCACAAAAATTCAATTCATGAAAGTGGTCAATCAAACACAAATCAAATTCAAGGATTCTAGTTAAACAAAAACATAATCATTAGAATAGAATCACAAATCAAACATCAAATCATATGCTTCAAGTCAAGCAATCAACATGTTTTTAACAAGAACTAGAAACTAGGGTTTCTTAGCCACACATGGCTAAGAACAAATCAAACAAGAATAAAGATGGAATTGGAATGTTTAATCCTTACAAAAATGAAATCCAAATGTTTGCAATTATTAAGTCTTCTCAAAAGCTCCAAGAATTCTCCCAAAATTGCCCTAGATCGCCAGAAACTACTCCCAAAACCGTTCTGTTTTCAAATTGACGTCTCCTGCTCTTTTATTAAAGTTCACGTGACATGCCATAAGGCCATGCGTTTTTAGCATGGCCATGCCTTTTGCCCATGTGTTTTTTTTGGCAAGGCCATTTGTCTTGACCATGTGTTTTTTTGGCATGGCCCATGCTTTTTGCTAAAATTCCAAAAAGTCTTCACTGTTGGCTCCATCTTCAGTCCAGCTTCACCACGCGTCATGTTGCTCAAATATGAGATGATAAAGGACAAACACGACCCGTGTCAAAGTGACAAGAACCGCATTTCAAACGTAATCCTTTGCTATGAAGATAATGCAACAACGACTCGGGTTATGTCTTCATGCTTTCCTCCATGGAATGACCGATTCATCTTCTCTGCATGCTCCAAAGCTCCAAGAATCCAAACTCCATGCATCCATGCATCCAAGATCCACGTTCCATGCTCCATAATGCCTGCAAAATAAATCAAAAATAGTGAAGTACCAGACATTCTTAACGAAATATGCAACTACCCTAATAATCAACTAAATGCAAGAATTATGAAGTAGAATGCTATAAAAAGACGGAAATAAACATGCAAAATAGGTGCATAAAATGCACCTATCAAACAATCCATTTATAAATAGCTGAGTTATCCCGGGAAAATCCTATATTTTCCCTAAAACTAGTTATCCGTCCTTGAAGTAGAGATGCAAGTTTAGAAATCCGTGATTTCTATCAGTACATATATAAAAGTAGTTTTATTACTTAAAATAAAATAAATGAAGGGTAGAGTCCGTAAACCAAAGTTAGTTTATACTTATTTGCGAGTCGTATAACCATACTTGATATAACCGAGAAACCTTTATAACATTCTTCAGGCGTTAAACTAAATGACATTTGTTTACCCCAGGCATGCCTGCCTAACTGTAGCTAGCAGTTCAGGTGTGATATTGTCAGTCCCAAATAGATCTATTTAAAAATCGCACGCTCTCCCTCCAGGAGACTCTGATTATACTAAAAGGATTTATCCCTGTACACCTAAGGGTGTAATATTGAAGTCGTGCCTCACAATTCTGTATAATCTAGTTTACAAGCTAGAGACAGTATAAAACAGTATTTATCCTTGAATAAATGTACTTTATACTCCTGAGAAAATATATAACATAAACTAAATCTGCCATAGTTTATACATATTCATCCATGAAATCTGATTTGGTAGTAATTTCCTAGAGGGTTATCCCAAACTATACCCATTATAGTTTATTAGAGTTGATATGGAAAATGCTTTGTGAAAACCTTTATGAAAGTCATGAAGTTAGATTTCCAAATTAAAAGTTTCCCTTATGCTCAACATATTACAAAAAGGAATAAAATATCCGAATATGTTATTAAACATGGAAATCATTGGACTGTATTAATTAGTTTAAAACTTAATAAAATACTCTGAGTTTGGCTTGTATTCACCCCCTGAAAACATTAAAAACACGGAAAATGTAGGGGTATGAACTCACCTCGGGCGATTTGAATGAAGGATCGATACGAATGCGGGATGTTCAAGTGAAGCCTTGAACATGATTTGATCCTAATTAACATGTAATGACACATAAAGGAGTCAAATGAAGGTATTTACTTACTAAATGTGATGGAGAACCCCTATAAGAACTTGGGACTACTTACACTAGGTGCTAGGACCTTAAAGGATTGCATGAGGGAGGTGTATGGCCACCTTAAAGGTGTGTACGGTCATAGGTGTACGGTCCATGAGTGTACGGCCGTACACTCATGATGAGAGGTGTTTTTGAGGTGTTTCCAAGGTTCTACAAGCATCCAAGGAGTGTTCTAGGTCCCATACTTAGTGGTTTTGCAAGTTTAAGGCCAAATATGAACATCAAAGCAGGTGTAAGGCCATAAGAGTATGTGTGCGGCCGTACATAGGAGTGTGTGGCCGTACAGAGTGTGTATGCGGCCGTACATAGGGGTGTGCGGCCGTACACTCTTCATTTAAGCCCAACATGTCGATTTTCAGGTATTTCAAGGTTAATACCAAGTCCAAGCTACTAGATGAGGGCTAAACTCTCACTTTGGAGAGTCTTTTAAGTGTGTACGGCCACCTTATGAAGGTGTGCGACCGTACACCTTCAAAGGATGAAGATCATGATGAATTAAAGCTTAAATCAAGATATCTTACAAGTATATCAAGTTAGATGATATAATACTCACGTTTTTGAAGCCTTTGAAGTGTTCTTGGATGAAGATTCTAGAGAGAGAAAGTAGAGTGCAGCCAAAGAGGGAAAAGAATGAGTGAAGGGTCTCCCTTATTTATAGGGGTGAGTGTGCGACTTGGGGGGGGGGGGGGGGTTGGGTGTGCATCCGCACACCCATGTGTACGGCCGTACACTCCACCTAAGAGTGTGTATGGCCTGATTTTGCTACTATACGACTTGATAGCTCATCCCTAATCTCGACCTTGGTTGTATTCAAGCTTAGAACGCTTAAACGAACCCTTAATCAATGCTAGGAGTTAACAGAAATGAGTTTAACTTAGACTAACTGACTAGATGTACCAGGTAGAAGTTTCGGGTTGTCACATGTAACTTGGAATACATGACACTAAAAAGATATACGTAAGACAAAATGTCTCGTGAGATACGTAGATTTGTGACCCAAAACCTTTATCACATTTTTATCAAAAAACATTTCAAATGTTTTCATGAAAATCATTTCATACATATCATAACACATCATATCATATGACTTCATAAGACATTTATCCACATTCCATTTTCTTTTATCATTAAGGGCTAATTCTGGTATAAAACACATTGCCATTTTTATACTTAGGTTCTACTTCTAATAAAGAAACCACTCCAAAGTCTAAACCAATATGGAAATAACAAATCAATCTATCAATGCATCATTTCCATTATGACATCTATCTTGCTAACGAGAGGCACCATCCTGATATATTCCTCCAGATCCCGTTACGGGGACATCATGGCTCGAGCAATATATATTCTTGTCTTTACTTTCTGTTTCTTATCACTACTTTCCATGTTTCACATATTTCATATGTTAGTATCAAAATACTCATTTCAAACGTAAAATATATATATCCCAAAACATTTCAAACATGTTATCAAAACATTCATTCTTTCAAAACATTATTTACTTTCAAAACATTTTTGTTTTCAAAACATTCTTTTCAAAAATATTTAAAACATTCATCTCAAAACATTTCATATATCAAATTATTGATATTACATTATCATAAAATCATTTTTCCATGTACCCCAAAGTGGAAAAATGTCAACACATACTCACCTAATTCTCCAATGTAGATTGCTACCCCCTTCAAATCAACTTAACAAGCAATTACGCCTTAGAGAAAACCTATACAATGTAGGTGGAGGTAAAAAATGACCAAAATACCCTTAAGGGTCTTAAAAAGTATAAACTACTCTAAAAATCATTATTTAATCATCCCTAACTAATGTAACTAGAACTAGGTCAAAACGATGAACCAAGTTCAAGTTAGAAAATTATGTGGATCCTTAACAGTGAATTCCACGACCATGTTTATTAATGCATGTAAAAAAACAGTCGTGTTTTCATGCCTGCACACACACAACTCGTTTTTTTTCTCAAAACAACAGTCTACTTTGCATAGTTCTTGAAGACCCTTTCCAATTCACTTCGTGTCATTTATATAGGTTCTCACACATGATCAAGAGTTTTTTAATCATTAAATAATATCCCACTTAATCCATTAAGTTCTCATTCACCCTCTATTTGTTTACTTTATTAATTTAATAATCTATTCTTAAATTTAGGATATTATACAATGCATATGTAACTACTCCCAAATCCAAGTAAATCTTGAGTCAACCTGAAATGACCCAAAATACGACCCAAAAAAATTGTTTAATCATTACTAAAATCATGAGTTCAATACCATAAAATAAAAACCCATACGACAATATCTCAAACCATAACAACGTATCAAGAGAAAACTGTATCAAGACTGTATCAAATCATATCTATGAAAAGCTAAATCGACTCCCAAGACAAAAACTGAAGCTGTGGTGTGTGCGATGCCATCATCCCGAGCTCTTCCCTTTACTTGCAGAAGTACCTGAAACCAAAACTGAAACTGTAAGCACGAAGCTTAGTGAGCTCCCACAAACTACCACATACCATACAATAACATATAAACACATACTGGGCCTTGCCCACTGCATCGGACCGAAGTCCGGAAACTGCATCGGACCGAAGTCCGGAACTAACCAGGGCCTTGCCCTCTGCATCGGACCGTGGTCCGGAATCTGCATCGGACCGAAGTCTGAAACTGACTGGGACCTTGTCCCTTGCATCGGACCGTAGTCCGGAACTAACTGCATCAGACTGAAGTCCGGAACTGACTGGGACCTTGTCCCTTGCATCGGACCGAAGTCCGGAACTGACTGAACATAGCATAGCATAAACATATATCAACTAGCATAAACACATATACTGCATACTTCATTAGACTGAAGTCCGGAACACATAACACATATACATGCTTGAATCACAAAGACATCAAACACCCTGAACTACTGCATCGGACCGAAGTCCGGAACTAACTGCTAACTTAAACGGGCCGACATTGTGGCTGTAGACCCGTTCCTACTGGAAGGAAACTCACCTTGTGATGCTGACGGCTGAACTCCTGAATGAGAAATCCCTGACTGCTGCTCCGACTGCTTCCCGGCTATCAAGGGTAATAAAATACTAAATCAGAATAAGGATTCTCCTATGGGTAAAATGACCATTTTTACCCCTGCTATGGCATGGGTCACAACATGGCCCAAACCCTCAATTCCTTCCAAGTCCATCCATGGCCCCACTATAGGCCCACTAATGGCCCAATTTTTCTAGATTGGGCCTATGTCCTCGTATGGGCCCTACCAGCCCACAATAATCTTGGCCCATAATCTAACTTCTGAAGATCCAACAACAAGATAGGCTTTCCAAGCTTACTGTTGGCCCATTAATGGCCCAACTTGCTATATTGGGCCCAAAGCCCTTTATTGGGCCTTACTCAAGTCCAATACTAAATCCTTGGTCCTTAGTAACTGAATTCTGATGGACCATTAAGGCCCAAGGACCCTAAGTATGGAACTCAGCCCACACCGAGGCCCAAAACACTCGAAGCCCAAACTAGCAGCGTATGTGGGGCGTACACCAAGGTACGCTGAGCGTACAAACTGCTGGCTTGTACGCGGCACGTACCTCCTTGTACGCCCAACGTACAACCCTGTTAAGCCAAAATCTCAATAAGTGCTTAATAATCCGATCCAGAAGCTACAAATCTAGATCCTAAGCTTGTTCCATGTCTTAAGCCATAAAGTTGCCTACTTGATGGCTTACAAGTCTCATAAAGGCTCAAACTTCCATAAATAACATTCTACTTCCTTGGAGCTAACTAGATCTCATGCATGGTTCCATATAAGCCACAAAGATTGCAACTTTATTACTAGGAAGATGTTTCTGAGCCTTAAGGATGGCAACCCAAGCTCCAAAACCGACTTACAAGATCAAGACTCAACCTTTGGACTTAAAAAGGTCCAAACTTCCATAACCTAGATCTAGAAGGAAAGAGGAAGAAAGTTCAGAACTTTATACCTTCCTTTGCTGACCAAGAGGGTGCTAAGTCCAGATCCCTGAGCTCAAGCTTCTTCTCTAACTTCTTCCCTTTTTTCTTCACTACTTCCTTTCCTTGAAACACTCACAAAAACTTCTTCACACACAAAGAGAGGATAAGAACGGATTAGGGTTTTCTTGAGAGTGAGGAGGTTGATGGGAAAACAGGGAAGGAGGCTATAATGGGGTTTATATAGCCTTAAACCCCTAAAATTAGGGTTTTTCCTCTGGCCGCGTACGCTGGGCGTACCATATGGTACGCTGCGCGTACGCTTCTCCTCCCCGCGCTTCATTTAATCAATACGCCCAGCGTACAACGGGTTACGCCCCGCGTACGACTTATGGGCAGACTATGACTCGGCCCAAAACAAAGAGGCCCACTTCAATATACAATTCTATTATAGCCCAAAATAAAACTTGAGAATTCAAATAAATTTATACCTCGGAAGATGATCGTTACACAACCTTTAAAACAATGGCAATGATATATATATATATATATATATATATATATATATATATATATATATATATATATATATATATATATATATATATATATATCATAATTTAGTTTTTTTTATCATTCACCCTCTATTTGTAATACATAATTCAGTTAGTATATATTATAATACATAACTTTTGCCTATATCCAAATCTATGCACTAGTTGTCATCACACTAGAACACATGTAAGTTAGTAGGACCACACATACACATGGGAACATTCTAGAATGCTACTTATAAAAACAACCTTGTTATAGGCAAAACAAACACTAAATTATAGGGCAACTAAAACTTAAGGATCCCAAAGACAAGTGCCACCCTTAAGTCAATCCATCCTTGAATTCTCAACCGCCTCTTTTCCTTTCCATCGACACATCATATGGCTTTTGAACCCTCACCTTCTAACCACTCATGCCCTTTGTCGACTCCACCCTCCGATGAGCGTATCAATGTAAAACTACCTGCTAATAGCATTGAGGTAAATGATACTTTGTTTTTTTTATCTTGTTGTATTATTTTTGATTAAATAGATAGAGATCGTGATACCTTACTTTACAATTTTTAGTTTTTCATTTTATTTTGATCTTGCTTTCCGGTTTTAAGAACATGAGTTGATGTTGTTATGCGATTAAGTGTAAAATGGTCCTTTCGTTATTCAACAAAACATTTAAAGGTCTAACCAAACAACATGTATTCATTAAGCCTCTAAATTATTCATACATTTGAATTATTTAGAGATTGTGAAAAAGTTGTTTAGTTAATGAAATTTATTACATATTTTTATTATAATATTTAATCATTTTTTACAAGTCTTTTTATGTCATTTATATTTTACAGTTAGATTGTCAACTATTTTTTTTTTTTTACCAACTGTGACTATTTTAAGTTATTTTCAACTATCAATTAGTTTGTCCAATATAACCAATAATATGATAATGTTACACTAATGTCATACATATAACTTATAAATCATAAAATACCCACCAAAATAGTTAGTAATTTTAAACATTTAATCTTCACTGTTAGAAACTCTAACATATAATGAACACTTATATAATATTGATTTGACATGATCTCAATTTTCTAATGAATAAAACTAGGATTGTTATAATAAAAAACCTCGCTAGCAATTGGGGATGAATTACGTATCAGAAAAAAGAATATCCTTTACTTGTTTTAAGCCGTTGTATAAGTTATAGGCTTATAGCATTATTTTTAATATTTATATATGAATATATTGTTGTAAATTATCCTAAGAAAATATATGTTTATTATCTCACTCATTCGACACCCCACGTTCTTTTCGCAAAGTCATCACTCATTAGACACTTGGAACACGAAATTCCCAAGTTCCCCTGCAAAAAGTTTCATTCCTCTTACCTCCTTCAATCACCCCTTTCACATCCCAAAAAACCTGAAACTAATTGATCAAAAATGGCAAAGCTTATAGAGACGTACGCCTGCGTACCATCGACGGAGCGCGGCCGAGGAATATTAATATCCGGTGATCCGAAAACAAATGCATTTATGTACTGTAATGGCCGATCGGTGATTATCCGGTACCTCGACAGACCATTGGATGTCGAGGTGTACGCAGAACATGCTTATCAAACCACCGTTGCGAGGTTCTCGCCTAACGGAGAGTGGATCGCTTCCGCTGACGTGTCCGGGACGATAAGGATCTACGGTACCCACAACGGATTCGTGTTGAAAAATGAGTTTCGGGTCTTGTCGGGTCGAATTGATGATATCCAGTGGTCTGCTGATGGGATGAGGATCGTGGCTTCGGGTGATGGCAAGGGCAAGTCGTTCGTTCGAGCTTTCATGTGGGTTTGTTTTTCTCGATCACAACTGTTTGTTGAAATGCGCCAATGACATCTTTTCAACTTTTCCCTTTCTCTACCTTATTTACACAATTTGGGGATATTGGTCTAAAATCTGTCCAAATCATACAAACACTTTTGATTTTGATGATTTCTCGTCATTTTCAAATCAGAAATCATTTGGGGGTGAGGCAGGGCCCCATGACATCCTTGCTTCATTGTCACCCCTAAGTCCAATTATTCAAAATCGACATCTTTCTTTATCTGGAAAAATTATGAAAATGTCAACCTTTTGATCTTCTACCATTATAGACACTCATTTCAACAGTCTTATACAGGTGGGATTCTGGAAGCAATGTTGGAGAATTTGATGGGCATTCAAGGAGAGTTCTAAGCTGTGCATTCAAACCCACAAGACCATTTCGCATAGTCTCATGTGGAGAGGACTTCTTGGTCAACTTCTATGAAGGACCACCATTCAAGTTCAAGCAATCACATAGGTCTGTAACAGATAACAGATTCCATCAAACACATAAACTTTCTACTCAAATAAACTTACAGTATCACATGACACAAATCCTTATGTCACATTTATTTAGTACAATTCTAGTGTTCATTGGTATTCTCACATGCAGGGATCACTCGAATTTTGTCAACTGTGTAAGGTTTTCACCTGATGGCAACAAATTCATCACTGTAAGCTCTGACAAAAGAGGGCTGTTATATGATGGAAAAACTGCAGAGGTCAAGGGTGAATTGTCTAAAGAGGACGCCCACACAGGTAGTATATATGCTGTAAGCTGGAGTCCCGATAGCAAACAGGTAGTTAATCTTCTTTTCTTTTCTAAATTCCACAAAAAATGCTCATTTATCTATGCTTTGAGTTCAAATTTAGGGTTCTTTTTATTTCCTTTATAATTGTAGGTGCTAACTGTATCTGCTGACAAAACTGCAAAAATATGGACAATATCAGATGATTTCAATGGAACACTCTCAAAGACTTTAACTTGTCCAGGATCTGGTGGAGTTGAGGACATGTTAGTTGGGTGTCTATGGCAAAATGATTATATAGTTACTGTTTCTCTTGGTGGGACCATATATTTATACTCTGCAAGTGATCTTGATAAAGATCCAACAATTCTTTGTGGACACATGAAGAATGTTAATTCACTAGCTGTGCTTACAAAAGGCCCAGAAAAAGCCATTCTTTCTAGCAGCTATGATGGCTTAATATTCAAATGGCTTCGAGGATTTGGCTACAATGGTAAGTTAGAAAGAGGCGACAAAAATCAAATCAAATGTCTCGCTGCTGTTGATGAAGAAATCATGTCTTCTGGATTCGACAATAAGGTAATTCAATTTCTTTCAAGATTTAGGATTTAGGGTTTAGGGTTTGTTATCTGACAAGATGTTGTAACGAACAGATATGGAGGATTCCGTTAAATGGAGAAGAATGTTCAGAAGCAGATATTATTGACATCGGGAGTCAACCGAAGGATTTGAGTTTGGCTATTAATAATCATGAACTTGCATTGATTTCAATTGAGACAGGTGTCGTTCTTCTGAAAGGTACGCAGGTGTTGGCAAGTGTTGAGCTTGGATTTACTGTGAGTGCATGCGCTATTTCGCCTGATGGAGATGAAGCGATTGTGGGAGGGCAAGATGGTAAATTGCACATGTATTCAGTGAAGGGAGATACTCTTTCAGAAGAAGCTGTTCTTGAGAAACATCGAGGGGCTATTACTGTGATTCGTTACTCTCCTGATGTTTCCATGTTTGCGTCTGCTGATGCAAATAGAGAAGCTGTTGTATGGGATCGGGCCTCCAGAGAGGTACTAGAAATTCCAATTTACAAATTCTAATTTACTAAATTGAAAGAAGAAAAAAAAACGTTTATGATTTATTATGAACTTATGATGTTGTTATAAATAGGTGAAGCTGAAGAACATGTTATATCATACAGCTCGTATAAACAGCTTAGCGTGGTCTCCTGATAACAAAATGGTGGCAACAGGATCTCTTGACACGTGTGTAATTGTTTATGAAATAGATAAGCCAGCTTCAAGCAGAACAACTGTAAAAGGAGCTAACCTTGGTGGGGTCTACTCAGTGGCATTTGTTGATGAAAAAACTGTCATAAGTTCTGGTGAAGACGCGTGTATTCGTTTATGGGAGATAACTCCACAATAAATAAACAATCAAAAACTTACAAACAAACGTTTCTTCATGTCTTTTTCTTCTACTTTTTGTGAAGCTGGTTTTGCAAGTAGGCCAAGGTTTTTAGTGGAGGACTTATTGGATTAAAAGTAAGGTTTTGGTGGACAAATTCGTATGTTTTGCTAAGAGCTTTCAGGGAAATGGAGGATTGGGTCGAATGGAAAAGAGATGCTTCTTGGAAGCTTGATGATCGAAATCTTTTTTTTTTTTTTTTTTTTAAAATGTAATAAATGTGTTTTGGGTGTGTTTTTTATGATGAATGATGAAACCTTTTGGTTTGATTCTCAAGTGGTTTAAGTTGTGTTTTGAGACTTGAGTTTCCACTTTGTTTATGAAATATCATTTGGTGTTTTGAGTTTCCACTTTTCCACCAATTGAACACAACTTTAAAATTGTGTTTCATCTTTTCAACTTTCATTATGGTTATACGCTTCCATAATAAACCCATGACATAAATGATAAATTGTTTATATAGAATACAAACACATACATGAATTTGGACCCAATTTACTTTCATTCAGATTCAGTATGTAGTTTATCAAGTTCATCTTGAACTTTAACATACACACCAGCGTTAGGTGTATCACATGTAACTTCTACAATCCATATAAAACGTCGCCATCACTTGTAAGAGAGCTACAAGACATTTTGTTTGTAACCTTTTTTGATTTTGTCTTTATTAAAATACAAATTAAACATTTAGTTAATAATCAAATAGTTTAGTTTAATTATGGAAATATATAATCACATGCTCCAGTTTTAAATGGAGTAGTAAATTTGAGTAAGTTGTAAACATGAAGTCCACGACCCAAATCCTAATAGTCACCAAGTCAGTGTCTCAAGTAGCAAAATTGCAAGTTGGAGGTAGAAAATGAGATACTTGAAAGTACAAGGTTGGTGAAGTATCAACTTTTAAAAGTAAATTCCCCATTTTCTCTAAACTCTGTATCTCGGAAATCATGTTGATCCATCCGTTACTTGTTTGATTTCCCGTCGCCGCTGCGGCCTTCTTCCGCCGGGACGCTGCCGCAGTCACTGTTCATCAGAAACTCCTCCATTTTGCTTGACTTCTGAAGAATAAGGTGTGCTTACTGTTCTATGTTTCATGATTTCGATGCCGTTATCTGTTGACCTTTCACTAATTGCCATCTGAATACCTGATTGACTGAAACTGCACAAACAATAACAAGTAAAAAAAACTATGTGTCTGTTAAGAAAAAATCGTTGTGTGTTCTTACTGTGTAAAGTCATGCAGTCTATCTGTTTGATCAAATGCCTCTGAGAACTTTTCGTAGCGTATGCAGCTTTTCGATCTAAGAAAATAGAAAACGCTTTGATTCTTCCATGGCAGGTTTTTTCTCTTGAACGACCTTCAATGTCTTTACGCAGACCTCCACTTCCTCGATTACTTCTCAACAACGTTTCTTGCATGAGAAACGCTCAACAAATCTTACGCCATACAAACATCTCAATTCACGATGGTGGAGCCCTAGTACTCACCGGAGCAAATGGCTCCGGCAAGTCTACCTTCTTACGAATGCTGGCCGGATTCTCCAAACCATCAGCCGGTGAGATCCTATGGAATGGCCATGACATAACTGAGTCAGGAGTTTTCCACCAATACAAACTTCAACTCAACTGGCTCTCACTCAAAGAAGCCATTAAATCCAACTTCACTGTTCTTGACAATGTTCAATGGTTTGAAGTTCTTGAAAGTAAACAAGGAAAATCTTTACCTGCTCTTGAGTTCATGGGGCTTGGAAGACTTGCCAATGAGAAAGCACGGATGCTTTCAATGGGTCAAAGAAAAAGATTGCAGCTTGCAAGAGTTATGGCCATGGATAGACCGATTTGGCTGCTTGATGAACCTTCTGTTGCTTTAGATGATGAAGGTGTGAAGCTTTTGGAACAGATGATTGCAGATCATAGGAGCCAGGGTGGAATAGTCATTGTAGCTACACATCTCCCCATTGAGATTCAAGATGCTATGATCTTGAGATTGCCTCCCAGGTTTCCAAGAAGGATAACTTTAGTAGACATGCTTCCTCATTGAGGTGAGTTGACGAATTTACCCTTTTGAGCTTTACATTATTTCATGCAATTGTTTCTCATAATGATATCATAGGTCAATCACTTCTCTTCATGCCTCTATTGTTTGATTCCATGAAGTAGAAACTGAAAAAAAAAAATACTAGTATTCCTCCATGACTCTTGTGTTTCATAATGATAGATGAATAGCAATCGATTTTAGAGTCTCATATGGCTTCTAGCATTATCTTTAAATAGGTGATGATGTTGTGAGTTGTGACTTAAATTAAGCAAATAGGAAAGTTTCCATTATATTATATAATGAAAGGTTTCTTATTATTGTTTGATTAGGATGGTTTCAAATACTATTGTTTTTTCTTTACTATGAAGCCTTTTGGGTTCATTGTTTTATTTTTAACATCCATAAATCAAGATTATATGTTTTAGCCTTACAGTGAATAAATACTTATTCTTATTATTAAATTAATTTATGGTGTTATTTGGTTTTTTGGATGTAGGTAATTAATCAATGATGTTAGTGATTTGAGGGGATAATATCCCTAGTCGTAAACTTTAATAAGGTATGACGAAAAACCTAAGCTATTTTAGAGTTTTTGTCCTTAATTGGTGAATTTATGTCATTGGAGTTAATTGGCACTTATGACCATTCGGATGGGTTTTGGTGGAAATTGAGGATTTAAGCAACTATATTATTAAATAAATTAATTGGTAATAGAAGTTATAATTAAAGACATTAAAACCCTAATTGGCTTCCTTTGTCAAAATCAAATTTAGAGGGAAGAAAGCTTACGATTTTAAGTTCACGGTGGAGGAAGGTTTCACTTTTGCTTGGCGATCGTTCATGTGGCGGCGATTAAGAACACATATCATCGGCTTAAACATAGTTTTGAAAACCATTTACATAGTAAATTGTGGATAAAGTCCCATAAACTTCAAAGTCAATTAACAAATTGAAAAATAAGTTGTCAAAAGAGTATTCAAGGGCATCACAATCCAAAAAAAGAAAAATAAATAAGTTGTCTAAACTATATCAAAATAGTGTATTAGGATTGGGAAACATGATGAGTAATGATGAAGTTAGACTTACACAAGTAGAAATAGAAGTAGGTTCATTCAAGAACACCAAAAAGGTTTGAAGAACCGAGCTATTTTTAAGATGTCATTTGTGTAAAGTTTAAAACTAAAATAATTAATTTGTTATTTTTAAATTAATGTTAATTGTTAAGGGTATTGAAGTAATTTTATTTTTATTTGTTTCCATGAAATCATGTAATTTAATTAAGATTAAACTATAATCCCATATATATATATATATATATATATATATATATATATATATATATATATATATATATATATATAGCATTTAATCTAGAACATTTCTTATCTCGAGAACATTTGAGAACAAATTTGGACCACACAATTTCTTAATTAAAATTATAAAATAATATTCATATAAATCAAAAAATTGTTACAAACAATTAAAAAATCCACTAACTAACATCACTCACCACCCAACACCACCCACCACCACCACTACCCACCACCAATCACTACCCACCATCCACCACCAATCACCACCAATCACTACCCACCATCCACCATCAATCACTACCCATCACCCACCATCACCAGCCACCACCCGCCACTACCATCACCACCCACCAACACCGCCCTTACCCCACTTACAAAAACCATCACCATCCACCAACCACCACCAAACATCACCACATGCCACTACTAACCATCATCACCGCCGCCACCACCTACCCATCAACACCACCACCACCTACCACCCACCAACCACACAATTAGATACATATAATCACATATGATTATATGTATATAATCACATATAATTTATGTGGACAAAATTTGCGGACTCAATTATATATCTGCGCTTGTTTACTTAATCATCGACTATAATAAATGAAGGTTTTTTTTGCCACATGTTACACTCTCATTCAATTTGTCAAATATCATTTTTTGGTTATTTTGAATTAATTTTTTTTCCACATGTCATTTTATGAGTTTTTCTATTTTAATAAATTCCACTTAATATTTTAATATAATAATTATATTAAATATAGTAATAAATGATATCAATTTAATTAATGGACTTACCTTTTATTTCAAAATTAAAGTTCATTAGTTTATTTTGTTAAATTATTTAAATTTAAAAGAAAAATCAATTTTAATAATTCATTATTTTTCTTATTTTATTATAAATTCAAAGTTCTTAAATATTTAGATTTTTATATTTACTTTTTTTTAATTAACCCATGTGATACATGGGTCTTACACCTAGTATATGATTATATGTATCTAATCATAAATGAGTTATATGGACAAGATTCGTTTTCGTATTTTCTATTCAATAAATTTTCTCATGTATTTATTAATATATGATTGTATGTATTTAATCACATATGATTCAATATTTGTTCTCGTATATACAATCACATGTGATTATATGTATCTAATCACATATGATTTATATGGACAATATTCTTTTTTGTCCATATATATCACATGTGATTAGATACATATAATCACATGTGATTAGATATATTTAATCACATATGATTAAAGTTGAGAAAAAACAATAATTGAATCGACAACATGATAACGAATCTTGTCCATATAAATCATATGTGATTGGATACCTATAATCACATGTGATTATATGTATATAATCACATATGATTTGAGATGAACAAGATTCATTTTTGCCTTCTCAATTCAATAGTTGTGCTCATGTACTTAATCACATACGATTATACATATAATCACATGTGATAAAATAAATGAGAACAACTATTGAATCGACAAAGCAAAAATGAATTGTGTCCACATAAATCATATGTGATTAGATTCATATAATCACATGTGATTATATATATTTAATCACATATGATTAATTTGGATAAATATTTGTTTTCGTGTTCTTGGTTCAATATTTGTTATCGTGTATATAATCACATGTGATTATATGTATATAATCACATATAATTTTTACAGACAAGATTTGTTTTTTCCAAATAAAATCATATGTGATTAGAAACATATAATCACATCCGATTAACACCCCGCTCCCGAGTTGAGGCAAAGAAAAGAAGAGAAGAGAAAAGAAAGTAAGGAGAGAAAAAAAGAGAAAAGAAAGGAAAACAAATTTGTCTTTTGTGCTCCCGAGTTGGAGAGAAATGGAAGGAAAGTTAAACATTTTATTCTTTCTTTTCAAATACTCCCAAATCGGAAGGAAAGTTAGGAGGGAAAGTGATCCTTCCATTTCCTTCCACTTCCTTACTTTAATGAAACTCGGGAGCATCAATCTCTCTTACTTTCCTCTCATTTCTGCCCATTAACTTTCTTTTCTCTCCTTAAGTTGAACTCGGGAGTGGGGTGTAAATGTATTTAATCACATATGATTAAAGTGGGAAAAAAAACAATTAGTGAAACTTGTGTGGCACCTATTATCTTAAGTAGACTCGAGTGGAGTCTCGGGCTTGGTTTGTTGGGATCCTGGTTACGAAGGGTTGCATATGATTCATAGATGTAGTGTGTGTTGCATTTCATATACGATGTATCTCTTTGCATAACATGACATTACATTCACATTATGAGTACATTATTTATACTTAATGTAATATTGAGGATTAAATCTTCTTATTAGATATTATCATTGTTACTCACTAATCTATATGCTTGTTGTTCCTATGTTGAAATGTGGTGTAGGAACGAGGCTTGGTATGAAAGGGAAGGGGTCGGCTTGGACCAAGAGTAAAAGATTTATAATGTTTATCTTTTATGTTCATCTTGGTAGCTTGACTCATGCTCTTAGTAATGTTTTTGTATGTATGTGTTGAGCATGTGGTACAAATATGTAGTCTCTTATGAGGAAAAGTTCAATATATTTGAGAATGATTTACTATATATTGTAACCTTATCAAAGAATTTTTTTGGATGTATTTTTCGATTATTGTGGTGTTATGTGTTCTTTAGTTTCTTGTGATAGTTTATCATGTAATAAACTTCATTTCATTGAATTGATGTCATGTTTGTCAATTAGGAAAATGTGTTTGTTTACCTTTTTATACTTATGATTCTTATTCATGTTCCCTTTGATGCTATTCATCCGATTATGGACTTCATGGATTTTTAGTTTTAGTCGCATTAAAATTGTGTTTTATTTCTTGATCACCTCTCCCATTTTTTTGTGGGTATACCCATCACGCAATAAAATATACACTACAAACATATACATTTTTGCCCCTTTATCCAAAAACAATTTAACCTTGACATTTAAAAGTTCCAATATGTGACCATGGTGGTGAATTTAACAATTTGTTATTTTGTTTTTTTTATGCCAATGATATTCAATTTTATTTTTCATATCCTCAAACCTCTCAACAAAATGGTAAATTCAATCCCATAACTTCCTATATTGATCTATGTCATGTTGTTCCATGCACACATGCCTCCCGAATATTGGGTCAAGGCATTCCATATGACCACCTACTTACTATCTTCTACCATTAATAAATCCACCATGTTTCACCGCGTTGCCAAGGGTAAACCATAATGCTCTCACTTATGAGTTTTTAGGTGCCTATGCTACCCTCACGTCTCGAACCCACATAAACTTGCCCCTCGTTCCACCCTATGTGCCTTTCTTGGCTACCATTCCCAACACAAAGTCTTTCGATGACTTCATCTCTAATCCAAGAAAATCATTCTCTCGTGACATGTTGTCATTGACAAGACCATGTCCCTCTTTGGCTCCATGCCCCCATCACTCTCCCCATCCCAGATCAAATCGCCTCCTTTTTACTCGTTCTCGCACACGTTTGAGCCTACCATCCGCCACCCTTCTCCTTTGACCCATTCGCCTACCTTGACCCGACAACCCATCCCTCATCTCTAACGACCCAAACACAACCCCATTCTATTTTAGCATATTTGTCTCGAAATTACAAATTGACCCTCTTTATGCCCCTAGTCTGTAACTTTTTAACCCACACCGACCCCTATCCGACCCCATTCAACCCATGCAAACATGTTCAAAGCATGACATTTATAAACCAATTCAACAACTTAAGATTATACTAAAGTCGAGTCACATATTCCAAAGTCCTACCTATAAGCCTTTGAAAATCCAGATTGGTCCACTTCCATAAAAGAAGAATATAATGCCCTTATCAACAATAGTACATGGGTACTTGTACCTCAACCAATAACAATAATATTATTTGCTCTAGTTGGTTATTTAAAAAGAAAGTTAATGCGGACGACTCTCTCGCTTGCTAGAAGTGAGACTTGTTGCCAACGGGAGGATTTAATGTTTGGGAATTAATTGCTATGAAGCATTTAGTCCTATTGTTAAACTGACAACCGTTTGTGTGATCTTTAGTTTGGTCATATATTGCCATTGGATGGTCCACTAGTTGGATGTCAAGAATTATTTTTTTCATGGGGATCTTAGCGAGATCGTTTACATGCACTAGCCTTTGGGTTCTCTTTACGCCACCCACCTTGATTTCACATGTCACCCAAGTAAGTCCCTCTAGGGACTAAAGTAGGCCACTCGAGCATGATTTCACAAGTTTCCCCTCTTTGTGTCATGAATCAGGTTTAAACATAGAAGATATGCTTCTTCTCTTTTAATCTATAAACTTGGCTTATCAGTTTCCCACCTTCTTTTCTACATGGATGATATTGTTCTTGTAAGTCCCAAATTTTGCCTGATGTATCAATCAGATCCACTTGATGGTGCGGAGTCCCAATCAAGTAGATAATGCAAGATCAAATGGAGAAGAAGAAGAAGAAGAATAAGAAGAATATGAATCTATGATGCATTGATGATAAGATTGATGCTCCAACACAAGATTCACACACACATACACTCTTCTTCTCTCTAACTTTCTCTCTCTAGAACACCTTGATTTACACACACTTAGCACATACTCTTGTGTTCTCCCCTCAAGGCCTACAACCACTCCTCACCCCTACTTCTATATAAATATGGACCGCAAACCCAAGGCCCAAACCTAATGCTAGACCAAAACACATGGGTTTTCGGTCCAAGCTATAATTAAACACAAAACTATTTTCGCCCAAGACTAAAAACACTAAATGCTTAGAAAAGCAAAGTATAAACCATATTTTTGACCCAACAATCTCCCCCTTGGTTTATAGCTTTCTTTTCTTTTACCCAACAAACTCCCCCTAGGATTGTAGCTTGCCTTTCTTGTCAATATTCAATATGAGCTTGGCTTCGATTTCTTCACAGCTTCAAAATGAACAAATGAATCTTCTAAGTGAGTGACTTCATCTTGAATAGTCGGGCATTTCTTCAAAATTTGACATTGAACGCACGTTGGGTGTGGAGGATTTATGTAGAGATTCTTGAAAATCAATAGTTTCAGCTTGAGAATCCTCAGAGAGAATATCAGAGAGAACGAATCTTCTAGATCACTTCAGCATGTACATAGATAGCAGCATGAATGAGGAAGCTTCAACGCAATCTGTCAGATAATCTTCAAGTACAACTTCACCTTGCTTCTGGGGTTGAAAGATTGAATGTTGAAAGAATAATCTTCATTTCTTGTTCCTTCGAATGAGAATTCTTCGACAATCATGGATGAAGCTTTGACTCAAAAAATCTCGATATAGTCTCTATGAGTCCCATCTACATCTGAATTCACTTTTCGAGATAAATAAATTTGAGATAAAAACAAATATAAAAAACAAACTTAGCACACAATATTTTTGGATTTTTCATATTTTCTGAAAAAAATAAAACAGTAACAAAAATATTTTTGGATTTTTGATTTTTCTGAAAAAGAAATAAAACAGAAATAACAATATTTTTGAATTTTTGGTTTTCTGATTTTTTTAAAAAATTTTAATTATCCCCCTAAATTTGTGCATAGAGGAAAACTACGAAAAAATTTAACAAAAACAAAAATATTTGGGATCAAAGCTGTAAGGCAATCCAATATCGTTTATCAGCACACGCCTGCATGTCTAGATCTGGTCAATCACCGGTATTATGATCCACTTAAACAGAAAGGATATTGAGAAATTGGACATATTATGAGTGACAAATCATTACTCTTAAAATCTTAAATGGATCACTTAACTGACGACGACCAAGGATATTGTTGTCCACTTAAATTAAGCAGTAAGATATACAGACAACCTATTAAATGATTCAATTTAGATGCACTAGAATGTATTTCCCACTTCCCGATATACCCCGGTAATCAAGAACTTCCAAAGAACTCCTTACTTTAGGGGAATATTCAATCATTAAGAAAGAAGTCAGATATAGAAGTGCATATGTTGTATCCCAGGTCAGATGTTTTCCAATCACACAGAGGGAACAACATATGACTAACATAGATAGAGGGTTAGAGAGATAGTAGGGTACATATGCTATGTCCCAGGTCGGATCTTTCGATCATGCAGAGGGGACAACATATGACTAACAGATAGAAAGAATTTCATAGATAAGGGGAAGCATAGAGATAGATTTGCATATGTTGCATTTATAACATCCATAAATTTTACGCCAAATTTAAACTTTTTCAATCATAACTAAAACCCAATGGTATTGTTTACAGAAAATTTTTTCAAATTATTATTCAATCAGAGTGCCCCAAAAGCCAGATCATAAGGATGAAGAGCGGTACGGTCATGCCTTCGCCTTGCCATGATCTCCTGAAGTACCTGAAACAATAACTGAAAACTATAAGCCCGAGGGCTTAGTGAGCTACCCCTAAAATACCAATACCACACTGAAAATACCATATCACTAATAATCAATCAATCAACATGCATACTGGGCCATCGGCCTGACTGGACCGCCCTACAGGGCCTAAAGTCTAACTGAATCTATACTGAGCCTTCGACATGACTGGACCTCCACGTGGGCCTACAGTCTCCTCGGACTGCTCATAGGGTATGTTGACCTTCAGCACAAAGCAGGACCGCCTCAACCCAACCAACGAGCAAATAATCATGTGCGCATAACTAACATATACCGCCATATACAGACATAAAATATATCTATCTTACTGATCATCAATCATAGCAATCTATCATAACTAGAGTACCAACCTAGCAGGCCACTAACATACCAATCCCTAAGGATCATAAAAACATAATATACTGTCTATCCTGATTCTGATCTATCAGATCATAACCACATATATCATATCATAACCATAACATCTAAAGGGCCGATCTTGGTGCCTTAGACCATTTTGATATAGTGAGGATAACTCACCTTGCAGATGTCGACTTGGTAGATAAACTCCAACTCTCGGATCACTTGCCAAAGACTCCACCACCTATTACCATAATACAAATATACCCATAAGTCCTCAACCTTACAAGGTACTCCATAAACCAACTAGTCAACCCTTGGTTAAAGTCAAAGTACTCAGTCAAGGTTAATAGTCCATGTTGACCCTAACTCGTCGAGTACCCTCGGCTACTCGCCGAGTTCCTTGAAGTACTTGCCCACTCGCCAAGTCACCGGGGTGACTCGTCGAGTTCCTTTGGTTTACAATCAAAACTCTACGGCCACTCGTCGAGTTTTCTTCATGAAACTCGACGGATACGCGCGCATACATAACTTAGGGAAATCTCATCCGACTCGCCGAGCTGTTCATACAACTCGTCGAATCTATGGCAATCTCCAACGGACTCGCCGAGTTGTTCTTCCAACTCATCGTGTTCATGCCTATCTTCATATGACTCTCCTAGTCGACCATGCGACTCGCCGAGTCCCTTCAATCCTTTTTGCCATACAGACTCATTTGAGCCATGCAGCGGCTCCAAACTACAGATCCAAGCTTCTAAGGCATGCTTTTCACATAAAGTTGTAAACTTTACGTGCATGCATAGCTATAAAGGCTCCAAATGTCTAATACAAGCCTGTAATGGGGTTTCCTACCAAAGGAAGGTTTCATTCATGCCCAAACAAGAAACTTTATGACTCTAAAGGGATAAGATGACAAAATGATGACTCAGGCGGGAGTCCAATCGCTCTGATTTCAAACGGTGCCACAGGGAAAAGCGTGCGAATAGGAACCGTTTCATCTCCAAACGGCGCCTGATGGGAAGGCGTGTGATTAGGGACTGACACTCTCTCTCCTGCGTGATCATCGGCACACCCAACTGTCACGCGTCAGTCACTTCCGAAAAACCCTTCGTTTTTCAATCGAAGATTTGGGAAAAATTTTTCTCTCTCCTTTACCCACAGTATAAAAGGCAATGTGATCCACCGTTTACCTCTTTACTGCACCTATATTCCCAGAGAGCAAGAAAATCCTCTAACCCTCTACTGTTCATCATCTCTCCCACTTTCATCTCAACAATGGCAGATTCTTCTTCTGTTCACGCAACTTCTCACATCTTGCCCATTCGTCCCCAGCAGAGTTTGATCATTGATCTCACTCCTCAGGCGTACGACGCTTTCATGTTTCCCATCATCGAATGCCTGAAGTTCTCGCCAATCGCTCCTGCTCTCACCAGGGCTGAAGCTGTTCCCATGGAGTTCCTGTCACAAATCTTTGCCATGGCTCACTACGACAAGGTCGTTGACAGAATTTTCTTCGATGTCTTTGAGCACAAGGCGTCGATTTCTAAGCAAAGGTTTTGTACGTTGTTAGGGTTTGAACCTGATTCTTCGAGGGTTAATCCGGAAACCATTCCAATGGGTCATCTGTTCAACATGTTCTACAACATGGGGTACACTTAGGTGCTCACTACTGTCACGAAATTTAAGAAGTCGTGCCTGCCCCCTCAGTGGAATGGGATGTTCACTGTTCTTTTCAAGGGCTTATCTGAACGAAGTGTTGGATCCGATGGGGCAAGTCGTTTATTTCTCTCCATCATGTACGGGATCTACAATGGCATCAATATGGACTACGGGTCGGTCCTATGGCAACAACTCATTCAGAGTCTCTCTTCTACTTCTCGACACTTAGAGATTTCTTATGCCCGGTTCTGGACTATTGTCACGAAATGGGTGATGGACAAGTACCACGTCCCCATTGTCACTGGTGCTCCAATGTCTTCGGTTGGTACTTTCCATACCATGAAGATCATTGTGTCGGATGCTTCGAAATTTCCCTTCAACGGGTCTATCCCGGAAACGATGTATGCTGACGTTCCTGCTGACAGCCGAATCATTCAAACGTACAAGGAGTTCAGACGTTCTGGTCCGAGGGATCTTACTCCAGAGATGTTGAAATCAATTCATGACGTCGACAAGCCTGCTCCTAGAGGCAAGAAGGCTGATAAGGGAAAACAGGTAGCAAAGGGAGAAAAATGCCCATCTCCCAAGAAAAGGAAAACCACTAAGGCTGCTCAGTCTCCACCACAGAAGAGGAGAAAAACCCAACCGAGACGAAAGCTGATTATCGCTTCATCCTCAAGCGAATATGAGGACGAGGGTTCTGATTCGGATGGATCTCAACGTGGCAACACTCCACCACGTTCGCCTACCCCAGAGATACATATTTCTACTTCTCCTATCTCTTCTCCACCCGTTACAATTCCTTTTTTTATTCCCCCCATAACCTCCACCACTCAAATACCACCTACTTCCATCCCAATACCGCCACCAATCTTTACCGAAGCAACAACCACCACCACTGTAGATGTTAGAACCAACGTATCTGATACGGGGGTTCATACTGACGCACCAAAATCCACCTCAGCACCCAGACCCACACCAACAACCAAACACACCACCCAACCCGAACCTACTACTACTGCTACCGAGCCTCCAGTTTCACCACCACCATCTTCTCCTGCTCATGCTTCAGAGGAAGAAGAACCTCTCCTTGGCGGGGAGAATTTGACTTTTGATTCAGTCTATTACAGTCTGTTTCAAGTTCAAAGTGACGACGATGATGATGCTCCTGTCACAAAGAGGCATCTCAAGGAGCTACATGACAAAATCGATTTGCTCATCGCTTCGTCTTCCACATCTCAGTCCTCCATATCTGAAGCTGCCATTCAGAAAATTGTTGAGGCTTTCTCCAAAGCTCATCAAGTTTCTATCGATTCCGCCACTGCAGCTATAGATGCCTCAACCAAAGCTTGTGAGGCAGCGACCGAAAAAGTCGATAAACTATTCACTGATGCTTCTTTCTTGTTGATATCTTTACAGGAAAGTGCTGAAGCCACCAAGACTACGCTGGAACCCATTATCAACCAGTTGGCTACATCAGTCGCTTCTGAGTTGAAGTCGTTCGCTTCACTTAGACAATCTATTTCTGATGACAACTCAGCTTTCAGAACAACCATTGAGGAACGTCTCTCCAAGCTTCAAGAAGACTTAGCTTCCGAGAACACTCTAATGGATGCTCTCGCAAGGAAGACTACCGCTCTGAAGGTCAAGAGTACTCAACTCTCCAACTGTCAACAGGAGATTGACTCTCTTCGATCTGAAAGAGAGGTGGTTAAATCGTGTGTTTCGGATGTCCACTCTGCTATCTCAAACATCCTTGAAGCACATGACCTAATCATCAATTATTCAGTACGCCGTACCCTTGCAGAGAAGCTTGCTCCCGGCCTTTCTCTACTGAGCAAACTTGAAGGGCTCCTTGATTTCGTGTCCATTCCGAAACAAGGGAGAGAAAAAAACAAGTGTCTCAACCACCTCCTACATCAACAGCAACTCACACAACCGAACCTCCTCCAGTAGGCCAAGCCTCAGGTTCCGGTGTGAAAGACAACGGCAAAAATATTGCTGAGGAGAGTGACGATGATGATAAAGAGACAATTGCCGACCTTCTGAAGCGTCAAGGTCGAGATAAAGAGGCTGACATCAGTGCTCGTGTGGCTAGAGAGGCTGAAGAAGCCGAAAGAAGACAAAAAGAAGCCCACGATCTTCTCGAGAGCAGGAAAACTCTTTTTCCTCCGTGGACTCTTGAGAGGCTGATTAAAGAAGCCATTGACACACCAAGTATCTTGTGGCTAGAACCTGTGATCTCTTTAGATCGTTCTAACACTGTCGACTCTCAGTTCGATATGCCACTGACCCGAAAGGCGTTTATGCCTTTGACAACATTGCAGAGTTCCCCCATCCTCATTCACAGGTTGATCGGGACTTAATCGAATTTTATCTGAAGGCAGCTCAACCCCAATACCAGACTTGGAGCGCTCATAAAATTGTCAATGTTCAGGTCCTGAAGCCGTATAGGGAAGGCAACTTCACCAACGTTCGGTTCAAGGTACTAAGGGGATCTGCCAAAGCCGAACATGCTATATCACTTGCAGATCTTCCCAAACTTAATCCCCATGATTGGATTATCTTGCACAACATCCTTCTTACAAACGAAGCTGAATATGGTCCGATCATTGACCACTTTAAGAGGATGCTTGTATGCTATATCATTGAAGTTGATCTGATGGATCAGGAGATTGCGAGCGTATTCAAGAAGAAGCCTACCATATCTCCTGTTGGCTCTGCCAGTGATCTCAATATGATCCAGATGGGGAAGATTGACCCAAAGAGAAACTCTGTCATGTTTACCAGGAACGAAGGACAAAAATGTCTTTTCGCCTTAGCAGACAAACATCTCTACACCACTACATGTTTGGAACACGTTTTAGGGATCATCCATCGATGCAAGCAGAACACAGCGGATGATGTAAAGTACTTTGATGATATGATTCAATGGTACATTCGGTTCAGACAGACTATCCTTGCTCTTATCATACGTTTGTTTGATACAGTAAAGAAGGCTCCCCCTGCTGGCCCAAGCAAGACGAAGAAGTAGTCTCGCTCCAATTTGACGCAAATGGGGAGATTGTTGGGTCGTATTTTGTGTTGCGTCTATTGGGCTCGTTAGCTAGTCCAATATGTATCTCCGGTATGGGCCTGTCCATCTGTGAGTTTTGTAGGGTTTAGTGTAAATAGATGCTTGCATGCATCCTAGAACGGGAGAATGATTAGAAACGATTAGAGATTTATTGTTCAACAAATTTATCATTCTTGTTTTGTAACCCTAGAATCCTCTACAATGGAAGTTCTTAGTCGAGCTCTGCTGAGGATCGAGTAATCTAATCATTCGACACATCTTGATTCATACCTGTATTTTGTTTACTGTTTTTACGTTCATCGCATACCTGTTACAAAGATCTAATCGATCAAAGAGTTGATTAATAACTCATCAGCCTTCCAAGTTCCTTCTCTCCAAATATCTTCCTCCCAAGCTTAATACACGTATAATAGAGCACCACACAAATTAGGGTTTCTTAAGAGCTCTTAAGAACTGTAAAGAGGCCAAAGGAGGCTTAAGCCTCTTTAAATAGGGTGCAAAACCCCAGGATTTAGGGTTTCAAATGCTAGCTCCTACTTGTCGAGTCCCTTCATGGACTCGGCGAGTAGGTCACTAAACACGCAAATGATGCAACATATGACTGACAGATAGAAAGCAAGAAAATAATTTCCTACAGACCGACTTTATCAGAACCCCCCAGTTGTCCTATAAGTACCAGAATTAAGGACATAAGTCTGTACATCGAAGAAGTGTTGAGCCACAGTTCTATATAATTAACTTTAATGTATCCTGCAAGTTCCCATGCTTATCTCACTACTCAATCTACCCAAGCGTCGTATGGTTAGTCCAAATGAAACTGTCTAAGTCCACACTGTCAAGTCCTTTCATTTTCAATCAATATCTAGTCCTTTTGAATCCTTTGTGCCTACCAGCACATTGAACACATAGTCCAGACAATTTGGATTCGGTGCATTACATGAATTTCATATTGCCATTTAGCACTAGACTTCATATCACTTCCCAATTAACTAAACTTTCAAATGAAAAACTAAAAAAAAATGTCCTTGAAACAAATCATTGTAAGAGAAAACTAAGGAGTATTGAGAAGAAAAAATCAAACTGTAAGTCATCGATTGAATTTGCATCCAGAAGGTTTGAGAATAGCACACATATTTCAATCTCAGAACAGATCCGAAAATTCTTCACATCGTTAAGCACAGACCACATGTATGATCCTTTCCTTTCTTCCTTTCCCGCAAAGGACACATACTCTCAAACAAAGTTCTGAGTGTTGTACAGTTGAGAGACGCCTCCTATCATGTGCCTGGAACAACCACTGCCAACAAACTGAAGTCTGATGATATTCCTCCATAGCTGTTCCGACACAGAGCGGGATCAGTTGGTCTATGGAACCTAGTTCATTTTGAAACTGGGTTGATATTTGTCATCTTTGCAAGGTACTCTATCCCGTGACATGTCCTGTTTATCACAAACAGAAGATGAAGAAATGTTAGAATCATTAGAAGATTTGGGAGATTAAACCTTTGGTACCAATCTGTAGTTGGGTTTAACCCATTTCTTGTTCGATCGGATGGGTGCCTTGTCACTTGCTTTTGAACTTGAAGCTGGTTGTCGAGATGGATTTTTCCTAACTGGTCTTGGTTTTACTAGAGCATCTTTTGAATTTTTCTTCTTGGCCGACATTTCCTTCTTGACCTTGGGAGTTGGATTCTTGGCCTTTGTCGCATTCCAGTCGCCATTGTTTGAACGTGACCTCGAAGGATTTCTTTTGATCTCCCTCTTTTCGTATTCTGCCAACCTTGTGCATAGTAGGGAACGTATGCGCGATTTGGACAATTTATGGCAATGTGTCAAGGTGTTTCACAGTGAAAACATGTCTTTTTCTTCACGTAGGTATTGTTTCTTCATGCCCTTGGTGGCGTGCCATTGCCTTGTTTCTTATTGTTCCTGCATGCACACATATAACAGGCACTTTGATTCTCTTGTTTTGTCGGCTTGTATTTATGAACAACAGGTTGATTAGAAGCAACTGAGTTAGAAGCAACATATTCAAAGTTCAAGGATATATTGGTTTGTTCAATAGTGTCCTGCTTGTTCCCATCTTCCGCTATTTTACCTGCACATGAAGTAGAATCATCAAAAACGTTCACCTCAACATCCTCAGTTGGCTCAGATTGTTTAGTATTAACTGAAGCTTGTTTAGGGAGTGGGCCAAACTGAGCAGGAATTTCTTCCTCATTGGTCTCAAGGGGTGAGTTATAGTTGTCATTGAAGGAAGGTGGTATACTGTGATACCCTAGACCCTTAGTTTGATTATCTTTAAATGTTAATTGTTTCTCTATCATGGATGCAACTACCTCACTCGACACATCGAATTTCTTAAAGTTGAATTCATCATCTTTATATTTAGCTTTTAATGCATGAAGTTCGGTAGTCAAGTTAGCAAGTTGTTCCTTAACATAGTCGTAATTCACACATTTATTACTGTATTCTTCCTGAAGTTTCCTAAAGTCCTTTGTTTTGGACTCTAGTTGTGCTTTTAAGGGTTTTTGACCTTTCCTAAGGGTATATCCTTCATATTTAAGGTCCTTATTTTCTTTTGTTAATAAATCGATTTGATCTCGGAGAAATTTAATAGTAGTTTCACAAGATTGAGAGCATGAAACTTCATTGACCGGGATGTTTGCGGAACTTATTGTTTACCAAAAAAAACCCTTTGACTATAAACAATCAAGATTAAAAAGTCGAACTTAAAAGTCAAGCCTGAAAAAGTCAAACTTAGAAGTCAAACCGAAAAGCTAAAAGTGAAAATTTGAAGGTAAAACAAGAAAGTCAAAGGTCAAACTTGAAAGTTAAAGTCAATTTTTAGGGTCAAAAGTCAATTTAAAAAGCCAAAAATTAAAAGTCAAGGTTTTGGGTTGAAAATGAAATTTTAAAATAAAAAAAGTTTACTTTTGGGCTAAAAATGTCAAAATTCCGAAAATAAGATCGAAATCGCGAGGCTATATGAACTAAAACGGGAAGACGTATAACATGTGGCTTGCTAGATGGATTGGTAAGGGCGTGGGTTGTGTGCGTGAGAGATCCAGGTTCGAACCTTATTCCACCTTGAATTTTTGAATATAGCTGCTGACCGAGAACTCCAACACGCGAGGACTGCAAACGAAGACAGCCGAACACGTGCGAGACGAAAACTTGCGAACCGAAAATCTTCCGAGGCTGAACACGTGCGCGACCTCGCACCGCAAACGGCTTGCGACTGTAAACACCTCAGACTGCAAACCCTGCTGACTGCAAATCGTTTCCGACTGTAAACGCTTCGGAAACCCTAGCTGCTGACCGAAAACCGCCGCCACACCCTCGTAGATTACGACCAAAAACAACGTTTTTCTCACTTTTTATCCCCAAAACTCGATCAAAACTCATTTTTATGAAAAACACGAAGAACAAACCCCCAATATTTTGTCAAAAACTATCCAAAAATACAAAATTCTTCAAGAAAAATGCAAAAAACAATCCAAACTCTGATACCAATTGTAAGTCCCAAATTTTGTCTGATGTATCAATCAGATCCACTTGATGGTGCGGAATCCCAATCAAGTGGATGATACAAGATCAAATGAAGAAGAAGAAGAAGAAGAATATGAATGTATGATGTATTTGTTGGATTAGGTGTCTAAGCCCATAACTATAATTGGTATGTACTTGAATTGATAGCAACACAGTCCTTTTGGGTTGCCCTCAAACCTAGCAACCAGACAAGGAAATTATGAAAGGAGAGATATTGATTTATTATAAGATTAATAAAGTAATATAAATGATTTATTAATATGTTAAAAGATTAATATATTGGTTAGAAATCATAATGTTTAATTAATAGTTAGTCAGAAATTAATTAGAATTAATTTTAGGGTTAACTGTATTAATTATAAAGTGCAGGGACTAGTTTGAAATTATCTAATAGTTGAGTGGAAGGTTCCAGAACCTTCTTGGGAGGGGGTGGACGAAATCTATAGGGGAAACCCTAATGATTTCGTCCAAGGGGCTTGGATAAGGCCTTTAGAAAAGCTTAGGCCCCAAGCAAAGGAACATTAGGGTTTTCCCTAAACCCTAGATCCCTCAGCTATATAAGGAGCCTCCTGGCTCTCAACCTACCTTGGAAGAAACCCTAGGCCGATTTTTGCACACCCTACCCTCTTTCCTTCAAGTTTCCTTCTTGCTAGTTCTTGGGTGTGATTCCATTAGAGGCATTGCATTTATGGTGCTAGGCTTCCAAGAAGATCAAGTTCAAGAGGATTATCAATTGTTTACTATAACAATTGAAAGGTATGTAACTCTTAAACCATAGTTAGTTATTTTCGAAAATAGCCTCTCTCCTCTAGGGCTCTTGTTTGCAATTCAAAGTTATATGTTCAATAGTTAAAACATAGATCCAAAGTAGGTTGTATGTGAACTTAGGAATTGTTTTCTAGTTTATTTGTTTTACCTAAAACCCATCAGTATTGATGATAAGATTGATGCTCCAACACAAGATTCACACACACACACACACACACACACACTCTCTCTCTCTCTCTCCCTCTCTCTTCTTCTCTCTAACTTTCTCTCTCTAGAACACCTTGATTTACACACACTTAGCACCTACTCTTGTGTTCTCCCGTGAAGGCCTACACCCACTCCTCACCCCTACTTCTGTATAAACATGGACTGCAAACCCAAGGCCCAAACCCAATACTAGACCGAAAACACATGGGTTTTCGGTCCAAGCTACAACTAAACCTAAAACTATTTTTGTCCAAGACTAAAAACAATAAATGCTTAGAAAATCAAAGTATAAAACATATTTTTGACCCAACAGTTCACATTGTCTTGTATCATGCTCTTTTGTAGCACATGATTCAATCTCTCAGCGGTGAGTTCGTCATGATCGATCTTGGTCGGTTGACATATTTTCTTGGCATCTTCACTACTAGAATGACTCGCTGCATGTTTTATTTCAAAAAAAGTACACCCTCGAAATTCTTGACCGGGATTATATGAATGCTTAGAAGTCGATTACAACTCCGATTTACACACATCTCAAACTCGGCCTTGACAAGCCTCTTGGCAAGATTGCCACTCTTTTTCATAGATTGAAAGATGGATTACATACGCGGACGTGGACGCGAACTGGGCATATGTCCTGTCCTGTTCATCCACAAAAATGTCTACATTGGTGTATTGTGTTTACCTTGGAGGCGATCTTCTTTATTGGTTGTCTAAGAGACAACTCTGGATCTCCCCGATTAAGTGTTTAGGGAGAATATAGAGTGGGTTGTTGCTAAGACTTCTTGGAAATAGAAATCTTTTTGTGAATTCCTTTCTCCGATCTCTAAATCCACCATTGTATATTACGATACTATTAGTATGATTTATCTCTCCTTCAGTTGATGAAACACATAGAGATCGACATCCATTTTGTTTGAGACAATTTTGATATCGGTGATATTCGAGTACTTCAAGTTCTGCCCTCCATGAAATATGTTAATATCCACACCAAAGGCCTTTCCTCACGTTTATTTAGACCACCGATCCATTTTGAGCGTTTGGTCCCTACCCCATGCTCAAAGTTCAAACAGTGCGGGAATATTAATGTATAGTTATATGACAAAATTGCAAAAATGGTCCTTGTGGTATGCATTTTTTGGGGTTTTAGTCCAAACCCTGACTTTTTTGGATTAGTGGTCATTTTGAGTTAGTTTCGTTGCGGATTTGGTCCCTTGGTAAACTGTAATGACTGTAATGCCCTTAGGATTTATTTATTTTTTATGTTTTTTTTTCTATTTAATTTAAATAAAAAAAAAGTAATTAATTAATTTGGGCCTTGCTCTCTCTCTCTCTCTCTCTCTCTCTCTCTCTCTCTTTTACCAGCCACACCTGTCAGTGAGGCTACCACCAAACACCATCATCGGTTTCTATTATTCATCTTCTTCCCCTTTCACCAAATATCATATCCAAATTTGATGAACACCCAAAAACAAAAATCGTATCCAGATCTGATTAACCCAAAGCAAAAATCGTATCAATTTTGATTTTGTTCTTGAAGAGAAGAAAGAGAGTTCGATTTCACACACCTACACACAACTACGATTTCATCTGAAGAGAGAGAAAAGAGCTCAAGAACATACCAACATATCTGCAACCACAAGTTCATATTTGCTTAAGTTTGTAGATTCAAGTTCCTATTTGATTTCGGGGTTTATTCTTGAGAGTTAAAAGTAAGAAAACCCAACCCCACATATCTGCAACTATCAATTTGTGTGTGTGTGCGAGTTCGTTTATGAACAAAAAAAACCATGATTCACCTGAAGAAGAAGAAAATATGGTGATACAGGTGTGAGTTCTTTGAAGACGAAGATGGAATCAAGGTGCGTTTTTTTTTTTTTTTTTTTTTTTTATACTTTTATATCTGTTGAGAGATGAGAAGGAGGGCATGAGTGGTGATTTTTGTGTGTTTCTTATCTGTTACGATGTCAGATACACATGTATGTGTGAACATTCATGTGACCAACCTAGGATTTAAACAGATACGAGATGAACAAATTTGAGAAGGGTTTTTCAGATCCATAAATGGGGAGGGAGAGTCTTAAGATTTGGCGATGGATGTGAAGTGGTAGAAAAAATTTAGGTGGAGATGGAAGTAGCAGACGGTGGTGGTGGTGGTGGAAGATGTTCTTGAGTTCATGAATATGTTTTTGACGTGATGAAGATGTTCTTGGGTGATTATGAGAGAGAGAGAGAGAGAGAGAGAGAGATAGAGAGAGAGAGGGAGGTGGGCCCTCCATTATTTTTTAAATGTTAAAATAAATAAATAAATATTAAATTTAAAAAAATGAAAGAAAAACGAAAAATAAATACCCCAAGGATATTATAGTCATTTCAATTTTCGAAGGGACTATTTTCACATACAAACTAGTCCAAAAGAATCACGAAGCCAAAAAAGTCGTGGTTTCAACTAAAACCCCAAAAAAATACATACCAAAGAGACCATTTTTGCAGTTTTGTCTAGTTATATATTGTGCATACAGTCCCAGTGTTGCTCTGTATTATTCTTAGTTCGATGCCCTGTATCAGTTTAGGTCCAATTTTTCTGTTCCATTATCTTTAATTTTTCAATTACGGCTCAGGCATGATAAGCATACCTAATTATGGCAACTTATAATTAGATGCTCTTAAAAATCAAATTAAATTCTATCTCCGGATATAATTGCAGTATTTGCTACCTATAAATTCGTTTAATCTGTGGGTACAATTTATTAGCAATCGTCTTCTCTTTCCATTTTCTATACCTCCATTTTCTTCCATTACCTTCTTCCCACTCCCTTAGAGAGTTTCTTGATTTCTGAAACTCCACAAGGGAAATCATGTTTTAAATCAAATTTCTTTTATCAAATAAGTCCTTTTTTTCATACGGTTTATTCAAGTCAAAACCTATTTGAAAAGAAACCATGCACACAATCCTTCTTTTAATGTGTTTCAAAGAATCTAACCCATAAAACGACACATATTCCTTGATATACGTGTTGTTGATTGATTTTCTTCCATGCAAGATTAAACAAGATATGATCAGGGAGTTACTCTTTGGTTTCCTGTTGATTCATTCATCTCTCGCCAAACATTTACATGTTCATCCCGGCAATAACAAACCCACACGTCGGACCCGGTTAGAAGCTATCACTGGTCCTGGTCCTGGTCCTGGCAAGAAATGGCTAACATTGCATGGTATTATTTTGATTCATTTACTTCCTTTTTATGCCATAATAACACATCATTATATATAACATCATGATTATATGTGTTAAATGATGGTTTTGCATTGGGTTATTTATGTATTTATGTTTAGGTAGGGAGCCATTGGTGATAGCCCAAGGTGGGTTTCCTGGTTTATTCCCGGACTCTTCTGGGGCGGGTTATGCTGCGGCTATAGCAATGGGTGTTATTGGAACCCTAAAGTATTGTAACTTGCAACTAACCAAAGATAATTTAGGAGTTTGTCTTCCGAATGTAAAGCTTGATAACTGCACCAATGCAGCTACCAGATTCCCGAAGCACCAACGAAGGTATAGCGTGAATGGGCGTGATATTGATGGTTGGTTCCCTCTGGATTTCACTATCGACGAGATAATGAAGGAGATACGTTGTAAGTGGCACGGGTAACGGTCTATTTTTCATTATGTCTTTTAATTTGATAGATAATTAAAAATAAAGTAAAAATGACGACATATTTTGGTAAAGAGAGGAGACTTAATAAGGAAGCCTATTTTGCCTGGTTTCAATTGATGTTTTTATGTTAACTTAGAAAGAAACACGTAAACGATTAATTAAATTAGTTAAAACTTAAATTAGACCTCTAGTGCAAAAGGTTAGTTTTTTTTTTCTTCTTGCTGATGTTTTGTCACAGTGATACAGAATATTTACTCAAGAGCAAGTGTTTTCGATTTCGTATACCCTTTGCTGCAACCCGATAGCGTTTTCGGCATGGAGCCGAAAGGCCACCTCTGGTTGAATGTTCAGGTGTGTTACATACGTGGGACCCACAAACTTACATGGGTCCCACATAATTACTAACATAGCTTATACTATTATACATCTTATTATAAACACAACTCATTGTTTTCATATGCTTGTAGAACGATGCTTTCTGGAGCTCACATCAGTTAAACGTAATACGATACATCGATGAGTCCAAACAATACTTTGTGGCGGATTATATCTCGTCACCGGAGATTGGTTTCTTGAAAGCCATGGCAGCAAGCAAAACATTCGATCGGATAAAAACAAAGCTTGTTTTCCGGTTCCTAACTGTCGTTGAGGTCGAGCCTACTTACAAAGAAACATATGGCGCACTCCTAAAGAAGCTAGCTATGATCAAGACATTTGCATCGGGGATTTTTGTCCCAAAAAACTACGTATGGCCCATCGGTAAAGATGGATACCTACAACCCGCAACCACTCTCGTTGCCGATGCTCATCGAGAAGGCCTTGAAGTGTATGTCGCAGGGTTTGCATCTGATACATTTTCGAGTTATAATTACAGCTATGATCCTGAGGTTGAGTACTTGCAATTCATCGATAATTCACAGTTCTCCGTTGATGGGGTTGTTACTGAATTCCCAGGATCTGCTTCGAACGCCATCGGTAAGAAGTCATGATCCTCGACATTAGTGACAAATAAATTTTGTCACTAATGTCTTACAGCAACGGAAATATGAAAATTTCCGTTGCTGATGTTAGTGATCCAATATCATTGATATCAGATGATGACTGCATCTCTAGCATTTAGCAACAAAACTTTTTTCCTGATACTTTCTAAATTGTAAGAAAACTTATTGCGGTTACATGAACTGAAATGCCAAATGATTGCAGCATGCTTAGCTCAAAGTCCAAAACCAACCAAGAAGGTGGTGGATGCTTTGATCATATCTCACAATGGAGCAAGTATCGATTACCCGGGGTGCACTGATCTCGCGTATAAGAAGGCTATCAATGATGGCGCGGATATAATCGATTGCAATGTCCAAATGACAAAAGATGGTGTTGCGTTTTGCCTTGATTCGGCTGATCTCTTGGGAAAAACTAACGCGGCAATGGCTTTCATGGATCGGTCTACCTCAGTGCCAGAAATCCAACCGAAAAATGGTGTTTTTACATTTGATGTGACGTGGACTGAGATCAAATCTGTTAAGCGTAAGTTTAGCCTTCTTTTATCTTGGGCTACGATGAAATGCAAGTTTTGTTTCTTTTACTTATTTTCACTTGGTTGTAGCATTAATTCAGAACCCGTTTCAGTCTGGCGGATTGTTACGAAATCCTAAATCAAAGAACGCCGGAACATTTTTAAAAGTCCCCGAGTTTTTGGAGCTTGCCAAGAAGAATGCATCGACCGGTATTCTGATCGGAATCCAAGTGAGTTTTATGTTTTACTTATTAGAATCAGGGTTAATGTCACAAAAATGGCCCATATTTTAATCATGCTTTAATACACCAATAAACTTTTTCTCTGTTTACAATATGTTATGCCGAAATTTTATTATATTATCTATATATTTCTTTGTTTTTATAATTATTTGTAGATTTATAACATAATTACTAAATCATGTGTGAATTTTACAATGTAAGTTGTAACGTTTACAAACTAATGGTATACATTTTTCTATTTTATCCATTTTAATGGCAATTCATAATAGTACATGAAAATGGCGACCAGTCTGGACCATAGTCTTTCATTGGTCCACATATAATCTTGAACATAGACCGGGTTTCTTTCAAACTGACGTTGACTTAGACTTTGATAGGGCCGGGTGTCTTGAACCCGGTCCATGTGCACCTATAGGTGTTCCTTCCAATAACATCATTACTCGATCATATCCCAGAATGCTGCTTACCTAGCATCCAAGAAGGGTCTTGACATCCTCCAATCAGTCAATGAAGCCCTGAAGAACGCGAAATTGAACCCGAAACAACAAATTTTAATCCAATCAGATGACACCTCTATCCTGGAAAAGTTCAAGAACTCAAACCCGACTTACCAACGAATTCTATTGTTCAGCAAGCCGATCAGCGATGCACCAAAGCCAGTTACCGATAACATCAAGAAATATGCCGATGCAGTCAATGTAGTGAAGAAGTCAATAATGCCAGAGAGCAAGATTTACATTACAAACGGAGCCACAAAAATTGTAGAACAAATGCATGCTGCAAACATCTCGGTGTACGTCTCGGGATTCTCAACGGAAACTTTAAGTATGCAGCTCGATTTCTATAGTGATCCGTACATTGAGCTTGTTTCATTCATTGCAGAGAGTATTGATGGTGTGATCACCGATAACCCGAAAACCGCAAGTGCATTCTTGAGTAAGTTTAGCTAATACAGTTAGTTCTTTTAGGCACTGTTTGTTATATATATGACATGACATATACGTATTTGACATGCATAGAAGTCATTGTGACGTGTACAAATTGTGTCAAATGCATCATTAATATCAATAATTTATATCTTATTGTGGCTTATGTGGCAGGGAGTCCATGTGTTGACCCAAACAGCAAGGCTGCATTTGTTTTCCAACCGATTAAACCCGGTGATTATCTCGCTCAAGTTGAACCCACGGTTTTGCCACCGGCTTCAACACCAATTCCTCCTCTGCGGGTGACGGATGTTGTCGACCCGCCATTGCCTCCCGTGAATGCTGCTGCACGCAAAGAAGCTGACTCTGACAAGAGTGGTGGTGATGGTGGTGGTGGATCGGAATCTGGCCAACGGAGAATGGCCGTGGATGTGGTGGCAACAATGTTATTGTTGATTGTGGTGTTCTTTCTAATGGGGTGTTGATTTTGGTAATATTTGGTTTGGTTTGGGATTAAACGAGAGTTGTATTTGTACCACGGGAAACTACCAAATTGTTGTAAGAACTCGTTAGTGTTGATTACTTTATTCATTTTTGGTAGATAAATTAATATAGTTTTATTTTAGATTTGGTAAAATATGTATCTGATACTTTTTTAAATTATGTTTCAATTGCATTTATATGTTTTTAAAAATGACCAAACAATGGGTTAATCAACATTGCCAAGTCACCCCCTAAGATGCCCAAACCCTTCGCTCCCAAAAAATCAAGGCATTCAAGCAAAGCAACCAAACAAGAATAGATAGATAACGTTTAAATGGCACCCCAAACGAACAACGAAATTATAATCAACCAAATAACCGGGGAATTTAAAGTGGCACATAATGATTGTGTACATCTATGTAGAACTAAATATCTATGTAATTGTTTCAAGAAATAATATAAACATTGGTTATGTTATATGATGTGTTAAGTTGTTATATGATTTTTTTTGTGTGGTGATTTGGAGAACTGAGAAGTAATATTTGGGACAAGTATGACTAGGTGTGAAAGGTAGTAGATGTCTATACTACCAGAAGCACATGACTCGCACTTGGATCAGAGAAAGTCACAAAGTTCCCAAGACGTTAGTAATTGATTTCGTTTTGTTCACGTCTGTTGTTACCATCGTTTCGGTATGACTAAGACGATGACTATTATTCCGACCTTGGTGGTCATATCAAATTGAGACCGGCTAAGATGAGTATTGTATGTGGTTCAGAGAACCAAGTTCAATGTAGCATCCGACTTAAGTTGAAAGATTGAATTGAAAGATAATCATAGCGATCAATAGAAGTATCACAATCACCGTGAAAGTAAGAATCTTGTAGCTAGAAGTCTTACATGCTAGAATGTGATTATACCATATTAGAACATGAAGGAAGGTATCTTTCATTATGGAATCTGACTCAAAAAGACCCGAGTCTAAGCGTTCCATCATACGATGAGAGGTCATTAGAACATGACCCATCGATATGTTACAGTAATTGAAGTAAATAACTTATCTTAAGTTAAGTATGTTTAAGAAGGAGCGGGAGTCTCCAATAAGGATCAAGTTTTTCACTCAAAGGTTACGATCGAAATTCCAACATAGTACGAAGAGCAGATGCAAGATTGAGCACCGTCAATAGTTAAGAAGTCCAAGAGTTAGATACTCATTTAAAAGGACATGAGAGTTACGATTATTACCTATGATGAAAAGATAACATATGGAGTCATTATACAAGCTATGTTTTGTTGATGATTCCGGGACGTAATCATCCTAAGAGGGGTATAATTGTAACGCCTGCAGATTCGGGCTAGTCAATTTAGAGATAATAAACATTAAAATGACTTTTTGATAGAAGATTATCTAGAATAAATATTCTTAACCAAAGTTATAGTATATGTCAAAAGGATTCTGTACATATAAAGAACACTGAAATCCAACTTATAACGAAGAAGTTATGACCCGTCGAAGTTTCACAATTAAACCGACATGGCTCCGCGTATCGTAAAAAGTAAATTTTTGAAAAAAAAAATACTTTTTAGCCTTAGTGACCTAAACAAAACTCATAGTAGACGTTAAACCAAGAGCACGCATATAGAGAACATCCAAATCTGACTTCGTTAGAGGAAATTATGATTTTTCTAAGATTTAGCGTATCAGTACAAAGCCCGAAAATCGAATTTTAGATTGATCGATTATTAGCCGACACAATCTACACAAGAATTGAAGATCTCGTCAATAGGAGCCTATCGATATAAAGACAGTCGAAAATGGACGTCGGATGATAAAGTTATGAATTTTTAACGGACTTTAACTGTCTGAACCTATTAAAATATAACTTTTAAAATAAATTCAACATTAGCCGATGGAGTCTAAACGAAAGTTGTAGATCTCGTCGTTACCTGCGCGTGGATATAAAGAGCTTAAAAAACGGAGCTTGTATGCGAAAGTTACAGATTTTAGAAGATAATTAATTTTTGGGTTAACTAGCGAGTGACACATGGCGCGATCTGGGCCGCACCTTCCTCCCCATGGCTTGCCACCAGATGGTGACATGTGGCACATTATGCCCAATGTAATTTTGATTTCACCCAACATAACCGTCAAAAAGCCATTACGCCCAGCGTAATTCTTGAGTACGCTCAGCATACTTGGGCGCTGGCAACTATAAATATAGTTCATTTCTCACTCTTTGCTTCACACCTCTTCAACCAATTCTCTCCCAAACCTCCCAAGGTCTTAAGACCTTTTCTCTAGCCCTCCCTAGCAGTTAGTAGTGAGCCCTAGAGCGCCAAAAGGCTCCGAGAAGAAGAGCTTTTGGCTCAGAAGTTCTGCCCGCGCAGAGTCCGGTTTCTCGCTAAATCACCTGTAAGTTGAGTTATGCTTACCGTAGTTTAAGTATAACTTGTGTTTAAATTCATTATCATTATTATGAACCTATAAACAAGATTTATCAGTGATTACAAGTCGTTATATTGTTTGATCTACTTATGGGGATGATGTCTAGGTTGGATTTAGTGAGGTGTTTATAGTGGGATTTCCAAACAGTACGCTTCGTATACCAAACAGACCCTACCTCCGATATGATCCTACCTGGTTGTTTCTTACTTGATAGATCTTGAAGCAGACTTTGAGTTAATGATGAATCTAGACTAATAATTAGTTGCAATAAATATTAGACTAAAACTTAGCAATAATAATACTAGGTTTTGTCAATAGAAAAGACAATTGTTAGAAGCGAGGCGCTGCCCGAATTTTGAGACATCACTTATAACACCCGAAATCAGAAAGGTCAAGAAAGGAAAGGAAAAACCCTAAGTTAAAGAGGGTTGACTCGTCGAGTCCAGGGAGGAACTCGGCGAGTCGGAGCGGGATCCGGGTGTAAAGCAAGTGACCGACTCGGCGAGTCGGCAAGTGGACTCGGTGAGTCAGTTCTGGGTTGGGAAATCCTAATTTCGGGACTTGGTACCCTATTTAAGTATCTTAATATCTTCCCTAGGGCTCATTTGCGGCCCTATAGTCTAGAACCAGAAACCCTAAGCCTCCATTGTTGCTCAATCAAGCTTTCTTGCCAATTTGGGTGATTTGAAGGAAGAAGGAGGAAGGCACACATTGGGGATTCAAGAATTGGCAGTAGATCCAGAGTTTGTGAGGTCTTCCAGAGCTTTTGAAGGTAATGAGTCGCTACCTTCCCTCTTTTGCATATAGATCAACCTTTATCATGGGATTTGGGGCTTTTAGGACAAGTTTATGAACCATTTCGAGTTAGAAGCCCAGATCTGAAGTTGCTACTTCAGATCTATGTGTATCTTGGCCTAGAGAATCATAAAGCATCAGTCTATGGGTTGATTGTTGAGCCCCTTTGTCTCAAACCCTAGTTTATAGTGATTTGAGCCTAGATCTCGTTAGCTACACGTAAAGTTTGCCACTTTACGTAAGGAATAGGCTTTAGAAGAGTGGATCTACAGTTTGGAGTCCATGCATGACTCAAAAGTCCTCTGCATGTATGTAGATATGAATGGACTCGGCGAGTCCTTCAATTGGACTTGGCGAGTAGCATGAAGATGAGGAGGAACTCGACGAGTGGGATGAACAGCTCGTCGAGTCGGATGAAGTTAAGCATGAACTCGGCGAGTTGGAAGAACAACTCGACGAGTTGGTTGAAGATTGCCTTGGACTCAGCGAGTTTATTAGTGGACTCGGCGAGTCAGGTCGCGAAACGCCAATCCCTTCGAGTTGAGATTCGAATCAGTGAGTCGGGTGGAGACTCAGCGAGTTGGACAGGTCAGGACTCGGAAATAGTTGGACTCGGCGAGTCATGGACTGACTCGGCAAGTCGAGTCGCGAATAGAAAGACCCTGAGCATATGAACTCGGCGAGTCATTAGGTGGACTCGCCGAGTAGGGTTGACCTGGAAGGTTGACTTTGACCAGGACTTTGACTTTGACCAGAGTTGACCTTGTTGACTTTTAGAGGATTGTCAGACTAAGTGTCATATTGATATTGGTAGCTCGGAGAGCTGGAGGAGCAGCGGCTCAGGGGATTGTCGATTAGCAGCCAGAGGATTATCGGCGGAGCTCAGCAGTTCAGGTGAGTTTCCTTCCAGTAGGAACGGGTCTAATGCCACAATGCCGACCCGTTTAGCTAGTAGTAGTTTCCGAATTTTAGTCCGATGCAGTATTTAGTATGTTTGATGCCTTCGTGGCTCAGACAGGATTTATGTGTTATGTGTTCCGGGTTACGACCCGATGCAGTATGCAGTATATGTGTGTTCATGCTAGTTGATATGTTTATGTTATGTTCTGTTTAGTTAGTTCCGGACTTCGGTCCGATGCAGGGGGAAAGGCCCCAGTTAGTCCGAACTTCGGTCCGATGCAGGGGACAAGGTCCCGGTCAGTTAGTCCGAACTTCGGTCCGATGCAGGGGCAAGGCCCCAGTTAGTCCGGACTTTGGTCCGATGCAGGGGACAAGGTCCCAGTCAGTTTCCGGACTTCAGTCCGATGCAGGGGGCAAGGCCCCAGATAGCCCGGACCTTGGTCCGATGCAGTGGGCAAGGCCCAGTATGTGTTTTATATGTTATTGTTCGGTATGTGGTAGTTTGGGGGAGCTCACTAAGCTTCGTGCTTATGGTTTTCAGTTTTGGTTTCAGGTACTCAGTTTTCAAAAGAGGAGCTCGGAGAGATTGCAGTGCACACACCATAGTCAGTTAGCCTGGGAAATGTTTTACTCTAATAATGAGATTATGTTTTGAATCTAATACTCGAAAGTTATGTTATGACTTATGATACATTTTTATAAATATGGTTTTAGTAATGTTTAAAAAGAAATTTTTAGTTATGATTTTGGGTCGTTACGAGTTGGTATCAGAGCCTTGGTTTGAGGGATTCGGGCGCACTCCCGAGTATGTCTGAACTCAAACTAAGGAAGAGGTATAAAGTTTTCAAGAGAAAAACCATGGTTACAAAAGAATTTTGAGAAAAGAAAACAATTTTATAAAAAGTATGAAGAAAAGAGTTTTAGAAAAAGCGAAAAGAATTTTAAAAAGAGAAAAGGGTGTGGTGTATGCAATCAGCCGAGCTCAAGTAAGTACTCCCAAATTACCCATACAAGTTTATGTTATCAGTTTCAGTTTCAGATCAGTTCAGTTTCAGTTTCAGTAGAACAGCATGCTAGAATAGGACTAAGGATCTAGGATGATGCCTTATGTGCCTGCTTTATGTGTTTCAGCTTGATACGAATTTCATGCTAGTATTGAGTAGACAGTAGTAGGATAGCCTGTGTAGGTTATGCCTGATAGTATGAGCTTAGCATTGTATGCTAGTACAGTTTCTTGTTATGAGAATAGTTTTGCCTGAGTATGTTTCCTTTATCCGAATGCTGCTTGCTTTGAGGAAAGTACAGATAGATGTGGAAGGTAGTATGGGCCCGTACTACTGAAAGCACAGGATCCGTACTCGATTCAAGAGGGGCCAAGGCAAAACCAGGGAACTAGTAGAGTGTGTGAGAGATCCCTCAGCAGTAGTGTGTAAATTGATCAGGAATTGTTATATTTTCAGCATGGTGACGTTGCGCGAGATATCAGTTGGCAGTTCAAGTGCCGGGGAGGGATCTGGCTCAGGCTCTAGAGTCGGGTAGCTTGAGGATCAGATGAGAGATTTCATTTCCGCAGAGATCATGCGCAACATCATTAATCAGACTCCAGTGATTTTCAGTTCGGTTAGAGTGGCCATTGTGGAGCTCATGGATAGTCATCTTGAGGCCTTTAAGGCCGGGATAGTTTCAGGATAGATTAGGGCTCGTCTAGACCCCGATTCTTATGGAGTTCAGGGGACAGGAGTGAGTGGGGCACCCTGTCTCCAAGAGAGACCCTTGCATGATTGGATAGTTGAAGAGGTTACGCGAGCCATTCGCGAGGATCTGCCCGACATGGTTGCGAGGATCACTGATAGGTTGATTGCGAAGCTCCAGGATCAGACAACTGTTGTTCAATCGACGGGCGGTGTCGACTAGGGAACGCAGGAACGAGAGACGGGCAGGGAATCGGAAAGGAAGAGGAAAACGGATGAGACTCAGGAAGCCGCAGGTTCGGGCAAGAGGCCCAAGGGGTCGGATTTGAGGACGAGGAACTATCAGAGCCGCAGTCGATGCGGGAAGTGTGGTAGGACGCACATGGGTACATGCAGGCGTAGAAGTGGTGGTGATGCTGGATGTTTCATGTGCGGCCAGATTGGCCATTTTAGCAGAGATTGTACTGTTACCATCGCCCATGGACTTGATCCGATATGTTTCCATTGCAGTTAGAGGGGCCACAAGAAGGCCTACTGTCCGAGTTTGTATACAGCAGGGCAGATGCCAGCTCCTGCCCTTGGGACTTCAAGTACCGCCAGTGGTTGCCGAGGCCGGGCAAGGGCGCCCACGGCTCAGAGTTGAGTTTTCCGGTTGATTTCAGCAGCGCTGAGTGATGGAGGTATGTATCTCTTACCTCCCTGTCAATTATTATTCATGTTATTATTTGTTATGTTGTTGCATTGATATCAATAAGTATATGTGTTGGGGGTATTATATTACCTACTTGTGACGGAGTGTTATGCCATCTGCATACCATGGGATTAGAATGGTGAATTGGAGGTCGTTCCCTCTAGATCAGGTTACTTCAGATGCGGTGACTGTAACATGTATGTGTAAGATTTAGTAGTGCCTTACTACTTGCGGAAGGCGTTAGTCGAGTAATGATCAGTTATATTCTCAGTAGTGATAATCCAAAGTTTTTAGTGAAGTAGCTAGCGGTCAGTACGGAAGTGGGTTGGGGATGTACAACCCAAACGCAGGTTCTCGGGATGTAGTCCCTAAAGCAAATACAGTTAAGGATTGAAGGGTGCTCAGTCAGAAAGCAAGAAGGGTGCGGATCTGATAAGAGTTAGTTGGAGCGCTGGCAAGGGTAAACGTTGGCGGACAGCATATCACCCTTTTAATGGAAGGAAGGTTGGGAATCCTTTCGACCAGTGAGCAGTAAGGAATTAGCCGAATCCAAGTGGGGGAGAACCCTCCGGGTATACAAGGATAAGAGCCACGTAGACCCAGAATGAGTGCGCGGCCCCTGAGAAGAAAAGATAGTTGCACAGTGATTGATGGATTGAGAAGTTCAGAATTGGGAGTTCGAGGACCTTCCCAGCAGTTAGTTCATGTAATCGAGATGGTTAGAAGCTGGTTGGGAATCCAGGAGTGGAGGACCACCTATAGGGCTCAAGTGAGTCGGAATGAGGATCCTGAGAACGGTTAGCAAGAGATGCTTTCGTATTAGTAGCCAGTGACAGATTCAGCATGCAGAATTGTGTAGATTCAGGAGTTGGGAGTTTGGAAACTTCCTAACAATAGCTTCTTGTATCCGGATTAGTAGACGGTTGGTTTGGGAACCAAGCAAAAGAATTCCTCGACGAAGCGCTAAGTATATCAAGGATATAAGATGTCGAGGTTGATGCAATATTCAAAGACTGAGGGCTGGTTTTGAGAAATCAGGATGAGAAATCACTAGCAGGACTAGGGATAGTCAGGATGTCCTCAGATAGTAGTAGAGTGTTGTAAGTCTGCGGGGGTAGCCGTAGCATTCACTAGCAGTCAGATAGTAGTAGTAGTGTTGTAAGTCTGCGGGGGTAGCCGTAGCATTCACTAGCAGTCAGATAGTAGTAGTAGTGTTGTAAGTCTGCGGGGGTAGCCGTAGCATTCACTAGCAGTCAGATAGTAGTAGTGGTGTTGTAAGTCTACGGGGGTAGCCGTAGCATTCACTAGCAGTCAGATAGTAGTGGAGTGTTGTAAGTCTACGGGGGTAGCCGTAGCATTCACTAGCAGTCAGATAGTAGTGGAGTGTTGTAAGTCTATGGGGGTAGTCGTAGCATTCATTAGCAGCCAGATAGTATTAGAGAGTTGTAAGTCCGCGGGTGTAGCCGTGGCCTTTATCAGATTGGTAGGCAGCATGAGCGCGTTGTTGGACACGGGAAAGTAGTAGTTCCCACCCGTTCGGGTGCAGCAGTGAGGATATGGGAATCCACGGGTTAGATTTCGGATTTCCCAAATGGTTCAGTTATGGCTAAGTCAACAATTTGGCTATAGATCGTCACATCAGTTACGAGATCAGAGTAGCAGTGGACCGTTGGGGTTCAGGTATGTTAAGGGCTACCGTCAGTCTAGGAGCCATCATGTTGTTAGTCGTGGAATTGATGATATCAAAATGTGACGTATGGACCCCATCGGTTGGATCGGAAGGTTGTTAGAGCCACAGTGACAGGATAACTAGTGGAAACTAGTTCCAGAGAAAGATTTCGTTCAGAAGTCGTTGGAGCGACTAAGTGAGGAGTCCTTTGAATCCACAGTTGAGATGGAACTCAGTGTTGCAAATAACCGACGAATGATTGGTAACCAGGAAGGTCTTGAGATAATTGGGAAGCAGTGTTTCAGGCGTATTCAGAGTTTCAGGCATGTTCAGTGTTTCATGCAGTTCAGTGTTTCGGGCAGCTCAGTGTTTCAGGCGTATTCAGAGTTTCAGGCATGTTCAGTGTTTCATGCAGTTTAGAGTTTCAGGCATGTTCAGTACTGCAGGCAGTTCAGTGTTTGGATAGTTTCAGAGTTTTGGACAGTATTAGTATTTGTGTTAGAATGCAAGTGCTGACGGTATAGTTGGTTGATTTGGAAATGGCAAGTCCCTCTCAGCAGGATCAGTTGAGCCTTCTGCTAAGTATAAGTGATCTGTAAGGATAGCTAGGCAGGTAGCTTTTCTTTCAGGATGGAAGGCTCGAGTTAGTAGGAATTGAGTAGTCAAATGAGAGATAAGTAGGATGGTTCCAGCAGCATCGATTTAGTATGGATGGCAGAATGGATAGAACAATTATAGATAGTCGGAGTATCTTCAGGAGTCGCTGGGAGCGACTAGGAGATTGCGATGGAGTGTAGTGACCGGTGGGAGTCCGGTAACTCAGATATCGGCAGATTAGTTAGACCTGGGTAGTCTCAGTGTATCCGGTAGGCGGATGAGGGGCAACAGGATTTTCAGTCGGAGGAAATAACGTTGAGGAAATTATGGAAAAGAGAAGGATTCAGTATGTACCAACAGTAGTGACCAGCACTATGAGTGGCTAGAGTGATGGACAAAAGGGTGTTAGTTTTCCCAGACAGAGAGTTGGAGGCAGTTCGCGGGACAGTTGGCCATAGCAAACTTCGAGGACGAAGTTTACTTTAAGTGGGGGAGAGTTGTAACACCCGAAATCAGAAAGGTCAAGAAAGGAAAGGAAAAACCCTAAGTTAAAGAGGGTTGACTCGTCGAGTCCAGGGAGGAACTCGGCGAGTCGGAGCGGGATCCGGGTGTAAAGCAAGTGACCGACTCGGCGAGTCGGCAAGTGGACTCGGCGAGTCAGGTCTGGGTTGGGAAACCCTAATTTCGGGACTTGGTACCCAATTTAAGCATCTTCATCTCTTCCCTAGGGCTCATTTGCGGCCCTATAGTCCAGAACCAGAAACCCTAAGCCTCCATTGTTGCTCAATCAAGCTTTCTTGCCAATTTGGGTGATTTGAAGGAAGAAGGAGGAAGACACACATTGGGGATTCAAGAATTGGCAGTAGATCCAGAGTTTGTGAGGTCTTCCAGAGCTTTTGAAGGTAATGAGTCGCTACCTTCCCTCTTTTGCATATAGATCAACCTTTATCATGGGATTTGGGGCTTTTAGGACAAGTTTATGAACCATTTCGAGTTAGAAGCCCAGATCTAAAGTTGCTACTTCAGATCTATGTGTATCTTGGCCTAGAGAATCATAAAGCATCAGTCTATGGGTTGATTGTTGAGCCCCTTTGTCTCAAACCCTAGTTTATAGTGATTTGAGCCTAGATCTCGTTAGCTACACGTAAAGTTTGCCACTTTACGTAAGGAATAGGCTTTAGAAGAGTGGATCTACAGTTTGGAGTCCATGCATGACTCAAAAGTCCTCTGCATGTATGTAGATTTGAATGGACTCGACGAGTCCTTCGAGTGGACTCAGCGAGTAGCATGAAGATGAGGAGGAACTCGACGAGTGGGATGAACAGCTCGTCGAGTCGGATGAAGTTAAGCATGAACTCGGCGAGTTGGAAGAACAACTCGACGAGTTGGTTGAAGATTGCCTTGGACTCGGCGAGTCTATTAGTGGACTCGGCGAGTCAGGTCGCGAAACCCCAATCCCTTCGAGTTGAGATTCGAATCAGTGAGTCGGGTGGAGACTCAGCGAGTTGGACAGGTCGGGACTCGGAAATAGTTGGACTCGGCGAGTCATGGACTGACTCGGCGAGTCGAGTCGCAAATAGAAAGACCCTGAGCATATGAACTCGGCGAGTCATTAGGTGGACTCGGCGAGTAGGGTTGACCTGGAAGGTTGACTTTGACCAGGACTTTGACTTTGACCAGAGTTGACCTTGTTGACTTTTATAGGATTGTCAGACTAAGTGTCATATTGATATTGGTAGCTCGGAGAGCTGGAGGAGCAGCGGCTCAGGGGATTGTCGATCAGCAGCCAGAGGATTATCGGCGGAGCTCAGCAGCTCAGATGAGTTTCCTTCCAGTAGGAACGGGTCTAAGGCCACATTGCCGGCCCGTTTAGCTAGCAGTAGTTTCCGGATTTTAGTCGGATGCAGTATTTAGTATGTTTGATGCCTTCGTGGCTCAGACAGGATTTATGTGTTATGTGTTCCGGGTTACGGCCCGATGCAGTATGCAGTATATGTGTGTTCATGCTAGTTGATATGTTTATGTTATGTTCTGTGTAGTTAGTTCCGGACTTTGGTCCGATGCAGGGGGCAAGACCCCAGTTAGTCCGGACTTCGGTCCGATGCAAGGGACAAGGTCCCAGTCAGTTAGTCCGAACTTCGGTCCGATGCAGGGGGCAAGGCCCCAGTTAGTCCGGACTTTGGTCCGACGCAGGGGACAAGGTCCCAGTCAGTTTCCGGATTTCGGTCCGATGTAGGGGGCAAGGCCGTAGATAGTCCGGACCTCGGTCCGATGCAGTGGGCAAGGCCCAGTATGTGTTTTATATGTTATTGTTCGGTATGTGGTAGTTTGGGGGAGCTCACTAAGCTTCGTGCTTAAGGTTTTCAGTTTTGGTTTCAGGTACTCAGTTTTCAAAAGAGGAGCTCGGAGAGATTGCAGTGCACACACCATAGTCAGTTAGCCTGGGAAATGTTTTACTCTGATAATGAGATTATGTTTTGAATCTAATACTCGAAAGTTATGTTATGACTTATGATACATTTTTATAAATATGGTTTTAGTAATGTTTAAAAAGAAATTTTTAGTTATGATTTTGGGTCGTTACATCACTTTAACAGGTGAGTGCATAGTTATTTTCATCTTACATATGGATATGATTTATCTGGATAATTACATGCTTATGTGCTTATTATCTATGCCGAGAATATTATGTGTTATATAAGATATTATGAGATGATGTTTAACTGATTTAATCATATAAGTATTATATACTTATAAATATGTATTGGGTAGCAACGGGTGATGAGTATATGTAATGATAGAAAGGTGATGATAACTATGTGATGATAAATAGATGATACGAGATGAGAGATGATTAGGAGATGCCATAACCTTGACGTGCAATGTTGCAATGTAGTCATCTACCACAGTATAGATGAGGACCACTGACTAATCTAAACAAGTCATGCGGAAACACCAGCAAACTCATAACCTGTAGGTGATGAATTATGAGTTCAGGCAATGTAGTAACTGTGATCCCCAAATTCACGGTCATTTAAAATTTTTATTTATGCTTATTCAAAAATCAGAGTATTCATTTTAAAGAATAATATTGCAGAATTTGTTCCCAAAAAACATGATAAATATATTATCAAAACATTTCTGAAGAAATGTATTTTTGTTTATATTAAAACTTTGGGATGTCATCGTTAATACAGAAACATAAGCATAAACAGACCTTACATTTGTTTACACGAATGATTTACATCTCCTTTAATCTCTCAGTGTAATGTGTCTTCGTATCGATACCTGTGAGACAAATAAATTGAGTGGGTCAGGTTAGGAAACTTGGTGATTACATAGGGTTTTCAACCCACAATAATAAAGTTATTATGTTTCATCATCAAATAATTAACCCAATTACCCATCCCCTTTATCTTCTTTATTCTTAAGTATCTTCCCTAAGAATCATATATTCCTCAATATTTATTCCTAAGGATTGTCTTAAGGAATAGGCACGAAGTTCATCGCTGCCAGGGTTTATATAACATGCACTAAGTCCATAGTTGCTGATGTTATTTGTTAGGCACTAAGTCCATAGTTGTTAATGTTCATCTATAGGGCACCAAATCTATAGCTGCCAACGTTTATTTGTAAGACACTAAGTCCATAGCTGCCAACATTCATTTGTAAGGCACTAAGTCCATAACTGCTAATGTTCATATATAGGGCACTAAATCCATAGCTGCCAACGTTTATTTGTAAGGCACTAAGTCCATAGCTGCCAACGTTCATTTGTAAGGCACTAAGTCCATAGCTGCCAGGGTTTTTTTAGAGTACATCTGGTGAACACATTGTTCACAACACCTACAGGTTGCGAGCCTTCTAGCCTTCCACTGGGCTATATATAATAGTCTGTGGTTGTCATCTATACTCTGCTAGATGATTGGGACATCGCTTGGGTCAAGGCTTTTCATCATCTTTCACCTCTCATCATTTATATCATCTTTCTTTTCTCATCATTCATCTCATTTTTCATCTCTCATCTCATTTTTCATCTACCCATCTTTACCCATCATAATTATAGGTATAAAAATACGTATATAGTTTAAATCGAATAAAACATGTATATTTTGTTCATCCAGCATATATATCAAGAACATAAATAATATGAACACATAAAACTTAATTTAAATTAAATACTTCATATCTATGTGTAAGATGAAAGTAACTATGCACTCACTTGTTAAAGTGATGACTCGAAATTCAGACAGCGCTTCGCTTCTAACAATCGTCTTTTCCTTCGACAAAACATAACATTATTATTGCTAAGTTTTAATCTAATATTTATTGCGACTAATTAACTCAAGGTCTATGAGAATTGTTTTTTTTATAAGTGTTAAACAATACTTTTCAACTACTATGTACAGACAGGGGCCAGACATGAAACACCGGAGGGCAGGACCATTTTGGCATTTAAGTTGTTCTGAAATCCAATAACTCTATGCGACCCTTCAAACCAGATTCCCCATACCGCGAGCAGTTAAAAGGTATTATAATAACACTTTTCTTAATTTATACTTAGCACATATATTGCTTATCGGTTTATAATAACAATAATGAACTTAAATATAAGTTGTACATAAGAAAGGTAAGCATAACTCACTTACAATGGAGTTTAGCGAATAACTAGACTCTGTACGGGCAGAACTTCTGAGCCGAAAGCTCTTCTTCTCGGATCTTTCTGGCACTCCGGGACTCGCTACTAACTCCTAAGAAGGGCTAGAGAAAAGCCTTGAGGCTTTGGGAGTGTTTGGGAGAAGAGAAGTGGAAAGGTGTGAAGAAATTGGATGATTTGCGCCTCTATTTATAGGTTGTAAATGGCTCAACACAGTGCGTTACTGAACCCAACACGTCGTGTTGGGGTGCCAAGTGTCACCATCTGGTGGCAAGGCGTGGGGAAGAAGCAGTGGTCAAGATTGTGTCACGTGTCACTCGCAGATTACTCCAAAAACTAATTATCTTCTAAAATCCGTAACTTACGCATACGAGCTCCGTTTTTGACATTCTTTATATCCACGTTTAGGTGGTGACGTAATTTACAACTTTCATTTAGACTCCGTTAGCTAATTTTGATTTATTTTTAAAGTTATATTTTAACAGACTTAGATAGATACAGTCCGTTAAACATTCATAACTTTGTCACCTGAAGTCTGTTTTCGTCTGTATTTATATCGTTGAGTTCATATTAACGAGATCTTCAATTTTCGTTTAGATTGTGTCGGCTAAAAATTGATCGATTTAAAATTCGATTTCCGGGTTGTGCACTGCTATGCTAAATCGTAGAAAAATCTACACTTCCTCATACGAAGTCAGATTTGGGCGTTCTCTACATGCACGATTTAGGCTTAACTTCTACTAAAACTTTTAGTTAGATCACTATGTCTAAAAAGTAATTTATCAAAATATCACTTTTTTGTTTACGTGGTGTCGTGCCGGTTTAGTCGCAAAACTTCGACGGGTCATAACTTCTTCGTTATAACTCGAATTTCAGTGTTCTTTATATGTACAGAATCCTTGTGACATATAATATACTTTGGCTAAGATTGTTTATTCTAAATAACCTTCTATAAAAAAAAGTCATTTTTGACGCTCATTGTCTCTAAATTGACTAGCCCGAATATGCGGGCGTTACAATAACTATGTATTCATGCGATGATACTCTAACCCTTACTGGACACGTATTGGGGGAGTAATCCCCGAATCGGTACTGTCCATGCGATGATCGTTAGCAAAAGTCCTTAAGAACAAACATATACGGAAATGTGATGTAAGACGATGAAAGGTAAATATGATGTATGAGATGACCCTTAGGATAAATCTTTAGGGAAGAATAAATAAAAAAATGGGGATTGGTAATTGGGTTAATTGTTTGACATGAAATATGTGCATAAACAAATTAACTATATTATTGTGGGTTGAAAACCATATGTACTCACCAGGTTTCCCAACCTAACCCGCTCAGTTTCTTGTATCACAAGTAGCGATATTAAAGATACATTATGATGAAGGATTCAAGGAGTTGTAGATCATTAGTGTAAATTAATGTAAGATCTATTTATGCTTATGTTTCTGTATTGATAATGACATCTCAATGTTTTAATATAAATAAAAATATATTTCTTCGGAAATGCTTTGAGAACATCTTTATTATGTTTTCTGGGAACAAATTCCGCAATATTATTATTCAAAAAAAGATACTTTAATTTTAAAAGAAAGCATAAACAAATCGAATTTTTTTGGCCATGAAATTAGGGATGTCATAGTTGGTATCAAAGCATTAGTTTAAGCGAACTAGGAGTAAGGATTTATTTCTAAACTTAAACTTAGAATGCTAAGCGATGATTATGAGATGAGTGTTTGTTATATTTAGGAAATACGGCTGGATAGACACCAGCACTAGCTTATTCTAGGAAAGATGCCTAAATTGCTTTTATGTGCTAAATGTGTAATGCTATAAGATGCCTTATATGCTTTATGATGCTATCTTTTGATCGGATCCATGTTCTATTGCAGACCAGATCTGTAAATTTTATGTGTTCAGATTTCTAAACGTTTAATTAGGATATTAGAACTGACATGTAACTTTTCGGAGTGATAAGGAGATTTATACATCTATTGTAAATAAAGCTTACCTATCTTAATTCTCTTCACTGCATACTAAACGTCTGATTTGGCATATAGATCGACATAGTGAGAACTCGAAGCGGCTTTGGAAACGGTAATCAGCAGCCTGAGCCATGAGTGATTGAGCATGCACCAGTGGTAGCAACTACACCCGAGCTAATCACGATGACATCAGTCCAAGCAATGATTCGGGATATGGTGGTCGAACAAAGGGAGGATATGAGAAAATGTTGCTTAATAATAGGGATGAACCCATTATAACTGTTGTACAACCGGAACTGAACATAGAACAATCAGAGGAAGGAAACTATAATATGACTATTAGTTAAGCTGAGCCACATATGGTTAGAAGAAACCATGCCAATGGAGGAAATGGTGGACGTGGATGCAAGTACAAGGATTTCATGGCATCCAAGCCACCAAGTCTTTTTGGAAGCCCAACACCGGTTTATGACTTTGTTTCTGGGATACTCTAATATGGAACTATTTTTAAAACAAATTTGTAATAGCTGTTAGTTTTTGAATAATTTAAAAAGTTTTAAATTGGCATGATTTTTATGGATGTTACATTTTGTTTCTTAATTAATCTCATATAATAAATGCTATTTATAATTGTAGGCTATCAATTCGATTATCTATTTGATTGGACTATATCTCCAAAGGACGACTAGTCATTACAAAACTGTTTAGTTATCTTTTTATTATATATATTTAATATCACATGCTAAAATTTATTTATATTTTTTTAGCATGGGCATCGAGTTGGGAACATCTCTTGAAAAGCCTAGTATCGATTTTGAAAAACTCCGGTCATCGGCAAAACGAGTCGCCATTGTGGGCGGCTGACGGCGACGACGGCGGAGGTTGTCAAATAATCAGAGAGTTTCTATAGTTAGGAAGTGAAATAATCACCATATTTATTTTAGGTCTTGCAAAAATTGGATGATTTAGAATTAGATTGATCCTAAAGGATTTTCTGTGCTCTTGGCGTTTCGAATGTTGTAACAATGTTGATATTTAAGAAATTGCTAATGACTTATGGTTTATAAACATTTTATGTGTTAACCCAAGGGAATATCTATTAATAGCATGGGAGTTTTATAGTTTTGAATGGGTTTTTTTAACTTGGTAAATGTTTAGAAAAAGGTTGGTTTTTTATTCTCAACCAAAATATTTTGGATTTTCGCTTCATAAATGTATATAATAATTCTTTACATTATTGTTGACGGTGAGTGAAAAACCTTCAGATCAATCTCAATCCTTAAAACTCCTCAAACTTTCAATCTCAGTCGTAATAACTCAACATTTACGGTTAATCGAAGGTTTCTTTCGTCTTAACACCCTGTTCCCGAGTTCAACTTAATGAAAGAAAGGAAAAGAAATGGGTGGAAATGAGAAGAAAATAAAAGAAAGTGTTGTTCACGAGTTTCATTAAAGGAAGGAAGTGGAGGGAAATGGAAGGATTACTTTCCCTCCTATCTTTCCTTCCGATTTGGGAGGATTTGGAAGGAAAGAAGAAAATGATTAATTTTCCTTCCACTTCTCTCCAACTCAGGAACACAAAAGAAAATTTTGTTTTCCTTTCCTTTCTCTTCTTTTCTCTCATGACTTTCTTTTCTCTTCTTTTATTTTCTTTTGATAAACTCGGGAACGGGGTGTAAGTCTTCCCCACGACTCCATTCTTCTCGATTTGCTTTAAGAACCGAAATCGTTTTCCTTCAACAATTACAACACACGATTTACAGTTTTCCGGTGGTTCCTCTCATATATCTCAACCTCTCTCTACCATGTTCTCACCACCCACGATCGCATACGACTCATCTTCAACCTTCGACCATACTACTCTATCTCCAACTCCCCCACTTCCAAATGCCCCCACTCTATCGGACCTCTGTATATAAACATAGCCATCATACCTAATTATCAACAAATCCATCCCAAAAAAGCCTACATATCGGTTCTCTCAATTCCTTGAACTCGAGAATGAACTTTGGGCACAACCTTTATTGATTTCTCCTGATTAGGTATTGATTTCTCTTTTTCTTTTCTTTGTTGCGCTCCATTCTCATCTTCTCTCGTAAATTTCAAAATTTTGTTTGTCAAGTTTCAATTTTTGTTTATGTATCTCAATACATTTATGAACATAACATTGAAGAGTCGGATTAAGGAACCAAGCGGCCTATTTCCCCTAAAACCAACCATTTTCCCTGCCAAATTTGCCCTAATTTCTATTTATCGATTAATTTTTTACACAATCAAAGGAATTTGATTACAGATTCCATTATGCAGCGTGTTGAAGGTAATGGTTTTCGTGTTCCATAGTTTCTTATCATGATTATTACCAATCTATAGCTTTATATATTGTTGGGTTTTTGGTTGTTATAATTGTAGTTGTGAGGTATCAAAATAAGAGTGTCAAATTGATGAAATTAGACCTGACTGCTTTTAAAAGTTGGCACTACTAAACTCATTTATCCATAATCAATGGATGATTGTCATGTATCAGATCAAAACAACTTTGATAATGACGGTGAAATACCTTACTTTTCTTATGTTGAAGTTATTGTAAAATCTTGGGACCCTAATTGTTTTTTTTTTCGCTTCTATTGATTAATAGTCGATGTGTTGTTTTAGATACATGAAATGAACTTGACCCATGATCAAGAGTCTTTCTTAACAAGTGAAGGTAATGGTTTTGGTGTTCCATGGTTTATTGTCATGACTATTGTGAATCTGTATTTTTATATATTCATAGGGTTCTTTGTTGTTATAATTGTAGTTAATAGGCATCAAAATTAGGGTACTAATAGGATGAGTATTAGGCTGGAAGAAGTTGTTCGCTCTTCATTTCAATGATTCATGCAGGGAGCCCTAACTATCTTTTATGTTTGTCATTTATAGCACTGCATCAAGAAAATTGAGGTATAATTTTGATGGAAGTTGCAGATTAGTTCTTTTTAGAAGGAATTTTATTACATAATAGTTGTGTTTTACTGGCAGGTTACAATTGTAATATCAGTAGGGGGAAGAGAGGATGGTCATTTGTGATAATTGCCCAGGATCATCACTTTGGTGATACTTTCTTCACTTTATTTGCTTAATTTTCTATATTCCATATATATCATGTTGGCAACTGTGAAATTGGAGCATTAAGTTGCTGACTTTGTATTTTTCATTGTGGCATTTGTCTGAACATGAAGTAGATAGAAAGTTGTAATTTTTGTAGGTAAAAAGGTACATCTGAAATTGACTTCTGGTATGCAAATGCCATAAATTGGAAAAATATGTTTATTTTATATAGAACTTCACTTTTGATGTTTATGAATGATTCTCACATATTGCATGGTTCAACTTACAACAATATACGGTGATATTGACAATTTGACATAAGTAAAAAGATGCATGAGTCAAACATTGATGCTTAAATTAACAAAGGACTCCAATCATTGGATTGTACTTCGGAAAATATATCCAAATTACAATGATGTGATTGTAATTTTACTCTATTTTTATGTTGCGTGTAGATGGTGTAAATCAAACGATTATTATCAGGTTTGCAACTTTCAATTTTGTATCATTTTCTGCATTAATTTATTTTTTTATAAAGTGGAATTCCTTTTAATGTAGTATGGAAAATTGAGCTGGAAAGTGTAACAACAAAATTAGGTATGAAATATTTGATAGAAGTTTGGTTGTGGAATCAACATGGCTGCAAAAATCAACTTGGCTCTAGGAATCAACTTGATTGTAGTTTTAACCTTTACTTATTAGGACATCATTCTTTGAAAAGTCTACTTAATTATGTTAGTGAAAATTCATTTGTATTTGAATGACATTGCTATGATTGGTAGATTTTCAAAGTAAAAAGATGTAATAGGAAGAAATGAGAGTGAGATGTTATGATAAACAAATCAATGAAAGAACATGGTTGTTCTTGCATATAACCATTGTCTAAGGAGGGTGTGTCTCTCACATTTAAGCATGTGACATAAACTTAATAAATCAGATCTAGAGTGCCTTAAATTGCAGGAGAGTAATATGGCTTTAGCCAAAGAACTTGTTGCATTAATGTTGTAAGTGGAAGAAACAAACCTTCAGTTGTTAGTTTTTTTTCTTCAGTTTTGACTTTTTTCTGGATTAATGATTAGGGTTTTATGAAGCGAAACACTTTGGGGAGAGATGAAGTGTGTGCACATAAAAAGCTTGAAAAAGCCAAAGATGTTAGAAAAATTAAGTGTGCCTCCATTCCAAATATATCATGTTCATTTTCCAATCTTTTTGAATAAATAATCTAACTTTTTATAGTTGTCACACAAAATTCCAAGAAATGGAGACAACCAATGAAATCAAAGATAACGAAATGTTGAGATCTCTAAAAGCTTAAAAGAACACAAAAAATTCTTCAAATGTCTTAAATGCCCCTGACCTGACCCATATCAACCCATGTACACCACAAAGTACAATAAACGAACTGTACTCATCAGAGGCAACCATAGATGATGCATCAGAGGTCTCAAGATCACATGAGAAACTAAAAGATGTTGTGGTGACTACTAATGAGATTACATTTTATATGGGCATAATTTTTTTTAAAGAATGTGGGCTGCCACTTTTTACATTATGTTTGCAAATAATTAGCATTGTAGGCTCTTAAATGGCTTGTAGGTTACACTATTTGCTCTAAATGGTCCGGCGCTCTTAAATGACTTGTAGGTTATACTATTTGCTCTAAATGGTCTGCTAAATAAAGAACCAAATAGCCATTTTATGAAGCTTTTGTTAGTGATATTTTACAATTTTTGTTGTTGTAATAGGCTCTAGATAGCCATTTTTCTATTTTTGTTAGTGTATTTTTTTAAACATTTATGTTTCAACAAATTAGGAATGTGAATGTGTGCTGTTAGCACTCTACTTATATTATTTAATCAATTCAAACGGTTATAGTAACGTGCTAATATTATTTTACCTAATAATAAACAGATACTTAAAAATCGTAAGTTTTGTTTTAAAATACAATAATAATCTAAAATATCTTTTTAATCTAGAATAGCAACATACTTATCATTTTAACCAATAATAGCAACACATTAAACTTTTTAACCGGTAATAGCATGATATTTCTCTTTATATCCAATAATGTCCATGTACTTCTTATTTTAGCCAATAATAACAATGTATTTATTTTTAACCAATAAAAACAACACATTTTTGAAACATAGTGCATATAATAAACGGGTTATGATGTTTATACATTCAACTACTTTTTTACATCATATCTCAAAAAATTAGACAAAAGAATTGTGAGAAGCAATGAAAGAAAGATACTATAGAAGAACTTGTCAACCTGTGTAACACTAGTTGTTAATATAAACAATAAATGAAATTTTTTATAAGCCGGTAAATGTTTATGACAATGCATGTTTTATTGATTGTAAATGTTGTTATTTACTTGAAACTTTCTTTAACAATCAAGCAAAGAAAAAAGTAAAATTACAAATACATAATTTAAACCCACAATTTACTTTTTCTTATTTTTCGAAAAACTTATCATTTCTATTTTTACATCATCTCACTCTCATTGAGTTTCCTTTATGCAAAATGGTATTATATTTTAATGTGTATCTAGAGCATGACCTTATATCATATTCTTTAACCCATTTTTAGAAGTCGTAAATCATAAGATATATCATCACAAATCTTGAACATCAAAGTAGTGTATTTAAATTATGACATCATGTTTAATTACTTGTGTGATAAATCATCTTTAGTTCTCTCTTAGTTACAAGACAATACTCTAAATAACAATAAAAACCAAATTAGATACATGAAAATAACAAACAAGAATGAGCACAAGCATGCGCCTTTTTGTCTATCTAAAGCATGTATAAATCCCCGAAAATTCATATCTTTGGTGAATCATATATAGTCTGTAAAAACTTTATGCAGCTTTCACAAAATAGTACAACATTGATTGGATTTCTTTGCTTGCTTATAGAACATCTGTTTCACAATCATTCAATAGAATTTTGTCAGATGATTCTTTTTTACTTAATAGACTTAAACAGGAGACAAAACTTAATGCAAAAAGAACGACTTAACATAGAAAAGTCAAGAAAATGAGACTTTCCCATCAAGTCCTAACCTTTTACAAATTTTCCCTCATTAAAATCATGCATAATGATGGGAAAAGATTAAAGATGAACCTGTGAAGCTGCACTAAGATCTGAACTCTTCTCAACTAAGCTATCCAGCTTTTCACCTCTTTCAAGGACACTATCAATGGTTTTATGCTGTGAACAATAAATTATTTACCACAGTTAATAACAAAAACTCATTTCCAAAATAAGGAATTTGATGCTTACAAGGATAATTTTGGTTTCATCCAATTCCCTTTGAATTTTCAACAGCTTGTCAGCCTGAGCAGGATCCTTTCATAGTTTCAAAAAAAGATTTAAAGATGATATCAGGTATCAGATATAAAAGATCGCATTAACTGCAATGTCAATGAAGGTTAGATGTTAACTCGTACCTGAAACCTGGTTAAAGCATCATTAAGATATGGCCATTGATCAGTGATATCTGCTTGTATGTTGTGCCATGAATTTCCATGCTTCTTTTGGTACTCATCTATAACCTAATCAAAATGTAGCATCAAGTCATTTATAGAAAGCTTGTAGGCTGTGATATGATTGATCATATGATCATTTGTTTGTTAAAGTTCTTAATAATATGAGCTTACCTGATTCAGCACAGAGAAGGCGCTCCTAACTGGATAGTGATCATCCATGAAGCCCACCACACAGAGACCGTTTCTGTTATATGAATGCACCTTGTACTCTATCACAAAGAAAAAGAAATGTGATTAGCTAGAAGCATAACATGTATGCACGGATAACATTCTATCACTTTAATTTAGGGAAAAATTTCACAATCTTAGATGGTTGTCATATGAACATCAATAACTTATGCTTCAATCTATGGTCATTTGAATCAACAGATGATTCGTTTCAAGATATGAAATTCGAATCGTTCCCAATGTAATTGGTTTAAAATTTACGATTGAAACCCCATATCCAATAATCACCGCGGTGATAAGATTTTGGAATCAATGACATGATTCAAGGAAAAATGATAGAAGGAAAACTGAGGTGGTTTATGTAACCTTCGTGTTGGACGGAGTGGCGTTGGTCAGGCGGGGTTCGTTTGGCGACGGTCCTACCAACAAACACGATGAACTGCCGGACGGTGACCCTCTGGAAATACCCAAAATGACTCACGTCCATCGCGTTCGCTAGAATCACTGGATCAGAACCGTCTGGAATCGGGTGACATTTCAGCACGAGTAACGCCGTGATCTTCATCCTCTTCTCCCCCTCCTCCTATTCAATCTCAAAAAACATTAAAAATTAGAGATTAGGGTTAGGTTTCCGACGACAAATTCTTGATGATGCTTGTACGAATTGGAAACGAACGAAATGGATGAATTCTAGGTCAAAAAGACGATGATCAATAGAATTAACCACTGGTCCATAATCAGTTAAGTGCATTACCCTTGCGATCGAAGAAAATTTTCACGCTTTTGCTTTATGAAGAATCAGAATTCAGAAGGCGTTTTGGGATCAAATTTCGAACCATGACAATGCCTACCAACCTTTACTTGTAAATATTCCGTTGCCATAACTTCCAGCTGTCACTAATGTTTTGACAAAAAAGTATTATGTTCTACGATTTAAATCAAACAAAAATATGATTATTTTCATAACTCAATTTCCTACACATAAGGAAGAGGAAATTTATATTTTTGGTTTATGATATTACTTGATTTTTTCGGTTTTAATTTAGATTATTATTTTGATATTTTATAACAACTTTGATCAATTTTACAATTAAAATATTGTACTCCTTTAATAAGATTATAATAAATGTTAGTTATTTATTTAAACTTGTTTAATATCGTGTTGACCCATTATACCTTTAATTTAATTTAAACTAGGTTGTGTGTTCACTTTTGGACCCATAAAAATAAAATAAAATAAAAAACAAAAAAGTTGATTTCTTGCACCAAGGGCCTCTTTGGTAGGAATCATATCATATTCACAAAATAAACCTATTCCATAACCCAAATAATATTTACATTACAACTATAAAAATGTATATTTTATTATTCTTGTGAGCTTATGATTCCATTACAAAACTTCTAAAATAACAAATTTGTTGGTTAAAAATAATGAAAGTATACATAATTGTTTCAAAGATACAAAAATATGTTAAAATTTGCATAGTAAACATGCAAAGTAAAGACAAACATATACTTATACGCTTACATGTAAACACAAGTTATATTATTGTAATGTTTTGTTCTTAAATTAACAGACCAAATATTTGATATACATTGAAAATGATTTTACTTGTTCTTTAAATTTGTTGTAATCACGAATTAACTATTCTTGAGATATACGAATGTAAAATCCAAACACTAAAATCAAGAAAATCAGACAAATAACGAAGACACTATGACAGTTCATAGTTGTCTAAATTTCTACAAACATGTTGAAACAGAAAACTAAGCTTTAATACCCCATGTTTATGGGTTTGTTTCTCATTGAATATATAACAAAAAATAGCATATAAACTATATAAACAATAATTAAAATTATCAACAACAAGCTGGAAAAAAAATCAGGTAAATCGGTCAAATTACGAAGATGCTATGACAGTTTAAAGTTGCCTAAATTTCTGCAAACATGCTGAAATTTCGGGTCGGATATTTAGAACCGAATAAGCTCTTATTTGAGTAACTCGGACAGAAAAAACCCAAGAACAAAATAAGATTAATATAGATACCCAAAACTCGAACCGAATTTGCTTATTCAGGCCAAATTTGGTTCGAGTTTTCGGTCCAAATACCCTAACTGGAACATCTGAATCATTGTGTTAAATGATAAAAATAATCATTCTACCCTTATGTATTATTTTTTGTTTGATTCAACATTTTTGTTTTATAAAATAATTGAACTAACTTCTTGAATAATTACAAATATATATATATATATATATATATATATATATATATATATATATATATATATATATATATCATTATCATATCATATTAAACTATATTATAAAAGAAACATTTTTTTCTTTTACAACATTCATTTCAAACTCTCATGCATTTTTCCTTTCACCACATTCATCTAAAACTTCTATCACTTTTCAATTTCTTTCTAATAATAATTATAAGTTACTTAATAAGGTTAAATAAATATCAAACCTAAAATGTAATCATATATAAATTAAATTTCAATATTAAAATAATATGTTTACTTCTACTTATAAAGTTATGTTTTTTAACTTTTAACATATTATACTTAATTTATTAGTTTTAATATATTGTTGGATATAAACCATTACCATTTTAAAAGATAAAATTTTGGAACAATTTGTATAAAATATTTAAATTATTAATTTGAATATAACATTAAAGGGTCAACTTAAATATAAATTTTAGTTTAACTTAAACAACCCAAAGAATATTTTGTAAATAGTTAAAAACGATTAATTATAGTGTATTTCTAATAATGATTATAAGTTAGTTAATAAAGTTAAATAAATATCAAACCTAAAGTGTAATTATAAATATACTAGATTTCAATTTTAAAATAATATTTTTACTTATACTTATAAATTTATGTCCTTAACTTTTAACATATTATATTTAATTTATTAGATTTAATATGTTGTTGTATGTAAACCATTATTAGTTTAAATCTAGAACTTTGGAATAATTTGGACAAAATACTTAAATTGTTAATTTCAATATAACATTACAATGTTAACTTAAATATAAATTTCAGTTCCACTTAACAAACCAAAGAATATTTTGTAAATAGTTAAAAGTGATAAATGCAAAACTAAATTGTAATCTCAATTTAACTAAAATATTTTCTAAGATATTTTTATAATCGTGACAAGTTTTCAAATAAGTGGCTTAAAATAACTTATAATAACAATAGTTAAAAACAACTTTATATAATTGATTATATTGTTACCTTTAAAATCAAAAAACAATGTCTAATGTTTTAAATAATTATAATGATAGAAATTAAAACGTTAAGAAAATAAATTTTAAAAAATTAATTAACAATAACAAAAACTATAAATAACATTAAGCCATATATTATATTTAATTTCTTCGTAACTCGTGGGTAGAATATTTAAACGGTTGAGATTATACACTTGTAATAGATGTATATATTATCATATAATTCAAAATAATCAATATATTATATCAATTTAGTATACGAATTATTATATCAAATTTAATAACAACGTAATTGTTATATTTAAAATAACATATATTTGTAAAGATTTCAACTACATAGGTATTTATGTGCAACGCGCTGACATTCGCCTAGTATACTTATAAATGAAGCATTTTTCATTTCACCACATTCATTTGAAACTCTCATTCATTTTTCCTTTCACCGCATTCATTTGAAACTCGCATGACTTTTCAATTTCTTTCTAATAATGATTATAAGTTGCTTAATAAAGTTAAATAAATATAAAACCTAAAGTTATGTTTTTAACTTTTAACATATTATACTTAATTTATTAGGTCTAATATGTTGTTGTACGTAAACCATTTTAAAGCTACAACTTTTGAACAATTTGTATAGAATACTTAAATTGTTAATTTAAATATAATCTTATAGGATCAATTTAAATATAAATTTTGGTTTAACTTAAACAACCAAAAAAATATTTTGTAAATAGTTAAAAGTGATATATTGTAGTGTCTTTCTAATAATGATTATAATTTGGTTAATAAGGTAAAATAAATATCAAACCTAAAGTGTAACCATAAATAAACTAAATTTCAATATTAAAATAATATATTTACTTCTACTTATAAAATTATGACTTTAACTTTTAACATGTTATACTTAATTTATTAAATTTAATAGTTGTTGTATGTAAACCATTATCAGTGTATAACTACAACTTTTGAACAGTTTGAACAAAATACTTAACTTATTAATTTAAATATAACATTACAATGTCAACTTAAATATAAATTTCAGTTCCACATAAAAACCCAATGAATATTTTGTGAATAGTTAAAAGTGATAAATTGTAGTGCTAAATTAAAAAACTAAATTGTTATCTCAATTTAACTAAAATATTTCCTAAATATATTTTTATAATCATTAAAAGTTTTCAAATAAGTAGCTTAAAATAACTTATAATAACAATAGTTAAAAATAACTATATATAAATGATTATATTGTTACCTTTAAAATCAAAAAACAATGTTTGATATTTTAAATAATTATAATGATAGAAATTAAAACGTTAAACAAATAAATTTTAAAAAATTAATTAACAATAACAACAACTATAAATAACATTAAACCATATATTATATTTAATTTTATTCAAGAGTAACTCGCAGGTAAAACCCATTCTAACGATTGAGATTATATAGTTATAATAGATGTATATATTATCATACTAGTTTATAACCCGTGGAAACCACGGTTAACAAATTAATTAATATTTTATAGTAAAAACTTAAAATTATTAATTAATTAGTTTAATTAAATTATTAATTAAGAGATTTTTATAGTTATACAAATTTAATCATTGATTTAAATAAATATATAAAGTTATATCATTTTATAATTTGTATTAATTTTATTCTAATATTATTAATTTATTATTAATTTAATATAATTAGAGTTGAAAATTTAAAATTTAAAATTTGAAATGAACTTGACAAGTGGATGCATTAATTATGAGATATAATAAGGTGACACATGATAAAAGGAGAATAAAATATGCATTAATTAGGAGACCTAATAAGATGACACTTGTCAAAAGAACAATAAAACTATTTTTTTATTAGAATAGGGATAATTCAAAATAATCAATATATTATATCAATTTAATATCAAATTTAACAACAATGTTATTGTTATATTTTAAAAAACATATATTTGGAAAGATTTCAACTATATAGGTCTTTCAACGCAATGCGCGAACATTCGCCTAGGATCGTACATACTTATAAATCTATCATTTTTTCTTGAATCTCATGCATTTGAAATCCCCATAAAATTTTGTCAACACCTCATGCATTTGAAACCTCCACACCTTTTCACCTTTAAAGTAATTAATCACACATAATCTTATTTCAAGAAAATCATACACTCTATAAGCTCAACACCTCATATATCATACATACTTATAAAGCTAGCATTTTTTCTTGAATCATGCATTTGAAACCCCCTTTTTGAGAAGACATGCATACAAATCATATACAATTTTCATAAAGAAAAATAAACTTAAAAGTTTTTGTGTTGGGTCGAGGTATTATGACCACTTTTGGAGATATGCTATTATATTATAGCTTTTAATTTGTAATTCTATTAGACTAATTCGTTTTTATATTTTCTTCCTTTTTGGATTATGTAATACAGTTGTTATATATTGTGGTTTAATCGTTAATCAATTGATCATATGTTATATAGGGTGATGTTGAAAATATTTAATTAAATATTTTAAATATGTTTATTTTGTTTTGTAATTGTACCGTTTCAAAAAGATAGTTAATTAAAACTCATACATATGGTATACTTTCCATCTCTCTTTCTCTCTCTCTCTCTCTCTCTATATATATATATATATATATATATATACATATATATATATATATATATATATATATATATATATATATATATTATAATAGATGTTAAAACACTTCAACCAAAATTCATTTTAAAATCTAATTTTTCAAATGCTTTTTAATAATGATTGTAAAAATTTCAACATGTGTTACTTAATTGATTGATTAATAAAAATATTTTTCCTACATAAAGATAACATTTTTATGTTTGGTTACTCATATTTGTTTGTATAATTATAAAACAAGGTGTACATATAATGACTACTTTAATTTCACATAGGAATCGATACCACTAGAGATGTATGTTGTCTTTAACCGACAATAGGAGATCCACATACCCTTTTTAATTATTTATATTAATGCTTAGTAATATCTATTTTATACTCCTATTCATCTTAATTTTTTAGGTACAAATTAAGGAAGAGGATTCTCAGCGCACCAACATGAAGTCAAACGTATGCCTTGCAAAATATGTAATTAAAATTAAATATCATATTTACTAATCGACTTATTTTATAACTCTTGATGACATTTATGTATAATGATATATTTTTGATTGATTTCATTCTTAATTTCAATGTTTAATATTTGAAAATTCATATATGAAACCTATAATGTTTTGGTGTAATATAAATAGTGTAATACCAAGTTTATTAGTTCAATATTGTTTATTAATAGCTCATTTAAAACAACTTATTTCTTATTTTATCCAAAAAAAATATTATCAGGTATAAGAAAAAGTAGATTATATTAATGTTATACAAAAACTTAAAATACATATTGGATATTATAAAAGTAAAAGTAAAGTTTATAAGGTATGAACTATATTAGACAGTATCAAAATATAAGTTGATGAATTTTTATGTTATTTGATCATTCGGTTAATGACCAAAACATGACTAAAAATGTAAATTTCAACATATTTATATTTTTTCTCATAATTATTTTAACCACTTAAATGCATTCTTCCGCAACACACGAGGTTACGCCTAGTATACTTATAAATGAATCATTTTTCCTTTCATCACATTCATTTGAAACTCCCATTCATTTTTCCTTTAACCACATTCATTTGAAACTCCCATGAGTTTTCAATTTCTTTCTTATAATGATTATAAGTTGGTCAATAAGGTTAAATAAATATAAAACCTACAGTATAATCATATATAAACTAAATTTCAATATTATAAGAATATATTTTCTTCTACTTATAAAGTTATGTTTTTAACTTTTAACATATTATACTTAATTTATTATGTCTAATATGTTGTTGTATCTAAACCATTATCATTTTAAAGCTACAACTTTTGAACAATTTGTATAAAATACTTAAATTGTTAATTTAAACATAACCTTACAGGATCAACTTAAATATAAATTTTAGTTCAACTTAAACAACCTAAAAATATTTTGTAAATAGTTAAAAGTGATAATTGTAGTGTCTTTCTAATAATGATTATAAGTTGGTTAATAAGGTTAAATAAGTATCAAACCTTAAGTGTAATCATAAATAAACTAAATTTCAATATTAAAATAATATGTTTACTTCTACTTATAAAGTTATGTCTTTAACTTTTAACATATTATAATTAATTTATTAGATTTAATATGTTGTTGTATGTAGACTATTATCAGTTTAAAGCTACAACTTTTGAACAGTTTTGACTAAATACTTAAATTGTTAATTTAAATATAACATTACAAGGTCAACTTCAATATAAATTTCAGTTCCACTTAAAAACTCAAAGAATATTTTGTAAATAGTTAAAAGTGATAAATTGTAGTGCTAAATACAAAAACTAAAATGTAATATCAATTTAACTAAAGTATTTCCGAAAGATATTTTTATAATCGTTAAAAGTTTTCAAATAAGTAGCTTAAAATAACTTACAATAACAATAGTTAAAAATAACTCTATATAAATGATTATATTGTTATCTTTAAATTAAAAAAATATTTGATGTTTTAAATAATTACAATGATATAAATAAAAATGTTAAGCCAATAAATTTAGAAAAAAAAAATAATTAACAATAACAACAACTATAAATAACATTAAACCATATATTATATTTAATTTTATTCATGAGTAACCTGCGGGTAGAGGTCATTCAAAAAATTGAGATTATGAAGTTTTAATAGATTTAGATATTATCATATAATTCAAAATAATCAATATATTATATCAACTTAGTATACAAATTATTATATCAAATTTAGCAACAACATTATTGTTATATTTAAAACATATATTTGTAAAGATTTCAGCTATATAGATGCTTTTGCGCAATGCGCGTGCATTCGCCCAATATATATATATATATATATATATATATATATATATATATATATATATATATATATATATATATATATATATATATATATATATACTAGTGGTGTGCCTGCGTAAAGTGACGGGCGGAGAATAGTTTTTTCGGCAAATGGTTTATTTTCGGCTGTCGATAATTAGTTCACTTCAACGGTTAGTTTGGTTTTTCGTTTTTGTAAATGAGATTTTGTAAAAAAAATCATTATTTTTGGTTTTAAAATCGGTTCCTTTCATTTTTTTAGAAAACCAGTCTTCGATTTTTAAAAATGTTGGTCCCTAATCAGCGGCTCGGTTATAAAAAAAACATTTATAAAAATTTAAAATAATTGATTCTTGATAAACACCTCTAGTTACAATTGCCTAAAACTAATGTACCTAGACCATTCCAAAATTTTCCAATGCAACATTGAGGGTGTTATCGGTCAAGATAGCAAAATTTATTTTGGCGATTAGTGTTTTTGGCAGGCTGTTTCAAGGTAATAATAAAAGTATGGGATAAAAATATGGCATCTGGTGATTAGTTTCTTTTCAACAGCTAGTGAATACTTTATTTTATCGGATGACGAATAATTTATTTTCGACGATTAATTTTCTTTGTAAACATGTCAGACAGTTGAAAAAACCCTCTGATTATGGTCATTTTTGTTATTAACGTGAATGACTAGATACAAACCCAAGTTTTTTTCAATTAAAGTTTTAAGAATTAGTATCATAATTTATATACGTGTGACATTGTTTTACTTATAATATATTGGTCAATGTTCCATATAAACATGTTATATTTAAAAATAAATAAATAATAATAATAAATAAATAAATAAAAACAAACATTAAGACACATTGTTATCGTTTAGTTTTGCATTTGTTGGATTTGTGTAAAAAATAGATGTCATTTTTTTCCTAAATACAATAATTAGCAATATAATTTATTTATTTATTTTTTACAAAGTATAGTTTATTGCTATTAAACACATTTTTCCACTTTTGGTATCTATCTAGTTTTCATTTTAGTTTGTTCAATTACTTGTTGAAATAAGTTGTTCTTCATGTTTTAAATAGTTGAAGTTTTTTATTATAACAAAAAATAGTACCAATCTCTTATCAAGCGGATTATATAAGTGATGCATAAATATTTAAGGTTATTAACATAAGTTAAAAGAATAGTGAAATTTATTTCAAAGTATCAAACAAAACTACGGTGACTCAAGTCTCAAGGTTATATACAGAAAAATGAATAGTTGACAAAGATTAAACAGATCATTGGTTGGTAATTTTTATAGTTTTCTTCCGATTATGGGCTTTTGATTCTTTCATTTGTCATACACTGGAAACATACAAACATATTATATAAATATAATGTTTGGAGGCATACTACTATAAAAAGCAAATTACGATTACATTAAAAAAATTAAAGTACAATGATATATTTCGACAGAAATAACCAAATATGAAAGATATGGTTCAAATACTCTTTATCTAAAACATGGGCTTCAAGTTTATCAGAATAAAGACACAAGCATAAATATGAACCTGAAAAACTAATAAAAGACATATGTTAGAATTGTAAAGCTCTACTCATTCCTGAATTGGGGTCGGATTTTCTACTCTCATGAAGCAGAGAGAAGTAATTCAAGGGTATATACCATCTAAATCTCCAATAGTTTTCATAAATAAGTTTACCTTGGTAGCCTAAACCTTTTTAGTATCTTGCCTTTTATCTTATTTGTGATAATTTACAATTTGCAAGGATTTTGGGGGGCTTGGAAATTGAATGTGACCTGCAAATTCATATAAAATATATAAAAAAAACTAACACGTTTAAAAATAAGAGATAGGTAATTTCATCACAAAAGAGCCGTTTGCCAAGCCTGTTTTGCAAATTTATACACTAACATGTCCAAGCCATTGTCAATCAATACTTTGTATCAAGTAAAAGCAAATTACAATGGTTATGTATGTCATAATCAAGAACACTTTGAAATATAAAAGAAAGTCTCACCTCTCCATTAGCCTTCTATGGTTTCTTTGACTGAAAATAATCAAAGAAAGCAGGAAAAAAATAGGAGATCGGTAAGGTCTCCACTTTCAGGTTTAGGAATCTATATACAAACCTCTAAAACTATCACCTGATGCTCTTGAGTTGTAGTTTCTCTTAGAACCTACAGCTGTATCCAAGCGTTGTTTGAGTTTGAGTAAAAATTGTTACTTGCAATACAACTACAACTAATATTGACATTATAATCACAGAAGCACATGATATAAGAAAATATCCCAACATTTCAACATATATATCATCAATTTCAATCAAATGGGTTTTAATTTGATAGATTAAATAACACTTACATGATATCATGAGTTGTAGAGCTGCCAAGAACGCAAAGTCAGAGCATTATCTCGATTAATGAAGCCACAAAAGGACATAGATCTGAAACACATAAAACTTAGCATGAAGCGATTGTCATAAAAAAAACTAGAAGATCGAACCCAAAAATACATAGGGCTCATTTGTGTGAAAATATTAAAGATCTAAAATGTTGGTGTTAGCTAACAGAAAAAGTAATGGTGGTGTCAGTAGACAGAAGTAGTGAATCTAACCTCTTTTTACCCATCATGGTTCATCAAAAACCCTAAAAATTAAATCTTTTAAATAAACAAATTCCAAAACAAAAATCTTCCCAAAATAGAAATAGAAACATAGACGGTGGGTTTGGATATCTTTTACATGGGTTGGAAGCCTGTGGTGGAGGACTTTGCATCGATGGAGAAGGAGCAATAGAGTCAAACATAGATGCCTAATACCTTAAACCCTCAACATTGATACAAATATTGTTTAAACATCAAAGAGAAATTATTATAAGAATAGCATTTCATGTTAGCCTAGAACTTATGGATCTAATCATTCTCTAAAATATATTTTTAGAATAGATGTTCTAGTTCCCCTAAATATTACAGATTATATGACTTCTAATCCTCCTTTATCAGTTGCCGATAATTAAGAATCAAGTCATGTATAATCAAAAGACTCACCATCTAATCACCCCTCTACTCCCAAAACTCCCTTTACGCCCAAAACTGAAAAGAAAGAGAATTAAAGAGAGGTTAGGAATTTTATGAAATCGAGTATACATGTAATAAATCTTTTATCAGGAATTACAAAATCCGAATTACTGAGAGTTCAGTGGTGTTCAATTTTCATCGATAGTGAAAGCTTTGCCATCTTTATGTTCACTCAATTATGGTGAAAGCTTTAATATCTAGAGAGAATCAAGTTTAACTGAGCAATAATTTCAAGCCAAGCAGTCTCCACACAAACCCTACCATCCACAATGGATGATGGCAACGCGAGGAAAGGCATGAGAGGCAGCGTCAATTGCACTTTTCCTGACATTGATTTGGAATAAAAAATCGCAAAACTGAACTGATTTAGCTAGACAAAGAATTTCAAATTTAAGCTTTTTGTTTGACGATTACCTGCAATGTATCACATGAGATGAGATTTGGGTAGAAGGCGACGACAGATGAAGGTGAAGGTATGAAGAATGAAAAGGCATAGATTAGAAACCCTATAAAATAAAACATCGTTAGCAAGCTTTATGATATATCCATTAGAGGGGTTCTGACCTTGCGACCAGTGGCCATCCGAGAAAGTTCTTCGTCATCATCGATGTTAGGGTTTGCGTTGAGTGTGAGAAAGGCAAGCGAAAAGGAATCTGAATGAAATCTTCAAACTGATATTTTTTTTCGGAGATAAAGGGAGATGGAGGGATCAAATAAGGGAGATGGAAGGATCACATATGGGAGAGCTATATTGGGGCCGAGATTAGTGTGCGGGATTGAGGAAACCGTTTACTGAATCCAAACGTGTTTGACTAAGTTTTAAGTGGGAATTCAAATGAAAAATAAAGGCCAGGTCAAAAAAGATAAAAGGGTATATCGCCTATGGAGGAAACAATATGCGAGACTTAAGGGGGTCTTTGATACACATAAGATATATAATGCATTAGATATTGTACATTGTGTTTAAAAACTTGAACGTCTTAAATTTATTTTTAGAAATAGTAAATTTGTATAATAATATAGTAAGATATATATATATATATATATATATATATATATATATATATATATATATATATATAAACATCATATAAAATCCAAATTAAACATAAATCCAAATCAAACAAAAAACAATAAATAATAGAACCACAAATGTAATGCCCGTGTTTCTGGGCTTGCCGTTTTTAGCAATGTAATAGTCTAGGTTAACCCTTGTAACCCGTTTTGAAATAATATAAGTGTATTATTTGAGTATTATGTGTTGTGCGACTTAATTGAATTAAGAATAAAAATAAGCGTGAAAATGAAATGTTAGATAAGCTCTATATCTATGGATAATGTTGTAGTAGTTGAAACGAGGTTTCGGAATATATAGAGAATGCCGAAATCCAAGTTATAACGAAGAAGTTATTACCTGTCGAAGTTTCGCGACAAAACCGGTGTGGCACAATGTGACGTAAATAGTGAATTTACGAAGGAGTGATATTTAGCCTTAGCGATCTACGCAAAACTCGTAGAGTTCGTTAAACCAAGAGCGTGCATAAAAAGATCGTCCAAATCTGACTCCGTATGAGGAAGTTATGATTTTCTGAAGTTTCAGCTTAGCAGTATGCAGCCCGAATACTCGATCCGAGATCGAGTGATTGTTGGTCGAAACAATCTAAACGAGAATCGAAGATCTCGTTGATAGTAGTGCATTGGTGAAAAGACAGACGAAAACGAACATCAGATGAAGAAGTTATGAATTTCTAACGAAGTTTTTTTTTTGTCCCGGCCTACTAAAAATAAATAATAAAAAATAAACTCCAAATTAGCCGATGGGGTCTAAACGAAAGTTGTAGAGAATAGTCTCACCTACGCGTGGATATAAAGAACGTCGAAAACGGAGCTCGTATGTGAAAGTTACGCAATTTAGAAGTTTGACAAGTCAAATTACGCCGAACATAATTTGAGTATGCCTAGCCTACTCGGATGAGTGCAAGTTGCCTGACCTATACTCGAGTGCCACCAAATGACGCATGCAGTGATGTTGAGTATGCTTGGCGTAAGGCTTGGTACGCCCAGCGTACTTGGAGTTACGCCCAGCGTAATCCCAGACCCAGCACCCTATAAATAGAAACCGAGATCAGCCATTTTCCTTGCCATTTTTTCTTCCTTTCTCTTTAGTTGTTGCCTTGGTTTGCGTGTCAATTGTATTCCAAAGCCCCAGTATCATTTCCGAGTCCCGAAGCAAGTTCCAAAGTCCCAAAGATCCCGAGAAGTGAGATTCCCGAGCCGAAGCTCTGCCCGCAAGGAGCCCGGTTTTTGTGAAGATCTTCCAGATCTACCGAAGAAACACTACTTCGGCAAGCCGTAGTGCTGCCCGATCATCTTTTGATCAAGTGAGTGTATAGTCCCTTTCAATATACGATATTATACAAGTAATCGTTGAATGTATTTAAGAATACGGTTTGTGTGAGGGTATTATTATTACCTTCCAACACATAGACTTATATGCCTCTCCTTGAAATTTCTTGTTATGTGTTTACGTATTACTTGCTATTTGGATGGAGTATTGAAAGAGCATGCTATACAGTTTTTTTAAAATTATGTATAAAACATGTATATTTTTATCTACTAATATGTTGGGTAGAACATGGGTAGATAATTGGTGTGCAATGAAATAAATTGATGAGAGGCCTCGTTGTTGGTGTTATTCTAGTCATTCAGCAGAGTATGGATGACGACCACAGACTATTCTAGACTGTCCTGTTGGTGTTATTCTAGTCATTCAGCAGAGTATGGATGATGACCATAGACTATTCTAGACTGTCAAGTGGAACAATGGCAGGATCATAACATGTAGGTGTTGTGGGCTTGATGTCCACCGGTGTACTCTAATCCCCCACATGGTTGCCTTTAGGACACTTATTGTTGAGGAAGCCCCTCTGCAGTAATGTCCGCCCTGATGAAAATCCTAGATTAGGTCCCTTGAGATAGATGTCATTTTAGGGACGTAAAGTGAGGATAACAGGAATGTGTAATCGGGTTATTGTTTATTGTTGAATTAAATATAATTATTTATTGTGGGTTGAAAACCCTATATGCTCACCAGGCTCCCAAGCCTGACCCACTCAGTTTACTTGTATTACAGTAAGTGGCGCAAGGGCATAAGATGGATGAATCATCAAGTTGTTTTGTTTACAAGTCTGTATATGTATTTATTTTTTGAATGACTTGTAATGTTATCGTTTATGCTTTATGGTCTGTATCGGAACATGAAATCCCGATTTTTGATTATGAAATGAAATTATATTTCTTTATGAAATGTTTTGATAAAAATCCATTCTATCATGTTTTGTTTTTGGGAACAAATTCCGCACCTCTTTTAAAATCAAAAGGATTTACTCTGAAAATGTTCAAAAAGCATAAATGAAACCGGTCTTTTCTGGCCGAGATTTTGGGGATGTCACAGTTGGTATCAGTTTGTTTAAGCGAACTAGGAATTTGTAGGATTTCTAGACTTAAACTTAGAATGCTAAGTGGAGATTATGAGATGTGTGTGTTTGTTATATTATAGACACGAGCACTAGTTTATTTTAGGAAAGTTGTCTAAAATGCTTTTATGTGCTAAAATGTTATATGTTGCCATATAAGATATTATTTGTTCGGATATATGGTATTTTGCCGACCGGTTCTGGAAACCTTATGTGTTTAGGATTCTAAGCGTACGTCTACGATATTAGAACTAGCATGTAATCGTTTGGAGTAATAAGGATGAATTGAAATTTTATCGTGAAAGAGGATCTAATTTCACCTTATTCGGTGTAAAGATAAAAAATGGTGAGAACAAGAAGCGGAGTTGGAAACGCTGACCAAAACAAAATCAGTCGCCTTTAGTCGAGCAAGCGCCTGTGATTGACCAAATACCTGTCGTAGCAGAAGCACCAGAGCCAATGACAATGGCAAGAGTTCAAGTGATGATTCAGACAATGTTGGATCGTCAGATGGATGAAACCAGCCGTCTAATTAGGCAGAATCGCGAAGAATCATCAATTTGAGTTGAAGAGCCCGAAGTAAATGGAGGGCAATCCGAAGGAGAAAACCTCAGTGGGATAATTGGTCAAGAGAACCCACCTGTTAATAGACACAATAATCAAGATGGATTAGGGTGCAAGTACAAGGACTTTTTAACTTGCAAGCCGTCGACTTTTACTGGAAAGGAGGACCCGATCGGAGTAATGGATTGGATCTCCGAAATGGAGTTGGCCTTCATGACTTGTGGATGTAGAGGCAAGTTGCAGACCACGTTCACAATACATTAATTCAGGAGTAGAGCTGTTCGTTGGTGGAACACTCTGGGGAAGACCCTTAGCCCTAACGAGCCATTGCAATTGACTTGGGCCGAATTCTTGGTGTAGTTTAAACGCAAGTTCTTCTCAGCCCAAAATCTACTAGAATTGGAAAACAAGTTTCTGACGTTGACAAAAGGCAGCATGTCAGTCGATGAATACACAAACGCCTTCATAGACAAAATGGAGTTTGCCTTGCGCATCGTCCTGGATGAGCTAACAAAGGTGGACCGGTATGCGAAGGGACTCCCATGGGAGTACGAGGTGCCAGTGCATCAGGCATATACTCTTGAGCCAGCTATCTGGGCTGCCAAGTCTGTTGAAAATATGATTAAGGGGAGAACCGCCAACAAAGTTGAGGGTGGTGAAAAGAGGAAGTTCGAGGGATATTCAGGGTCCAACAAGAAAAGTAAATTCTCGAAATCTGGTTCGAGAGGAAGTGGAGGAAAGGTAGAGGCGAAATGGTGCGACAAGTGTAAGAAGAAGCATCATGGGAAATGTGACGGTGGAGTGGTCACATGCTTCAAGTGTGGAAAGCCAGGGCATTATTCCAACAAATGCACCCTCACCAAGAAAGTTTGCTATGGTTGCGGTGAGGAGGGGCGCATCTCGAGGGATTGTCCGAAGAAGAAGGAGGCAGCAAAACCCAACATTCCGCCAAAGCCAAAGGCGAGAGCATTCCAGATGACACTGGAAGCTGCTAAAGATGAAGCTGATGTCACTTCAGGTACCTTTCTCGTAAACAAATTGTCTGCCCAAATTTTATTTGATTTTGGAGCCAAATACTCCTTTATTTCGCATGAATTTGGTAGAAAACTAGCTTTGCCTGTCGATAGACTAGATAATGCTTTATTAGTCGAAGTTGCTAGTGGCAAGTTTGTACCTGTTAGCCATCGTATGAATAACATCTTAATTGACTTGAATGGGAATAAGTTCCACAAGGAATTATTGCCTATAGAACTTAATGGTTTCGACATTGTGTTGGGAATGGATTGGCTTAGCGCCAATGACGCCGAGATATTGTGCAGAAAGAAGATAGTCAAGGTAAACCCGCCAGAGAAAGAGTCATTTATGGTGTATGGGGACAAACGCAAAGTAAGTTTTAGGATCATTTCTCTAATGAAAGCCAGAAAGTGTTTGGCCAAAGGATGTACATCATATTTGGCATTTGTGATTAATGCAAAGAAGGAGAAAAAGGAGATGCAGAGCATTCCTGTGGTGTGTGATTATCTGGAAGTGTTTCCCGAAGATCTCCCTAGATTACCGCCTGATCGGCAACTAGAATTCCGTATCGACTTGTTACCAGGGACGACGCCAATAGCAAAAGCACCTTACCGACTAGCACTGACGGAGATGAAGGAGCTGATGATGCAACTTCAGGAGTTATTGGAAAAATGTTTCATTAGACCTAGTTCAACACCCTGGGGAGCTCCAGTGTTATTCGTGAAGAAGAAAGATGGAAGTATGAGAATGTGCATCGATTACAGAGAGCTGAACAAGGCAACAATAAAGAATAGATATCTGTTGCCGAGGATTGATGACCTGTTCGATCAACTACAAGGTTTAAGTTATTTTTCAAAGATCGACCTAAGGTCAGGATATCATCAGCTGAAGGTGAAAGAGCAGGATATAGAGAAGACTGCATTCAGAATGCGATATGGACACTACGAGTTTTTGGTTATGTCGTTTGGACTAACCGATGCTCCAGAAACATTCATGGATTTAATGAACAGGGTTTGTAATCTGTTCCTTGATAAATCGGTGATAGTGTTCATAGATGACATTCTGATTTACTCGAAAAGCCAAGAGGAGCATGGCAGACACTTGTGATAAGTGTTGGAAGTCTTGAAAAAGGAGAAGTTGTATGCAAAGTTCTCCAAATGTGATTTTTGGACTAGAGAAGTCCAATTCTTGGGTCACGTGGTCAACCAAGAAGGTATAATGGTCGATCTGACAAAGATTGAAGTTGTGACAAAGTGGGAGAAACCAAAGAGTCCCACGGAGATCCGAAGCTTTTTGGGATTAGTCGGATATTACTGAAGGTTTATCCAAGGATTTTCATCGATCACTAGTCCATTAACAGCTTTGAACCACAAAGGAGCCGTTTATGCTTGGAATGATAAGCACAGAGAAGATTTCGAGTTGCTAAAGAAGAATTTATGCGAGGCACCGATTTTATCTCTACCCGATGGAGTTGAAAACTTCACTGTTTATAGCGATGCGTCTGGGGTTAGATTGGGTTGTGTTTTGACCCAAAGAGATAAGGTGATCGCGTATGCATCTCGACAGCTGAAAGAGCATGAAAAGAACTACCTGACTCATGATTTGGAGTTGGCAGCGGTAGTATTCGCTCTGAAAATATGGAGGCATTACCTCTATGGCACGAAGTGCAAACTTTTCACTGATCATAAGAGTCTCCAATATCTCTTTAGTCAGAAGGAATTGAATATGAGGCAACGCCGCTGGCTAGAATTACTTAAAGACTATGACTGTGAGATACTTTACCATCCCGGTAAAGCTAATGTTGTTGCTGATGCTCTCATTCGGAAAGTCAATCTTGAAAGAAAGAGGCCAAGAGCGTTGAGAATAGAAGTTGTCTCGACCATTGTGGAAAGTATAAAGAAAGCTCAAGAGGAAGCTTCTGAGAAGAATGACCGAAAGGAGGAACGTTTGGGTAAAACGTTGGTGTTAGGTATAAACAGTCATGGACTGAAGGTGTTCCAAAAGCGGATTTGGATACCTAAGACAGGAGGAGTCAGAGATCTTCTGATGGAAGAAGCTCATAAGACCATGTACTCAATTCATCCCGGTAGCACTAAAATGTATAGGGACCTGCAACCCTACTACTAGTGGCCGATGATGAAGCTTGATGTTGCAAAGTATGTGGTCGAGTGTGTGACTTGTGCGAGAGTAAAGACACAACATCAGAAACCGTATGGGAGTTTAGAACCATTGCCTGTGCCTATGGGTAAGTGGGAAGACATTGCTATGGATTTTGTCACTAAACTGCCCAGAATGAAAAGTGGTCACGACATGATTTGGGTGGTCGTTGATCGATTCACTAAGAGTGCACATTTCATAGCAGCTGTTGGGTCGTGTTTTGTATTTAGTGTTGCGTCCATTGGGCTCGTTAGCTAGTCCGTTTTTGTATCTCCGGTATGGGCCTGTCCATCCGTGAGTTTAATAGGGTTTATTATAAATATAGGTGCTTGCATGCATCTTAGGTTAGCGATTGAAACGATAGTAACGATAGATCAGAGAATTATTCAGAAGTTTTATTATCGTTCTTGTAACGCTAAATCCTCTACAGTGGAAGTTCTTAGTCGAGCTCTGCTGAGGATTGTTTGAATCAATCATTCGACATATTTCGATCCATACCTGTCTTATTTACTGTTTTGTGTTCATCGTAATACCTGTTAAGAAGATCTAATCGATCTTAAAGTTTATTTAATAACTTATCAATTGGTATCAGAGCAGGAGGCTGTGTAATTCATACACTTCTTTTCTGTGAAAAAGGTTGCGATTAGGGTTATTCCGCATTTACTGATATTTATTGAGCCGTCATCCCATAATTGACGTAACTCAACATTTATTTGTGTTGCCCTAATTTAATATATTACAAGTCTGATCTTTTAAACAGGTTATTCGATCAAGCATGGACGAGTCACAATCCAATCCCATCAATATCTCAAACAACATTGGATCTACGACAAAGATTCCCATCCATTACACCCAAGATTACGAGGTCTGGGCACATCACTTTGAAGATTATGTCATCGGATCTGAGGACAATGGATATCTCATTTGGGAAGCAATCGTATCCGGACCATTCGCTCATTTAGCAACTTCAAGAATTATTAAAACTCAGAAGGAGTATAATGATCTTTTTAAAGATGTTAAAGATATTGCTCAAGACGAAAAAGATAAATTTCAGTGCAATATTAAAGCATTAAGACTAATCAGATTCGCTCTTCAATCTGACACTTTCAGGATATTGAGTTCTTGTAGCACTGCCAAAGAAATATGGGATAGGCTGCGAGAGTTATATTCTACAGACGAAGATCTCGAGCATTCCATTCAAACCTTGCTTCTGTCCAAATTTGGCGAATTCAAGCAGAGCCCTGAGGAAACTGTAACTCAGACGTTCGATCGCTTCTATCATCTTCTTAGTAAGATGATTAAACATGATATTGAAAGGAAGTTGATTGAACAAAAGGTTACATTTTTAAACGGTCTCAGATCTGAGTGGAGAGCGGTTGTGTCCACTGTTAAAGCGCATGAGCAATTCAAATCTTACTCTTTGGCGAAACTGGTAGGGATTTTGAAATCTCAAGAAAAGATTGTGTTACAGGAGAAAAATGTGGTTTCAAGCTTGGGATCATTGGCCCTTCTGTCCAAAAGCAAAGCTGTGATGGAAGATGAAGACCTCAACCTAGAGGATTATGACCTTACCTTTGAAGACTATACAATGATGGTCTCAAACCCAAAGAGGTTCATCAAGAAAAGGTTCCCTGCAAACAAGAACCGAAACTGGCAGGGAAGTTACAGTTCTGAAAAGGTCAGGGAAGAACCGAAAGTAGAAGAACCAAAGAAGGAACCGAAAGCTGAAGGAGATTCGGGTGTGAGCTGCTATTATTGTGGAGGAAAGAACCACTATGCTAAAGATTGTGTTCTCAAGAAAATGGCAGAAAAGGATGAAGAAAAAGACAAAGAAACTGTGCTGTTGAAAAAGCTGGAAGAGATCAAAAGAAAGAAATCCACTGCTAACCCCTCTATGAATGCTTTAATTGTGCAGGGTTCGGTAGCAGATGATGAGTTCGGTGGTGTGGAGGTCTGGTCAACCGATTATGAGGACGATGAAGTCAGGAATCCATCTCATGGAAAGGCCTTTGTCGCAAAAGGTGAAGGGAGCGGTGGAAAGTGTTTAATGGTGTCAGACGTGTCTCAGATGAGGGGATACAACACAGATGGTGGGAATGAAGACGCAAAAGAGCGAGAGGACTTGTGCTTCACAGCAAAACCTCTCAGCGTGCAGTTTAACGAGCTTGATGAATTAATCAAGAAGGTACAATCAGTTTTTGTTTCATTCAAAGTCCCACAAACTTCATATGAAAAGGAATTAAAAAATGTCAATTCAAGAATCTCTCATCTAGACAGCAGTTTAACTCAAACACGAGTCACCAATTCTAACCTAACTGACCAAACAAGCAAGGTATCTTCAAAGAGTGAGGAACGAAGGATGTGGATCGAGCTAAAGGAGTCAGAGTTAATCAAATCCAAGGATGAAAACATTTATTTACAAAGAGACAATTTAAAACTTTTAAAACAGAGAAATGTCTTTTGTTTAATTGCTAAGCGTCTTTACACTAATATTACTCAACTTCATTTAAACTGTGAAATAAGGCAGAAAATTCATCGCATGATTTTGCCCTTCCTTGAGTTTAAGGAGGATGAAATTGACGCTGAAGCATATAACTGTGAAAGTGTTGTTTCGTCTGAGGATGTTAATCCAACATATATGTATGGTCTAGACAAAATCGAATCTTTCATAAAGTCCAAGGACCATAAAGACATGCTGAAAAATCTTTTGGATGAAAATGATAAACTAAAACTAAGAACCGAAACCATACAAAAGTTTGACTCATTGAATGCCAACCTGAGCTCAGAAAATAAAATTGATGTTGAAAATGCATCTGAGCTCAATGAGGACGATGATATGAGTGAAAATTCTGTTGAAGACACAGTTGACTGTTCAGAGTTTGTCAAGAGCGAACCCAAAAACCACAAAAATCTTATTTCAGAAAATTCTGTGGAGTTCGCTCGTCTGTCCCAACAAAAGTCCCCGATCCTTGAAGAAAAGGCTGTTGTATACCAAAAGGTGAGAACAACTCCAAATCAGGTGTATAAAGTCACAGGCGTAACAGAACATCAGACAGCCGAACTCACAGCCATTGTAAACGAAGACAATGCTGATGGTTGTGATGAGTTCTTCTGGTCTGCTCCTATCGACAATGCTGACGAAACAGTTGGTCTGTCAGAAAGGACTTCAAGGAAAACCAAAGGCAGATATGTGCCAGAGCCTTTGAACAAGCCTGATAGCTTCGACGTGCCAAGTACTAGTGGTACAAAAGATGTTCCTGAAGAAAAAGGAGTTACTGCAAAAGAAGTCACTCCTTCAAGCGAAACTTCGTCAGTTCAAAGTGAACTTGCTGACCGAAAGCAAAAACAAAAAGCGAATATCCATCTTCAGCCGATGCAGGTGAGAAATCAGAAACAACAAAGGAATCAGAGATACAAGAAGAATCTCTCTGAAAGAAAACAGTTCTGGCGATCTCAAAATGCTCATTTCTCTTATCATGACAAAAATTTAAAGTCAGAGAAAAACACTGTTAGGTCACAAGAAAGTCATAACAACTGAAAGGAGAGGTTCGGTTATGAAGGTCAAAACAACCGAAAGGATACGTTCGGTTCTGAAAAATTTGACAACCGAAAGCAAAGGTTCGGTTCAGAAAACACTATCTACCGAAAGCAAAGGTTCGGTTCCGAGAGCAAAAGAGACCAAAGATCTAGGTTCGGTCCCACTAATAATAAAAAACAAAAGGGTCACTTAGAATCTCAAGCCAAGAACTCATCTCAGTCTAACTTCTCTCGTTCTACTTCTTCTAATTCTTCTAATTCCTCTCAACCTCATTCTAAATCCAACTCTGTTCGCACTCTAAAACCTAAATCATCAACAGATTTGAAAGGAAAATCGAAGGTTTCCTCAGTCAAAACCGATCAAAAGCATTCCAATGTCCCAGTGCCTAAATCTGAATCCAAACCGACTGTAACAAATCCCAATAAAATTAAGGTTTTCACCATTAAAAAGAAAGATGAAACAACGTTAATAAAAAGAACATATCTTGTTGACATCTCTCTTACTATTCCTGTTCCTATGAAAGGCTCACGTGGACCCAAGAAACTTTGGGTTCCTAAATCTGCTTAATTTTTGCAGGTTATCAGTGACGAGCAGTTTGACGAAGAATGGTATATTGACAGTGGCTGCTCACGTCACATGACAGGAAGGAAGGAAGAACTGAGGGAGTTTAGATCTCTTTCAAACGGTGGAAATGTCAAGTTCGGGAACAACTCCTTCGGCACCATAAAAGGCTATGGAATGATTACAAATGGTGATTTTACGATTAGGAAGGTTGCATACGTTGAAGGACTACAGCACAACCTCATCAGTGTATCTCAACTTGTTGGAGGCACCGGTCTCAAGGTTTCATTCGATGATGAGGGTTCGGAAATAATTGAGAAGAAAACGAAAAGAGTTATTCTCAAATCGGAGCGCAAAGGCGAAATGTTTCCTCTGAACCTCAAACCCATCAAAGGGAATCCAGCTATCTGCTTGTTATCCAAGGCACAATCTAACGAAAGATGGTTGTGGCACCAAAGGCTCTCTCATCTCAACTTCAAGGATATCAACAAACTTGTCACAGGTGGTCATGTTCGAGGTCTTCCATTGCTCAAATTCAATCGAGAACATTTATGTGCTGCGTGTGAAATGGGGAAGCAGAGTCGTCAAAGTCACCCATCGATTGTAAACACTAAAGTTGTTGAACCATTAGAGTTAATTCACATTGACTTGTGTGGTCCATCATCTATCGAAAGCATCGGCGGTAGCAAGTATATTCTTGTCATCGTTGATGATTTCTCACGTTTTACATGGGTGTTCTTTCTGAAGCACAAATCTGAAGCGACTCTCAAACTGAAGACGTTTATCAAGCAGATTGAAGTACAACTAAAGAAAGTCGTTCGCAACATCAGGAGCGATAATGGTCTAGAGTTCAAAAATAAAGAATTCGAAGAATTCTTAGCCAATAAAGGGACCAGTCATAACTTCTCAGCTCCCTACACTCCTCAACAAAACGGGATTGTCGAAAGACGAAACCGATCTTTGTGTGAGGCGACCCGAAGCATGCTAAGTTTTGCTTCTTTACCTTTATATTTTTGGGCTGATGCTATTGCTGCTGCTTGTTTTACGCAGAACAGGTCATATCTCAATAAGCGATTCACTCTTACTCCTTATGAGATCATCAACAACAGGAAGCCAAATGTCAAATTTTTCCATGTATTCGGCTCACGGTGCTTCATCTTCAATTCTACAGAACATCGTAACAAGTTCGATGTCAAAGTCGATGAAGGGATATTTCTGGGCTATTCTCTCACTTCTAAAGCCTACAGGGTATTAAACAAGCGCTCAAGGAAAATAGAAGAAACCTATTATGTGACTTTTGATGATAGCTATGTCAAAAAGCTTCAGGCCAAAGAAGACACAGTTGGAGAAATCTTTTCTCACACAGGCCAAGTCACAGCCTCGATTGCAAACCTATTTGAGAAGTTCGTCGAGTTATTTGATGAACTAGAGAAGGCAACTCTCTCAAAAGCGAGTGCAGCAGACAACAAAGTAGATCATCTGAAGCAACTCATCGAAGATACTGCAAAGAGAATGAATGAAGGAGGATCAAGTTCTGACGACCCTCCACAGCATGATACTTCAGTTGAGGGGGAGGGCACATCTTCGTCATCACAGGCGAGCTCACATGTTGAGGGGGAGAATTATTCTCCAGCTGCTCCCGAAAGCTCATCTGCACCCGAAAGTCCAGTGGTACCCGAAAGCTCAACACCGCACGAAACTCCTATAGCTCCAGAAACTCAAGACACACCAGAAAGCTTATCCGTCGAGGGGGAGAATGCAGATATGTCTTACGACTATGATAGTCAATCTGAACTAGAAGAGATGGTAAACGCTGAATTGGATCCATCTTATGATCCAAATTACCCTCCTCTTGTCAAATGGACCAGAGATCATCCTGTTTATCAGGTTGTTGGTAATGTCTCTAAAAAGGTCCTGACCCGATCACAACTAAAGGCAAAACAAACTTCCTTATATTCAAAAGTAGAATTCTGTATGTTTAACTCCTTCGTCTCAAAAGTTGAACCAAAGACAGTTAACACTACTCTTGATCACTCCGATTGGGTTCAAGCTATGCAAGATGAACTAAATGAATTCGAAAGGAATAAAGTTTGGCGTCTCATTCCAACTCCTCAAGATGCCTCAGTTGTTGGTCTCAAATGGGTCTTCAGAAACAAGATGGACAAGGAAGGCAACGTGATACGAAACAAAGCCCGTCTGGTAGTGAAAGGATACTGTCAGGAGGAAGGAATCGACTATGAAGAAACTTTCGCTCCTGTTGCTAGGCTGGAATCTGTTAGAATATTTCTTGCTTATGCTGCAAACAAAAACTTTGAGGTCTACCAAATGGATGTCAAGTGTGCATTTCTAAATGGAGAACTTGAAGAAACCGTGTACGTGGAGCAACCTCCTGGATTTGTCAATGAAAGGTACCCCAATCACTGTTACATTTTGGACAAAGCCGTATATGGACTGAAACAAGCTCCGAGGGCCTGGTATGAAACGCTGACCAAATTTTTAAAGATGTCCAAATTCAAACAAGGTTCGGTTGACCCAACCTTCTTTCGTAAGAAGGAAGTTAACCACCTTATGATTGTTCAAATTTATGTCGATGATATCATCTTTGGCTCAACGAATCCTAGCTTAACGGCTGAATTCAGAAAGCTGATGGAGACTAAATTTGAAATGAGCTCAATGGGTCCAATTAACTTTTTCCTTGGTTTAAATATTAGACAGGGACCCGAAGGCATCTTTATTAATCAGGAAGCTTACACAAAGACTCTCCTTGCAAAATTTGGCATGATGGGAGATTCAAAGGTTAAAGTTCCAATGGCGTTCGGCACCAAGCTTACTCCATCATTGGATAAGCCAGCAGTTGATATTACGCTATATCGCCAGATGATTGGTTCACTTATGTATCTTACTGCTAGCAGGCCTGATATCATGTTCTCTGTTTGTTACTGTGCTAGATTTCAGGCGAATCCACGTGAACCTCATATGCTTGTAGTGAAGAACATACTCCGTTATCTCAAGCGAACTACCTCTTTAGGCCTATGGTATCCATCCAACTCAGGCTTCTTCGCTCAAGCCTACTCAGATGTAGACCTTGGAGGCCGTGGACTAGACAGGAAAAGCACCACGGGAGGCTGCCAATTCCTAGACGGGAAGTTAGTTAGTTGGCAATCAAAGAAACAAACCTGTGTGTCTTTATCTACAGCTGAAGCGGAATACATTGCAGCTGCCTCCTGTACTTCTCAAGCGATTTGGATCCAAAGTCAACTCCGAGACTATGGACTCAATATGAAAAAGATCCCACTATATTGCGACTCAGAAAGTGCAATTAGGATCTGTCATAACCCAGTGCAACACTCGAAGACTAAGCACATAGCACTAAGGTATCACTTCATTAAAGATCATGTGGAAGATGGGAACGTCGAAATTCATTTTGTTCGAACCACTGATCAACTGGTTGAAATCTTCACCAAAGCTCTTCCTGAAGCATCGTTCAACAAAATTCTACAAGGGCTAGGTATGATGGAATCGGAGTCAGTACCAAACATTACCTCTCAAACTCAAAAGTAAGAAGTGAAATAGACCGAACGTTCGGGTTCGGGTCTTGTACTGATGTACCGAAATGAACCGAATGCTCAGGTTCGGTTGAATAATCTGCTTTTTGCTCATCAATCAAAGGTAGTTTTGTTGGTTGTAGATCTTATGTATAATTGATCCAATTGCATTTAGTTTATTATCAAAGTTATTCTCTTTTTGAAAATCTATTTTCTTTGGTAACTGAAATAGACCAAACGTTCGGGTTCGGTTCCAAAATTTTTCTTACCCGAAATAGACCGAACGCTCGGGTTCGGTTCCAAAGTTTTTTAATTTTTTTTTCTTTCTTATTTTCATTATTTTTTTTTCTTTTCTCAAAAATTCCAATTTTTTTTTCTCCGTAATTTTCTTTTGGTTTTTTTCATAAAAACTCCAAAAATATTTTTTTTTTATAAATTCAAAAACTCCAAAAATATTTTGTTCTTTATTTTCTTTTTGGCTTTAATTTTATGTGTGTGTTCGTTTATGGGGAAATCATTGAATTAGCTAAGTGTCCCTAGAAGCATGTTGATGTATGTGTCCAAAGCCTCACTTGATTCTGAATAATAGGCCTTACTGACTTGGTATAAACAAACCTTGTCTTCCCAATTAGGCTTCCTTATTTATTCTAATCATGAGCTACCTAACTCTCTTCTCACATGAGATAAGCGTTTTCTGCTTGGTCCAATTTTTCACAGCAGAGGTACTTTATTTTCTTACACCATCTAAATTGCATTTCTCCATCACTTTCGTTTCACAAAAGTAACCCTTGAGACTCTCAGAAATTACCACTGAGGTTTATGGTTACACAATAACTGTGTTCATGATCTTAGTTTCGTGTCACTACGAGCTAAGTGAAACCCAAAATTCAATACCCAATACGAATTGACGGTGACAGTTAATTTGATCTAGTTTTCACCATTGAATTGACGGATGTATCTCCTTGAAATCTCAAATTGTCTTTTGTGTGATTCCTATGAAATTGTTAACACCCATAACATTTCTTCCCTTGAGATCCAGTTTTAAATTTTTGTTGAGATTTTTTTAATGTCCTAGCCAGGTTAAATTATTCCCAACCTACTTGTTCAACAGACTACACCGGTCTCACAAGTACTTCGTTCACTTTCTATCTTATATCAAGCTTAGGAATGTTGAATCGAAGCAAAAGCCACCCTAATAAGCCTAAATTAAAAGAAGCCTTTCAACACTTCTTAACAAGTGTTTGATCGTCATCCAACGGGAAACCACACCAACACTTTAAGGTCTCTCTTGACTTTGAAGGACGAGATTCGTGCCCGGGATCATCTGTTTCGTGTCTTTATTGACATCACATTTTTCCCAAAAATTATTGCTTTATTTCTTTTTCTTTGACACCCTAAGCACGAAAATCTCTGATTTTCCAAAATTTAGGTTCTCTTAATTTCAAGGCATTTTTCTTGGATTGGAGTCGATTAAAGGATGTGGTTAATTTTAATCCACGTGGTGATATTTTTCAAAAGATGTCGTTACAATTTAAAGGGATAAGATGAAGACTTGCTGACTCAGGCGGGAGTCTAATCGATTTGATTTCAAACGGCGCTAAAAGGGAAAGCGTGCGGACAGGAAACGTTTAATCTCCAAACGACGCAAGAAAGGCGCATGTGAATCTGAAACGGTTCATATCCAAACGGCGCTTGATGGGAGGCGTGTTCTTTGGGATCTGACACTCTCTCTCATGCGTGATCATCGGCTACCCCAACTGTCACGCATCAGTCAACTCCGGAAAACTCTTCATTTTTCGATAGAAGATTTGGGAAGATCTTTCTCTCTCCTTACCCCACAGTATAAAAGGCAACATCCTCTACCGTTTACCTCTTTACTGCAATTAAAATTCCCAGAGCGCAAGAATTCCTTGAACCTTAACTGTTCATCATCTTCTCCACTTTCTTCAAGCAATGGCAGACTCATCTTCTGTTCACGCAACATCCCACATTCTGCCCATTCGCCCACAACAAAGCCTAATCATCGATTTATCCCCTCATGTTTACGATGCCTTCATGTTCCCCATTATCGAGTGCTTGAAGTATTCGCCGATTGCTCCTGCACTTACAAGAGCAGAATCCGTTCCGATGGAGTTCTTGTCGCAGATCTTTGCGACTGCTCACTACGACAAGGTCGTTGATAGAATCTTCTTCGACATTTTTCAGCACAAGGCCTCGATTTCAAAGCAAAGATTTTGCTCGTTGTTAGGGTTTGAACCTGATTCCTCGAGGGTTAACCCTGAAACGATTCCAATGGGGCATATGTTCAACATGTTTTATAACATGGGTTACACGGAGGTGCTTTCTTCAGTCGCCAAGTTCAAGAAGTCGTGCCTACCGCCACAGTGGAACGGGATGTTCACTGTTCTATTCAAAGGTTTATCTGAAAGAAGCACTGGATCTGATGGTGCTAGTCGGTTGTTCTTGTCAATAATGTATGGTGTCTACAATGGCATTAACATGGATTACGGGTCTATTTTGTGGCAACAACTCATTCAGAGTCTCTCCTCTACCTCCAGACATTCTGAAGTTTCATACGCTAGGTTCTGGACCTTGATCACGAAATGGGTGATGGACAAGTACCACGTCCCCATTGTCGCTGGTGCTCCAATGTCTTCGATTGGTACATTCCATACCACGAAGATCATTATCTAAGATGCTTCCAAGTTTCCATTCAACGGTTCGATTCCGGAAACTATGTATGGAGATGTTCCTGCTGATAGCCGGATTATCCAGACGTACAAAGGATTCAAGCGTTCTGGTCCGAGGGATCTCACACCGGAGATGTTGAAGTCTATTCATGATGCCGACAAGCCTGCTCCAAGAGGCAAAAAGGCTGAAAAAGGGAAACAAGTGGCGAAAGGGGCTAAAGGCCCTTCTCCAAAGAAGAGGAAACCGACCAAGGCTGCTCAGTCTCCACAACCAAAACGCCGAAAAACTCAGCCGAAGCGAAAGCTGATCATCGCTTCCTCCTCAAGCGAGTCTGAGGGTGAGAGTTCGGATTCTGAAGACTCTCCACGAGGCAACACTCCACCCAGATCTCCTACCCCAGAGATTCATATCTCTACTTCTCCCATTAATTCCCCACCTAGAACCATTCCTATTTCTATTCCCCTCATAACTTCCACTACTTCAATACCACCCACTTCAATCCCAATACCAACACCCATATTCACCGAAGCAACCACAACATCCACTGCAGATGTTAGAGCCAACGTATCTGATACGGGAGTTCATACTGATGCACCCGAAACCACCCCAGCACCCGAAACCACAAAAGCATCCGAAACTACACCTATACCCGAAACAACCCAACCTGAACCTACCCATACTTCAGCTCCACCAGCTTCACCACCACCACCTTCTCCTGATCATGTTTCAGAGCGTGATGAACCATTCCTTGGCGGGGGAAATATGACGTTTGACTCGGTCTACTATAGTCCGTTTCAAATTCAGAGTGATGATGATGACGATGCTCCCGTTACAAAACGACATCTCAAGGAGCTCCATGACAAAGTTGACTTGCTCATTGCCTCATCTTCCACCTCTCAGTCATCCCTTTCTGAAGATGCAGTTCAGAAGATTGTTGACGCTTTCTCTAAGGCTCAACAAGATTCTATTGCTTCTGCAACCTCCGCCATCGACGCCTCAACAAAAGCCTGTCAGGCTGCGACCGAAAAAGTCGATAAACTATTTTCTGATGCCTCTATCCTGTTAAAGTCTTTACAGGAGAGTGCAAATGTTGCTAAGACTACGTTGGAACCAATCGTTCAACAGTTGACAACGTCTGTCTCAACTGAGTTGAAGTCGTTTGCTTCATTTCATCAAACGCTTTCTGACGACAACTCAGCCTTTCGCACCACCATAGACGAGCGTCTCTCGAAGCTTCAAGAAGATTTGGCTGCTGAGAACTTGCTTATGGATGTTCTTGCAAAGAAGACCACTGCTCTGAAGGTTAAGAGTGTTCAACTCTCCCAGTCTCAACAGGAGATTGACTTTCTTCGGTCCGAAAGGGAGGTGATAAAGATGTGTGTTTCGGATGTCCACTCAGCCATCTCAAACATCCTCGAAGCACATGATCCTATCCTCAATTATTCTGTCAGGCGTACCCTTGCAGAAAAGCTCGCTCCCGCCCTTGCCATGTTAAGCAAAATCGAAGGGCTACTTGATTTTGTATCCATTCCGAAACAAGGGGGAGAAAAGGAGTCTGTATCCCAACCACCTCATTCCTCAAAGGAAACTCACACTAACGAACCTCCTCCGGTAGGCCAAGCCTCCGGTTCGGGTGTGAAAGACAAAGGCAAAAATGTTGCTGAGGAAGAAGAGGAAGAAGACAAAGAAATCATTGCCGACTTGTTGAAACGCAGAAGTCGACGCAATGAGGCTGATGTCAGTGCTCGTGTGGCAAAAAAGGCTGAAGAAGCTGAACGAAAACAGAAGGAAGCCCACGACCTTCTTGAGAGTAGGAAAACTCTTTTTCCTGCTTGGACTCTCGAGAGGATGATAAAAGAAGCCATCGACACACCGAGTATCTTGTGGCTGGAACCAGTAATTTCGTTTGACTGTTCCAATACTGTCGACTCTCAGTTTGACATGCCACTGACCCGAAAGGCGTTCATCTTTCATGCCTTCTCCAACGTTGCAGAGTTCCCTCATCCTCATTCACAGGTTGATCGGGACTTAATTGATTTCTATCTGAAAGCTGCTCAACCTCAGTATCAAACTTGGAGCGCTCAGAAGATTATCAACGTTCGGGTCTTGAAGCCGTACACTGAAGGGAACTTCATCAACGTTCGGTTCAAGGTACTTCGGGGATCTGCCAAAACCAAGCATGCCATTTCCCTTGCAGATCTTCCGAATCTCAATCCCCATGATTGGATAATTTTGCACAACATCCTTCTCACCAACGAAGCTGAATATGGTCCGATCATCGACCATATCAAGAGGATGCTGGTGTGCTACATCATGGAAGTTGCACTGATGGATCAGGAGATAGCAAACGTACTTAAGAAGAAACCAAAAATCTCTCCTGTTGGCTCTGCCAGTGATCTGAACCAAATGCAGATGGGCAGAATTGACTCAAGAAGAAATTCTGTCATGTTCACCAGAAACGAAGGACATAAATGTCTTTTCGCCTTGGCTGATAAACATCTGTACACAACTGCTTGTTTAGAGCAAGTTTTGGGGATCATCCACAGATGCAAGCAAAACTCAGCGGATGATGTCAAGTACTTCAATGACATGATACACTGGTACATTCGGTTCAGACAGACTATTCTCGCTCTTATCACTCGTCTGTTTGACACTGTAAAGAAGACACCCGCTGCTGGCCCAAGTAAGAAGAAGAAGTAGTCTCGCTCCAATTTGACGCAAAGGGGGAGATTGTTGGGTCGTGTTTTGTATTTAGTGTGGCGTCCATTGGGCTCGTTAGCTAGTCCGTTTTTGTATCTCCGGTATGGGCCTGTCCATCCGTGAGTTTAATAGGGTTTATTATAAATATAGGTGCTTGCATGCATCTTAGGTTAGCGATTGAAACGATAGTAATGATAGATCAGAGAATTATTCAGAAGTTTTATTATCGTTCTTGTAACACTAAATCCTCTACAGCGGAAGTTCTTAGTCGAGCTCTGCTGAGGATTGTTTGAATCAATCATTCGACATATTTCGATCCATACTTGTCTTATTTACTGTTTTGTGTTCATCGTAATACCTGTTAAGAAGATCTAATCGATCTTAAAGTTTATTTAATAACTTATCAGCAGCCAAGAAGAAATGGTCTATGGAGAAGCTTGCGAATTCTTACGTGAAGGAAATTGTCAGGCTTCACGGTGTTCCGCTAATGATTGTGTCGGATCGTGATAGTCGTTTCACCTCAAGGTTTTGGAAAAGTCTACAAGAGGAGATGGGTACCAATTTGTGTTTGAGTACAGCTTACCATCCACAGACTGATGGCCAGAGCGAACGAACGATACAAATGCTTGAAGATATGCTAAGAGCATGTACCCTAGAATTCCAAGGTAACTGGGATGAACATTTACCTTTGGTAGAATTTTCCTACAATAATAGTTTCCACTCGAGCATCAAGATGACACCTTATCAAGCTTTGTACGGACAGAAGTGTCGTACGCCGTCTTGTTGGCTTGAGGTTGGGGAAAAGCAGTTTATGGGACCAAAGATAGTCCATCAAACTGCTGAAAAGTTGAAAATAATTAGGGAGAGAATGTTAGCCGCTCAGGATCGTCAAAAGAGCTATGCTGACAACAAGCGAAGACCGATGACTTTCGAAGTTGGAGATTCGGTTTTGCTTAAAGTCTCACCGTGGAAGGGACTTATAAGATTTGGTAAAAGGGGAAAATTAAGTCCAAGGTTTATTGGACCGTTTAAAGTTCTTCATAGAATAGGGAACCAAGCTTACAAGCTCGAACTACCAGAAGAACTGAATAGGATTCATAACACATTTCACGTATGTTATTTAAGGAAGTTCACGGGAGAAGTTCCCGATATGATTCCACTTTTGGAGTTGAGAATCGATGAAAACAAAAGGTTGATTGAAGAACCAGAGTCAATCATTGACCGAAAGACTAAAAAGTTGCGACGTAAGATGGTTGAGTTAGTGCTTGTCCGTTGGAAACATGCGAATGGGCCAAATCTCACCTGGGAGACGGAGAGTGACATGATGAGTCACTACCCATATTTGTTTGTTGATGTGTGATTCCGGGGACAGAATCATCCTAAGGTGGGGAGAATTGTAACGCCCGTGTTTCTGGGCTTGCCGTTTTTAGAAATGTAATAGTCTAGGTTAACCCTTGTAACCCGTTTTGAAATAATATAAGTGTATTATTTGAATATTATGTGTTGTGTGACTTAAGAATTAAGAATAAAAATAAGCGTCAAAATGAAATGTTAGATAAGCTCGATATCTATGGATAATTTTGTAGTAGTTGAAACAAGGTTTCCGAATATATAAAGAATGCTGAAATCCGAGTTATAACGAAGAAGTTATGACCTGTCGAAGTTCCGCGACAAAATCGGTGTGACACAATGTGATGTAAATAGTGAATTTACGAAGGAGTGATATTTAGCCGTAGCGCTCTAAGCGAAAGTCATAGAGTTCGTTAAACCGAGAGCGTGCATCAAAAGATCGTCCAAATCTGACTTCGTATGAGGAAGTTATGATTTTCTGAAGTTTCAGCTTAGCAGTATACAACCCGAATACTCGATCCGAGATCGAGTGATTGTTGGTCGAAACAATCTAAATGAGAATCGAAGATCTCGTTGATAGTAGTGCATTGGTGAAAAGACAGACGAAAACGGATGTCAGATGAAGAAGTTATGAATTTCTAACGAAGTTTTTTTGTCCCGGCCTACTAAAAATAAATAATAAAAAATAAAATCAAAATTAGCAGACGGAGTCTAAACGAAAGTTGTAGAGCATAGTCTCACTTACGCGTGGATATAAAGAACATCGAAAATGGAGCTCGTATGCGAAAGTTACACAATTTAGAAGTTTGACGAGTCAAATTACGCCGAGCGTAATTTGAGTATGCCCAGCGTACTCGGATGAGTGCAAGTTGCCTGACCTATACTCGAGTGCCACCAAATGACGCATGCAGTGACGTTGAGTACGCCCAGCGTAAGGCTTGGTACGCCCGGCATACTGAGTACGCCCATCGTACTTGGAGTTACGCCCAACGTACTTGGAGTTACGCCCAGCGTAATCCCATACCCAACACCCTATAAATAGAAACCGAGATCAGCCATTTTCCTTGCCATTTTTTCTTCCTTTCTCTCTAGTTTTCGCCTTGGTTTGCGTGTCAATTATATCCCGAAGCCCCGATATCATTCCCGAGTCCCGAAGCAAGTTTCGAAGTCCCGAAGATCCCGAGAAGTGAGATTCCCGAGCCGAAGCTCTGCCCGCAAGGAGCCCGGTTTTTGTGAAGATCTTCCAGATCTTCCGAAGAAACACTACTTCCGCAAGCCGTAGTGCTGCCCGATCATCTTCTGATCAAGTGAGTGTATAGTCCCTTTCAATACACGATATTATACAAGTAATCGTTGAATGTATTTAAGAATACGGGTTGTGTGAGGGTATTATTATTACCTTCCAACACATAGACTTATATGACTCTCCTTGAAATTTCTTGTTATGTGTTTACGTGTTACTTGATATTTGGATGGAGTATTGAAAGAGCATGCTATACAGTTTTTTTTAAAATTATGTATAAAACATGTATATTTTTATCTACTAATATGTTGGGTAGAACATGGGTAGACAGTTGGTGTGCAATGAAATAAATTGATGAGAGGCCTCGTTGTTGGTGTTATTCTAGTCATTCAGCAGAGTATGGATGATGACCACAGACTATTCTAGACTGTCCCATGGAACACTGGTAGGATCATAACATGTAGGTGTTGTGGGCTTGATGTCCACCGCTGTACTCTAATCCCCCACATGGTTGCCTTTAGGACACCTATTGTTGAGGAAGCCCCTCTGCAGTAGTGTCCGTCCCGATGAAAATCCTAGATTAGGTCCCTTGAGATAGATGTTATTTTAGGGACGTAAAGTGAGGATAATGGGAATGGGTAATCGGGTTATTGTTGATTGTTGAATTAAATATAATTATTTATTGTGGGTTGAAAACCCTATATGCTCACTAGGCTCCCAAGCCTGACCCACTCAGTTTACTTGTATTACAGGAAGTGCCGCAAGTGCATAAGATGGATGAATCATCAAGTTGTTTTGTTTAAAATTCTGTATATGTATTTATTTATTGAATGACTTGTAATGTTATCGTTTATGTTTTATGGTCTGTATTGGAACATGACATCCCGATTTTTGATTATGAAATGAAATTATATTTCTTTATGAAATGTTTTGATAAAAATATATTTTATCATGTTTTGTTTTTGGGAACAAATTCCGCACCTCTTTTAGAATCAAAAGGATTTACTTTGAAAATGTTCAAAAAGCATAAATGAAACCGGTCTTTTCTGGCCGAGATTTTGGGGATGCCACAACAAAATAATAAAGAAGAAACTATAAAAATTGAATCAACAATCAATAAACAAATAAACAAATAAATAAGAAATCGTAAACAATTGAATCAATATTTTTTTGAACGAAAAAGATATAATAATGAAAGGTAGCAACCACTATGTGTAAATCATCAATCCAACATCCAACTTTCTAATGGCTCTCAATAAAATATTCAACAACATTATCGGGGCAATACCATGAGATTTAGATCCAAGAGTGAATAACATGAACTCACTATATTATGTGATAATTACCCATATAATAGAAACCAACTATACCAATGATTCTTAATAATAGCAACAGACATTTTCTTGCACAAAAAAGCAAACACCAAGATGTACATAACAACTTGATTTGTAGAAGAAGTTAAACAAGAAACAATAGAACTCCATAAAACAAAAACCAAATGAAATGAAACAAACCAAAATGAAAGAAAACACAAATTGCGAAGACATTAATTCATTAATTAAATAACATTTTCATAAGATCAAGTAACTCACATGGTATGAAACATTTAATCTCAACAAATGCATTTGCATTTGCGTTACAAAGGGTAGACTACACAAAATTATCCGGAATGCAAACCAAACCAAACATGCCTTTTGGGATCTCAATCAACCCTTCTGTAACTCCATTCTTTAATATCCATAAAAGGTAGTTTTCTTCTTTCGATCTTGTATTAGCCTTCACCATAGGTGTTGCAATTACAATCTAATCAGGGATCTATGTGCTATTGCCTCTTATAGATATCCACACCATATCGCTGCCAACAATAGAAGGATTCTCCCACATACTCGATATTAACCTTCGACCTCAATCTATATCTACCACAACTTAAACAAAGAACCTAAAAAAAACTTGATTGGTTCCATTGACTAAAAACACAACTTTTATGAGCAAAGGCGAAAAACATAAAAACGATTACAGAAGAAATCATTTTCAGTAAGGAAGCCTACCGGAGGGTGTTGTCGCTGGTGTAGGACGGCGACAGTGACAGCACTGCGAAAAAGAGCAAATATTCAGATTCAGTTGCTAAAATAAGTGGTAAACAAACACTCTAAATCGGACAAATTCAGAGTTATTTCTTAGTAAAAGGCAATAAGAACCAAACAAACAGCCTCTAAATTGTAAATGGTTTGTGGCTTTATGTACTCCTATGTGATAGTTACATTTTGATATAACATACATTTTAAACACAGTTTAAATGAATGAGATTATGATATGCCGATAATCTTTTCTTCATATTTCTCTTATGATAAGAACAAACTACATGCATGATGAATTTAGCAATAACAAGAATGTAACTCAATGGTCTAAAGTCTTTTGTAGCAAAATTATATGTAGAGTGTCATGATAATAAAACAACTAACATTATATTCAACCATTAATCAATATAATATAGTCTAATTTTTGGACTTGGGTTTATATTTGAACCCTATATCAAATTAGGGAAGAAAGTGAGAAGAAAACGACCTCTCAATATCTTAGATGATCATTAGCTCTCAGTTGTTTGCTTCTCCTTTAATTGATCCTTCAAAACCACCACGAGTTTCTTAGAATTCGGTCATGACAGCCCTCTTCCCTCGGATTGTGATTCTCCCCGCCATAGGAGAAAACCCTCAAGTGTTATGTATTCACCTATGTTACACTATGGACCATTGAGTTTAATTTCTATTAAATAGGCACCACAATGACTAGTATTTTAATGGTACTTTTTATTCGAACATTGGCCACGTAATCTTCCTTTCTTATCAATATGGTCTTGATTAATTACAATTAGTCCTTCAAGTTTGGTCTAGATGATAGTTTTGGATCTCAACTTCTTTAGCTTGCACCTAGACCATCCTTTTGATTTGAAAGAAAACTAATACATTAATACTTCCTTAAAAAAACCTTCTCATATATCTTATGACTTCTAAGTCCTATTTGGTCAATCAAGAGTCAATTTTCAACTTTCAATATTTGGTAACTGTTGTGAAAGGTTCAACAGGGGTTTGGATGCCCGATGATGGATTTGCCTTGAGAGTTTTCCTAGAACACAACACAGAGAAGAATGGTTAAAGGACGTTCGGGTGTTCTCTTGGGACGTCGCTCTGATGATCAAATTAGATTTCTGAGATAGGTAATTTTAGGGTAATCTTTTTTAGAGAGAAGATGGATCCTTTCCTTGAGGCGGAAGAGATCCTTTTATACCTGCTTTTAACGGATTGTGGGGACCTCGTCCGATGAGCGTGAGGCGTGGCCTCCTTTGACTGGGTGGATCATGCCCACGTTAACTAACTACCTGGTGACGTCAGTTCTTGTCACACCCCAAAACCAAGAATGGCTGAAACGTTCTGGGGCGAAGGACGTCATGTAAAGTATCACAACAATGCAAAGTAGTAAACAAGCAACAATATCATCCATTGCATTAATAGTATAATTTTAAATACAAGTGTATTCTTTCATAGAATAAAACAATATAATGAATATTCAAAATAAAAGATGAGTCTTGACTGCTCCGTCTTCACAAAACCTGGTCATCGTACCTGTCTATTGGTGACCTGAGAATACAAGTTATTTTGAAGGCGAGTATCAACATAAAGCTGGTGAATTCATAAGTATTTAATGTCATTATTTGTAAATAAAACTTGTAATAAAAGACTTGTAATTGTTTTGAGGAAAAGTTTGTATAAGTATAAAAACCCTAGAAAATCCCATATTTCCTACTAGTATAAAAAGTAGTCTTCTACCAAGACCCGAATGAAAGTAAGTAAATAGTCTTCTAACGAGACCCGCTGAAAGTAAGTAAGTAGTCTTCTCACAAGACCTGCTGAAAGTAAGTAAGTAGTCTTCTCACGAGACTCGCTGTAAGTAAGTAGTCTTCTTACGAGACCCGTTGAAAGTAAGTAATAATGTGATTGATAGTCCCCATACTAAAAGTTCTCCTTAGAGGAGATTCTGGGAAAATAAAGGTGACTTCCGCAATGAATCGCTAGGTCGAAATCCACATTTATGTTACGTAATCATATATATATATATATATATATATATATATATATATATATATATATATATATATATACCCAAAAACTATACCTATAATAGTTTACTAGAAATATATGAACGTATACCTTTGCTACCCAAAGGTACTAAACTGACATATTAGAACCTTTATATCTACATATGTATACATAATATATAAGTAAGATTTAGACGACCTTCAGACAAATAACCGATGCTTTAAGTACACATCCAAACAAGGAAAAGGAAACAAGGCGAGTTAGCAGTTCTAAGTCCTTCAAACATTATTTATATAACTATACATATATAGACATGCTTTTAACAATTGTACTAGGAATAGTAAATAGTATCTCCTAACTATACCTATTATAGTTACTAGTAATGTATGTGAATAACCGAAAGTATGCCTTTGCTACCCAAAGGTACTCAATTGACTGATAGAACTTTTATGTCTCTATATGTATACATAATATATAACTAATATTTAGATTACATTCGGACAACTAACCGATACCTTAAGTACACATCCAAACGAGGAAAAGGAAACAAGGTGAGTTAGCAGTTCTAAGTCCTTTAAACACTACTTATATAACTATACATATATAGGCATGCAATTGACAATATAAAAGTATAAAAGAAGTTTTGGTAAAACCTTTGAAAAGTTTAATAAATAAGAGTTCATGACTTGATGTCAGTTTATAAAACGATTTGAAAGTAGTTTGTTTGATAAGACAGTTTTAAGTATAAGAAAAACCTTTGTTTGAAACATAATTGTAACAGAGTTTGAAAGGAAACATACAGTATGTAAGACAATTTGATAAAGATTTTTAACAAGTAAAAACGTTTGAAAAAGTCATTTGGAGTAATGTGTTTGATAAAACAGCTAAAAGTGTAGTAAATCCATTTCTATGCTAGTTATTAATCACATGTGATTGATATAATAACTAGCATGATTCAACTTGTATTCCCCCCCCCCCCAATAAAAGCATTTACAAACATTTAAAAACATTTAAAAGGTTAGTTAAGGGGTACGAACTCACCTGTTGTGAGTGGATTGTATGGAAGTGTTGGACAAGGTGCTAGGTGTCAAGTGGAGACTTGAACACACACAAAGGTCCTAGTTAACATATAATGAAACACATATGTATCTAATTAGTCATTTAACAACTAATTAACCAAGTTGAGACACCCTAGGACATGGAAACACTTTGATTCAAGTGTTATAGGTACTGAAGGGTTGCATTTAAGGGTTGTATGGCATGACATTGGAGTTTATGGCCCAAGAACCACTCCTTATGGAGTTTACGGCCCATGGTCATTTCCCCATGAGTTTACGGCCGTAAACTCATGTTACTAAGTTCCATTTCGTGTTTTGAGGTCTTATAAGTCAATATTGAGCATCCAATGATCAAATCCAAGCCTTAGGAAAGCATTAGGGGCACAATAAGACTACTTTGTAGAGTTTACGGCCTAAGGACCATATCCTTATGTGTTTACAGCCATAAACTATTATGGGGACATGTTTTGATTGTTGTTTAAGGTCTTAAACACTTCTAGAAAGGATCAAGGCTAGCATCTAAGGCTTAGGAAGGGACTAGGGTCCATTTGACCCCACTTAGAAGGGTTTACGGTCCAAGAACATCCTTGGCCGTAAACTCCTTTGATCCTATGTTTCTTGGTGATTTTCAAGTGTAAACAAGTTCATATTAAGCACACAAGAAGCTAGGGCAAGTGTACTTACAAGATAGAAGCTTGATTGGGTGTTGAAGGTCCAAGAACACTAGTGTGTGTTTTTGGTGTTTTGAAGAATGCTTGATTATCTATCAAATGAAGAGACTTCATGGATGAAAATTATTCACAAACACTAGATAATGAAGTTTACTAACAAATCAAGGAAGAAAATACTTACTAATTTGAAGATCTTGAGATGATACTTGAGATAGAATGAGGTTAGGACTTGAAAATGGTTGAAAATGACAAAAATGGCTAAGTGCCACTTATATACCCCTTAGGTTTTACGGCCCCAATACCATTTGGGCCGTAAACTCCCTTTTCTTGGAGTGTTGGAACCTGAATTTTGCACACATTACCTTATAGTATCCTCTCTCCAGTTATCTCTTGCAGTACTAGGCTATAGAACACTCAAACTGACTCCAAAACTGCTAAAATTTGTCAATTGAAAGATTGACTTTGATTGAATGCAGGGATTGTTATAAGATAGAAATTTCGAGTTGTCACAGTTCTGGGTGTCACCTAAGCTTTCTGTCACGTCTTGATTGGTTGTGAGTAGGCCTGGCAATGGAGCGGGGTTTGACCCTGATCCGATCCAAACCCTTAAGAATTATATGGGTTTGGAGCATAGTTTTTGATTCGTTTACCCGTTAACAACCCATACCCGCTAACCCTTTTATTAAAAGGGTCGGGTATGGATCATCATTAATCTGCTCCGTGTATAACCCGTCCCATATAAATTTTGAATTATTGGTTTATATTTTATATTGCTTAAAGTTTAATTTTAATTCCAATAAAAAATCCAACGGGAAAATGCCAAAGTCCAAACTGTTTATACATAAGAATCAAGGAGTCGACTTCTAGACTTTCAGTCTTCTACTAAGAATTATGATGTCATTTCATTTATATTTCATCAAGCAATCATCATATTTCATTCATAAATCAATAAATTCATTCATCAACTAAAAGAAAGTTTGTCATTGCTATTTTCTATCACTACAATTGATAGTAAAAAATAAATCAAAAGTTACTACAATAGTGATTTTTAATTCCAATCGGAAGTCCTCAAGTACGTAATGTGTTTTCTGAATCAACATTTGTTTTATTTAAGAAATATTATTTTATGAATTAATTAAAATGTGTTTGACAATTCAAAAAGTCTATGGGTTATGGGACGGGTTTGGATATCCGTTGATTCGGTGGATAAGGGTATGGATTTGATTATTCAAAACCCTGCGGGTTACGGAGCGGGTTTGGATCGGATTTTGAAATTTGTTAAAAGGGTTTGGATCAAGGTCGATTCGCTCCAAACCCGCCCCATTGCCAGGTCTAGTTGTGAGTGAATGAGAAGATCGTGGGGGATATTCGTCCCTCGTGGAGGGAAACGAATTGCCACCCCAGTGTTAGACTGCCTTGGTCAAGACCAGGCCTTGACCAAAGTCCTGACGAGATAACATCTCGTTTATGATTTCCGTTACATTTAACAGGACCATTTATGGTAACGTTAACAAGTCCCTTAGACCAGTAGGCTTCTGCGTTCGTGACGTAGAAGAGTTATTATGGGCTACTCACAGACACGTGGCGGGCTGTTATTGATAGCTTATGCAGTTGGCAGGGCAAAATCGCCGTTGTTCGGTGGTTTCATCATGAAAACGGGTCGCTACCCTTTTGTGGTATTTAAGGCTCTGTTGTTCCTGACGTTTCTTCCTTACCTTCAACTTGTCTCTCTTTGACTTCTTATTCTTGAGAAAAACCCTTTGAACCCTTTCTTCATATTTTTTCATGGCCACCACTCGCGCTTTGGGGATAGATCTTACCACCAAAGAATGGGAATCTTTTGAGTTCTGATTTGGGTTTCTTCCCAAACACGGAGTGAAAATCCCCCTACTTGATGCATCAATTTACATTCCGCCAGAGGGAAAAGTCGGCATCCTAATCGCCTTGTTTGAGGCAGGTCTGCGCTTGCTCACCACTGATTTCTTTAACCTGATCATCCGGGAATACGGGTTTTCGGTGACAGAGTTAACCCATATCGCTATAAAAAAGATATTGGCTTGCTCACCACTGATTTCTTTAACCGATTGTTCTGGAGTTCAAGCACTTGTTTAATGCCTCTACCCAGTCGGGGACTCGAACTCTCTCTCGACGGCGGGGAGTCCATACTCTCATCCATGATAAGAAATCAAAGAAGAATTAGCCGGATAAGTTCTTGTGGGTGAACAACGATCCCGTGGTGCTCAGTTACCCAAGGGATATGGTGTATGTTGACCGTGCTCCGACACTTTTTGGTGCTGACAAGGAACTGGCTGATGTCCATGAGAAGATCAACATCAACGGTGAAGATTGTCTTGACTCCTTCTTGGCTGCCGGCGGAATAAGCGCCGCTTGGAGGGATTACGGGAAGATGCCTGAGTTTTTCGTTGAGAAAAGGGTATTTCTCTTGCTCCTCTTCCCCCCCCCCCCCCTTTTTTTTTTGAAAAATTGGCAAAGCATGTTTAAATTGGCATTCTGTTTAACCATCATTATCTTTTGTTTTGTTGTCAGGTGTGGAGGAAGTTGTTTCTTTAGAGAGAGCTCTTTAGGGTCTGTTCGACGGTGAGCTTCGGTGCCATGACATCGATCTTGTAGAGGCTCTTCCACCCCCTGTTTCTAGCCGAGGAATCGAGGCAACTATTGGTTCTGATAGTGTCACTGCGACTGACGAGGATCCAAATCTGCAGGACATTGTTGTCACTGGTGTTTCTCAGAAGGATCTGACACTGTCTGGGACCCCGAGGAGTCTTCGTTGTGTTAAGAGGCGTTTTGCTTTCCTGGAAGCCTCTTGCGGTGGTCGAACTGAGATAGCCAGCATCAGACCCCCTCTTCGTAAGAAACGTAATCTGAGTTTCTTGTTGGGGGGTACCAAGGATTCCAACCGTGCCCCCGATGAAAGTCCTCCGAAACTGCTGGAGGGGGCACAAATTAGGGCGACTGAGCCGCCTTGTCATATGGGAGAAGAAGATACTTACAAGACCAGCCCTATTCCCACGGCTGAAGGGGTGGAGGCAAAGACTGGATATTTGCCTTCCTAAGGTCTCGCATTAACCTCCTCCGGTAAAACCGCAACCATCCCCCTTCTTGTGGGTTCTCATTTGGATGCCTACAAGCCAGCCTGGAGGCTAACTTACCAAGACCTTGTCTCCAATCATAACACCTCTCTTAAGTGGTGTCGGCACGCTTTTCCTCCTACTACCACTGAGGCCTTAACTGTCCTGTCAGATGAGCACATGGTCGGCGATTTGCGTTACGCCGCCGCTGAATGTATCTCCGAGATGGAGACCATCCAGTCTGACTCTGACAAGAAAAGCATTGAATTGTGAAGGCCCAGGTGGCAAAGATAGAAGCCGACAGGTGCACCTGAGAGGCCAAGCAGGAGGAGGTACTGATCGAGAAGGCGAGCTTAGCAGATCAAGTGGCAAAGCTGGAGGAAGAGATGAGGCACCTGAATGATCGCGTGGGGGCCCTAAGTTTGGAGAACGCCAGTCTGAGTGGGCGGACGATGAAATTGGAGGTTGATATGGTTGGTGAGATCATCACAAGGAGATCACTGGAGAAGGATATTTCTTGGATCCTTAATGACGGACTCAGTCGGGTGGTGGAAAGGGTAATCAAGAGCCCCCTATTTCTCCAAGGTTTGGTTCAGGTGAGGGTAGCTTGTGTGGCAGCGGGAGTGGAGCAGGGAAAGGGGGTTTCTAAAGAGTTGATGATCGCCTGGGAGTGTAACCCATAGGTTGAGGTGGGCGTGGCCACCAAGGTGCAAGAGATGGAAGATGTCGTGGCTGCTTTTACTGAAACAGACTTTGTTGGCTATCTTTGCTTGGGTAATCTGGATATAGCTGGGCTTCGTGACCTTAGCCAAGATGCTCAGAGCGATGGATCAGGCCTTAGCCCAAGATCTTCCCTCGGTGATGGTAATACTCCTGCCCACAAGTAGTGTTGTTTCTTCGATTTGTTGTGGTGTAATCTCAGTGAACAATTTTTCTATTTCTTGTTTTGTTGTTTGTTTGTCTTTGCTGCCCTCAGGGGAAACCTAAAAGTCTAGGAGTCCGAAAATCTGACAATTTCTACTTTATATTTATGGGTATGAATGTTTGTTGCTACCACACATAGTCTCTTGTTTGGTTGCTTCATGTATGGTTTATGTTAGCCATCAAATGGTATTTACGCAGGGTTTGCTTGCACCCCTACTTTGAGTTCTGTTATTGGTGAACTCTTTATGCTTTAGCAAAGCTGATCTTTGAGAAATTTGTTCTAATTTGATGCTTAAAGACCCTAGGTGTAGCCAAGATCGTCATCTTGAGGCTCACCCGATTATGCTTTTCTTATTGGTGGAAGGTTATGACCCTTCTACACTAGATAATGATGTAAGAGGCAAGCCTTAAATGTTATATGATATTCCTTGTGATATTTGTAATTACATTTCTACTTGTAAAATTGCTAAACAATTATAGAATGCTATAAGCAGTTAGTTTGAAGGTTTAGAAAATTTATGGACAACAAAGTACTACTTCCTTATATGATTATGAAACTTTTTCATCCTCTCAAATGCAAATGAAACATTACAGAATGTGTATAATCGGTACATACTTTGTGTTAACACATTCCTTGAAATAATAATAGAAAATAATAAATTTTTTAACAGTTTTAGTGAAATTTAGATTACTATTGAGATCATTATTTAATAAAGAATTTTTTTTTAAAAAAATTATTCAGCATGACTTATATGGCGATATACAGGCACATTAGGGGATGGTGATGAAAAATGTACATAAATTATGTGGACCAGTTGCTTTAGTTTCATCAAATATTAGTCATTATCGAGGAAATTCAGTTTCACATCATTTAGTTACACGTTTTGGAACAACTGATTTATTAAAAACTAGCAAGTCACTAGTAAAGAGATTACATAAAGGATCATACGTTCAGATTGTGGAGCATCTTCCTTTTTCATGTACTTTGGCGACTTTCATTTTTTTGCAAGTGGCGTGTTATGGACACGCCAATCTTATAGAGCTTCATGGATGAGAAAATCAACTTAGACTTACCATGTTATAAAGAATATGTAACATCCCTAAAATTCAAGCCAATTTAAAACTTTTTCAAACATTCAAAAAGCATTATTTATTACAAAGTGTTTTCAAAATAGTTTCATATCAGAGTATCCCATAAATCAAATCATAAAAATGTGAGGTTGTGCACGATCATGCCTTCGCCTTCCCGCGATCATTTGAAGTGCCTAAAACAAAATCCAAAATTATAAACCTGAAGCTTAGTGAGTTCCCTCAAAATACCAACGCCATACAAACATAACCATATCATAGCAAACAAACAGCATGCATATTGAGCCATTAGCCTAACTGGACCGCCTCGTAGGGCCATCAGCCTATCCGGACCACTCTCCGAGCCATCGCCATGTTTGGACCGCCTTGCGGGCCTTTAGCCTATCCGGACTGCTTGTCAGGCCTCCGGTCTGACTAGTACGCCCTTACCGGGTTTGGAGTCTATCTGGTCCGCCCTGGGTATGTTGGCCTAGAGCACAAAGCAGAGATTGCCTCAACCCATCCCCAATCACACAATCAACACATAAATATCAAATGCTAGCATATACAAATAGTCAAACTGATCTAACAGATCACTAATCATAGTAGCATCCTATATACCAGGATACCGACCTAAGCGATCACTAACATAGCATCATCCTATATGCCATGATACTGACCGAACATGTCACTAAGCATATCAACATGTAATAAACTAATATAGAAACCCGAAAAGGGTCGACATTGGTGCCTTCGACCCTATTAGTATAGTGAGGACAACTCACCTCATTATGTTGATCGGAACTGAAATATCAAACTCCCGAAACACGGCTCCAACACCAACATCTACAACCACCATTGATCCAATTCCATAAATTACTAAATTACCAAAATACCCTCAGAAGTCAAACTGGTCAACTCTTGGTCAAAGTCAAAATTAATGGTCAAGGTCAATAGTCCATGTTAACCCAACTCATCGAGTGAAGCTTATAGACTCTTCGAGTTCCTTCATAACCTAGAAAGTCATGAAAACCTCAGTCAACTCGCCGAGTTACCAAGTAACTCGTCGAGTCCATGCAACATCCAGAATATCGGGAAAACCCTAATCAACTAGTCGAGTCACCTTGTTAACTCGTCGAGTTCATGCAGAAAGCAGAAAACCCTCATCTAACTCATCAAGTTGACTATGCAACTCATCGAGTTCCTTCAGCCATTTCACATTCATCTCATTCCAGTTAAGTTCATGGCTTCAAACTCCAGATCTGGCTTCTTAAGGTGAAGTTACCACGTAAAGTTGCTAACTTTACATGCATGCAAGGTCTCATGAGACTAAAATTGTCCAAACTAAGCTTAGGAAGAGTTTTAGGGAATAGAGGAGGGTCAAAGCTTCATAAAGCTTGAGGCTTTCTGTCAAAGAGGGCCTAGAGGAGTCTAGATATGAAGCCATATCCTTGTGATAAGTTCCAACCCGAGAATGATTGTAACATCCGAACTTTCAGGTATATTATTGTTGTGTGTTTATTTTTTTTATTTTTTTGAGATTTATGGAGTGACTAGACGAGTTGTAAGTCCAACTTGTCGAGTAGAGTCGAGTTGTCCGCGTAGGATTAATGAATGGACTCGACGAGTCAGAGAGTTGACTCGCCGAGTAGGTTCTGGGTAGAGAAACTCTAATTTCCCGGGGTTGGGGCCTATATAAGGGAACTTATGCCCCCATTTCAGCCTCACCAGCTGCCTAAACCTTATGTGTGAAACCCTAAGTGAGAGTAGTGAGCTAAAAGAGTCTCCAAGCTACCCTTGAAGGATTTTAGTGCATCTTTGAGGAGGAAGAGTATTTATTCAGCAAGGAACGAGAAAGAGCTGTTGGGGTTCAGGCCATTTTGTCCAGAGCTTCATGAGGAAGGTAAAAAGCTTGAACCTTTCCTTTTATTTGGTTAGATCTCATGAGTTGAGAAGCTAGGGTTTTTGTAGCACCCGGTTCCTGATACGTATTTTCATTCAAGTAATTATAACATTTTGGCATGGGACTCGGCGAGTTGAAGGTCCAACTCGTCGAGTAGAATCGACTTTGGACACGGGAGTTTAGTGACCTACTCAACGAGTTGGCAAACCGACTCGACAAGTAGGCGTTGTTTGAACAAAACCCTAATCTAAGGGATTGAACCCTATTTAAGCATCTCATTCAGCCTCCCTTCGTCCCTATTGCTCTCAGAACTCTCCATATCAAACCTTAATCGTTTGTGTAAAGATCTAAGGCCTTTGTGGTGGTTTTTGGTGATTTTGGAACATAAGAAGGAAGAGAAAGGCTTGAGGAATCAAGAGGAGGCCAGAGGAGTTCGAGTTTGTGCACCCTCTAAAGTTCTTTAGAGGTCTAAAGCTGATACCATGCTCTTTCATGTTTTAGATCCCTTTTTGGGGTGATTTAGGGCGTTTAGGAGCCATTCTTAGTGACCAATCATGAATGCAAGCATGGTTGGGGGCTAAGACTTCAGATCCAAGGTCTTTAAGGGGCTACAAGGCAGAAAGGGACTGATTTTGGAGCCTTAGAGAGCCCCATGCATCTTAAGAGTCTCATTTGGGCCATTTGAGCTCATAGTCCCATGCATGCATGTAAAGTTTGTAACTTTACGTGCTAGATTAATCTTAGAAGCCTATATATATCTTTTGGTCAAGTGTTGTACATCAGAAATCGAGAAATGAGACTTGGTCATTCTCGACTTGGCGAGTCGTTATTGGGACTCGGCGAGTCCATGGCTTGACTTCCCTTTTCTGTTATGGTTTGAAGGAACCCAGTGAGTGTTAGAGTGGTCTTAGAGGGGTCCGAGGGAGTGACCCAACGCATTGGACTTAGCCATAGACCTGGAAATCATAGGACTCGGTGAGTGTACGAACAGACTCGACGAGTCCAAGGCAATCTCCCAACTTTTGAAGATGAACTCGACAAGTTGTTCATACAACTAGGCGAGTCAAGGGCAGGACTTGTTCATAGGATGGAGATGAACTCGATGAGTTGTTCATACAACTCGGCGAGTCGGATGAAGGTTCATTAGGGGTTGTGTTAGAAGGAGAACTCGTTGAGTCGTTGCCAAACTCGATGAGTAGAGGCGTGAAGAAGGACAGATGAAAGGATAGGGACTCGACGAGTTGGCGGCCCAACTCGGCGAGTTGGGTCAACTGGAAGTTGACTTTGACTTGGTCAGGGGTAAAATAATCATTTTACACTAAGAGTGGTTATCGATGTCTGATTAAGTGTTTTATGGATTTATAGCCGGAGGATCACCGGAGCAGCTGTCAGACATCTGTCGATCAACTTTTCAGCAGTCAGCCTTACGAGGTGAGTTACCTTCCAGTAGCGGTGGGTCTACGGCCAAAATGTCGGCCCACCAGTAGGATTTGTATGTTAGATGATTGTCTTTGTGATATCATCTAGGTTTGCTACTACCTGATATGTTATATGCTGGCATGATATGTTATATGTGACAGTAGTAGAGTTCGGATGTTAGGACCGAAGGGTAGGTCAGGCACCCCAGATATGTCTGACAGTATGTGATGATATGTTTACATGCTGGCATGATATGTTATATGTGATAGTGTTAGTAAGAGGGGAATAGTCTCCAAGTTCGGTTGGTAGGACCGAAGGGTAGTTCGGACACCCCAGATATGCCTAATAGTATGTTTATGTTATGATATATGTGATGGTAGCAGTAGGGGTGGAATAGTCCTCGAGGTTCGGTTGTTAGGAACGATGGGTAGGTCAACACCCCAGAATGGCTTGACATGGGTAGGTCAGCACCCCAAAATGGCTTGACACGGGTAGGTCGGGCACCCCAGAATTTCCCGACAGTATGTATGTTATATGATTGTATGGTATGTGGTAGGATGGGGGAACTCACTAAGCTTTGTGATTACAGTTTTTAGTTTTTTTTTTCAGGTGCCTCTTCAACGAAGGGGAAGAAGCCGGCGCGGTAGCTGCACATCATACACACATTGGATTCCGTCTTATGAGATATCTTGGGATTGTACTCTGACATTGTTACCACTTTTATGATATGATTTTCAGACATGGGATTATGGTTTTATGAAATTATATGACATGGTGATGTTTTATTATAAATGTTTTCTAAATCGTTATATCAAAATTGAAATTTTTGGACTCGGAATTTGGGACGTTACAATTTTCATCACATATTATTTGGGACTTCGAGAATACTAAGTTATCTAGAGGTTTAAACCTCAGATATGGACCTTGTAAGGTCCCTAGAGCCTAAAAGTCCCAACTTTATTCATCCATATGAGGAGTATGGTGTTTAACACCTTATGAGAACATGTATCGGTAGTTTGGAGCAAAACCACCATGCATGAGTGTAAAGATCGAAGCTTTATGTGACAATCGAGCCTAAGGATGGTAGATCTAGTCTTTGGAGTGATAGATCTGCCTTAAATCGTCTGAATGAGAAATCAGATCGAAGGGACTCACCGAGTCCATGGCCTGACTCGACGAGTCTGTGAGGGTTTGTCCCGATAAGCTTGATTGTGTGATAACTCGACGAGTTGGGGGTCAACTCGTCGAGTAAATGAGGGGACTCGATGAGTCGCAAGAGTGCACTCGACGAGTCGGGTCAAACATGGACTGTTGACTCGAGTTTGACTTCTTTTGACTTTAGGGTTGGTCAACATGAGTAATGGAGACCATAGAGGGGTAAAATGGTCTTTTACCCAATTCAAGAGTTAGAGAGAGAAGAATAACATTTGGTTACTTAGATTCGAGAATCAAGTATTAATTAGAGATATTTACCCTATGTGTTAGGCGGTGGCTAGTTCGAGATTTGAGTTCGAGGATAATTGCTTGCGGTTTTGCAAGGTGAGTCTTCTCACTATACTTACCATGAGTGGTATCTTTGTATTACTGAGATGTCTTATGTGTTTATATTGAGTATTGTGATATCCTGCATTATGTCTATGTGATTTATTCCGAGTATTATTCTGTTCTTATTGAGTTAGGACCGGAGGGTCCACTCGAGTTATGGGACCGGAGGGTCCCACTGAGACACATTGACCGGAGGGTCTTATTGTGTTATAGCCTCGAGTGGCTAAGGAGATATGTGTGGTATTGTGGGGAACTCACTAAGCTTCGTGCTTACCGTGTTATGTGTTATGTGTTCCAGGTTCTCTCAGGATCGCGGGAAGGCATCGACTTGATTGTACACACTAGTGAAAGAGTTATGTTTTGAAGATCCTAGATTTTAAATCAAACAATTATGGAGTTGCAATTTGTAAATTAAATAAATGAGATTTTTGTGAAATGTGTTATGAGAATTATGCGATTTTAAATGAAAATTTTATTTGAAAATTTACGGTGTTACAATGACTACCATTTTGCACCAAAATGCCCATAAACTTGTATAAGAAGAGATCTAAGGGATGGAAAGTCAAGGTAAAGACATTTTTCCTCCAAATGAGTGCCAACATGATGTAGATGTTGCATCTACAAGCTTCTTCCCGTTCCAAGCCTCCAAATCTTCAAGTCTCCTTCAAGAAATGCACCAAACACACTCTTTTAGCCTCATACACAATCAAATAAGGTTTAGTTCGTTTATGGTTTGATCTCTAGACGTGAAAGTGGCAAGGGTGGCTGGGGGGGAAAGGACTTAAGGTCCTTTAAATAAGGTGCAAACCCAAAAAATTAGGGTTTTCATGCACAACCTCTACTTGTCGAGTTGGGTCCTCCAGCTCGTCGAGTAGATTCTAGAATCCACGTGACTTTATCAGTTTCTACATGACGAGTTGGGGAAACCAACTCGTCGAGTAGGTCCAAAATTTAGAATATGAAAGCTTTAAATAAATACCTAGGAATCGGGATGTTACATTATATTTTAGCAAAAATATAACGGTAATGCATGAAAGAACAAAAAATTGTTAAGTGGTATCAAGGATTGTGTTGAAATAAGCGTCCTTAAAAACAAACTTGTTTGTTATCGAGTGTTTGTTTCAAAAAATACAACAACTTTAAGCGTTTTTTTGAGACCGCCATAGTAGATTTGAAGTTTACCTTGAAACATAAAAAAGACATTAGTAGATGAGAGGAGGAGTGAATTTATGATATGTTTCTTATATGTCTAAGTGGTTGTATATATTAAGGTGTTGTTTGTTTTCTGGAAAAAACATCTTCAGACCTCTTATTGTTGCGCGGCGCAGCACACGCGCAACACTTTTCATCTCGTAACTGTTTGTTTTTCAGAAGTCTTCGGATTAAAAAACATTTGTGTGTGTTCTTCCTGACACAACACTTGTTTTGCCTCTTCCTACCTCTTTCAACGTCTTCTTCTTCTTTTTTTTTTGCTAAAATATTGATTATATATTGCTGAAATCTTATTTCATATTTTTTTTTTTCGTTTTTTTGTTTATTCTTGTTGAATTTTTTTATATTGAATAATAATAATTTGTTGATGAAATATCATTATTTTATGCTAAAATATATTTATTTTTTGTTAAAATATAATTATTTTTTGCTGAAATATCATAAATTTTTGGCGAAATGTCATATATTATTAAATTTTCGGTATTAAAAAACTATTTTCGGATTATAAAATCAGTTTATCTTAAATTTTTAATATTTGTAGCAACATGTAAATGTTAAAAAACAAACGCGCTTCTTATTACAGTCTGCAGCCGTTTGGTCCACCTCTTCTACTGCAGATGGTTGTAGAGGTGGTCTGCAGACTTTATGGATTTTTGCTTCAAAAAAACAAACAACACCTAAATCTTATTTGCATCATTTTTACTATAAGAGTGTTCGAAAAAACTAGTTGGAAGTTACTAGCTGCTAGCTGGAAGTTATAACTTTTATTTTTATATGAATGTTCGGAAAAATAGTTGGAAATTTTTAAAATATATATAAAATTACATAAAATGACTTATCCAAACATGTCATCGATTTAAAAATAAAAAAGGTAATTAAGTCAATTTGCAAAATTATAAAATAGCTTTTGGTTAAACGTTATTGAAGTGGTTTTTGTATTTTCAGCTTTTTGTTTTAGCTAAAAGTTAGAAGCTATTACTGTAATAAAACTTTTTTTTTTAGAGTTTTTTTTTAAAAGCTAAAATATGCATACCAACAAGCCTATTTAATATTGCAATTGAAAATAATAATAATTTGATAGAACTAATGATTTGAAACCTCACATAATTATATTTAAAAAAAAATTGACTTCTGGTTTGCATCTTGATAATTTGAACTTTGTATCTCAAACTGGTATCAAAACCGGAAAAAGGAACTAGCTAGACAACTCACTTATGAATCCATCAAAAATATAAAAATACGAGTTTTTATTAAAAACATCCATTGTATCGAATGTATGTCTTGTGAAAATAAATCTACAATTTGTTGTTGCCGTAGTCATCATCGTCTTCTTTCTTATCAAAATAAATAAATATAAAAAAAGGAGCAAGGGCAAACTTGTTTTTGAAGTAACTTTTATATTCCATAATCAACTACCTAGCTTGGTCACATTATACATACCAAATTTAGCCAATTCGCCTCAAAATATATATATATAAAATAAAAAATAAAAGACACTCATAAATCGAGTGTAGACAAGACATGACTAGAAATAATGATATACATAAATAAAGAAAGAGACATAATAAAAAGACAAGTTTAGTGGATTTACGATGGCTTCACATGAAATGTTAGCCAACCTACATTTATGTTTTCACCATATTCATCGAATCGGGTCGGGTCAGGGGTATGTTGTCGGTGATCATAATAATTCATATTTGATAGCACCCGTAACTTCCATGTGAAAACGCACATCGATAATTTTGACTTTTGTATACACACTCATGAATGCGAGATCCCAAATCTTCAACCGAACACAAAATTCCCTCACTCAGTAGATTCTCATCAAGCTGTTAAAAAACCATGATACTCCCCATTAGATCTCACATATGACATAACTACTCACTACTCACCCATTACTCGCACCCACAGAAGAATAGCGATCTATAGAGGGAGAGAGAGAGAGAGAGATGACAAGGAGATCTGGATCATGTTTAAGGTGTTGTCTGGTGATTTTCGCAGTAGCATCTGCACTTTGTGTATCTGGTCCAGCTCTTTATTCGAGGCTTATAAAGGGTTTTAATTTGAAAGGAGGTTCTTCGATTTCTTGTGCTCCATGCGTCTGTGATTGCCCTGCTCCTCTCTCCCTTCTCAACCTTGCTCCTGGTAATTAAACCATCAATTGTGCTACTTTTATTATCTGATTATCATGGTTTTATCAGTAATTTGAGTGTATTTTGATTTTAGGACCTTTAATTTCTACATGAATTAGCGAATATCCAATTCATCATTTGTGTAGTTGTTCATGTAATTAGGTTATTTGGAGAACAGTCGAACACCCGTCTTCGTTTTTCTACCACTTAATTCCAGATTTCCCTCTTTTGATCTAGTTCTCATCATTTTTTGTTCAATTAGACTGTTTTTGATCTGCGGTTTCTATATATTTGGAGTTATAGTGGAATCGAAGTATATCCAGTTCATATCCAAAGGAAGATCTCTGTTTTCAATGCTGTAGATTCTTTGTTTCTTGTTGAATGGAGTAAAAACTTTGAGGACTATGGACTCCATTATTCCGTAATCAATATGATTCATATCTTCCTGCCATTGTAGAAAGCTAGAATTTTGTGAAATGCCAAACATTCACTGAACTTTGATTATTATCAGTATAGAGAAATAATATTTAAACTTGATTTCAGCTACTGATTCTTATTTCTTGTCATATATTTCAGGGTTGGCTAATCTATCAGTTACAGGTAACTGTTTGTCCTTCAATTTTCTGCATTAAGTTAAAAAGACAAACGCATACCATATATAGCTTATCACATTAAATCTATTAAGTAAAAAAGAAACAACACTTAGCATATCAACAACAATATTTGCCACAATGACGATGCATAAAGATAATTGTATTTAAAGGTGTTTATCATGTAATGAAACTGGTTTTCAATTGTTTTCGGGTTCTAAATATCATGGATGATATGAGTCTGTACTCATCATTCAACAACACATTGTGTAGTTCACTTAAACTTTCATATACAATAGTTCTTGATGATAGTTTATAGGGTTAAAATGCATGAAGTAGCAACATACTTTTGTTTTCATGTCATGTTATGTCAAATAGGGTCTCAATAAACTATATATATGACGATTTTGTTACCCAAAATTCAGATTGTGGGAAAGATGATCCAGATTTGAAGGAAGAAATGGAAAAACAATTTGTGGATTTACTATCAGAAGAGCTAAAACTTCAAGAAATAGTTAGTGAAGAACACATGAGGCATATGAACATAACATTTGGTGAAGCAAGAAGAGTGGCAGCTCAATACCAAAAAGAAGCAGAAAAATGCAACACGGCTACTGAAACATGTGAACAAGCAAGAGAGCAAGCCGAGGCAAAAATGAGACAAGAAAAGAAGATAACTTCTTTATGGGAGAGAAGAGCAAGGCAACTTGGTTGGGAAGGCGAATAACTTCATTGCCAATTTTTGCGGATTTTTTTTACTTGAATTTGGTTTTTGGATCTATAAAAATGTTGTACTTTGTGAATCTTTATAGCTACTTATAGTAATTTTGTTGCAAGGGTGATCAATTTGCCCTTGAGTAATCATATAAATTGAATGATTCTTATTTGGTTGTCTTGATCTCAAATCTTATCTATATCTTTGTTATAAAAGTGACTTTTGAATCGTATGCATTTGAAATTTCCAAAACTATTCAACTTATTATCACGATTCAAGATTTTTAATTAATGATCATATTGGTTACTCTTAATTGTATTTTAGTTTTTTATATTTTACCTCCTATAACTCAACATTGCTTTTAACTAATTTATGATTAATTGGTTATGTTGAATATGAAGTTAATTTTAGTGGTAGTGTAACAAGTTATTATTTAAAAAAAAAAAGAATTCGGTTTTATAAAATCATTAATAACGGTAAATTTTTAAATGCTCCATTATAAGTTTTAAAATGTCGATTTTTGTAATTTATACAAACTCCATATATATATATATATATATATATATATATATATATATATATATATATATATATATATATATATATATATATATATATATATATATATATATATATATATATATATATATATGAAGTTTTATTAAAGATATATAAGGTTCAAATGCACTCAAAATTAATACCGGTTATTAAAATTGAATTGCGTCAAATTATATAAAAACTAGTTTTTTATATAGAACCTTTAAAAGTGACATTCTTTTGAAAAATTGATACCATGGTTTATTATATACATGTAATAACCATGATATCATATGTTTTTAAACTAGAATTGTAAAACATATAAAAGACTATTTTTTACAAACCTCAAATCTATGCAATCTTTTTGAAGAACACTCACACATCTCTTCTATGCACTAGTGTGATAAAGGATACCTAACCGCTTAGTGTTGTCTTTTGATGGCTAGGGTGTCTTCACGATTTCTATAACCAAGTTATAGGCCGATTACACGAGTTTTTCAAATTGGACGATTTGATCGGAAATCTTTTGTGATAAAGGATACCTAAGCAAGAGAAATCCGAGACATAGATGGGATCAAACATGTCTAATTAAATTTGTTATTAGTGATCCCATAAATCTAGGAATTATATGACAATATATAATTGATAATCGATATCTACCGGGTTGAATGCAAATGGATGGGATAAAGGATACATAACCATTTATTTGTTTTGCAACTTGGATCCTTGACTTTGATAATTAATGTTTTTGGAAACTAAAAGGATATTAATTATTGAAGATTAAAATATTGAAAATACTAAATGAATTTTGTAGTTAAATAATCCACTCTCATTATCATTAATTATCATTTTTTAATGACTTAATAAAACAATAACATTCACTAGATACAACGTCAATGAATGGGTTCATGCCTTAAGAGACAATCTCGTGAGAGATATAAAATTGTATACACTTAAAGGTCCTAGTCCTAAACTATTTGCTTTGAGCAATAAACTTGGACATGATACCTAGTAAAGACATCACTATGATGCTGAAGATGCTTCTAACATCAAGCTAGGAATAGTTATTCAGGACTTCTAGGAAGTCTTGGATATTTAAACATATATATGATGATATAACATGTCAAACAATATTACAATAGATACAATGATATTTTATTTAAAGCTAGTTTAAACATTGGAATAATGCAAGACTAAAAGAGTCACCTAGTGTGATCCAGGAGGCACATGTTTTATGGACTTAACACCTTTAAGCCTAATAAATATACTAAAGCTCACATAGATGGATCTTATTTCTTTTATGAAGAAACTAGACACTGGAAGAGGATTTGCTCCTCTTATTTGGAAAGAAAGTCTGGAAGAGACTAGTACTTCTTATATCTACTAGATAGAACTCATACTTTCATATAACACTTAGGTACTTGGTACTTAAATGTTAATCTAATATTTGTAAATGGCTTGCAGATATTTACTGAAGAGTAACCAACTGAGCACAAGCAAGATGGAACTACACTCTCAGAGTTTAGTTTATTATTTATGCTTAGAACATAAATTACTTGTAATGTAAATTAAACAATATTTGTTTTGGAACAATGAATGTTTTAATTTAGCATGTCTAAATTTATGTCTCAGTTATGATATTCAAATGTTTGATCATTTACTTAATCGTTTGTCATAACGATAATGTTTATATTTTGAAATGATTAACTTCTATTTATGAGACAATATCTCTTTATAGAATTATAAAGTAAATATCAATATTTAATTAATTAAATTAAGTTCTATATGCAAACACTTTTGACTTAGACTTGTTTTAAATCCAACTCATCTTTAACATTGTTATATTTATTATATAAATGACATTCACATATTCAAACTTCAAGAAATGGATCTTTGAAGGCAAATAATTTAGTTTATTTAACATATGTGATCCTTATTTATATATAAAGGATTCCTAATGATATTTTCACTAAAGTGTAGAGAAAATAATTAAGGAACCATACACTTTGGTGTATGACTTCCTTTATAATGAATGTCTGAGATTAAGCACTAGATACCAAATTAACTTTATTAACAACTATAGTAGTTTTAATTATATTGTAACATTCATTTTATTGAATAAATAAGTAGATAAAGATTTATAAATGAACAATAGTCCTAAAGTAAATAATATTTAGCGGGGTGTGGTGTTGGGTAGCCAATTGATACATTTTTAGAAGTTGGGGGTTAAAAGTGTAAGCTCTGGAGTGGTTTGTAAATAATTATGAAGGTAGGGACTGGTTGGTAAATTATTGGGACTTAATTTGAAGAGATTTGAGAGGCTTAGGGGTTGAATGGTAAGTTTTGGACCTAAAATGAAAGGAATTTATAGAATAAGGGGTTAAAGGGTAACTTTTGGATTTACATTGAAAATAATTTAGTGGGGAGGGACCAAAAGTGTATGTTGGCTAGCATAGTTTGAATTGGACACAGGATTTGTAACACCTAGAATCAGGAAGACCAAGAAAGGAAAGAAAAGCCCTAAGTCAAAGGAATCAACTCGTCGAGTTCAAGGAAGAACTCGACGAGTCAGAGCGGGCTCTGTGTGGAAGAGTAAGTGACCGACTCGACGAGTCGGCGAGTCTGGTCTGGGTTGGGAAAACCTAATTTTGGGACTTGGTACCCTATTTATGTAACATCCATAAATTTTACACCAAATTTAAACTTTTCCAATCACAATGTAAACCCAAATAGTGTTTGTTTACAAATTGTTTTCAAATCATTATTCATCAGAGTGTCCCAAAAACAGATCGTAAGGATGAGGAGTGTTACGGTCACGCCTTCGCCTTGCCACGATCTCCTGAAGGTCCTGAAACAATAACTGAAAACTGTAAGCCCAAGGGCTTAATGAGCTACCCCCAAAATACCAACACCACACTGATAATATCATAACAGTAATAATCAATCAATCAATATGCATATTGGGTCATCGGCCCGACTGGACCGCCCTACAGAGCCTACAGTCTAACTGAATCTACACCGAGCCTTCGGTATGACTGGACCGCCTCGTGGGCCTACAGTCTCACCGGACCGCTCATAAGGTATTTTGGACTTCAGCACAAAGCAGGACCACCTCAACCCAACCCCCAATCAAATAAACATGTGCACATAATTATCATATGCTAGCATTCGTAACAGTCAAACCGATCTAGCAGATCAAATAGCATAACAACATCCATAATCAGGATACCGATCTAACTGAAATCTAACATAGAAACCATCCTAAACCAGGATGAAATCTAGCATATCAGTAACATAGCAACCATCCTAAACCAGGATGTATCTAGCATATCAGTAACGTAGCAACCATCCTAAACCAGGATGTATCTAGCATATCAGTAACATAGCAACCATCCTAAACCGGGATGCAAACCGTAAAGGGACGACCTTGGTGCCTTAGACCCTTTGATACAGTGAGGATAACTAACCTCGCAGATGTCGACTCGAAAGGTAAACTCCAACTCTCAGATCACTTGACACAAGCCCCACCTCCTATTATCATAGTACAACGTACTCATAAGTCCTTAACCTTTGAAGTCACTCCATAACCCACTAGTCAACCCCTGGTCAAAGTCAAAGTCCTCAGTCAAGGTCAATAGTTCATGTTGACCTCAACTCGTCGAGTACCCTCGGCTACTCGCCGAGTTCCTTGAAGCACATTGCAACTCGCCGAGTCATCGAGTGACTCGTCGAGTCCCTTCGATTCTCGGTCAAACTTTAAGGCCACCCATCGAGTTTCCTCCTTGCAACTCGATGGATGCACACGCATACAAACCCTGGAGAAAACTCATCCGACTCGCCGAGTTGTTCTTCAACTCGTCGAGTCTTATGGAAATCTTCATCAGACTCGCCGAGTTGTTCATCCAACTCGTCGAGTTCACAGCCATCTTCATGTGACTCGCCGAGTCCATTCAGTCCCTTTTCCATACAGACTTGATTTGAGCCTTGCAGCGGCTCCAAATCACAGATCCAAGCTTCTAAGGCATGCTTATCACGTAAAGTTGCAAACTTTACGTGCATGCACTGCTATAAAGGCTCTAAATGCCTATTTTAAGTTCTTAATGGAGCTTCATGCTCAAGAGGGACCTCAATCATGACCAAAACTGTAACTTTATGCTTCTAGAATCCAAGGAGGGTCCAGATCTGAAGTTACAACCTCAGATCTAGCCCATAGCTCATCTTACCAACTTAATATTCCATAAAAACCCTAAAACTCAACCAATAGAAGAGATCTTCAAAGAAAAAGGCGATTTGGGTACCTTTAGAAGATGATAACTGAGATAAGTGTTGATTCCCACACTCTACTTGTTCCAATCTCCTTCTCCTCCAAGCCTTCTCCCTCCAAAGATCCTCTTTTCAAGCTTCAAACACACAATGGGCACACACACACACATGTATTAGGAAGGGAGGCTATGGTTCCTTTAAATAGGGTGCAAAAACCCGAGATTTAGGGTTTCATCTGCCAGCTCCTACTCGCCGAGTCCCAACATGGACTCGTCGAGTAGGTCACTTAAGTCGCGATCCCACCCCACTGCTACTCGACGAGTAGGGCCTAACCCAAGAAATCTTATTTAAAACAATACCTGAGAATCGGGGCGTTACAACTCTCCCCCACTTGAACTAGACTTCGCCCTCGAAGTCCGCTGGAATAAACAATGTCGGGTAATGCCCGCGCATCTCCACCTCCGGCTCCCATGTCCACTCGGATCCCCTCCGATATTCCCACTGTACCTTTACTAAAGGTATTTCCTTGTTCCGTAGAATCTTCTCCTTCCTTTCCAAAATGGCCATAGGCCTCTCCACATAGATCAGGCGCTTATCGACCTGAATATCATCCAACGATACCACTGCCTCCTGGTCCATAACGTATTTTCGCAATTGCAAAACATGGAATGTGTTGTGGATCCGACTAAGCTCCTCCGGAAGCTCTAGCCTATAAGCCACCCTGCCAACCCTGGCAACAATCCTGAACGACCCAATGTAACGGGGACCCAATTTTTCCCTCTTCTTGAAGCTGATCACACCCTTCCAGGGTGAGACCTTTAGGAGAACCATGTCACCCACCTGAAATTCCAGTTCAGATCGGCGTCGGTCGGCATAACTTTTCTGCCGACTCTGAGCGGTCTGCAAACGCTGTCTAGTATGTTGTATCTTTTCGGTAGTCTGCAGAACTACCTCTGTCCGCCCCATTACCCTGTGCCCAATCTCACCCCAGCAAACTGGGGTTCTACACTTTCGGCCATACAACAACTCAAGAGGCGGGGCGCCAATACTGGAATGATAGCTGTTGTTGTAGGCGAACTCTGCAAGCGGTAGGTGGGAATCCCAACTCCCACCAAAATCAATAGTGCACGCCCTCAACATATCCTCGAGGGCCTGGATGGTTCGCTTACTCTGCCCATCTGTCTGCGGATGGAAAGCTGTACTAAAATGTAGTCGCGTATCCAGTTCCTCATGGAACTTCTGCTAAAAACGGGAAGTAAACCTGAAATCCCGATCGGAAACAATAGAAACTGGAATCCCATGGCGAGATACAATCTCGCTGACATACATGTCGACCAATTTCTCTGCCGACGAACTCTCCCGTATGGCCAAGAAATGGGAACTCTTGGTCAATCGATCCACGATGACCCAAATAGCATCAAACCCCTTCGCCGTCCTCGACAACTTTGTAATGAAATCCATCGTGATTTGCTCCCATTTCCACATGGGAATCTCCAGAGGTTGCAGCTTGCCATGCGACCTCTGATGTTCGACATTGACCATCCTACAGGTCAAGCACCTCTCAACATACCCAACGATTTCTCGCTTCATTCCGGGCCACCAATAACTCAAGCTCAAATCACGATACATCTTGGTGGCCCCACGATGAATAGAAAAATGAGACTTATGAGCCTCCTCCATCACTGTCTGCCGAACCCCTCCAGACATCGGAACCCATACCCTACCGTATCGGGTCAATAATCCGCGGCTATCCTGAACAAACCGGGAGCTCTCGCCCTTGATCCTCTCTAACTTCCAGTTCTCCGGTCTCATACCCTCAACCCGAGCATCCCTAATCAAGCTCACAAGCGGGGAATCCACTGCTATCCTCATACACCTTGCTGGGGTAGAAGACCCAACTGACTTGCGACTCAAAGCATCCGCAACCACATTCGCTTTACCAGGATGGTAAAGGATCTCACAATCATAGTCCTTGACCACATCCAGCCACCTGTGCTGCCTTGTATTCAGGTTCGGCTGATCCATGATGTACCTCAAACTCTTGTGATCCGTATGTATAGTACATCGGACCCCGTACAGATAATGCCTCCAAATCTTGAGAGCGAAAACCACCGCTCCCAACTCAAGATCATCCGTAGGGTATCTCGTCTCATGCGGCTTCAGCTGCCGCGATGCATAAGCTATCACTCGTCCCCTCTGCATGAGGACTGCCCCCAAACCCGAGATGGGTGCATCACAAAATACAACAAAATCTTCGACTCCCTCGGGGAGTGTCAACACCGGCGCCTCACATAAACACTGTCAAAGGGTCTCAAATGCCCTCTGCTACTCAGGGCCCCACCGGAAATCCACCCCTTCCTCGTAAGACGAGTGAGGGGTACTGCAATCTTGGATAAATCTCGAATAAATCTCTGGTAGTACCCTGCTAAACCTAAGAAACTCCTGATGTATGGGGGAGATTTCGGAGTCTCCCACTGCATAACCGCCTCCACCTTGGCCGGATCGACCAAAATACCCTCCTAGTTAACGAGATGTTCGAGGAACTGGACCTCTCGTAACCAAAAATCACACTTCGAGAACTTGACATATAGCTGTTCTCGCTGTAGAACCTCCAACAGCTCCCTAAGATGCTCCTCGTGCTGCTCTCAGGTCTTGGAATACACCTAGATATCGTCTATGAACACAATGACCGAGCGATCAAGCATCGGTCTGCAGACTCGATTCATCAAATCCATAAACACTGCCGGAGCGTTGGTGAGCCCAAACGACATCACCACGAACTCGTAATGACCATAACGAGTCCGAAACGCAGTCTTCTCCACGTCTTCCTCCCTCACCCTGACCTGGTGATATCCAAATCTCAAATCGATCTTGGAAAACCAAGATGAACCCTACAGTTGATCGAAAAGATCATCTATCCTCGGGAGTGGATAACGGTTCTTCACTGTTAACTTATTCAACTCCCTATAGTCAATGCACATCCTGTGCGAACCGTCCTTCTTCCTGACGAAATGGATCGGTGCTCCCCAGGGTGAACTACTCAGACGAATAAACTGCTTACCCAGCAGCTCCTGCAACTGAGATGACAACTCCTGCATCTCTGGCGGTGCGAGTCGGTACGACACCTTAGCGATAGAGGCCGCACCCGGCACTAGATCAATCCTGAACTCAACCTACCTCTCCGGAGGCACTCCGTGTAACTCCTCCGGAAACAAGTCAGCAAACTCTCTAACCACAGGGACCTCCGAAACTGAGGGCTGATCCCTCTCCCGCGTATCCACCACATATGCTAAATAACCGGCACACCCATGCTATATATACCGCCGAGCCCTGGCCGCCGAACAAAACCCTGATCCCATCCTGGTGCCCTCGCCATATACCACAAGTTCTCCCCCACTTGGGGTTCGAACTACCACTCGCTACCCCTCACAATCGATCATGGCACCAAATCGACTGAGTCAATCCATCCCTACGATCACGCAGACTTCCCCCATGGGAATAGGGATCAAATCTATCGGGAAGGGCACCCCGAAAATCTCCAACTCGCATCCTCGGTAGACCGAAGAGGCAGAAACCCCGTGCTCGTTGGCGATCGAAACTCGCAACAGGCACTCAAGCTCCTCTACCGGCACACTACCCCTCTACTGAAAACCCGAGATACGAACGACCGACTCACCCTCGAGTCAAATAATACTAGAGAAGGCAAAGAATTCACTAAAAACGTACCAGCAACCACATATGGCGCTGCCTTGGCCTCCTCGGCCATGAGCTGGAAGGCACGACCCTGAGCCTTCAGAGGCTCCACCTTGACTGGCCTCCCATATCCAATCCTCACAGTAGATGGCGCGGGACCCTGCGCCGGCTTGGCGGTGAGCTGCGGACAGTTGGTCTTCACATGAACAACCTGATGACAATGGTAACAAATCCTCATATCTGCTAGAGGGGCGGACTGACTGCAGTCCCTGGCATAGTGCCCCTCCTTGCCACATTTGTGGCACCCACCTCCTGCTCGAAAAACTCCCGAATGACCCTTGCCACACTTTCCACAAGTGCGGCTTTGCTGACTCCCAGCCCAAGTATCAACGGTCTTAAACCACTTAGGCGCCGGCTGAGACTGCACCGGTACCTGACGCCGCTCCTTCAGCTGCAGCTCTAACTCCAACTCACGCCGCCTCACGGCTTCCTAAAGATCCATGAGGGTATCACATCGCTGTGTAGACACAAACTGTCGGATATCAGTCTTGAGCATGCTCAGATAACGAGTCATCTGAGACTGCTCTGAAGCAAACTCTGGGCAAAACATAGCCCTCTCCGTGAACATATAGGTAATCTCCATCACAGACTCCCCATCATGTCTCAACTTCAAGAACTCCTAAGCAAGCCGCTACCACTCCACGCGTGGAACGTAGCGGTTGCGGAACATCTCCCAGAACTGCTCCTAAGAAACAGCAGCTCGCTGATCATCAGTATACGACCCTGTCATCAACCTCCACCAGTCCTTTTCCCCAAGCCTCAGCAGGTTCAGGGCACACCTGACCTTCTGGTCAGCAGGACATGAACACGTGAAGAAACATCCCTCCACGGCAGATACCCACCTCATAGCCCTGATCACATCCTGTGTACCATCAAGCGTCGAGGGCTTCGTATTATTGAAGTCACGGTACTGGAAAGCCCTGCTGGCTCCTACTCCAACCCCTGCCGCAGTTACAGCCGAAGTGGCTGCAGCGGTACCTGTCTCTGCTAGAGCTGCATATCGCTCGTCAAAGTGCTCAACTATCGCGGTCTTAATCGACCCAAACATCTATGGCAGTTGCGCTCTGAACGCCGCAGCAATCTTGTCGTGCATAATCTCCCGGATCCTGGCATCCAACTCCCCGGTCCCTATCTGTACCACGGGCTCAGGTGCTACTGGCACCTCCAACCCTCCGTCTCCCGACCCTGATCCTAATCCTGATCCGGATCCGGATCCAGAAGCAACACGTCTCGTCACCACCATACTGGAGTATATACAAGTCATCAAATAAATAGATTAATATCGGGAGACCAAAACCCACAACCCTAGGGGTTGTGATTTCCTTGCTATGTGTATAGGTCCTGTGCTTTCAGTATTATGGGCCCATACTACCTTCCACACCTACCCATATTTGTCTCAAGTATCACCACAACGCCCTAACAATATTGTCAACATAGAAATGCGCTCAACCCTCACTTTTAGAGGAATATCAACTATCTCGCATCTAGTCTCACCACTTCTCATGACTTACACACCCATGAAACTTACATCATCCTCTGCAGCGCTAGTTCATGCTAGCTGCACATAATGCTGGACCCAATAGACTTTCAAAAATCCATTCCTACCCGAAGGACGAATCAACATTCTCAGGCTATAAGGTCTTTATTATGCATAGCCGTGATGCATACACTAAACGTCTACAGTTATGATGTCAATTCCATATACAAGAAACCCTAGGCTAATTGACATCATATAATCAGGCAAATCTACCATGCGATTCCTGAAGATCCCTAGCCTAGCACTAGCATGCTGTTCTAACATATCAAAATATCAAATAACTGTATGGTATTTTGGGGTTTACTTACAGGCTCCGACAGATCGTACCCTCTGCATCCCCCATCCTTTATTTTGAAAACCATTTTCGAATTTATTTCGAAAATCTCCTTGATTTGAGACTGGGTTCACACGTGTGTTTCCCCCAAATCACTCAAACCAAGGCTTTGATACCAACTTGTAACATCCATAAATTTTACACCAAATTTAAACTTTTCCAATCACAATGTAAACCCAAAAAGTGTTTGTTTACAAATTGTTTTCAAATCATTATTCATCAGAGTGTCCCAAAAACAGATCGTAAGGATGAGGAGCGGTACGGTCATGCCTTCGCCTTGCCACGATCTCCTGAAGGTCCTGAAACAATAACTGAAAACTGTAAGCCCAAGGGCTTAGTGAGCTACCCCCAAAATACCAAAACCACACTGATAATATCATAACAATAATAATCAATCAATCAATATGCATACTAGGCCATCGACCCGACTGGACTGCCCTGCAGGGCCTACAGTCTAACTGAATCTACACCAAGCCTTAGGCATGACTGGAACGCCTCGTGGGCCTACAGTCTCCCCGGACCACTCATAGGGTATGTAGGCCTTCAACACAAAGTAGGACTGCCTCAACCCAACCCTCAATCAAACAAACATGTGCACATAATTATCATACGCTAGCATTCGTAACAGTCAAACCGATCTAACAGATCAAATAGCATAACAACATCCATAATCAATATACCGATCTAACCGAAATCTAACATAGCAACCATCCTAAACTAGGATGAAATCTAGCATATCAGTAACATAGCAACCATCCTAAACCAGGATGTATCTAGCATATCAGTAACGTAGCAACCATCCTAAACCAGGATGTATCTAGCATATCAGTAACATAACAACCATCCTAAACCGGGATGCAAACCATAAAGGGCGGGCCTTGGTGCCTTAGACCCTTTAATACAGTGAGGATAACTCACCTCGCATATGTTGACTCGAAAGGTAAACTCCAACTCTCAGATCACTTGACACAGGCCCCACCACCTATTATCATAGTACAACGTAATAAGTCCTTAACCTTTTAAGGCACTCTATAACCCACTAGTCAACCCCTGGTCAAAGTCAAAGTCCTCAATCAAGGTCAATAGTCCATGTTGACCTCAACTCGTCGAGTACCCTCGGCTACTCGCCGAGTTCCTTGAAGCACATTCCAACTCGCCGAGTCATCGGGTGACTCGTCGAGTCCCTTCGATTCTCGATCAAACTTTAAGGCCACCCGTCGAGTTTCCTCCTTGCAACTCGACGGATACACACGCATACAAACCATGTAGAAAACTCATCCGACTCGTCGGGTTGTTCTTCAACTCGTCGAGTGTTATGGCAATCTTCATCGGACTCGCCGAGTTGTTCATCCAACTCGTCGAGTTCACAACCATCTTCATGTGACTCACCGAGTCAACCTTGCGACTCGTCGAGTTCATTCAGTCCTTTTTCTACACAAACTTGATTTGAGCCATGTAACGGCTCCAAATCACAGATCCAAGCTTCTAGGGAATGCTTATCACGTAAAGTTGCAAATTTTACGTGCATGCATGGCTATAAAGGCTCTAAATGCCTATTTTAAGTTCTTAATGGAGCTTCATGCTCAAGAGGAACCTCAATTATGACGAAAACTATAACTTTATGCTTCTAGAATCCAAGGAGGTCCAGATCTGAAGTTACAACCTCAGATCTAGCCCATAGCTCATCTTACCAACTTAATATTCCACAAAAACCCTAAAACTCAACCAATAGAAGAGATCTTCAGGGAAAAAGGAGATTTGGGTACCTCTAGAAGATGATAACTGAGATAAGTGTTGATTCCTACACTCTACTTGCTCCAATCTCCTTCTCCTCCAAGCCTTCTCCCTCCAAAGATCCTCTTTTCAAGCTTCAAACACATAATGGGCACACACACATGTATTAGGGTTCTCAAGGACTCTCTAGAACTGTAAAGAGACCCAAGGGAGGCTAAGGTTCCTTTAAATAGGGTGCAAAACCCTGGGATACAGGATTTCATCTGCGAGCTCCTACTCGCCGAGTCCCAATATGGACTCATCGAGTAGGTTACTTAACTCGCGATCCCACCCCAATGCTACTCGACGAGTAGGGCAACCAACTCATCGAGTAGCGCCTAACCCAAGAAATCTTATTTAAAACAATACCTGAGAAATGGGGCATTACAATTTAAGCATCTTATTCTCTTCCCTAGGGCTCATTTGCGGACCCTATAGTCCAGAACACGAAACCCTAGCCACCCAACTCCATTGTTGAGCTAGTTTCTTGACTTGGGATTGAATTGAAGCTTGGAGAAAGAAGAAGGACCCTGGTGGTGCAAGAAGGAAATATAGATCCAGAGTTGGGGTAGCACTTCAGACCATTCAGAGGTAAAAAGCTTATAACCTGAGTGTTAATCATCCATATCCCCTTTCTAGCTTAGATTTTGTCTTTTGGGCCATTTCCAAGGCCAATCCGAACATTGAGCCTTTGAGGATGAGAAAGGACTTGAGATTTGAGCATTTCTTAGCCTTAGGGGCTCTGAGGGAGTAGCTTTACCCAGCCATGGCTTCATTTCGTGACCTTGAACTTCATATTAGCTTGGATTTGGTGTTCTAGCCTCATAACACCTTGTATGCACGTAAAGTTAGCAACTTTACGTGCAATGCTAGCATTAGGAGTCCAGATCTATGAGTTGGAAGGATTGGCATAGACTGAAATCGACAGAATAGAGATGTCACAAGGAGGACTCGGCGAGTCAGTTCATAGACTCGGCGAGTCGGGTTGCAAACCCAAACCCTTTTATTTATAATTCGGATCATTGAGTGGGGTTAGTGAGGATTCAGTCATTCAGGACCCATAATGGTCATGAAGATTATAGCACTCGACGAGTTCAATGGGGAACTCGGCGAGTCCAAGACAATCTTCTTAGTTATGAAGATGAACTCAACGAGCTGTCCATACAAATCGGCGATTCAAAGCCTAGACTTTCATGCGATGATGATGAACTCGACGAGTTAGAGGATGAACTCGGCGAGTCGGTTGAAGATGGTCCCGAAGTGTTAATTGAAGGAGAACCCGTCGAGTTATTGCCAGACTTGACGAAGTGGATTCGGGGTTGTTTTGGAGATAGAGAGGCATGGACTCGGCGAGTTGGTAGAACAACTCAATGAGTCGGGTCAACTGGAAAGTTGACTTTGACAAGGACCATGACCAGAGTTGACTTAGTTGACATCTAGAGGAAAGTTTAGGCTAATTAATATGATTGGTATTGGTAGCTCAAGGAGCTAGAGGAGCAACGTTTCGGAGAGTTGTCGGGTAGCAGCCAGAGGGTTATCGGCAGAGTTCAACATTGCAGGTAAGTTTTCCTTCCAGTAGGAACAGGTCTACGACTACAATGTTGGCCCGTTTAGTTAGCACTAGTTCCGGAGTACAGTCTGATGCAGTAGTTCAGTATGCTTGGTGTCTTTGTGATACAGGCATGGTATGTGTTATGTGTTCCGGACTATGGTCTGATGCAGTATGAAGTATATGTGCTCATATTATATGCTATGATTATGTTATGCTATGTTCAGTCAGTTCTGGACTTCGGTCTGATGCAGTGGGCAAGGCCCTAGGTAGTTCCGGAATTTGGTCCGATGCAGTTCCAGACTTTGGTCCGATGCAGTGGGCAAGGCCCTAGTTAGTTCCGGACTTCGGTTCGATGCAGTGGGCAGGGCCCAATATGTGCTTTATATGTTATTGTATGGTATGTGGTAGTTTGGGGGAGCTCACTAAGCTTCATGTTTACAGTTTCAATTATGGTTTTAGGTATTTCAGCTAGCAAAGGGAAGGGCTCGGGATGATGGCATGACACACACCAAAGTTTATTCAGCATGAGATGTTTTACTCTGATAAATAAGTATGTTTTGAAAAGATCTCGGATTTAATATGATGGTCTTTGTATGACTTAAGATTATGTTTGGTTTTATGGTTTTGAAAAATGAAATTTTTAGTCATGAATTTTGGGACGTTACAAGTTGGTATCAGAGCCTTAGTTTGAGGGCTTCAGACATACTTTCGAGTGTGTCTGAACTCAAACTGAGGGATTGGTATAGAAATTTTCAAAAGGATATCAATTTTGTAAAATGGACTTTTAGAAAAGAAAAGAGTGTTAGAAAAAGCGAAAAGAACTTTTAGAAAGAAAAGAACTTTGAAAAGAAAAATAAAGGTGTGGTGCATGCAATCAGTCGAGCTCAAGTAAGTACTCCCAAATTATCCATACAAGTTTATGATATTTTATGATTATCAACTTTATTAAAACAGTTTGCTAGATTAGGACTAAGGATCTAGGAAGGATGCCTTATGTGCCTGTTATATGTGTTTCAGCTCTATGAAAACTGCATGCTAGTACATAATTGTCAGTATGATAGCTAGAGTAGTATATGCTTGATTATGTGTACTCGATACTCGAATGCTGCTTGCTTTGTGCTTTTAGGAGTCTTAGTTATCTTTCACTAACTAGTAAATGAATATGTTACGTTACATATTGTGAGGATTAAATAATTTCAGAAGGTTAGGTCTAACTCTATTGCGCAACTCTTGTCTGAGTCTTACCGTTGTAGGGTAGGATCTCTCATTCAAAGAATTATCTAGTCTTAGTGATATGTAATAGTATTCACGAGCGAGTTAGGGGGAGGTAGCCGAGACTCTTCGCGGAGAGTGGGTTGGTGATTACCCTAGGGCAAGCCTAGGATAAGAGTATCAGAGAGCAGTGGTAGTACAAGGGACTTGGTGGAGTCAAGGCAGTTCTTGAGGAAAGTACGAATATATGTGGAAGGTAGTATGGGCCCGTACTACTGAAAGCACAGGATCCGTAGTCGAATCAAGGAAGGCTGAGATGAGACCAGGGAACTTATAGTAGATGTGATCCCTTTAGTCATATCAGTGTTTCTGATGTTGTCATTATGTGTTCAAAATGGTGGTTTTGCGCATTAGACTAGCAGTCGGCAGTTCAGGCACCGCAGAGGGGTCAGGTTTGAGTTCAGGGACCGAGCAGCTTGAGGAGCAGATGAGAGAGTTTGTATCAACTGAGATCACACACAGTATCTTAGACCAGACTTCTGTGATCTTTGGCACGGTCAAGAAGGGTATATTGGAGATTTTAGATGAGAGGCTCGGAGCCTTTCGTACGGAGATGATGGCGTTGATAGGGGCACGTATCTTGACTTTTTGAGAGTTCAGAGCTTGTGGAGCACCAGATTATCATGGGGCTAGGGACCCCATTGCTAGCAGCAGGTGGTTGGCCGATGTTGCCAACGCTTTCCGCATGAGCCGGTGTCCCGAGGGGGACAAGGTCAGACTCGCCTCCTGTCTTCTGAAGGACAAAGCGTGGGATTGGTGGGAGGAGATTGGTCATGCCTTGGGAGATGATGCCGCGTTGGACGTGATGACATGGAGCGATTTCTCGGCTAGGTTCAGGGCTGAGTTTGCACCAGTTATTGAGGTGCAGCAGTTGGCACGGGAGTTCCAAGATCTTCAGTAGACTACTGAGACGGTGGCGGAGATCACCGCCAAGTTCAGGGAGAGGGCTCTCTTGGTTCCGCAGTACGTGGCGGACGAGGAGATGAAGAAAGCTTGATATCATGAAATTATGAGGTGTGACATCAGGCAGTTTGTGAGCAGGTCCAGCTAGAGAATGCTGGAGGATATGATTGCTTGGGCCAGAGATAGGGAGATTGACCTGGAGCAGATCAGGAAGAGGAAGCCAGATGAGATTCCGGTAGTCTCGGGTTCGGGCAAAAGGCCCAAGGGGTTAGATTCGAGATCGAAGGATTGTCAGAGCCACAACCGATGCGGGAAGTGTGGCAGGACGCACGAGGGAGCGTGTAGGAGTGGTAGTGGTGGTGATTCTGGGTGCTTCAGGTGCGGACGGACTCGACATTTTAGTAGAGATTGTACTGCTACCGCCACTCAGGGGTCAGATCTGATATGTTTCCTTTGCATTCAGCGGGGCCACAGAAAGGCCTAGTGTCCGATTTTACTTTTGGCAGGACAAATGATATCACCTGCCCCTGCCACTTGGAGGATCATCGATGGCCGTCAGGTCCGGGTAGAGGCGCCTGCAGTGGGAAGTAGGGATTTTCAGTTGTCTACAGTGGAGTCGCGAGCAGTACGCGAAGAGCTACGCGACAATATTGGGCTAACTGCTAGGATTCAGGATCAGACAACGATTACTCATTCGATTAATGAGGTAGTCGGGGTAGCTCGGGAGAAGGAGATTGGTTTGGATGGGCAGCTCGGTAAAAAGAAGCGAGCACTTATTTCAGGACAAGTGGGAAGAAGTGAGGAATCATACTCAGCTGACTAGGGTGTTGGAAGTCGGGAGGACCTTGAGGTGTGTGGTAGGTGTGGAGGGACTCATGGGTTTACTTGTCACAAGTTCAGGTGTTTCAAGTGCGGGGAAAAGGGGCATGTGTGTCGGGATTGTAAAAAGGATCAAATATGTTTTCATTGTCACCAGCTGTGTCATTTCAGGTCTCGCTGTCCTGTTTTGGTGGTGGGGAGAGTCCAGGTTCAGGCGCCCATTGTCCCGCAAGAAGTCAAGATCGAGCTGCACTAGATCGCAGGCATGTCGTTTGAATTCTCCCTTTTGTAATGACTCTATTGTTATGGTTCTGCATCGGTAATGATAATGATACTTAGGAATTTTGTGGCCTGCTTGTGATTGAGTTATATGCCATCTGCATATCTTGGATTTTAGAATGATAGTTGGAGGACGTCCCCTATAGAGCAGGTTACTTCGGATGCAGTAGCGGTAGCAAGTATGTGTGAGACTCGGTAACATCTCACAACCTTCGGGTATAGATCGGTTATATTCCAGCAGAGGTAAGCGAGGTGGACAGTGGATCGACCCTTTAGATGATAGGAAGGATGGGGAATCCTTTTCAAGAGGTTAACTGTTAGGGATTAGCTGGATCAAAGTGGGGAGAACCCTTCAAGTATTCATGGTTGGTAGCATGCTAAATTTAGAAGGATTAGTGACCTTCAAGGAAGAAAGGAAAGCAGTCTGAGGGACTGTGTAGGGAGAGGAGTGCAAGGGTTGGGAGTTTGGGAACATCCCAATGTTGGGATCATGTAATTGGGATTAGTAGATGATTGGTTCGGGAAACTAAGCTGAAGATTTGCTTGTCAGAATGTGAGCGTAGCAAGGATGTAAGACTACAAGATAGTAGCAGCACTTGATAACTGAGGGATGGTTGGGGAATTAGGTTGGAGGATCGCCATAAGGACTTAGAAGAGTCGGAATGCCTTCGAAGTAGTAACCAGTGGTAGAGACAGCCTGGAGAGTGTGGTAGGACTGCGGAATAGGCGCAACATTCCCCAACATCGAATTAGTGAGGAAAGTGATGTAAGTCTGCAGGTGTAGCTGTAGCATTCACTAGTAGCCAGATAGTGTTAGAGTGATGTAAGTCTGCGGGTGTAGCCGTAGCATTCACTAGTAGCCAGATAGTGTTAGAGTGATGTAAGTCTGAGGGTGTAGCTGTAGCATTCACTAGTAGCTAGATAGTGTTAGAGTGATGTAAGTCTACGGGTGTAGCCGTAGCATTCACTAGTAGCCAGATAGTGTTAGAGTGATGTAAGTCTGTGGGTGTAGTCGTATCATTCACTAGTAGCCAGATAGTGTTAGAGTGTTGTAAGTCTGCGAGTGTAGCCGTAGCATCCACTAGCAGCCAAATAGTGTTAGAGTGTTATAAGTATGCGGGTGGAGCTGCAACATTCACTAGTAGTTAGTCAGCATGGGTGGTGTTGTAAGACTGCAGGATAGCCGTAGCATTCACCAGTGGTCAGATAGCGTAGAAGTGTTGTAAGACTGCAGGATAGCTGTAGCATTCACCAGTGGTCAGAGAGCGTAGAAGTGTTCTCGGGCTATGGCGGTGGCCCGTAGCATTCGTTGATCCTTATCCGGTAGTGAGAATGTGGCAGACGCATGATTCGCTCACGAATTTATTCAGATGGTTTAGGCCTGGGCGGGCCAACCACACGGAGGTGAGTAGGCAACTGTAGGATCGGATTTGGAAATCGGTAGGTCGTTGGAGACCAGGAGTGATGTAAGACTACAATGGTTCTGGTAGCATTCACCTTTTGTAGTAGATTCGCTGGCAGTGAGCGGTCAGATAGTACAAGCGAGGGGATCATCAGGAATGTTAGATCTTGAGTGGCAATATGGATAGAGAAGTTTTAGACAGCCAAGGTTCCTTTGGAAGTCACTGGGAGCGACTGTGTGTTCGAGATTGGGATCAGTAACCGGTGGGAGACCGGTAACCCAGTTAATGGCAGATTAGTGGGACCAGGGTGGTCTTAGTTTATCAGGAAGGCGGACAAGAGACATCGGCACTTTTAGTTAGTGGTGGTAATGATAAAAGGTGTATGGTATGAGGCAGCTAATTGACCGAGGGTGCTTCGTCTCTCACAGAAGGGTTAGATAATCTCAGAGGGAAGGGTCTGAGCGTTGCAGGGATGAATCTTTTACTCGAAGGATTATTTGATCCATTCGCTGGGAAGGACGCTTGGCACTAAGCTATAGTAGCAAGAAGTATTCAGTATGTATCAGCAGTAGTGACCAACATGGGAAGTGGCTGGAGTAATGGATACCGTGAAGGGTATGTCCTTCACAGTGACAGGGAAGGTGGTTAGTTATGGAAAGTTGCATTGGGAAGGTCAGAAAACGCGTAAGTCAAAAAGGTGTGAACCCCTCGGATGTCCAGCATAAGTACCAGGGGAGTACCGAAAGGATGACCAGTTAAGTAAATTGATTTCTCATGATCGTTGGGGAAATTAGAGTGCACTTGAGGATTGTTATCTGCGAGGACTAGTTTTAGTCTGAATGACCGGGTGAAAGGTCAATGGAAGTGGTCGGCGGGAGTAAGATTCTTCAGGTAGGAGTGTTGAAAGTGGATTGTAGAACAGTTGGACGTAGCGGACTTCGAGGACGAAGTCTAGTTTAAGTGGGGGAGAGTTGTAACACCCAAAATCAGGAAGACCAAGAAAGGAAAGAAAAGCCCTAAGTCAAAGGAATCAACTCGTCAAGTTCAAGGAAGAACTCGACGAGTCGAAGCGGGCTCCGTGTTGAAGAGTAAGTGACCGACTCGACGAGTCGGCGAGTGGACTCGACGAGTCTAGTCTGGCTTGGGAAAACCTAATTTCAGGACTTGGTACGCAATTTAAGCATCTTATTCTCTTCCCTAGGGCTCATTTGCGGACCCTATAGTCCAGAACACGAAACCCTAGCCACCCAACTCTGTTGTTGAGCTAGTTTTTTGACTTGAGATTGAATTGAAGCTTGGAGAAAGAAGAAGGACCCTGGTGGTGCAAGAAGGAAATATAGATCCAGAGTTGGGGTACACTTCAGACCATTCAGAGGTAAAAAGCTTATACCTTGAGTGTTAATCATCCAGATCCCCTTTCTAGCTTAGATTTTGTCTTTTGGGCAATTTCCAAGGCCAATCCGAACATTGAGCCTTTGAGGATGAGAAAGGACTTGAGATTTGAGCATTTCTTAGCCTTAGGGGCTCTGAGGGAGTAGCTTTACCCATCCATGGCTTCATTTCGTGACCTTGAACTTCATATTAGCTTGGATTTGGTGTTGTAGCCTCATAACACCTTGCATGCACGTAAAGTTAGCAACTTTACGTGCAATGCTAGCATTAAGAGTCCAGATCTATGAGTTGGAAGGATTGGAATAGACTGAAATCGACAGAATAGAGATGTTACAAGGAGGAATCGGCGAGTCAGTTCATAGACTCGGCAAGTCGGGTCGCAAACCCAAACCCTTCTATTTATAAGTCGGATCATTGAGTGGGGTTAGTGAGGATTCAGTCAGTCAGGACCCATAATGGTCATGAAGATTATAGCACTCGACGAGTTCAATGGGGAACTCGGCGAGTCCAAGACAATCTTCTTAGTTATGAAGATGAACTCAACGAGCTGTCCATACAAATCGACGATTCAAAGCCTAGACTTTTATGCGATGATGATGAACTTGACGAGTTCGAGGATGAACTCGGCGAGTCGGTTGAAGATGGTCCCGAAGTGTTAATTGAAGGAGAACCCGTCGAGTTATTGCCAGACTCGACGAAGTGGAGTCAGGTTTGTTTTAGAGATAGAGAGGCATGGACTCGGCGAGTCGGGTCAACTGGAAAGTTGACTTTGACAAGGACCGTGACCAGAGTTGACTTAGTTGACCTCTGGAGGACAGTTTCGGCTAAGTATTATGATTGGTATTGGTAGCTCAAGGAGCTAGAGGAGCAACGTTTTGGAGAGTTGTCCGTTAGCAACCAGAGGGTTATCGGCAGAGTTCAACATTGCAGGTGAGTTTTCCTTCTAGTAGGAATAGGTCTACGGCCACAATGCCGACTCGTTTAGTTAGTAGTAGTTCCAGACTACAGTCTGATGCAGTAGTTCAGTATGCTTGGTGTCTTTGTGATACAGGCATGGTATGTGTTATGTGTTATGGACTATGGTCCGATGCAGTATGCAGTATATGTGTTCATATTTTATGCTATGCTTATGTTATGCTATGTTCAGTCAGTTCCAGACTTCGGTCCGATGCAGTGGGCAAGGCCCTAGTTAGTTCCAGACTTCGGTATGATGCAGTTTCGGACTTCGATCTGATGCAGTGGGCAAGGCCCTAGTTAGTTCCGGACTTCAGTCTGATGCAGTTCCGGACTTTGGTTTGATGCAGTGGGCAAGGACCTAGTTAGTTATGGACTTCGGTCTGATGCAATGGGCAAGGCCCAATATGCGCTTTATATGTTATTGTATGGTATGTGGTAGTTTGGGGGAGCTGACTAAGCTTCGTGCTTACAGTTTCAGTTATGGTTTCAGGTATTTTTGCTAGCGAAAGGAAGAGCTCAGGATGATGGCATGGCACACACCAAAGTTTAGACAGCCTGGGATGTTTTACTCTGATAAATAAATATGTTTTGAAAAGGTACTCGGATTTAATATGATGGTCTTTGTATGACTTAAGATTATGTTTGGTTTTATGGTTTTGAAAAATGAAAATTTTAGTCTTGAATTTCGGGACGTTACAGGATTAAACTCGTGCCTTCCCCTTGTTGCAACAGGAAACTCTAACCCTAGAAGACCCACCACCATGCATGACTCCTCATCCGCCACCAAGGTGAAGACTCCTTAGCCACTGCTCGCACCACCAAGCCCGACCGCCACCTTTTTCTGCCTGCTGTCTCACCGATGATCATCGCCACAACAACCCCGACTGTCGGAGACGTCTTAAGCAAATGAGGAACCATCGAGGACGGTGAGGCATGTTGTGTACGTTGTGTGTGAGTCGGGAGCCACCGAAAGTGCTCAGTAAGTCCAACTGCAAACCTACTTCCTTTCTCTTTCGTTCTTCGTTACGAATGCTACATCGTGAACGCCGGCTGTTGTCGTCAGTGGCCTTAGGTCTTCGTTCCCATGCTTCCGGTCGTCGTCTGCCGCCCAAGGTGGCTGAGTTGGATGTGTTTACGTGTTCAGGTTGTGTTTGTAAGGTTATGCATGGATTTGCTCGACTGGAAACCAAGGAGGGCCCGCAACCACCACCGTGAGGTGGTGGCTGCCTCCCATTTTCATATTTTTGCCATCCTTTTCCGCCACCAGCCACCGTGGGAAGTGGCTATGTGTGTATATTATGTGTGCAGTTATTTATGCACTTTTTGGGCAAGAACCACCACCATTACCATTGGAAATGGTGGCTGCCACCGCCTGCCGCCGTGAGCCACCGTCGACCACCACTTCCCGAGGTAGCAGTGGGTGGTGCCCGACGTGGTGGAACCCTAATGGACCTAAAACACTTAATCTTGGGCTAGAAACCCTAATTAGGGACTGCTTCGTGATTGGTCTAGAAACCCTAATTAGGGTTTAGAAAACCCTAATTTTGGGTTTGTTGGTTTGGACCTATTGGAACTTAGTGGGTTAATTTCGTAATGGGTTAAGTGAGAAACACTTAACCCTAATTGTCATTTTATGTGAAAACCCTAATTTTTCTTGGGCCTTGAGTTGGGCCTTTCTATTGGGTTTTAGTGATTGGGCTATTGATGAGCCATCCAAGAACAATCATGTGGACTAGAATATTTAGATGGGCTTTAGGGTAAGGCCCATATGAGGATTTGGGTCCAATTTGGAAAAATGGGTCATAGTTGAGCCGTTAGTGGACCTTTTGAAACCCATTTTTGTATTGGGCCTTGGTGGGCCCAATGGGCTTGAGCTTATTTATGGGACGGGTTGGTGGACCATATTTAGACCTAATATGTGAAGCTTTGGTCTTAGATCCTAACTGGGGTTAATTGTGGGTTTAGCTCAGTATTAGAGGTCGGAGTACAACAACAACATTTTTAGGATCTGTTCGCCAGCCGAGGTGAGTCTTTTCACTGTAGTTACCTATGTGGTAATTTATGTGTGACCGGAGGGTCTTATTCGTGTTATTTACCGGAGGGTCTTAATTACACTATTGACCGGAGGGTTTGAGTACATCATTGACCAGAGGGTCTCAGTACATTGTAGACCAGAGGGTCTTAGTACATTATAGACCGGAGGGTCTTATTTGTTTATAATGTGATATGTGTTATCGTGCATACTGTCTTTGTGACTTATGTTGTTATAGTAATTTGTGTATATGTTGATCTTTTGTGTTTATACTGATATATTTGATATCATGCATTATGTTTTGTGATTTATGTTGGGTATTATTTTGTGCATTATTGGGATAGGACCAGAGGGTCCACCCGAGTTGTGGAACCGGAGGGTTCCACTGAGACACGTTGATCGGAAGGTCTTATTCGAGATATAACCATGAGAGGCTAATGACATGTGTGTCGTATTTTGGGGCTCACTAAGCTTCGTGCTTATCGTGTTATGTGTTATATGTTTCAGGTACTTCTCAGGATCACAGGAAGACGTTGACTTAATTGTACACACGAGATGGAGTTATGTTTCTAAGGACCCTGGATTTTATTCAAACGACTATAAACATGTGTTTTTGTTAATTTGACATTTTGGGGATTTTGTGATACATGTTGATGAGATTTATGTGATTTTTAAATGAAAATTTATTCAAAAATTACAGTGTTACATATATTTTACGTGGTAAAGCATAATTGTGAAATCTTTGTTGAAAGATTCAAAAGTTGAGATACAAAACCCGTAAGAATCATCCAAGGCCTTAATGATAATAAATGATGAATTAAATCTTACCTGGTATGATTTACTTTCTAGTCGGTAGAAATATCCTCCTTTAATATTTTTGGGATAATACTTCAATCACTATTAATTGTATCTTGAATACAAATACCAACTAATAAGTAGATTAAACACTTTATAAGACTTATTATGGAAGGCTCCATCCTCATCTTACTAAATGTTTTATGGATTTGAAGTCGATGTTAGGCTAAATCTTCTAAACCCAAAATCTACTAAATACATACATACATATATATATATATATATATATATATATATATATATATATATATATATATATATATATATATATATATATATATATATATATATATATATATATATATATATATTACTCTAAATATGGCTTAGATTGTTATATGCAATCCTACCAAGAATAGGTTCTCTTATTCTTGTGAAAGCTAAGTTAGTAGAAAAAAAGCTTCTAATGACAAAGCAAGTGGGAGGTAGGTGGAACTTGAAGCAGCTCAAGAACCATAACCTTATGTAGTAAAAGTTGACACTAGTTTTAACAAGGATTTTTAAACTTGAATAATAGCTATTTACAAACACAAATTGTTCGCATTAGTGGTAGAAAACGTCTATGACTTGAGAAATGTGGAATCTCTCATTGATGAGCTTTTATGGTTTCTGGAAAATCCATCAAATACCAAGATGCTATGTCAGATCTTGAATTTGATAAATGACTTAGAGTCACAAACATGAGATGTAATCCATGTATGAGAATCAAGTATGGGCTTGATTAAAATTTATCCCTATAGCAAGGCTAGAAGGAGTAAATGATTCTTATAGAAAGAATAAATTACATGGATAACCATACACATTTAAAGCAAGAATTGTATTAAAATGATTCCCTCAGACTCATGTTATTAACTATGGTCCTCATCATACTCATGATATTGAATGTGATCAAACCTTTTTCACAAGTAGCTATGATTAAATCAACAAGGATATTATTTACTATAAATTCATATTCTTAATATGAGATATAACAAAAGATTTCAAGAAATACTGCTTTTCTTAATAGACATCTACTAGAAGATATATGTATAGCTTAGCATGATGGTTTTCTTAATCCATGTTGTCCTAAACAAAATGTGTAAAGCTTAAGATCCACTGGTGGATATAAAGCAAACATCTCAGTGTTGCAATCATCACTTTAATGTAAACCCACAATGTATGTTTTTCAATCAAAATGGATAGAACATGTGTGTTTAGTAAGAACTAGTGGGAGCATAGTGAAATTCCTAATCTTGTATGAATGAGACGTACTTAATCATTTTAAATCACTTTCCGACTAAGCAAGATCGTTTTCACCTTGACTCGGAAAGTGTTTCTCAAATGAAAGACTTAGGAAGATGTGACATCCCCATTTTCACAGCCAGAAAAGACCAATTTTGTTATGCTTGTTTGAAAATCAGAGTAACATTTTACATAAAAGTGTTGCGGAATTTGTTCCCACAATAAAAATATGATAAAGATTTATCAAAGCATTTTCATAGAAATGTATTTCACTAAAAAGACTCGGGATGTCATGTTCGATACAGGTCAAAAGCATAAACAATACAATATAAGCCTTACTACATTATTTCATATCTACAGGCCTATATCCATAATCCCTCATCCAAAACATCACATCTATGCTCGAGTGCCACTACCTGTAATAGATGAAACTGAGTGGGTCAGGCTTGGGATTCTGGTGAGCACATAGGGTTTTCAACCCTCAGTAAATAAATTTATTAATTTCATTAACCAAGAATAACCCGATTACCCGTTCCCGTTATCCTCGCATTACGTCCCTAAACACCTATCATAAGGGACCTAGACTAAGGATCATCATCGGGATAGACACTACTGCTAAGGGGATTCCTCAACAATAAATGTCCTTATGGAAACCATGTTGGGGATGGAGTACACCGGTGAACACATCGTTCACAAACACTTACAGGTTGCGAGCCTGCTAGTGTTCCACTGGACTGTCTAGAAGAGTCTGTGGTCGTTATCCATACTCCGCTAGATGACAAAATCAACAACATCATCGAGGCCTCTCATCATCTTATCACACATCGTCTATTACATCTACCCATGTTTTACCCCATCATTTTTGTAGATATAAAATACATATACAGTTTAAATCATTTAAAATATGTATAAAAATCGTTCTTTAGCATAGACAGCAAGTATTAAGACAATATGCACACATAGCACGTAATTTATATTAAATACTTCATATCTATGTGTAACATGAAAGTAACTATGCACTCACCTGATTAGGTGGTGACTCAGCCCTCGAATAGCGCTTAGTTATCTCAAAACAATTATCCCTCGATAAAACCTAGTATCAATATCACTAGGGTTCAGGTGCTAGGGGTTTTACCTAGGGTTTAGGGGGTTGGAATGGGTTAGAGAGAGAAAGAAACTTGAGAGAGAAGTGAGAAAGGTGTGAAAAACTCGGAACTCTCGTCCCCCTTTTATAGCCCGCGAGGCCTCGGATTACGCTGGGCATAATCCTTGGTTACACTGGGCGTAGTCTTCGGATAAGGTTGACTGATGGGTGGGGCGACGTGGCCATCTCTCGGACCGCACAAGATCAAGTACGCCGGGCGTACCTAACTTTGGACGCGAGGCGTAATGCGAGGCCAGGTGTCTCCATCCGAAGTGAGGCCGTGGGCCGCAAGCGACGGCTGTGATTGTGCCACGTCATCATTTTTGCACCAGATATCGCAAATTTACTTTCCGACTTCTAAAAATAATAACTTTCACATACGAGCTCCATTTTCGACGTTCTTTATATCCACGCGTAGGCGGGAACGTACTCCACAACTTTCGTTTAGACTCCATCGGCTAATTTTGATTTTATTTTAAATTTTATATTTTTAACAGCCGGGACAGGATTGGTCCGTTAAAAATCCATAATTTCTTTATCCGACATCCGTTTTCGTCTGTATTTTTATCGTTACACTACTATTAATGAGATATTTTATTATCGTTTAGGTTGTGTAGGCTAAAACCGCTCGATCTAACATTCGAACTTCGGGTTGTACACTACTAAGCCAAAACTTTGAAAAATCATAACTTCCTCATACGAAGTCAGATTTGGGCGTTCTTTTTATGGACTCTCTCGGTTTAACGTATTCTACGACTTTTGTTTAGATTACTAAGGACAAAAGGTTTTATATCCTAAATTCATTATTTACGCTTCCCAGTATCGTGCCGGTTACGTCGCGAAACTTCGACGGGTCATAACTTCTTCATTATAACTCGGATTTAGGCGTTCTTTCTGTCCCCGTAATCCTTGTTACGACCACTACAACTTTATGTAAAGATATCGGGTTTATCTCACACTTTAATTTTGATGCTTATTTTTATTCTCTATTAATTATACATTTATAATTAAGTTATAAGCACACAAATACACATAATTCACATAGTATTCAAATATTTCATCTTTATTACTTCAAAAAAAGTTACAATAGTTGACCTATACTATTGCATCATCTACTACTGCTTAGCCCTGAAACACGGTCGTTACAATTCTCTCCCCCTTAGGATGATTCCGTCCCGGAATCATGCATCAACAAACAGATGCGGATAGCGACTCATCATGTCACTCTCTGTTTCCCGGGTGAGATTTGGCCCATTCGAATGTTTCCATCGGACTAGCACTAAGTCGACCATCTTGCGTCGTAACTTCTTAGTCTTACGGTCAACAACTGCCTCGGGCTCTTCGATCATCCTCTTATTCTCATCCATTCTTAACTCTAAGATTAGAATTATGTCGGGAACTTCTCCCGTGAACTTCCTCAGATAACACACATGGAAGGTGTTATGAATACCATCCAGGTCTTCGGGTAATTTGAGCTTGTAAGCTTGGTTCCCAATCTTCTGAAGAACTTTAAACGGTCCAATAAACCTTGGACTCAAGTTTCCTCGTTTCCCAATTCTTATAAGTCCCTTACATGGTGAGACTTTAAGAAAAACCGAATCCACAACTTCAAAAGTCATCGGTTGTCTTTTCTTTTCACCATAGCTCTTCTGACGATCTTGAGTTGTTAACATTCTTTCCCTAATCATCTTTAGCTTCTCAGCAGTCTCATGGACTATCTTGGGGCCCATAAATTGCTTCTCTCCAGCCTCAAGCCAACAAGACGGCGTACGATACTTCTATCCGTACAAATCTTGATAAGGCGCCATCTTGATGCTCGAGTGGAAACTATTGTTGTAGGAAAATTCTACCAGAGGTAAGTGCTCGTCCCAGTTCCCTTGGAACTCGAGGGTACATGCTCTCAGCATATCTTCCAGTGTCTGAATCATTCTTTCGCTCTGACCATCAGTCTGTGGATGGTAAGCCGTAATCAAACACAACTTCATACCCAATTCCTCTTGTAGACTTCGCAAAAACCTCGACGTGAAACGACTATCACGATTCGATACAATTGTTAGAGGAACACCGTGAAGTCTTACAATTTCCTTCATGTAAGCATTTGCGATCTTATCCATAGACCACCTCTCATTGGCTGCTATGAAGTGTGCAATCTTAGTGAAACGGTCCATGACCACCCAAATCATGTCGTGTCCGTTCTTCGTCCTGGGCAGTTTAGTCACAAAATCCATGGTGATGTCTTCCCATTTACCCATGGGTACAGGTAAAGGTTCTAAACTCCCATACAGTTTCTGATGTTGTGCGTTAACTCTCGCACAAGTTACACACTCGGCTACAAACTTCGCGACATCGAGTTTCATCGTCGGCCACCAGTAATAAGGTTTCAGTTCCCTATACATTTTTGTGCTACCGGGATGAATCGAGTACATGGTCTTGTGAGCTTCTTCCATCAGAAGATCTCTTATTCCTCCCGTCTTAGGTACCCAAATCTGGTCTTGGAATACCTTCAGTCCTTGACTGTTTTTACAGAACACTAACGTTTTGCCCAAACGTTCTTCCTGTTGGTTATTCTTCTCTGAAGCTTCTTCTTGAGCTTTCCTGATACTTTCCACAATCGTCGAGACAACTTCTATTCTCAACGCTCTTGGCGTTTTTCTCTCAAGGTTGACTTTTAGACTGAGAGCATTAGTAACAACATTTGCTTTACCGGGGGGGGGGGGGGGGTGGGTGGGTGGGTAAAGTATCTCATAGTCGTAGTCCTTGAGTAACTCTAACCATCGTCGTTGCCTCATATTCAATTCCTTCTGATTAAAAATATACTGGAGACTCTTATGATCATTCAAAAGTTTGCATTTCGTGACGTAGAGGTAGTGCCTCCATATCTTTAGAGTAAATACTACTGATACCAACTCCATATCATGAGTGGGGTAGTTCTTTTCATGCTCCCTCAATTGTCGAGATGCATATGCTATCACCTTTTCTCTTTGGGTCAGAACACAATCCAACCCGACTTCCGACGCATCGCTATACACTGCAAAATCTTCAACTCCATCGGGTAGAGAAAGAATCGGTGCTTCGCATAACTTCTTCTTTAGCTTCTCGAATGCCTCTTTGTGTTTATCACTCCACGTATATGTAGCTCCTTTGTGGGTCAAAGTTGTCAATGGAGCAGCTATCGAAGAAAAGCCTTGGATAAACCTTCGGTAATATCCAACTAATCCCAGAAAGCTTCGAATCTCCGCGGGACTTTTTGGTCGTTCCCACATCATTATAGCTTTGATTTTTGCTGGGTCAACCATTATCCCTTCTTGGTTAACCACATGACCTAAGAATTGGACTTCTCGGATCCAAAAATCGCATTTGGAGAACTTTGCATAAAGTTTCTCCCTCTCCAACACTTCCAAAACTTCTCGTAGATGCTGGCCATGCTCATCCTGGCTTTTCGAGTAGATGAGAATGTCGTCGATGAACACTATCACGGATTTATCGAGGAAAGGTTTACAAACCCTATTCATCAAATCCACGAACATTGCTGGAGCATTGGTTAGTCCGAATGACATAACCAAGAACTCGTAGTGTCCATATCTCGTTCTAAATGTAGTCTTCTCAATATCCTGATCTCTCATCTTCAGCTGATGATATCCTGACCTAAGATCAATCTTTGAGAAATAGCTTGAACCTTGCAGCTGATCGAATAGGTCATCAATCCTCGGCAATGGGTACTTGTTCTTCACCGTTGCCTTGTTCAGCTCTCGGTAGTCTATACACATTCTCATGCTTCCTTCCTTCTTCGTCACGAATAACACCGAAGCTCCCTAGGTTGATGAACTAGGTCGAATGAAACCGTTTTCCAACAACTCCTGAAGTTGCGTCATGAGCTCCTTCATCTCCGTCAGTGCTAGTAGGTACGATGCTTTTTCTATTGGTGTCATTCTTGGTAACAAGTCTATTCGGAACTCTACTTGTCTATCAGGCGGTAATCCGGGAAGATCTTCGGGAAAGACTTCCGGATAATCACACACGACCGGTATGTTCTGTACCTCCTTCTTTTCCTTCTTAGCATCGATAACAAACGCCAAATATGATGCACATCCATTGGACAAACATTTTCTGGCTTTTATCAGGGAGATGATTCCAGAATTCACTTTGTGTTTGTCCCCGTACACCATAAATGAATCTTTTTCGGGTGGGTTCACCCTTACTATCTTCTTTCTGCAAAGAATCTCAACATCGTTGGCCCTAAGCCAATCCATTCCTAGAACGATGTTGAAACCGTTCAATTCTATGGGTAACAGCTCTTCGTGGAATTCGTTTCCGTTTAAGTTGATGACTATGTTCCTAATACGACCACTAACATGTACGAACTTGCCACTGGCAACTTCTACAATCAGGGTATTATCAAGTTTCTTTACAGGCAATGCTAGTTTCCCACCAAACTTATGCGATACAAAGGAGTAGTTTGCTCCGGAATCAAACAGTATATTGGTAGGCAAACAATTTACAAGAAATGTACCTGAGGCGACGTCTGCTACCTCCTTTGCAGCCTCGAGCGTCATCTGGAAGGCTCTTGCATTCGACTTCAGTGGAATGTTGGGTCTTCCTGCCTCCTTCTTCATCGGGCAGTCCCTTGAAATGTGCCCTTCCTCGTTGAACTCATAACAGACCTTCTTAGTGAACATGCACTCGTTGGCATAGAGCCCAGGCTTTCCACACTTGAAACAGGTGACCCCTCCGTCACATTTTCCTTGGTGCTTCTTCTTGCATTTGTCGCACCACTTGGTTTCACTTCCTCTCGAACCAGACTTCGAGAATTTACTCTTCTTACCAGACCTCGAGGATCCGTCAAATTTCCTTTTCTCACCAACCTCGGCCCTCTCCAGACCCCTTTCCTTTTGCTGGATCTCCACATTCTTCGCTGCTTGAACAGCTGATTTCAGAGTGGTTGCCATCTTGACTGTTGGGCCAAAGTCGGCTGGTAGTCCATTTACGAACCTCTCAATTTTGGAGAGTTCGGTTGACACCAGGTATGGAAATAACTTCATCTTCTCAGTTAATGCAGTAGCATAGTCGTCAACACTCATCCTTCCCTTCTTCAAGTTTTGGAACTTATTGTTCAAATCAATCAGATCTATCTCTGAACAGTATTGCATCTTCAATTGTTCCAAGAACTCTTCCCATGACATTTTCAGGGCTTCTCCTCGTGGCATTGTATCTGCCAATAGCTTCCACCAGCTCAAGACTCCGGTCTTCAGTTGCCTCACTGCGAAGACAGTCTTCTGTTTCTTGCTACAGCTTCAGCTTTCGAACACCATCTCCATTTCCAAGATCCAGTCCATAATCTCAACAGGCTTTGGGCTTCCTGAAAGACTTGGTGGCTTGGCACCCAAGAAATTCTTACACATCCATCCATCCTTGTTGTTTCCCCTCTCCGGGTCATTCCTTCGTTTTCCTTGAGTCCCAAATTGACTTACATGGCGGCTATAGTTCCCTTCCTCAGATTGCTCGGGAATCAGCTCGGGCTCTACGATTGGTATGGTAGCTTCGTCCTTATTTTCGTGCAAAATCTGCCTCACTTCCTCCCTTTGTTCTGCTAACATAGCACGAATCATGGCTTGTACTCCATCCATGGTAATTGGATCAGGAGCATCTGCTACCAGGTATTTGCTAAATCACTGGGGGTTGATTCCTATTCCTATTTGCATTCCCAGCTCCACTGCGGGTTCTTTCCATTTTGATCTATACACCGAATAAGGTGAATTTAGATCTTTATTTAGGATACATGTTTAAATCATCCTATCGCTCTGAAACGTTTACATGCTAGTTCTAATATCATAGTTGTACGTTTAGAATCCTAAACACATAAGGTTTCCAGATTCGGTCGGCAAAAGACTATAAATCCGAACAAATAACAACATACCAGGCATAAAACATTTAGCACATAAAAGAATTTTAGGCATAATTCCGAAAATAAGCTAGTTCTCACGCCTCACAATCACCGCTTAGCATTCTAAGTTTAAGTCTAGAAATACTACAAATTCTTAGTTCACTTAAACTAATGCTCTGATGTCACACCCCAAAACCGGAACGACGGAAACGTTCGGGGGTGGAGGACGTCATGTTTAGTATCACAAGACATGCATCATAGTAAGCAAGTAATGAACAACCATTTTATTAGAAAGAAAGTGTTTACAAAGTATGTGTTCACAAAACATAGAGTACATAAGCAAATAACAAAACAAGGCTTGAAGCTATTATGCCCCATCTTCTGAATTCCCAACGCGAGTACCTGTCTACTAGTTTCCTGAGAATACAAGTTATTTGAAAAAGTTTATCAGCAATTAAGCTAGTGAGTTCATTAGACTTTAGTGATGTATGTAAGTTGTAGAAAGTTGTTGAAAAATGTATTTGAAATGTAGTAAGTTCTAAGTTCTGTTTTTAGAAATGTTCGCCTGTTCCTCTAGAAAATCCTATATTTCCTAATTTGATGAAAGATACGTAAAAATGATTCTACAATCCTTTCTATGATTATTAAATGGATACAAGTTATATAAAACTCAGAGTAAACAAATAATCGATTGTGCGCATCTGCCCTAGGTCCATAACCAAACAAGGAACATGAAGTAAGGCGGATAACACACATCCCATTGTTTGTTAGGTCCTCGTTGTATATAACCCTGGTGTATTCACTTGTTACTCGTGGAGTTAATTGTAATAGTTCCTTTATATTTAATGAAAAGATCCCTTAAGAAAACCCTTATTTCTTATAATAACATAGTGACCATAGTGATTACTTCTATTATCACTTAGTTGATACTGGCTACATATAATCTAATATCGAATAGATAGTTAATTGGGTGAATCTGCCCTAAGCCCACCACCAAACAAGGAAAAGGAAATAAGGCAGAAAGCACACATCCAACAACCTATTGGGTATTAATGATATATAACCATGATATATAAACTGAGGTATTATAGAGTCAATCACCTAAAGTCCTTTAAGTTTATAATGGTTTAATAAAAGGGATTAAACCCTTTACTATTAAGTTTCTAATTTTGTATTCCAAAAGTTCTGATTTGAAAAGTATGCTTTGTACTAGAAAACTGTGCATTGAATTAGTGTCCTATGACTTGACCCATACCTGGTACCCCTTATGACGATTTTGTTGGAATAGTGTCTAAGGCTACAACTATATTAGGCAAGTATTTGATCCGGTTGTGCATGGTCCTTTTGGGTTGCCTTCACCATAGCAACTTGATAGGATGATTTAATAAGAGAGAGCAAATATTATTAATATATTATGGGAATAATATAATGAATAATATATTGTTATTTGATTAATATAAGTCATAGAATTAATTAGAATTAATTTGGTGACTTAAAGAAGTTAATTAAATAAAGGGGTATAAACTGTCAATTGTTTGATAGTTAAGCTTTAGACTATAAATCCTTATAGATATACAGTGGACGGATTCTAAAAGCTTAGGGATAGCTAAAATCGTCCATATGAGTTATCTAAGAAGGATTTGGATAGCCTTAAGAGAAGATCATCCAATTAGGGTTTAGGTTGTAACCCTTAAGGAGTCTACAAGTATAAATAGACCCTATGGCATGGGGAATTCGAAATCTAACCAAAAGTAAGGAACCTCTGGTCGAAATTCCTCCCCTCTCCTCTCTCTTAAATCATCCTTCTTGCTTTGGTGTTTGTAAGCCACTAGAGGAGTGACATTTGTGACTCTAGAAGCTCCAAGACCACAAGATCAACAAGGAACTCAAAGGTATGGTTCTAGATCTGTTTCAATGTTGTTATTTAACTTAATTAGTCATTAGAAGTCTTGGATTCAAAGCATGTTTAATTAGAAAGCCTAGATCCGAGCATTAGGGTTTTGCATGCGCACATAGGAAAGTTCTTATGGCTAAAACCCATCAGATTTAATGTATACGGAACATATATATATAACTAAAATCGAATAGATAATAGGCTGGGTGAATCTGCTCTAAGCCCACAACCAAACAAGGAACAGGAAGTGAAGCGGAAAGCACACATCCTATTACCTGTCGAATCCTATTTATATATATCCCTTGTTGTATACATTAAGGAATCATAAGGTTAGTATTATGGTCCCTTTCTACTGTATGTACTAGACCGGACTGTTATGTTTGTCGCTTTGAAAAGATGTAAGTATTCCCTAGTTTATAACTATCTTATCTCGAAAATAGTTTGCATTAACTTTCAAGTGGAACTGTCACAATATGAAAGTAATGGGAAAATGTAAGTACCCAGTTGTCTTTTGAGTTGACATCTTGACATACTGATTTCCTTAAAACATGTATGTTTTATTAAGGTCATAATGTGATGAATAGTACCCATACTATACGCTCTCCCTGCAAGAGATTCTGGGGACCAAACGCGACTTCCGCAACAAATTGCTAGGCCGTGTAGGTTCACATTAATGTTATATGATCATGTATACCGAATAAGTTATCACCTTTTGTTTAGAACAATGCGTTAGTGATTATTGGTATAGTTAGATCCTGTAATAGTGCCATGCTATAGCATCTTAGTATGTTCGTTCTGTTATAGTATCTTAGTATCTTCTCTTGTTATAGTATCTTAGTATGTTCTTTCTGTTATCGTGTAATGTATCTAGTATGAACTAAACCCCTAAACTATACCCATTATAGCTTACTAGTATTCTACTTGAACTGTTATTGAAAAGACTCATTTCACTACCAAGTTATGTTTGTACGTACTTTAAAAACGGAGTTTTGTTAAACTATAAAGCAACATAACTATAAAATAGTTTTTGAAATGTTTTGACCACTTATAGAAGACATAAGCAACATTTTGAAAGATGTTTGTAACAAACAATTACACAATGATCATTGTGTTCAGCTTGTATTCCCCCCTTAAAAGCATTTAAAAACAGTTAAAAGATTCATTATGGGATATGAACTGACCTGATGTGGGTGATTCAACGAATACGCGTGTAAGGATGAGAAGTTCCACGAATGAAGTCTCGAGACACAATAAGTCCTAAATGACATATATTGGCATGAATATAGTGTTTATAAGCAACTATATGAAAGGAAACACCTTCCGGGACTAGGAAACACTTTGACCAAGTGTTGGAATCACATGTGATTGGACTAAGGTAGGTGGAATGACTCTAACATGTGTTTGCTACCATGGGTTTATGGCCCAAAGGAGTTTACGGCCGTAAACTCATGGTCAAACATGCCTAAGTGTTGGTTTGAAGGCTAGGGAAGCTTGAGGGACTTTTGCTCTACACATGGATGAGAAAGACCCACTCATTGGAGAGTGTTGAGGTGTTTACGGCCCAAGGGAGTTTACTCCTAGCTGTAAACTCTCTAAATGGTCGCATTTAGGGTCTTAAAGGTAAGGGGTCTCAAGGGTTCATGTTTTCTAAGGTTAAGCAAGAGCATAGATGTGTTTAAGGTCCAAAACTTGACCATACTTGTAGTTTACGGCCAATGATGTTTACTCTTGGGTCGTAAACTCACTAGATGATGAGTTTGGTGATGAATTAAGGTCTTACAAAGCACAAAGGAGTGTTCTAGCCTCAAATCCAAGCCTTAGGAAGATTTTATGGCCAAAATGGCACCCTTTAAAGGGTTTACAGCCATGGGAGATGGCTTGGCCGTAAACTCCTTTTGTTCTTGTGTTTTTGATGTTTTCAAGTCTCTAAGCATGGGTCCTAACTAGATAACAAGTATAGGGAGGAGTACTTATGATATAAAGGCTTGAAAGGGTCGATTTTGGCAAAGAACACTAGTGTGTGTTCTTGGTGTTTCTTGAAGATCTAAACCAACATGATTTTCATGGATGAAATCAATGTATGAAGCTAGTTAATAAGGGGTATCAACTAATTAAGGGATAGAACACTTACTCTTTTGAAGATCTAAGGTGAAAGTTGGATGATAGTTGAGAGAGAATGAGGGAAAATCGGCCAAGGAAGGAAAGAAATGGCCAAATCTTGTATATATGGGGTGAGTTTACATCCCACATGGAGTTTACGGCTGTAAAATCCAATGTGGTGGCCGTGAACTCATGAAGTTGGTGTTTTAGGCTTGATCATTGTTCAGAGGTTCTAGTTGGTACTTCCTAGCACTCATTCCTTAAGTGTGTTGGGCTCAGAATACTCAAACAGACTCTAAACAATGCAAAAAATTTTCTAGTTGTCACATCATCCCCCGTTAGATGGAATTTCGTCCCGAAATTAGCTTTCTTACAATACTATTGGGATTGCGCTCCTTTGATTCACGGAATACCCGCTCGTAGACCTGGCAATATTTGCCCTAGTGTTCATGATAGGATTCATACTTGGTCCATCTATCATTACCTCGTGTATACAAGTTGTATGTAATTAGGATTAGTAAGACGGTTGGATATGCGACTCTACCCCGGGTCCACAACCAAACAAGGAACAGGAGATAGGGCGTAAACACACATACTAGATCTGTGTAATCATAATCATATATTACTCTCGCATATACACTGAATAGTGATAGGTGGGATGTATTCGTCCGTAGCCTCTGTGCTCGAACCTGGTCTGTTGGACGAGTGGTATTTCGTGACGGTCTGCGGACATCTGACGATAAGGCTTTGGAGGACAAAGTACCCTTCGCACGAGTACTTCGGGGTTTAGAATACGATAGATAAAACTGAAGCTTTTAGTTCGGACTGTCGATACGAAAGACGAAGGCTTCGAGAACTTAACGGTCGAGGCGATAGAAAAATATGAACTTAGTATGGTGAGGACTACGCCAATTCATGAAGAATGATAGAACAGACTCTTTACTGAACAAAGTTTTGGCCAATTTGAAAGAAACGTCGGTTATATGATGATGTAACCTAGTGTGTTCGACAGTGTACTTCTAGTGTGTTCGACAATGTACTCTTAGTAAATGTTCTAGTGCTTTGTGTTTTCCCTTTGATGTTAACACTCCTACGCATCGTACCGCTATGTGCGCATACATACAAATGAAAGTGCTTTGATAACTGGTGATGATACTTAATATCATGATCCTCCTCGGTACCACTACGATCGCCTGTTGTATACAAGTTATTAATATTTAAGATGAATAAGACAGTCAACTGAGTAACTCTGCCTCAAATGCACAACCAAACAAGGAACATGAATTAAGGCGGAATCACTCACTTTAATTCTGCCACATCTTAGTTATGCACAACCCTGATGTATATGCTAAGCCATCATAGCTTCTCTAAACGGATCTTTTAGTTCTCTTGAATACCGTGATCTATTTCAATATGTGAGTGATTAAAATTACTTTTAAGTGTATTCCCCTTAGTTTTAATCTTATATAAATATAAATTAATTTTTAAAGTAATTACTAGATCGAAGACGTACCGCTGCTTGTTGACGACTCTAGGGTTGATTCTCCTGCGGTGATCATCAGGATTCGTCCGTCCGCGCCTGAGTTCCTTGTTATCGGGCAGTCCCTCTGATAGTGTCCAGTCTCACCACAGCCATAGCAGGTTTGGTTTTCTTCAACTCCGGGGACTTGGGAGATCGGTTGAATTGGTGCCCTGCAGAAACGGACTGCGTGTCCCTTTCTGTGGCAATTCAGACACTGCATTTCCCGGCATACTCCGGTGTGGTGGTAGTTGCACTTTCCACACTTCAGGAGGTTTCCATCATATCGACTGGTAGGTGCTGGAGCAGCAGGTGTTATAGCGGCGTACATAGTACTCGCTTTTTGCTCTTGCGGGGGTTCCTGTGTTGTTCGCTTCTTCTTCTTCATGTTCCCCGACTTATGATTATAGTCCTTTCCCTTTGATGGCTCGGGAAATGGGACTTCTACACCATGGCGGACTCCATGGTCGATGAGTCCCTTTGCCAGGCGTTTGGCGCTGTCAAATGTGGATGGGTTAGAAGACAGTATAGTTCCTTGGGTCGGGGCAGTCAGACCCCATATGTATCTTTCTATCTTCTTGCTCTCCGCGATAACCATCCCGGGGCATAGTGCTGCCAGGTCGCTAAACCTGTCAGTGTAGGTCACTATGTCTGAGCCGACCATGGTGAGCTCTCATAGTTCTTGTTCCAGCTTTTATACTTCACCCCTTGGGCAGTACTACTCCAACGTTAACTCTTTTAGGTTTTCCCAACCTATTGAGTTAGCCACTGTTAGGTTCAGTGACTTAACATGGTTGTTCCACCATGTCAGGGCTCTGTTGGAGAAGGTGCAGGCAGAAAACTTCACTTTGCTCCCTTCTGGTCACGAATAGATTTCGAAGACCGAATCTGTTTTCTCAAACCATCGCATCAGAGCGATGACTCCACCATTCCCGTAAAAGGAAAGAGGTTTGCAGTTGATGCAGTCCTTATAGGAACACTCTATCGAGCGCACAATGGACCTCACTTTGAGTAGCATGAACAGGTATTCCACCTCCGCTGGAACTGGTAGGATGATATTGAGCCATGGCTGTTGCCACATCCGCAGCTACTGCAGCATTTAGAGTTGCTGCATCGATTTATGGAGAAGGTATTGGAGTTATCGGACTAGTGCGTCTGATTGATTTGCGAGGAGGCATCTTTGCTAAAAGAATACAAAGATGAGATGGGATAAGTCTATAGTAGTGGGGATAATCCAAAAGCTGAAAGACAAGGTTATCCTAATCCTGAATGTATCGGGTCCTGACTTCCACAGGGTTCTGGACATGATTCCTAAAAGCGTTTATACCGAATAAACTTTATGAACTAGAAATGGCTATCCTTGAATGAATATTTGTTGCATGAATAACTATTACCAGTTGCATGTAAAGAAAATAATCCTAACACATAGGGTGAGTAGTGTTTCCACTAACTCATTAAGTTAACCAATATTATTATTTATTAGTGTGACGCATATGACGTTTTGGTTACTCCGGTTGATCCTTCTTTGAATACTTATCATAAACTTGTCCTTGTTCCTTCTTGACTCTTCTGTTGACCCCTATGAGGAAGTGGTTACATCTATCTGGGTTTGTCGTGCAAGAACGGATGTGACTAGAGAACCTATGAGATTTAAGGTAATTTTATGGGGTGATCCTTATAAAGTCCTTCTATAATGGTACAATGTATACAAGTTGTATATAATTCAAGATTAAAGAGACCTTCGAATAAGTGATCCTACTCTAAAACCACAACCAAACAAGGAACAGGTAATGAAGCATAGATCACAAATTCTAAGTCTATAAAACCCCAATTATATATAACCTTGGGAGTACACATTGCAAGATTATAGACCGATCCGTAAGGGTCTTTTAAGTTATCACATAAGTTATTTATATAGAGCCTAAAATACTCCTATAGTATCTTAATGTAATGTACTTAGTATGTTTCAAACTTGTTATCGTTTTATAGTATCATAGAATACTCCTATAGTATTCTAACTTTCATGTTATGATCTATAATTTCTAATATAGAATTTGGTAAGTTTTAAGACTGTTGCAACACCACATCACTCCTAAATACATGTCGGTCACATCTCTAATGAATATAGTTGATCAGGCTATATTGATTCTAGTTGTGATTACATAACTGTTCAGGTTTGACTGCAGTGTTCAACCTTTAAATACTTATGTTCTGTTCCTCTTGTGATACTTGTTCTAGTGTATACATGTATAAGCAAGTAGGTATATTTTTATAACTTATCGTTACACTCTTAAAATATATAATTATACAGAGCACTTAAGCCCCATTGTATTTATAGTTTTATATCTTTTATCGATTGATATACTTAGTTCACTATAAACAATGCTCTGATACTAATCAGTCACACCCCAAAACCGGAACGGCGGAAACGTTCGGGGGTGGAGGACGTCATGTTTAGTATCACAAGACATGCATCATAGTAAGCAAGTAATGAACAACCATTTCATTAGAAAGAAAGTGTTTACAAAGTATATGTTCACAAAACATAAAGTACATAATCAAATAACAAAACAAGGCTTGAAGCTATTATGCCCCATCTTCTGAATTCGCAGCGCGAGTACCTGTCTACTAGTTTCCTGAGAATACAAGTTATTTGAAAAAGTTTATCAGCAATTAAGCTGGAGAGTTCATAAGATTTTATTGATGTATGTAAGTTGTAGAAATTTGTTGAAAAATGTATTTGAAATGTAGTAAGTTATAAGTTCTGCTTTTAGAAAAGTTCGCCTGTTCCTCTAGAAAATCCTATATTTCCTAATTTGATGAAAGATATGTAAAAATGATTCTACAATCCTTTCTATGAGTAATAAATGGATACAAGTTATATAAAACTCAGAGTAAACAAACAATCGATTGTGCGCATCTGCCCTAAGTCCACAACCAAACAAGGAACAGGAAGTAAGGCGGATAACACACATCCCATTGTTTGTTAGGTCCTCGTTGTATATAACCCTGGTGTATTCACTTGTTACTCATGGATTTAGTTGTAATAGTTCCTTTATATTTAATGAAAAGATTCCTTAAGAAAACCCTTATTTCATATAATAAAATAGTGACCGCAGTGATTACTTCTATTATCAATTAGTTGATACTAGCTATATATAATCTAATATCGAATAGATAGTTAATTGGGTGAATCTGCCCTAAGCCCACAACCAAACAAGGAAAAGGAAATAAGGCGGAAAGCACACATCCAACTACCTATTGGGTATTAATGATATATAACCATGATATATAAACTGAGGTATTATAGAGTCAATCACCTAAAGTCCTTTAAGTTTATACTGGTTTAATAAAATGGATTAAACCCTTTACTATTAAGTTTCTAATTTTGTATTCCAAAAGTTCTGATTTGAAAAGTATGCTTTGTACTAGAAAACTGTGCATTGAATTAGTGTCCTATGACTTGACCCATACCTGGTACCCCTTATGATGACTTAATGTATACGGAACATATATATAACTAAAATCGAATAGATAATAGGCTGGGTGAATCTTCTCTAAGCCCACAACCAAACAAGGAACAAGAAGTGAAGCGGAAAGCACACATCCTATTACCTGTCGGATCCTATTTATATATATCCCTTGTTGTATACATTACGGAATCATAAGGTTAGCATTATGGTCCCTTTCTACTGTATGTACTAGACCGGACTGTTCTGTTTGTCGCTTTGAAAAGATGTAAGTATTCCCTAGTTTATAACTATCTTATCTCGAAAATAGTTTGCATTAACTTTCAAGTGGAACTGTTACAATATGAAAGTAATGGGAAAATGTAAGTACCCAGTTGTCTTTTGAATTGACATCCTGACATACTAATTTCCTTAAAACATGTATGTTTTATTAAGGTCATAATGTGATGAATAGTACCCATACTATACGCTCTCCCTGCAAGAGATTCTGGGGACCAAACGCGACTTCCGCAACAAATTGCTAGGCCGTGTAGGTTCACATTAATGTTATATGATCATGTATACCGAATAAGTTATCACCTTTTGTTTAGAACAATGCGTTAGTGATTATTGGTATAGTTAGATCCTGTAATATTGCCATGCTATAGCATCTTAGTATGTTCGTTCTGTTATAGTATCTTAGTATCTTCTCTTGTTATAGTATCTTAGTATGTTCTTTCTGTTATCGTGTAATGTATCTAGTATGAACTAAACCCCTAAACTATACCCATTATAGCTTACTAGTATTCTACTTGAACTGTTATTGAAAAGACTCATTTCACTACCAAGTTATGTTTGTACGTACTTTAAAAACGGAGTTTTGTTAAACTATAAAGCAACATAACTATAAAATAGTTTTTGAAATGTTTTGACCACTTATAGAAGACATAAGCAACATTTTGAAAGATTTTTATAACAAACAATTACACAATGATCATTGTGTTCAACTTGTATCCCCCCCCCCCTTAAAAGCATTTAAAACAGTTAAAAGATTCATTATGGGGTATAAACTCACCTGATGTGGGTGATTCAACGAATACGCGTGTAAGGATGAGAAGTTCCATGAATGAAGTCCCGAGACACAATAAGTCCTAAATGACATATATTGGCATGAATATAGTGTTTATAAGCAACTATATGAAAGGAAACACCTTCCGGGACTAGGAAACACTTTTACCAAGTGTTGGAATCACATGTGATTGGACTAAGGTAGGTGGAATGACTCTAACATGAGTTGACTACCATGGATTTCTGGCCCAAAGGAGTTTTCGACCATAAACTCATGGTCAAACATGCCTAAGTGTTGGTTTGAAGGCTAGGGAAGCTTGAGGGACTTTTGCTCTGCACTAGGATGAGAAAGAACCACTAATTGGAGAGTGTTGAGGTGTTTACGGCCCAAGGGAGTTTACTCCTAGCCGTAAACTCTCTAAATGGCCGCATTTAGGGTCTTAAAGGTAAGGGGTCTCAAGGGTTCATGTGTTCTAAGGTTAAGAAAGAGCATAAATGCGTTTAAGGTCCAAAACTTGACCATACTTGGAGTTTACGGCCAAGGGTGTTTACTCTTGGGTTGTAAACTCACTAGATGATGAGTTTGGTGATGACTTAAGGTCTTACAAAGCACATAGGAGTGTTCTAGCCTCAAATCCAAGCCTTAGGAAGAGTTTATGGCCAAAATGGAACCCTTAAAGGGGTTTACGACCATGGGAGATGGCTTGGCCGTAAATTCCTTTTGTTCTTGTGTTTTTGATGTTTTCAAGTCTCTAAGCATGGGTTCTAACTAGATAACAAGTATAAGTGGAGTACTTACGATATAGAGGCTTGAAAGGGTCGATTTTGGCAAAGAACACTAGTGTGTGTTCTTGGTGTTTCTTGAAGATCTAAATCAACATGATTTTCATGGATGAAATCAATGTATGAAGCTAGTTAATAAGGTGTATCAACTAATTAAGGGATAGAACACTTACTCTTTTGAATATCTAAGGTGAAAGTTGGATGATAGTTGAGAGAGAATGAGGGAAAATCGGCCAAGGAAGGAAAGAAATGAAAGAAATGGCCAAATCTTGTATATATGGGTTGAGCTTACGACCCACATGGAGTTTACGCCCGTAAACTCCACTGTGGTGGCCGTGAACTCATGAAGTTGGTGTTTTAGGCTTGATCATTGTTCAGAGGATCTAGCTGGTACTTCCTAGCACTCATTCCTTGAGTGTATTGATCTTAGAACACTCAAACAGACTATAAACAATGCCAAATGTTAGCAGGAGTGAGTCTGACTTAAGGTTGATTGGACTGGCTTTTAAAGCAAAAACTTTTCTGGTTGTCACATGTGATACCAACTATGACATCCCCATTTTCAAGGCCTGAAAAGTCCGATTTTGTTTATGCTTGTTTGAAAATCAGAGTAACATTTTACATAAAAGTGTTGCGGAATTTGTTCCCATAATAAAAATATGATAAAGATTTATCAAAGCATTTCCGTAGAAATGTATTTCATTAAAAAGACTCGGGATGTCATGTTCGATACAGGTCAAAAGCATAAACATTACAATATAAGTCTTACTACATTATTTCATATCTACAGGCCTATATCTGTAATCCCTCATCCAAAACATCACATCTATGCTCGAGCGTCACTACCTGTAATACATGAAACTGAGTGGGCCAGGCTTGGGAGCCTGGTGAGCACATAGGGTTTTCAACCCACAATAAATAAATTTATTAATTTCATCAACCAACAATAACCCAATTACCCGTTCCCGTTATTCTCACATTACGTCCCTGAACACCTATCATAAGGGACCTAGACTAAGGATCATCATCGGGATGGACACTACTGCTAAGGGGATTCCTTAACAATATATGTCCTTAAGGCAACCATGTAGGGATGGAGTACACCGGTGAACACATCGTTCACAAACACCTACAGGTTGCGAGCCTGCTAGCGTTCCACTAGATTGTCTAGAAGAGTCTGTGGTCATCCATACTCCGCTAGATGACAGAATCAACAACAACATCATCGAGGCCTTTCATCATTTTATCACACATCGTCTATAACATCTACCCATGTTTTACCCCAACATTTTTGTAGATATAAAATACATATACAGTTTAAATCATTTAAAACATGTATAAAAATCATTCATCGGCATAGACAGCAAGTATTCAGACAATATGCACACATAGCACGTAATTTATATTAAATACTTCATATCTATGTGTAAGATGAAAGTAACTATGCACTCACCTGATTAGGTAGTGACTCGGCCCTCGAATAGCACTTCGTTATCTCAAAACAATTATCCCTCGACAAAACCTAGTATCAATATCACTAGGGTTTAGTCTAATGTTAACCGCAACTAATTAATAGTCTAGTTATTATTATTATTATTATTATTATTATTATTATTATTATTATTATTATTATTATTATTATATAAGCGTTAAACAACACTCTATATAACTCATAATAATAGCCAAAATAATTATTTTAAGGACCTAATAACATTACCATAATTATTTAAAAGCTATATTAAAAATTGCATAGGCGTAGCTCACTTACAACGGATTTTAAAGAAAATCGGGCTTCGCTTGGAGCAGTGTTTCCGAACCGAAAGACCCTTTTTCTCGGGACTCCGGGAGCCTCGGGGTTTCCTTCGGGTGCTAGGGGTCTTACCTAGGGTTTAAGGGGTTGGAATGGGTTAGAAAGAGAAAGAAACTAGAGAGAGAAGTGAGAAAGGTGTGCAAAACTCGGTTTGGGTGCTAGGGGTCTTACCTAGGGTTTAAGGGGTTGGAATGGGTTAGAGAGAGAAAGAAACTAGACAGAGAAGTGAGAAAGGTGTGCAAAACTCGGAACTCTCGTCCCCCTTTTATAGCATGTGAGGCCTCGGATTACGCTGGGCATAATCCTTAGCTACGTTGGGCGTAGTCTTCGGATAAGGCTGCCAGATGGGTGGGGTGACGTGGCCATCTCTCGGACCGCACAAGATCAAGTACGCCGGGCGTATCCAACTTCGGACGCAGGGCGTAATGCGAGGCTAGGTGTCTTCATCCGAAGCGAGGCCGTGGGCCGCAAGCGACGGCTGTGATTGTGCCACATCATCATTTTCGCACCAGATCTCGCAAATTTACTTTCCGACTTCTGAAAATCATAACTTTCACATATGAGTTCCGTTTTCGACGTTCTTTATATCCGCGCGCTCCGTCGGCTAATTTTGACTCTATTTTAAATTTTTTATTTTTAGCAGGCCGGGACATGATTGGTCCGTTAAAAATCCATAACTTCTTTGTCCGACATCTGTTTTTGTCTGTCTTTTTATCGTTACGCTAATATTAACGAGATATTCGATTCTCGTTTAGGTTGTGTCGGCTAAAACCGCTCGATCTAACATTCGAACTTCGGGTTGTACACTGCTAAGTCGAAACTTCGAAAAATCATAACTTCCTCATACGAAGTCAGATTTGGGCGTTCTTTGTATGGACGCTCTCAGTTTAACGTATTCTACGACTATTGTTTATATTACTAAGGCTAAAAGTCTTCTATCGTAAATTCACTATTTACGCTTCCCGGTATCGTGTCGGTTCCGTCGCGAAACTTCGACGGGTCATAAGTTTTTTGTTATAACTCGGATTTCGTCGTTCTTTCTATCCCCGTAATCCTTGTTTCGACCACTACAACTTTATGTAAAGATATCGGGTTTATCTCACACTTTAATTTTGACGCTTCTTTTTATTCTCTATTAATTATACATTTATAATTAAGTTATAAGCATACAAATACACATAATTCACATAGTATTCAAATATTTCATCTTTATTACTTCAAAAAGAGTTACAATAGTTGACCTATACTATTACATCATCTACTACTGCTTAGCCCTGAAACACGAACATTACAAAAGAAGAAGATACATTTTTGGAATGTAAAATCTATAAGGGATAGATAAAATGAATGTTAAAAGTTTCATCTCCTTATACACATATTGACAATATCTTGAAAGGGATCAAGAAACAAGATTCTTTTGGAGAATTCTTGGCATTGTCATATGGCACCATTTTGAGCTAGCCTCAAAAGTTCATAGCTCCTAGGCTTGAACTAGATGAATTGATTTATATTATATATGACTGGCAAATAAATTCATCAATTACGCCATATTATGCATAGGACATGGTATTTGATCATGCTATAAGCATGTCATAGGATACTAATTGAATACATGGTTAAGTCACTCGATGAATAAAAGAGCATTCTAAGAGTAATTTAGAAGAACTAAGAGAGTGTATGTGAGTCAATTAGTTTAGAAAGGATCTTTGTGGAAAGAGCTACACAAGATGTTGATTTCTAAACAGATAAAAATAATTAGGAATTATAATTGGATTTTGACTTTATTATGGAATGAAGGGTAAGTTTTATTGGAATGAGGTCCAAGCAAAACATAATGACGCAATCTACTACAAAATAAGAATACAATACTTTAGAAGTTGAATTCAAATATGATTGGATGAATGTGATCATTGAAAAACTATGTTGATTTCTGCCATTGAAGGATCACATAGAAATCTTTGTGACTTTGAGAGTATACTTAATCAAGCTAAGATACTCTATGTCATGAAAGAACACCAATCATATTCTCCAAGATATTTAACTACACTTAGAGTAAAGTTAAGTATGGAGATGATAGTATTCACAGCATTCACATATATTAAATTTTGTCAGATCCATTGATAAGGTCATTCTTTTGAGCTAAGTATGCATGGTCACACTTCAACTATAAGAACTTATTATTATAGAAACGGGTTTTTGATTTGGATTTAGTATTTGGATATTGGAACATTATAACAATAACTATTGGATAATTTTATGATATATTAGGATATAGTCATCACATTAATACTTGTTGTGTTCTATATTAAAATGTTTACTCCGTGAATATTGTTATTATTCTAAAAGTTCATGGTCGGTTATAATTGTGGGAGCAATTATGAAGTAAAACTAATATGAATTGGATTGGTTTACTCTCACTAGATGAAAGTAGGCAAGTGGTTGTAACCAAGTTTCATAGGTACTTGTCATAGAACTAGTATTGATCTGACCCGCATAAAGATCAACTCATGGATCACTATCATGAATGATACTTGATTAAAAGGTACTATCTTTGTATCCTTAACACCTGAGATACATAGTGGGACATAGTGTAGGGAGTATTATGCGTTGATATGGTTAAATGTTGTTCCTTAACTGGGCGGTTATAAAAGCCATTTTCAGGCATAGTGTGAGCTATGTCAGAGGCTTATGTAGTCAAGATGGGATTTGTTCATCTTATGTGTTGAGAGTTAGACATCTAAGGAGCCTTACCAAAATTTGAACAATTAATGAAATTGATCACGACTCGTATCTCATGTTCAACATGATGTCTGTAGCAAAGGGATAACTGATAAAATTACCTTATACAGAAATTGTAGCTTTGAGCCTTTTGGGAATTAGGCGTTGATAGAATGACACAAAGTCGTATGTTGATAGGGGCAATGAATTGTTGCTAGACATTCACCACTGTCTATATCAGTCTAATATGAATCTTGCGCAAGTGAGAGATTGAAAGATCTAGTATGCTCAAGAATCATATTAAAGTGATATTGTTATTTAACATATGATCCTAAGGGTCACACTAACAACAACTTGATATACTTGATTATTTATTAAGAATAGATTTTAATAAATATTCAACATACTCTTATAATTAATTGGAAATTATTTATTTCATGGAAATATTTAATTTCATTAGCAAGTAACATAATATATGTCATATGGTATGATTTATTAAGTCATGTACATTTTTTTGGACTAGAAAGACTTTTGTCTTTATCCCAAAAGTTAATTTTTATATTTTATAAAAGAGTTTATAAAAAGTTATAAAACTTTGACTTTCTTTTATAAATCCTCTAACTAGTTAGACTAGTCATGGTCTTTTGATTATTTTAAAGGAAAGTAAAGCATGGCTTGCAAGCATGGGGAATAAGATGGTCTAAATTTCATAAAGTGCTTAATAGGATAAGGACTCTTGGATATTGATTCAACTTTAAATACCACATATGAGGCTTTCATTTTGTTTATTATTTTAAGCCAAAAGCGTAACTCACTCTCCCTTGCTCATTCTCTCTAGTTTTTGGTTCATTTACTTGAAGAATACTTGCATTTTTGCTCTCTTTAAGTTCATATTTGGATATAAAATTCAAGCTTAAGAGTTATATGAGTTTCTACAAGACTAGCATCTTAAATAAAGTTGGTAACTTGTTGGTGTCTTAAAGGTTTCACATTCTCCATCAACTTTCAAGCCTCCCCTTGAGGATTCAAATTCTATAAAGGTTGTTAAACACTTCTTCCTCTTTGGTGCTTGTTTTCTTTATAAACTTTGCAAGGAGATCCTTGGTGGGTATGAACTTGTTTTATGTTATTCAAATTATAAAGTCCACTGTTTCTAAAATCATGTTCTTGAAATTAATTTTTGAATAAAAACCCAACAACTTCCTCCAGAATCTGGAGGTGAATCGAGCATCACGGTCCGAGACCACTGATACCGGCACTCTGTGCCTGACCACCACCTCCCGCACACAAATATCTGCTAATTTATCACCAGAGATACTCTCGGAAATAGGAATAAGGTGAGAACTCTTAGTTAACTTGTCCACAATAGCCCATATACAATATACACCCCACCCCGTCCTGGGCAATTTCGTGATAAAATCCATGGTGATCTCCTCCCATTTCCACATGGGGATGGGTAGCGGCTAAACCATGTCCTGAGGTCTCTGATGCTCGGCTTTGACCTTCCTGTAGGTCAAACACCGCTAAACAAACCACATAACTTCCCGATTCATGCATAGCCACCAATATCTCAATCTCAGGTCTCAGTACATTTTCGTGGCCCCCGGGCGGATAGAAAACTTAGACCTATGCGCCTCCTCTAAAATCTTTTGCCTCACTCCCTCAAATTTCGGAACCCAAACCCTACCACACTGAGTCAATAATCCCCGACCGTCTCGAACAAACAAAGGAATCTGGTCCCTGATCCGCTCAGTCTTCCAATTCTCCTTCTTCAATCCCTTTACATGTACACCCGTGATCATATCCATCATAGTTGAGATAATCGTCATCCTTAAGCAAACATCTCGGATCGGAGCACTTTTCGCCTTGCGACTCAAAGCATCGACCACTACATTGGCTATCCCGGGATGACACAAAATCTCGTAGTCATAATATTTTACCACATCTAACCATCTTCTCTGCCTCATATTAAGATTCTGCTGACCCATCAAATATTTAAAACTTTTGTGATCAGTGAAGATGGTGCATTGGACTCCATATAAATAATGCCTCCAAATCTTGAAGGCAAACACTACCTCCCCCAATTCCATGTCATGAGTGGGGTAATTCTCCTCATGAGGCTTCAGCTGCCTCGAGGTATTCGCAATCACATCCCCCTCTACATTAGAATAGCTCCCAGACCTGAAATAGAAGCGTCACAATACACCACAAAATCATCCAATCGCTCGGGTAGCGCCAGAATCGAGGCATCACATAATTTCTGTGTCAAAGTCTCGAATGCCAGTTGCTGATATGGACCCCACCGAAAGGTCACACTCTTCATGGTCAAGCGGGTTAAAGGTACGTCAATCTTGGAGAAATCCTGGATAAATCTCCAATAGTACCCCACTAAACCCAAGAAACTTCGGATCTCGGATGCATTTTTCGGAACCTCCTAACGCATCACCGCCTCAATCTTGGCCAGATCAACCAAGATGCCCTCTTGATTGATGATGTGACCCAGAAATAGCACCTCACGCAACCAAAACTCATAGTTGGAGAACTTGTTGTATAGCCTCTCCCTCCTCAAGGTCTCCAACACCTCCCTTAAATGCTGCTCGTGCTGCTCCTTAGTCTTAGAATAGACCGAGATATCATCAATAAAAATGATCACAGACCGGTCCAACATCGGCCTACAAACCCGATTTATGAGATCCATGAACGTCATTGGAGCATTGGTGAGCCCAAATGGCATCACCACAAACTCGTAATGACCATAACGAGTTTTGAAAGCCGTCTTCGGTATATCCTCATCCCTGATCCTCATCTGATGATACCCTGACCGAAGATCAATCTTGGAAAACCAAGATGCACCCTGAAGCTGATCAAATAAGTCATCAATCCTCGGAAGCGGATAACGGTTCTTCACTGTTAGCTTGTTCAGCTCCCGATAATCACTGCACACCCTGTGCGACCTATTCTTCTTTTTCACAAAGATGATCGGTGCTCCCCATAGGGAACTTCTTGGATGAATAAATCCCCTGTCTAACAGCTCATGTAGCTGCATATACAACTCCTGCATCTCAGGCGGAGCTAGACGATATGACGCCTTGGCCATAGGAGCTGCATCAGGACCAAATAAATACGAAACTCCACTTTCCTCTCTGGAGGCACCCCATATAACTCCTCTAGAAATACATCATGGAAATCGCTCACAATAGGTACCCTGATCATCTATGCCATGGCCTCCACCCTCGTATCTAAGACATAAGCCAAAAACCCAGAACAACCCTGCTGAAGGAGTCTCCTAGCCTTCGGAGCCGAATAGAGGGTTGTCCCATGCATGGTTCTTTCTCCATGAATAAAAAGTTCTCCCCCACTTAGAGTTCGATCTCTCACCAACTGGCGCTCAGAATATATCATGGCCCCATTGGGCCCCAACCACTCCACCCTGATGATTACTTTCAGTCCCCTCAAAGGAATCAGGACCAAATCAATAGGAAACCTATTGCTGAACATATTCAGAGTACTCCTCCGAAATAGACTCACAACGCTTACGGTACAATCATCCGCAATCTCCACCTCGAGTGGGGAATCCAAAGTCCCCGGAGCATCCCAAAACTTCGTGCTAAGTGCAAGAGATACAAATGATCGGGTAGCCCCCGAATCAAAAAGAACATGAGCCGACTCATAGAATTCTATAACTTACATTAGTTAATGGTTTCATAAATAAAGACTTTTCATATTCCATAACTTGAGGACAAGTTATGGAACTTCTTCAAGAACACATATAGATCAAATTAACTAATCCAATTATGATAGGAATAACATTTACCAATTTGACCTAATTTGATTCATATTCAAGATAGTTTCAAATTTTAAAAATAACTAGTATTTCACAAAAATCAAGTAGTTATCTTAGAATTTGACAAACATCATGTTATTGGATGGGGATTAACATTACAATATGTCCATATCATTAAAATCAAATTTTATAAACCAAAAAAGTTTGTGGTAATGTTCCTAATCCAAAACAGGCCAAAAACTTGAAGATTCTGCCAACAGATGAATCAACTCATTGAGTGCCATAAAGGACTCAGCGAGTTCAAGGCAATCATCATCCAACTTGTAGATTTCAATGATGGACTCACCGATTTGGCCCTGGCAGAATCCCGAAATGCAGTTTTTTTCAGCTTTGAAAATTACACAGTTGCATCAATACAATAGAAAACATCCTAGGCTCTGATACCACTATTGGGTTTTATGTACTCTAACATTCCTATGGTGCACATGAAAACCTAATGCTTTGGATCTAAGTTTTCTCTAATTATACATGCAACATTGATTTCCAAAGCATAAAGCCTAAACTAGCATACAAAAATTTAACATATGAATCATATAACAAGTTAGAAAGTTACCTCTTGATGTAGCTAGTAAGACTTTGACCTTGAGAGAACTTAGAACCCCAAGTGTTGTGCCTCAAACAAGTCACAAACACCAAGTAATTACAATTAGATGGATATGAGAGAGGTTACGGAGACTAGAAATCGACTTCTCTTCTTGGAATGTAAGTAGTGGTCAATTTTCTTCTTAGCACAACATATATATATATATATATATATATATATATATATATATATATATATATATATATATATATATGTGTGTGTGTGTGTGTGTGTGTGTGTGTAGAATATGAAGGGTCATGTGTAACCTTAATCCATACACATTAGCCCATGACCCATCCATTTGATTTGAATAAATGCTCCATGAATTAATCCATAACCCAATCACAAACCAAACCATGGATCATTAGCCTAAGTCATATGTTTCAATTTAATTAGTCTCTTTTGGTCACTAAATTAATTCTAAATTAATTCTTGATCAATACTAATTAAATAATATGATTCCTCAATTAATATATTATACTTATAATATATTAATAAATCATAAATAACCTCTTAATCAAATATCCATCTATCAAATTGTTCTGGTGAAGGCAACCCGAAATGGACCATGCTACTATCGAGTCAAGTACATACCAATTATAGTTATGTGCTTAGACACCTAATCCAACAATTTTCCCTCTTTGGCCCTTTTAACTTCAATCCATGCATTGGACAGGCATGTCCATAAAGTCTCCATCTTTGGAACGTTTTGAGGATAAGAACCTCTTCTAGAAAGGAGGGATTCTAGATCACTAGAGTCTTGAACCACATGGCTAAGCTTTTGAGCTTCCCAACCTTTGTGAACGGCTTTAGAGCATTTGTGTGACATCCCCAATTTCACGGCCAGAAAAGACCGATTTATTTATGCTTTGTTTTTAAAATCAGAGTAATCGTTTAAAGAAAACTGTTCCGGAATTTGTCCCCAAAACAAAATATGATAAGAATTTATCAAAGCATTTCTTAAAGAAAAGTATTTTCATTATATAACAAAATCTCAGGATGTCATGTTCCGATACAGACACATAAGCATAAACAGAACTTACATTTATTTACACTAATGATTTATTTCTCCTTTAATCTCTCAGTGAAATATGTCTTTGTAATGATACCTGTGATACAAAGAAAATTGAGTGGGTCAGGCTTGGGAGCCTGGTGAGCATATAGGGTTTTCAACCCACAATAATACATTTATTATACTCAATCATCAAAAAATTAACCCAAATACCCGTCCTCATTATATCCTTTATTTCTTAAGGTTTTACCCTAAGAACTAATTATCCGTTTTTCATTTGTTCCTAAGGATTTACCTAAGGAATTGGCACGAAGTCCATTGCTGCCAAAATTTATCCATCAGATACTAAATCCATAGCTATCTGGTGCTAACTCCATAGTCACCAAGGTTTACTCAACAGGAACGAAGTCACATCGTCACCAAGGTTTATCAAATAGGCACAAAGTCGCATCGTCACCAAGGCTTTACTCAATAGGCACGAAGTCACATCGTCACCAAGGTTTATCAATTAGGCACGAAGCCGCATCGTCACCAAAGCTTACTCAATAGGCACGAAGTCGCATCGTCACCAAGGCTTTACTCAATAGGCACGAAGTCACATCGTCACCAACTATTCCATCTACCCATGTTCTACCCAACATTTTTGTAGATATAAATACAAACACAGTTTAAATCACTTAACACCCGTATAAAAACATCAACTCCAAGCCTATCTCAAATAGACAAATAATATATAACACATAGCACGTATTTCATAGCTAATACTTTATATTTATGTGTTAGAAGAAAGTAACTATACACTCACACATATAAACAACAGTATATATACACATAGCACATATTTTATAAAATACTTCATATCTATGTGTAAGATGAAAGTGACTATACACTCACTTGATCAGAAGATGATTGGACAGCACTACGGCTTGTAGAAGTAGTATTCTTGGGTAGATCTGGAAGATCTTCACAAAAACCTGGCTTCTCGCAGGCAGAGCTTCGGCTTGGAAATTTCATTTCTCGGGATACTCGGGGCTTCGAAACTTGCTTCGGGGCTCGGGAATGATACCGGGGCTTCGGGATATAATTGGCACGCAAATCGAGGCAAAAACTAGAGAGACGAAAGAAAATAAGCAAAGAAAATGGCTGATCTCGGTTTCTATTTATAGGCTGATGGGTCTGGGATTACGTCGGGCGTAATTTCCAAGTACGATGGGCGTACTCAGTACGCTGAGCGTAATCTTGGTTACGCTGGGCGTACGCTTCAGATAAGGTTTGGTATCCGTGCCGCGATCTTCAAAAATTCATAACTTCTTCATCCGACGTCTGTTTTCGTCAGTCTTTTTACCGTTGGACTAATATCGACGAGATCTTCTATTCTCATTTAGATTGTTTCGGCTAAAAACCGCTCGATCTCAAATCGAGTATTCGGGCTGCATACTGCTAAGTCGAAACTTCGAAAAATCATAACTTCCTCATACGAAGTCAAATTTGGGCGTTCTTTTTATGCACGCTATTGGTTTAGCGTATTCTACGACTTTCGTTTAGATCACTAAGGCTAAATATCTCTCTAACGTAGATTTCACTTTTTACGTCATTCAGCGTCGTCGGTTCTGTCACGAAACTTCGACAGGTCATAACTTCTTCGTTATAACTCGGATTCTGGCATTCTTTATATGCACGGAAACCTTGTGACATATACTACAACTTAGTTAAGATTATTCATTCTAAATAATCTTCTATCAAAAAGTCGTTTTTTTTACGCTTATCGTCTCTAAATTGACTAGCCCTAATCTACGGGCGTTACAATTTGGAGTGATTCTAGAGGATAAAGTTGGAAAATTTATCCTTCTAGACGCCTTTAGGGTTAAGATCTAATCCTTGGAGTCCCTGCAATCGACGTTTAATCCAAATAAGCAAACAAGGGTAAAAACTCGACGAGTTGGATCGAGTTTCCCCGTCTACCAGATAATGAGCGAACTCGCCGAGTTGATGAGACGACTCGGCGAGTTGGCTAGGGTTTGTCCCGGTTTTCTAGACTCTGAAGGAACTCGACGAGTTTCTAGATACACTCAACGAGTTGGGGTCAACATGGACTGTTGACCTTGTCTGTTGGTTTGGACTTTGACCAGGGTTGACCAAGTTTGACCTTGAGGGTATTTTCAATATTCTGGAATTTTGACAAAACTAGTCACATGATGATTATAGGTAGTTGAGTTGGAGCTGCACGTTGGGAGTTATCCAATCTTATCTTATCAGTTCATCATTTTGAGAAGGTGAGTCTCCTCACCATACCAATGGGTCGAAGGCACTAAGGCCGGCCCATTTTATGATATGTGGTACACTAGTTGAAGTAGTGTTATGTGGCATGTTAGTTGGTTATGTGCTAGGAGGTATGCTAGTTGTATATGTGGTATGCTTGTATGGAAGACCATAGGTGAGCCCATGACACTTGGATGTAAGACCATGTGGAGAGCCCATGGCTTTCCTATTAAAGACCATGTGGAGAGCCCTTGGCTTTCCTACTAAAGACCATGGGAGAGCCCATGACACTTGGATGTAAGACCATGTGGAGATCCCATGGCTTTCCTATTAAAGACCATGGGGTAAGCAAATGGCATTTAGGTGTAAGACCATGTAAGGAGCCTATGGCATCCTGTAGTAAGACCCTGGGGGAGCCCACAACATCCCTATATGTTGTATGAATGGCTTATATGGTTTATGTAGCTTTTATAGCTAATACGGATTATGTGATTATGTGGATTGTGTGGGGTATGCTCTGGGGAACTCACTAAGCATTAGTTGGTTATGTGCTAGGAGGTATGCTAGTTGTATATGTGATATGTTTGTATGGAAGACCATGGGAGAGCCCATGGCACTTGGATGTAAGACCATGTGGAGAGCCCATGGCTTTCCTATTAAAGACCATGGGAGAGCCCATGATACTTGGATGTAAGACCATGTGGAGAGCCCATGGCTTTCCTATTAAAGACCATGGGGTAAGCCCATGGCACTTAGGTGTAAGACCATGTAGGGAGCCTATGGCATCCTGTAGTAAGACCCTGGGGGGAGCCCACAATCCCTATATGTTGTATGCATGACTTATATGGTTTATGTAGCTTTTATAGCTAATATGAATTATGTGATTATGTGGATTGTGCGGGGTATGCTCTGGGGAACTCACTAAGCATTAGCTTACAGTTTTTTGATTTGTTTCAGGTACTTCTGAGCCCAAGGGCATGGGCAAGGCTTGATGGCGCGACATGCACTCTCTGACATTTGATTTGATGAGACACTCTGATATTTGAAATAAAATGTTAATGTTATGAATTTGAAAACAATTGTTCTTGAGATTTTGTAGTTTATTGGAAATGATTTGATTACTTAAAAAATGAAAATTTTCTTTTGAAAGGGATTTTGCCTAATCCCACCAAGATCCAAGAGTTCCTTGAGTCAAAAACTCCTCACAATCTCAAGGGGGTACAAGAGATCAACGGTAAGCTGACCGAATTGGGAAGATTCATTGCCAAATAAGTGTAAAAGTCATTTCCTCTATACCAAACTCTCAAAGGGTGCTTAGATAAAAAGCAGTTCAAATGGACAAAAGAAGTAGATGAAGCATTGCAACGCCTGAAAGACGCCATACACCAACTACCGGCTCTCGCTTGTCCATTACTAGGGGAGATACTACAAATGTATTTAGCCGCTTCGGATGAAACCATCTCCTCTGTATTGGCTGCGGAGAGGCTAAATTCTATTGGTATGCAAATGTGGAACCGTAATCGAGTACATTAGATATGAGAAATTGGTAGATGATGGCTGTGGAGGGGATAAATTCTTCACAAGAGCAATAGGTAGCAATATAGTCAATGATGTAACCTAAGCTCATAGTTGAAGACGAAAAATACAAGGGTGGATAAACATACATAGAAAAACACACACAAAATACCCACAGAAAACCTTGGGGAAGAAAAAATGGCAAAAGGGATAGAGAGAGGTTTGGATAAGATTAAAAGTAGTGATGGCGAGTGGTATAGAGAGTGGTTTAGAGAAGATTAAAAGCAGTGATTTTCAGTGGAGGAAAAGTGGATATTGTGGTGGTAAAGCAGAAGAGTTCGAGTGTAGAAGAAGTCGATGACTAAGATATTTTTAGCTAAAGTAGATGAAAACCAAAACTAGCTACATATGCCAAACCAAAAAACTACCAGCTCTAAACTTGCACTGTTCCTAAGCCATATATATATATATATATATATATATATATATATATATATATATATATATATATATATATATATATATATATATATATATATATATATATATATATATATATATATGGGAGAGTTCAATCGAGAACATTTGAGAACAAATTTGGACCACACAATTTTTTTTAGATTAAAATCATCAAATAATATTAATATAAATAAAAAAATAAGTAAAAAAATTAAAAAAACCCAATAACCAACACCACCCACCACCCAAACAATACCATCCACCACCACCACCCGTCACTGCCACCCATCAACACCACCCCCACCTACCACCCACGAAAACCACCACCCAACACCATCACCACCACTCGCAATCGCCAACCACGACCACCACCACCCATCACCACCACCACCTGCCACCACCAACCCCATCCTCCACCATCATCACCAGCACCTATCACTACCACCAGACACCAACACCCATCACCACCACCCGCCTCCACCTTCCATCACTACCACACATAACCCCTACCAACCACCCCCACCACCCATCACAACCGACCACCACCACCCGCCACCATCACCCCCATCCACCACTCACCAAAAGCATCACTCACCCACCTCCACAACCCATTACTACCACCCACCTATCACCCATAATTATGACCACCACCCGCCTCCATCACCCACCACCACCACCACCTACCTCCACCACACATCACCACCACCCACCAAGAGCACCACTACCTACCATCATCACCACCGATCACCACCACTCATCACCAGTACCCACTTCCACCACCCATCACCACCATCATCCCACCGATCACCCACCAAAACCACCATACACCACCACCACCCACCGGCCACCACCCGTCACCGCCACCCACTACATACTATAATCACCACCCCTACCACCGCCCACCATCTATATGTCTCCCCTACCATCCTTCACCACCACCACCACCTACCACCACCAAACATCACTACACACTACCGCCAATACCACCCCACCACCCACCACCACCTACTAACATCCACCAACCACCACCATAACTTATCACCTATCACCACTCACTAAACACCACCACCACCCATCACCACACCCCACAACCCACTAGCACCATCACCTACAATCCACCATGTTGTTATATGTATGTAATCACATATGATTTATATGAGCAATAAAATGAATCTTGTACACATTAATCATATGTGATTAAATACATACAGTCACATGTGATTCATTATATGAGAATAACTATTGAATAAAAAACATGAAAACGAATCTTATCCATGTTAATCATATGTGATTATATACATGACAACACCTATTGAATCAAGAACGTGAAAACAAATCTTTTTCACATAAATCATATGTGATTAAACACATATAATCACATGTGATTAAATACACGAGACCAACTATTAAACTAAAAACGCAAAAATGAATATTGTCCATATAAATCATATGTGAATAAATACATATAATCACATGTGATTATATGTACCTAATCACATATGATTTATGTGGACAATATTCATTATTTCTTTCTCGATTCAATAGTTGTACTCATGTACATAATCATATGTGATTATATATATCAAATCACATATGATTTAAATTGATAATATTCGTTTTCACATTTTTGATTCAATATTTTTTCTCATGTATTTAATCATATGTGATTGTATGTATTTAATCACATATCATTAATGTGGAAAAAGAAAACTATTGAATCGAAAACACGAAAATGAATCTTGTGTACATATATCATTTGTAATTAAATGTAAAAGAACAACTATTAAACAATATTGTGAAAACGAATATTGTCGATATAAATCATATCTGGTTAGATACATATAATCTCATGTAATTAAATACACAAGAACAACAACCAAATCGAGAACACGAAAATAAATATTTTTCACATAAACTCTATGTGATTAGATACATATAATGACATGTGATTATATGAATTTAATCACATATGATATATGTGGACAATATTTATCTTTTTTTTCTCGATTCAATAGTTGTTCTCGTGTATATAATCATATGTGATTATATGTATCTAATCACATGATTTATATAGACATCATTCATTTTGTCCATATAAATCATATGTGATTAGATACATATAATCATATGTGATTAGATGTATTTAATCACATATGATTAAAGTTGGCAAAGAATAATTACTGAATCGAGAATGTGATAATGAATCTTATACACATAAGTCATATGTGATTGGATACACATGTGAATAATTGGTTTTGTGTATTTAATCACATGCGATTATATGTATATAATCACATATGATTTAAGGTCGACAATATTCATTTTTTCCTTCTCGATTCAATAGTTGTGCTCCTCTACTTAATCACATACGATTATACATATAATTACATGTGATAAAATACATGAGAACAACTATTGAATCGACAAAATGAAAATGAATTGTGTCCACATAAATCATATGTGATTAGATTCATATAATCACATGTGATTAGTTGTATTTAATCAATATGATTAATGTAGATAAAGATTTTTTTTCGCGTTCTTGATTCAATATTTGTTATCGTGTATATAATCGCATGTGATTATATGTATCTAATCACATATGATTTATATAGACAAGATTCATTTTTTCCAAATAAAATAATATGTGATTAGAAACATATAATCACATCTTATTAAATGTATTTAATCACATATGAGTAAAGTGGAAAAAATAGTTATTGAATCGAGAACACGAAAATGAATCTTAGCGACATAAATCTATGTGATTATATTCATATAATCACATGTGATTCTATGTATCTAATCATATTTCATTTATGTGGAAAATATTTATTTTCATGTTCTCGATTCAATAGTTGTTCTCGATTCAATAGTTGTTCTCGTGTATTTAATCACATGTGATTATACGTATTTAATCACATATGATGTATGTGAATAAGATTCAAATTCACATTCTCAATTCAATAGTTGTTATCGTGTATTTAATCTAGTTGTTATCATGTATTTAATCATATGTCATTTTATGTATTTAATCGCATACGATTAATATGGACAAAGAACAACTATTGAATCAAAAACACAAAAATGAATCTTTTGAATATAAGTCATATGTGATTAGATCATATAATCACACGTGATTTAATACATGAGAACAATTAACGAATCGAGAACACGAAAATGAATCTTGTATGCTTGTCTCACTAGAGAACAAACTACATTCTGCCTTTCATTGTTCACTCTACCGGATTAGGGTATCCGTGAACAATAACATAAAACAAGTAATGCCTACATAATAGGAGAGTTATTGTAACTCACCTCCTTAAACTTGAAAATTAGCTAGCATGATAGATAGATCCTTTCCTTTCCTCTTATAAAACTTATGTACATATTTCCTTCTTTTCTCTTTGATTGTAGTACTCTGTTTGGGATTTGTTTTCTTACCTTTCAAACCATTCTTAAATTTTGATAAACTAATATTAGTAAATTTACCCTTTTTATCTTTTCAGAAATATAAAGATCTCACTCTAGTGATTTTTGGTTGATTTTATATTAAATTTACAAGTTACTAACTTTAAGTTGTCACTTTCTGGACCACTCAACACTCTTGGAATAAATTGTACCAATATAGTAAGAATTACATCAGTCCCTTTATATGTAGGAAACTATACATACATATCTAACTATAGGCTTTGGAATTTTGGCATTTGGAGTTATGATGAATTTATTATGATTGTTTGAAGACAATGCATGTAATATTTGACAGTGTGGACCTGCCTAAGAAAATTGTCAATTTTACCCCTCAAGGAGTTGGAATTTCAAAATGTTATTCAAAGTTTGAAGAAACTAGAAACACTAATATTTACAGAAAACTAGGTCTCGTGATTTTTAGGTGTTCTTATTGACTTGCCCGAATTTTAGAAGTTGGAGGACAGATTTGGGAATATTGATCATAATAGCTTTTAAATCACTTTTGGTGTTTTATTAACGACTTAATGGTTACGCCTTAAGCTTTTCACTTTTAACATGATTGTTGGTTACTTATTAGCCTATTAATATGTGAAATTCAATTTAACCTAATGGCATTAATGTTTGGCTTAATGAGGGTTCAAAGTTAAAGATTTTCACATAAAATGCCACTTTTACACTTATTAGGTTCTTTCAGACAATATGACAAACACCATGTTTGCATAAAATCCTAAAGTGATCATTAACTCTCTAATAGACTCCAATCCAGCCCCTAGAGCTTACTATTTTCATTTATCATATGAAACAAATTAATCAAGAAGCAACCTAAGAGATTCAACTTCAACTTTATGATTTCTTGATTCTAAAGGCAATATCAGAGTCCCAACATGAAAAAATAGAAGATAATAGTTTTCCAAAATATAAACTTACATAGCTATAGAAAACAACTAACTTACCATGGCAGATGGAAAGGGCAATGAAATTGGTTACTGACCTCCAACAAATTCCTCTACAAATACCATTTCAAATAGATATACCAAATTGGTCAAACTAAATTATAAAACAAAATGTTTCATAATGAATTTATTATCAAACTGTGTTTGAAAACCATTAATCTGATAACAAATATAAAAATTTGGAAATGAAATTACATAGGATAAGGATAAGGAAGCATACAATCAATCAGGACAAAATGTCTCTATCGGCTCATTCATCGACATTCTCCAGGTGAATGAAAAAACGAAGAAATAACTCTGAATCCATCTCCAACAAGCTCAATACGAAGATTTTTTAGACAGTAGGTTCATAGAAACAGAGTTTTGACCGGTGGCGGATGAATATATGTACTGGAGTTTCATGAAATCCAGGTAGCATCGGAAATCGTAGAGAGGTCAGCGATCGGAGAAGTGGTGAAGATCGATATTTTCAATTTGATGCATAGCTGCTTCAGTATGTTATCTTCTTATCTCCTATGTGGCTTGTTACGGGAATGTAATAACTTTAAGAAAATTACATATACACCCTTACTTCATTAAAAGTAACGTGTTTGTTTTCCTATTGCTGATTTTTGTTCTCAAATGTTCACAACCCCATAAATGTTCTCATTTGAATATATATATATATATATATATATATATATATATATATATATATATATATATATATATATATATATATATATATATATATATTCGTAGTTGAAATTAATAAATTACTAACTATGTCATTTTCAAATGGATTAATCATAAACATAATTACAAATAAAAATAATTAAAAAAAATATTTAATATTATTTACATGCAACCTGCATGTGAAAGCAATTAAGATATTATGATCAATGGCATTATGATTACGACAAATGTTTATGATATGATTCAAGATAATTATAATATTTTATTTTAATTTTATATAAAAAATATTACTTTGTAGATATTTACAAATGAAAATCATTTTTAAAAATATATATATTTGTCAATATTATCAGACCCTGTCCCAGAGAGTGTACGATAGGGACGACCGTTTAGTACTCATCTTTTAAAGGGACCCAAATTTTTTTATGGAAGTTGTTATATTTAGAAGATAATGCAAGTAATTTTCTTTCAATTATATTGAGTTATTATAAAAACTTGATGACATTTGTGTATTTTAAGAGTCTATTTGTTTTCTTTCAAACCCAAAATATATTTGGAACAATCATGAATATTATAACCACATATTTATATTTTGTACAAGGCTTGAACCGTCGTCCGATTTCTATATATTGTAGAATATTTTCTTTTAATATGGTTCATTTGTTAAACTAGTAATAAGTATTAGTGGTTGATATGAATATGAAAATGATGTAGTTTGAATGACATCTCTTTGAATTTTGTAATAAATATTTTTGTGAATATGATAATGATGGGGTGATATCTTTCTTTGAAATCTGATTTTTGTAAAATTAAAATCGTTGTAAAAATTACACTTTTAAGTTAGGGCGTGATATGTTGATGACATGAAGTTGACAAATACATTAATTTCTTATATATTTTGTTGGTTGGTCTTCGGGTATTAAAACGGAAATGTCAATTGTCAAGTACCTATTTTTTTAGCGGAAAAAGTATATTTGGATATTAATCACAAATCTAAAATACACGTTTTAAAGAAAGGTTGTAATTTGTAAAGCAAAATTGAAGTGCATAATGGATGCAACTTACTATACTAAAGGAGTAAAAGTTAATATATGTCGACTTAGCTAAGAAAATTAATCTGAAAACGTGGTGGTTAGTTGAAAAATTAGTTGATAAAAAGATATCCTTCGATAAAAAAAGACTAATTGATAAGCCAACTGTGACAACCCGAAATTTCCATTCTGAACAAACCATTTGAAGCCAATAGAAGTAGAACAGTTACAGTGAAAACTCAAATTTCGAGTATAAGTTTGGCAGTTTTCAGGATTTTATACTTAAGGAGATATTAGGAGAGTGGATGCACTAGGATTTTGTGCAACATTGTTATTCCAATACTCTAGGACATTAGAGTTCGTTCCAGGAATAAAAATATTTTCTGCCAAAAATATCTCAGGACTATAAATAGAATTCTGAACCAAATTGGTTCATTTGTTGAATTCCATTTAGAGAAAAGTCAAAATTCTCTCTCACGGATCTTCGGGTTTTTATCCCAAATTGTGAGTACTTCGATCTAGTTATGTTATATAGCTTAGATTGTGTTTAGAAACACCAATTACATATCAAATCTGTGAGACTCGGGAGTTTACCGCCCAAGAACGTTCTTGGGGAGTAAACTCCATTTTAAGGTCCTAAAGGGTTCCAATGACCCTCAAAGCTTTAGAACTCGAACTAGAACCCACCATTTCATGCTTAGGACACCAAAAGCTATTAGAATCACCCAAGTTTGGGAGTTCACGGCCCAAGAATATCTTAGGCCGTAAACTCCAAAAAGAATGCTCAAATGGTGCTTTTAAGTCACCTAAGGCTTAGTCTTGATTTTAGACATGTACCCTAAAGTGTTTAAAGCCTAGAAAACATAAGGAATCACAAGTATTGAGGAGTTTACGGCCAAGAGTAGTTCTTGGGCCGTAAACCCCTATAAAGAGGTCAAATGACACCCTAACTCCTTCCTTATGCCTAGAACCCATCATAGATCATTACCTTGAAATGTTTGAGACTTGAAAACACCATAACCACCCTCCCAAGGGAGTTTACGGCCATAAACTCCAAGGGAATATGGTCTCTAGGCCGTAAACTCCTTAAAGGAGTTAATAAGAGGCCCAAACACTTGATTTAGCCTTGAAGCAATTCTCCACTAGAGTTGTAGTAATTCTAAGCTTCAATTAGGGGCCCTAAGGAGAGTTTACGGCCAGGAGTTTACTCCCTTGGGCCGTAAACTCCAAAGAATATGGTCATTAGACCTTAAACTCCCATTTGAGGTATTGCACTCCTTTGTTGCAACCCATTAGCCTCCTAGCACTTGACCAAAAGTGTTTTCCTCGCGTTTAAATGTTTATACTTGTATAATTAGTGTTTTATTCACTAATTATTTATATACATATGTCTTCATATGTAATTAGGATCATTGTGTGGGTCTAAAGTCTTCACTTGACACCAAGCACTTGTCCGATCCTTCCTTACGATAACAGTCTGTTCAATTCCAATCACTTACTGCAGGTGAGTTCATACCCCTTAAATAATGTTTTAAACTATTTTTAAATGTTTTAGGGGGGATACAAGTAGAATTATGCTATTTATTATATCAATCATATGTGATTAATAAGTAGAATTATGCTAGTTATTATATCAATCACATGTGATTAATATGCAGCATTCAAATGATTTACTACACATTAGCCGTTTTACCAAACAGTTTCCTTCAAATGATTTTTATAGACATTTTATATGTTTTAAAACTCCTTATTACACTGTACATTTTACTCTGTATGTTACATTTTAAACTTATTTACAATTGTGTTTCAAACAAATGTTTCCTTATACTTAAACTGTTTTATCAAACCTATGCCTTCAAATTGTTTTATAGGTTGACATCAAGTCGATCTTTTCTGAAGATAACAATTATGTTCAAATGTTTTACAAAACTTATTTATGCTTTTATATTATAAATTGCATGCCTCTATATGTATAGTTATATAAGAAATGTTTAAAAGACTTAGGAAGGCTATCCACCCTATTTCCTTTTCGCGCTTGAGATGTGGTCTGGTGGGATATCGGGTACTCGTCCGAAGGTCGTTTAAATATTAGTTATATATCATGTGTACATATATAGTCATAAAAGGTCCTTCCAGTTCATCCCATGCCCTTGGGTAGCAAGGGTATACATCCATGTCCATACGTACCAGTTAGATTACTAGTAAATTACCATATGGGTAGTTTAGGAAGATACTAGAACAATTACTAGAATGCGATATCATACAATGAGTCAGTTCATTCATGAGTCAATACTTTCTAGAACATTACAGTACATTACATATACTACGATACTAGGAAGAGAACATATACAACGATACTAGAACGATTACATTACTATACTTGCTAGGTAGAGAGCACGTACATTACAGCTAGAACAGTTCATTACATTACATATACAAGAATACGTTAATTATTGTGATATGAATCGGAGCATGCCTTAAATGTCATGGCCCGAGTTGTAGCCAGAGTCTCTTGAAGGGAGAGCGTGAGTTTACATATAGATCTATACTGGATTGACTATCCTACACCTTGCTGCTAGCTACAGCCAGACCTGCAGGTCTGCGGGTGCCAAACGTCATTCCGTTATTACGACCATTCGTATGTCGTTGTTTCCAGTCGATAGTATGGTGCAATTAGTCACATTATGCCTTAATATAAATCCGGTTTAAGGTAAATAGTACAGCAGTAGTTCTTATAGCGCTACGTTTTAGTACTACATTAATTTTCCCTGTACATATATTTAGTGATCTTTTCACTTAAACTATAAATGTAAAAACTATATTTTGTTAATAATAGTTACACTTGGGAAAATTACACACTTTTACATGACACGAACATTTAGAACAGTTAAGTCTTGGTAGAAGACTACATAGAGATCAGTTAAGTCTTGGTAGAAGACTCCTTGTTATAATAGTAGGAATCATAGGGATTTCTAGGGTTTTTCAAACGTTTACAGTTGTTTTTCAAACATTTTCATACTTACAGTTCATATACATTCTCAATACTTACAATTCATATACATACAAATACTTACATACAAATTAAGCCACTAAATACTTATGATCTCACAAGCTTCAAAGCTGATACTCGCTTTCAAAATTACTTGTATCCTCAGGTCATCATAGACAGGTACCGATGCAAGGAGAAAGGAAGATGGAGCTTGTTCAAGACTCATCTTTCATTTTGATTTATGCTTTAGTGTTTATCAAAATTTGACAGAATACACTTGTATAATAATTATATTATTAATGCAATGGATGATGTTGTTGCTTGTTTACTACTTTTCATTGTTGTGATACTGTACATGACGTCCTCCGCCCCAGAACGTTTCCGCCGTTCTTGGTTTTGGGGTGTGACAGATTGGTATCAGAGCATTGTTTATAGTGAATTAAGTATATCAACCCATAAAAGATATACTAACTATAAATACATAGCGAATAAAAATAGTCTGACCAAGAGTTTATACTTTAAATATTAAAATATTTAAGTAAGTATACGTGCTGCATTCATACTAAAATCAGTGTCACTAGGACAGTACAAAAGAATTACGATTGTTGGGCAACACAAGTGGGCTTAGAGACATATGGTCAAAACTGGGAAGATATAGCCTGATCACCTATATTATCCGTGGGTTGACTAGCATGTGCCTAAGTTTAATTGTGTGGTTGCAACAATGCTAAAATCTTACCAACCCTACCACAATGAGAACAATAGAACATAACATTAAAATTAAAATACTATAGGAGTATTTGTTGTTACTATAAGTACTTTATACTTGAGAATTAAAACGGGATCTTCATTACTAAGTTGATAGTTGCTAAGTGGATACACCAAGGCTATATGTACTTTATACTTGAGAATTAAAACGGGATCTTCATTAAATTTTTTTTAAAAAAAATTCTTAAAAAACTAGTTTAAATAGTTTTTCAAAATAAAAATTTATAAGCTACTTTTTGGTTTTAAAGTTCGAAAAATAAACTAGATGTCTCACGCGTAAAAAACAATCTTAATAATGTATTAAAAGGGAAAACTTATAAAATAACCAAAAAATGGGTTGTATTTGAAAAATATGACTAAGGAAATTGAAGTTTTACAAAATGAGCAAAATTTCCACTGAGGGTCCCTAAGGAAATCTTTTTGGCTTTACGAAATCCAAAACTCAAAGGAACTCGTCATATGTGCAAAAGGACAAAAACTAATTTCTAAAGCAATGGTTCTATAGAGACGGTCGATGTGGAATTTGTACGTCTTCTGCATAATTGAAAAAACATTAATTGATCTAGAAATTGAAAAAACCATTTTCTGGAATTTTTTTTTAAAAAAATACCACATTTCCGCAGAGGCACTGCGGATCCACAGAGCAGCCCTTTGCGTATCTGTTCTACCATAAGCGGAATTGATCTTTACTGAAAGTCTTTGTTTTTTTGATGAATTTTGCCATAAAACACTTCAAATTACTTGTTCGGTAGGCATATGTTAAAACATTGATTTAATTTTACCATTTAAACTAAAAAACTATGATAGAAAACCATTTTAAACCTAGTCATATCTTAAAACATTGATTCAAATTACTCGTTCGATCTCCTTTCCTCCTCACTATTGACCGTCTCTGATTCCGATCGATGTCCACCTTTCTTTTGCAGCCAATGAACTCGTTTTCCGCAGCAAAGGCTTTCCCAATCTACAATGATTTTTTTTGATATTTTATTTACGTGTTTTTACGATTTTACCCTATCACTTGTAACTTCCCAAAAATTCAAGACTAAAAATTTCTTTTAATAAAACATTACTTAAAACAAAATCATCAATCCAAAACATAATCAGAGTATTAATTTCCAAACACATGTTCGTTATCAGAGTAAAACATTCCCAGGCTGTCTAGTCTATGTTATTTGCCATGCGATCACCCCGAGCTCTTCCCTCCGCTACCGAAAGTACTTGAAACCAAAACTGAAAACCGTAAGCACGAAGCTTAGTGAGTTCCCCACCCTACCACATACCATGCATAACCACATACTGCACATATTGGGCCACGCCCGTTATCCTGGGCCTCGCCCCCTGCCTTGGGCCTCGCCCGCTACAACGGCCCCACCGCTCCAGGCCCCGCCTGGCTTCGAGCCCTGCTCGGATATAGATCTGTTTCACTTAGGCCTCGCCTTTCACTGGGTCTCGCCCACTAACATATAATAGCACATAAACATATCACAACACATAAGCTAAACATATGCTAACGGATCCTGTCCTAAGGCCTCGCCTATCCTGGGCCTCGCCCTTGTCCTGCTACTGATGAGTCATGGAACCCCGTCCACGCTCCTACTGATAGTGAGTTACGGGCCTAGCCCACACTCACTCCTTCCCTAACTTGGGCCTCGCCCCTGATCTGCTGCTAATGAGATGTGGAACACCATCCACACTCTGCTATTGGTGAGGTACGGGACCTCACACACACTCACCTCCCTACCAGGCACATACATGTATCACACAGACAACAAGTATAAACTATCATATAAACCATTCCTTGGGCACCCACCCGCTATCATTGTACCTCGTCCTGAATATCATACTAGCATATTGTGCCTAGGGCTAACCCCCGGGTCTTCTACTCATAACTACATGGGCCGGCATTGTGGCCTTAGACCCATTCACACAAAGGGAAACTCACATGTACTTGCTTAACTTGCTGATAACCCCTCTAGGGGTACTCGGCGAGTCACAAAGATGTACTCGGCGAGTTGCTTGAAGATGGGCAGGAACTCGACGAGTTGGAAGAACAACTCGGCGAGTTGGTTGAAGATAGCCTTGGAATCGGAAAGTCTGTTCTTGGACTCGGAGATTCTGGTCGTGAGGTCCTAACCTTCTTCTGGTTAAGCCATGAATCAGTGGGTCAAGGGAGGACTCGGTGAGTTGAGTGCGAGGGGACTCAGAGTTGTGGGACTCGGCGAGTCTCGGGGTGACTCGGCGAGTTGAGTCGCAGATTGGGAAAGTTCTGAGCATGGGGACTCAACGAGTCATCGGGTTGACTCGGCGAGTAGAGTCAGTCAGGAGGTTGACTTTGACTTTGACTTTGACCAAGGGTTGATCGGTTGACTTCCAGGGGCATTTTGGTAATTGTTGGCATTTGTTTTGAGTTCAGTATTTTGGTGTTTGGCTAGTGGTGGAGATCGTGTCAGTGGTCGGAGCATCTTGGTCTTACCTCTTCAGTCAGTAGTTGGAGGTGAGTTATCCTCACTATATCAACATGGTCTAAGGCACCAAGGCCGGTCCTTTATCGGATTGTAATCCGGGTATCGTTGTTATGTTGTTGCTTTGCTATGTTTGCATCCTGGTAGTTAGGATGGTATATGTTAGAGACCTGGTTAAGGTCGGTATCCTGGTATATAGGATGATGTTATGCTAGTGATCGGTTAGGTCGGTCTCCTGGTTAGGATGATGATATGTTATGTGATCTGTTAGATCGGCTTGTTTGAATGTGAATTGTTATATGATTGAATGTTTATGTGCACATGGTTGTTGGACTGGGGTTGGGTTGATGCGGGTCCTGGTTTGTGCTGTAGGCCAACATACCCAGGGCGGACCGGTAATCCCAAAGGCCCAGCGAGCGGTCCGGATAGGCTGTAGGCCCCAAGAGGTCGGACCAGACGTGTCGAGGCTCAGAGAGTGGACCAGGCCGACTGAAGGCCCAGTGCGGGCGTACCAGTCCTACTGTAGACTCAGAGAGTGGACCAGGTGGATTGAAGACCCGGTGCGGGCGGACCAATCACACTGTAGACTAGATGTATATGGCTAGACTCGGAGGGTGGACCAGGGGGACTGTTGGCCGGCGCGGCGGACCAGTCACACAGTAGACCTGAAGTGCATGGCTGTTTTGTATCGGTTATATGATATGGTTATGTTTGTATGTGGTTGGTATTTTGAGGGTTCTCACTAAGCTTTCGGGCTTACAGTTTTGGTTTAATGTTTTTCAGGTTCTTCAGGAGACCGTGGCAAGGCAAAGGCATGATCGTACCGCTCCTCATGATTATGTTTTACGATATGGTTCTGGGAAGACTCTGATAATAATTGTATTGAAAACCTTTTTGTAATAACTTTATGAAACTGGGTTGTTTTGAAAAGTTTAAATTGCTTGAAATTTTTAGAGTGTTACAAGTTGGTATTAGAGCCTTGGTTTGAGTGAATTGGAGGAACATTCGTGTGAATCCAGTCTCAAATCAAGGAGAGTTTTCAAAAGAGAATTTAAAATGGTTTTCAAAATGAGTAAAGGAGGACGTGGAGGTACGATCAGCCGGAGCTAGTAAGTAGCCCCAAAATACCATACATGATATTTGTTTTGAGCTATGATTGAACAGCATGCTAGTACTAGGCTAGGGATCTTCAGGATTTCATGATAATGTTGCCTGATTTTTTATGCCTATTAGCCTAGGGTTTCTTCTGTGGGAGATTTCCAGTGTTCCTCTAGGAGTGAGGGTTGAGTGCTTGTTATATATGTTTTTCTATAGGGTGTTGTGGTGATAATTGATATAAATATGGGTAGGTGTGGAAGGTAGTATGGGCCCGTACTACTGAAAGCACAGGACCCATACGCGTATCAAAGAAACCATAACCTCTAGGGTTGGGTTGGGGTTGGTTCCCAGGTTAGTGGGAAGTATCTGAGATCTTGCGGTGTTTTTCAGTATGGTGGTTACGAGGCATGCTGGGAGCGGATCCAGGTCAGGATCGGGAGCAGGAGAGGGCAGTCAGGGTGGGTCAGTACCGCCCGAGGTTATTGGTCAGATGAGCACAGGCGAGTTGGACGCTAGGATTCGTGAGATCCTGCATGATGAGGTTGTTGCGTTGTTCCGGGCCGAGTTGCCGGAACTGTTTGGGTCGATCAAGACCGCCATGGTCGAGTATTTTGATGAGCGTTATGCAGCTCTTACAGAGACGGCTGCCGCGGTAGCTACAGTGGCTATAGTAGCGGTATGGGGAGAAGCCGGTAGAGGTTTTCAGTATCGGGACTTCGATAATACGAAGCCCCTATCTTCGATGGAGTTCAGGACCCGATTGTTGCTATGAGATGCTTGTCAGACGTGGAGGGGTGTTTCTTCACGTGTTCATGCCCTGCTGATCAGAGGGTGAGGTGTGCTCTGAACCTTTTGAGGCTCGGGGCGAAGGATTGGTGGAGGTTGACCACGGTATCGTATTCTGATGCGCAGCGAGCTGCGGTTTCTTGGGATCAGTTTAGAGAGATGTTCAACACTCGCTATGTTCCGCGAGTAGAGAGGGAAAGATTAGCTCAGGAGTTCCTATAGCTGAAGCAGGATTCGGAGTCGGTGACGGAGATCACCAGGATGATCACTGAGAGGGCGATGTTTTGCTCGGAGTTTGCTTCAGAGCAGGCTCAGATGTCCCGATATCTGAGTATGCTCACGAGGGATATCAGACAGTTTCTTTCTACGCAGAGGTGCGCGACTTTGTTAGAGCTGCAGGAGGCCGCCAGGTGGCGTGATTTGGAGATTGAGTTGCAGTTGAGAGAGCAGAGGCAGGCCCCAGCACAGTCGCAATCGGCGCCGAAACGGTCCAAGATCGTTGATTCTAGATTGGGAGATCAGAGCAGCCGCACTTGTGGAAAGTGTGGGAAGATTCACACTGGAGTTTGTAGGTCCGGTGGTGTATGCCGCAAGTGCGGAAAGGAGGGGCACTATGTGAGGGATTGTCGGCAGACAGCCCCAGTTCGGGATTTGAGGATTTGTTATCATTGCCATCAGGTTGGACACTTGAGGGTCAACTGTCCACAGCTTGCTGCAGGATCAGTGCAGGCTCTAGCACCGGCCACTTGAAGTTTTTGGGTGGAGGTCAGGGTGGAGCGGAGCCCCCGAGGGCTCAGGGTCGTGTTTTTCAGCTTACAGCAGAGGAGGTCAGGGCAGTGTCGGATGCAGCTGCGGGTATGTTTCCTCCTTGATATTGGTTTATCTTGTGATTATTATGGAGTATTGTATGTCTGCTAGTCTCGTTGTGTGATTTTTGGTATTGTATTCGTTTGTTCCTTGAGGGTTATGGTTCGGTTATTGTTTTGGGTATTGGAAGTTTCGTTGGTTATCATCCATGGGGATTATTAGTGGGAAATCCGTCTTTTAGTCTGAATGTCGGATATCATCTGCAGTCTGAGGAGTGGTTAGCTGAAGGTCGTGTTTCTTCTAGTCCGAGGTGATCAGTGTTGATATGTGTTTTTGTGAAGGTTAATCGTTCTGGTGGGAATCAGTTCACGTGTAAGGGATTGCGTTATGTAGGGTTGTTAAGGGAGGTTGGTGATGGCGACCGGTGGTTGGTAGTCAGCGCTCTAAGTGGGGGAGAATTGGAAATTCTCCGGAAGATCGATAAGCATGAGTAGTCGATTAGCTGTTGGAGATTCAGCAATGGTTCGGTCAGCCAAGGGCGTAGGCTGGTATGAGCAAGTGACAGGCAGACGGGGCGGGATACAGACCAAGGGTTTTGTGAGAAGGGTGATTGACTGTGGAAGGCCTGGGATCAGGCCGGGTTTGAGTATGTAGGATGAAGTCAGAGTTCGAAGCCCCTAGAGGGCTAGAACAATATGCATAGGAGAGTTTCCTGGGGGGATAATTCGGGATGTTGGATGTTGGTTGAGCGGTCCGGATAGACTGGAGGCCGGTGGGCATACCAGTCAGGCCGAAGGCCCAGAGAACGGTCCAGCCAGGCTGAAGGCCCTGGAGGGCGGTCCAGACCTGCTGAAGATCCTGAGAGTGGTCTAGATTGGCTGAAGGCCTGGTAAGGCGGTCCGGTCATGCTGAAAACTCTGCATGTGTTGATAGATCTGTATGAGGAAATGGAATGAGTATGTCGCGATGTGATAACATCAGAAGGTCTGGCCCCGGGTATTGATCATGATTAGTGGAGGGTGGTGCATGGACTCGAGAGTCCTTGCGAGCAGATTCAGAGCATGTGTGGTGCATGGGATAGCGGTTATGCTATAAGGGAGTGGTGTAGCGTTGGGCGAGCACCGAGGCACTTGTCGTAGTGAGAAGGCGGCCAAGTGGATTTCCTTGGTAAGGAAAGGGAAAGGAATGTAGCTCCGAGCGGGAGTGTAAGTTCATGGAAGTGAAAGCAATAGTGCGGAGTTATGATTGGGGTGTTCCAATTATGGTTCTTGAACAGTGTGTTGCGGCGGTGGTATGGAATCACTTCCGGGTCGGATGTCTGCCAAGGTCACGAAAGGGATTCCGAGGGAGTAGAGCCGAGGGGCTCGGAAGGGATGCAGGGATGGAGTCTTGGATTCCCAGTTGTTTTGGCCAAGGAATTATGTTCGTAGCGGTAATCCATCCTGGGGGATGTTTGGAGGTGTCGTCAGTGTGACGGTTTTTCCCAACCCGGGGGTGCTAGAGCTAGTCAGCTTGTGCATGCGATTGCAAGAGGCGAACTCATGGGAGTTGCTCCGAGGCTGAAGAATTAGTCATCCTGTCAGCATGGAGTGGATAAAGTTGGACTCGGATCGGGATCCCGGTGGTTCAAGGTTATATCTAGCTCGTAGAGTCAAGTGATTGTTGTGATCTGGATCGAGAAAAGTACCATGGAGTGGTACTCAATTGATAAGTGTGGTATCTGATAAGTATGGTATCTGATAAGTGTGGTTATCAGAGGGTGAAGCTGGTGGCCGGCTTGAGGCGGTGGTCAGGACACCGCAGGGGAAGAGTTGGGTTTCGGGTTCGGTGATAGCATTTTGAGGAACCTGGTTTGGTTAATGCCAGGTGGTGCATTGCGGGAGTAGTCCTGGAGTTGTGTTGCCGCAGGCTTCAAGGACGAAGCCTAATTTAAGTGGGGGAGAATAGTAACATCCCGAGTTCAGGAGTGCAAGTTCAGGGTTCAAAGTGAAAATATGAAAGGTCAACTCGGCAAGTCCATGAGTGGACTCGGCGAGTAGGGTCGCGATTCTGGTCGCGTTTTAAGTGGCCAACTCGGTGATTCGGCAGCTGGACTCGGCGAGTTGGTGCTGGGTGGAGAAAACCCTAATTTCGGAGGATGAACCCTATATAAAGGACATTATACCCTCTCCCCAGCCTCTTTACCCTCTCTTGAAGACCAGAAAACCCTAATGCGCGTTTGTGAGTGATTTGAGAGCATTTGAACCTTAGAGAAGAGATTTTGGGAGAGATCTTGGAGAGTTAACAGGCTTGGAGAAAGGGGCTTTGCAAGGATTTGGATTTCTCTTCTGTTGGAGCTTTCTTTTGAGGTATTATTTCGTTGCTTGGGCTGTTATTCATCTAGATTCATCATTTTGGAGTATTTGGAAATAATAGCTTGTGGTATTTTGAGTTTGGAGGTTAGATCTGAGGTTGCTACCTCAGATCTGGAATGGAGAAGGTCTAGAGTGCATTAAAGTCCATGTTCTTCAGTGATTGGTGAAGCCATCTTGTCCCAAACTCTAACCCTAGAGTGTTATATGCTTATATCTCTTTGGATTCACGTAAAGTTTGCCACTTTACGTGATGGATGGGTTGTAGAAGGGTAGATCTATGGTTTGGATCATCTGCATGGCCTGGAAAGCTTCTGTATAGATTAAGATCTAGGGGTACTCGGCGAGTCACAAAGGTGTACTCGGCGAGTTGCTTGAAGATGGTCAGGAACTCGACGAGTTGGAAGAACAACTCGTCGAGTTGGTTGAAGATAGCCTTGGACTCGGCGAGTCTGTTCTTGGACTCGGCAAGTCTGGTCGTGAGGTCCTAACCTTCTTCTAGTTGAGCCATGAATCAGTGAGTCAAGGGAGGACTCGGTGGGTTGAGTGCGAGGGGACTCAGAGTTGTGGGACTCGGGGTGACTCGGCGAGTTGAGTCGCGGATTGGGAAAGTGCTGAGCATGGGGACTCGACGACTCATCGGGTTGACTCGGCGAGTAGAGTCGGTCAGGAGGTTGACTTTGACTTTGACTTTGACCAAGGGTTGACCGGTTGACTTCCAGGGGCATTTTGGTAATTGTTGGCATTTGTTTTGAGTTCAGTGTTTTGATGTTTGGCTAGTGGTGGAGATTGTGTCAGTGGTCGGAGCAGCTTGGTCTTACCTCTTCAGTCAGCAGTTGTAGGTGAGTTATCCTCACTATATCAACAGGGTCTAAGGCACCAAGGCCGTCCCTTTATCGGATTGTAATCCGGGTATCGTTGTTATTTTGTTGCTTTGCTATGTTTGCATCCTAGTAGTTAGGATGGTATATGTTAGAGACCTGGTTAAGGTCGGTATCCTGGTATATAGGATGATGCTATGCTAGTGACCGATTAGGTCGGTATCCTGGTTAGGATGATGTTAGTTTATGTGATCTGTTAGATCGACTTGTTTGAATGTGAATTGTTATATGATTGAATGTTTATGTGCACATGGTTGTTGGACTGGGGTTGGGTTGAGGCGGGTCCTGCTTTGTGCTGTAGGCCAACATACCCAGGGAGGATCGGTTATCTCGAAGGCCCAGCGAGCGGTCCGGATACGTTGCAGGCCCCAAGAGGGCGGACCAGACGTGCAAAGGCTCGGAGAGTGGACCAGGCCGACTGAAGGCCCAGTGCGGGAGGACCAGTCCTATTGTAGACTCAGAGAGTGGACCAGGTGGATTGAAGGCCCGGTGCGGGCGGACCAATCACATTGTAGACTAGATGTATATGGCTAGACTCGGAGGGTGGACCAGGTGGACTGTTGGCCAGCTTAGCGGACCAGTCACACAGTAGACCCGAAGTGCATGGCTGTTCTGTATCGGTTATATGATATGGTTATGTTTGTATGTGGTGGTATTTTGGGGGTATCTCACTAAGCTTTCGGGCTTATAGTTGTGGTTTAATGTTTTTCAGGTTCTTCAGGAGACCGTGGCAAGGCAAAGGCGTGATCGTACCGCTCCTCATGATTATGTTTTACGATATGGTTCTGGGAAGACTCTGATAATAATTGTATTGAAAACCTTTTTGTAATAACTTTATGAAATTGGGTTGTTTTGAAAAGTTTAAATTTGTTGAAATTTTTAGAGCATTACACCACTAGCTCCCCGAGCTACCAATATCAATGCAACACTTAGGCTAAATGTCCCCCGAAAGTCAACTAAGTCAACTCTGGTCAACGCCAAAGTCCTGGTCAAAGTCAACCTTCCAGGTCAACCCTACTCGCCGAGTCTGCCTACTGACTCGCCGAGTTCATATGCTCAAAGTCCTTCCAGTCGCAACTCGACTCGCCTAGTCAGTCCATGACTCGCCGAGTTCACTGATTGCCGAGTCCTGACCTGTCCAACTCACCGAGTTCCCACTCAACTCACTGATCCGAGTCCTGACTCGATGGGTTTGGGGTTTCGCGACTTGACTCGCCGAGTCCAAGGCAATCTTCAACAGACTCGCCGAGTTGTTATTCCAACTCGCCAAGTTCCTGCCCAACTTCAACCAACTCGCCGAGTCCACCCACGTGACTCGCCGAGTCACTCCAGTTCTTAATCCATACAGTGGCTTTTCGAGCCATGCAGGGGCTCCAAATCATAGATCCATACTTCCAAAGCTCAATCCTCACGTAAAGTTGCAAACTTTACGTATAACTAAAGAGATCTAGGCTCAAAACACTCTAGGGCTAGGTTTAGGGACAAAAGGGCTTCACCAACTACTCATCTTCTGATGCTTTACGACATATTGGACCATCCCAACACTAGATCTAAAGTGGCAATAACATATCTAAGCCCCAAACTCGAATTGGGTCTCAAACAACCATAAAACCCCCAAATCTCATAACAAAAATAGATCTAGATGCAAAGGAGGGAAGATAGCAGCTTATTACCTCCAAGATGGACACAAAATGAAGTAGATCTCGGATCTACACCTCCCCTTTGAGGCAACCTTCTTGATCTTCAAGTTCCTTTCCAAAGTTTCCTTCCTCCTGTTAGGTTGAAGATTCGTTTGAAAATTGCGTCAATGGGCTCGGCTGTTAGTCCATTTAATTTTGTATTCCGGTTTTGGGCCTGTCCATACCGTGAGCTTGCTAGGTTACTATATAAGTATATGCTTGCATGCATATTAGGTTAACGATTAAGAGTATTACGATAGAATTACAGTTTCTTTCATCGTTCTTGTAAACCTCCAACCCTCTACAGTTGATGTTCTTTATCGAGCTCTTCTGAGGGTTATTTTATAATCATTCAACCTGTTTGATTCATCGTTGAGTTATTCTTTATTTTACATTCGTTCTTACTGTTTAAATATTTATTCACCTGTTTAAGATCTAATCGATCTTCAAGATTAAGTATTAATCTCATCAATTAGTATCAGAGCAGGAGGCTGTGTAATCGATACACATCTTTTCTGTGAAAAGGTTTCAATTAGGGTTTTTCCGCAATTACTAATATTTATTGAGCCGTCATCTCATTATTGACGTATCTTGATATTTATTGTTTTGCCCTAATCTGAGTTATTACAAGTCTGATCTTTTAACAGGTTTTTTTCGATCATAATGGACGAATCGCAATCAAATCCTATCAATATTTCCAACAGCATCGGTTCGACGACGAAGATTCCAATCCTATATACCCATGATTATGAAGTTTGGGCGCATCGCTTTGAAGACTACGTTATAGGATCTGAGGATAATGGATACCTCATATGGGAAGCAATCATTAATGGACCTTTTTCTCATTCTGCAACGTCAAGAATTGTTAAAACTCAAAAGGAGTATAACGATCTGCTGAAGGATGTCAAAGATATTGCACAAGATGAAAAGGATAAATTCCAGTGTAATATCAAGGCGTTAAGATTGATAAGATTCGCCCTTCAATCCGACACCTTCAGGTTGGTCAGCTCATGCACGACGGCAAAGGAAGTTTGGGATAGACTTCGCGAACTGTACTCTACAGACGAGGATCTCGAACATTCTATCCAAACCTTGCTCTTATCTGAGTTTGGAGAATTCAGGCAAGGAGCCGAAGAAACCGTGACCCAGACGTTCGATCGCTTCAATCATCTTCTCAGCAGGATGATCAAACATGACATTGAAAGGAAGCTTATCGAGCAGAAGGTTACGTTCTTAAATGGTCTAAGGTCAGAATGGAGAGCAGTGGTGTCAACAGTCAAAGCCCATGAGCAGTTTAAATCATATTCTTTGGCGAAACTGGTGGGTATTCTCAAGTCTCAGGAGAAGATTGTGCTGCAGGAAAAGAACGTTGTTTCAAGCCTAGGTTCTCTGGCCCTCCTGTCAAAAAGTAAAGCTGTGATGGAGGATGAAGACTTCAACTTGGAGGAGTATGACCTCACATCTGAGGATTATGCTATGATGGTGTCTAACCCCAAGAGGTTCATAAAGAAGAGATTCCCCAGCAACAAAAACCGAAACTGGCAGGGGAGTTACAGTTCAGAAAAGGTTAATAATGAACCGAAGGTTGAAGAGCCCAAGAAGGAACCGAAAGCAGATGGTGATTCTGAAGTAAGCTGTTACTACTGTGGAGGGAAGAATCACTATGCTAAGGATTGTGTCCTTAAGAAGATGGCTGAAAAAGATGAAGAAAAGGATGAGGAAGCTTTGCTACAGAAAAAGCTTGATGAGATGAGGAAGAAGAAATCTACCAGTAACCCTTCCATGAATGCTCTTATTGTGCAGGGTTCGGTTGCTGCTGACGAGTTCGGTGGAATTGAAGTTTGGTCAACCGACTCAGAAGACGATGAAGTGAGGAAGCCTTCGCATGGAAAGGCTTGTGTGGCAAAGGAGGAAAGCAGTGGAGGATGGTGCTTGATGGTGTCTGATGTATCTCAGATGAGGGGATACAACACTGATGGAGGAAGCGATGAACCGAAGGAGCAGCAGGACATGTGCTTTACGGCCAAACCGCTCAGCGTGCAGTTCAACGAGCTTGATGAACTGATCAAGAAGGTACAATCAGTTTTCGTTTCATTTAAAGTACCACAATCCTCATATGAGAAAGAACTAAAAAATGTTAATACAAGAATTTCTCATCTAGATAGTAGTTTAACTCAAACTCGAGTCACCAATTCTAACCTAACTAATCAATTAAGCAGGGTGTCGTCGAAGAGTGAGGAGCGGTGCATGTGGATCGAGTTGAAGGAGTCTGAATTAGTTAAAATAAAAGACGAAAACATTTATTTACAAAGAGACAATTTAAAGTTGTTAAAACAGTGGAATGTTTTTTGTTTAATTGCAAAACGTCTTTATTCTAATATTACTCAGCTTCACTTGGACTGTGAAATAGGCCAAAAGATCCATCGCATGATTTTGCCCTTCCTTGAGTTTAAGGAGGATGAAATCGATGCCGAAGCTTATAATTGTGAGAGTGTGATATCATCTGATGACGTCAATCCAACCTACATGTATGGACTGGACAAAATAGAATCTTTCATTAAATCCAAGGACCACAAGAACATGATTAAAAATCTTTTGGATGAAAATGATAGACTTAAACTGAGAACCGAAACCATAAAAAATTTGACTCTTTAAACGCCAACCTGAGCTCAGAAAACAAAATTGATGTTGAAAATGCATCTGAGCTTAATGAGGACGACAACATGAGTGAAATTTCTGTAGAGGACACGGTTGACTGCTCAGAATTTGTAAAAAACGAACCTGAAAACCACAAGAATCTAATTTCTGAAAATTCAGTGGAGTTCGCTCGATTGTCCCAACAAAAGTCCCCGATCTTAGTAGAGAAAGCGGTTGTATATCAAAAGGTCCAGACCACTCCAAATCAAGTGTACAAGGTCACTGGAGTAACCGAACATCAGACTGCTGAACTAACAGCTATTGTAAACGAAGACAATGCTGGTGGATGTGATGAGTTCTTCTGGTCAGCACCAATCGATAATGCAGATGAAACGGTAGGCTTGTCAGAAAGGACTTCATGGATTAGTAAAGGTAGATACATACCAGAACCTCTGAACAAGCCAGATAATTTCGATGTGCCAAGTACTAGTGGTACGAAAGACATTCCTCAAGAGAATGGAAGTTCGGCAAAAGAAGACATTCCTTCTAGTTCCTCAGTTCAAAGTGAAACTCCCACAGCTCAAAGTGAACCTCCTAAGGAGAAACATAAAAGGAAAGCCAATATTCATCATCAACCGAAGCAGATGAGGAATCTGAAACGTGAAAGGAACCAGAGATACAGGAAAAATCTCTCTGAAAGGAAACAATTCTGGCAATCCCAGAATGCATATTTCTCACATCAAGACAAGAATCTGAAGTTTGAGAACAATCCTGTCAAAAAGCATGAGAGCCATAACACCCGAAAGCCAAGGTTCGGTTCAGAAGAGAATACCAACCGAAACCAAAGGTTCGGCTCTGAGAATGACTCCAACCGAAAGCATAGGTTTGGTTCAGAGAACTGCTTCAACCGAAAGCAAAGGTTCGGTTCTGAAGTTAAAAGAGATCAAAACTCTAAGGTCAGTCCCACCAATAATCAAAAGCAAAAGGGTCACCTACAGTCTCCAGTCAAGAAGTCATCTCAATCTAAGTCCATTCCTTCTCATTCATCTAATTCTTCTAATTCTTCCAATTCATCTCCATCTAGCTCTAAAGCTCATTCTGTTCATTCCCAAAATTCTCATTCGTCAGCTGAACAAAAAGGCAAACAGAAGGTTGATGCATCCAAACCAGAGTCTAAACCGAACGCACCTAATCCTAATAAAATCAAAGTTTTTACCATTAAAAGGAAAGATGAAACAACACTTATAAAACGAACATATCTTGTTGACATCTCTCTTACTATTCCTGTTCCCATGAAAAGCTCACGAGGACCCAAGAAACTTTGGGTTCCTAAATATGCTTAACTTTTGCAGGTTATAAGTGACGAGCAGTTCGACGAAGAATGGTACATCGATAGTGGATGCTCGCGTCACATGATAGGGAGGAAAGAGGAGCTCCGGGAATACAGGTCTCTTTCAAATGGTGGCAACGTCAAGTTTGGAAACAATTCTTTCGGCACCATAAAGGGATACGGAATGATAACTAATGGTGATTTTACAATAAGGAAGGTGGCATATGTGGAAGGACTCCAACACAACCTCATCAGTGTATCTCAGCTTGTTGGAGGTACAGGTCTCAAAGTCTCATTCGACGATGAAGGTTCTGAAATTATTGAGAAGAAGACAAAGAAAGTAATTCTCAAGTCGGAACACAAGGGTGAAATGTTTCCTCTAAATCTTAAACCCATCAAAGGAAACCCAGCTATATGCCTGTTATCAAAAGCTCAATCTGACGAAAGCTGGTTGTGGCACCGAAGACTCTCTCATCTCAACTTCAAAGATATTAACAAACTTGTCACTGGAGGTCATGTTCGAGGCCTTCCACTGCTCAAGTTTGACAGAGATCATTTGTGTGCTGCATGCGAAATGGGGAAGCAGAGTCGTCAAAGTCATCCATCTATAATTAACACAAAAGTTGTTGAACCACTTGAATTACTTCATATTGATTTGTGTGGTCCATCATCTATCGAAAGCATCGGTGGTAGCAAGTATATTCTTGTTATTGTTGATGACTTTTCACGATTTACATGGGTGTTCTTTCTAAAGCTCAAATCTGAAGCGACTCATAAGCTGAAATTGTTCATCAAGCAGATTGAAGTACAACTCAAGAAGGTCGTTCGCAACATCAGGAGCGACAACGGTCTGGAATTCAAGAACAGGGAATTTGAAGAATTTCTAGCAGAAAAGGGAATAAGTCACAACTTCTCAGCTCCCTACACACCTCAACAGAACGGAATTGTCGAAAGACGAAACCGATCTTTGTGTGAAGCTGCCCGAACTATGCTAAGTTTCGCTTCCTTACCTCTTTATTTTTGGGCTGATGCTATTTCTGCTGCTTGTTTTACACAGAACAGGTCCTATCTCAACAAACGATTCACGCTCACACCTTATGAGATTCTCAACAACAGGAAGCCCAATGTGAAATTTTTCCATGTGTTCGGCTCATGGTGTTTCGTCTTTAACTCTAAAGAACACCGCAACAAGTTCGATGTCAAAGCCGACGAAGGAATCTTTCTGGGTTATTCTCTCACTTCCAAAGCATACAGAGTCCTCAACAAGCGTTCGAGAAAAATCGAAGAAACATATTAGGTGACCTTTGACGATAGCTATGTCAAAAAGCTACAGTCCAAAGAAGATACCGCCGGGGAAATCTTTCCTCAAACTGGCCAGGTCACAATCTCAATCGCTAATCTATTCGAGAAGTTTATGGAGCTATTTGACGAACCAGAGAAAGCTACTCTCTTAGAAGCCGGTGCAGCAGACAACAAGGTAGACCACATAAAGCAACTTGTCGAAGAAGCTGCCAGGAGAATGAATGAAGGAGGATCAAATTCTGATGAACCTCCATACCATGATGCTTCAGTCGAGGGGGAGCCAAGCTCACATGTTGAGGGGGAGCCAAGCACTAATACTGCTACCGAAAGTCCAACTGCAACCGAATGTGCTTCTCCAACCGAAGGTGCATCAACGCTTGAATCCCAAGCACCACAAGAAACCTCTGAACCTCAAGTTTCTCCAATCATTCCAGAAAGCTCATCTATCGAGGGGGAGCAAGCTGATATGACTCTCGACTATGAAAGCCAATCTGAGCCAGAAGAAACGATCCATGCTGAACTAGATCCCACCTTTGATCCAAACTACCCTCCTCTTGTCAAATGGACCAGAGATCATCCTATCTCTCAAGTGGTTGGTGATGTCTCCGAAAAGGTTTTGACCCGATCACAACTGAAGGCAAAACAGACATCCTTATTTTCGAAGGTTGAGTTTTATATGTTCAACTCATTCGTATCAAAAGTTGAACCGAAGACAGTTAACACTGCTCTCGATCACTCCGATTGGGTTCAAGCAATGCAAGACGAACTGAACGAATTTGAAAAGAACAAAGTCTGGCGCCTGATTCCAACTCCTCAAGATGCCTCGGTTGTTGGTCTCAAATGGGTCTTTAGGAATAAAATGGACAAGGAAGGGAATGTTATAAGGAACAAGGCTCGTCTAGTGGTAAAGGGTTATTGTCAGAAGGAAGGCATTGATTATGAAGAGACTTTCGCTCCTGTAGCTAGGCTGGAATCTGTAAGAATCTTTCTTGCTTACGCTGCCCACAAAAACTTTGAAGTTTTCCAAATGGACGTCAAGTGTGCATTTCTTAATGGAGAACTCGAAGAAACCGTGTATGTGGAGCAACCTCCGGGGTTTGTGAACGAAAAATATTCAAATCATTGCTACATTCTGGATAAAGTTGTGTATGGCCTCAAACAAGCTCCGAGAGCCTGGTATGAAACACTAACTAAATTCTTAAAGATGTCTAAATTCAAACAAGGTTCGGTTGACCCAACCTTCTTTCGCAAAAAGGAAGGTAACCACCTTATGATAGTTCAAATTTATGTCGATGACATCATCTTTGGCTCAACGAATCCCAGCCTAACAGCTGAATTCAGAAAGCTGATGGAGACTAAATTTGAAATGAGCTCAATGGGTCCTATTAACTTTTTCCTTGGATTAAATATTAGACAGGGACCCGAAGGCATCTTTATCAATCAGGAAGCTTACACGAAGACTCTCCTAGTAAAGTTTGGTATGATGGGAGACTCCAAAGTCAAAGTCCCAATGGCATTCGGCACCAAGCTAACTCCATCTCTAGACAAACCGGCTGTTGATATCACGCTCTATCGTCAAATGATAGGCTCAGTAATGTATCTTACTGCTAGCAGGCCTGACATCATGTTCGTTGTATGTTACTGTGCTAGATTTCAGGCAAACCCACGTGAACCTCACATGCTTGCAGTGAAGAACATCTTACGCTATCTCAAGCGAACCACCTCCTTAGGTCTATGGTATCCTTCCAACTCAGGCTTCTTCGTTCAAGCCTATTCAAATGCTGACCTTGGAGGATGTGGACTCGACAGAAAAAGCACCACTGGTGGCTGTCAATTCCTTGACGGGAAGTTGGTCAGCTGGCAATCCAAGAAACAAACGTGCGTGTCGTTGTCTACTGCCGAAGCGGAATACATAGCCGCTGCATCCTGCACCTCCCAAGTGATTTGGATCCAGAGTCAACTTCGAGACTATGGACTCAATATGAAGAAGATCCCACTATATTGTGACTCTGAAAGTGCAATTAGGATCTGTCATAACCCAGTGCAACACTCTAAAACCAAACACATAGCACTGAGGTATCACTTCATCAAAGATCACGTGGAAGATGGAAACGTCGAAGTTCATTTCGTAAGAACCACTGATCAACTGGCTGACGTCTTTACCAAAGCTCTTCCTGAAGCATCATTCAGCAGAATATTGCAAGGGCTAGGTATGATGGAATCAGAATCAGTACCTCAAACTACCTCTCAACCTCAAACGTAAGAAGCGAAACTGACCGAACGTTCGGGTTCGGTTAAATCATCTGACTCGCTCATCACCACAAAGGTAGTTTTCTTGGTTGTATATTTCTTATACAAAGTTGTTTATTTTATTGTCAAAAGTATATTCTGATTGCATGTCTCAATTCATTGGTTTTCAAAAATTTTCCAAAACCAAAACCAACCGAACGCTCGGGTTCGGTTTTTCAAAATTTTCTTAAACCGAAACCAACCGAACGCTCGGGTTCGGTTTTTCAAAATTTTCTTGAACCGAAACCAACCGAACGCTCGGGTTCGGTTTTTCAGAATTTTCTTGAACCGAAACCAACCGAACGCTCAGGTTCGGTTTTTCAAAATTTTCCCAACCGACACCGACCGAACGTTCGGGTTCGGTTACCAAATTTTTCAAAAGTTTTTTTAAGTCTATTCTTTTCTTGCTTATTTTTTTTTTAATTTTTTTTATTTTATCTATTTCAAAAACTCCAAAAATAATTTTTTTTAATTTTGTTTGTGTGATTGTTCATTAATGGGGAAATAATTATTGGATTACTTAAGTGTCCCTAGAAGCATGCTGTTGTATGTGTCTCAAGCCTCATAAGATTCTGAATAAAAGCCTTCATGACCTAGTATTAACAAACCTTGTCTTCCCAATAAGGCTACTACATTTATTCTAATCGTGAGCTACCTCACTCTCTTCTCACATGAGTTAAGAGTTTTTCTGCTTGGTCCTTATTTTCGCAGCAGAGGTACTTTAATTTCTTACACCATCCCCATTACATTTCTCCACTATATTCGTTTCATCAACGTAACCCTTGAGACTCTCAGAAATTACCACTGAGGTTTATGGTTACACAACATCCGTGTTTGTGATCTTAGTTTCGTTTCACTACGAGCTGAGTGAAACCCAAAATTCAACACCTAACGAATTGACGGTGAACAATTAATTTGCTCAAGTTTTCACCAACGAATTGACGGATGTATCCTACTGAAATCTCAATTTTTTTGTGTGATTCCTATGAAATTGTTAAAAACCATAACATTTCTTCCCTTGGGATCCAGTTTTTAATTTTTTTTGAGATTTTATCTTTTCCAAGCTATTTAAAAATAATTCCTACCTACTTGTTCAACAGACTACACCGGTCTCACAAGTACTTTGTTCACTTTCTTTCTTATTTCAAGATTAGAATTGCTGAATCAAAGCGAAAGCCACCTTTACTTAGCCTAATTAAAAGAAGCCTTTCAACATTTATTCATAAATGTTTGATCGTAATTCAACGGGAATCCACATAAACACTTTAAGGTCTCTCTTGATCTTGAAGGAAGAGATTCGTGCCCGGGATCACTTGTTTCGTGTCTTTATTGACATCACATTTATTCCTTAAAAGAGTTGCTTTATTCCTTTTTTTTTACACTCTTAGCACGAAAATCTTTGATTTTCCAAAATTCCGTTACTAATTACTACAGGCTATATTATTGCTTTAGTGGTTATTTATGAAGTTGTGGTCAAAAATAATCCACGTGGGTATTTAATTCAAAAGATCCGTTTAAAAGATAAGACGAAAGGTTGCTGACTCGGCGGGAGTTAAAAGGATTGAATTTCAAACGACGGTAAAAATGGGGCGTGTGTGGATTTGAAACGCCCATACTTTTGCTGACATCATGGACGCGTGTGCGAATTTCAAGGGATTTCTCTCTGGCACTTAAAGGCGCGTGAGGATTTGAAACGGTTTTCTTCTGAAACGGCGCTTGTTGGGTGGCGTGATCCTAGGAATCTGACACTCTCTCTCCTACGTGATCATCGCATAGAAGATTTGAAACGATTTTTCTCTCTCCATTCCCTCACTATAAAAGGCAGTCTACACTCACATTTACCTTTTTACTGCTTCTGGATTTTCTAGAGAGCAAAAACTCCCAAAAGCTTCACTGTTCATCTTCTTCTTCTACTACCTTCAACAATGGCGGAATCATCCTCAGTCCATGCTACCTCCCACATCCTTCCTATTCGTCATCAACAATGCCTGGTGATCGATCTCAACCCTCTGGCGTACGACTCCTACATGTCGTCGATCATTGAGTGCCTGAAGTACTCCCAAATCGCTCCGGCTCTCTCCAGGATTGAGTCTGTGCCCATGGCGACTCTCTCGCAGGTTTATGCAACTGCCTATTACGAAAAAGCAGTTGAGCGGGTGTTCTTCGAGGTTGCTGATCACAAGACCTCCATTTCTTGACAACGTTTCTGCACACTGCTAGGGTTGGCTGCTGACCCATCAAGAATTAATCCGGAGACGATTCCGGTTGGGCATCTGTATAGCATGTTTTACAATATGGGGTACACGGAGGTCCTCACCTCCGTCGCAAAGTTCAAGAAATCTTGTTTGCCGCCACAATGGAACGGCATGTTCACAGTCCTCTTCAAGGGCTTATCAGAACGGAGCTCAGGATTCGATGGTGCTAGTCGACTGTTCTTGTCGATCATGTATGCAGTTTACAACGGGGTCAACTTAGATTTTGGGTTGGTTCTCTGGCAACAACTCATCCAGAGTCTTTCCACTTCATCACGACATTCTGAGGTGTCGTATGCCCGGTTCTGGATTCTAATCACAAAGTGGGCAATGGACAGGTTTGATATTCCCACAGCTGCTGGTGCATCGATGTCTTCAATCGGTACGTTTCATACCAAGAAGATCATCGTCTCTGATGCATCTAAATTCTCGTTCATTGGCTCTATTCCGGAGACAATGTATGGCGACGTTCCCTCTAACAGCAGGCTAATCCGGACAATCAAGGAGTTCAGGGCAACTGGACCTAGGGACCTTACACCGGAAATGCTGAAGTCCATCCATGATGCTGACAAACCGGTGAACAGGGGCAAAAAGGCGGACAAAGGGAAGCAAGTGACCAAATCTCCTAAAGGTCCTTCTCCCAAGAAGAGGAAACAAACGAAACCTGCTCAGTCCCCGCAGCCGAAGAGGAGGAAGACTCAACCGAAGCGAAAGCTTATAATCCCTTCCTCTTCGAGTGACTCAGAAAACGAGAGTTCAGGTTCGGATGGCTCTCAAGGAGGCGAAACCCCTCAAAGAGGCAACACACCACCCCGCTCACCTACCCCAGAGATGGAACTTCATAATTCACCAGTTCCTTCACCTCCTCAAACCATCCCTACTTCCATTCCGACCATAACCCCCACTACCACTATTCCTCCAACCTCTTTCCCTATACCACCACCCATTTTCACAGATACCACCACAACCACTACAAAGGTTACAACCAACGTATCTGATACGGGGGTTCATACCACTACAACCGAAACACCACCCGTAACCGAACCACCTCAAACCGAAACCCAGCATACAACCAAACCTACCCATACTCAACCACCACCCGAAACTAACCCCACACCCACTCAACCTGAACCTACCAAAAACACCACACCCCCAGCTTCACCACCCCCACCATCTCCAGATCATGGCTCTGATGGAGATAACCCGTTTCTTGGCGGTGAAAACATGACCTTCGATTCGGTCTATTTTAGTCCGTTTCAGGTTCAAAGGGACGAAGAGGATGATGCTCCAGTGACAAAGAAACATCTGAAGGAGCTAAACGAGAAGGTTGATCTGCTTCTTGCGTCATCCACAAACGCTCAATCATCTCTCTCTGAAGCCGCTCTTTAGAAGATTGTTGATGCCTTCTCCAGGGCTCAGCATGATTCGGTAGCTTCAGCCACTGCCGCCATAGACGCCTCCACAAAAGCATGTGAGGCTGTGACCAAAAAAGTCGATAAACTATTCTCAGACGCTTCTTCCCTGTTGAAGTCCCTACAGGAGAGCGCTGATGCCACAAAGACAACTTTGGAACCAATAGTTCAGTAGTTGGCCAAGTTCGTCTCAACGGAGTTACATTCATTCGCTTCACTTCGCCAATCTATTAGCGATGACAACTCGGCCCTTCGTGCCTCCATTGATGAGCGCCTCGCTAAGCTTCAGGAGGATCTCGCAGTTGAAAATTCATTGATGGACGTTCTGGCAAGCAAAACCACCGCCCTAAAGGTCAAGAGCACTCAACTTTCAAACTCACAGCAACAGCTTGAAGCTCTTCGATCCGAACGGGAGGTTATAAAAACATGTGTTTCGGATGTACACGCTGCTCTATCTAACATCCTAGAAGCACACGATCCAATACTCAATCATTCGGTAAGGCGAACCCTTGCTGAAAAACTTGCTCCTGCCATGGACCTTCTCAGCAAAATCGAAGGTTTACCTAGTTTCGTGTCCGATCCGAAACAAGGGGGAGACGTAAAGTCCGGATCAAAACCATCTCCTTCCTCCAAAGCTACTCACACAACCGAACCACCTCAGACTGGTCAAGCTTCGGGTTCGGGTGTGAAGGATAAAGGGAAACACATAGCTGAGGATGAAGATGAAGATGAAGATGATGAAACCATTGCGGACATGTTGAAACGTAAAAACAGTCGCAATGTGGATGATGATGTCAATCGTGTGGCGCGAGAGGCTGAAGAAGCCGAACGCATGCAAAAGGAAGCCCACGATCTCCTCGAGAGCAGGAAAACTCTCTTCCCTGCCTGGACTCGGGAGCGCATGATTAAAGAGGCCATAGATACTCCCAGCATCCTATGGCTCGAGCCGGTGATTTCGTTCGACTGCTATAATTCTGTCGATTCACAGTTCGACATGCCGTTGACTCGAAAGGCGTTTATCTTCCACGCCTTCTCTAACATTTTTAAAGTCCCTCATCCGAACCCTGAGGTGGATAGGGAGTTGATCGAATTCTATCTGAAGGCTGCTTGTCCTCAGTATCAAACTTGGAGCGCCTAGAAGATAATGAACGTTCGGGTCTTAAAGCCTTACACCGAAGGAAGGTTCATAAACGTTCGGTTCAAGGTGATTCGAGGGTCTGCGAGAACTGAACACCTTATATCTTTGGCAGACTTACCGAATTTAAATCCTCATGATTGGATCGTCTTGCATAATATCCTTTTGACTGATGAAGCCGAATATGGTCCCATTATAGACCATGTCAAAATGATGTTAGTCTGTTACATCATGGAGGTTGCCCTAATGGATTAGGAGGTTGCCACAGTCTTCAAGAAGAAACCGAAGATAGCTCCTGTAGGATCAGCTAGTGATCTCAATAAAATGAAGATGGGCAAGATCGACCCGAGACATAATTCGGTTATGTTCACTAGAGCTGAAGGACAGAAATGTCTCTTCGCTTTAGCTGACAAACATCTTTACACCACTGCTTGTCTAGAGCATGTGTTATCGATCATTCGAAGGTGTAAAGAGAATGCAGCGGATGATGTCAAGTACTTCAACGACATGATCCAGTGGTACATCCGGTTTAGACAGACAATACTTGCTCTAATCACGCGTCTGTTTAACACCGTGAAGAAGAAGGTACCTGCTTCAGCTGCAGGCCCAAGCAACAAGTGAAGATCTCGCTCCAATTGACGCAAAGGGGGAGATTTTTGGGTTGAAGATTCGTTTGAAAATTGCGTCAATGGGCTCGGCTGTTAGTCCATTTAATTTTGTATTCCGGTTTTGGGCCTGTCCATACCGTGAGCTTGCTAGGTTACTATATAAGTATATGCTTGCATGCATATTAGGTTAACGATTAAGAGTATTACGATAGAATTACAGTTTCTTTCATCGTTCTTGAAAACCTCCAACCCTCTACAGTTGATGTTCTTTATCGAGCTCTTCTGAGGGTTATTTTATAATCATTCAACCTGTTTGATTCATCGTTGAGTTATTCTTTATTTTACATTCGTTCTTACTGTTTAAATATTTATTCACCTGTTTAAGATCTAATCGATCTTTAAGATTAAGTATTAATCTCATCACCTCCAAAGCTATTTCTCTCACAAGATGGAAGCTCACACGAAATCTAGGGTTTACAGGTTCTCTAGGATGATATGGAGGCTGAGGGAGGGACATAACACCCTTTATATAGGATACAACTCCCGGGATTAGGTTTTTCCTCGTTCAGACCAGACTCGCCGAGTTCCCTTAGCCGACTCGCCGAGTCGGTCACTTACTCCTGAACCCGGATCCCGCTCGGACTCGCCGAGTTCCACACAAGACTCGACGAGTTGACCCTTTGACTTAGGGTTTTATTTCCTTCTTGGCCTTCCTGATTTTGGGTGTTACAACTCTCCCCCACTTAAAGTAAACTTCGCCTCGAAGTTTGCTATGGCCAACCGCATGTGATCTGCTTCCAATACTCTACTTATTAATCCAACACCCGCTGCCTACCTTCGTTGGCCTTTCGCCCAGTCCTCCCGACGACCATTAATCCTTGCGGATAATAATCTCGGGTCAACTCTGACCCTGAACATTTTGGAAACACAACTTACTCAACTGACAATCCTTCTGGTACTCTCCGAGTACTGCAACTGAACCCATAGGGGTTCACCCCCTCTTTCCTTGTGCATTTTCTTGCCTTCCCAAGGCGATGCTCCATGACCAACTATTTCCTTTGTTACTGTGAAGGTCCTATCCTTCACCAAATCCATTACTCCCGCTACCTCCAGTACGGGTCATTATCGCCAGTATCCATTGGGCATTTCTTTCTACTATAATTTGGTGTCAAGCACCCCACGATCAACTAACTGAATTCCACCATAGACTGCTTACCATCACTGCTACTGACTGAAAAGTTCTGTTATTCCTTATCAGCCTTCCGGATGAACTGAGACCACCCTGGTCCCTACCAATCTATCAATATTTGGATTACCAGCTCCCACCGGTCGCTAGTCCCAACACAACTCCTAGTCGCTCCTAGCGACTTTCGAAGAAACTACTACCACCTATAACTGCTCAATCTATTTTGCCATTCAAGCACTACAGTCCTGGGATCCTCGATCCCCTATCTTGACACTAAGGTCCCTACCAGGTCCCACCTGTGCTGCTAAAACTCACGAGCCTCGCCCATGGGTCTCACCCAACCATACTACTAAGCAACCCTGCTCTCAGGTCTCACCTATACTGCTACTCTCATACGGGCCTCGCCCACGGGTCTCACCCAACTATATCCTGGAGCGGCCTCTCCCAAGATCTCACCTTTCTAGGGCTATACAGGAAACTCCCTACCATTCTCGTCCACTATCCATTCCTGATCCCTATTTGATCACTAGGAGATAAGGGCCTCGCCCCATCTCCGCCAACGAAGCTACTATGGAATGCTACGGCTTACCCGCAGTCTTACATCACCTACCATCACTGAATGCTAATGGATGCTACGGCTGCCCCGTAGTCTTACAACACTTTCTACCACTGACCGCTAGTACGAACGCACCCCATGCTATCAGTTCTCAAGATCCTCCTTCCGACTCACTCGAGTCCTACAGGCGATCCTCCAACCTGAATTCCCAACCATGTACTAACCATCACCATTACACGCACTAACTGATGGGGAGTTTCTCAAACTCCCAACCCTGAACTCCTCAATCCATCAAAGGTTGTACTACTTCTTTTCCTTCTCAGAGATCGTGTACTCATTCTGGATCTGCATGCTCTTACCCTTTGTACACTCGAAGGATTCTCCCCCACTTCGATCCTGCTTACACCTCGCTGCTCAATGCTCGAAAATAAATCCCAATCCTTGCTACCATTCCATAATCAATCTGCTGAGGAACCCCAAACTTACCATAGCTAGGGATCTAACCAGCCCATTTCTAAAACTATACGGCTCCGAACTAGCGAGACATACCAAGTCCCTCCCAGGCATGCTACATTTACTACATCCTAAGTAACCCTCTCCAATAGAGCCCATCCCTCAACTACCATTCAAATATCTAAGGTATGCAGATGACATATAACTCGATCACAATCAATCCGCACAAAAATAGAATACTCATACCGATAATGATGCAGAACCATAACAATATAATCATGCACAAATAAAAGAACTGAAAAAGGAAGTCGCATACCTGCAACGTCCGATGCTGCTCGTGTCTCCAAGGTAGTCATCTGAAAAGCCCTGCCTCCTACCGTAGACGCCTCTGCTCGGCCATGACGGCCGTCCGTGATCCTCAAAGTTGCAGGGACAGGTGTCATCACCCGTCCTGTCGGAAGCAAACTGGGGCACTGGGCCTTCTTGTGGCCCCGCTGATTGCAGTGAAAACATATCAGGTCGGATCGCTGAGTGGTGGTAACAGTACAATCCCTGCTAAAATGACCAGTCTGACCGCACTTGAAGCAGCCAGACTCACCACCGCTACCACTCCTGCACGCGCCCCCATGCGCCCTGCCACACTTCCCACACCGACTGCGGTCCTGATAATCCCTTGATCTCGAATCCGATCCCCTGGGCCTTTTGCACAAGCCTGTGGCTTCCTGAACCTCATCCGGCTTCCTCTTCCGGATCTGCTCCAAATCAATCTCTCTCTAGCTCGCGCGATCATATCCTCCAACGTTTTACAGCTAGACCTGCTCACAAACTGCCTAATGTCATCCCGCAACATCTCATGGTATCGGGCCTTCTTCATCTCCTCATCCGCGACATATTGCGGTACAAGGAGAGCCCTCTCCCTGAACATGGCGGTGATCTCCGCCACAGTCTCATTGGTCTGTGTCAAATCCTGAAACTCCTGTGCCAACTGCTGCACCTCAATAATTGGCAAAAACTCCGCCCTGAACCTGGCTGAGAAATCGCACCATGTCATCGCGTCCAACGCAGCATCATCCCCCAAAGCATGACTGATCTCCTCCCACCAATCCCTTGCTCTGTCCTTCAGAACACAGGAAGCGAGTTTGACCTTGTCCCCCTCAGGACACCGACTCGTACGGAATGCGTTGGCAACATCAGCCAACCATCTGCTGCTAGCGATGGGGTCCCTATCCCCATGATAATCTGGTTCCCCGCAAGCCCTGAACTCTCAAAATGTCAAGGTACGTGCTCCCATCAAAGCCATCATCTCGGTATGGAAGGCTCCCAGCCTCTCATCCAAGATCTCCAATATACCCTCCTTGACCGTGCCAAAGATCATAGGAGTCTGGTCTAGAATACTGCGCGTAACCTCCGCTGATATCAACTCCCTCATTCGCTCCTCGAGTTGCTCGGCTCCTGAACCTGAGCCTGATCCCTCTCTGGCGCCTGATCCGCCCACTGGTCTCTCTCGCAACGTCACCATGCTGAAAATATAATACATCCACTATCAGAATACTTGTCACTGCTGCGAGACCAAACACACGCACTACCAGGTTCCCGGTCTTGTCTCGGTCTTTCCCGAATCGAGTACGGATCCTATGCTTTCAGTAGTACGGGCCCATACTACCTTCCACATCTATCCGTACTTTCCTCAGGAATTGCTTTGACTCCACCAGGTCCCTCTTCCACTACTACTGCTCCCAGCACTATCTTATCCTAGGCTTACGCTAAGGAACCTCCGACTCAACTCAAACCAGTCCTTAGTTGCTGAAGGCCTTCTTGTGATGCCAATTAGCCATCACCTGAATACCATCACATGTGACGAGGCTCAAATAATCCTTCGAGTAAAAGACTCGTCCCTACAACGGTTGGACTCAGACAAGAGTTGCACAATAGGGCCAAATCCATTACTCTGAGATTATTCAACCCTGATCACATGTGACGTGACGTATTCACCTAATAGCTAACACCCATCACTCAGAATCCCACAATGCACAAAGCAAGCAACATTCTGACAAGGGAAAATCTAACCATAACATACTCAAGCAATCATATCCACATAGCAAGAATCTGTACTAGCATGCAACACAAACTCATAAACTCAGGCATAATCTAAACAGGCTATCCTACTACTGTCTAATCAACACTATCATGCAGCTCAAAGCACATATAATAGGCACATAAGGCATCCTCCCTAGATCCTTAGTCCTAATCTAGCATGCTGTTCTACTAACTGATAATCATAACATAAACTTGTATGGGTATTTTGGGGTACTTACTTGAGCTCGGCTGATTGCATGCACCACACCCTTTTTCTCCTTTCAAAATTTTTTCTTTCTGAGTTCTTTTGCTTTTCTAAAACTGTTTTCTTTCTCAAACTCTTTTTACAAAACTGACTTTTCATTTTGAAAACATCCCTACCAATTCCTTAGTTTGAGTTCAGACACACCCGAGAGTACGTCCGAATCCCTCAAACCAAGGCTCTGATACCAACTTGTAACGTCCCAAAAATTCAAGACTAAAAATTTCTTTTAATAAAACATTACTTAAAGCAAAATCATCAATCCAAAACATAATCAGAGTATTAATTTCCAAACACATGTTCATTATCAGAGTAAAACATTCCCAGGTTGTCTAGTCTATGGTGTGTGCCATGCGATCACCCCGAGCTCTTCCCTCCGCTACCGGAAGTACCTGAAACCAAAACTGAAAACCGTAAGCACGAAGCTTAGTGAGTTTCCCACCATACCACATACCATGCATAACCACATACTGCACATACTAGGCCACGCCCACTATCCTGGGCCTCGCCCGCTACAACGGCCCCGCTTGGCTTCGAGCCCCGCTCGGATACAGATCTGTTTCACTTAGGCCTCGCCTGTCACTGGGCCTCGCCCGCTAACATATAATAGCACATAAACATATCACAACACATAAGCTAAACATATGCTAACGGATCCTGTCCTAAGGCCTCGCCTATCCTGGGCCTCGCCCTTGTCCTGCTACTGATGAGTCATGGAACCCCGTCCACACTCCTACTGATAGTGAGTTACGGGCCTAGCCCACACTCACTCCTTCCCTAACTTGGGCCTCGCCCATGATCTGCTACTAATGAGATGTGGAACACCATCCACACTCTGCTATTGGTGAGGTACGGGACCTCACACACACTCACCTCCCTACCAGGCACATACATGTATCACACAGACAACAAGTATAAACTATCATATAAACCATTCCTTGGGCACCCACCCGCTATCATTGTACCTCGTCCTGAATATCATACTAGCATATTGTGCCTAGGGCTAACCCCCGGGTCTTCTACTCATAACTACATGGGCCAGCATTGTGGCCTTAGACCCATTCACACAAAGGGAAACTCACATTTACTTGCTGAACTTGCTGATAACCCCTCTAGCTACTGCCCGACAACTCTCTGAACTCCTGCTCCACTAGCTCCCCGAGCTACCAATATCAATGCAACACTTAGTCTAACTGTCCCCCGAAAGTCAACTAAGTCAACTCTGGTCAACGCTAAAGTCCTGGTCAAAGTCAACCTTCCAGTTCAACCCTACTCGCCGAGTCTGCCTACTGACTCGCCGAGTTCATATGCTCATAGTCCTTCCATTCGTGACTCAACTCGTCGAGTCAGTCCATCACTCGCCGAGTCCACCGATTTTCGAGTCCTGACCTATCCAACTCACCGAGTTCTCGCTCAACTCATTGATCCGAGTCTTGACTCGAAGGGTTTGGGGTTTCGCGACTTGACTCGCCGAGTCCAAGAACATACTCGTCGAGTCCAAGGCAATCTTCAACAGACTCGTCGAGTCCAAGGCAATCTTCAACAGACTCGCCGAGTTGTTCTTCCAACTCGCCGAGTTCCTGCCCAACTTCAACCAACTCGCCGAGTCCACCCATGTGACTCGCCGAGTCACTCCAGTTCTTAATCCATACAGTGGCTTTTCGAGCCATGCAGGGGCTCCAAATCATAGATCCATACTTCCAAAGCTCAATCCTCACGTAAATTTGCAAACTTTACGTATAACTAAAGAGATCTAGGCTCAAAACACTCTAGGGCTAGGTTTAGGGACAAAAGTGTGACAACCCTATATTTTCCAAAAGCAGTGTAACACTCAAAAGTCAAATACAACGAAAACTATATGGAATCAACGAAATTAACCTCAAAAATAAAGTGTTCAAATATCTAAATTGGGATGCATCAAATGTTAGATATCGTGCCAAGGTTTCCAAAAACATAAAGAACATTCAAAACCGGGTTATATCGAAGAAATTATAACCACTCGAATATTTACGATGCACCGTTAAAGCATTATTTAAACGTAAAAAGTGAAATTACAATAAAATACATTTTAGCCTTAAGTATCTAAACAAAAGTTGTAGAGTTCGTTAAACTGTAAACATACATAAAAAGATCGCCCAAATTGGACCTCGCATGAAGAAGTTACGAATTTTCTAAGTTTCGTAACAGTAGTAGAGGGCTAAAAACTCGAATTGAAGATCGAGCGTTATTTAGCTATCGCAACCTAAATGAAAGTTGAAGGTCTCCACAATAGGAGTAAAATGATAAAAAAGACAAACAAAAACCGACGTCGAATAAAGAAACTATGAATTTTTAACGGACTTTAGCAGTCCCGGCCTATTAAAAACATATCATTAAAAATAAAGTCAAAACTAGCCGACGGAGTCTAAATGAAAGTTGTAGATCATAATCTCACCTACGCGTGGATATAAAGAACGCGAAAAACAGAGCCCGTACGTGAAAGTTACGGAATTTAGAAGACGGAAGTCGGGATTACGCCCAGCGTAATGTAGGAGTACTCCCAGCGTACTCAGGTGCAGGATCGAGTCCTATCGGCTGCAGCTCTACGCCTAGCTAGACTCGAGTCGTAAGCCATGACGCAAAGTTACGCCCAACGTAACCGAAGTACGCCCAGCGTACTCTGGTGGTACACCCAGCGTACTCGCATTTTCAGCCCTATAATAGAAGGCATAAGCTCCGGATTTTAGCACACATTTCTCAAACACTCACTTACTCTCACACACTTTCAAGCACCAGAGGCCGTCCCGACGCCCTCGGTTTCCGCACCCGAGCCCCCAACGAAGGTTCTACGCTACCGAGATCCCCGAAGAGCTCAAAGACGCAGCTTTCCGCGGTTGAAGTTCTGCTTGACCCTAGCCCCACTCTCTTCAAACCAAACAAGTGAGTTCATACCCCTACCTTTCAAGTCTTTTCATGTTTTAGGGGGAAAATACAAGTACAATACAAGTAAAAGTATCGTTTATAAACATAAATGTAACATCTATCTTATTGATTATCGATACCAACAACTTACTTTACGTATAAAGGGCTAGTATATCATCAAGTTATTTTCACCAAATGGAACATACTTTCTGAAAAACTATAATGGGTATAGTTAGCAAGTTATTCATACATTCTTATGTATACATCTTGAAAAACGAAATACTTTCAAACAAAACGAAGTAAAGTCTTTCTTATCGTAAATCTATTTATACTAAGTGATGTGAGATATTCAAACTTCAACGTACTCTTATGTATGCATTTCAAGTCCTGTATTATATACCATAATCTCTTGGAGGGAGAGCGTGATACTTGTGTATAGATCTATACAGGATTGACAACCCCGCACCTAAACTGTTAGCTACAGTGAGACCGGCAGGTCTGGGGTGACAAATGTCATAACACTACAACACCTGAAGAATGTTGTTGCAGGCAGTCAGTGTCAATAGTATGGTTATAAGACTCACATGAAAGTATAAAAACAATTTTGATTTACGAGATTCATATATGTATTCAGTTTTCTACATTATTTTGAGCACAAAGTTTATCTTTATCAGTCAAGTACGAAAAATACTAACGCACTCCAGCTTTGAGAACTTTTCAAACTATTTATAGAAAATATTGGATTTTCTGAAAACCTCGTTCATTGATTTGATACCAAAAGGACATACTTTTCAATACAAAACACTTATGAACTCACCAACTTAATTGTTGACACTTTTTCGAAACCACTTGTATTTCTTAGGGAATCAGTAATACAGGTAACCACCAGCTTTTGAAGAAGGAACGCTAAGGACGTTTATTATTAAACCTTTACATCATCATATTGTAATATTCTTTTGGAAATATGTATAACGCAACAATATACGTTTTTATTATATATATTTGGTTGTGTTACTTTCTTTACAATATTTAATTGTTATGGTACTACATGAAGTCACCCACCCCCGAATGTTTCCGCCATTCTGGTTTGGGGGTGTGACAAAAAGGGTTTCACCAACTACTCATCTTCTGATGCTTTACGACATATTGGACCATCCCAACACTAGATCTGAAGTAGCAACAACATATCTAAGCCCCAAACTTGAATTGGGTCTCAAACAACCATAAAACCCCCAAATCTCATAACAAAAATAGATCTAGATGCAAAGGAGGGAAGATAGCAGCTTATTACCTCCAAGATGAACACAAACTTAAGTATATCTCGAATCTACACCTCCCCTTTGAAGCAACCTTATTGATCTTCAAGTTCCTTTCCAAAGTTTCCTTCCTCCAAAGCTATTTCTCTCAAAAGATGGAAGCTCACACGAAATCTAGGGTTTACAGGTTCTCTAGGTTGATATGGAGGCTGAGGGAGGGACATAACACCCTTTATATAGGATACAACTCTCGGGATTAGGGTTTTCCTCGTTCAGACCAGACTCGCCAAGTCCCCTTAGCCGACTCGCCGAGTCGGTCACTTACTCCTGAACCCGGATCCCGCTCGGACTCGCCGAGTTCCGCACAGGACTCGACGAGTTGACCCTTTGACTTAGGGTTTTCTTTCCTTCTTGGCCTTCCTAATTTTGGGTGTTACAACGTCGGTTAACGGAAGAAAGTTTGGTCATTTTGTGAAACTTCAGTTTCCTTGGTCATATTTTTCAAATACACCCCATGTTTTTTTGTTATTTCATGAATTTTCCTATCTTAAATTCGACAATCACATAAAGATTTTATCAAAATGAAGGATGCTTGGATCAACTTATATTTACCCTTAAGTATATTTTTTGACAAAATTGCAAGAATGGTCCCTGTGGTATGTCAAAAGTAGCAACTTTGGTCCAAAATGGATTTGGCTCGCAAAGATGGTCCAATAGTTTTGCAATTTCCTATGAACTTTTTTATAATGACGAATTTGCCCCTTATTATTTTATTTTACATTTTTCTTTTATTACAACAATTAAAAGTAAAATAATCTCTCTCTCTTATAAAATACCCACCGTACACCACCACCAGTCTCCTTCCCTTATTCCGACCTCCACCTTCACAACCCCCTTCATAGTCACTATCGACCATCACTGCATCATATACTAACCATCGACTCTAACGACGACACTGCCTCCTAGAAACCCTAGCGCCATCGATTTGGATTACATCTCCCGACCACTATCAGCTGCTTATTGTCATCATCGAATTGTGGACGCGATAATCACCGCCCTTCCCCATCAACTCCCCCTTCTGCCCAGTTCTCCGGCAACAAACCCCATCATGAACCGGTGCTCTGTTTTTCTTTATCCCTACCAACATCACACCTTATTCCAGTCTTTTCCTTATCCTATAATCGTCTATGTCTTTCTACACAAACACCACCACCCACCAAAACGAAACAAAAATGATGTAGGCAATAGTTACTAGATCGGAGTCGAATCGGCCTGGAAACGCCGATCTGCCTGGGTCAGATCTATTCTTTTTCTCTACCTTCTTTCTCGATTTAGTGTTAATGATTCCACCGGTGATTCTAGTTGTGTTGGCTTCCAGTCAAAGGTAGAAGCAAAAGGGGGAAGAGAATGGGGATGGGTGGGCTGGGGCGTGGTTAGTGGTATTTATTTCTTTGGGTTGTCGTCGGATCTTTGGGGAGGAAAGGGTGGGATAGGTTTAGTGGTGGTTGAACGACAGAGTGAAGAGAGGCGATAGATAGATGAAATCATCGAGCCTTTTGAAGACCACTATTGTCGTCTTCACTTTTCTTCTCCCACAGTACCCTCTCTTTGTTATGGTGGTCACCGATTTAGATCCAAGTTGTATTATATGTTTGATTTTTGGTTCACAAATTGATTGATTTGTTTATTTAATTTCCGGGTTTGAATTGGTTTTGATAACTCAATTGAAAGGAATTATGGGCTATGTTATTTTTTCTGGATTTAAACATGAATCGGTGCTTTTTTGTCTTAAGAGAGTTGTCGAATGTGGCCTTTATCTGACAAGTGATATGACGGTTAACGGAAGTGGAGGTGGTGTTGGTAAATGGTGATACGGAGGGGAGAGATAGAGAAAGCGGTGGTTAGACAAAAACAATGGCTACCAGCAGGTGGTGGTAGTGGCATTGTTTTTTTCGGTGTAAAAATCAGGTGCTTGGCGATGGTTTCAATATTTTCCAGGTCTGGTGTGTTTTTATGTGTTTGGTGAATAACACCATCAAATGTAGGTGGGGAGACGGTGGTAGGCGACGGTAGTGGTGGTGGCGTACGGTGGTATCGGTGGTGGCTGATGGTTGTTGTTGTGGTAGCAGGAATGTTCTTCTGAATGTGTTCTTGACTGTTCCTGGAGAGAGAGAGAGAGAGAGAGAGAGAGAGAGAGAGAGAGAGAGAGAGAGAGAGAGAGAGAGAGAGAGAGAGAGAGAGGATGAGAGAGAGATGTATTTTGTTTTTTGTTTTATTTTTAATTGTTTTATAATTATTGTAATAAAAGAAAACAATAAATAAAATAATAAGGGGCAAATCCGTCATTTTAAAAAGTTTCAAATTTTTTGGACAAAACTCGTAACAAAATCAAAACTTTTGGACCATCTTTGCAAGCCATTTTGAACTAAACCTGGTATTTTTGACATACCACATGAACCATTCTTACAATTTTGTCTATTTTTTTACAAATCTTTATATACATATACATCTTGAAATCTGATTTTCAAAATTTTATCAAATCAAAAGCAAAATAAATTTTGTCATATCTAATAAACATCCAAGCCATTGTTCCAATTTCTAACATGCATGCAGAAACCAAAAAGGGTAAATACGTAAAATCCAATCACGAAGGGTAGTTCTGTCAACTGCTAAATCAAAGTTGACTTCTAATTTACCAGTTCCGGACCGGAAAGAACAAGCTCGGTTTCAAGATTCATGAATTCAGTATTCATGTAATTAATCCACCGACTCAACCCAGCTGTTTTCTCTCTCATACACACGCACAAATCATTAAATTAATCTTCACAGATCTATTGGCCGAAAGACAACACACCCAGCGTAAGATTCTTCTTCTGTCTTTTTCATCGTTATCGATAATTTCAGATCATAGTGTTTTCTGCTTCAAACTTGAATTGATTTTCGACTTTATTCCAGTTGGGTATTGAAGATTCTTGCAACTGTTCATTTATGGTTCATTAAAGTTGCGGGACTTAGTGTTGTTTTTCAGAAATATGGATGAGTCAAGAGGAGGAGGTAGGAGAGTTGAGAAGAGAGTTTACGACGAAGAAGATGATGATGGTATGCCTCAATCGAAGAAACCCAAAGTACCGGGTTTAGCGAGGTTTGTTTAACTGCTTCTATTTATTTTCTTGTTATAAATATTAGTTTTGTAATTTGTAAATGATTATTGTTTGTCTGTGCATAATCATCTCCATCTGTTTGTATAAATGTCTCAAAGAACCCATCTTAGCACCTTGTGTTTCTATTTGCGATCTTAACACGCTATGATTTTTATTTTTCTCCCACAGTGTAATTGTGGAAGCTTTGAAGGTGGATAGCTTGCAAAGACTTTCCTCCTCTTTAGAGCCTCTTTTCCGTAGAATTGTAAGTCCTTTTTTCTTCATTATAAAGATTCAAACCTCGAAATTTTCAGATTCAGTATTTACAATGGTGTATTCGCTTTTTTACCTCAAACTATACTCTAATTTATGACTCTGAATAGATTAATCTAGTCATCAATTCTCGCTTACAATAATGTATTGGGAAAACAGGTAAGTGAAGAAGTAGAGCGTGCTTTGACTAGATTTGGACATGGTCAAATTGATGGAAGGTAAAGATATTATATCCTTTAGAATTTTGAACTGCTATAATTGGGTAATTTTTTAAAAAGTATAATGTTCCACCAGATCTTCACCACCAAGAATACAAGGTCAAGAAGGAAAAGTTTTACAACTTGAATTTAGAACAAGGATGCCACCTCATCTATTTACAGGTGGCAAAGTTGAAGGGGAGCAAGGAGCAACTATACATGTTGTGTTGTTAGATGCAACCACAGGCAATGTGATGCAAACTGGAGAAGAATCATCATCAAAACTGAATGTAGTAGTGCTTGAAGGCGACTTCAATGAAGAAAACAATGAAAACTGGAGCACTGAGCATTTTGAAAGTCATGAAGTCAAAGCACGTGAAGGAAAAAGACCACTTTTAACAGGGGAGACACAAGTCACATTGAATGAAGGAGTTGGAACTTTGGGTGATCTTACTTTTACAGATAATTCAAGTTGGATTCGAAGTAGAAAGTTTAGGCTTGGTTTGAAGGTGGCTTCTGGATGTTGTGTTGGAATTAGAATTCGTGAAGCTAAAACCGAGGCTTTTGCTGTTAAAGATCATAGAGGAGAACGTATGAAACTTACAACTTACAGTTTCTTGCATAACAGCTGTTACTGTTACTGTGACTGTGACTGTGTCTGTTACTTTTGCAGTGTACAAGAAACATTATCCGCCTGCTTTACACGATGAAGTTTGGAGATTGGATAGAATAGCAAAAGATGGAGCGTTGCATAAAAAGTTAATGAATTCTGAAGTCATAACTGTAGAGGATTTTCTCCGTGTTCTTGTTAGGGATCCACAACGACTGAGAAATGTAAGATTCTTTTTTTTTTGTTACCTTTTGCACACCCTTTGTTTCTAATATGTTAATGAGCACAGATTCTAGGGAGTGGAATGTCAAATAGAATGTGGGAAAACACAGTTGAGCATGCAAAGACTTGTGTTTTAGGAGGGAAGTTGTATGTATACTATGCAGATTTAGGTCACACCACTGGTGCTATCTTCAACCATATTTATGAGCTAAGAGGTCTCATTTCAGATGCTCAATTTGTTCCATTGGAATCACTTAACCACAACCAAAAGGTCTACACAACACTTTTCTCCTTATTTCTTTTCTACAAAAGAAATTGATGATTCATTTTTTTTTTTTTTTTGAAAAACAGATTTCAGTAGATTCACTTGTGAAACGAGCATATGAGAATTGGAATAGAGTGGTAGAATACGATGGGAAAGTTTTAAGCGCATTAACTTACCCTTCACCACCTACTCACAACTTGATTGAATATCCATTTATAAGTTCCGATCAAACACAAACACTAGGTGGTGGTGGTGGTGTTTCATCAACCACCACCACCACCACCACCCACCAATCATCACCACCCACCCACTATGACTATGTGCCCGGTGCACCATCTACCTTCACCGGTTCAGATGGTTGGTCGAGCCAGAGCCCAGACGATGGACACGGGTTCGGTGACTCTTTCTCGGAGGAAGTCCGGTTAAGAAGCTCGGAGATGTTGGAAACCGATGATATGCAAAAGCTACTTAGAAGCTTTGGGGTTGGTGTAACCGGGTCAACTTTTGGTGTTTATGACAACGGTTCATACGGTTATCAAAACCATGTCCCTCATGAACCACAGGTGGGTCCAGTGGGTCATGGGCGTGGTTCAGGGAAGGCGGTTGTTGGGTGGCTTAAACTCAAGGCTGCATTACGGTGGGGGATTTTCATAAGGAAGAAAGCTGCAGAAAGAAGAGCTCAACTTGTTCAGCTTGATTGATTGACTTTAAATAGTTGACTCATGTGTAGTAGTAGTAGTAATAGTAGTACTTATTTATGTAACACTAAATGTTGATTTTATAGAGCTTTTTTTTTTCTTCATAATGCAATAAATTGCTCAATAAGTAGGGTCTTGACAAGCTTAAAAGTTTTCTTGAAGAAAAACCACTTTAAGAGGGTATCAACAAGTTTAATTCTACAATAACTTGTATGTAATGCATAAAAACACGTACATCATCCATAAACGGATTCAAGAAATACTTAAAAAAAAAAAAAAAAAAACATGTTTGCAGTTGTACCCATGAATGATGAAACGAAAACATGGATATATGTTGATAAAGATAATAATGAAGAAGCTAAGACATAAATAGTCCTGGAAATTAAATTACATATTGATACAAACTTCTCATTTAATAAAAAAAAAAAAAAAAAACCTAAATTTTTGATGCAGCCTTGTTTTATCGATCTCTAGGAGTCGAGAGCTAATTACTTTATCCATCATCATCATCATCATCATATACATGAACCGAAAGAATAAGGATCAAATCCATATTCTCCATCCATTATGATTGTCGGGTCCTGCTCCTGCATAAAAAAACAGAGTTTGAAGGACCAGAATCAGAATTTTGAATCTTTGAGGGGCCAAACTCAAAATCAAAATTTAAGTCATAAAAGAAATGAGGGGTAACCATTATTTTCAAAAAGTTAGAACAATAAAAAAAAGACCATATACCCTTTTCATCATTCCATTCATAAGATCATCCAAAGAGTCATAACCATTATTTGCAACAAAACCATTCAGTATCTTCGAATGCTCCAATAAATACTCTTGACCGGGTCCCATTTTCAGTTCAGTACTTGACCTCTCACTCCCTCTGTTATGTTGCATAGCCGGAGCTGTCGTCAGTGCACCATTGCCGCCCAAACAACCACCACTTAGTGGTGGTGCCGAGGCGGATAACGTGCTAAAACCATTACTCGAATACTGCCCATAATTCTGTTTCCCATACTGCCCCTGCCTTTGGCTTTGAACTTCAAGCGGCACCGAGGCCGTGGTGGTAATATTACTCGAACCAAATCCAGCAGTGTAACCATATTTCAGGCCGCCATTAGGTGGCAATTGGTCATGGAAAGTATCCCCAATTGGTGGTGGGATTGGGACATCAAGAAAGGTGGAACTACTTGAAACAAGGTTGAAAGATTCTGAACTCATGGAACCCATCTTTAAAGAACCAGTAAAGATTCTAGATTCATCAATTGGAGTGAAATCTGGGATTTGGGTGTTATTATTTGGTTTATGATGAGTAAGATCAAATGGGGATTGAAAAAGATTTGTGTTTTGGTGTGTTTGAGTTTGTGGTGTTGGTAACACAACGGGTTGAAATTTGTTGAGGGAATTGATGGAATGGGTTAAGTTTTGGGTGTGGGTTGGTTGGATTATAGAAGGTGAAGTGAGGCTATGGAGTGTCATTCCAGTTGCACTATTGAGTCTTCCGAGCATTCCGGAAGGTGAATACGATGATAATGTGGGTCCCGGTAATCTTCCGGAAGCTGATAGTGTCCGGAAATCACCGAGTCCTTCCAGTGAGCTCATTCGCATGTAAGATGACGCGTCTTTGCTTCCCCCAAATGCCACCACCATGTTAGCTTGTTGACTTATCCGTTTCAAGTAAAGCCGATATTTCTACAAATCAAACGCATGTATATAAGGTAAAAATATATTTTATTATTCAAACAAAAACAACCCCTGAGCTCATCATATGAGATCTAAATTGTAATCAGATACCCACAACCCTTGAACTGACCCACACAGAATCACGACCATGGCCCACACCGATAATCGTGTAAGATGTAAATCATGTACATAAAGATTGTGCAGTGCCAACAACCCTAAACTGGCCCACAAGACTTCTTCAAAAACATCAATCCACAATGGAATTGAAATTACCAAAAAAACCCTAACATTATAATAGGAAATATGGTAAAAATAACAAACCTGGAGATGGCTTGCTACATTTTCCCTAGTAAGACCTTCGACATTCATCAAATCAAGGATCCTTTTAGGAACAGCTTCTGGTTATAAAAATAGAAAAAAGGAATCATCAAAGAGTGTCGATGAAACAAGTTTAGATACGAACACAAGAACAAAAAGACAGAAAAGCTCACTCTCGATTCCAAGTTGATTAACAGCAGCAACGAACTTTCTATGAAGATCAATAGACCAAACAACACGTGGCTTCTTCTGCGAAGATGGATCGTCATCTTCATTCCCATTATCTTCACCATCGTCATCCTCATCTTTTCTTTTCCGATTAAGTTTCCCATTCAGATCTCCACTTCCGGCTTCCTGTCCACCTTCACCTCCATGATTCTGCCGATCTTGGTTGTCAGATTTCGATTGAGATTTTGACTCCACTTTTCTACGAATCACATGTTGCCATATATTACGTAATTCCTCCAAACGAACCGGTTTCACAAGGTAATCACAAGCCCCATGTGTTATCCCCTTCATTACAAGCTTCGGGTCGCTGTTTCCCGATAACACTGTTGACAATTTCAAAAGAAAAATTAGAAAACCCACATCGATTTTGACTTCGGAATTGGAGAAATTGGAGAAATTGAAGAAATTGAAGTGGGAATTTGTGAATTACTGATAACGGGTAAGTCCATTTCAAGACCAACGAGTTCAAGAAGCTTGAAACCATCCATGTCCGGCATATGAACATCACTGATCACAAGGTCAAATCGGTTTCGATTTTCTCTTAACATCTTCAATGCTGTTATGGCTTGACTTGTGGTTGTAACTGCAAAATCCAAAATCAAATGTTTTTTAAACAGAAACCTAACTCAATTTTTCATGAAAAGGGATAAAAAATAAAGATTGAAACCCTGAAAAAGTTAAAATGATTGAGTCAACACTTTAAAGAATATAATCTTTTAACAACAGTTGAAACGAAGCTAACCTTGGTATTGGCATTTCCTTAAAAGCCCATCTAATAACTTCAAACAAGTTGGATCATCATCGACAGCAAGAACTCTCATCCCAATGGGAAATCTGTCAATTTCGTTAGACCCTCTAATTTCTTCTACAGTCATCTTCTTGTTGTTTTTTTCTTTATAATTATTTGAAACACAAATCCAGATGATGAAAAAGAGATCAAACAAGATTCAAGAAACACACAAGATTCAGAAAGTTTGGATTTTTTTCATCTGTTTGACCACCTTGTTGACGAACAAAACCACCCCAGAAAGAAAAAAGAATGATTTCAAAGATAATAGAGAGAGAAACAGGATCTTGGAGAGAGAGAAAACAAGATAGTGACTTGGACTGGAGCTTAATACATATTGACAATGATGGGGGAAATTTGGCCAGAACAGATTGAATGGCTTTCAACGCAACAATACACAGAATCAAAAACTCTCTCTCTCTCTCCCTCTCTCTCTCTGGATTTGTCTTTTGCTTTTTTTTTATCTACTTCTTTTTGCAGAAATAAAAAAGCCCCTTTTTAATAAAATATTATTTTGGGTAATATCAATGTATACATATAATCTAGTATATGTACACATTTACATCTTTGTTTCTATTGAGAAACAATGGAGACTTTCTTTTTCCCCTTTCTTAGAATCTTTACCTCTCATGGATATATATGGAAGCTTTATTATAACTTTTGGGTGATATAAGTTTGTTGTAAAAACAGAATCTTTTAATAAACATTAATAACTCTTCAACGTCAAGTTAGTTAAAAGGCAGACACTCAACACACACGTTAAAACTTAAAAACATAACAAGTCATATTCGGTTTTTATCTAAGAAAGCTTAATTTGAATTTGAATAGAAATATTAGTTTTTTTATATTTTATATATAGAGAGATATAGGGTAAAAATATATAGTATAAGATTTTGAAGATACACTTAATCTGTTAAAATTCCGGATTAGAAGAAGAATAAAGAAACCCAATTATTAAGCAATCCTAGCCGTCCATTTGCTTTGATAATACTAATGGACCCATCCATTAATCATATGCAACTCATAGTAATAAACATGTTAATTAGAAAACGCTTTTATGGTGAAAAGACGTTTTCTTTAATTAATAAAAAGTCTTGAAGGGTAATATGGTAATTGAAATGGAGGGACAGAATCTTGGAGTAATTATCCTATCAAGTTTAAAATGCTAATTATATTAAATTGCCATTTGCAGGTTCAACAGACTAGCCATTTAAAGCCCTCTCAAATAATACCTTTGCTTGATTAGGTATGGTGCTTAATTAGAGGCTTATTTATTTATAATTTTCAATAATAATACTACTATAAATAATAAAATAACCAAATGTCATTTTCCCCATTCATTTGACCTACCAAATGTGACATGTTCCGAGTAAACATGTGTGTTTATGTTTGATTTTGTTTTTAGTTATTTTCTATAAATAAATCATTACACAAGTTCATAAATGACTCGTAATCATGATTTTTTATAATAAAAGTTCTTGTACTATTTTTCTATGCTATGAATAACTAATATCCTAATATCCTATGATAATTTCAACTAATCAATTTTTCGTATGAAAACTAGAAAGGTTGGTTTAACTAAACATGTCAAACTATGGTCCAAATATAAATTAAGCAGAATGAGTAATTTTTGTATGTACCATAAACATTTTTTTCGTCTATTTTTTTAAATGTTAAAATGTACCATATAAATGGCTAACGTAAACTCGTTCAATGCCCATATAGGAGGTAATCTGATAAAAAATTGTTATATTTCGGACGTTTTATTGTTTGATTTATTGATCTACTATATGGAATTCCGTACAACAACTATAAAGCTCCTACAACAAAAGCAATTGTTTTATGATTGTAAATAACTTGTATGTCAAATATATAAATAACTAAATAAAATAATAATAATCTACTTTTGCAATACAATATGATGGAAATCTATATTTTTATTTGGTAACCTGATTCCTATTTATCTTTTTTGAAACACTTAAATTTTTTTTGAAACAACTTAAAAAACATATTAAAGGCGGAAATAGTAATAGTAATGAAACTAATGTGCCTGAGAGATGAAAACTCGAACTTAAAAAACATACTAAAGGCGGAAATAGTAATAGTAATGAAACTAATGTGCCAGAGAGATGAAAACTCGATGAAGACGCCCCTAAAGTGCCATTATCTAAAAAGATATATGGAAGAAACCGAAAATACGATTGAGGTGTAATTTCGACACTGATCTTTCTTGTTGATCTAAAAAGATAAGACAAACGTAAACCTTGCGACCTCATCAATTGGCCCCAAGCATTCTTCAAAAAAGAAAACGCCAAAACTCCATCTATAACGATATTTAACTAAACAATGTTTGTTTTCATCGAATGAATAAAGTCTAGGAAAATCTTTGTTTTAGTGGAGTATCTCTCAACCAAACATGTTCCTAAAACTTAGTCTTTGATCATTGTTCCACTTTAAAATTGCAAAACATACTCAAACCCAAGCCTCTACTTTGATGCTGAATAGAAACGCAAATAATATTAACCCAATGGATATCTTAAAAAAATAAAAACCTCATTTGAAGTTTGTTCTAAGTTCCTAGCTTTGCGATAAAGAGAATTAATCACTTGAACCCATAGAACATTGTCATCTTCGAGGGACCGTTATTTCTATTTAAAAAAGTAATGTTTTCGAAAGAAAATAAATTACTCACTTTCATCCATGATTGTCATCTATTTTTACTAGCCATCACTTTCTTCCATTTAGCCCAAGCCAACTTTCTCTCACCAAATCACGGAGAGGTTTTCTATATACTTTCTAGATTAATTATAATGGCAAAGGAAAATACAATTTTAATCTAAGACAAGCAAATGCTAAAACCTACAAGGATCTTTAACATAATTGATATCAAGAACGTCAAACACGGAGCTTGCTAATACCTACATATGGATATAAAGAACGTCCAAAACAGAGTTTGTATGAAGAAGTAACGGAATTTACAAAATTCACGTTTTGTGACACACGCATATGCACAGCGCACGCTTCTAGAAGGGCCCACGCGGGCAAATCCTGACCTGGTACGTGGCAAACAGTAAGTAGAGAGACATCGGCCAAAAGGAACGACGCGCCCAAAAAGAAGCGTGATGCTCCCCCTGTACTCCTATAAATATCAGCGTTTTGCTGCTCATTCTCTCATTCTTCCACCCCTAAAATCCTCTGAAACCATTTTACACCCCTAGCCCTTATACTCCCTAGTTCTCGGCTACATTAGAGAAGCTATGGAGCGCTAGAGAGCCCACAAGCGCATCTAGCCAGGTCGACAACGTAAATTATGTGATTTTGGCATACTTTGCACTCCATGGATCAACACGTCGATTGTTGGGAGTTGAAGAGCTTTTGTTTTTTAAAAGGTTCGGGTCGGATTAGGTTGGACTAACCTAATCAGCATTAACCATGTGTAAACTTCGTGAAAGTGTTAGGAGTTGAAGACCTTTTATTTTTAATAGAGTTTGGGTTGGGCCGACACTGTCAACGTTGACTGCACATTAACTTCGTTAATAAGCGCATGTAAGCTTATATAAACTTCTAAAAAACATGTTGCTTGGAGTGTAAACAATCGCAACTAAGGTTTTGACCTAGTCAGCTTCATATGAAAACATGTGGCTTGGCATGACATATGTCGTTCTCATCGGCCCCAAATTTTTGGAGTTTCTTAGTGTTTCTGCAACTATAAATATGAGTCTCTTTGATCTGTATTCCTCGCCCCTAAAATCAAGAGCTGCTTTCTCTACTCTTTATTCTCTCAATAATTCAGTAAGCATTGTGCTTCTGTGATTCTCTGATGATTTGATATTCGTTCATTGGTTCTTCGATAACCATTGGATAGAATGATAATATGCATTAAATCATGGGGTTTTACTAAGAAATTTACAACCTTAGAGCGACGTAAAAACTTAGAGGACATGAGTCATTCCATGAAGTTTCAATAGTCAAATATTAGCGAACATCAAACTGATTTCTGTTTTCTGTCCCGTCTTTTAATTCACCCGAAAACAAGACAATGTTCTTCTACTTTTCTTATAAATAGATCTGATCACGAAGGACCATATTTGTTGTTTCTGGACAAAATTTTGTAAACAAATATTAATTATTAGATTTTATTATTCACGCAAAATTAACATTTAATTCTCAATATTATTTGTTGGTTTGTTTGCATTGGATATTACTAATGATTCGATATTAGTTTATAATAGTAATTGTCACATTGTACAACAACCCACACAACTTTCTTTATCTCCACATATATGAAAATGATTCGATAGAAGAAAGTTGTTAATGAGTCATTTTTTGAACATGTCAATCTCATGAGAAGACCAAAAAATCGAAGTAGACGACATTTCGTAGCAAAATACAAGTGAAATTTGTGTTTCATGCATGAAGGGTCAATCGACTATTCCCCATCAATCATGATATCACGAATTGCAATTTAACTTCTCTTCGATTAATAATTTAATGGACATATTTTATCAATCATGGTTTCACGATTTGCAATAAATTTTTCTTTGAATTTTCATGTCATTCATACCCTTAAGTTTTAATCTTTGGGTCGTTTCCAATTTACTTGTTTTTTCTTTTTCTAACAAATTTAAGTGTTACCCACAAAACTTAATTCAAATTATTCATTAATAATAAATAAAACAAAATTATCATATAAACTATTGAAAATATTAAACATGAACTTAGCCCCTGTAATAGAAGCCTAGTTGATGAGAGACTTTTTATAGGTTTAAACATTGTCACACTCGAAATATGACTAGTGTTTTGTGCTTGACTTCCATGTAGATTTTGGGACGGGTCAACTTGAACGGCTCAGAGATGAGAGACTTTTTATAGGTTTAAACATTGGCACACTCGAAATATGACTAGTGTTTTGTGCTTGACTTCCATGTAGGTTTTGAGACGGGTCAACTTGAACGGCTCAGATGGTGTATTTTTCTATGTATAATTCTTTTCGTTAGTTTTATATTTTATTGATATATGATAACTAAAAAAAATAAAAATTAACGCACATAAAAGAGTAATTAAGATTTGATTGATGGAATAAAAATGGTATAAACAAATACAACATAATGCTCTCTACGTACACCAAAAAAAAAAAAAAAAAAAAAAAAAAAAAAAAAAAAAAAAAAAAAAAAAAAGTGACTGGATTTTGTAAAAGACTAAATAAAGATAGTTTTTTTTTGTCGCATTTTATTGCTAGTAATTTACTCAAATTCAATGTATCACTTAATCATATATCCTTAAAGTCCCTTTTTGCAAGAAGTTGACCATTGACCTTCTGTTTATCATGAGTAAATTTAAAGATACTTCATACACAGAAAACATGACAAATTTCATCAATTCAATTATTCAAACAATTGCAACGAAAACAGTTTGTTACTTTTATGGATATGATGATTAAATCTCAGCATAACCATTTTTTTTTAACCTTAGTAAATCTGCAAAATACCTTCTGAACCATGTGGAGCATATAATTTGTACTTTAATATCATAACAAAAGATGCAAGTGGTCATACAAGAGTAAAAACTCGGTGTAGATCCATAACGATAACTGGATTATGGCTAGTGGGGTATATATGGCCCCACTTGGAAGTGAGTCCCACCCAATAAATTTTCAAAAATAACCCCAGTAAATCAATATTTTGCTGAAAAAGCTTACATATGACATCTACTTATCTGAAAACCCCCAAAAATCCTTGAAAATCCAGTATTTTATATATTTATTTTTATTTTTTATTATTTATGTATATAATGAACCTTGAAATTTTGTTCTGGATCTCCAGTGGTTATATATATATATATATATATATATATATATATATATATATATATATATATATATATATATATATATATTTTCTGCAGCAAAAGTTTAGAATAAGATGAGTGAATATATATTACATATGTCTATATGTTGAGCTTGTCCAAATTATTAAGGTAACTTGATATTTTTAATTTTGAATATGGCGTGTTATAATAGTTATTAATATTCAGAAACAAAACAAAAAAACAAAAACATTTATCATCTCCAACATTATATGAAGTGGTATATATTTGTGAGAAAAATATATAGGTTCGGTATAAGTCTCAGTCTAAAAGGGAATTAGACGTACCAGAAAGGTACATATCACTGTGGTGGGGTTGCGCTTACCGTATCACAGCTGCGTTTCGTTTCCTGATTGGTTTAGAGGTCCTATAAAAGATGGGTCCACCCTTTTGTGGGCCCCACATGACACGTTAGTCGCAGGTTGTCCTTGTGAGCCCAAAAAATGTCCATAAGAATACAATATTCTCCTCCCTAAAAATCTTTTTAAAACATTAATATCTATTTTGTAACGCAATAATATTTTTAAATCAAAAGTTTTTATTACGGTTTATTCAGAAAACCATAAAAAGATACCTACTATACAAAAAAAAAAAAAAAAAAAAAAAAACTTTTTTTACTAAAAAGAGTTATGAGTCGATGTGAATTAACGAAGCTCATTTTATCTTTCTGAGTATTAAGATCGTTAAGTTCTCATGAGTGTCATTTATTACTCGTAAAACGACATTACATCCAATTAATTCTGAACTAACTCGTGGATAAGACCGTTAAGCACTCATGAGAGGCTGTTAATATTTTTATATAAAGTCGAGGTTGAAGATGTGGATAAAAACAAACCAATACAACGTATATTTTGAAAAGATTGATACTTTCTTAAAAATTGTTTGTAGGAGATAGGGGCAGCCCTAAGGTCCGACGGAGTTGTGAGCAGGGAAGCCGCGGGAAACGATCCTGCACGAAGAAACACTGCACCGGGGGTGTGGGAAAGGAAACGCGGGAAAAAGATGGGGAGAGGGAGTCCAGCTCTCTCTCTCTCTTCACATGATTGGCTGTTTATTTTTTATCTATTTATTTTTTGATTCCAAACGGATATATATATATATATATATATATATATATATATATATATATATATATATATATATATATATATATATATATTATTTTCCTTTTCTTAACCTATGAATACTACAACATTCTATCTTTTTTTAACCCATAACTTATATTTCTCTCTAAAAATATTATTCAAAATGTCATCATCTGATTCGACGGCTGTAGAGGAGGCTAAGTTTATCAGTTCCGTCATGACGAAAACGGTTGCATTCTATCAAAACCGACTAGGCGAAACATCACGTGCATGATCTAACCCAAGAAAGTCGTTGTTGCGTAGAAATCACGAAGTCGGACACGATCACCATATAGAAGATTATTTTGCAGATGACGCCATCTACGCTGTAAAGTTTCGACGTCGGTTCCGAATGAGGAAGGAACTATTCTTACGTATTATTGGCGATTTGGAAGGCCGTTTCTCGTATTTCCAATGGAAAATGGATGCAAGACGGAAAAAAGGTTTCTCTCCCATTCAAAAATGCACAACTGCAATTCGTCAGCTAGCATACGGCATGGGCGCAGACAAATGGAACGAGTATTTTAGGATGTCAGAGCGTACCATACGGGAGCGTGTGTACAAGTTCTGCAAAGCGATCTGTTGGGTTTATGGGCAACGATATTTGCGCAAACCAACTATCAACGATATCCACCAATTGTACACTGTGCATGAAGGCAAGCATGGATTCCCTGGAATGCTAGGTAGTATCGATTGCATGCATTAGAGTTGGTCATTATGCCCCAAAGCATGGCGTGGTCAGTACATGAGAGGCGACCACAAAGAGTCGATGATCATTCTAGAGGCTATCGCATCACATGATCTTTGGATATGTCATGCATTCTTTGGTCCTGCTGGTGTAAACAATGACATCAATGTGCTAAACCAGTCGCCGGTATCCAACGATATCTACCTTGGAAAGTCACACGATGTACCTTTTCAAGCAAATATGGTAGCATATAAGCGTCGATACTATCTTACTGACAGTATATATCCTCTCTTGTCTGTTTTTGTGAAATCGTTTACATGTCCTAACGACCAAAAAAGGAAAAAGTTTAAAGAGGCGCAAGAGTCAGCTAGGAAGAATGTGGAGCGAACATTTGGTGTACTTAAGAGACGTTGGCAAGTACTAATGGTCAGGGCAAGGTCATATGAGGTGAAAAGGTTGCAGCACGTAATGTATGCATGTATCATATTGCATAATATGATTCTTGAAGACGAAGGAAGAGCGATATGCCGGTACAACGAAAATGAAGATTTGCCAAATGTCGAAGGAGTAGCCGTTGGTACACAAAAGTATAGGATGAATAGAAGAGAAGTACACAATCGCGACATTCATCACGCCCTTCGTGCTGATTTGGTGGAGCACATTTATAGGGCTCATATTCAGCTCTCGTTAGAGTTTCTCACAATGATTTGTTTGACGAATCAGACGAGGATTCTGATATGTTCGTCGAGAGTGAAGATTCCGACGACGATAGTGACGCTGAGGAGAATGATGAAGACGATCAAGGCGATGATGAGGACGATGAGGGTGATGACGAAGACGATGATTCTGAGTGACGTATTTTGGTTTAAATAAAATTAGGATATTAATTATGTTTTCTATGTTTTTTTTTTAAATTTTTCTACTTATTTAAATATTAGGTTTAATGTAATTTTTATTTTAATTAATGAAATGCTTTTTATTTTTAATTAAATTTTATGTTTAGTATTAATTTAAAAATTATAAATCATAAAAAAATTAACTTTATTTAATAAAAAAAAAAGTAAAGAAAGGGCGTTCCACCCATTCCTTAGGTTTTAGATGAGAGAAAGAGAAGAGAAGGAAAGAGGAGTATGACTCACAAATAGTGAAGGAAACTTCCCCCTCATACCCTCCGGTCTAAAGGGTGCAAGAGATGGCCCCCCAAAAAAGTAAGTCCTTAATTTTTAACGAATTTAAATAGTTAATATGAAATATATATTAGTTTTTGTAACTACAAAGAATAAACAACTTTTAGTTTAGCTGGCTAGCAGACGTGTCTTAAATCCAATCCCTCAATATTAATCCGTGTTCGAGTATATTATCCTTTGTTTTCCTTTTGTTTTAACTTGTTTATATTAGTAGGGGTGTGCGTGGTGCGGTTTGGTGCAGTTTAGAGTCAAAATCGCAAACCGAACCGCATATGCGGTTTGAATATTTTAGAAACCGTAAACCGCACCACAGATGTTCAAAACCGCGTTATGCGGTGCGGTTTGATGCGGGCGGTTTATGCGATTTGGTTGCGGTTTGATGAGTTGTTCAACATTAAATTTCAAAAAACCAAAAAACTGACCCAGTTAAAAAATTGATTCTTCTATTTTAGAAAAAAAAATACAATTTTTAAGTTAAATCGTTTTTAATAAATTGTGATTCATGCTACTATAATTTTATAAGTATCACTGTTATTACTTTATATTGCCGTTGTAGTTGCTATATTCTTGTAAACCATGCGATCTTGATCTAATAGTTATTTAATATTACGTTATAAATATTTGGTTATTGTAAGAAATATATTTAAATACATCGTTTCTAAATCGTGATTTGAAGTTATAACAAAGTAAAGAACAAAAAGTATATATATAACATGCGGTGCGGTTTGAACCGCGGTTTTATAAATACAAACCGCAAACCACACCGCATAGTGCGGTTTGATAAAATGATGAACCGCAAACCGCACCACAAAATTTTAAACCGCATTATGCGGTGCGGGCGGTTTGTGCGGCTTTTTGCACACCCTACATATTAGTATATTAAAATATCATTAAGTTTCATTAAATAAATATGTTACAAATATAACAATTTAATTTGATAAGAGGATTTATAAAAACAAAAAATAATAAGATATTTAATTTCTCTTTTTTTCGAAGGTCTTGTTCCTAATTTCGTTTTCAAGAGTGAAGATTCATTAATGGTAGGGGTGAGCAAAAACCGCACCGCAACTAAAATTAACCGCAAAAACCGCATAAACCGCAACCGAAAAACCGCAACCGCAATAAAAACCGATAGTGAGGTTTTCTGTTTTTCAAAAACCGCAAATTTGCGGTGCGGTGCGGTTATTTGTTTTCAAAAACCGCAAAAAAAACCGCACCGCACCGCATATATTATATACAATTTTTTTTTATCAATTATTAGTTTATTAAATATTAAAAATAAGACAAGTTTCATGACTGAAAGACGGATAAAATACTAGAAAACAAAAGCGTTAGTTTTTTTCTTATGTTTAACTTTGAAAAATGATGAAACTAGACAATTTTAAGACATTTATTGTTAGTTACTATTGATTTGACGTTTTTAAGATATTAGTTGTTTGTGGTTTTAATTAAATAGTTAATTGTCTTATACCTTATGGTTTTTTTTTTATTATTATTACAAGTAATATGTTTGAAGTCTTAAAACTATTTGAGCTCTAAATTGTGATTAAAAACCACATAAAATAACCGCACCAAATCCATGCGGTTAATAACCGCAACACAAAAAAAATAAAACCGCACCGCAAAAATAACCGCCTAACCGCACCGCAAAAATAACCGCACCATGCGGTTTTGAAAATGGATTAACCGCATTTGCGGTTAGTGGTGAGGTTTTAGCTAATAACCGCACTGAACCGCACCGCGCTCACCCCTAATTAATGGTACGTTAAATATTGTCTTTTCGTTTGTACTTGCCTGAATTTACAAATCACCCCCTCAATTCTCCAAATACACATTTACATCATTGTAATCAGTTTTATTCACAATTTAGTTATTGTGTATGACATTTAACATCCATCTATTTAATTTAAATATAAAATATGTTTTTTAGATATTAACTAAACTCTTATATTTAATTCAAATATAAATAAGTCTCTTACAACATGTTTGAAAGTCCAAAATGTCTAGCCTATCATTCTTTTATTTCGATTGTCTTTATAACACTTCATGGATTTACTATAATATTAACAAATTTTGCCTGTAAAAAAATTTATATTTAAGGAACCATTTTTATTTATCGTATAGGGCCCTTGAAATTCACGAGACTCCCTTGGTAGAAGAAGCCAATATAGATGAAAAAAATGATTTACTACATATGGTAGACTATTTCCAAGTAAGTTATTAAATGATTATTGATTTTACATTGTTTGCATCTCTCCGATTTTGCTGAATTAGTGCTATTTTTATTTGTTTGTATTGTTTTTTTAGTTGTAGAAGAGGGAAACAAGCATCTTATAAAGATCTCTACATGTGAGAATTTCATGGTTATTTTAGTGAATAGTTCTCTACAAATTCTTGTTACCGCATAATGAGACAAACAAAGTGATTACAAGAATTAATGTACATGTAGTCATAGTGTGAATTACACTCTACTGAAAACTTGCACCTTGGATTGAAGAGGATCGTTAATGACCATTCAATTATTTTTCTAATGAGGCCACCATAACACCGAGAAAAAATGTCTACAAAAAGTCCAGGCAGTCTAGTGATTAGTATCATACATGAAGGCACCACCAATATTGGTGTATCAATATTATTAAAATGTATGTGACAATTCGTGTTGGGTTTGATGTAATCTAAAACAATCGTAGAAAATACATTTACAAAAATAAATAAATAAATAAAAACTATAAATTCAAAATGAAACGACCCAAAAATACGACCCAAAATTTTCATTTTTCAATATAACTAAAAACCATAATCTGAGTGTCATATCATAAAACCATACGTGATATATCTCAAACATAATAAAAACACTGTGAGGAAAACTGTATCATGACTAAATCATATCAAAATCAAAAACTGAACCAACTCCCAGGATAAAAGCTGAAACTGTGGTGTGTGCAATGCCATCATCCCGAGCTCTTCCCTTTGCTTGCGGAAGTACCTGAAACCAAAACTGAAACTGTAAGCACGAAGCTTAGTGAGCTCCCCCAAACTACCACATACCATACAATACATATATAAAGCACATACTGGGCCTTGCCCACTGCATCAGACCGAAGTCTGGAACTAGCTGCATCGGACCGAAGTCCGGAACTGACTGGGACCTTGTCCCCTGCATCGGACCAGAGTCCGGAACTAACTGCATCGAACCGAAGTCCGGAACTGACTGCATCGGACCGAAGTCCGGAACTAACTGCATCGGACCGAAGTCCGGAACTGACTGCATTGGACCGAAATCCGGAATTGGCTGATCATGGCATAGCATAAAACATAATAACTATTATAATCACATATACTGCATACTGCATCAGAACAGAGTCCGGAACACATAACACAAACATGCTTGTATCACAAAGACATCAAGCACTCTAACTACTGCATCAGACCAAAGTCCGGAACTACTGATAATTAAACGGGCCGGCATTGTGGCCGTAGACCCGTTCCTACTGAAGGGAAACTCACCTCGTGAACTGGCTGCTGAGTGAATGGCTCTGAGGGCTAACTGATGCTGCTCCGGTATCTCCCCGGCTACAAGTCCATAAACACACTCAATCAAATACTAAACACTGTCACTGGGTAAAATGACTCTTTTACCCTTGGTCAAAGTCAACTCTCGGTCAAAGTCAACCCACAGTTGACCTGACTCGCCGAGTTGGGCTGCCAACTCGCCGAGTCTCTAATCTCACTTCTCAACCCTACTCGTGGCTACTCGTCGAGTATGACATCGACTCGACGAGTACCCTCTCGATCCAAGAACTCAGACAATCTTCATCCGACTCGCCGAGTCATATGAACAACTCGACGAGTTGTTCTTGAGCTTAAGAAGATTGCCTTGGACTCGCCGAGTTATATGAACAACTCGCCGAGTCCCTCCATTACTGAGTCTACCCTCAAACTCGCTGAGTCCACTCCACTACTCACTGGTCCCACTCGACACCGCTCAAAAGGAAGAAATCGGGGACTCGCGACTCGACTCGCCGAGTCGTTCTTCCGACTCGCCGAGTCACAACCATGCAACTATTCTAAACTCGATTCTGCTTGAATCCATTACATACAAATGATAGATCTGAGTCCAATAAGCTGATTTACCACTTAAAGTTTCCAACTTTACGTGTACAAACACATGAAAAAGGGAATAAAGGCTAAAAAGGCACTTAAAAGGGTAGATCTAGGGTTATTATGCAAAATAGCTCCATAAAGGCAATAGATATGGGCTCTACAACTCCTAAATGAACAGATCTAAGGATATCTCGACATAATAGGGCTTCCATATCAACATAAGGCTTGAGAAAAGCATCAACTAGATCTAGAAGAGTTCTAATGAAGTTTTAAAGCATAAAAGGGAAGGAAATCCGAAGAATACCTCAAAGAACTTTGGTTTTCCCTTGAATCTTTGCTCTACAACTCTTCTCCTTGCTCCTTTCTTCTTCTCCTTCTTCAATCCTTCACAAATACACACAAGATCACTTAAAATCACTCAAGAACGAATTAGGGTTTTCTCACAGCTCTCTGAGGGTGAAGGAGGCGAGATTGGGGGCTATAAGGTGGCTTAAATAGTGGGCAACCCAGGGATTTAGGGTTTCTCCCAGACAGACAGACTCGCCGAGTCCAGAATATGGACTCGCCGAGTCGCCAGCTAACACGTGCTCGAAATCCCGTCCCTACTCGGCGAGTCAGGCTATGAACTCGCCGAGTCCCTCTTGCAAAACTTCAAAATAAATACCATGGAATCATCATACCGGAGACGGGTCGTTACAATTCTCCCCCACTTATCTCAGACTTCGTCCTCGAAGTCTGCTACGGCTGAATCTGCAAATATCTCTGGGTAGTGCTCTCTCATCTCCTCCTCAGCCTCCCACGTCCACTCAGACCCCTTCCGGTGCTGCCACTGTACCTTCACTAACTGAATTTCCTTGTTCCTCAAGGTCTTGGTCTTCCGGTCCAGAATTGCGACCGGCCTCTCAATATAATTCAGGCTGCTATCAACCTGAATATCCTCTAGGGGAACGACTGCTGACTCATCCACCAAACACTTCCTCAACTGAGACACATGGAAAGTGTTGTGGATCTGACTAAGCTCCTCAGGAAGATCTAACCGATAAGCAACCCGACCCACCCGGGCCAAAACCCTGAAAGGACCAATAAATCTGGGGCCCAACTTGCCCCTCTTCCGGAACCTGATGACACCCTTCCAAGGTGAGACCTTCAGAAGAACCATATCCCCCACCCGGAACTCCAAGTCTGAACGCCTCCTGTCGGCGTAGCTCTTCTGCCGACTCTGCGCGGTCTGCAGTCTACTACGGACCTGCTGGATCAACTCGGTCGTCTTGAGCACCACCTCTGTGCTCCCGATGACTCGCTGACCGACCTCGCCCCAACAAATCGGGGTCCTACACTTCCTCCCATAAAGCATCTCAAAGGGAGGTCGATCAATGCTCGCATGATAACTGTTGTTATACGAAAATTCCGCTAACGGAAGATACGTATCCCAACTGCCACCGAAATCTAGAACACATGCCCTAAGCATGTCCTCGAGAGTCTGAATCGTCCTCTCGCTCTGCCCGTCCGTCTGAGGGTGAAAAGCAGTGCTGAAATGGAGACGAGTACCCATCTCGTCGTGGAACCGCTTCCAGAATCTGGATGTAAAACGGATATCTCGGTCTGACACCACCGATACCGGCACTCCATGACGTGCCACAATCTCTCGCACATAGATATCGGCTAACTTCTCCGCCGATATACTCTCCTGGATCGGGATAAAATGGGCACTCTTCGTCAACCGATCCACTACTACCCATATCGAATCCACTCCTCGTGCGGTCCTGGGAAGCTTGGTGACAAAATCCATGGTGATGTCCTCCCATTTCCACACGGGAATGTCTAATGGCTGCATCTTGCCGTGAGGTCTCTGGTGCTCCGCCTTGACCTTCCGGCAGGTCGGGCATCTCTCAACATACCAGGCGACGTCCCGCTTCATGCAGGGCCACCAATAATCAGGTCGAAGATCTCGATACATCTTCGTCGCCCCTGGGTGGATAGAAAATCGAGACTTATGAGCCTCGTCCATCAACACTTGCCGTACTCCACCCCAGTACAGTACCCACACCCTCCCGTGAAGCGTCAACAATCCCCGACTGTCATAATCAAACGAGGCTACTCGGCCCACTATCCTCTCACACTTCTGCCTCTCCTCCTTGAGGCCCTCCACCTGAGCCTCCTTGATCCGCTCCAACAACGGAGTGATCACTGTCATCCTCAAACACAGATCTCTGATAGGGGCCGCCGACACTTTGCAGCTTAGGGCGTCGGCCACCACGTTGGCCTTCCCTGGATGGTAAAGGATGTCACAATCATAATCCTTTAGCACATCCAACCACCTCCTCTGCCTCATGTTCAGATTCGGCTGATCCATAAGGTACCTCAAACTCTTGTGATTCGTCTAAATGGTACAACGGACCCCATAGAGGTAGTGCCTCCAAATCTTGAGGGCAAACACAACCGCCCCCAGCTCTAAATCATGGGTAGGATAATTAGCCTCGTGAGGCTTCAACTGTCTCGAGGCGTAAGCTACTAAGCTATCACATGGCCTTGCTGCATCAACACTGCTCCCATACCTGTGATCGAGGCATCACAGTAGACTACAAAGTCCTCTACTCCCTCTGGCAAGGTAAAGATCGGAGCCTCGCACAATCTCTGCCTGAGGGTCTCGAACGTTGTCTGCTGCTCAGACCCCCAACGAAATACCACCGACTTCTTGGTCAGTCGGGTGAGTGGCACTGCTATCTTGGAGAAATCCTGAATAAATCTCCGATAATACCCTGCCAACCCTAGGAAGCTCCGAATCTCAAATGGAGACTTCGGGACCTCCCACTGCATCACGGCCTCTATCTTGGCCGGGTCTACCAAAATACCCTTCTGGTTGACGAGGTGACCAAGGAACTGCACCTCGCGCAACCAGAACTCACATTTGGAGAACTTTGCGAAAAGTCTCTCCCTCCTCAAAGCCTCCAACACCTCCCGCAGGTGCTCCTCATGCTGCTCCTACGTCTTGGAATATACCAAGATATCATCTATGAATACTATCACTGACCGATCCAGCATCGGCCTGCACACGCGATTCATGAGGTCCATGAACGCGGCTGGAGCATTGGTGAGCCGAAATGGCATCACCACAAACTCATAATGACCATACCTGGTCCTGAAAGCAGTCTTCTGTACATCCTCATCTCTAACCCGCATCTGATGATAACCGGAGCGTAGATCGATCTTGGAGAACCAAGACGCTCCCTGAAGCTGATCAAACAAATCATCTATCCTCGGAAGTGGGTAACGGTTCTTCACCGTTACCTTATTCAACTCCCGATAATCTATACACATACGATGCGACCCATCCTTCTTCCTCACAAACAGGATCGGCGCTCCCCAAGGCGAACTGCTCGGCCGAATGAAACCCTTGTCTAACAGCTCCTGCAGCTGTGTAGACAACTCCTGCATCTCAGGGGGAGCTAGTCGATACGGTGCCTTGGCTATCGGAGCCGCACCAGGAATTAGGTCGATCCTGAACTCAACCTATCTCTCAGGAGGTATCCCCGGCAAATCCTCGGGAAACACATCCGGGTAGTCTCGCACTATAGGAACATCATCAACTGTCGTCTTGCCCTTCTCCCGGGCATCCAAGACGTAAGCTACAAAACCGGCGCAACCCTGCGGAACATAGCGCCTCGCCCTTGCGGCGGAACAAAAGGTCGGTTCACGTTGTGGCCTCTCGCCCTGAATCACTAACTCTCCCCCACTGGGAGTGCGAACCCTCACTAGCTGAAGCTCACAATCAATCACCGCCTATTGGGGCTTAGCCAATCCATGCCCACAATAAACTTATTCCCTCGCAGGGGAATAGGTACCAGGTCCACTGAAAACTGCTCATCAAACAACTAAAGAGAACACCCTCTATGCACTCTGCCGAACCTCACGGTCCTATCATCTGCTATCTCAACCTCTAATGGACAATCCAGCTCCCCTGGAGCTCTACTAAATCTCTTGCTAAGCGCAAGCGATACGAATGATCGGGTAGCCCCCGAATCGAATAATACCATAGCAGAAATGCCGTTCACAGAGAACGACCCTAAATAGAACATACAATCATAAGCAATATACAATCAATAATAATAATAAAGAGATGAAGGGAAGATACATACCCGTCACCACATCAGGAGTCGCTTGCGCCTCCTCTGCTGTCATCTGAAATGCCCTGCTCTTCGCCACTGGCGTCTCGGCCTGGCCCTGCCGGCCATCTGTAATCCTCAAGGTAGCAGGGGCAGGTGCAGCCACCTTCCCTGCTGCAGCTAAACTCGGACACTGGGACTTTTTATGTCCCCTCTGATTGCACTGAAAGCAAATCAGATCTGATGCTGCAACAGCAGTAGCAGGGGCCGTACAATCCCTACTCAAATGCCCAATCCGACCGCACTTGTAGCAACCGGAACTCCCTGCCTTGCACGCCCCCTCGTGCAATCTCCCACACTTGCCACATCGACCGTGGCTCTGCTGACTCCTAGATCTGTGATCTGAAACCTTGGGCTTTTTGCCCGGACCGCCTGAACCCGAAACCGCCTCCGGTTTCCTCTTCTTCTCCATCTCGAGATCAATCTCCCTCTCCCGAGCCCTAGCAATCATGTCATCTAGCGTTTTACAGCTGGACCGGCTCACAAACTGGCGGATATCGCTCCGCAACATCTCATGATAACGGGCCTTCTTCATCTCCTCATCGGCTACGTACTGAGGAACGAGAAGAGGCCTCTCCCTAAACTTGGCGGTGATCTCCGCCACTGTCTCTGTAGTCTGGGTGAGGTCCTGAAACTCCCTAGCTAACTGCTGCACCTCAATAACTGGTGCAAACTCCGCCCTGAACCTGGTAGAAAAGTCAGTCCAGGTCATGGCGTCCAATGCTGCATCATCTCCAATGGTATGTCCGACCTCCTCCCACCAATCCCGTGCCCTGTCCTTCAGAAGACAGGACGCCAATCTGACCTTGTCCCCCTCGGGACACCTGCTAGTGCGGAAAGCGTTGGCCACATCCACCAACCATCTAGTACTCGTTATGGGGTCCCGCGCCCCATGATAGTCCGGAGCTCCACATGCCCTGAACTCCCTGAATGTAAGGGTGCGCGACCCCATCATGGCCGCCACCTCGGCACGGAAGGTGCCCAATCTCTCATCCATCAGCTCTAGAATTCTCTCCTTGATCGAACCGAAGATCACAGGAGTCTGCTCTAAAATGATGCGCGTAATCTCCGAAGAAAGAAACTCTCGGGTCTGCTCATCCATGCGCTCGTCCCCCGAGCCTGAACCTGATCCCTCCCCGGCACCTCCACTGCCGGCTGCTGGTCTGGAACGCAAAACCACCATTCCGAAAGACATCACAACTACATCAGAAAACGGAAATATATCAAGGGATCATTGATACTACAACTAGCTTCCTGGTCTTGTCTCAGCCTTTCTTGATTCGAGTACGGATCCTCTTCTTTCAGTAGTACGGGCCCATACTACCTTCCACATCTATCCGTACTTTCTTCAAGAACTGCCTTGACTCTACCAAGTCACTTCTACTACTACTGATCTCTGCTACTCTCATCCTAGGCTTGCCCTAGGGAAACCTCAGACTCAACTCAACTAGTCCTCAGCTGCTGAAGGTCTCCTTATAATGCTAATTAGCCACCACCTGAACACCATCACATGTGATGAGGATCAGATAATCCTTCAAGTAAAAGACTCGTCCCTATAATGGTTGGACTCAAACAAGAGCTGCGCAATAGGCCAATTCCAGCACTCCGGAATTATTCAACCCTGATCACATGTGGTGTGACGTGTTCACCTAATGGCTAACTCCCATCACTCAGAACCCCACAAAGCACGAAGCAAGCAGCATTCGGATAAAGGAAACATACTCAGGCAAAACTATTCTCATAACGAGAAACTGTACTAGCATACAATGCTAAGCTCATACTATCAGGCATAACCTAAACAGGCTATTCTACTGCTGTCTACTCAATACTAGCATGCAACACTCATAAAGCTGTAACACATAAAGCAGGCACATAAGGCATCCTCCTAGATCCTTAGTCCTATACTAGCATGCTGTTCTACTGGAACTGAAACCGAACAAATAACTTGTATGGGTAATTTGGGAGTACTTACTTGAGCTCGGCTGATCGCATGCACCACACCCTTATCTTGTTTAAAAATTTCTTTCTTACTAAGTGCTTTCAAAATTCTTTAGAAAATATTTTCTTTTTTTCTTTAAAATCTTTTTATTTCCCTTAGTTTGAGTTCAGATACACCCGGAAGTGTATCCGAATCCCTCAAACCAAGGCTCTGATACCAACTTGAAATGACCCAAAAATACGACCCAAAAATTTCATTTTTCAATATAACTAAAAACCATAATCTGAGTGTCATATCATAAAACCATACGTGATATATCTCAAACATAATAAAAACACTGTGAGGAAAATTGTATCATGACTAAATCATATCAAAATCAAAAACTGAACCAACTCCCAGGATAAAAGCTGAAACTATGGTGTGTGCAATGCCATCATCCCGAGCTCTTCCCCTTTGCTTGCAGAAGTACCTGAAACCAAAACTGAAACTGTAAGCACGAAGCTTAGTGAGCTCCCCCAAACTACCACATACCATACAATACATATATAAAGCACATACTGGGCCTTGCCCACTGTATCAGACCGAAGTCTGGAACTAGCTGCATCGGACCGAAGTCCGGAACTGACTGGGACCTTGTCCCCTGCATCGGACCAGAGTCCGGAACTAACTGCATCGGACCGAAGTCCGGAACTGACTGCATCGGACCGAAGTCCGGAACTGACTGCATCGGACCGAAGTCCGGAACTGACTGCATCGGACCGAAATCCGGAACTGGCTGATCATGGCATAGCATAAAACATAATAACTATTATAATCACATATACTGCATACTGCATCGGAACAGAGTCCGGAACACATAACACAAACATGCTTGTATCACAAAGACATCAAGCACTCTAACTACTGCATCAGACCAAAGTCCGGAACTACTGATAATTAAACGGGCCGGCATTGTGGCCGTAGACCTGTTCCTACTGAAGGGAAACTCACCTCGTGAACTGGCTGCTAAGTGAATGGCTCTGAGGGCTAACTGTTGCTGCTTCGGTATCTCCCCGGCTACAAGTCCATAAACACACTCAATCAAATAGTAAACACTGTCACTGGGTAAAATGACTCTTTTACCCTTGGTCAAAGTCAACTCTCGGTCAAAGTCAACCCACAGTTGACCTGACTCGCCGAGTTGGGCCGCCAACTCGCCGAGTCTCTAATCTCACTTCTCAACCCTACTCGTGGCTACTTGTCGAGTATGACATCGACTCGACGAGTACCCTCTCGATCCAAGAACTCAGACAATCTTCATCCGACTCGCCGAGTCATATGAACAACTCGACGAGTTGTTCTTGAGCTTAAGAAGATTGCCTTGGACTCGCCGAGTTATATGAACAACTCGCCGAGTCCCTCCATTACTGAGTCTACCCTCAAACTCGCTGAGTCCACTCCACTACTCACTGGTCCCACTCGACACCGCTCAAAAGGAAGAAATCGGGGACTCGCGACTCGACTCGCCGAGTCGTTCTTCCGACTCGCCGAGTCACAACCATGCAACTATTCTAAACTCGATTCTGCTTGAATCCATTACATACAAATGATAGATCTGAGTCCAATAAGCTGATTTACCACTTAAAGTTTCCAACTTTACGTGTACAAACACATGAAAAAGGGAATAAAGGCTAAAAAGGCACTTAAAAGGGTAGATCTAGGGTTATTATGCAAAATAGCTCCATAAAGGCAATAGATCTGGGCTCTACAACTCCTAAATGAACAGATCTAAGGATATCTCGACATAATAGCGCTTTTATATCAACATAAGGCTTGAGAAAAGCATCAACTAGATCTAGAAGAGTTCTAATGAAGTTTTAAAGCATAAAAGGGAAGGAAATCCGAAGAATACCTCAAAGAACTTTGGTTTTCCCTTGAATCTTTGCTCTACAACTCTTCTCCTTGCTCCTTTCTTCTTCTCCTTCTTCAAGCCTTCACAAATGCACACAAGATCACTTAAAATCACTCAAGAACGAATTAGGGTTATCTCACAGCTCTCTGAGGGTGAAGGAGGCGAGATTGGGGGCTATAAGGTGGCTTAAATAGTAGGCAACCCAGGGATTTAGGGTTTCTCCCAGACAGACAGACTCGCCGAGTCGCCAGCTAACACGTGCTCGAAATCCCGTCCCTACTCGGCGAGTCAGGCTATGAACTCGCTGAGTCCCTCTTGCAAAACTTCAAAATCATCATACCGGAGACGGGTCGTTACACAAAAATTTAACCTTAAATTTGTGAGTCAAATTAGACAAATATCATCAACACAAAACTACCATATGAGGTTTAGAAATCATATCCTTGGAGCATAAGACATTTTATATAGGACATAACAATCAAAACATGTTCATGTATCCACATAAGCTAATCCAAATGATTGATATATCTTCAATCACAAAAATAAAGCACCATATAATGCCTTTAACTCTTGAAAATAGATAAAACCGAATGGATTTACCGACTTTGGATCTTGGGTGGCAAACTAGGAAATAGGGAGAGGGATAAGGAATGAATCATTTCATTATGATTATGATTATCATTATTATTATATATTTATAAAGGAAATATTTTTCTTTTCACCACATTCATTTGAAACCCCCATTCATTTTTTCTTTCACCACATTCATTTGAAACTCCCATGACTTTTTAATTTCTTTCTAATAATGATTATAAGTTGGTTAATAAGGTTAAATAAATATAAAACCTAAAGGGTAATCATATATAAACTAAATTTCAATATTAAAAGAATATATTTTCTTCTACTTATAAAGTTATGTTTTTAACTTTTAACATATTATATTTAATTTATTAGGTCTAATATGATGTTGTATGTAAACCATTATCATTTTAAAGCTACAACTTTTGAACAATTTGTATAAAATACTTAAATTGTAAATAGTTAAAAATGATAAATTGTATTGACTTTCTAATAATGATTATAAGTAGGTTAATAACTAAATAAGTATCAAACCTAAAATGTAATTATAAATAAACTAAATTTCAATATTAAAATAATATTTTTATTTCTACTTATAAAGTTATGTCTTTAACTTTTAACATATTATAATTAATTTATTAGATTTAATATGTTGTCGTATGTAATCCATTATCAGTTTAAAGCTACAACTTTTGAACAATTTGGACAAAATACTTAAATTATTAATTTAAATATAACATTACAGGGTCAACTTTAATATAAATTTCAATTCCACTTAAAATACCCAAAGAATATTTTGTGATTAGTTAAAAGTGATAAATTATAGTGCTAAATGCAAAAACTAAATTGTAATACCAATTTAACTAAAATATTTCCTAAAGATATTTTTATAATCGTTAAAAATTTTTAAATAAGTAGCTTAAAATAACTTACAATAACAATAGTTAAAAATAACTCTATATAAATGATTATATTGTTACCTTTAAAATAAAAATAAAAAAATTTGATGTTTTAAATAATTACAATGATAGAAATTAAAACTTTAAGCAAATAAATTTTAAAAAATTAATTAACAATAACAACAACTATAAATAACATTAAACCATATATTATAGTTAATTTTATTCATGAGTAACCCGCGAGTAGAGATCATTCAAAAGATTGAGATTAAGCAGTTTCAATAGATGTATATATTATCATATAATTCAAAATAATCAATATATTATTTTCACTTAGTACACGAATTATTATATCAAATTTAACAACATTATTGTTATATTTAAAAAAAACATATATTTGTAAAGATTTCAGCTATATTGATGCTTCTGCGCAACACGCGGGCATTCGCCTAGTTATGAATATAAAAAGGTTTTACTTAATTCAATAATCATGTTAATTACCTCATTAGATATAAGTATTAAGTGGGTAAGGCTTTTAAACCTTTAGTAGCCCAAAATGATAAGTATAATCCATAGTTAATTACTTTGGCTTCTTAGATTAACTCTTTTATTTAATAAATACAATTCTTTTATTTAATTTTTTTATTAATAAATAATACATAAACTATTTTATTTTCTTATTTATTTGCCTGATAAATAATTATAATTTATCTAATAAATATTTATTATTTATTATGGATCTTATATGTATTTTAGTATGTGATATCATAGTATACACATATAATCATTAATATGGTAATTTGTTTATTTATTTCACATCATTTAATAGTCTCACACATAATCAGTAGTCTATTAATTTATTTATTTCTTCTACACTCTTTTCAACAGATTCCAATTTATGCAAGCAATAAACCAAGTGACTATACAAAAAATGCTAAATGTTTAACAACATGTCACTCCCAAAACTATATGAGTTTATTATATTTGCAAACCACCATCCAGTTTTAATGGGTGAATGCATTTGTAACATCTCAAAAATCACAACCAAGGTAAACTTTTCAAATCAACCAATTTACTAATAAAATTGTTTACAAAACCAATGTTTTCAAAACATTTTTCAAAATAGAGTCTCCCAAGATCAACAACATAAAATCAGGATGTGTATGGTCACACCTTCACCTTCCCACAATCCTCGGAAGTACCTAAAACCATAACCAAAAATTGTAAGCCAACACTTAGTGAGTTTCCCCCAAAGTACCACCACACAATACACATATCATATAAAAATAATCATGATGGGTCTAATCAGTCATCGACTGGAATACTACCGGGTCCACATCCATCGATCTGCATTACTCCTGGCCTAATCAGTGATCGGACTGGAATGCCAATATACAACAGGTTCACTCAGTCATTGGACTGGAATACCCGCAGGTCAACTCAGCCATTGGGATAGAATACCCCCGGTCTGTTGACTCATGCACAAAGTAGTAAAGTCTCAACCCAACACAATATGTTGACATATAACAGATAACAACAAAATCAACAAACATATAATCATGCAGCCAGAACTCACATGTGGTCCTACAGATCTACTGGTCAACGCATATCAACAACTATCATATAATCATACAGGCCTATCCTACACTCAACATATCATAAGTCAATGTATAACAGGATATCAATCCAATGGGCCGACCTTGGTGCCTTCGACCCGTAAGTACAGTGAAGAAAACTCATCCCAAAATCTGACGAATAGTATATCGCTACTTTGCTCCCAAATACTGGCTCAACCCAACTCCTAAATGTCACAACATTATCCATTAATAATATTTTCCCTAAAATACCCTTGTTCAAACCTGGACAACGGTCAGAAGTCAAGTTAACACCTAGCCGAGTGCGTTGGGCGTACTCTTCTGTACATGAGGCGTACTCGGTGGTTGACCATCTTACGGGGCGCTGACCACGTACGCGCATCATACCATTTTGTATGCCCATTGTACGTGCCGGTTCAACCCTTTCCACATTAAGAACTTAATACTTCAGATCTTCACGTCCAAAATCAGATCCAAGGCCAAAATATCCTCAAGAATCATAAAGCTTCCAACTTTATGACTTTGCATGTCCATTAAGTTCTTAAAAAACAAATTCTCAACATCTTAATGCATTAAGACCTTCTATAGCATGCATGGAGCAAAACTAACCATCAAGACCACATTTTTATGACTTAAGACCCCTCCTAAGGTCTAAAAAGGATGACTTATTGGTTCAAGAACATGCCATGCTCAAAAATCACCATATTTGGGACAAAAGTGTCTTAAAGGAAGAAATGTCTAGATCTACAAGATGGAGTGATCAAGTTGCAAACTTTATACCTCGTGGAGGTTGCTAACAAGAAGAAAAGCTCAGATCCAAGATGCTTCCAAGCTCCAAGCTCTTCTCACCAACTTCTTCTTCTTTTTTAAGAACGCCTCCAAAACACTCAAATGGACTCAAAATGTACTCTTCACACTTAGTGTTTGCTTGGGGTTGTTTTTCACAAAGAGAGGCTGGTGAAGAAATGAGACATGAGGCTATAATGAGGTTTATATATGGAACAAACCCTAAAAATTTGGGTTTGCACATTCTTCATGTACGCCCCACGTACGAGGTGTACGTCCAGTGTACGCCCTAGTATGCCTAGCATACACAACGTACGCTCAGCGTACTACACTTAGACGAAATTACCATATTGCGGACCATTTTGCAATCTTTTTCAATCCCAATGGATAAAATGCAATATTATTCAAACATATGGTTGAAACTGAAATTACCTTGACATCGGGATGTTACAACATTGTTTGTTATTTCTCATTATTTTGGCTTTATGGAGCATGCGACATTAATTTTAAACACTTGTTTGCTTAACATAAGTTTTTGGTGTGTAGAGTCAGATTAGATAAAAAAATATATATAATTCAACATGGAAAATCCGGGTATGACCATACACTATATCTTACCCTACCTACCAAAGGACCCTGTCAAATATCACGATCTATACTTTTACACGAACAAACCCTATATTAAATGTTTGTGTTCGTTATAATTTTCACGTCATACCTGGTTGTAGTCTTTAAACTATTATGTTTTATAACATCGTTTGGTGTACTTCTGTGTATAACACTACACTTAGTTAGAACCTACTTACATCCCAGGTCACAGGCTAACATAAACTTAATGCATTTTTTTACAAGATAATGAAGACGATCCATGAACTGTAATCTCAAAGTAGGCTGATCCAATATTCATCTCTATAAATACATGTGGATCTTGTCTATCCCTAGATGTATCAAAGTCCTTTACAATAGTCTTACATATAATTACTCCAATAACCATATATAACTAAGTACATGTTAGAAAAACTCAAAGAAAATGAACATGTAAAATACAACATAATTGTAACGCCCCGATCCTCAAGTATGGGTTAAATAAGAATTCTTGGGTTAGGACCTACTCGACGAGTTGGTTGCCCTACTCATCGAGTAGCATCGGGGTGGGATTGCATGATAAGTGACCTACTCGACGAGTCCATATTGGGACTCAGCGAGTAGGAGCTGGCAGATGAAACCCTAAATCTCAGGGTTTTACACCCTATTTAAAGGAACCTCAGCCTCCTTTGGGCCTCCTTGCAGTTCTAGAGAGTTTTGTGAGACCCTAATCCGTGTTTGTGTGTGCCCCTTTGTGTGTTGAAGCTTGAAAGAGGATCTTTGGAGGGATAAGGCTTGGAGGAGAAGGGCATTGGAGCAAGTAGAGTGTGGGAAACAACACTTATCTCAATTATCATCTTCTAGAGGTAACCAAATCACCATTTCCTTGTAGATCTCTTCTATCTAGGGTTTCTTTTGTGAAATGTTAAGTTGATAAGATGAGCTATGGGCTAGATCTGAAGTTGTAATTTCAGATCTGGACCCTCCTTGGATTCTAAAAGCATAAAGTTGCAGTCTTGGTCATGATTGAGGTACCTCTTGAGCATGAAGCTTCATGAAGAACCTAAATTAGGCATTTAGAGCATTTATAGCTATGCATGCACGTAAAGTTTGCAACTTTACGTGAAAAGCATGCCTTAGAAGCTTGGATCCGTGATTCGGAGCTGCTGCATGGCTCAAAACAAGTATGTGTAGAAAAAGGATTGAATGGACTTGGTGAGTCACATGGTTGACTCAGCGAATCAGATGAAGATAGTCGTGGACTCGACGAGTATGATGAGTAACTCGGCGAGTTCGATGAAGATTGCCATAGACTCGACGAGTTGTATGAACAAATCGGCGAGTCGGATGGGGTTTCCCCAAGTTATGAACGCGTGTGTATTTGTCGTGTTGCTAGAAGGAAACCTGACGAGTAGCCTTAAGGTTTCGATCGGAAATCGTAAGAACTCGGCGAGTCACCCCGGTGACTCGGCGAGTGGGAAGGAGTTTCAAGGAACTCGATGAGTAGCCTCGAGTACTCGGTGAGTTAAGATCAACATGGACGGTTGACCTTGACTAAGGACTTTGACTTTTATAAGGGGTAAAATGGTCATTATACCCTCAGTTCAGTTATCGGTATCTGATTTAGTGTTTATGGAAATTGTAGCCGGAGAATTCCGAAGCAGTCATCCAGCTTCGGATTTAGCATCTCAGTAGTTAGAGTTATGAGGTGAGTTTCCTTCCAGTAGGAACGGGTCTACGGCCACAATGCCGACCCATTTAGTTAGTAGTAATTCCGGACCTTGGTCCGATGCAGTAGTATGTATGCTTGATGTCTTCGTGATTCATGCATGTTTTGTTATGTGTAGTATGTCGAGCAAGCCCGATACATAATGTGATTATGCTATATGTTCATGATATGTTATATCCAGTTATTTCGGACTTCGGTCTGATGCCAGGCGGGGACCGATGTAGTGGGCGGGGCCTAAGTTATTCTGGACTTCGGTTCGATGCCGAGCGGGGCCCGATGCGGTGCGTGGGGCCCAAGTTATTTCGGACTTCGGTCCGATGCTGGGTAGGGCCTGATGTAGTGGGCGGGGCCCAAGTTATTCCGGATTTTGGTCTGATGCCGGGCAGGGCCCGATGCAGTGGGCGGGGCCTAATATGTGTTATCTGTATCATGGTATGATATGTGGTAGTTCGGGGGAGCTCACTAAGCTTCGTGCTTATAGTTTCAGTTTTTGGTTTCAAGTACTTTCGCTAGCAAGGGGAAGAGCTCGGGATGATAGCATCGCACACACCACAGTTTCAGTTTTTCTTATCCTGTGAGTTTTCATTTAAAACTGTGATATGTTTTGATACAGTTGTTATGTTACATTTGTTGTGATCTTTTGGGATGCTTGTTCCTCAGTTTTTGTTGGTATGTTATCGAGGATGTGATTTTTAGTATTATTACATAAAAATTTTTGGGTCGTTTTTGGATGTTACAAGTTGGTATCAGAGCCTTGGTTTGAGGGATTCATGCATACTTTCGAGTGTGTCTGAACTCAAACTAAGGAAACGGTGAAATATTTTTATTAAGAGAAACGTTTTCGAAAATAAATTTTGAAAAGAACTTAGAAAGAAAAAGAGTTTTCTTATAAAGGGGTGTGGTGCATGCGATCAGCCGAGCTCAAGTAAGTACTCCCAAATTACCCATACAAGCTTATGTTGTGATTATCAGTTTCAGTTTCATTAGAACAACATGCTAGAATAGGACTGAGGATCTAGGAGGATGCCTTATGTGTCTGCTATATGTGTTTCAACTTTATTAGAATTGCATGCTAGTATTGAGTAGACATCAGTAGGATAGCCTGGTTAGGTTATGCCTGATAGTATGAGCTTAGCATTGTATGCTAGTGCAGAGTAGTCAGTATGATAGCCAGAGTGGTATACGCTTGATTATGTACTCGATGTCCAAATGCTGCTTGCTTTGTGCTTTTAGGAGTTCTAGTTGTCTTTTACTAATTAGTAAACGAGTATGTTAAGTTACATATTGCCAGGACTAAATAATTTCAGAAGGTTAGGTCTAGCTCTATTTCGCAGCTCTCGTTTGAGTCCAACCGTTATAGGGTAGGATCTCTCATTCGAAGAATTATCTAGTCTGATTGATATGTGATAGTATTCGCGAGCTAGTTAGGGGAAGGAAATGGGGATTTCTTATGCAGCTAATAGCGGAGAGTGGGTTGGTGATTACCCTAGGGCAAGCCTAGGATGAGATTAGTATGAGATCAGCAGTGGTAGTAGAAGGGACTTGGTGTAGTCGAGGCAGTTGTTAAGGAAGGTACAGATAGATGTGGAAGGTAGTAGGGGTCCATACTACTAAAAGCAAAGGATCTGTACTTGAATCAAGGAAGGCCAAGGCGAAACCAGGAAACTTGTAGTAATAGTTGTTAGGTTTTGATATAATACAACATCCTATTGTGCACATACAACCCTAAATACCTTGGATCTATGTTTTCACTAATTATACATGCAAATGGTTTCCAAGGCATTAAACCAATAACTAGCATGCATTTGACATAAACCATATAATATACTAGTTAGGGAAACATACCTTTTATGTGGCTTGAAGTCTTGATGTATTTGGCCTTAAGAGCTAGGACAAAGGTGGCTCTTGAGAGAGAATTCCTTTTATAGCACCAATAGTATGAAATGCCTCAAATGGAATCACAACACACCTAGGACAAAGGTGGCTCTTGAGAGAGAATTCCATGCACCAAAACACCTCCATATTTCTCTAAGAAAAGAAGTGGTGATTTTAGCTATGGAGTAACCTATTTATATGTAGGATTCCAAGGGTCATGGGTATAATCCATAATCCATACCCATGGGTTTTATGATCCATGGTTCATGTGGCCCAACTCTTTATGTATCCATACATAAACTTGGTCCAACATGGATCATAAGCCAAACATATATAAATATAACTAATTATCATAATTAGTCCCCATAGATTTAATTAGTCTCTTTTGATCACTAAATTAATTCCAAATTAATTCTTGATCGATACTAATTAAAACATATGATTTCATATTAATATATTATAACTTATAATATATTAATAAACCATAAATAACCTTCTCTCATCCAAACAAATTGTCCTGATGATATGCAACCCAAATAGACCATGCTAATCTCGGGTCAAGTACATACCAATAATAGTTATGGGCTTAGACATCTAATCTAACAATAGTGATCCCTCAAGATATATTAGTATTTTTGACGTTGTCGTTATGTGTTTCAGAATGGTGGTTTTGCGCCCGAGACCAGCAGTCTGCAGTTCAGGTGCCGGCGAGGGATCAGGACCAGGCTTGGGAACCGAGCATTTGGATGATCAGACTAGGGAGTTTCTCTCTTCAGAGATTAATCGCATCATACTCGAGCAGAATCCTGTGATCTTTGGTTCGATCAAGGAGAGTATTTTGGAGCTGATGGATGAGAGGTTGAGCACCTTCCGTGCTGAGGTGGCGACCATGATGGGGTCGCGCACGCTCACTTTCAGGGATTTCAGATCCTGTGGAGCTCCTGTCTATCATGGGGTGCGGGACCCCATAGCGAGTACTAGGTGGTTGGCGGATGTCGCCAATGCCTTCCGCACCTGCAGATGTCCCGAGGGGTACAAGGTCAGACTAGCATCCTGTCTTCTGAAGGACAGGGCACGAGATTGGTGGGAGGAGATTGGACATGTCATTGGGGATGACACAACACTTGATGCGATGACTTGCGATGATTTTACTACCAGGTTTAGAGCTGAGTTTGCACCGGTTATCGAGGTGCATCAGTTAGCCAGGGAGTTTCAGGATCTCATCTAGACTGCAGAGACAGTGGCGGAGATTACCGCCAAGTTCAGGGAGAGGGCTCTTCTCGTTCCTCAGTATGCAGCTGATGAGGAAATGAAGAAGGCCTGTTATCATGAGATGTTGCGGAGTGATATCCGCCAGTTTGTGAGCCGGTCCAGCTGTAAAACGATGGATGACATGATTGCTAGGGCTCGTGAGAGAGAGATTGATCTAGAGATGGAGAAGAAGAGGAAGCCAGAGGTGGTATCTGGCACTGGGAGTTCGGGAAAAAAGCCCAAGGTGTTAGATCGTAGGTCCAGGGGACAGCAGAGCCACAGTCGGTGTGGCAAGTGTGGGAGAGTGCACGATGGGGTGTGCAAGGCAGGGAGTCCCGACTGCTTTAAGTGCGGCCAGGCTGGGCACATGAGCAGAGACAGTACAACTACTTCTACCACCACCACAACATCAGATCTGATTTGCTTTGATTGCAATCAGAGGGGACATAAAAAGTCCCAGTGTCCGAGCTTGGCCGCAGCAGGGAAGGTGTCGGCACCTGCCACTACTACTTTGAGGATTACGGACGGTCGTCAAGGTCGGGCCGATGCGCCAGTGGCGAAGAGTAGAGCTTTTCAGATAACAGCAGAGGAGATGCGAGTTACTCCTGACGTGGTGATGAGTATGTATTTCCTTTTAACTCCGCATTTATTATTGATTGTTCCTAATGTTATATATGTATTTGCATATAGGGTCGTTCTTAGTGAACGACATCTCAGCTACAATATTGTTTGATTAGGGGGCTACCCGATCATTTGTTTCGCTTGCGCTCAGCAAGAGGTTTAGCATAGCTCCGGGGGAGCTGGATTGCCTACTCGAGGTGGAGATAGCTGATGACAGGACCGTCAGGGTCGCGAGAGTACATAGGGCTTGGTCGTTGCAACTATTTGATGAGCAGTTTTCACTGGATTTGGTTCCTATTCCCCTGCGAGGGAATAAGGTTATAGTGGGTATGGATTGGCTGAGCCCCAATGGGAAGTGATTGATTGTGAGCTACAGTTAGTGAGGCTCCGCACCCCTGGTGGGGGAGAGTTAGTGATTTAGGGCGAGAGGCCACAACGCGGACCGATTCTTTGTTTGGCAGCGAGAGGTTGACACTACTTCCAGCAGGGTTGCATGGGGTACGTCGTCTATGTTTTGGATGCCCGGGAGAAGGGCAAGGCAACTGTTGACGTTGTACCGGAAGTGAGAGACTACCTGGACATATTACCAGAGGATTTGCTTGGGATACCTCCGGAGAGACAGGTTGAGTTTCGGATCGACCTAGTTCCGGGTGCGACTCCGATAGCCAAGGCGCCGTATCGGTTGGCTCCTCTAGAGATGCAGGAGTTGTCTACGCAGCTGCAGGAGCTGCTAGACAAAGGTTTCATCAGACCTAGCAGTTCACCATGGGGAGCCCCGATCCTGTTTGTGAAGAAGAAGGATGGTTCGCATCGTATGTGTATAGATTACCGGGAGTTGAACAAGGTAACAGTGAAGAACCGTTACCCACTCCCGAGGATAGATGACTTGTTCGATCAGCTTCAGGGAGCATCTGGGTTTTCCAAGATTGAACTGCGCTCCGGTTATCATCAGATGCTGTTCAGAGGCGAGGATGTTCAGAAGACAACTTTTAGGACCCGTTATGGTCATTGTGAGTTTGTGGTGATGCCGTTTGGGCTCACCAATGCTCCAGCCGCGTTCATGGATCTCATAAACTGCGTATGCAGGCCGATGCTGGATCGGTCTGTGATAGTGTTCATTGACGATATCTTGGTTTATTCCAAGACTCAGGAGCAGCATGAGGAGCACCTGAGGGAGGTGCTAGAGACTTTTCGCAAAGTTCTCTAAGTGTGAGTTCTGGTTGCGCGAGGTGCAGTTCCTTGGACACCTCGTCAACCAGAAGAGGATACTGGTGGATCCGGCCAAGATAGAGGCCGTGATGCAGTGGGAGGTTCCGAGGTCTCCATCTGAGATTCGGAGCTTCCTAGGGTTGGCAGGGTACTACAGGAGATTCATCCAGGATTTCTCCAAGATAGCAGTTCCAGTTACCCGACTGACTAGGAAGTCGATGGTGTTTCGTTGGGGGCCTGAGCAGCAGGCAGCATTTGAGACCCTCAGACACCGGTTGTGCGAGACGCCGATTCTTACCCTGCCAGAAGGGGTGGATGACTTTGTAGTCTATTGTGATGCTTCAATCACAGGGATGGGAGTAGTGTTTATGCAGCGAGGGCATGTGATAGCTTATGCCTCTAGACAGTTGAAGCCTCACGAGGCTAACTATCTGACACATGATTTAGAGCTGGGGGCAGTGGTGTTTGCCCTTAAGATTTGGAGACGTTACCTCTATGGGGTCTGATGTACCATTTACACGGATCACAAGAGTCTGACGAACCTCATGGACCAGCCGAATCTAAACATGAGGCAGCGGCGGTGGTTAGACGTGGTGAAGGACTACGAGTGTGAGATCCTTTATCACCCAGGGAAGGCCAACATAGTGGCTGACGCTCTGATCCGCAAGGCGGCAGCAGCCCCGATCAAGGATATATGCCTGAGAATGACAATGATTACTCCATTGTTGGAGCAGATCAGGGAGACACATGTCGAGGGCCTCAAGGAGGAGAGATAGAAGTGTGAGAGGATCGTGGGCCGAGTAGCTTCCTTTGATTATGACAGCTGGGGATTGTTGACTCTTCATGGGAGAGTGTGGGTACCGTACTGGGGCAGAGTACGACAGGTGTTGATGGACGAGGCCCATAAGTCTCGATTTTCCATCCACCTAGGGGCGTCGAAGATGTATATAGATCTTCAACCCGACTATTGGTGGCCCTGCATGAAGCGGTATGTCGCCTGGTATGTGGAGAGATGTCTGACCTGCAGGAAGGTAAAGGCAGAGCACCAGAGATCCCACGGCAAGATGCAGACATTACCTTATGGAAATGGGAGGACATCACTATGAATTTTATCACTAAGCTTCCCAGGACTGCACGTTAGTGGATTCGATTTGGGTTATTGTGGATCGGTTGACGAAGAGTGCCCATTTTATACCAATCCAGGAGAGCATATCGGCTGAAAAGCTAGCCGATATCTATGTACACGACATGGAGTGCCTGTTTCGGTAGTGTCAGACCGAGACGTCCATTTTACTTCCAGATTCTAGAAGCGGTTCCACGACGAGATGGGTACTCGTCTCCATTTCAGTACCGCGTTCCACCCTCAGACGGATGGGCAAAGCGAGCAGACGATTCAGACTCTCGAGGACATGCTTCGGACATGTGTTTTAGATTTCAGTGGCAGTTGGGACACGTATCTCCCATTAGCGGAATTTTCGTATAACAACAGTTACCACACCAGCATTGACTGTCCTCCCTTCGAGATGCTCTACTGGAGGAAGTGTAGGACCCCAAGTTGTTGGGGTGAGGTCGGTCAGCGAGTCACCGGGAGCACCGAAGTGGTGCTCAAGACCACGAAGTTGATCCAGCAGGTTCGCGGTAGACTGTAGACTACGGAGAGTAGGCAGAAGAGTTACGCCGACAGGAGGCGTTTGGACATGGAGTTTCAGGTGAGCGATATGGTCCTCCTTAAGGTATCACCCTGGAAGGGTGTTATTAGGTTCCGGAAGAGGGGCAAGTTGGGCCCTAGGTTTATTGGTCCTTTTAGGGTTTTGGCCCGGGTGGGTCGGGTTGCTTATCGGTTGGATCTTCCAGTAGAGCTTAGCCAAATCCACAACACCTTCCATGTTTCTCAGTTGAGGAAGTGCTTGGTGGAGGAGTCAGCAGTTGTGCCCTTGGAGGATATTTAGGTTGATAGTGGCCTGAATTATATTGAGAGACCAGTTGCGATCTTAGATCGGAAAATGAAGACCTTGAGGAACAAGGTGGTTAAGTTAGTGAATGTGTAGTGGCAGCACCGGAAGGGTTCCGAGTGGACGTGGGAGACTGAAGAAGAGATGAGGGAGCATTATCCAGAGTGTTTTCAGTTTCAGCAGCAGCAGACTTCAAGGAAGAAGTGTAAGATAAATGGGGGAGAGTTGTAACGCCCCGATCCTCAAGTATGGGTTAAATAAGAGTTCTTGGGATCCTACTCGACGAGTTGGTTGCCCTACTCGTCGAGTAGCATCGGGGTGGGATCGCATGATAAGTGACCTACTCGACGAGTCCGTATTGGGACTCAGCGAGTAGGAGCTGGCAGATGAAACCCTAAATCTCGGGGTTTTTCACCCTATTTAAAGGAACCTCAGCCTCCTTTGGGCCTCCTTGCAGTTCTAGATAGTTTTGTGAGACCCTAATCCGTGTGTGTGTTTACCCCTTTGTGTGTTGAAGCTTGAAAGAGGATCTTTGGAGGGAGAAGGCTTGGAAGAAAAGGGCATTGGAGCAAGTAGAGTGTGGGAAACAACACTTATCTCAGTTATCATCTTCTAGAGGTACCCAAATCGCCATTTCCTTGTAGATCTCTTCTATTGGTTGAGTTCTAGGGTTTCTTTTGTGAAATGTTAAGTTGATAAGATGAGCTATGGGCTAGATCTGAAGTTGTAACTTCAGATCTGGACCCTCCTTGGATTCTATAAGCATAAAGTTGCAGTCTTGGTCATGATTTAGGTCCCTCTTGAGCATGAAGCTTCATGAAGAACCTAAATTAGGTATTTAGAGCATTTATAGCTATGCATGCACGTAAAGTTTGCAACTTTACGTGAAAAGCATGCCTTAGAAGCTTGGATCCGTGATTCGGAGCTGCTGCATGGCTCAAAACAAGTATGTGTAGAAAAAGGATTGAATGGACTTGGCGAGTCACATGGTTGACTCGGCGAATCAGATGAAGATAGTCGTGGACTCGACGAGTAGGATGAGTAACTCGGCGAGTTCGATGAAGATTGCCATAGACTCGACGAGTTGTATGAACAAATCGGAGAGTCGGATGGGGTTTCCCCAAGTTATGAACGCGTGTGTATTTGTCGTGTTGCTAGAAGGAAACCCGACGAGTAGCCTTAAGGTTTCGATCGGAAATCGTAAGAACTCGGCGAGTCACCCCGGTGACTCGGCGAGTGGGAAGGAGTTTCAAGGAACTCGATGAGTAGCCTCGAGTACTCGGCGAGTTAAGATCAACATGGACGGTTGACCTTGACTAAGGACTTTGACTTTTATAAGGGGTAAAATGGTCATTATACCCTCAGTTCAGTTATCGGTATCTGATTTAGTGTTTATGGAAATTGTAGCCGGAGAATTCCGGAGCAGCAGTCACCCAGCTTCGGATTTAGCATCTCAGCAGTTAGAGTTATGAGGTGAGTTTCCTTCCAGTAGGAACGGGTCTACGGCCACAATGCCGACCCGTTTAGTTAGCAGTAGTTCCGGACCTTGGTCCGATGCAATAGTATGTATGCTTGATGTCTTCGTGATTCATGCATGTTTTGTTATGTGTAGTATGTCGGGCAAGCCCGATAGAAAATGTGATTATGCTATATGTTCATGATATGTTATATCCAGTTATTCCGGACTTCGGTCCGATGCCGGGCGGGGCTCGATGCAGTGGGCGGGGCCCAAGTTATTCCGGACTTCGGTCCGATGTAGTGGGCTGGGCCCAAGTTATTCCTGATTTTGGTCTTATGCCGGGCGAGGCCCGATGCAGTGGGCGGGGCCCAGTACGTGTTATCTGTATCATGGTATGATATGTGGTAGTTCGGGGGAGCTCACTAAGCTTCAGGCTTACAGTTTTCGTTTTTGGTTTCAGGTACTTCTGCTAGCAAGAGGTAGAGCTCGGGATGATAGCATCGTACACACCACAGTTTCAGTTTTTCTTATCCTGGGAGTTTTCATTTGAAATTGTGATATGTTTTGATACAGTTGTTATACTAACATTTTTTCTGATCTTTTGGGATGCTTGTTCTGCAGTTTTTGTTGGTATGTTATCGGGGATGTGATTTTTAGTATTATTAAACAAAAATTTTTGGGTCGTATTTTTGGATGTTACAATAATTTTGCTAGATGAAATAACACGACCCCCAAATAAATTAAGGGATCACTTGATAGTTGCTAACTTGGTTAAAGTTGACTAGGTTAGAAGTTCTGACTGAAAACTGTCGTTTGATTTTGCATCTGACTGACTGTGCAAAATGACTATATTACCCTCAAACAATATTTTTTATATAAACATTCAACCTAGGGTAAAAATAAAGAAATTAAAGATTTATCACTTTTGTTTGAAAAAAACCCTCAAGATGAAGAACTACATATTTTGGCATGCAACAAACAAGATTTTTATAAAATTAATATCAAATCAATGTAACAACTCTCTTGTGCATTCCCCCTCAATAACACCTGCATCATATCATATTAGAAATGTCAAAAAAATAGCATATTTTTTAGTACTTGAAAAGCTAAAAAAAAAAAAAAAAAAAAAAAAAAAAAAAAAAAAAAAAAACTAGCCTAATTATGCAGTAATTAAGTTTTGATAAGTTAATCCGATTTTGCTCACTTTGTCAATGGATCCTTATAAGGTAATTAATTGTACAATAGATATTACCAAATTATTACTAGTATTTATCACCATCTCTACTAAAAAACTTGTCAATATATGATTTTCTCCCAAACCCTTTTTTCGTGTTATCTCATCATGTTCATGCCTTGGCTTGGAAAAAGATTGTATAAAAGATATTACCAAATTATTGCTAGTATTAAAACTCTTTTCCATCTTTCTTCTCTAATTTTGACTTTCCAGTTTTGAAGACCCCACATCTCAGGAAAAAGATTGAGCTTGCAAGAGATAAAAGATCTCCAATAAATACCCTTTTGCCTATTATTAAAAATGTTCTTCTAGGAAGAGTAGAAGCTCCTGATCTTTCTATTCGTAACTTCATCATAGTTCCAACAGAAAACCTCTAGCAATTTAATACCAACCAAATCCATCCATAGTTGTAAACAACAAATAACATCAATCAAAACCATTGATTTTTTTCACTTGGAATTTCATTATCAAATCCCATTTAACATACCATTCGGTCACTTGCAGTAGCATGTTCAATTGTAATCTCGTTAAAGCAAAACATCAAATAGTTTACATGCATTCCAATTCACAGAAAATTACATCAAAATAACTACCAAATTTAGTGAAGGAAACCTGTTTATTCAATGAATTACCAGTTTTGATAGCTTTTACATCATCCCTGATCATATTGCCCTTCATATGAATGCTTTAAGTGATTATAGTATTTCCATATATAGACTGACTTTCAGTTAGTTTCAAAACAACTACATATAATTTGTGTGCCTATCACACATCATATTTATGTTACCAACAATTCTTTGACTAACTCCAATAAACACGTGCAACATTACTATTAAGGACATCTTGTCATATATGATAATTTTCCCTTCATAAGAATGATTTAAGAAAGTCTAGTGTTTTCATGAATCCTTCAATTTAGAACTTTAAAAATATACATGGAATTTGTATTTCCTACTTTGATATAGACTTCTACGAGAAACTTGAATGCATGTTGGTAATCTATTGCGTTTTGTTTACATCAAGTGCACATTAATATTTATGGAAGGTGATATATAATCAAGTTCTTAGATTCACTTAAGATATATCAAGCTCATACTTTCCTTTTGTAGGAAAAGACCACTAAAACAATTATTATGTGGAGTTTGATAAGATGTTCTTGATTCATGCAAGATGTATTAAGCTCCCACTTTCATATTGTAAGAAGAGAACAACAGATCAACTATTTGTGCAGAGTCTAATAGACAAATCATTCATAATATTAGAAAACTAGGAATTACATAAGCAATATGTCGAACATGGTCTTTGAAGTTCCATATTCTCAATCAAGACATTTTTTGGTATCTAATCCAAAACTCATAACAATTATAGTGTGTTGATTATTTTTCTTAATTACAATCATTCGAGAATACATAATTCGTACTACAAGACACTAAACTTAACGAATGAGGAGAGTGGTTAGATTCATCATGTATCAAAATATATATATAATAGGGTCTAATTATTTCATTCAAAACATTTTAGTAAATGTGACATTCTAGGTGGATTAGAGTATAAAACAGTCTCACATTCGACATATAATTTGAAAACTCACGTCCACACCAATATGATATAATCAAACGGCTTTTAGCCTCATGGAGTTGATCCTCTACTTAATTTTGGTAACACTTTGAGCTATTTAAATCTTCATGTTCATTTTTAAATCTACCCTAATAAATGAAAATGACTTTGCCACATGTCCTTCTCTCATTTAATTTGTCACATGTCATTTTGTCATAATTTTGAAATATTTTTATTTTCCACTTGTCAATTACTTCATTATTCATTTCCACTATATCATTAATTTAGTTTCCATAAATTAAACCTACCATAATGACTATTTATTTCAAATTTCAAATTCTAAATTTTAATTTCAATTTTAAATAAATTTACAGTTTAAACCTTTGTGTTTAACATTTTATTATAATTTATCCGTTTAGTACATAAATTTGATAACTAAACACATAATTTTAAATTATTTATTTTTTGCATATTTTTTTCTCATAATTTTCAGTTATCTCAAATTTCAAATTCAAATAAATTTTCCATTTAATCATTTATATTAACATTTTGTTTTAATCAACCCGTATAATATACGGGTCACAAACCTAGTTGGTTTATATACAAACAAAAGGGAAAAAGTAGTTATATCTTCCTTAAATATGGTTCTATATGACTTCAATGTATCGTTATATTGAAAATTTTTTAGGATCGTTATATTGAAAATTTTTTAGGATTTGTTTGTATATAAATCCCAACACATCCTTAAAAATCCCACTTCAACGAGTAAAAGGCCCTAGTCTTCTTTCAACATACAACAAGATTCATATGAACCAAATGACTTCGGATTAAGTTGATTTTAAAATCTCATCCAAATGAGATATTGTTCATGCATATATTGTTAGTGTGTTCAAGAAGCGTAATGTTATAGAAAAGTAGTTTTTTATTCATAATTAAAAAATAGACATCACATGTATGATTAAAATATTTTTATGTATATATGTTTCATAAATATCATTAGGATGGTTTTCAAAAATAAAGGGACATTCTTCGAAAAAGATGAAATCTTTAATAAAAAGAAAACCATTATAACATAATCTAAAGAAAAAATTCCATAACATTAATATGCTTCCAACCATTTTGTTTCAATTAGAAAATATACTACTTCTAAATAACAACACCAGTACAACTTGAAAAGTCACTTGATAGGTATCAAGTTTCTTGATAATATTTCCTACTTCATCCAAACCTTGTCAACATCAAATACTTGGGAAGTGGATACTAGTGTATACTTGCAAATGCAAAACTTTCCATTTATCAACTAACTAAGGTGGAAGGATAATTCATATTCTAGTAAAAAATATTGATTTTTTTTCTAATGTTACAAATAAATTGTACACCTACATATATTTGTAACACTTACCAATTTCAAACTCTAAAAAAATGTATTTTAAGTTATAAATAAACATTTAAACTAAAAACCTTAGTTTGTTTTCTTTAATACAATTTGTGTGTTACAAATTGCATGCATACAATGTATTTGTCAACATCCATTTAAATTTCAAAACATTTTACATTTTTCAAAAAAATATTTAGCGTGGTTTTTTTAAGTAAAACATTTTAAATTAAAATAGTTAAATTTTTTTCGACAAAACATAATAATAAGCAACAACCACGTATTTTAAAAAAAATATAATAATTAATAAAAGGAATGTATTATATATATATTTGATAGTAAATAATTATTTCTTGAGTTAGCAACAAATAATAATATACGTATAAGGTAAAGCCTTCTTTTTCATACGTAAAGAATAGGGCTATAAGAACATTGTTATATATATATATATATATATATATATATATATATATATATATATATATATATATATATATATATATATATATATATATATATATATATATATATATATATATATATATATATATATATATATAAACACATAAAGAATATGATCATTTATCTTTAGCAAATAGTATAACAAAATTATGACCATGGAACGGAAAGAATGAATGTCTATGATCTTAGGATGTATGTTATTACAATGGACTAACATGCAATATGTAGATATTACTAAATTTTTTACATCAAAACAAGAAAACTGTGATAATTTGTAGCATTTCTGCAAGAACTTTCCTCTTAAATCTAGATTGCTTATGTGAAGCCTACAAATCAAGACGTTTGAACCTTTTTTATCCTTCTTTTATTCTCTGAAAGACAACGTCATTATCAAACACTTAAAGTGGTTCAAAACGGGTGTAATCAAAATACTTTAACATAACAAGATCAAGGTCACCAACAATTGTCACAATTTACCCTGCATAATAAAACAAAAAAATGTCAATTAATAATAGGATATGAAATTTTCCCACATTATCATTTACTTTCTTAAAGTATTTATGTGGGTATCTTAATAATAATTTCTATCATTTGAAGTATTTACAAACATCTCTTACACACCTAAAATATATTTAAGAATGTAAACTAAATGATAACATTTTACTCATTTTTTTTAAAGAATGCGAAGTACCATATGAAAAACTTAACATCGAAAAACCCAATTGTTCAAATGAAATTTCACATTCTTAAAAGAATGTGAACATAAAAAATGAAAATTACACAATTAAAAACTTAGGACAAAATTTATAAACATCCACAATGCACTTTTTCATAAGAATGATCAAAAACATAAAGTTATTTTTCACAAATTGTGTTACAATGCACCTTTTCGTACATATCATGCTTAATCTTGTTATATTCTAGAAATTCAAATTGGATTTCTAGGTATCTATACGAGGAACCTAACCCAATTTCATAAATGAATTCAGAAAACATTATTATTTTTTTTTTATTAATTCAACAACCCAACATATCAAGATAGATGGTAGATACTATTTCATAAAAAATTCCAATATGACAGAATAATCATTTGAAAATAAAATTATCATACGAGATTAGAAAAAACAATAACTTACTCTAAGATGATTGTAACATCCAGATTTAGGTATGCGATACTTTAAGATTATCTTAATTTAAGTTTGGGGATTTGAGTTTTTGACTTACCACGATGCATTGGTAGATACCCATCGCAGCACGAACACGTCATTTAAGTGGCAACGTAGCCCAGTGCCTGTCCGCGACGCGGTGGTTGCTACAGCTTAAAACCCTAAGTCTTGGATTTTGAGCCTTGTTTAAGGAATGATGTGTTTATGGTTACCCCCATTCTCACCCTCCATTATCAGAAACACCCCTCTCTCCAAACCCTATCCTTCCTTTGTGTTCTTTTATTGATTTCAACCTTTACTTAGCGTAAAGGCGGCTAAGGAGATATTTGGTAGAAGAAGGTGTTGTTCTAAATCTTCTACGTCAAGCTAGATTTCTTCTGGACCTTTTGTGTGTATTAAATCTTCCATCTTTATGTTTCCTTTATGTAGATCTAGGTTGTTCTTTAATTTTTGGCCCATAAACCACATGATTCTTGAAGTTAGGGTGACTCTATCTTTGAAAGAGTTATGGTTATTTTCTGAACCTTGGAGTGCAAGAAAATGAAATGCTTGCACTCAACTCAGCCATGCAATGATTTTTGGTGAATAATCTAGTCTCTTAGTGAAGTTAGGGTTCTAGATCTAGGTTATTAAAGGTCAAGGAATGGATAAAGTTGGAAACTTTATCCGTACACATGTAACATCCCAAACATATGGATAAATCTTTTTGCTTTTAATTTCATTCAAACATAGAGTGCTAATATCAAAATAGTCAAAAGAGTATCATAGTAACATGTTATCAAAGTACAAATTCCCATAATCTCTAAATGCGGAAATCATAGGGTGATGCGGTGCGATCGGGTCGGGACCGTCCCTTTCGAACTGGAAATACCCGAAATAGAAACTGAAAACTGTATGCACAAAGCTTGGTGAGTTCCCCCAAAATACCACATACCAAACAAACATACTGCCAAACATATCTGGGTGCTTGCCTACCCCTTCGGTCTATTTCAACCGGATATTATCAAGCATATCTGGGTGCTTGCCTACTCCTTCAGTCTTTTTCAACCAGATACTACCAAACATATCTGGGTGCTTGCAATCCCCTTCGGTGTATTTCGACCAGATATCGGGTCTATTTCACCCCTACTACTACCACATAATATCATAACATAAATCACAGAGTCATCAAGCAAATATAGGCATAATTGACAATTGTCACAAAGACAATCATCACACTATATCATAAATTAGTGGGAAGACATTGGTACCTTTAACCCACGGATACATCGAAGGAAGACTCACTTCAAACTGAAGATATCAAATCGCACTCGTTAGATTACTCGCGAAATACTCTCCCCAACACATAAGCATAAAACCCTAATTAGAAATTAGGCCACATTCTAATTCGAAGGTCCAAACCCTAATTCTTGACTTAAGGCGAAAAAGGCTTCTTTATCCTTGCCTCATTGGGCCTCCCTCCCTCCAAGGCCAAAATCTATACATGGTCCAAAAAGGCATCCATGCCCAACTATAAGGCCTCTAAGGCCCAATATGGCCCAAGAACACCTAACATGGCCTTAGGCCCAAAAATGTTCTATTACAACAGGTGGGCCTAAGGGCCAACCTAAACAAGCCCAAAAGCATATCCTTAAAAGAGCCTAAAAATCATCTAAGTCCACAGACTGCGCATGCACGACGTACACGGCTCATACACCCAATGTACGCCACTCATCATCCGGAGTTGGGGCACTGACCCAATACACGTATCGTACTTTAGAGTACGCCCAACGTACTAGCCATTCAGCCCATTATCATTCCCAAAACTTAATCCATTAACCTTTACATCTAAAACTTAGATCCACATTCAAAATAATGTCTTAAGCCATAAAGTTGCAAACTTTATGATTTTACATGCATGGATGGGGCTCAAACCAAGAATTAAGTCCATTAACTCACTTGGATGGTTACTAAAACTTGCATGGTTGAGTTTTAACCACCAAGATCCAATTTTTATGACTCAAGAAACTTCCAAGAGTCCAAAAGGACAACTCAAATGGCATGGAGTTGCTCATACTCCAAGAAACCAAGCTATGGGACCAAAAGATGCTTTATTCTACCCTAAACCTAGATCTAGACTTGTAATGATCAAGGTTCAAACTTTATACCTTCAATAAGCTACAAATGCTGCACAAACTATGGATCTACAAGCTCCTTCTTCTCCTTTGCTTCTTCCAAACCTCTTTCTTCTTCCAAGCCACCAAAGAACACCAAAACACTCAATGTAAGCTCAAAGATGCACTCAAGAAGGCCAGGGTTCGAGATTGACACAAAAAGGGAAGTGGAGGTTGAGAGGGTAATAGAGTTGAGGGACATAAGTTCTTTAAATAGGGTGCAGACCCTAAAAAGTAGGGTTTGCCCCTGACTTGAGTACACCCAACGTACGCATGGGTACACCCAGCGTACGCCGGGGGATCTCCCAATGATGCGCATGCAATGAGTACGCCGTACATACCAAATGTACATCCAACAGACTCACGAGTCCTCCACCACCTTTTTACTTGAATTAAAATAGAATGAATCATTAACTTCATACCTGGCGACTCGGGTGCTACAACATGGCTTGAGTCGATCTAGATCTGAGCTTTAGAGCTCTGGATTAACAGTTAAGATCTTAATGAATTAAGTTGTTTTTGATGTTAAACATGGTGAAATGATTGGTCAGTCGCATCGTAGGTTGCAAGATCCAGCCACGACTATGGTTAGTGGTGGTTGACTGTTGACTTTGATTGTTGACTAATGAATTTTGAAAAATTTGGCTTTTGGTCAAATTTAGAGATTATGAGGTTTAGACTGAGATGTGAGCTCTGATTGATTTAGGTGATTTGAATAGTTGTTAGTACGAGAGTTAGAAAGTTTGATATCAAGCTTCTGATTCAGATGAGTTTTCTCACTATATTATGTAGAATATTGGGTGTCGATATATGCTTGATGTATGTGTAACTAGTTGTTGTATGCATACATGCTTGTTGGGATGAGCCCACGTAAACTATTAGGCTAGGCCCGTTAGTAGTTTGGTATGTGGTATTTTGGAGGACTAATTAAGCTTTGTGCTAACGGTTTTAATTTTAAATATTTCAGGTGCTTCTTGTAGCTAAGGGAAGGGCGTGATGTGATTACTTCGCATATGTTGTTATGTTATAGAGATTTTCTACATTCTTGACTTTATTCCTATAACTCTGATTATATGTTGAAAAAAAATTAGATTTTTACTTTTGAGATTAAAATTGGTATGCTTTTCTTGGGTTTTAAAATGAAAAATTCGTTTTAAATTTGGGATGTTACAATGATAAGAACAACTTGGGATGGCAGAATCAAGTAAACAGTAAGGGAGACTGGAGGAGAGTATGAACAAAATAGAAGTGGAACCGGCCAAAACTCAAACTCCGCTTGCACATGAATTGAAGGACAATACACTTGAAAGAATCTGGTTAGTAACACTACAATAAAGACACACATCAAAAGAAAACCCACGTATTAAAAGAAAATTATAAAATTGCAACTACTATAACCTAGCTAATGACTACCTTTTCTGAGAACAATAAACACACACCAATGCCCACCTTCATCACGATCTAAACCAACCACCAATCCTCATCATTTCGATAATGAATCTGTAATTTGGATTCATGAGAGAGAAGGAATTGTGATCGATTTTGAGAGAAGGGGGTTGTAATCAAGACACAAGAGGAGGAGTGGGTATCACTATTTTGTTCTTTATCTTAGACCTACATCGAGAAAAAGAAGGATAGGTATCGAACGTATTATCATATCTCTCCCAACTAATTTGAGACGGAACCGTTTTTGCAACTTCAAGGGCTTGTCAAGGGAGAGAAGAGAGAAACGATTTACAGGTCACTGGGGAGAGAAAATGATAATGCCTTTAGAGGAGAGGACGTCAGTGTAACGAACGACAATGGCAATGAGTGAACAACGGAGACATAATTTGAATGATAATGAGAGACGTTAAAAGTAATGGCCAGAGACAAGATAAAAAAGAAGAAATTGATTGAGTCCTATAAAGGAAAAACACATGATATGAGAGAAAGAGAGAGAGAATACTTTCCTAATTTTTATCTTTAATTTAAAAACAATTAATTATTTATTTATTATTTTACTAATATTCTCGTTTTTAAAACGATTGGTTGATATTAAGTTAGACATTCGCATAATGCATGTCTACTTACAAATGATCCTAACGGTTATATATATATATGAAGTTTCTAAATAATGTGAGCTGTGAGCTTGACGGCAATGTCAAAGTTAAGCCATAGCAAGCCTTGGCGAGCCATGACGTTTTTTCAAGGCGTGACTATTTTATATAAATTAAAAAGGATAAATCATATAATTATTGGATTTTATCAAATATATCAAGTTTTTAGAAGTGTTATATTAATATTTAGTATAAAAAAGTTAACAAAAACTCAATTATTTTAGGGCCGATCAGAAAAAACAAAAAAAAAAAAACTTACGCCTTGAAAAAAAACTCTCACCATAACGCGATAAGGTGCACCTTGACACGTTATTTGGACATCACGCTTAACAAACTCGCTTTAGACGTTTTCATAATGGCTAGGTCACGCCACGCGCCATGGCGCATCTTGACGCGTTTTTTAGAACCATGATATATATATATATATATATATATATATATATATATATATATATATATATATATATATATATATATATATATATATATATATATATAGGGATGAGCATATGGACCGGGGAACCGGCCGGAACCGGTACCGGAACCGGAACCGGCACCGGAACCGGAACCCGATGGAACCGGTCGGGCCGGGACCGGGACGTTATTTTTGTGGATTTTTAGAACCGGGAACCGGTAGGAACCGGAACCGATTTAACCGGAACCGGTAGAACCGGAAAAAACCGGTACCGTATGATGCTATTTTTCAAGGAGCGGTTCCAACATTTGAAGACACGGCAATAACCGGTAGGAACCGGGAACCGGTAGAACCGGAACCGGTAGAACCGCCGGGCCGGTTCGTTTCTTGATTTTGGCCGAAGCCGGTTCCCCGGTCCGGTCCGGTTCGGGACGGTTCCGGCCGGTTCGGTCCTTTTGCTCATCCCTATATATATATATATATATATATATATATATATATATATATATATATATATATATATATATATATATATATACAGAGAGAGAGAGAGAGAGAGAGATAGAGAGAATAAGAGAGAGAAAGGAAGGTTCAATTGAAAAAAAAATGGAGAATGAGAGAATCAATCTCATCCACACATTTATTTTGCCGCAAAACACTTGAGCGTACCAGTGAAAATGAGCAAAGGATACACGTGTGTTTTCAAACCAAACATATTTCCTTAAACTATGCTAATCATTATCTTAATATATACAAAAACTGTAACACCCATAAAAATCATGCCAATTTAAAACTTTTTAAAATATTCAAATACCAATAATAATTATAAATTTGTTTTCAAAATGGTTCCATGTCAGAGTATCACAGAATCAAATCATAAAAACATAAGGAGGTGCACGATCACGCCTTCGCCTTCCCGCGATCATCAGAAATACCTGAAACATAATCAACAATTGTAAGCCTGAAGCATAGTGAGTTCCCATAAAATACCAACGCCATACAAACCATATCAATATCATATAAACAAACAACATGTATAATGAGACATCAGCCTGACTGGACCACCTCGCAGGGCCATCAAGATATCTGGACCACTCTCTGAGCCATCGACACGTCTGGACCACCTCTCAAGGCCTTTTACTTATCCGGACCGCTCGCCGGGCCTTCGACCTGACTAGTATGCCCTCCCAGGCCTGCAGTCTATCTGGTCCGCGCTGGGTATGTTAGCCTTCAGCACAAAGCACGTCCGCCTCAACCCAACCCCAAATCAAACAATCATGCGCACATAAATGTCATACGCTACATATATATATATATATATATGTGTGTGTGTGTGTATATATATATATATATATATATATATATATATATATATATATATATATATATATATATATATATAATAGTCAAACTGATCTAAAAGATCACTAATTATAGTATCATCCTATATACCACGATACCGACCTAACCGGTCACTAACATAGCATTATCCTATATACCAGGATACCGACCTACTAGGTCACTAAGCATATCACCATCTTAACTACCAGGATGAAAATCAATAAGCATATCATGCGATAAACCCGGATACAAATCCGACAAGGGCCAACATTGTTGCCTTCGACCATGTTAGTATAGTGAGGACAACTCACCTCACAAGTATCGGGATGAAAAATGTCAAACTCCCCCAAATACATCTCCAACTCAAACACATACATCTACCAATGATCCAATTTCATAAATTCCCACATTACTAAATAACCCTAAAAGTCAATTTGGTCAACCCTTGGTCAAAGTCAAAGTCAATGATCAAGGTCAACAGTCCATGTTGAGCCAACTTGTTTAGTTCAACCTACAGACTCTTCGAGTTCCTTCAGAAGTCAGAGAGTCGCGAAAAATCATATTCGACTTGCCGAGTTGGCTATCCAACTCGTTTAGTCCATGCAACGTCCAAAAGGTCCGGAAAAACCCTATCTACTCGTCTAGTCTTCTTACTAACTCGTCGAATCCAGAATACGGGGAAACTCGTATCGAATTGTCGATTTGGCTTATCTAACTCGTCGAGTTCATGCAGTCTACTTCTTATCCAGATGATTTCAAGCTACTCCAAAGCTCCAAATGGTAGATCTAACCTCATAGGGCATAGTTACCATGTAAAGTTTCAAACTTTACGTGCATGGAAGGTCTTAAAGGCCAAAACCAAGCCAAAGAAGAAGTTATAGGTAAGGAGATGGCCATAACTTGCAAAAGACTAAAACTTTATGACTATAAGGGGCTAGAGGAGTCTAGATCTGAAGTTACAACTTCAGATCATGCCCAAAACCATAAATGATCCACTAATATTCGAAAAATGGCCTTAAACCCAAGAATAAGGAGATCTAACACTAGAATGATCAAGGTAACAACTTGTTACCTTCAAATGGTATCCAAAACGATGTAGATGTATCTACGAGCTCCTTCCCGTTCCATGCTTTTCCACCTTCAAACTTCTTCAACAAATGCACCAAAACACTCTCTTAGCCTCACAAGCACAAAGGTATGGTGAAGAACAACAAGGGTTTCCTTCGCTGGGTAATGAGGTGATAAAGGAGGCCAAAAGATGCAGGTTAAGTCCTTTAAATAGGGTGCAAACCCTAAAAATTAGGGTTTTCCCATTCAGTTCCTACTTATCGAGTTGGGGTCCACCAACTCGTCAAGTAGACCTCATAAATCACGTGGCCTGACTAATCCCTGCACGACGAGTTGGGGCCTCCAACTCGTCAAGTAAGCTTTTTTAATTGCATGAAATCCCTTAAAATCTCATTTCTGGAAATCAGGATGTTATGCCTCTCCCCCACTTGAACTAGGCTTCGTCCTCGAAGCCTGCTGCAATGGACAAATCCCTACAATGCTTTTGCATTCCAGCCTCTGGCTCCCATACCTACGCGGATCCCCTCCGATGCCGCCACTTGTAACTTTACCAAGGTACCTCCTTGCTACACAGAACCTTTACCTCTCGTTCCCAAGACGGCCACCGACCTCTCGGCGTAGTTCAGGCGCTCATCGCCCTGAAGATCATCCAATGATGCCACGACATCCTCACCATACACACACTTTCGCAACTGCAAAACATAGGAAGTGCTATGAATCTAAATGAGCTCCTCTGGGAGACCTAGTCGATACGCTGCCTTGCCAACCCTGGCAAGACCCGAAATGGCCCGGTGTATTGGGAACCTAAATTCCCTTCATCCTGAAGCGGATCACTCCCTGAGAACCTGGAGTCCTTCCCCTAGCACAATCATGGATCATACGCGGCTGCTGATAATTCTCTACTGGAGAAGAGATTATATATTCTTTCAAGGGAACTCATTCGATGCCCGAATTCTCGGAGATAACACGGACTATGGGAGGCAAAGTAGGAGAAGAACTCGTGTTGTGCTGGCAGGATAATGCTTCCTTCAGCTCCCGAATCTACATACAATAACAATCAACTGCTAACGCGTAACAAAAAACACCTATGACTGGCCCAATCAGCCTCGGGTTGGAATATTAATATGTCGAATCCAATCAACCACCAGATTGAAATCCTTAGGGTTTTTCGGCTTACCGCCTCAACCCCACCGCTCCTCCTGGCCTCCGTGCCTACGACTTACAATCAACCCGCACCGGGTATCTTGGCCTACTGCCTCAACCCTATTGCTCCTCTTGGGTTTTGTACCTACGACTTACAGTCGGCCCGCACCGGGTATCTTGGCCTACTGCCTCAACCCTACTGCTCCTCCTGAGTCTCTGTGCTTATGACTTACCGTCGACCCGCACCGGGTATCTTAGCCTACTGCATAGAGTAGGACCGCCTCAACCCTCCCAACACGATGTATTGCCATAGATAATCAGGAGAACGATCTAACTCGGTTCTCAGAACCTGAAAGAAAGGGACGCTCTAACCTAGCAACCCTCGATTTCCCGTAGATGGTATCATACCTTTCGCCTACAACTCATTATTCACCCCACAAACCCAAACAAAAATTCCCTCATTTACCTTACTGGCCTTCAGAATGCATGCCTCACACGGATACACTTGCAATCCCCGATGCAAGTTTCCACTATAAGCCATCTCAAAATGGTTGTCCACGAATCCATTCCAAGTTTCTGATCGAAAACTACCATAAATCATGCAGAAAAGATCCTCAAACAAGTCAATAGTGAACCTTTCATGATTCGAATACATATGATACACCAAAACCTTAGTATAACCTTTGACTCTTTACCATGCCATTACCAATCTCTGGAGCGACGAGAGATGATGATTAACCAACAATTTCACATTGCATCCGATCCTTAACAACAACTTGCGAACATGCAGGAATACGGGGCAAACATTTCCCAGATTCGTTCTAATACATGACTGATACTCCCCTCAGTCCTTACTGCTTTCTTTGTCCAACCAACAGACTTACGAATCGCTAGGCCCCCATCAACACGTCAATCTTGAGAACACCACAAGCAGAAGGAATGAATCTTTATGATCATTAGACCCACAACCTATGACTGGAACGCTTTCGATAACACATACACCTCGGCGACATTCCCCAGCACCACTGAGCGCAGCATGGTTGCTACCCAATAAATTCTTTCATAAAAAACGTTGCATACAATCCTCAGAGGGAAAACACTTGAACTCTTGATCTAAGTCAGACTCCGAAACCCTACCGTGCATGATTCCCTTATAGAACAAGTTACATCACAAGAGTTTTCAGGCTCTCCCTCATGACCATCGATAGTCCCTAAGGGCATTCCATAAGTGATAACCAACAAGCATAGACAACATACGGTTCCATTGGTTATCATCACAAAGCAGTATGCTCAATACCAAAACGTAGCCCAAAAAAATACATATAGAGTCTTCAGCATGACTGGACCACCTTACCGGGTCTTCAACCTATCTGGACCGTCTCTGCGGGCCTTCAACCCGTCTGGACTTTTCTCCAAGACTTCGGCTTGACTGGTACGCCCCATTGGCCTTCAGTCTATCCAGATCGCCCTAGGTCTGTTGAGCAAAACCTTGAACCCATCATGGTGCCCTTTCCATAAATAACCACCTCTCCCCCACTTGGGGTTCGAACTCTCGATTCAATTCGTATACTGTAATCCTGACCTAACCATACACGTAAGTCGAACCAAACCCCCAATGCTACCTTAAACACCTGCAGATATACTCGAAAAGATCGCCTCCATATCTGTACTTGGGGAAACCCTTGACCTCCTGCTTGATCGCCCCACCTCTCTAGAAATCGTTATCCGGATAGCAACAGACAAAACCTTCAATGGTTGATGTCCCATCTGAGAATCCTTAATTCTCCCCTTCAATCCCAGGTGACATTAACTAGTCCCTGTTTTCTATCCAAATGACAATCTGACACCCGGCCTACCAGAGAATATGGTACCTAACTTGCCTCGCAAGATACTCATGCCACATTGACACACATGCGCTTACCAGCACTGAGATACTGCCGCCAACCCCTGTGACCAATGGACCCCGGCTGGAAATACCACCTGACCCTGGGGTCATTATCCTGCTCACTCCTGTGAACTCAAAAAAAATGAAAGGGTACAACCCTTGCCATAGATGATAAAATTACAATCCATCAATCAACCATTCTACTTCCCATCCTCTAATGAATCCCTAAACTCTAACTACCTACAATGCTTTGATAATAATATTCTCCTGACACTTCTAGTGACCTAACAACTCATGAAGTTCCGACACACATACATAAGACAAAACAGGTAACTAACCCGAAGTTGCTGCTTACCTATACTCAACGAGATTCCAAGGCAAGACAAATACCAATCAAAGATAAGTTAACGATAATATTATTAAAAAATCGGGGTTTCCAATTACATACCTGCGATTTCTTGCAGCTCGACTTTAACCTCCTGAGGGACGATGATCGTTGGAATCCAAATTCCTTCCGCCCCCAATGTAGGAAAGCTTGACCTGAAATGACCTGGCGGGTGATAGTGAAAGCATATCTGATTCTTCTTGCAATCTCGTTGCATATTCTCTCTCTCTCTCTCTCTCTCTCTCTCTCTCTCCGCACTTGTAGCACCTGAATTTGTGTCAAGCAAGTTCTTGGGTTCCCCCACACTTGCCACACACCTCCTGACCCTCCTGACTTCCAATACCCAGGTTAGTAGCCTCCTACTCTTTGTCCTCTGCTGAAAAATCCCTCCTCCTCTTTTCTAGTTGTGACCCTCCAACTGACACTCCCCCAGTAGTCATCCCAATAGCAACGTCTCTCATAGTTTGCAGGACTGCAATTTGCTCCCCGAGCTTGGCGATCACCCTGGCGGTGACCTGGTTCACGAAACCAAACAATTCTTCTTGAAAAATATGAGATACCTCCATGGGAATCATCTCCCGTATTTGATTAACATACAATACCAGCTTATCCTGCCCGCTAGCTCCTCCCCTTGCCGTCGTTACAGCTGTTGAAGCTGCTGCGACAACCGTCTTAGCAATGACTGCATAACGCTCGTCAAAGTACTCAACCATGGCGGTCTTAATAGACCCAAACATCTCCGGAATCTGACCCCGAACAATCTCGACCACCTCCTCCCGAATAATCTCCCTGACGCGATCCGTTGTCAACGTTGGCCTATCCTGGCTGCCAGCTCCTGATCCTGACCCGGATTTGGCCTCAAATCGTCTCGTAACCACCATACTGTAAACACATATCAGGAAGATATCAGAAATTCCGTGTAACAATGGAAATCAACTACCAACAAAACCCTAGGGGTTGTGACTTCCTTGCTACGTGTATGGGTCCTGTGCTTTCAGTAGTACGAGCCCATACTACCTTCCACACCTACCCATATTTGTCTCAAGTATCATCATAATGCCCTAACAATATATTTATGCATGACGAGCGCTCAATCCTCACTCCTAGAAGAAGGCTAAATATCTCATAACTGGCCTACTGACCCCACACAACTCAACCATGAAACTTCCACCATCCCTGCAACACTCGTGTATGCTAGCCATACATAACGCTGGACCCTATAGAATTTCGAATACTTGATCCTACCCTAAGCCCTTAATCAGATAAGAACAGGAAATAAGGCCAAACTAAACATTATCAGGCTATAAGATCTTAATTATGTACGACCGTGATGCATACACTAAGCAACTAAAGTATTGATGTTAATTTCATATAAGGAAAAATCCTAGGCTATCAGGCATCATATAATCAGGCAGTTCTATCATGCAATCCCTAAAGATCCCTAGCCTAGTATTAGCATGTTGTTCTATCATATCACAACATCAAATAATCCGTAAGGTATTTTAGGGTCTACTTACTGGCTCCGATTGGTCGTACACTTGCATCCTCCTTTAGTATTTTGAAAACCATTTGAAAAAATCATTTTAAAATCTTGTCCTTAGTTTGAGACGTGAGACACATGAGTGTTTCCTCCAATTCACTCAAACCAAGGCTCTGATACCAACTTGTAACACCCATAAAAATCATGCTGATTTTAAATTTTTTAAAAATTTCAAATACCAATACTTATTACAAATTTGTTTTCAAAATGGTTCCATGTCAGAGTATCCCAGAATCAAATCATGAGGTGCACGATCACGCCTTCGCCTTCCGCGATCTTCAAAAGTACCTGAAACATTATCAACAACTGTAAGCCCGAAGCTTAGTAAGTTCCCCCAAAATACCAACAAACCATATCAATATCACATAAACAAGCAATATGCATAATGAGCCATCAGCCTTACTGGACCGCCTCGCAGGGCCATCAGTCTATCTGGATCTCTCTCTGAGCCATCAGCACGTCTGGACTGCCTCTCAGGGCCTTCAGCCTATCTGGACTGCTCGTCGGGCCTTCGGCCTGACTAGTATGCTCTCTCGGGCCTGCAGTCTATCCGGTCCGCCCTGGTTATGTTGGCTTTCAACAAAAAGCAGGTCCGCCTCAACCCAACCCCCAAATCAAACAATCATGTGCACCTAAATATCATACACTAGCATATATATATATATATATATATATATATATATATATATATATATATATATATATATATATAACAGTTAAACCGATCTAACATATCACTAATCATAGCATCATCTTATATATCAGGATACCGACGTAACCGGTCACTAACATAGCATTATCCTATATACCACGATACCGACCTACCAGGTCACAAAGCATATCACCATCCTAACTATCAGAATGCAAATCAATAAGCATATCATGCAATAAACCCGGATACAAATCTGAAAAGAGCCGACATTGGTGCCTTTGACCCTGTTAATATAGTGAGGACAACTCACCTCACAAGTAGCTCGGGATGATAAATGTCAAACTACCCCAAATACAGCTCCAAATCAAACACCTACATCCACCAATGATCCACTTTCATAAATTCCCACATTACTAAAATACCCCCAAAAGTCAAATTGGTCAACCCTTGGTCAAAGCTAAAGTCAATGGTCAAGGTTAACAGTCCATATTGATGCAACTCGTTGAGTGCAACCTACAGACTCGTCGAGTTCCTTCAGAACTCAGAGAGTCACAAAAAATCAGAGTCGACTCGCCGAGTTGGCTATCCAAATAGTCGAGTCCATGCAACGTCCAAAAGGTCCGGAAAAACCCTATCTATTCGTCAAGTCTTCTTACTAACTCGTCGAGTTCATGCCGAATCCAGAAAATGGGGAAACCTGTCTCGTCTCGTCGATTTGGCTTATCCAACTCATCGAGTTCATGCATTCTACTTCTTATCCCGTTGATCTCAATCTACTCCAAAGCTCCAAATGGTAGATCTAGCTTCATAGGGCATAGTTACCACGTAAAGTTGCAAACTTTACGTGCATGGAAGGTCTTAAAGGCCAAAACTAAGCCAAATAAGAAGTTCTAGGTAAGGAGAAGGCCATAAGTTGCCAAAGACTAGAACTTTATGACTATAAAGGGTTAGAGGAGTCCATATCTGAAGTTACAGCTTCAGATCATGCCTAAAACCGGAAATGATCCACTAATATGCAAAAAACGTCCTTAAACCCAAAAATAAGAGATCTAACACTAGAATGATCAAGGTAACAACTTGTTACCTTCAAATGGTTGCCAAAACGATGTAGATGCTGGATCTACAAGCTCCTTCCCATTCCAAGCTTTTCTACCTTCAAACTTCTTCAACAAATGCACCAAAACACTCTCTTAGCCTCACAAGCACAAAGGTATGGTGAAGCACGGCTAGGTTTTCCTTCTCTAGATAATGAGGTGATAAGGGAGTCCAAAAGATGCGGGTTAAGTCCATTAAATAGGGTGAAACCCCTAAAAATTAGGGTTTTCCCATTCAGCTCCTACTCGTCGAGTTGGATCCACCAACTCGTCGAGTAGACCTCATAAATCACGTTGCCTGACTAATCCCTACACGACGAGTTGGGGTCTCCAACTCGTCGAGTAGGCTTCTTTAATTGCATGAAATCCCTTAAAATCTCATTCCCGCAAAATCTGGATGTTACGAAAACATAGTTTTTTTTTCTATTTTTATCAAAAAAATATTTTAAATATATCAAAATTCATAATTTTTTTTTTCTGTATAAATAAACATCCATATTGACATAGTTTTAAGATAAAATAAAAATTTTATTTTTTTATCGTTTCAACTATCGTTGTTCTTAATTGAATAAAAATACATCAGATTTTCATCACAATACATTCGTTGTTCACTTATGAGTAAAAGCGTATACTTAATTTTTTTTTTACGGTTGTAGTGTCATTTATAAATGAATATAACACGTAATAAAGTTTTCTTACCTAAAATATATTTTTTACATCATATTTCATCACATCTTATATTCATATATAAATAAAACGCGTATTAACTATCGTAATATGTTATATTCATACATGAATAAAACATTTATTTGATTTTTGTTACTGTTCATTTGTTATTCATATATGAATAAGTAGTATATTAAGAAAAGACAAAGTGTTTTGAAAATTCGAACTCATTATTCACATATGAATAACAAATGAACCTTAACAAAATTATGATAAATGTGTTATTCATCTATGAATATATATTGTGAAAAGAGCAAATACATGTTTCATTTATCTATGAATGATAGTTAAACTATAAAAAAAATAAGCATACTTTTTATTCATAAGTAATTAATGAATGTACTATAATAAAATCAGATGTATTTTTATTCACTTATGAATAACGAGAACAGAAACTATAAAAAAAATTATTTTATCTTAAAACTATATCAATATCGATGTCTGTTTATAGAGAATAAAAAATTATAATTTTGATATATTTAAAATAGGTTTTCAATAAAAATAGCTCAATAAAATAAAAAAAAAAAAAACTATATTTTTGTATATATTAAGGTAAGGGATTCACATAATTAAAAAAAAACATGTTTTGTTGGAAACACATGTGTATTCATTTTCTCTTTCCACGGGCACAATAAGAGATTTTGCCGCAAAAATAAATGATCAGCTGAAATCGATTATTTCATTCTCAACATTTTATTTTTCAATTGAAGTTATATATATATATATATATATATATATATATATATATATATATATATATATATATATATATATATATATATATATATAGAGAGAGAGAGAGAGAGAGAGAGAGAGAGAGAGAGAAGTAGGTTATGCAAAAAGATAATATTTGCGAAAATGCAAAAACAGATTTTATCTAATAAAAATCAGACACATATACTTTAGAAATTAAATTTATTAGCAAGATAATAAGTTTTCATGGGAGGGTGTTATGGTAATATAGATTTAAAGATAGTTTTAACAATCGTTTCTCTTTTTTTTCACGTCCTTAACTACTTTTAAATTCAAGTTTTCATAATAAAAAGTCAAAAAAACATGTTTTGCTAATATGAAAAAATTTCTCATGTATCACGATTATCATCATGTAGTTCAAAATTTGGATGAATTATTGTCCAAAACAAAAGGTCGGGGTTACACAGTCTCATAAATTTTCATTGTATTCGCGTTTTCGCAAATTGTTTTTTTTTTTTTTTGCGCATGAGCCCTCTTATATATATATATATATATATATATATATATATATATATATATATATATATATATATAGAGAGAGAGAGAGAGAGAGAGAGAGAGAGAGATTGAGAGAGAAAAGTTCAACAATGAACCATTTTAAACCATAGAACCAATAAACCATTATTTTTTCAAGTTTTAGATCTTATTATTTATCGAAAGAAAATTCTAAAAATATAGAAATTCATAATTTTTTATCTTTTTTCCATTGATATCAAATTTGATATATATATATATATATATATATATATATATATATATATATATATATATATATATATATATATATATATATATACATATATATATATATATATATATATATATATATATATATATATATAACTTTTTTTTATTTGTTCAAATTTACGTTATGAATACGCACTATATATCATTAATTTTGTATAAATTCACTGTATGAATCTGCATAAATTCACAGTGTGAATTTGCATAGATTTCACAGAGTGAATCTGAACAAATTCACAGTGTGAATCTGAACAGATCAATTTTTTTTTCAAATTTGATATCAATGGATGGAGGATAAAAGTTATGAATATCTATACTTTTAGTTTTTCTTTTCATGAAAAATTTGCTTAAAAGTTAAGAAAATATTAATTTCTTAGTTCAATGGTTTAAAATGGTTCTTTATTGAACCCAACCGTATATCTACTATAATAAATGAAGATTATTTTTGTCACATGTTAATCTTTCATAAGTTTTGACACTTATCATTTTATGATATTTTTAAAATAAAATAAAATCCACATGTCAATTTCTAGATTTTTCAATTTTTAAAATTAAAGTCACATAATATTTATGGCTATATATGTAAAGTATTAAATGTAATAAATGTGATAATAAATTGTAATTAATATGTTTTTCATTCTTTATTCAAAATTTTATTTTAAAAAATATTTATTGTTTACATTTTAATATTTAATCTTTTTTTAAACAACCCGTATATTACACGGATTTTACACATAGTGTGTGTGTATATATATATATATATATATATATATATATATATATATATATATATATATATATATATATATATATATATATATATATATATTAGGTGTAAGACCCATGTACTACATGGGTTCATATTAAAGAAAAATATGAAATTCTAAACATTTGAGAAGTTTGAATTTATAAGAAAAAAATAGAAAAATATTGAATGATTAAAATTAAATTGTTTGTTTTTCTTTTAAATTAAACAAATAATTTAGATAAATAAACAAAGGAAACTAATGAAACTTTAATTTAGAAAATTTGAAATTATAAAGAAGTCAATTAATGGAATTTATATGCATTTATTATTACATTTATTGCAATTATTACATTTAAATATTATGTGGAAATTAATAAAATGAAAAAAACCACAAAATGTCATGTGGAAAAAATTTAATTGAAAATAACCATAAAATGAAATGTGGCCAAATCAATAAGAGTGTTACATGTGGCAAAAAGTTTTTTATTTATTAGGAAAGATATATATATATATATATATATATATATAAAGTGGATTAAGTTATTTTATATAAAGGTTAATGAAATTATGCATGCTCATATAAAGAGAGCACTTTCCAACATTCCTATTGGAAGCATCATAAAGTAGTGACATGTTGTATTTACCACTCACGTCCTATTCAGAACTCACATAACCTTATATTATCTAATATTACCAACGATTATTCATTTCTTTATTTTGAATAGACAATATTATACACATCTTTTAAAAAGTTAGGGTATATAATTTGATAGACTATCAAAATTTTCAAAATACATCAACTGTCAAAAATAGTGAAAGAACTATAAATTAAAATCGTTATCATTAATGTTTGGAAGCATTAGTTCTCCGCAAATAGATAAATCTCAAAAAGAGGTTTTATGTTTGGACATTGATTTGGCAGTTAGATGCAAGCCTCAACATGTCGAGAAAGCAGACCGGTGTTTGCCCAGCCACATTCTTTTATATATATATATATATATATATATATATCAAAGGAGGACACTTTTTAGGAATAGTAAACTTATCATCTGTTTATGTGTTTGTGTTCAAATCCGTCTTTAGGTCATTTTATATCCGTACCCATACTTTGTGCGGATACGTGTTGGGAATAGTTCCGGTTTCCCGGTCATTTTGTGTTCAAATCCGTCTTAAAGTGCAATTTTTGTTTTTTAAAACAAATATATGTAAAAAAAAACAAACTTTTTATATCCTATAGTGAAAATGAATATGTAAAAAATAGGAATTTAATTTTTTTTAAAAGTCATTCTTAAAATGTAAAGTTATTTTGTTCATATTTCAATTTTGCTGAAAGACCTGTCGCATCCGACCGCCGCAACGCGGGGGTTCCCACCTAGTTGACATTGCCGAGGAGGGTGTTGAACACATGCACTCTCCTCAATCTAAGAAAAGAAAATGTTTTGATTTTTTAAAATTACCCAAATTAAACAAATATTACAGTAAGATTGAATTATACTATTTGGAGTAAACTATAAAAATCCTAGAGTTTATATTTATTCATGTCAAAGTTTGAAAATGAATCTTTTTAACTATGTTTATTTGTATGTTTTATTGTAGATTTAGTCTCTTGTTTAATTGTAAATTTTTATGTGTCACATCTTGGCTACAATTACCATTTTGTCCGTGTTACATACTCATTATTATTACAAGTTCTAAAATTGTTATATATCGTTTTAGGGATGTCAACGGGACCAAACGGGAGCGGAAATAGCTGCCCCCGCTCCCGCCCCCGAAATCAGTTGGTGCCCCCGCTCCCGGTCCCACCCCGTCTCTCCCGTTTACATAGCCCCCGGTCCCGCCCCCCGGTTACCTCCATCACTCCCGGTTCCGCCCCCGTTCCCCCGGTTTATAGGCTTAAAATTCGATTTATTTTTGCTAAACAACTACTTTGGTTTAGGCTAAAAATATTATTTTTAACAACTTTAAAAGCTTAAAACCTAATATTTTTAAAACTAAAAAATTAAAAATCCAACATTACGAATCCGACATTACAAAATGACAATTCTAACAATCTTATAAATATAAAATACGACAAATCTAATATTACAAATATAAAATACTTAGATGTCCAAAATTATATGATCAATTCACTACCTCTTCAATATCAATTAATTGGAAACCGGGAAGTAAAACCTAACCTAAACCTAAAATTAGAAAATCTATTTTGTATATGTATTTTATATTAAATATATATATTTTTTTACATAAATGTACAACCGGGGCCCCTGCGGGAGTACGGGGTGGAAATACCAACTCCCGACCCCGGTCCCAAAAATAAGCGATGTTTAATTTTGCCCCCGCTCCCGCTCCCGCTCCCGGTTTTTTTAAAAATTTAGTCCCATACGGGATCGGGGTCCCACGGGGGTTTGACATCCCTACTCCGTTTTGTCTTAACAAATAACAAATATTTTATTTTTATTTATTTTATAGTTAGTAAATGACAAAGTTTATACATTATAAATATATACTATTTATCTATTCCATTGGCTCTTTTAATTGTGTGCCTCCGATACATTCACATACAAACAACAATACAATTTTTGTTGATTGTATATTAATTTCAACAAACTCATACTTATATAAGGGACAATATAAGCCAACTCATAGACAATTATAAATGTCTAGCAACACCATATTTCCCATGGACATATGTGAATCTTTTTAGTTCTTCCTTGAAATACATCTTCACTGTTTTTGTAATATTCCAAATTTCAAATATTTTTTTAATAGAATATAATATTAAACTGTATTTCCAAAAATAATATAAAGGCCCTTTTTGTTCAATTAATATAAAATATAGCTTTCCAAAAAAAAGTAGTATCATAAGATCAATGAAAGTCTAATTCATAAAACGACGGTGATGTGCGTAAGGTACAATTAACCTTGGCCCTTCCTTCCGACATCAGAACAACCTGGAAAATATTTAATCCATAATTGTAAGCATAAAGCTTAGCGAGTTTCCTAAAATACCACATATCACATTACACAATCAATGCATACATACAAGGATCATACTCTACACATCATAGGGCCTATAGAAACACAACGCCATCATCACAAAGACCAGTAGAATTTCCACCCATAATGGTTCTTAGTCAACACCTCAGTGGGCATATAGGCATAAGACCATCATCCTCAAGACCTATTGAAATTCCAACCGTGATTAGCTCATAGTCAACACCTGAGAGGGCCTATAGGCACAAGACCATCATCCAAAAGACATGTTGAACTTCCAACTACCATTATAGTGATCTTGTAGATGTATGACCATCATCCCCTAGAATCCACATATACCAAGCAAATAGTATCACCATCCTAAACACATAGTTGTACTCTAAAAATACCCAATACAACTTATCATACTAGACATACAATGCCACACACAATAAAGTGAGAAAACTCACATGAATCTACCAACAAAATATCAACAACAACCTCTACATCGAAACAACTAGCACGAAACACCTAATACCAATCTGAGACCAAATACTTAGTAAAATACTCAATTCCATCAAAGTTTGACCACAAGTCAAACTTGTCAAAAAGTCAACGATCAACGATCAATGCACCGCGACCAACCCTTGGTCGTGTCACTACAACTAGGTGACAAAATAGTTACGATTTATTCCATATGTGGATCGCGACCATCCAAAAGGTTGCATTATGATTCTTTGTTGATCAAAATCATCCCTTAAGTGTTTAATACCCTTTATCCAAGAGTCATAACTCTCAGATCTGAAACATATAAATGTCTTAATGGATAACGTTTCCAACTTTATCCATGCATTTGGCTCAAACAAATCTAATATCAAACCTTATCTCTAAAGAGTCCAAAACAGTAACCAATCATTGGATGACTCAAAGAGAATATCAAAATTCATATCTTTTCACCACAATGTGTCCAAAAAACCGACTTAAACAACCATTGGGAACTTAGAGTTTCCTACTCCATAGAAATGTGACAAAAGGGACCAAAAATAACCACAACTTCATCTAAATCACAAGTTCTAAGAAAGAAACATGTCAACCTTGGAACTTCAATACTTACAATGGTCTAGAAAATAAAAAGAAGGTTGGATCTAGCTTGTTACGCACATACACCACTTGCCTCTTCTTTAAGTCTCTCTTAAAAACATCACGAACACAAAAATAGAGGAGAGGGTCTACGGTTTCGAAAATCAGGGTTCTGGAAGTGAAGGCTAGTGAAATAATGGAACCCTATAAGTTAGAGCCCTTAAATAGGGTCTAAAATCCAAGATTTATGGTTTTGTGCAAATAGTGTCGTTGCGCTGCGAAGGTCATTTAGGCCGCGTTGTGACCCAGACTAATTCGCGTCGAACTTTCGCTTCCTTCACCAAACCCTCCATCCTTAAATACTTGGATTAAATATAAACATACCCGAAAAGAAGGTGTTACACACACACACATACATATATATATATATATATATATATATATATATATATATATATATATATATATAGTAACATCCCAAAAACATGATCCAAAAATTTCATTTTAATTTAATAAAACAGTATTCCAAAACATTATCCGTACAACCCAATTGAAAATAAGTGTATCAAATGTCATATCAATCAGAGTAATATCTTAAAAGCGGAAACCATGTGGTGTATGCGATGCAGTCATCCCGAACTTTTCCCCTTGGAACCGAAAGTACCACAAACATAAACTGAAAACCATAACCGGAAGTACCAGCAACATAAACTGAAAACCATAAGTCCAAAGCTTAGTGAATTCCCTAAAATACCACATACCATACATAATAACATATAATAGGCCCCGCCCGACATCAGACCCCGCCTAGCATCGAGCTTCGCTCGATAAATAGATCGGGCCCCGCCCGACATACATATAACATATATCAAATAAACACATACACATGCAACAATAACAAAGATACACAGTATACAAAATGATCATTGGGGCCCCGCCGAGCATCGGGCCAGCCCTGATAAACATATAAGCACACAACACATGTAGGAGTCACACAGACAACTAACATATTAACATAGCATAATCATGGGACGACATTGGTGCCTTCGACCCGCTAAACCCAGTAAGGAAACTCACATCGACTGCTGATCCTCACAGGAAAATCCCTGGCTGCTCGTCCGATGAATCCCCGAGCTATCAATAACTAAAAACATCCAATTAACCATTAGAGTCAAAACTATACCCCTGCTCCCACACTTAGGGTAAAAATACCATTTTACCCCTATCTATTTTTGGTACAAGACTTAAACCCAAACTTTCAATCTAAAAGCCTGAAGATCAAATATCCATCCAAGGCCCACATATGGCCCATTTTTCCAAACTAGGCCCAAATCCTTCCATGGACCCTACCTTAAGGCCCACTATTTTTTTTAATCTAAGCTCTTTCATTCATGTGGCCCAACTTGGCCCCAAGCCATTAATCCCAAAGAAAAGCCCAAATCTGAAGTCTAAATATACGAAGCCCACCCGACTGAGTATGTGGGAGTACTAAGTACGTACGTGCATCGTACTTGCTTGAGGGGAGCGTACCTGCTTGTACGCACAACATACTCACCCATTCAGCCAAAACTTCATTTCTAGTCCTTAATCCTTTAAGACCTAGCCCCAAAACTTGGTTACAACCCATTGCCTACCTTCTTCCGGTGAAAGTCGACCAATCCAATTCATATTACTCTTACTTCATATTTTCTCCCACAATTATAACCGACTATGAACCTTTAGAATAATAAGATTATTCATGGATTAAATATGTTAATATAGAACACAACAAGTATCGATGTTATGATTATATCCCAATATATCAAAATGTTATATAATAGTTGTTGTCACGATGTTCCAATATCCAAATACTAAATCCAAATCAAAATCTCATTTCTAGAATAATAAAGTCTTATAGTTGAAGTGTGACCATTCATACTTAGCTTAAAAGGACTTTATTAATGGGTTCAACTAAACTTAATTTGTGTGAATTCTGCGAATATTATCATCTATATATTTGACTTTACACTACGTATAGTTAAATATCTTGGAGTATATGATTGATGTTCTTTCATGACATAGAGTCTCTTATTTTGATTAAGTATACTCTCGACATCATAAAGACTTCAATTTAATCCTCGAATGACATAAATTAACATAGTTTTTCAATGAGCTCATTCATCCGATCATATTAGATTTCAACTTATAAGAGTAGTGTATTTCCTATTTGGTAGTATATTGTTTCATTTGGTTTTGGTTGGACCTCATTCCAACAAAAATTACTCTTCATCCCACAAAGAAGTCAAAATCCAATTATAATTCATAATTACCCATATTTTCTTAGAAATCAGAATCTTATGTAGCTCTTTAAACTAGTTGTCTCATATACATTCTCTTACTTCTTCTAAAACACTCTTGAAATGTTCCTATAGTCATCTGGTGACTTAACCATGTATTCAATTGGTATATTATGATATGCTCATAGCATGATCATATACTAGGTCTTATACATAATATGGCATAAACAATGGATTCATTTGCCAAGCAAATCAAATATAAATCATTTTAGCTAGTTCAAACCTATGAGCTAGGTGATTTTGAGGTTGACTCAAAATTAATGCCATGTGACAATGTTAACGTTCATCCAAAGGAATCTGTTATATTGATATCTTTCAATATATTATCAATATATGCATAAGGATAAAAATAACTTTTAACATTCATTTTATCTATCTTTATAGATTTTACATTCCACGAATGTATCTTGTTCTTCCTAAGTCTTTCATTTTATAAACACATACTGAGTCAAGATGAAAAATACCTAGCATGGTCAAAATGTAATTTCTCATGATTAAGTATGTCTCATTCATACAAGATTAGGAATGTCACTATTCTCCCACTAGTTCTTAGTAAACACTCGTGTTCTATTCAATTTTATATAAAAGCATACCTTATAGTTTCATATTAAATTGATGATTACAACATTGAGATGTTTTCTTTATATCCAAAAGTGGACCTTAAGCTCTACTCATTTTGTTAGGATAACATGGGTTAAGAAAACTTACAGGTTAATATATATATATATATATATATATATATATATATATATATATATATATATATATATATATATATATCTTCTAGTAGATGTCTATTAAGAAAAACGGTCTTTCTTGAATCTATTTCCTATATCTCATATTATGAATATGAATTTATAGTAAATAATATCTTGGTTTATATAATCATAGCTACTTGTGAAAAAGGTTTGATCATAGTCAATGTCATGAGCATGATAAGGACCATGGTCAATGAAATGAGTATGATAAAATCCATTTATAACAAGTCTTGCTTTAAATGTGTATTGTTATTCATGTAATGTATTCTTTCTAGAAGAATCACTTACTCCTTCTAGACTTGATATAGAGAAAAAGTTTAATCAAGACCATACTTGATTATTTTACATGGATTACATCTCATGTTCATGGCTCTTTGTCATTTATAAGATTCGAGATCTGACATAACATCTTGGTATTTGATGGATTTGCCAAAAATCATCAAGAAAAGCTCGTCAATGAGAGATTCCAGATTTCTCAAGTCATATATGATTTATACCACTAATACGAATAAGTTGTTTATGAATAGTTATTATTCAATTTTAACAAACATTTTTAAAACTAATGCCAATTGTAACTACATTAGGTTATGGTTCTTGAGTTGGTTCAATTTCCATATACCTCCCACTTACTTTGTCATTAGAAGCTTGTTTTCTATTAACTTAGCTTTCACAAGAATAAGAGAAATTATTATTGGTGGGTTTGCATATAATAATCTAAGCCACATTTAGATTATCATATACAAATATGTATTTTGTAGATTTTGGGTTTAGAAGATTTAGTCCAACATAAGCTTCAAATCCGTAAAACATTTAAGTAAGATAGGGATGAAGCCTTTCCATACAAAATCTTATAGAGAAATTGTTATTATCTACTTATTAGTTGGTGTTTTACTCAAGGTACATTTGATAGTGTTCTAGGTGTTACCCCAAGGAAATAAAAGGAGGAAATTTCTACCAATTAGAAAGTAAATCATACCAAGTAAAATTTAATTCAACCTTTATTATCATTATGGCTTTAGATAGTCTTTACTGGTTTGTATCTCAACTTTATACTTGAAAAATTAAACCAAGATTTCAAAATTATGCTTTACAATGTAAAATATAATTGAAACTACTATAGTTATTAATAAAGTTGATTTGGTATCCTGTGCTAAAGCTTAGACAAGTATTAGAAAGGAAGTCATACACAACCATGTATAGTTCCTTAATAATTTATTTTCTCTACTACTTACTGAAAATATCATTAGGAATCTTATATATATATATATATATATATATATATATATATATATATATATATATATATATATATATATAAAAGATTTACATATGTCAAATAAACTACATTATTTGCCTTCAAAGATCCATTTCTTGAAGTTGGAATATGTGAATGTCATTTATATAATAAAGATAACAATGTCAAAGATGAGTTTGATTTAAACAAGTTTAAGTCAAAAGTATTTTGGATATATAACTTGTTATTTATAAAACATTGCTATTTACTTTATAATTCATATTAAGAGATCTAGTCTCATAAATAGAATTTTAATCATTTCCGAATATGAATGTGATCATTATGAAAAATGATTTAAGTAAATAGTCAATCATTCATAAATTAACCCGAGACATATATTTTGACAAGCTAAACTAAAACATACATTGTTCCAAAACAAACATTGTTTTATATTACAAGTACATTATGTTCCTAGCATAATTAATAAGCTCAACTTCGAAAGTGTCGTTCCATCTTGATTGTGTTTAGCTGGTTACTCTTCTATAAATATCTGCAAACCCTTTACAAATATTAAATTAACATTTAAGTACCAATACATAATTGTTATATGAAAAGTATGAGTTCTATCTAGTAGATATCTGAAGTAGTCTCTTCCAGACTTTCTTTCCAGATAAGAGGAGCAGATCCTCTTCTAGTGTCCAGTTTCTTCACAAAAGAAACAAGATCCATCTATATAGGTCTTATTGGATTTCTTGAGCTTAAAGGTGTTTAGTCCATAAAACATGGTCCTCCTAGATCGCACAAGGTGACTCTTTTGGGCCTTGTACTATTCCTAGTTCATCTTTAGCATCACAATAGTGTCATTACTAGGTATAATGTTTAGGCTTATTGCTCAAAGCAAATAGTTTAGGACCAGGACCTTTAAGAGTATACAATTTCATATCTCTCATGAGGTTGTCTCTTGAGACATGAACCCATTCATTTAAGTTGTATCGATTGAATGTTATTGCGTCATTAAGTCATTACAGAAAATGAAAATTTCATGGTAATGAGAATGGATTATTTAACTAAAAAATTTTTAACAAAATTCATTTAGTATTTTCAATATTTAAACTCTTTAATAATTAATACCCTTTTAGTTTCCAAAAACATTAATTATCAAAGTCTAGGATCCAAGTTGCAAAACAAATAAATGGTTATGTATCATTTATCCATTTTATTTGAATTCAACCCAGTAAATATCAATTATCAATTATATCTTACTATATAATTCCTAGATTTATGGTATCGCTAATAACAAATTTAATTAGACATGTTTGATCTCATCTATATACCTCAGAACTCTTTTGCTTAGGTATCCTTTATCGCAAAATTTCCGATCAAATCATCTAATTTGAAAAACATGTGTAATCGGCCTATAACTTAGTTATAGAAATCGTGAGTACACCACGACCATCAAAAGATAACACTAAGAGGTTAGGTATCCTTTATCCCACTAGTGCATACAAGAGATGTGCGAGTGCTCTTCAAAAAAGATTGCATAGATTTGAGGTTTGAAAAACGGTCGTTTATATGTTTTATAATTCTAGTTTTAAAAACATATGATATCATGGTTATAATATGCATATAATAAACCATGCTACCAATTTTCAAAAGAAAATCAGTTTTAAAGGTTCTATATAAAAAGCTAATTTTTTTTATATAACTCAACACAATTCAATTTTAATGACTGGTATTAAGTTTGAGTACATTTTAACTTTTTATATCTTTAATAAAACTTCTTTTTATTACTTATATATTTGGATTTGTATGAGTTACAAAATCACCATTTTAAAACTTATATTTGAGTATTTCAAAAATTGACGTTATTAATGTTTTTATTAAACCGAATTTTATTTTAAAACAATAACTTGTTACATCTTATGTCCATACTATAAATTTTGAAAAACAAACTCCATGTTATTTTTGTTTTGTCCAAAAATTATTTTAACATGTGAAAAACTAATTTATCAACCACACATAATAATTGCATAAAATAAACAACACAAACATGCAAAAAATATATATGCATAAACATAACCAACTAATGACATTTTTTATGAGCCAACACAAAAAATCCCAAGTGCCTTTTTAAAAGGACATTTTAAGGGACCAAAAAAGTTCCTGTAATGTTGTTGTAGAAGCTCTCACTTGAGTAAACACCATTTGTTTGCAAAAGATTTGAAGAACTTCTTGAAAGCTAAAATTCAGCAATTGTTGCTAAAAGTTCAACTTCCCTTTAGAAAAAAAAATTGCGATAGTTTTAAGAAGCTATCACTGAAAATCCTGCACACATTTTAACTTTGAAAATTGGTCTTTTGTCTTCAAAAACTGGCTCCAACTTAATCTATTGTTACATTTTTGTACAAATAAATTAATTCTAAGAACCTAATCTATTATTTACAAAAATAAACCAAGAAAACTAATCTATTTAATTTATTACATACTATATGAATAAATAAATTATTACAACCACTTTTATAAAACAACCAACACAATACAAGAACACAATGGATTGGCTAGTTTATGCACATCATATATATCAACATACACATAAAACAACATTTGTTTTCTAAAACAACTTTAAATGACAAAAGATGCGTGGAACTTTTGTCACTTATAAATAACAATTATAACGTTGTCATAGAAAATATTTACGAACTTGTTTTTATACAAAACCAAGTTATCCAAACTCTCCAGAAACCAAGATTTCCAAAAATAAAAAAATCTAACCAAACTTGCAATTGGTACCAATTGTTGGGGTTTTATTCAAAAACATAATATTTGGCAACGGAAGACTTGATAATTTGAATAACATAAAACAAGTTTATAACCAACCATGGATAATCTTGCAACGTTTGGAAAGAAAACAACCACCACAGAAGAAGAATAATTAAATAACAACCTTTGTAATTCTTTGGATCCTCGTGGGAGGCTTGGAAGTTTATGAACAATGATGAATTTTAGAGACACCAACAAGTTGTCAACTTGATTTAAGATGTTGGTCTCGTAACAAACTCTTAATCTCTTAAGCCTGAAGTTGATAACCAAATTATGAACGTCAAGAGAGTAAAAATGCAAGTAACTTGAACTTTGATCTTCAAAAGAAAGAGAGAATGAGAGAGATAGAGAGGATTTCGAAATTATGCATGCAAAAATGAATAATTTCTCACTTCATAAAGTTAATTCTTTATCCTTAGGCCCTTAGCACTTTAAGCATATCATGTCTCCCAAAGTCTAAGTGCCCCCTCATGCTTTTAGACATGTCTTACTTTCCCTTTATTTAATCAAAAGCCCATAACTTGTCTAACTAGTTAAAGGTTTTATAAAAGAAAGTCAAAGTTTTATAAAATTTTTAAACGCTCTTATAAAATATAAAACTTAACTTTTGGGATAAAGATAAAAAAAGTCTTTGTAGTCCAAAAAGATGTACATGACTTAATAAATTATATCATATGATATATTATGTTACTTGCTAATGAAAATTATGATTTCCAACAAATAAATAATTTCCAATTAATTATAAAATTTTATTGAATATTTATTAAAATCAATTTCTAATAAATAATCAACTGTATCAAGTTGTTGTTAGTGTAACCCTTAGGATCATATGTTAATTAGCAATATCACTTCATTATGATTCTTGAGCATACTAGATCTTTCATAGAATGTTTAGGTATAAATGAGAGTAGAAGGGAAAAGTGAGAATAAAGATGAGATAGAAAGAAGAGAGATGAGAAGGTACATGAAGGAAGAAATAGAGTATGAGAAGTGATGAAAAAAGGGTATGAGGTGTAGATAGATCGGAAGAAGGTTATGAAATGAGATGAAGATAGAGTAAGACTGTGAGAATGGATAAGATAAAGTATGAGATGAGTACAAGAATAGTAAATAAATAAGGTGAGAAGAATAGATGAGATGATATGACACAAAACATGATGAGTTGAGATGAGAACATAGTATATGAGATGAAAATATGGGTATAGAGTAGAAGAGTATGCAAAGGGGAAAGAATAGAAGATTATAGTATGAGAATATGATATTAGTGTTTAAGAGTATGAGAAAAAAGAAAACGATAGAGTATGAAAAGAAAGAAATAATAGAAGTAGAGTATGATGAGTTAAAATCAGAGTATGATATAACTCACCAGACCTATGGTCTAATGTATGTAAAATTGTCATGTGTTGTAGAATGAAGTAGTAGCTGATGTACGAGAGGATATAGAAGCACAAGGACTTTGACTAGAAGTAGATTTTATTCTTCATATTTCCTTGTTTCTTGAATTTTATGGTTATGATTCATTGTAAATTCGATAATATCATTGGATATAAAATGTTTTTGAAAGTATATAGTTCTGCATTTTTTTGTAGAAAACTCTCATAAATCCCCATATATTTAGATGCAAAAATTCGGGTCATTACAATTAATATCAGATCCATAGTTTAAGTGAATTAGGTTTGGTATAGACATATCTAAACTTAATATGTGGGAGATGAATAGAACCATAATATTTACGACCACTATTCATGATGAGCACTTAGGTCATATATGTTTATCATCGGTGTTGTAGTACATGACTAAGAGATAGAGTATGAATTGGTTTCTTTATAAAATTTGTTAGGAGATTTTAGTTACATGACTATGTTTATGTATAGATAAAGAACCAAAGAGTATGAGTTTAGTAGATTGACCAACCAAGAGGATTTGGGCCAAGTATGTCAAGAATAAAGAATGAATGGTCATTTTGCAAAATGACATTAGAATTGGCTCTCTATGTAAAGTGACGCTATGTGTGAAAAGAGAATGATATCATGGTTATCATTATGAAGATGATCTGTCCTAGTATATGGAAAATGGTTAGGGTGTCACACCCCCAAACCAAGGATGGCGGAAACGTCCGGGGGTGGAGGACTTCATGTACAGTATCACAACAACGTGTATAATAGTGCTCAAAGTAAATACAACCATCATAAATATAATTGAAAAAGTTACACCAAAGTATGTGTTTACATGTTTCAAAATCAATTACATTATGATGACAAAAATAAATTGTTGACGGTTTAACGTCTCATCCTCAAAGCGCTGAAGTTTTCCTGTTTCACTGATTTCCTGAGAATACAAGTAGTTTTGAAAGAGTGTCAACAATTAAGTTGGTGAGTTCATAAGAGTTTTGTTTGAAGTAGAAATCGTTTTCCTTGTAAAATCGATAGAGTTTGATTTCCAGAAAATCCAATATTTTCTTAGTTAAGTGTAAACAGAATATTCCTATATGATGTGTTGATGAACCCTAGATTGACCCGTAGATTTCCCCTAAAATCGTCCAGCGTATATAATTTATATAAGATTTAAGTTAGATAAAACGTTGAATATAATGGGTCTGCCCTAGGTCCACAACCCAACGAGGAACAGGAGATGAGGCGGGCACCACCAATTCTAAGCCAATCCAGACTAAATTCTTGTATGACTCAAGCATATATGCTCAACGATTATAGTTGAAGTCTAACAATGCGAAAATTTAATGTGGACTTAAATCCAAAAACCGGAACCAAACCCTAGTGTAGTGTATGAAATAGTAATAGTGACTGTGAACATAAACTATACATATCATAGTTCATCGGATAGTGATAGTGACTAGTGAACATGAACTATGCATATTATAGTTTACCAAAAGTGGTGGTGATGGTGAATATAACCTATACATATCATAGTTCATCAAATAGTGATAGTGACTAGTGAACATGAACTATGCATATTATAGTTTACCAAAAGTGGTGGTGATGGTGAATTCCTTTCTTGTAATTAAGTTCATAGTGTAGATGAAACATAAACTATATCTATTATAGTTTATCACTTTGTTTGTTATATATATATGCCATAACTATACCGATTATAACAAGCGTGTTCGTTTGTGGGGGTATAATGGCTTAACTATACTTATTATAGTTTATCATAATTATCCATAGTGGTAATAACTCTTTTGTATGTGTAAAACCTTTAATCATGTGTTTGTTATGTAAAATAACCCTAAACTATACCTATTATAGTTTATTAATTATTTGTGTGGGTAGTGAGCATAAGCCTTACTTGTCACAATTTACCAATGTTTATATTTTAATGGATGTAGCCTTGTAATATCATTTATATATTTACCATACTTGTGGAGGTATAAATCCATTTGTTTTATGATGTATGTCTATATAAGAATACCAAATTGTCATATATTACAACAACACATAATCACATAATGATGTATACCTTGCTCAACATGTTACAAGGTGAAATGAAATTTATAGTGTTTTTCTGTTAATAACATTTTCTGTAACTGTTATTGGCAAATTTGTAGAAAAATCATAAAATGTCCAAATCAAGTTATGCAACTTCTGAGAGTTTGGAAAATGAGTCTAGTTTGTTCATAATTTTTATTATAATTTTTAATGACCTCTTACTTGTGTGAAAAAGTCCATAATCACAGACTGGTTCGGATTGATATTTGAAATGATAGGCAGTTTTGTAAAAATCACCATAAATTATAGAAAAATCATATGGAGATGTGCAAGTAGTCATTTTAAAGCTAAGAAGTGGAACTACATGCACCTAAAACAGTTTTGAAAACTAAAATGTTTAAGATGTCCAAAACAGTCCGTGAATGGAGTTGAACTTTTCTGATGAAGGCTGTTAGAAAAGTGTAGTTATGTTCTTGGTGTTTTAACTTGTATTCCCCCCCCCCCCCCCCCCTAAAAACTTGAGAAAACATGAAAATATGGGGGTATGAACTCACCTTAAGTGATTTCAGTAGGTAAGTGTTGAAGAAGAGAAGTGTTCAACCCAAGAACACTTGAAGAATCACTTGAAGATTCGAAGATCTAACACAATTATGAGAGAGTTTGTGTAAGATATCCATGATTCGAGTGGAAATAATTGAGATAATCATAAAGAGAGTGGATTATTCTTACTAAATGTGGGGGAAAATCCAAAGATCAGCCCTCAAATCTCGAGTTCTAGAGAGGGAAAATGAGAGAGAAAAGAGTTTACTCTTTTTGGTGAAAAGAGAGGAAATGAGAGAAATGAGGAGAGAGGATGAATATTCAGCTCTCAAAAACGTGGGAAGGAGTGATGATTGAGTGGAAAGGACATTGATGTGACCTAGGTAAGGTGGGGAGGTGTGGCTGGTCATAGAGTGGGTGTGAGAGTGGTTGCTTGTGTCATAAAGTAAAGCAAAGTCAACACTCCACCTCTTTGTACTTTACCCACTTGCTCTTATTATTTAAATAAAGATTCTTATGAAAATATGATTAAATTGTGAATATTTAGGGTTTATTATGTTAAAATATGATTTTGGGTGAAAACCCCGCGTTAAAATAATTAAAAGCGGGCCTTAAACGTAAAACTACGCGGAAACCGGGAGAAAATGAGTTCCCAGCGAGACCTCTCGGTCCTAGGCCGAGGTTCGGTCCCTAGGCCGAGGCTCGGTCCATGCTGAGGATTGTAGCCGGAAACGAACAGAGGGAACCGAAGGGGCGAGGGGTCCAGTCCGAAGGCTCGGTCCGAAGCGAAGGTGAGGGTTCGGTCCGGAGATAAAAGGCGAGAAGTCAGAACCGAATGAACAGTAGTGAACAGTACCTTCGGGTTCGGTTCTTCCTTTTAAGTGAGGTTCGGTTCGGAGATAAAAGGCGAGAAGTCAGAACCGAATGAACAGTAGTGAACAGTACCTTCGGTTCGGTTCCTCTTCATCAGAAGGTTCGGTTCCTAAGAGGACTTTCGGTTCCTAAGAGGGGTTTCGGTTCCTTAAGTCCGTTTTTCGCTTAGACTTCCGTTTTTGGGCTGTTTTCGCCAAATTCGAGGGTCGGAATGCCCCGAGTGATTATAGAAAGTTGGGAGAGATTTCGAGAGAGATTTGAGAGAGATTCCACATACTCAGAGAGATTTGGGAGAGATTTGACGTTCTTGGAGAGCTTTCACATAGAAAGAGATATTTGGGAGAGATTTCACATACTTAGAGAGATTTAGGAGAGATTTGACATTCTTGGAGAGATTTCACATACAGAGAGATATTTGGGAGAGATTTCACATACTTAGAGTGATTTGGGAGAGATTTGACATTCTTGGAGAGATTTGGGAGAGATTTGACATTCTTGGAGAGATTTCACATACAAAGAGATATTTGGGAGAGATTTCACATACTTAGAGAGATTTGGGAGAGATTTGACATTCTTGGAGAGATTTCACATACAGAGAGATATTTGGGAGAGATTTCACATACTTAGAGAGATTTGGGAGAGATTTGACATTCTTGGAGAGATTTCTCATACAAAGAGATAGAGTGAAAACGATTGAGAGCGGTTTCGTGTGTGATAGATAGAAAGTGAAAAGAGATAGAGATATAAAGTGAAAAGAGATAGAGATATAAAGATAAAAGGAGAATAAAAATGTATATAAAAGGATAGAGAGAAAAGGAGAATAGTTAGAGATAGAGAGATACATAGAAGAAAGAGAGGTGCATAAAGAGATGTTTAGATAGAGATAGAATGTAACATACACGTTCGGTTATTGTATTATGTAATTTTAAAAGTGAATAATATAATGAAATATCATATGATATTAAGCCTTGAGTTCTAACACGATAGTTTTTATGAGAATTGATGTAAAACTATGTTTAGAATCATTCGGAAATTATTGGAAGTCTTATGGGATTCCAATCAATAGTCAAATATTGAAATTAATGAAAATATAAATTTGGAAATAAGCAAAAATAATGTTATTGTAAGTTGTAAAGAATCTCATTGGAAACGTTTAGGCGAAAACCTCATCAAAATCCAAGTTATAACGAAGAAGTTATGACTTATTGAAGTTTCACGACAGAACCGGCACGACGCCGTGTGATGTAAAAAGTGAGTTTTTGATAAACTACTTTTTAACCTATATAATCTAAATGAAAGTTGTAGTATTCATTAAACCGAGAATTTTCATAAAAAGAACGTCAAAATCTGACTTCGTATGAGGAAGTTATAATTTTTCTAAGTTTCGGCATAGTAGTAGACAGCTAAAAACTCGAAATAAAGATCGAGTGATTTTTAGACGACTCAACCTAAACGAGAATCGAAGGTCTCATTAATAGTAGTACAATGGTAAAAAGACAGACAAAAACGGACATCAGATGAAGAAGTTATGAATTTTTAAAAGACTTTTCCTGTCTCGGCCTGTTAAATATATAATATTAAAAATAAAGTCAAATTAGCCAATGGAGTCTAAACGAAAGTTGTAGAGCCTAACTTCACCTAAGCGTGGATATAAAGAACGTCAAAAACAAAGCTCGTATGCGAAAGATATGGATTTTTGAAATTTGGAGCACAAAGTTCGAGATCTGAGTACATTCATGACGTGAATCATAGAAATTCATGACATGAACTACTTCAATGACACCTATCAAGCCTAGAAGACACACGAAAAGCCTAGGGGATGACCGGGATCACACTCACGACGTGAACAAGCATGATTCACGTCGATAACCTCGAAATTCAGCCTATATATAAAAAGCGAAGCTCTCTGGAAATGGTTGATACTTTTCATTCCTCTTTCACTCTATACTCCCTTTTAGCCTACTTTTAACCCCCTGAAGTTCCGGTATCATCCCCGACACCCGAAGCAAGTCCCGACGCTCCGAAGTTCCCGAGAAAAACATATTTTCAAGTATTGAAATTGTTATGTTTAATCACGAATTGTATATCTTCTACGCCATTTGGGCCGAAGCGTTATTGATGTATATCAAGTATTGAAATTGTTATGTTTCATTAATTTGATATGGAAAGCTTTCGCATGATTCACATATGCCTTTGTTGTTCCTTGTTCCCTTTTCTTCTGCCATATTGAAGTATATATATGGCATAACGTTATATTGTATCTATTATTGAACTCACTAAGCGTCACCGCTTACCCCTCTCAATGTTTAATATTTGCAGGTTATAAGCATCCTGTATAGACATATACTGTTAGAAGATTTTGAATAGATAATACTATTACCTTTGTAATTAGTGTTCGTGTATGTATAAAACTATAATATCCTGGGTAGTTATGTAATATACTAAAACTTAGTCGGTTTGTATCCAGTCTTTTGTAATCAAACTATCAATGTAAATATTGTTTATAAATATGCATGTAGCATGTTTTGGAGTAACTTGGAGTAACAATGTCTTTAGTATGAAAGTTAAGGGTTTTTAAATTAATGGTATCAGAGCGGTAATTTAAGTGAACTAAATACCACAGATTGGTATTTAGACTTAAACCGTTGGAAGTTCAATATATGAACAGATTCATTGTAAGTATATGGATACAAACCATAGGAATGATTTAAGTGGGGTATTGGGTAGTGAGAAACCATAGTATTTTAAGATATTAAGTTATTTCAAAATTTTCAGAGAATTAGTTTAAGTGAACTAGGAATTTTGAGAATTTCTAGACTTAAACATGGATTACTAAGGCGTGATGATACAATGTGTATCTAGTATATTTTAGGTTGAATACCTAAATGGACACAAGCACTAGAATATTAGAGGAGACATGCCTTGTATTCTAATATGTGTTAAATGATAAATGAATATAGCATGCCTTAGGTTTCTTGCTTATATTGCTATTACTTGAGAAAGTTTAATGTCTATTGCCGACCTTGGTTTGGAAGAAGAAATTTTAAGTATTCCAAATTCTAAAATTTCCATTGTGTGTTAAGCCGACTTTAACACACATGATTAGGATGATGAATTAAGTCATTTAATGGTAAAAGGCTAAGTAACTTATTCTTGCATATTTTCTTATCTTTCTTCTTGCTCTTCTTTCTCATTCTATTCAATCTAAATCTTACTCTTTATATTATATACTGACATTCTTCTCATTTATTTATCTATTTCGCTGTCATCTACTCTTTTTCTCATACTCTTCTCTTCTCCTCTTCTCATAATGTACTCATGCTCTGTCTTTGTCTCTATCCTTGTCTTATCTCTACTCTTGCTCTTCTCTATTCTTATCTCTAATTCCTCAACATTCTAAATTCATCTAGACCCAATAGTCACATCTCATACTCTACTCTAAGGGAACAACTTCCCATTACTTTGTCAGACATACTCACCCGATCTTACCATTTCTCTTATGATCCCTCACAGATCCTTAATCTTTCTTATTAATCTTTAATACCTCATGGATTCCTTACTCTTAATGCCTCATAGATTATCTTTTAGCTCTTACAAAGAACTCTCTTATCTTTTTCCTCTCAAGGAATCTTCCTCTAACTTCTCTAACCATACACAATCTGGATTCCTGTAGGAGTCATATATCTACATTCCTAAAGGGAATCATCATCTCTTTCCCTATAGGGACATAATCTCATTCCCGAAGGAATCATACACTTTTTCCTCGAAGGAACCATACTCTTATCCCCAAGGGAACCTTACTCTCGTCCACGAAGGAACCTTACTCTCATCCCCAAAGGAACCTTACTCTCTTCTCCGAATGAACCTTACTCCAGTCCCCGAAGGAACCTTACTCTTGTCCCTGAAGGAACATCTATCTCTCATCCCTGAAGGAACCTCTAACTCTTATCCCCGAAGGAACCATGCTCCCATCTCCAGAGGAACCTCTATCTTTGTCCCTAAAGGAACCTCCATCTCTTGTACCTGAAGGAACCTTCTATTTCTACATCTCTACATTTGTTATGTGACTTATCAGATAACATTTTTCCCATGGACAATCCATATATATGTATCATCAAGATACCATTTAATCTTTCTCTACTAGTACTGATCTATGTGCAATAACATATAGGTATTCTACACAATACCTTTAATTTCTCGACATATATACATACTCTTATGATTATATTACATATATTTTTTTAATTTTTTTAGAGGTAATTAGTCCAACCCTTTCCGATCCGAAAATCCTAGAAGTTTACCTAAAAAATCATCCCTCAAATTTAAAACGAGCTTTAGATGCACCAAAAAGGGGCATAAACCAACAACGAAACAAATGAACAACCCTGCCTAGTAAGCGATAAGCAGACGGGTTGCTAAGAAATTTAAATACACAAAAATTTAAACCCAACAAAATAATGTTAGGAAAACATCCTTAGCAAAGTAGAAATCAAGAAATATCTACCAGAAATTTATTAGCAACCATTAAGAATCTGTCCACAAGGACAAAGAAACAAGTAGCTTAAACCTTTAGGAAAAGTAAATAGAAACCATCTGATGAACCCCCAACAATGTGAAGAAAGAATTTGGTTCGAATTATAACCTATAGTATATCAATCAGTTGGTAGAATATTAAGATTTGAATCTTAGGGATAAGTACTGCACCCTTAAGCAAAGTAAGCATGACTGGATAAGAGTAGGATTCTACCACAGGAGTAACCTAGAATTTGAAACACATTTCAAGTCTAGTATAAGTATAAAAGTTTCCCACTAGACTATGATATGTATTTGAGAAAACGAAGAGGCACAAAAAAGATAAAACCCCAAAAGCGCACGAACTCTTATTAGGATTAAGAAGGATCACCACATTTAGCACAAAATCATTTAGAAAAGAAACCCAAAAACCACACCTCAAAGCAAAACACATAAGCACCCTTAAGATAGAAATGCCGAGATTGCGAAACAAAAAAGTAGAGGTTCAAGAAAACCTTAGCATAATTGATCAACAAAAACTTTAGATTTACTCGCAAGTGTAAAACAAAATAAGAACGGATTTCCTCTTAGTGTGAAACAAAATAGGAATGGATTTTCTCTTAGTGTGAAACAAAATAGGAATGGATTTCCTCTTAGTGTGAAACAAAATAGGAATGGATTTCCTCTTGGTGTAAAACAAAATAGGAATGGATTTCCTTTTGGTGTAAAACAAAAAGGAATAGATTTCCTCTTGGTGTAAAACAAATAGGAATAGGTTTCCTCTAGGAGTAAAACAAAATATAGGTAGGAATATAAATCTAACTACTTCCCAACCCCCCATTAACCAACAAATACCTGAAAGAACTCGAAATAGATCCCAACCTCATTGCAAAAAACAAACCTTAAAGAAGAGAATACTCCTCTCTAAGGCTACGCTCTAGGAATAAATTCCAAAAGCTAAAATGACGATATAGTTTTGTGAACACTAGATTTAAACGCATGCTAAAACTCAAAACTGATAAAAGCTAAGAAACTTATTTTGTTAATAATTAGGAGGATATGTAGGTTGCATGATTATAGAATTAGATAGTTTTAGAAAATATGATTTAACTTTAATGCGCAGCTCTCGTCTGAGTCTAATCATAGTAGAGAAAAATCACATGGTCGAAAAATTGTTTAACTTTGGCAGTATGTAACAATATTCCCCCAGAGTATTAGTTAACATTAAGTAGAACTCATAGTAACACTAGGAATCCCTTGGAAATTACAAAATTAATTACTTCTAAAACCTTTCAAGACATCACAAGGACTCGATATATTCAACTTTATGTTCCCGTAAGTACTTGACTGATGTCACTACCACTTTATGTTCTAGTAAGTACCTAACCAATTTCACTACCATTCTATGTTCCAGTAAGTACTTGGTTGATTTCACTACCACTCAATGTTCCAATAAGTACTTGACTGATGTCATTACCACTCTATGCTCTAGTAAGTACTTGACTGATGTCACTACCACTCTATGTTTCACTAAGTACTTGACTGATGTCACTACCACTCTATGTTCCAGTAAGTACTTGGCTGATGTCACTACCACTCTATGTTACAGTAAGTATTTGAATGATGTCACTACCACTCTATGTCCCATAAATTACTTGTCTAAGTGAAATATCACTATCAATATGTATCGAAAAGTACTTTTCTGATGACACACTCTCTAAACTTTGACGACGAAAATCAAATTGGTACTAAAACTTCACTGCGAAAGGTGAACCCTAGGGAGTCTATTACTCTCTATAAAGCTAAAGCATAAGTATTTAGTTACTACTCTACATAAAACAATACGTAAAAATACATATAGTGCATCCGCGCTAAACACAAAAGAATTGAATTTCGAGGATGAAATTTCCTTCAATATGGGGGAGGATGTAACAACCCAGGAAATACGCCCCCAAATCGTCATCCACAGTAGAACAACAAAACACGATAAAATGGACTTGTAGACATTAAAAGTTCAACCATCACTCTTATTAACGTCAAAACCATAGGCTCCAAAATAAGTGCGCAAAAAGTAGCATCACCTTGTGAGCAAGTTAACATATTTAGATTCTACACGCTACCGCCGTTCCAGAAATGTATATTCCGCAAGCATCCGACACAGTTTGAGTGGGATATGACATTTATAGGAAATAAATGTATGTCGTACTTAAAAAGTTACAATGTCGAAAACTACAAGGAGATTGTTTGAATTTGGGAAAAGTCACCAACTACACAAATGTAGTACTAAATAAAGTAGGAATTATGAAGAAAAGAATGCTTAAAGCAGAGATCATATGAGGAAGATATGATTTTTAACAATAATAAAAACACGTCGAAAAAAGAAAGTCAAAACTAGCCAAAACGACCAAAAGGAACATTGTAAAGAATGAAAAGATCTACGAGAATGTATAAGAGTCATTGAAAATGGAGTTCGTATGCCAAAGTTACGAATTTTCAAAGTTGAATTATCTTGTCACGTGCGTTCGTGTGCCATGTGCCGCTGAAGGTTTGTATCGATCGGATGAACTTCAAGTATAAAGAATGAAAGTAAAGTAATCTAAGAAAAACAAATAACAGAAAGTAAATAACACATATAGTTATCCAAATTGTTCTTTCACCAAGAAAGGGTTTTTTCTTCACCAAGAAGACGGGTTGTCATGAAGGCGATTTACACAAAGTCGAACTCTCTACATTAGGGTTTACCCTAATGTAGATTCTATACATTATGCAAGTTAATCCCATGATTTAAGGGATTGTATTTTTTCTAAACTAAGAACCAATCTTCAAAAAAAAGATATCGGATTTGCTATCTATTCTATACTTATCTATATCACTGCCTAACATACAAAAGATTACATAGAATAACTATACTACTCTCTGGTGTTGATAAGCTTTATACGTTGGTGCTGGTAGTTGAGAAGAAGTTGATGTTGACAGATAGTGTAGAGTGTTTGACTCATTAGAGCATATGGTGTGACCTTACAATCTCCCCATATCTAATGATGTCAAAACTAATCTTCTTCAGATTCATCAAAAGATCCATTGTAAAATTTGTCAGCTTCTTTCAAGATATGAAGCTTGAACCATCTGAATTGATCAATTTTAAGTTCATCCAGTCTTCAACTAAGCTCAAGAGGTATCGGCACGCGATATCCTCTTTCCCGTTCAAAATGACCATGTCCTTCCAAGCGAAGATGAAACAAATGTTCAGTGGGAGCAGAAGGAAGATCATCAGTGCATTGAAAGCACATTTGATTCTGACTGTCAAGTTAAAATATCCCATGCTCTAGTTCTAGAAGGAACATGTATTGGACTGGTTCAACACCCGATGGCAGTTTATTCTTAATGTACCTAGTACCATAAGGAAGAAAAAACTTTGTATTTTTTGATTGTTTGGGAGCACATGTTCTTCTTAAGGAGGAAGATCTAGATGGAATTGCTGATGACACAAGGTTAAGCTTCTTGACTTTACTAAGAAGCTGCTGAATTCCCATCTTCACTTCCTGAGCATGAATCCCTTGTGTTTGTCAATGATTTCTTGAATTTGCATCCACTCACTATAGCAAAATTTAACTAGCTCACAAGAAAATACAACTTCAATGTAATCATACTCAATTTTCTTCCTGACCAGATGAAGCTTTAGTGAATCGTGTCTACATTTGGTATGTCTTACTTTAATAATAGGATCAGGCTTTGATCTGCGAGTAAGAACGTCTCCAAACTTCTTCCTGTCTATCCTATCATTCAGGTCTAAAACCATGTTTCTCCACACTGTTATTGAAAAATTTAATTTTCTTGACTTGATCGTTAGAACTTTCATCAGTGGAGGCAATGGCTTAAGCAAGTTTAGCAGACAGATGCTCTCCTTCACTAGCTTCCTTTTCCTGTCGAACAAGAACATTATATTCTAACATGATTTCTCTAAATTCCTCAATAGGTAATCTCCATGTTTTTTCTAATTCATTTAGATAAAAAATGAGCTTGATTTTCTTTTTAGGAAGAGGTGCTGAAGGATCACCAACAGTAGCAGCAGAAGAGTTTCATGCTTCAACGTCATGAGTTCCCCTTGAGAATGAAGCCTTCCTCTTCTGAAGATTGAGCTGATCATTGTCACTATTAGTTGCTCAAGGAAACTCTTGATAAATCTCCCCCTCAGAGTAATAATCAAGGTAGATAACATTCAAAGGAACAATAGTTTGTGGCATGAAACCAAGATCAAGAAACCCTTCATAGTCATCGGTCTTTGATTGGTCACCAGTGATAAAAATGGGTTGATCATCAGTTGTTGCATTAGCATCTAGAGTATCAACAATAACAATTTCCTTTTGAACAACTTCAGACCTTCCTGTTTCAAACATCTCAGGCTCAGATGGAGTTGGTGCACTTACCACAATTTTCATTTGCTGATCTGGATCCCTTTGATTATTCTCCTCCTTTATGGCAGCATCAAATTGGGGAGGAGAGTTAGGAGGAGGTGAAGGAGTACGAGGAGAAGAGTGAGATGGTATAGGAGGTGGTGGAGGTAGATTTATTGATGAAGGTGGAGGTGGAGGAAGGTTATCACCTGGAGAGTTTGGTGGAGTGTCATCAACAACCATATCATCATCATCATCATCATCATCACCAAAGCAATGAGTCGCTTCATTGTAGCCACATGCCTTTAAAATTTACTCAACCTTTTTCCCAGAAATTGAGTAATCTACACAATTGAGAGTGTTGAGAAAGCACAACAGATTGAAAGTTGGAGCTAGATTCTTCCTAATTATCCTGATGAAAGGCATCAGTCGTGATAGGAGTTGACATAAGAGGAACAATCTTAGCTTGAGGATAATGAGATGTTTTCTTTCGAGAATTTACATCTTGAATCATTGGCTCAGCAATTTCCATAAAAGGAGGGGTTGACCCACGTTATGCAACATCATCTATAGAGGGAGTGGGTGAAGGTGTAAATGGGAATCGAATGTGCTTGTTCATCCTTGGAGGAGAGTTCCTTGAAGTATAATTCAGTCCCTGAGAAAAGTTTTATCTCTTATTAGCGGCTGATTCTTCTTTATCTTTATTAATGTCTTCTTCCTCATCAGCCCCTTCTTTATTACCAGCTTTTGGAATACCATCATCATTTTCATCATCCTCTTCAAAGTCTGAGGATTCAACCACATAGGGTTTTTCAATCCATTTTTTCTTTCTCATAGTAATAGGCAAGTCACCTTCCGATGGAGCGGAATTAATAATCTTTGAGGAAAGGGCAAGAATTGGAATGATAATCCCATGAATTTAAACCTAGCCTACATCTCGAGACAAGATCAGTCCAAGCCAACAAGGGTAAGGAACATAAAATGGCTTCTTGTTCCCAGTATTGCAGTCAATCATTTGATCAAGAAAATGTTGAGAAAAATCCAGTCTTTTTTGTACATAATAGAATATAAGATCCTTTTCTAAAAGAGATTCAATTCATCCAAACTCCCAGTCTTGTGTCCAAGACATTTACGAATCACACATGTTAAGTACTTCCATCCTACATTAAAACACTGAAAAAGAGTGTTCTTGTATGGATCATGAGTGAGGCCCTGAAGTTTGAAATTATACCCTAATTTTTCACGAACAGATTTGCAACTTTCTTTAGAGAGAGTTTGAGAGTAACTTTCAAATCAAGGAATACGAAGAGCAGCTCGAAAGGATTCCACATCAATAGTAACCCTGTATTGACCATATCTAATGGTTCCAGTAATAGTTTGAGCATCAGTATCAATAGAAAATGAATAGTAGAAATCACATACTTGTTTAGGGTAGAATGGATCCGAGAAGTCACAGAATGCATATGGAAGAGGACAACTCTTGAAGTAGTTGGCGAAATCTTCGATTCCTAATTTTACGAACTGCTTTGGGATTTCATCCGAGAATGCCACATTGGTCGATTGAATGATGATAGGAAAGTCAGGGGCATGAGGGCCTTTGACATCATTGACGTTGGGGGAAAACTCATACAGAGGCTTTGACATAGTGAAAGCTTTGAGAGAGAACATGGTTGAGAGATACTTTTTCGAGAGAGAAAGAGCAAATTGCTTGAATAGCTTGTAAAAGTGACCTAGGATGGAGAGTTCCCAATTTATACCCAAAAAGTTTCTTCCTTTTTAAGTAATCATGAATGAAAATATATTCGCAGCAAAAATCTCATATCCCAAAATAAAGATGGATGTTTTAATTGTTATCCAAAAAGTTACCATTGAGATAAGAAAGATACATCAGTGAGACATGTCATCAGCGGCAATGGACATCAGCATAAGCGATCAGTGAGTAAATTTATGATGGTCACCCAGTAAGTTTGTGATGCCTCCTGATAGTGTGGGCTTACACTACCATTCACTAACATCGTATTGCGAGATTTCATCTGTGTGGTTTCATATGCTGACTCATTAATCACTTTTATTAGATGAAAAGGGCAAGAGTGGTATGATGCGTGTGATAAGATGTGATGTTTTAGCTTAACCATCAACATATATTTGGCAAGCTCCCATCCTATAGTACATTATGTTGAATCATAAAGCTGTAAAGAAGAATATAATGGCAAGAATGAGCTGGTGCGTGTGATAGCCTACGGTACATAGACTAACCATGGACACAGAGTTTCAAACTTTTATCAGTGTGTGGTATGAAACAGTGGATCATCAAATTTTATTAAAAAGATAAAGGAAAGAATCGATTGTTTCAGTCATGCTGAGGTGGAATCGGCGTGAATCATAAATAATTTAACTCATCAACAAGAAGTGGTTTAAACTTCCATATCATCGAGTAAGTTGCAGTCTAGAATCAAAGATTCACTATTAACTCATAATGGTACCATGTTATACCTCAGACTAGGAGGTAAGGGACATGAAAAACCCTTTGTCATTTAAGGACCATACAAGTAACTCTTATGCTGATGACTATGCAATCAGTGTAAGACATTGAGTTATGCTCAATGTTTCAGCAGAACATGAGACTTGATGCATACGGCAAACATGATTCTAGGGACAAGATCAGGTAGGATAGTTAACTAAAAATAAACACCCTGGCCTTTTATCAATTTTTTATTTGGAACAGGTAATCTCACTTAGAAGGTTTAGATAATGCTAAACAATCAGCATGAGGGGTGACTCAATGTTCTCAGCAGATGGTCTCGCTGATGAGAAAGTTAAAGAAATTTTTTCACATACAACAGCATGCTTCTAGGGACGATGATGTGTCAAACGTTGCAGACTAGGCTTAGAAAATCCTCCATCAGATTCCCTTAAAACATAATATACAAATACAAAAAAAAAAGAGTTAATCAAAAAAGAAAATATTCTAAACAGCGAAATATGTGCAACTTTTTCAGAAAGGTGATAAAGACTCGTTCTATCAAATCTTTAGAATTGAATGGTCATAAATGCACTTCCATTTTCCGATATATCTACCACTTTGAATTTTGGATATAAAAGAGAACAAAAAAGGTCAACCATATCACACAAAAACACAATTCACAGTAAAAAAAGAGAGAGAATGCCTTTATTTGTTGAGATTCTGCAGATTAATTCCAAGCTTCGTGATCACTAAGAGCAAAAGAAGAACATGAACCAATCTTTGTAACCAACGAGTTAGAAGGATCCAATATTTGTGACCTTTGAGTTATGAGAGTCACCAAGGCTATACTCGAAGGTTTCATTAATTGTGATCCATGAAGGAAGAGAAGGTGGGATCACTGTTTTGTTGAAGACGCATTTGGATCTTTGAGGTGATTAAGAGTTAATGACAACGTCTCTAGAAATTAGTTAATGAAAGAAGTTTCTAACACATACAGATAAAAAGAGTATAACGAACATTGGCAATGTTAGTAGCAACATATATGTACAATGTATACTCGTTTGGTAAAATAAATTAAAATGAATTTTTTGAAGCAAAAGGTTATAACAATAAATAAAAAAATAGTAGTGTGTGTTCATCAGTTTAATGATAGCGAAGCATAAAAAGTAGCAATGTCTAAACAAACAAAATCAAACAATATAAACATTGTTGTCTCTAGATGTAATAAGCACAATTTTGTTCTTAGAATCAAACACCTTTCCCTCATGGCGATTGAAAAGAACTTTATAACCAACATCACAAAGTTGACTGATGGAGATGAAGCTGCCTTTCAGACTGTCGACATAAAACACATCCTCCAACTTGATCGTCCTACATTCAAAAGTTCCAACACCTGTAACAACTCTTCCACTATTGTCACCAAATATCACCATTCAACTAGCATTCTTTGTAAAATCTATTAAGAAGGATTTGTACCCGGTCCTGCGTATACGAATTCCACTGTCTAAGTACCAAGTTTGTCCTAGATTTGGACTTGATCCTTTGACAACATGAGAACTATCAGTGTCACATATGCCATCAGGGGAATCATTGATAAGTGCTACACGACCCTTAAGATTTAGCCCCTCATTTTCAGATGTCTCCTCTTCTTCCCCCCATTCTTCATGATCCTCTTTCTTGTTTTTCAATGAAGGATTTTGGCAGAGAGATGTTTTTCTTCTTCATGTGACCCAGCAACTTCTTGTACAAAACTTCATAGTTCTCTGTACTTTGAGCTTCTTTATTCTCCTTAAAATCGCTAGCAAAATGAACAAGGCCTCCATAATTGAAGCAATTACCTGAGTTTCTCTTCTTTGAAGTGGATCTCCTTGCTGAACTGCTTCCTTTAAACCGATTTCTTCAAATCCAGTTTGATCCACTTTCTTCATAGCATTTGACAATAAGAGCAGTGCTTGAAACAAGTTCATCAGTGATATCTTTGTCACTTTCCTCATCCCGATCTGAATTGTCTAATTCACTGATGTGCTTCATTTCTTCCTTGTGAGACACTAGAGCAACAAAATTTTCCTTGCTTTATTCCTTCATGATTTCTTTACGAAGAGCTTTGGTCTCTTTAAAATTTTGCAGATTACGGCACAAGGAGTTCAGATCCTTGGTGTCGACCTTTTCACCATTCCTAAGAACATCAACGTGTGGTTCCCATATTTTCCCAAGAGAATTGAGAAACTTAAGAACCAACTGAGATGAATGATTGATGATTCCTAGCATGTGCATATCATTAACCAAATAGTTAAACCTATTGAATTTTTGGGTAAGTGTCTCACCTTGTTGAGCAAAGAAATGCTCATATCTCCGATTTAGGTTGTTGATGGTTGTGCCCTGAACTTCCATGGTGCCTTCATAAGCCACTCTCAGCGTATCCATCATCTTTTGAGCTTACTCACAATTCTGTATGAGATGATACACGTGGTAGGGAAGAGAGTTTTCCAATAGCAGCCCTAGGTTTCACATCGAGACTAAGTAGTCTCTTGTCATCGTCATCATAACTCATTTCTGGCTTTTGTTTTCAGAGGGCCAACGGGGGCGTTGTTGGCCATGGGTTGGTACAAACGAACATGAGGACCATTTTTTAAAAAAATAATTATCATCTCATAGTCAATGGTTTCAAGAACAACCATGGCCTTTGTCTTCCACATGGTGAAATTGTGTTCATCAAAAGAAGGAATTTTGTTGAGACCAAAGGATTTAGGGTTCAACATTATTACTTGAGTGTATCAAAAACCTGCTCTAATACCAGTTGAGGGTTTGTAGCGATCGGATACACTTCAAGTATAAAGAATGAAAGTAAACTAATCTAATAAAAACAAAGAACATAAAGAAATAAACACAAAGAGTTCTCCAAATTGTTGTTCACCAAGAAAGGGTTTTGTCTTCACCAAGAAGACCGGTTTTCACAAAGACAAATGATACAAAGCCGAACTATTTCAATTAGGTTTTACCATAATGTAGATTATATACTAATCTATACATGTGAATCCCATGATTTTAGGGATTGTATCTTATTTATACTAAGAATCGGTCTTCATAACAAACATACCAAATCTGATATCTATACTATACTTATCTGTATCATTACCAAATACATAAAAGATTACATAGAATAACTGTACTACTCGCTGACGCTGATAAGCTTGATACGCTGTCACTGGTGGTTGAGAAGACGCTGATGCTGACAGATAGTGTAGAGTGTTTGACTCATTAGATCATAAGGTGTGACCTTACAACCGCGCGCACTGACACATAATTTCATTGGGATTCGGGATAACGTGGCACACTAAGGAGACGACATGTGGCATGATCGTACGGTTCACATGCAATTTCCCGGCGCACAATGTGCGGTGCGCACCCTAAACCCTGCTAGAAATAGCAAGCTTCGACAGACCATTTTCCTCACCCCTCTCATTCAATCTCTTTCTATCTTGATTCTTGTGCCATTATCCCAAATGTCTCTCGAAGTCCCAGCTTGTGGATTTCTACTCTACGTCAATGGTTTCATAACTATCAGGTGAGTTCACGGCACCATTTTCAACTGTTTTCGGGGGGGGGGGGGGGGGAGGGGGGATACATGTCTAAATTACAACATTAAGTAGTTATCACTAATTATAGTTAGATAATTATGCCTGTAGCATTAGGATAATATTAGGTCGGTAGTTACTCTGCCCAAACTCTTTAGCTAATATTATGCCTAGTTGTTAAGTTGAAACACTATGATAGATAAGATCATACTTAGTTATTGCGATGGCCAGTTGCTAGGAAACATTGAAACTCATTGTTATTGCCACCTTTGGATAAGCTTAGTACCTAGTGTTACTCTGTCCAAATTCTCGACTATGCTAAACACACACACACTATATATATATATATATATATATATATATATATATATATATATATATATATATATATATATATAATGAGTATACCGTATAAAACACAACACAAATAATAACACGACGGGCTGGGAGAGGCCCCCACGGCAAGAGTTAGATGAGACACGATTCATCAACATGTTGATTTATATTCATCTAGCGCCTGACCTATAATCGTTAAATCTTAAATGAGAGAGAGAGATATATGTATAGATCTATATGGGATTAACACTCCCACATATGGTTGCTAGCTACAACATGACGACAAGTCGAAGCACACATAACTTTCTTACCACAGTGGCGTTCGATGAACCGTCATGTTATTTATTTCAGGATCAATAGTCATAACTCGATTATAGGAACTCATCGTAACTTTGTCAAACTAAAACTAGCTATCATAAACTAGTATTAAGAATTTATTTAAGTTGTGATAGTACTCACAAACTCGAGGAAGCAAGTATAGGTCAACCAACCCTCAACTATGTTAGACTCCCATTAGGAACCTACCTATGGAAGAAGCAATAGTACTCACAAACTCGAAGAAGCAAGTTTAGGCCAACCAACTATCAACTATCTTAAATTGCCACTAGGAAACTTCCTATGGAAGTACTGATAGTACTCACAAACTTAAGGAAGTGAGTTTAGGTTAAACTAAAACTAAAACTACCATTAAACCATGTGTAGTGATAGTTCACACCAAATCAAGGAAACGATTTCGAACATAACATCCACTATTCTTGAGGAACGCCTTGAGAAATAGTGCCTTCAACACAAAAAAAGAATTATTAGGAGAATATTATCTAATACTAACCTTAAGATAAGGCAACGAGTAAAATACACAACTTCTATTCAAATCAGGATTCACATGTAGTCACTAAACTATCTGAATCCTACTACCAAAAACACTAGAAAAACGCTAACACACTAACGTAGGTTGAGGTTACAAATGAGTGCTGACTTAAGAACATCAAAAAAGTATTTTAATACTTACCAAACCTATGAACCCAACAACATTGAATTGACCGTCTCAAAACACATGTATTCCTAGGTTAAGCCACATAGATAAAAGACTAACCACAGAGTACAAACGACTGTCAGACTATAAAAAAGGAATTGAAACTCAACACAAAGGCCTCTTCCAGGAATCCAACAAATCTGAAAGTCCCGCTGCTCAGTGTGTCTGCCACCAGGACGAGGGTGTAATAGTGCCATTTGTCAGACTCGAAATGAATGGTCACCACCTGCAACACCATTTATAATTTAGATGAAGGGGAAATTTTGTTGCAAAGAATGCAAGATTTGGAAGCGTATGTGGAAACACCTTAAGTGACAACTGTTGTCAAGAAATGCAATATGGCTGGTACTTCAAAAAAGCATGAGAATGAAGACAAGGCATTGGAGGATTTTTAATACTTTAAACGATACAAAGCAATGAAAAAGAGAAGTGAAGAAAAGGAGAATCATAAGAAAGAAAGGAGGGATAAAGAATGGGATTATGTTTCCATCCACACAGATCAGTTAAGTGATTCCAAAATTAGGTGAAGTAAAGGAAGGAGTGAAGATAAAAAGAGAAACGACGAACCAAAAAAGAACTTCCTAGAAATATTGATATACTAAGGAACACTATACCATGGTTGGAGGATGGAACTTTAGGTCATCCATTCACCGATGAAATAAATAATACTCCGATTCTGGTAGGGTTAAAGGGTCCCAAGGTAAAACCTTACGATGGTTCTGGGTACCCGCAAGACGATGTTGCAAACTTCCAGAAATCAATCAAAATGTTTCCCTTATATCCTAAGCTATGGATTCTATATTCCGCGGGTACTCTTAATGGGTCACACTACAAGAAAAATACCCTTTTACGACGCGCAAACCATGACACTCGTTGATTTATGTTACACAAAAGAGAATGACATTAAAAAGTGTCATCTCTTCAAAAAGTTTAATGATAGAGGACACGCATTATTGCATGCCCTTAAATTAGTGTCTAAACAAAAAAAACACGGAGGGCACCTATAATAAAATGTGTGTCGTCTAAGGATGTCGCTTTATAAATTTTAATGGAACGCCTGTTCCATCCTTTAATAGTAGGGGGAAATGAAATTCTAAAAAAATTAAGAACCCCGCCTTCTTTTTTTTTTCTCCTTTCCTCTTGCCCAAATTATGGACGCTCCTTCCTTCCCGCTCCTGACATTGACTGCCGCCTACTTCTTCCCTCACATACTTCTACCCACCGGAACCACCATATCTCCCACTTGATGTTGAAATTGTTAGAAAAAGCCCTAATTATACTCCCAAGTCTCAATATTAGGAATGCAAATCTTGATTCTCGTTTGTTTTCGATTCCCCACAGATAAATCGAAAAACACACAAACGAAGAACTGTAACATTGCTCCGTTAACTTCCCAATTGCATCTCGTCATCACCTTTGAAACTTCTGCGTTAGAGACCCAGGTAATCAATTTATTTTTTCGTTTCTTCACATATCTTTTTCTACTTTTGAATGATTTGGTGGCTCCTATGTAAAAATTTGGATCGTATCCTGCAAAAAAAAATTGGACATTTTGAATAGAAAGCGAATCTGAATCTAGCACTCTCGATATGATTATCAGGCTCAAAGGAGTGGGCGTCGTTAGGAAGGTCGTCATGGGTTGCTAAGGGCGCTAAACACCGCCCGCTATCTTCCGCCAAAGGGTTCGCCAGCCAAGTCTTGCCAACAGCTTAACGAGAAGAGAGGGAGAGAGAGAAAGGAGTAAACATTTTCAGGCCTTCATAGTGGTAACTTCCATCCTTAAATTGACTTATGTTCATCTGTTTTTTTACTTCTCGATTTATTATGTAAATCCATTGTGCATATCTATTGTTTCTGTTTTTGTTCATATTTCAATGAATTATCAACTCCTATACTCCATTTTTGTGATTTATGTGTTTGATTTCTGCAATTTACCTTTGTCTTTCCATGGTGTTTAGACGAACACCAAGTGTTCGATGAAATTCCCCAGATATCATTAAGTCTTTAGCACCTCTTACATATCTTTTATGAAGTGAGAAATGCTTCATTTGATCATATTCATATGTATCTTTATGTTTTCAATATTTATCCCTTTAATTTCTCCTTTTTCTATATATCGTGGCTTCTAATCTGATAAATGTTACCAAATATTGGTGTCTGTAACGATCAATTCGATATTTTACACTTTATCTTCTAGCCCTTTGATTTTCAGTAATATAAGCCCTAGAGTCCGACTAGCTCCTGTAAGAATACAATCTGGAAATTAGCAAGGTACAGAAGATCAAAAAAATACAGATTAACAGGGGAGAACGGAAGTAGAACAGGGGACAAATTACTTTCTGGGAAAGTTGCTTCGTTGGTAAGCCTTATTAATAAAAACGAGAACGTGATGCCTTTCCTTTTGTTCCATGTTTGATGAGTTAGAAGAAATAAACTTCTAGGTATCGTATACACAAATGTAGTAAATTGTATTTAATCTAACAAAAAGTCTAGTCCACATGTAAAAGATAAAAGTAAAATGTAATTAAGTTTTCATTATCATGTCAAAAATAGTAATCAAAAAATGCATATGATTTGCTTGTTATGAAATACATGCATGGAGTTGAAAGGTTTATGATATGGTTAATGGTCATGCATTGAAGAGTTTTCTGAAAGGACCATTGGTTTGGTCTTTTGCGGCTTCAGTGAGAGCAAGGAAGTGTTTAAAACCAATGGGGGCAGCACCTCTACCCAGCGTTGCAGCTGTTGTCTGCACATCTTCTCTTGATGCACTACTCATCATTGTTGCACCATAAGAACAAGCACCACCTTGCTGACTCATCACAGTCACCACCACCGGAGGAGGAGGAGTTACTGCTATGGAGATTTAATTATTTTTACAAATTTGCCTTTGTTTATATATGTTGTTTTATTTCAAGAAAGACTAGTATTTTTTGAACATCATATGTAATTGTAATGTATCCAGAGATCAACAGTTAATAGGAATAGGAAAAGAAACAAGTGACACATGATGTGACACTTATAATTTGATTAGAAGTAGAAGTAGAAGGTAACCTTGAGGTCTAGGATTCATTGAAACTCAAAGGGGGTTCCCTCAGGAGTAGTGCATTGTATGTATTTGCCACCGAGTCAACAGGGGACAAAATAACCTACAATACAAAATAACTCGTAACTCAACATATTCTCATTAAAAAAAATGGTTCTAGATTATTAATCAGTCAATCATTCACCTTTAAAAGTGCTTCAGCTTTTCTCATCTCACGACTCACAAATTTGGAGTAACTAGCAGCAGCTCCTGATGCCTGTTGCTTCAGATTATGTCTTTTAATCAAATTCAAACCAATAAATTTTTAATAAAATAAAAGTTTGACTTTTTCAGTTTTGTCGAAGCAACAACTTAATAACTTAAATGTAAAATTATAGTTTCAGTCCATTTTATTCAAATGATCTAATAACTACATGTAATTCAGGTGGTCACTAGGTGCAGTAATGTATATTAGTGTTGTATTACTATTTGCTGAGGATATTATTGTCATTTTCTTTTATTTCATGATTGTTTTTAACTATTACTATTATTGCAGGTGGTCACTAGGTGCGATAATGTATGAGATGCTTGTTGGATAACCTCCATTTTATTCAGATGATCCAATAACTACATGTAAGAAGGTATAACAAGCTGCAACTGATTATTATTTTTATTTGTTTCCCGTTCCGAATATTATGAACATAAATTTTGTATATGTTGTTGTATATTTATTATTTTGTTACAAAATTTTGCCAACAACAGATGACTACTCAACAAGCTTAGGAGCTAACTTGAATTCAAAATTTTGCCAACAACAGATGAAGTTTTTTTTTTTGCCACTAACTTGAATGCAAAATAGGTGTTGGTTTAGATAAGCCAAACGAATGGGGATCTAATACTACACAGGTTGATAATATTCTCAAAAAGTTGAAAATGGTAAATTCTTCAATTTTCTTCACCTGAGCCTGTTCTCACTCTTTTTTTTTTTAAGTTTATTCACATAAATTATCTTATTAATCAAAATTTCATGTATATTTTGATAGCAAGAAACACAACAAAAACATGATGAACGTATGCTTAAGTAATTGATTTGTAATCGTGATGAAGCTTTAGTATTTGTTAACTCATGATCCTTGTTTTCTTATCTCAGAGGATGATGATGAAGGAACAAGCTTACCAAAGGACAATAGTGAAAAAAGTACACGTCCCCAAGGAAGGTCATTTTCTTGCTCAAAATCGAATTTAATTCTGAATTATTCATTCTATCCAAATTATTAATACATAGGTATATATTAATATATTATCAAATACAAGAAGTGAAAAAGAAACATCCATTTACATACTATATATATATTATTAGATTAAGGGGTTGTTTTGTTTTTTTACTTAATGGGCTTAATGGGTTAAGAACTTAATCTTGATTTATTCTACACAGAATGATTTGATGGGTTAAGCCAAAAATTCAGGCTTAATGTATTAAAACACTAATTATATGACGGTTTTCCCTTCTTTTTTTCTTTCCTCCTAACTCTTCTTTGGGAAGGGTAAAATGGTCATTTCATTTCATTAATTAGATGGTTTATTTAATCTAGAATAGAAACAGACTCGGACAGAAATAACACCTTGATGTTTATAATAATAATGTTTAATACTAACAGAATAGGAAATTTTTCTATGAACTCAAATCAGAATCATCAATTTTTTAAACATGATGAGAAGGTTACGAGGGATAAGGATAGTATTGTCAGTGAAGAAGGTGAACAGGGACTAGGTCTGATCTATCGTCTATACAAAAGGCGTAAATGTCCTTCTTATCCTCATAATTGAAAATAGTCTGTGAAACAAATATGAATGATTCCTTTAGGATTAGTGATTAAAGAGAATCACCCTCCCTCGTATATGGTTTTCACCTTTGGTAACATAAAGATTCCTAGATTAAAGCTCATTATGTAATTGTGTGATTAATAAAAAAAAAAATTGTTTAAGGTAATGCTTCAAGCCCTTACTTGCCATCCATTCCCGGTGGACAACCGCCCATAACACCGGGTTCAATATTTTTACCTGGTACACCTGGTGGCAAACCAATGACATAAAGAATTTTTTGACATGATATGTGAAACTAGAAATGCTGGAGCCCTTAGAGAAGCTAAGGAAAAACTGGAGAAGTGAGTTGAAGAGCTGACATAGAGATTAGACTTTTAAAGCATTTGAGGGTATATTTTTTTTTTATATTTCTTGTATCTAATTACTTTGTAAATTTTTGTTACAACTTCTATTGATTTGTTTTATCTTTCCATGGAAGGATTATTTGTATGACATTAAATTTTATGCAATGGATTGTATTTTTTATATATGATATTTATTTTCTATTATGAGACATTAAATACAAATTTAATTTGAAAATTAGTAAATCTATAAATAATATTTTTTTTAAACATTTAAAATTATGATACGCAAAAATGTGTGTCATCTTCACTTACAACATGGCCTTTCTTAACAGTGGCTTTAATGATACGCAATGCGAGTTGTAAATGCGCGTCGTAAGGTTATGACACGCAAATACATGTCATCTTCCTTTATGACAGGGCCTTCCTTGATACGCAATGTGTGTCGTAAACGTATGTCGTAAATGCGGGTCGTAAATAGACGACGCGAAAAAGCGTGTCGTCTCTCGTTATGACAGGGCCTTCCTTGACACGCATTTGCGCGCCGTCTGAGCCTTTTACGACACACATTGCGCGTCGTAAAAGGCTATTTTTCTTGTAGTGTCAGCATGATATTGGTTGGCAAGTCTCCCACCCCGAAGCATCGGGAGTTTTGAAGAACTTTTCACGAATTTTTGCAACGGTTTCATAAAAAAAAGAAGGTTTCAACAATTAGCCCATGCAATATTCGCCTATAGAGAAAGGGAAGGGGAGTCCAATAAGGCTTACTTCAAAAGGTTCAACGAGATCATTCGAAAAATGCCAAACAGGGATAACCCGATGATCATTACGGTGTTCACATATAGATTGTTAGAAGGAGAGTTGTTTAGGAAGATGGTTGGAAGAGACTGGGCGAACACAGAGGAAATAATAAAGAAAGTTAACAAATTTCTAAGACGGGAAGACGAAAGTGCCAAAAATCGACGTACGAAGAAGGGATGTGCTGACCTAAATGACCATAAAGGAAGGTATGTGTTGGATTAGGTGTCTAAGTCCATAACTATAATTGGTATGTACTTGACCCGATAGTAGCATGATCCTTTTGGGTTGCCTTCACCGGAGCAATTTGATAGGATAGATATTTGAGAAAAGAGGTTATTTGTGATTTATTAATATATTATATGAATAATATATTAATTGAGAAATCATATTATTTAATTGGTATTGATCAGGAATTAATTTAATGATCAAAAGAGACTGATTAAATTAACGGGGACTGATTAGGTAAATCAGTAATAGTTATAGTTTGGGCTAATGATCCATGTTGATTAGGGATGGACTAAATCTATGTGAGAGTCCATGAATATTTAGTCCAAAGGGCCTATCATATGGATTATTGGATTCATTAAGGCCTAATCATATGAATTAGGGTTTCCAAGATGAAACCCTAGGTATTCTACACTATAAATACTAACCCTTGCACTCCCAAAATCGGCACTTGTGTTCCAAGATGCAACCTTAGCCGTTTTGGTGCCTCCTAGCCTCACTCTCGTAATCCTCCATTTGCTTTTGGTGTTTGTGACTTACTAGAGGTATCACATTTGAGGTACTAAGCTCTTGAAAGGACAAGAACTACTTGCTACAACTAAGAGGTTTTCATCTAACTTGATTTATGTTGTAAATCTCCTTTTGTACGCTAGTTAGGGTATATGCTTTGGATGAAATGAAATTGCATGTATAACTTGCGAAAACTTAGATCCAAATCATTAGGGTTGTATGTGCACCATAGGATTGTTATAGTGCTTAAAACCCATCAGTGGTATCAGAGTCGAGGGTGTTTTCTGTTATATTGATGCATTGGTTATTTGTACAAAGCTGAAGCAAATTAAAATTTGTTCTCTGCATCATGAACTTGACGAGTCCATAATGAGACCCGACGAGTTGAGCCAACTCGACGATTCCATTCCCTGACTCGACGAGTTGGATCATCTGTTGGCAGATTTTCCGAGTTTTTGGCCAGATTTGGATAGGATCATTACAACAAACTATTTTGACTGGTAAAATTCGATTTTTCTGATAAGGTAATGATTATCCTCATCCAATTGAACAATGATTGTCAAATTTGAAGATAATTGCTTGATTTTGTGAAAGAAGAAATATTAACTATTTGTAGAATTTGATTTGAATCATCTTGCTATATGAAATTAGGCTAGGTCAAATTTTGTGATACAGATAAATTATATGATTAATTTAATTGTTTACAAAGTTGATCTAAGAGGTTTTGAAAAGTTTCAAAAACTTTCCCTCAAGTTTTGGAATTTAAAATTTGATTAAAAGTTTTAATTGCGAAATATTAAGTTCTAAAACCCGAGTATTTTAAATGTTTAAAATACATCCTTTTGGTTTCATAATTTAAATTTAGAATTAAAAGTTTTAATTATGGCCTTGTTGATAATTAATCAAAAGGTTAATTAATAGAGTATTAATAAATCCATAATAGAATGGTTTAAAGTTTTAATTGAATTAAAAGTCTAATTTATTTAATTGATTAAACCTCCTAGTATTTTAAAGGTTTAAAATACACCCTTATACTATATAAAATTAAAAGTCCAATATATATATATATATATATATAAGTTAAAAGTCAGTCTTAACGTTAGTAGGCATCATTCACGAAGCTGGTCTATAAGGGGTGTTTAAGGAGGCGGCATGTAAAATGACCGGCATTAGGTATACACTCTTACCCACCGCACTCCTAACTAGTGGAGGGTCGTTAGCCGAACGGGTAGGATATGACATTCTCATTAACAATTATAATGAAAATACAAGTAACTAAACCTTTTATAAATTCCCAATCTTAGTTAGTTAAGAAAAAATGTGAATTTGATGCTAACCCATGAAATTGCACATTGCACCTTGTTGGTCGTTAGTGGAGCGTGTGTGGTTAACCGGCACACTAATATGAGACTAATGAAGGATGGCAATGGGTAGCTCGTAGGTTATCATAAATCAATGGAGCGTGTGTGGTTAACTAACACATTGATTAGGTGGTAAATGACTTCGAGAGTACCAAGCTAATTTGCATGGTTATTCACACCTTGTTTGTGATCCTCGGTATCCCAGTCACAAACTTGAAAGGCATAATCGAGTTTAAACATGCCATTGAAAAAGTTCAATGAGACTCAAAAGATCTAGGAATTTCATCTAAAACTTAATTGGTTTAAATTTCATTTTCATGGTGAAATTGGTAAATCGTCATTTACTTACCGACAAATAATTTACAATTGAATTATGGCATCCCTCTTCCGAATTGTGAATTATTGTGTTGGGTCCTAGCCTTAATATTTCATTTGGGTGTTATATCAAGGATTAAATTAACTAACTTAAATTTCTCCCTTTTAGAGATGTATAGTTTTGACAAGTATGGTCTTCCCGAATCTTTTGGAAAAAGTTTTCCTCATGAAGATGATGTTCCACGTTTTGATCAAGGAACTGGAAATCATACTTCACTTCCTCGACTTCCTCCAATAATTCTCCTTGACTCACGTGTTTGTCAACTTGAAAAGTTCAAGGTTACTCAAACCTTATTGGCAAGCAAACACAAAGGTGGAAAGTCTGTATGTGCTCACGTCTTGGAGATGAAGTTGCATATTGACAGGTTGGGAATGTTGGGTGTCGTTTTCCTGAGAAAGTTGCCTGTTGACTTGGTTCTTCAATCATTTCTTGAGTCGTATGGTAAGTTTGCTAAAGACTACTATATGACAGATCACGACGTGACCCTTATTGATCTTACATAGTTGCTAATTGCTGCTGAATCAACAATGATTTGGCGCACTGGTCAAGAAAATTTGAATGGAAATTCGGCATCCCAAATTTCCATGGACCCTAAAAATGGCAAAGGTGATAGTCCAGAAATGGTTTCTTCTCCTAAGGGAGAGAAATCGACCATGGTCGAAAAGTTTGATCATAAGAGAAAGGCCGAATGTGAGATAATCCAATGCGCCATTCCGAAAGAATCTATTTGTTTCTATTGCCAAGAGAATGGGCATTGGATAAGAAACTATCGTATCTACCTGAAGGATCGCAAGGACGATAAAGTCAAAACGTATGACTCTACTTCAGGTAAGTCCACTATCTTACTCTATTATGTTCCTATTTATAGATTCTTAATACATGATGTGATAAGATTGCATTTTGATGTTTTGTAGGATCATAGAAAAGGAAGCTTAAAGGAAGAGTAAGCTGAATCTGGTTGCGAATAGATGGATTTTGATCGCATGGTTCGATGATTGTATTTTTGAGCTGCTACTTAGGAGTTATGATAGATTGCTTAGGAATATTTAGTAACATAGTTTTCATTTGAATTTGCATTATAACGACAAGTTTTCCGCATTTTATAAATAAAGAAAATTTTGATTTTATCTTATTTTATGTTTCCTTGCAATGACATTTGTGAAAATTGTTGTTTGTATCTTTCTATTAATAGCAATGTTGAAAATGGTTTGATTCTCAGTTATATCGATTGTGGTAGTGTCGTAATTTTCTAAATAATGAAATATTGTCATCGCCCAAATTTCAATTGGAAAGAAACTTGGAATCATGTAATTTGAATTATATGATGTATGAAAATCTTGGTACTTGGGAAAATTAGGACTAGTTCCTTGTTCACATATGTATGTGAGTCAAGTGATAGACTCGAGGATCTAGTGCACATTAATGTGTATAAGTCAGATCCACCACAAAGAATGATAAAGGCTATTCGCCATGATTTATTAATGGTTCCGTAAATATGGTTATGCTTACAAGTTTAAGTATAATTCTAATACCTTGATAAGTTTCAAAGTAAAAGCAGAACGAATAAGAATAATCAATTAGGCAGAAAGATGAAAGTTTCTCCAATCTGAAAGGAAAGGAGATCACTTTAGTATCGTGTTTTATGATTATCCTAATGATTATGGAACTATGTCGCAGTTGATCCTCTAAGGACACCTTAGTGCATAAGTATGACTAAGAAGAGGAATCGAGAATAATTGAAATGGTTAAATCAAGAAAGATGAGTCATACTTTGTTCCAAAATCAAATCTTAGAGTGATACTCCAAGATTGTACCTTGAGTGACATAATCTTAAGAATGTTTATAACACTCATCAAATATGGAGTAGAAATGTTTCTTCCTCTTGCACAGTTGGAATTGGTAGTTGTGATGTTTTGGATAAAACAAAGACCAACTAAGACCAATTGTATGAAGTTTTTTCTTGATAAGAACCCACATTAACTTTTGAATATTTATATGTCTAGGAATGTTTCTTGACAAGGAAATCTTATATGTCAAGAGGTTAGTGGGAGTCTTAATGATCTTGAATAGTTTCAATAACTAATCATGTGAGTTGACTATGCATGTGAGTTCTATGAGTCTTCATTTAATCGTGTATAAGGCAAAGCACCTTGATCAATGAAAGTACATTGATCTGTGTTGGTGAGCTACTCAATAACTTGGAGGCAATGGTAGGCCCTTGTGCTATCAAATGGCAAGAAATTAAGATTGAACAAGTTCAGTCCATATGAGTTCGGTTTTGTTATGGTTATGACAAATTCACATGGATAGGAGCACATACACCATAAAATCCAAGTGGCAAAGGTTTCTCTCTGCTTCATAAAGGGATTGTGAGGAAACGATTTCACTAAGTAGATTTAAAGAGATAATGGTTATGTTAATTGCATTCTTAAATTCGATTACGATTACGACATCCCTCTTCATAGTTCGAATTGTGAGAATTGGCAAATAGTCTGAACATTCGGGACTTACTGTTGTAATTTCTGAGAAAGCTTAGACACACATATGAACTATCTAAGGAAAGGTGTATGAGTTTAGGAAGCCTAGATAAAGTCTTATCGAAGCATCTTGTATCAGTAATCTGAACTTTGGTAAGAAAGTCAATAAGTATTGATGTCTAGAAGTCCAGCTGATTTTTGGGTACATGTCAAAGCTAGTGGGAGCATAAGTGTTATGCTATTAAGGACATAATTGTTATGCTAGTGGGAGCATAATCATTATGATAGGTTTTCCGAGTTAGCAATGCTATTTGTAGAAAACAAAGGTTGATTTGCAAAGTTGCAGAGTTTGAAAAGTTGTTTTGCTATAGTAAGGGAGAGGATACTTATACTTTATTTCGAATCTAAAAGTTTAGATCAAACTTAGTCATGAGCATATATGAATAACAGGTTGAAATATATCAACATTGGATATTCTAAATATGGCAATATTATAGCAAAGGACTGGTCAAGTATCATGTTTTTATGTAAGACATTATAAATCATATCCCATATGCTTCGGGTATAGGATCGATTGCATATGTTGTAATATTCGACCGGTCTGTCTATTCCAAATGTCTAGGGCATTAAGAGGGAAAGGGACCAGAACCGGATATGACTAAAGTAGTTAAACAACTGCCAAGGACGATCCAAGGTTCGCTAAGGATTGGTGGCTTGTGGGCGGTTGGAAGTATAGTAATGAATGGACCATATTGACATTATTATGAATAGATAGGATTCTATTAAGAATGAGTTGTCACATGGTAAACATGGAAATGTTTCCATAGTGGGAGTTGGATATTAGGAATCTATGTGTAGGTTAGAAACTTTTATGCAAGAAGGATGTTTAGAGGAATGTACCCTGAATGTGAGACTTCATCTCTATGGAATTGTTCTGTAACAAGTCTCCAATGGAATGTTTTGTAATATCATTGACAAAGTCTTTATGACTTCGGTGCCTTGACATTACAAAAGGATCATTGCATGTGAGTTTAGATCTAACAAGATTATATTAGTGGCAAGAATTTTGTATTCTCACACTTATAATAAGGATTAGGGAATTGTGAATGAGTATCCTTATAAATTTGTTCAATTGATCTATTTCACAAGGTAATGACCATAGGCAAACATAGTGTGCATGCTTGGAGCATAGGATAACTGTTGTTTTAATTCAAGTATTAAGTTGATTAGTCGAAACATTATACAATGAATAATGTGTAATCAATATGATGATAAAATAATAAGTGTTTTATTTATATTCAAAAGTTTTGAGACCATATTGGATTAAATTATTCTTGTGTTTCACTTTGAGACCATATTGGATTAAATTATTCTTGTGTTTCACTCTGCATGTTTTGACTTCCCAAATAATAAGATTATTCAAACATCCACGGTCATTCATACTTTGGAAGTAAGTAATGAGGTAAGACTGTCATGAATCCAACTGTAGATTGTCTAAGTGTTTATACATAGCACAAGTTTGTTGCAGTGTTCATGAGTACTCCTGTAATAAGATTTAAGTATTGGATTAAACCCATGCTCATCTGAATCACTTCATGGATTCTATCACGAGTGATTGTGAGATGATAATATCTTATATTCTTGAAACAAAGAAATATGAGTTGCAGTTTGCAAGTCGGTTGCACATTGATGATGCGTAAACGCACTGGTAAGTTGGTGTTATAAAACACATTGTTGTGTGTGATTTGATGAGTATTTTAAGCAAACATATGAGTTGACGTTTATCCGTTCCTTTTACCCAGTGTGGGATAAAAGAGATATATGTGGGCCCCTCGATGACTTAGTAATGACACCCTAATCTCTTGGCCAAGCCTGGACTAAGTTGATGTGTTCAATTGTAGTCTGATTGTCAGTCGTCGTAAGTCGGAAATCGGGAAACAACAAATGGACGGAGAGAATGATTATAACCCATGTCTCAGTCCATACGATATCTTGTAGAATGGAGGAATATTTGATCCCTTATCTAAAGGACGCGTTACTGATAAGATAAGATGTCACACCCCCAAATCGAGGATGGAGGAAACGTTCAGGGGTGGAGGACTTCATGTATAGTATCACAACAACGAGTATAATGGTGCTCAAAGTAAATACAACCAATAATAAATATAATCAGAAAAGAATTACATGGTTTCAAGTGTTACATATTTCAATGATTGATTACAACATGATATAAAAATAGTTGTTCAACGTCATAGCGTTCCATCCTCAAAAGCTTGTGGTTACCTGGTTTCGCTGATTTCCTGAGAATACAAGTAGTTTTGAAAAAGTGTCAACAATTAAGTTGGTGAGTTCATAAGCTTTTTAGATAAAGAGTTTGGAAACCGATCTTTATAATGAGTTGTGTGTTACCAAGAAAAATCCAATATTTTCCTTACAAGAGTGTTGTGTAGTCTTAAATACCAAGACCAAAATGTACAAGTAATATCCATACTTATTGATATAAAAGGTGATTTTTAAATCGACATAAAACCCTTTTTATTATAGAAAATCCCCGTAAAATTTATGTGTTGTCAACTCCCTATGTGAGTCGTTATAACCATACTATGACTAATGAACCTGCCACGACGTTTCTCAGGCGTCGAAAAAGATAATGACACTTGTCACCTTAGACCTGCCGGTCTAGCTGTTGCATGCTGCTCAGGTGTGGGTTTGTTAGACCAAATATAGATCTATACACAACTATCATGTTCTCCCTACAAGAGACTCTGGTTATAACTACCAGGAATTTTAACCTGTACTCTAGGAGTACTGAGAAGAATGTCTCACAATTTACGTTAACAAGTTTACGTGTAGTGTGCGTGAGTGTAAAACCTTTTTCGGTGGTAATATAACCTTCTGAAATGTGTTTGTTGTGTCAATGGAAACGTGTTTATAATGTATATGAAACATAAACTATACTTACCATAGTTTATCATAAACGTTTGTAATGTATACGAAACATAAACTATACCTATTATAGCTTATTAAAAACGTTTTGTAATGCTAGAAATCCTTTTTACATATGATGTAAACATCTGTAATGAGGTAAAAGACACATAATATAACCAACAAGTATTTATATATGATAATACACACCTTGCTTAGCAAGTTACAAGGTGTAAATGAGTTAATAACAATTCGCTAGTTTTATCTTTTCTGTTCCGTGAATGGAGTTAAACTTTTCTGATGAAAGCTGTTGGATGAGTTTAGTTGTGTTCTTGGTGTTTTAGCTTGTATTCACACCCCCCCCCCCCTTTAAAACTTAAGAAAAACGTGAAATGATAGGGGTATGAACTCACCTTGAGTGATTTCCATAGATGTATGCTGAAGAGAAAGGGTTTCTAAGTCAAGAACACTTGATAGAAGCATGGAGAGTTGAAGATCTAAGAACATTTATGGTGACATTGGTTATGAGAGATTCATAAGTTGAGTAAAGGAGTAAAGAATGTTCAATGTAGATTGAGAATACTTACTGAATGAGGGTGAGAAGTTCAAAGGCAGCCTTGGAGTCTCGAGTTCTTAGAGAGGGAAATGAGAGAGAAGTGTTTGTTTCTTGGTGAGAGTGTGAGTAAAGTGGAAGGAGAGATAGGAGTTTCCAACTTTTGATCAAGTTACCAGCTGGAGGAGAGATGTGAAAGGACAAATATTGACTAGGTAGGGGTAAATAGTGGCTGGGGGTTGTCTAAAGTGGGTGTGGGGGATAGCTTGTGTCACACTCTAAGGGAAATCAACACTTTAACACAAATACACAATATCTCACCCAATAGATATTGTCCTTGGCTTACGATCATTTCCCAAAATATGGTTTAAAATATGATAATATAGGGTCTTATATATAAAAAATATAAGTTTGGAGTGTTTAAAATTATAAAGATAAATGTCTGAGGAAATTTCCGGAGCAAAAATCACTTGAAAACACTAAAAAGTTCAAAATTGGTAAAAAAATCTGGAGTGAATGGGTGAAATCCGGAGTCACCACAGAATTTCCGGAGCTCCTTTAAGTATTCCGGAGCTAATGCCAAAATTCTGGAGGAGAGGCTTAGGCTGCGAGATTCCGAAGCGGGTGAACAGTGGATTCCGGAGGCGCTGGGCGAGGTCCAATGCTTCCTTCTTGGATTCGAGGAGTGAAATGTGTCCGGTTCAGTTGGAGGTCCGATCCGCCCCAGATGTTCCGGAGTCAGAAGGATGTTCCGAAGCAGGAGGGTAGTCCGGATTAAGGGAGATCTGGAGTGCGAAGCTTCTTGGTTTCTTAGAAGGTATTCGGACCAAGAGGGTCATTTTGGGTTTTCTCCATCGGTTTTGGGCTGTTTTCGACTGAGGAAGGTACATAGAGAGATTTGGGAGAGATTTCACATACTTGGAGAGATTTAGGAAAGATTTCACATACTTGGAGAGATTTCTCATACTTAGAGTGATTTGGGAGATATTTCACATACATGGAGAGATTTGGGAGAGATTTCTCATACTTAAAAAGATTCGGGAGAGATTTCACATACTTGGAGAGATTTGGGAGAGATTTCACATACTTGGAGAGATTTGGGAGAGATTTCACATACTTGGAGAGATTTCTCATACTTAGAGAGATTTCACATACTTGGAGAGATTTCTCATACTTAGAGAGATTTAGGAGAGATTTCATATACTTGGAGAGATTTGGGAGAGATTTCACATACTTGGAGAGATTTGGGAGAGATTTCACATACTTAGAGAGATTTGGGAGAGGTTCCACATACTTAGAGAGATTTGGGAGAGATTTCACATACTTAGAGAGATGTGGGAGAGATTTCACATACTTGGAGAGATATGGGAGAAATTTCACATACTTATTTCTCATACTTAGAGAGATTTCACATACTTGGAGAGATTTAGGAGAGATTTCACATACTTGGAGAGATTTAGGAGAGATTTCACATACTTAGAGAGATTTAGGAGAGGTTTCACATACTTAGAGAGATTTGGGAGAGGTTTTACATACTTAGAGAGATTTGGGAGAGATTTTACATACTTAGAGAGATTTGGGAGAGGTTGAGAGAGACTTTGTCTATGACCTTTTTGGGTGTTTAGCTTTGCAACACAAGGTTCGTACACCCCGTTAAGCTTAGTTATGATGGTTTTATGCCTCCGAGGGATATAAAATGACGTTTTATCGAATAGTTTCATCACTTACCCTGATTAGGGTTTGAAATTTCTGAACGAATGAACTTTCCAACTGATAACTTCTTATTAAAATAGTGAGTTGCACGATAGTACATAGTGTAAGCCCTAATATACAAGGGTTAAATGAGTTGACCGGTTGACTTTGACTTGATCGGAAATTGACGGTTGTCACATCAGAGTTCGACAACAACTTTTGAGAGCTACGATTGCTAATTGGGTTTTGAGGTTACATTGGCAGTTATAGTTATTAGACTTATCCAAGTGGGACATTGTTGGATTAGCTGTCTAAGCCCATAACTACAATTGGTATGTACTTGACCCGATTGTAGCATGGTCCTTTTAGGTTGCCTTCACTAGAGCAATTTGATAGGATGGATATTTGAGAAAAGAGGTTATTTGTGATTTATTAATGTATTATATGAATACTATATTAATTGAGAAATCATATTATTTAATTGGTATTGATCAGGAATTAATTTGGAATTAATTTAGTGATCAAAAGAGACTGATTAAATTAACCGGGACTGATTAGGTAAATCAGTAATAGTTATAGTTTGGGCTAATGATCCATGTGGAATAGGGATGGACTAAATCTATGTGAGAGTCAATGAATATTTAGTCCAAAGGGCCTATCATATGGGTTATTGGATTGATTAAGGCCCAATTATATGAATTAGGGTTTCCAAGATGAAACCCCGGGGATTCCACATTATAAATACTAACCCTTGCACTCCCAAAATCGGCACTTGTGTTCCAAGATGAAACCCTAACCGTTTTGGTGCCTCCTAGCCTCACTCTCATAATCCTCCATTTGCTTTTGGTGTTTGTGACTTTTTAAAGGTATCACATTTGAGGTACTAAGCTCTTAAAAGGCCAAGAACTACAAGCTACAATGTAACGCCCCAACTCTCAGGTATTCATTATGTAAGAATTATTGGATGAAGCCCTACTCGACGAGTCGGTCGACCTACTCGTCGAGTAGCAACGGGGTGGGACCGCGTGTTAAGTGACCTACTCGACGAGTCCACTTTGGGACTCGGTGAGTAGGAGCTGGCAGATGGAACCCTAAATCCCGAGGTTTGGACCCCTATTTAAAGGATCCTCATCCTCCTTTGGCCTCCTTGTAGTCTTTAAGAGCCCTTAAAACCCTAATACGTGTGTGTGTGCTATTGTGTTATCGAAGCTTGAAAAGAGGATTTTGGAGAGAAAAGGCTTAGAGGAGAAGGGTATTGGAGCAAGTGGAGTGTGGAAATCAGCTCTTATCTCAGTCATCATCTTCTGGAGGTAACCAAATCGCCTTTCTTCTGGTGAATCTCTTCCATTGTTGAGTTTTAGGGTTTTGGTGAAGTATTAAGTTGAAAGGATGAGCTATGGGCTAGATCTGAGGTTGTAACTTCAGATCTGGACCCTCCTTGGATGCTAGAATCATAAAGTTGTTGTATTGGTTGTGATTGAGGTCCCTCTTAGACTTGAAGCTTCATTAAGAACTTAAAATAGACATTTAGAGCTTTTATAGCCATGAATTCATGTAAAGTTTGCAACTTTACGTGATAAGTATGCCCTAGAAGCTTGGATCTGTGATTTGGGACCGCTTCATGGGTCAAATCAAGTCTGTATGGAAAAAAGAACTGAATGGACTCGGTGAGTCATATGAAGATGACCGTGGACTCGACGAGTTGGATGAACAACTCGAAGAGCCCGATGAAGATCACTATAAGACTCGACGATTTGAAGAACAACTCGGCGAGTGGGATGAGTTTTCCCTAGATTTTGTATGCGTGTGTATCTGTCGAGTTGCAAGGAGGGAACTCGACGTGTGACCTTAAGTTTGATCGAGGATCATAAGAACTCGACGAGTCACTCCGATGACTCGACGATTTGGAATGTACTTCAGGGAACTCGGCGAGTAGCCAAGGGTACTCGGCGAGTTAAGGTTAACATGGACTGTTGACCTTGATTGAGGACTTTGACTTTGACCAGGAGTTGGCTAGTGGTTTATGGAGTACCTTGTAAGGTTAAGGACTTATGAGTATGATGTACTATGATGATAGGTGGTGGAACCTATGTCAAGTGATCCGAGAGTTGGAGTTTACCTTTCGTGTCGACATCTGCGAGGTGAGGTATCCTCACTATATCGATAGGGTCTACGGCACCATGGTCGGCCCTTTAGTTGTTATTGTTATGGTATGTTGCATGTGGTTATGATTTGTTAGTTCGAAATCGAGGTAGACAGTATGTTATGCTTTTATGATCCGTAGGGATTGGTGTGTTAGTGACCTGATAGGTCGGTATTCTAGTTACAGGAAAATTCTATGATTACGATCAGTGAGATAGATATGCTTGATGTTTGTATATGCCAGTATATGATAGCTATGCACACATTGTTATTTGCTTGTTGGTTGGGTTGAGGCGGTCCTTCTTTGTCCTGAAGGCCAACATACCCTATGAGCGGTCTGGGGAACTGTAGGCCCAAGTGGCGGACTAGTCATGCCGAAGGCTCGGGATAGATTCAGACAGACTGTAGGCCCGGTAAGGCGGTCCAATCAGGCCAATGGCCCAGTATGCATGATTATTGATTGATTACTATTGATATGGTATTGTCAGTGTGGTATTGGTATTTTGGGGGTAGCTCACTAAGCCCTCGGGCTTACAGTTTTCAGTTTATTGTTTCAGCTACTTCAGGAGTCCATGGAAAGGCGAAGGCGTGACCGTACTGCTCCTCATTCTTATGTTATGATTTTTGGGACACTTTGATCGAAAATGATTTGAAAACATTTATGTAAACGATGCTTTATGGTTTTTATTTATGATTGAAAATGTTTAAATTTGGCATGAAATTTATGGATGTTACAAGTTGGTATCGGAGCCTTGGTTTGAGTGAATTCGAGGAACACTCGTGTGAATCCAGTCTCAAATCAAGGAGATTTTCGGAACATAAGTTTTAAAACGGTTTTCAAAATAAGGATGGAGGATGAAGAGGGTACGATCAGCCAGAGCCTGTAAGTGAACCCCAAAATACCATACGGTTATTTGATATTCTGATATGTTAGAACAGCATGCTAGTGCTAGGCTAGGGATCTTTAGGAATCGCATGATAGCCTTGTCTGATTATATGATGCCTATTAGCCTAGGGTTTCTTGTATATGGAATTGACATCATAACAGTAGATGTTTGGTGTATGCATCACGGTTGTGTATAATCAAGATCTTATAGCCTGAGAATGTCTGATTCGACCTTAGTGTAGGATTAGATATTTGAAAGTCTATGGGGTCCAGCGTTATGTACAGCTAGCGTGCACCGTCGCTGCAGGGGATGATGGAAGTTTCATGGATGTGAGAGTTGTGATAAGTGGTGAGGCTAGATGTGAGATATTTGATATTCCCCTAGAAGTGAGGGTTGGGCGCATTCCTATGTTGATGATATTGTTAGGGCGTTGTGATGATACTTGAGACAAATATGGGTAGGTGTGGAAGGTAGTATGGGCCCGTACTACTGAAAGCACAGGACCCATACGCGTAGCAAGGAAATCACAACCCCTGGGGTTTTTGGGGTTTTGGTCTCCCGACATTATGTTATTTATCTGATGATTTATATGTATATATTCCAGTATGGTGGTGACGAGATGTGTTGCTTCGGGATCCTGATCAGGATCAGGATCAGGATTGGGGTCAGGAGACGGAGGGTTGGAGGTGTCGGTAGCACCTAAGACAGTGGTTCAGATAGGGACCGAGGAGTTGGATGCCAGGATCAGGGAGATCATACACGACGAGATTAAGACCGTGATGGTTGAGTATTTTGATGAGGGATATGCAGCTCTAGCAGAGACAGCTGCCGCTGCAGCCACTTCGGCTGTAACCGCAGCAGGGGTTGGAGGAGGAGCCAGCAGGGCTTTCTAGTACCGGGACTTCATTAATACGAAGCCCCCGACATTTGATGGTACACAGGATGCGATTAGGGCTATGAGGTGGTTATCCGACGTGGAGGGCTGTTTCTTCACGTGCTCATGTCCTGCTGACCAAAAGGTCATGTGTGCCCTGAACCTACTGAGGCTTGGGGCAAAGTACTGGTAGAGGCTGACGACTGGGTCGTATACTGATGATCAGTGGGCTGCTGTTACTTGGGAACCGTTCAGAGATATGTTCCGCACCCGCTACGTTCCACGCGTTGAGCGGGAGCGGCTTGCGCAGGAGTTTTTTACTTGGAGACAGGATGGGGAGTCTGTGATGGAGATCACCCGTATGTTCACGGAGAGGGCTATGTTTTGCCCGGTGTTTGCTTCAAAGCAGTCTCAAATGACTCGTTGTCTGAGTATGATCAAGACTGATATTCGACAGTTTGTGTCTACTCAGCGATGTGATACCCTCCTGGACCTTCAGGAAGCCGCGCAACAGTGTGAGTTGGAGATAGAGCTACAGCTGAAGGAGCAGCGTCAGGTACCGGGATAGTCTTAGCCGGCGCCTAAGCGGTCTAAAACCGCTGATACACGGTCTGCGGGTCATCAGAGTCGCACTTGTGGAAAGTGTGGCAAGGCTCATTCGGGGTTTTTTCGAGCAGGAGGTGGGTGCCACAAATGTGGCAAGGAAGGGCACTATGCCAGCAACTGTCGTCAGTCCGCCCCTCCAGCAGATATGAGGATTTGTTACCATTATCATCAGGTTGGTCATGTGAAGACCAACTGTCCGCAGCTCGCCACCAAGCCGGCGCAGGGTTCCATGCCAGCTGCTGGGAGGATTGGAGATGGGAGGCCAGTCAAGGTGGAGCCTCCGAAGGCTCAGGGTCGCGCCTTCCAGCTCACGACTGAGGAGGCCAAGTCAGCACCATATGTGGTTGCTGGTACGTTTTCTATTCTTTGTCTCAGTCATTGTATTCGTGTTATGCTTATTGATTGTACCTGTGATTAGGTACGTTTTTAGTGAATTCTTTGCCCGCTTTGGTATTATTTGACTAGGGGGCGAGTCGATCGTTTGTATCTCAGGCCTTCTCTAGAGGGTTCAGTGTGCCGATAGATGATCTTGAGTGTTCGTTGCGAGTATCGATCGCCAACGAGCACAAGGTCTCTGCTTCTTTGGTCTTCCGGTGATGCGAGTTGGAGATTTTTCGGGTGCCCTTCCTGATAGATTTGATTCCTATTCCCATGAGGGATGTAGGCATGATTATAGGGATGGATTGGCTTAGCCTTTTTGGCGCCATGATCGACTGTGAGGGGAAGCGGGTGGTGGTTCGAACCCCAAGTGGGGGAGAACTTGTAGTATATGGTGAGGGCACCAGGTTGGGATCAAGGTTTTGTTCGGTAGCCAGGGCTCGGCAGTATATTCAGCACGGGTGTGCCGGTTATTTGGCGTATGACGTAGATACGCGGGTTAGAGAGCAGCTCTCAGTTTCTGAGGTTCCGGTGGTGAGGGAGTTTACTGATGTGTTTCCAGAGGAGTTACCCGGAGTGCCTCCGGAGAGGCAGGTTGATTTCAGGATTGACCTAGTTCCAGGTGCGACCCTTATCGCTAAGGCGCCGTACCAACTGGCTCCACCAGAGATGCAGGAGTTGTCATCTCAGTTGCAGGAACTGCTCGGTAAGCAGTTTATTCGTCCGAGTAATTCACCCTAGGGAGCACCGATCCTTTTCGTTAGGAAGAAGGACGGCTCGTACAGGATGTGCATTGACTATAAGGAGTTGAACAAGTTAACGATGAAGAACCGTTATCCGCTTCCGAGGATAGACGATCTTTTCGATCAGCTGCAGGGTGCATCTTGGTTTTCCAAGATTGATTTGAGATCGGGATATCACCAGGTCAGGGCGAGGGAGGAAGACGTGGAGAAGACCACATTTCGGACTCGTTATGGTCATTACGAGTTCGTGGTGATGCCGTTTGGACTCACCAACACGCCAGCAATGTTCATGGATCTGATGAACCGAGTATGTAGACCGATGCTTAATCGCTCGGTCATTGTGTTTATAGATGATATCTTGGTGTACTCCAACACTCGAGAGCAGCATGAGGAGCATCTCATTGAGCTGCAGGAAGTTTTAGGCGAGAACGGTTGTATGCCAAGTTCTCGAAATGCGAGTTTTGGTTACGGGAGGTCTAGTTCCTCGGACACCTCGTTAACCAGGAGGGGATTCTGGTCGATCCGGCCAAGGTGGAGGTGGTTATGCAGTGGGAGACCCCGAAATCTCCCTCTAATATCAGGAGTTTCTTGGGTTTAGCAGGGTATTATCGGAGATTCATTCGCGATTTCTCCAAGATTGTCGTACCCCTTACTCGTCTGACAAGGAAGGGGGTGGATTTCCGGTGGGGCCCTGAGCAGCAGAGGGCGTTTGAGACCCTCCGACAGTGTTTATGCGTGTGACAACCGTCAAATTTTGGTCAAGTCAAAGTCAAATAAATTCAACAAGTCAAACCGGTCAACTCGACTAACCCTTGTGTACTAGGTTTTACGTTATGTAATTACTGTACAACTCGTTATTCTACGTATGAGAAATCATCAATTGAAAAGTTCGTGTATCTAGATTTCATTAACCTAAAACTGTGTTAAGTAATGAACCAAACCGATAAAACAATGTTGCATACCCATCAGGAGTGTGTAGGACCCTTAAGCATCGCTTAACGGGGTTTACGAACCTTGCGTTGCGAAGCCGGGAACTCACAAATGTCACACACAAAACCTCTCTCAATCGTTTTTCACTATATCTCTCTCTATTTAGAATCTCTCCCAAATCTCTCTAAGATGTGAAATCTCTCCCAAATCTCTCCAAATATGTGAAATCTCTTCCAAATCTCTCCAAGTATGTGAAATCTCTCCCAAATCTCTCCACGTTTTTCAAATCTCTCCCAAATCTCTCTAAGTATGAGAAATCTCTCCAATTATGTGAAATCTCTCCTAAATCTCTCTCAAAAGTTCCTTAAACTTTTTATAGTCTTTCGGGTCATCCCAACCCTTAACCGGGTGAAAAACGGCTTGAAACGGGGTAAAAAGGAGTAAAATAGGCTTAAGGACCCGAAACCCACTCTAGAGGGCCAAACCCTCTTAAGGAGTCGAACCCACTTAGGAACCGAACATGTCAGAAGCGAAGGTGTCAGAAGCGAAGATGTCAGAAGCGAACTACACCACCTCGGACCGAACTTCAGCAGACCGAACCGAACCCTCCCTCTCGGGCCCGAACCTCGGACGAACCGAACTGACCAGCTTCGCTCCATTTCACCTCCTGACTCATCCGCACGTTCGGTCCCAGCCTTCTAAGGACCGAACCTAGCCACCTTTGGCCCCCCATGCGAGAAGCCTCGCAGAAAGAGCATTTCTTCCCGGTTTTCGACCACGATTTCATTTTAAACCCGTTTTTCATCATTTTAACGTGAGATTTTCACCCAAAACTTTATTTTAACATATAAGGCCCCATATTTACTAATTAATCACGTTTTTGGGGATAAAACCTTATCCAAGAAGAGTGGGTGAAGTACAAGAGGTGGAGTGTTGACTTTCCTTTAGTTAATGGCATAAGCAACCATCCCCACACTCACTCCATGACCAGCCACACTCCTCCCATCATACCTAGTCACATCCTTGTACTTTATCATCATTTGCATCCATTCTCACGTTCTAAGAGCTGGGAAAACTCACCCTCTTTCCTCACTTCACTCATTTTCTCTCACATCCACCAAAAGATCAAACACTTTTCTCTCAACTCTTCTCTCTCAATTTCGAGATTTCCAAGGCATTTTCCAAGGCTTTTCTTCTACTTTTTGTAATTATACTCATCCTCCATATAATTATTTCACTTCCTTCTACTCAAATCATAGATATTTTACACAAACATCATCACATTCATGTTAGATCTTCGAACCTTCAAGACATCTTCTTAGTGTTCTTGAGTGGAACACTACCTTTCTCCATCATCCATCTACTGAAATCATATAAGGTGAGTTCATACCCCTATATTTTCATGTTTTTTTAAGTTTTAAGGCGGGGAATACAAGTTAAAACACCAAGAACACAACTAAACTTTTCCAACAGCTTTCATCAAGAAAGTTTAACTCCATTCACGGACTGTTTTGGTCAACTTAAACATTTTAATTTTCAAAACTGTATTAGATGCAAATATTTCAGGTTTATACCTTTAAAATGACTACTTGCACATCTCCATACGATTTTTTTACGATTTATGGTGATTTTTACAAAACAGCCTATCATTTCAAGAACAAATCCGGACCAGTCTGTGAATATGGACATTTTAACCCAAGTTAAAGACTTCCAGAAATCATAATAAAAAAATTATGGATAAACGAGACACATTTTATGAACTCTTAGAATTTACGGATTCAGTTTTCGACTTCGTATGATTTTTCTATGATTTTTCTAAAACAGTGTTAAAAGGCTAAAAACTAGTTAACAGCTTATAACTTTCATAACACTTTGTATTATGTTGAGCAAAGTGTATAACAATAAGTTCTAAATATTGAATGTAATATCTTGTTAGTTTAACATCATAAACTGAAATTTAGTCATTCATGATAAGGTTTACTCATTCATTTCGAACACATATAATAAACTTCAATAAGCATAGTTTATGGATTTTACTACATGAGAAAGGTTTTAATCTCAAAACGAATGGGGTTTTCACATACTACCTAATAGTAATAGTTTATGGACTCATAGCATTAATGTATTTTCATAAAAGGAGTTCTTTTACCTTACAAATGTTTTGGATAAACTATAATATGTATAGTTTATGTATCATTTACTTTTCAAACTTATTTACCAAAGGTTTTCAGTTTAGTTCACGTAAATCTGTTAATGAATAAATTTGTGAGTCATTCCCTTCGTGTTACCTTCATGGTAACAAAATCAAAAGTCTTGTAAATTATAACCAGAGTCTCTTGTAGGGAGAGCATGATAGTTGTATATAGATCTATATTGGGTCTAACAAACCCACACATGAGTTGCTTGCAACAGCTAGACCGGCAGGTCTAAGGTGACAAGTGTCATTTAACGGCGACGCCTGAAGAACGTTGTATTACGAGGCCATCCGAGTCTAGCATGGTTATAATATCTCACATGTGGTATTAACAAACTTAAGATTTATGGGTTCTACTTTTAAATTAGCGAGTTATGTCGATTTAACTCACATGAATTACTTTAAGTATGGAAAAACACTTGTACACTTTCATATCAAAACGGGTTTTATGCCAATTTAAAATCAATTTTGTATCTTTAAGTATGGAAAATACTTGTTTACTTTCGGTCCTGGGATTTAGGACTACCTATCTCTTATAAGGAAAATATTGGATTTTCTTTGGAAACATAATTCTGTTAAAACTACATTCATCTAGAATTGTTAGGCTTCGGCTATAATTGCTAAGTGTATATGTTAGAGTTATATAAGAAACCATTCATAATCGACTTAGAATTGGTGGGCCCGCCTTTCTTCCTGTTCCTTGTTTGGTTGTGAATCTAGGGCAGACCCATTATATTTGATGGTTTATTTAATTTAAAGCTTATATAACTTATATACACTGAGTGATTATAGGAGGAATCTACAGGTCTTTCTAGGGTTCAACTATCGCATAACATAGAAACATTCATTTCGCAATTGATAAAGAAAATATTGGATTTTCTAGAAACATACTTTATTGTTTTTAAAAAAGAAAACAGTTTCATTCTCAAACAAAACTCTTATGAACTCACCAACTTAATTGTTGACACTTTTTCAAAACTACTTGTATTCTCAGGAAATCAGTGAAACAGGAAAACCAACAGCATTTTGAGGATGGGACGTTAAATCGTCAAACAGTTCATTTTGTCATCATAATGTAATTGATTTGAAACATGTAAACCTATATTTCGGTGTAACTTTTTCAATTATATATGTTGGTTGTATTTACTATGAGCACTATTATACTTGTTGGTGTGATACTATACATGAAGTCCTCCACCGCCGAACGTTTCCGCCATCCTTGGTTTGGGGGTGTGGCGGATTGGTATCAGAACATTGTTTATAGTGAACTAAGTATATTGAACCACAAAAGATATACAAACAATAAATACATTGGGACTAAGTTCTCTGATTTAACATTTTCAAATAACTATACTTTTAGAAATAAATAGTTTCTGGTTAAAAGTATACATGCATGCATACATATTAAGGTCAACATAATTCTAGAACAAAACAAAAGTAATGATTGTCGAATGGCACAAGTAGGCTTGGGGATGTATAGTCAGGTCTGGGAATGACATAGTCTGATCAACTATGTCTGACCCAGAAGTGATTAGCATATGCCCGGGAATGGTTGTGGCGTTGCAACAAGTCTTAAAACTTACCAATTCTATCTACAGACAAACATTGAAAAGCATAAGTCAAACATTAAAATACTATAGCAATATTTTGTAATACTATAACCAACTTATGTGAAAACTAAAGACCCCTATTAGTAGGTCCTTAACAACTGAGTGCGTACGCTAAGGTTATACATAATTAAATATATTATAGACTCAGAATCTATGACTATTTCTCTACAACCTGTTCCTTGTTTGGTTTTGGATTTAGAGTAGAGTCATTTATTCGAAGGTCTATTCTATCTCAGATTATGTATAACTGGTATGCACTATGTAATTATAGACATGACTGATAAGGATTACCCCTATAAGTAATTAATTATAGAGTTAGACGCCTACTAATTATCTCTTCCACTCCTATTCTCGCACGTATAACATAGCAAAATCCTACTCACCAGGCGACCCCTACTTTCCCAACCTGAGAAATGGTGAATAGCTATGAGAAGAATCAGAAGTGGAACCGGAGGTAATCAACCCTCCATGCATAGCCAGGGTTTTTGCGAACCGTTTCAACTACATCGAACCTGTGCCCCGTTGGGCAACCGTGATCGAGGGTTGAAGTCGGCAGCAATGACAACAATCACCATATGGAGACCAATGAGGGTGCTATGACCTCAACCACGGGGGACCGACTAATAGAGCCCTCCCGGCGAAGACCCAGCAGATCACGAACATCGGGGATTAAAACAGGGAGACTGCAAACCGAGTTCGAAAACTGCACGCTACTATGGACCCCACCGTCTCACGTACCCGAGACTCGGGAAGAGACTAATATTTCAGAGACTAACTCTCTTTTCAGGACCTTATCGCCGCTCGGATAGAGACAAGAGAGTAACAAGGTAGACACACGACATTCAAAGAGAGGATGATTGCAGCCAAGCGTCGATTGCCAAAGCTGCAAGGTGTATCGACTTTGCCTCAGGCATCACAAGGGACGGATCGTCGTGAGTAAGTTCATACCGCTCACAAGACCTTGTAAATTATGTTCATGAGTATGCATTGGTGCTACTCTATTCTAGGTGAAAGCACGACACTACAATTTAAGTAGTCATACTAATCAAGAGATCTAGTTGCTATCAAAACTTTTCATTGCGTGGATGTGAGACAGACCTGCATCGAGGTCAAAAAATTTCGTTGAAACCATAATTACTAGAATCATATTAACAACATGGGCTTAGAACATACCTAACAGAATCGAAGGTCTATTTAGTCTTAATTATATAACTAAGCATACATCAATTGGTCATAATAAGGACCTAGCTTGGGTCAAATTACAAGGTTTCACTTGGATACAGAACTACTAAAACACATGAGTTTATCATATATAGACTTTCATCATGAATTGTTTTCAGAACACCATAAAACAACTGAAATATGTTACAAATTGAACTAAGATAAACTTAGTTAGAAAACTCGCAACGTATAGCCATTCTAAAAGATTCATTACCGTCTCTCCCTTAAACATTATGATTGAGGGGTGCCTTCTTCGTAGACCTATAGGCTGCGATCATACCAGCATTAATGAATCGGGTCCCATCAAAAACTCCTCAGCCAGGTGTGTTTGGGACAAACATGATCCCAAGATGATTAAAGCTTAACACCTGTATGAAACCTACTTATACCCACTACCATAATTCCGTCTCAAGAACGTTAGCAGAAACACTAAGAATAATACAGTAATGTGCAAAAATTTATATATGTGAATATAAATCGTAAGAATGAACTTGAGATAATTATCTCCACTCACGAAGTTGTTTTTCATCGTGAAATAGAGCTATGTCTTCACCAAGACGTAACCAACCAACTAGCAAGGCGCCAACCCTGCAGATAGACTCTGCTACTTTCCAAGCTGCAGTCAGGCAGCCGTGGCAGCCGTCATGGTGCAGCTCAATGCTAACCATGCCAGCAGGCGCGGGGATGGTGTCAGAAATACTAACCACAATAACAATCAAGAACACCAGCGGGCGTCTACCAACGAAAATGCCTCAGATCACAAGCCTACGATCAAGAAGCGAAAGTTTTGGGACAAAAAGGAGCGCAACCAATCTCAAAGATTCGCTAAAAGACAACAACCCACAGCCACACCTGCCATTACAACAGCAGTCACGACACATGCCTCAACACTAGCCACAAGGTCTGTCACCCAAGCGTCGGCCAGACAATATAAGGGATCTCTCCCAAGATGTAGCAAGTGTGGCTTCCATCACAATGGGGTTTGCCGGGTGATGCACTATAAAAACTGCGGCAAGAACGGACATATTGCCCGCTTCTACGAAAACCAAACCCAACACCTCCCTTCAATCCCCAGCACCAAGGTAGGCCCAGTATGCTACCTATGCGGTGAAACGAGACACTTCAAGAGAGAATGTCCAGCTGAGAAGAATGACGGGGGAGCAGGAAGAGTGTGATGAACACACCAGCAGGAGCAGCAAGGGAACCATATTAGGACTTTTGTAATGTTTTCAACGACAAAAACATTTAAGTACCATATGTTTGTAATAAATTTGGTATGCTTGCTAAAATCACCGTCTTTCTAAAAGTAGTTAAAATACTCTCTCGTTCAAATCAAACCAAAGACACGCATATATGACCTTAGGATCATTACCTGTAAGCTGTGATGACTTTGTACATACATCGGGGTTAATTATAATCAAAATACTAAAGACTTGAAACAAATAATTCCTTCCTGGCTCCTGTTCCATGTCTAGTAGTAGGATTAGGGTGGAGCCACCCACTTGACGATTTCACCAATATCAATTTACATGCGACTTACATATATCGCTCGACCATAGAGTAACTTGCCAGGGATCATGATATCAAGTATTATTGCTAGCTATCAGAACACACTCACAACCAGTTCTAGACACTGGGTATGAATCATCTACAGTAATAATAGTATCGAACAAAACGAAACACACTGAAAAGAAACACAAGATACTCTATCACTCTAATGACCACTTCTCCGAATACAGCTTAACACATGTTTTATCTAAAAAGATACTCTTTTCACCATTCAATTTCGATTGGTATAGGCCTCACCTTCCCAATTTAACGGCTACGAAAGGACCCTTCACCTAACCCGCCGAATATCGAAACCTTCGTCACCCATAAACACATCCAGCACGGACCTCCAGGTCATCTCTCGCTGGGAAACCCCAAAAAACTCACCAGAGGAATATTGTACCTTCCGAAACCTTACCACAAGTATTTCCAGGTGACCCTTCAAGCAGCAGATAAAGTTCAAGCACAGAAGCTTGGGATGAATACAGTTAGTCTATCACTACTAAGTATATACGCGAGGATAATGTATAATTAAGATTCTACGGACGTTGGATGTGTGGTTCCACCCTATTTCCTGTTCCTTTTCTGGTTGTGGGCTTGGGGCAGAGTCACCCATCCAACTATCTTTCCAACCTTAAGTACATACGACCTATATGCACAAGTTAATGATAGATGGACCAGGTACGAGTCTTGCCATGAACTTCGGGTCAAGGTTATCCAGAAGTGCAAGTGAACATCCTATCATCCGAATAAGACTATTCGTGTAAACCGAACCCATAAGTTCCCCACCGATCTAATCAAACGAGAAACACAAAAGCAGACCGTATGCAGCGCTCTAAGGGGAAATCACTTATGACTTAGTACAAATTCGAGAAAGGCTGAAAGCATCTCGAGAATACGGCAAAACCCGAATAGGTCTTATCGTCTATATAAAAACGCAGAAGTTTTACTAGAGAATCTATGATGGCTAGTGTAAACATTATGGTCATATATTATTAAGATTCTATGGGCTTAGAATGTGTGATTCTGCGTCATTTCCTGTTCCTTGTTTGGTTGTGGGCTTAAGGCGGGGTCACCCATCCGAATGCCCTTGCGATCTTAATGATATACGACTAGTTTACACCACGCGATTATAAAAGAGCTGGTAGGACTTATAATGCAAATTTCGTCACAGTTGGTTGAAACATTCGTAATGCCAGTACTCACTAACTACAACCTGAAATATTCGAAGTTGTAATACCAAGTATAAAGCGGAGATCATAAAGGCTCACATAGAATACTCTATCATTCCAAAACAATAAACTCCTTTTACGATAAGAAATTTCAAGGTCGCCACCTAACATCAGGCGGATTGGTCCCCGCCATAGCAAATTCTTGTACTACGAAAAGTTTCCCCCATCTTTTCTCCAATTTCTTGAAGTCCCGGTCAAAGTGCTAATTTCGGGACGAAATTCCCTCTAACGGGGGGATGATGTGACAACCATCAAATTTTGGTCAAGTCAAAGTCAAATAAAGTCAACAAGTCAAACCGTTCAACTCAACTAACCCTTGTGTACTAGGATTTACATTATGTAATTACTGTACAACTCGTTATTCTAAGTATGAGAAATCATCAATTGAAAATTTCGTGTATCTAGATTTCATTAACCTAAAACTGCGTTAAGTAATGAACCAAACCGATAAAACAATGTTGCATACCCATCAGGAGTTTGTAGGACCCTTAAGCATGGCTTAACGGGGTTTACGAACCTTGTGTTGCGAAGCCGGGCACTCACAAATCTCACACATGAAACCTCTCTCAATAGTTTTCACTCTATCTCTCTCTATTTAGAATCTCTCCCAAATCTCTCTAAGTATGTGAAATCTCTCTCAAATCTCTCCAAGTATGTGAAATCTCTCCAAGTATGTGAAATCTCTCCCAAATCTCACCACGTTTGTCAAATATCTCCCAAATCTCTCTAAGTATGATAAATCTCTCCAAGTATGTGAAATCTCTCCCAAATCTCTCCACGTATGTCAAATCTCTCCCAAATCTCTCTAAGTATGAGAAATCTCTCCAGCTACAGAAGTGTCTGGTCGATAACTCCGCAGTGGTGCCTTTATAGGACATTTAGGTGGATGACAGCCTGAACTACATTGAGCGACTAGTAGCTATCCTCGACAGGAAGTCGAAGGACCTAAGAAACAAGAGGGTGGAGCTGGTGAAGGTGCAATGGCAGCACCACAGGGGCTCAGAATGAACTTGGGAGCCAGAGGATGAGATGAGAGAGAACTACCCTGAGCTTTTTTCGGATGCGGCAGCGAACTTCGAGGACGAAGTCTGAAATAAGTAGGGTAGAGTTGTAACATTTGGTTTCCGCTTGAAGAAAGAAGTGGAAGCTTGGGGGTTCCAGAAGAAGCAAGTAGATCCAGAGGTTTTGCTTCATTTCCAGCTTATTCAAGGTAAAAAGCTTCAACCTTGACTACCCATTTGTTAGATCCTGTTTAGGGCTTGAATCATGTCATTTTTGGGGCATTTCTAAGTCACCTTCGGGTTTAGAGTATAATATAGAGTGATGACTTCAAATCTTAAACCTAGGAGAGTTCTCATGGCATAAAGGTGCCAACTTTATTGCCATAAGAGCCCCATGCATCTTGTAGACTCCATTTTTTGACCTTTTGGGCTTGAAGACCCATGCATGGATGTAAATTTTGTGACTTTACATGTTAAATCGACCCTAGGAGGTCAGATCTACACTTTGGATGTAATTGTTGGATTAGTGTCTAAGTCCATAACTATTTTGGTATGTACTTGACCCGATGGTGCAAGGTCATTTTGGGTTGCCTTCACTAAAGCAACTTGATTGGAGAAATAAATAGAGAGAGAGGTTATTATGATTTATTAATATGTTATAAGAATAATATATTAAAGAGAAATCATATTTGTTTAATTAATATTGGCCAATAATTAATTAAGAATTAATTTTGTGATCAAGTGTAATTAATTAAACTAGAGGGGCTGAATTGTAATTATGTGATAGTTACAAAATAAGGTAAGGATTATCTTAAATATATGGTGAACGAATTTAAGGTGATAATGCCTTAGAATTCGACTAGGATAAGGGTTTCTAAGACTTATCTTATGGTTGCTTGGTGGGCAAGCAACTAGATAAGGATAAGGACTAAAACCCTAATCTTTACACCTATATAAACCCCCTAAGGCTCATGAATTCGTCTATGCCTTCCCAAGAAGTCCTAAGGACGAGTTCCTACCTCTCTCCTCTCTCTTTATACCTTCTTTATTTGCTTATGGTGTTTGTAAGCCATTAGAGGAGTGACACTTGTGACTCTAAGCCTTCCAAAGTCAATTCAAGGAGGAATTGGGATTGTTATTGCTACATAACAATCAAGGTAATATCATAAACCCATTTATATGTTAATATCAATTTCCATATGATAGAATTAGGGTTTATAGTCTTGGATTCAAAGCATGTTCAATAGAGAAACCTAGATCCAAGCATTAGGGTTTGTATGAGCACATAGGATGTCTTATGACTAAAACCCATCAACAATGAGCTCAACTGAAACCGACTATAAGGACATGGACCTTCGAGGACTCGCCGAGTTGCTCATAGGACTCGGCGAGTCGGGTATTGGTTCCCCAACCTCTTCTGTTCCTGAGGAATCTGGTTGAGTCTAGGAGCGGACTCAATAAGATTAACATGATTATGGACTTGAAGATCAAAGGACTCGACGAGGTCAAGGATGAACTCAGCGAGTTCAAGGCAATGTCCCAACCAACATGAAGATGAACTCGACGAGTCCAAGGAAGGACTCAACTAGTTCAATAGGAAAGTCCCGATTCTGCCATAAGGAAAAGAGTAAATTACACGAATGGTCCCTATGGTTTAGTGTAATTTGCGCATTTGGTCCCTAACTTCTTTTTTTTTAACTCGGAAGGTCCCTATTGTTTGTTTTTGTTACGCGCTTGGTCCCTATCTTACCTAAAAGGACTATTTTGGCCTTGATTTTTTAATTTATATTAAATAAACACACCCCTAAATCCACCCCCTCACCTTACCTTACCTACCTCACCATTTTTTTCCTATTTAAATAATAGTCTTTTTAGGTAAAACAGGGACCAAACGTGTAACAAAAACAAATAGTAGGGACCAAACACGTAACAAAAACAAATAGTAGGGACCTTCCGAGTTAAAAAAATAAGTTAGGGACCAAGTATGCAAATTACCCCAAACCATAGGGACTATTCGTGTAATTTACTGTAAGGAAAAACTCGGCAAGTTGGAGGGCAACTCGACGATTCAGATCGTGAAGTTAAGAATCTCTGAGTTGTGGAACTCGACGAGTTGGTGGACCAACTCGGTGAGTCAAGTCAACCAGCTGTTGACTTTGACCAAAAGTTGACTTTGACCAAGGTGTGGACTTTGACTTTGTCTTTGACCTGCGTTGACCATGAAATGGTAATTAAGGAAGATTATTATGTGTAGGAATTGAGAGGAGTTGATCCCGACAGCGAGGACAGTTCATACACTTCACGACATAGAGGTGAGTTACCTTCTAGTAGAAGTGGGTCTAAGGCACCAAGGTCGGCCCACTAGTAAGAGTTATAATATAGATAATTGTCTTCGTGATAATTATCTGGTATATTGTTATCTGTTATGATTATGTGCTATCCTGATATGATGTATTGTGATAGTAAGGGGAATAATCCCCATATCCGGTCGATAGGGCTAAGGGGTAGGTGATTACTATATGTTTTTACTTTGTTTAAGAAACGATACACAATATTCAACATTGTGATTGAATTCCCGCCAACTCGTTTCTACTTTGTTAAAGTGATGTAGGTGATTACTATCTGTTTTTTCAGGTGTCCTAAGGTTTAGTTGCAACCATCCACAATCGAAATGGAAGCTAATGGGATTCATGAGACCACTTATAATTCTATCATGAAGTGTGATATGGATATCAGAAAGGATTCGTATGGTAACATTGTTCTATAACATAGATTGAAACTTATTAATTTCAAGTAAACTTAAAAAACATCTTATGCATTTGATTTATGCACTTTTTTTTGTACTTGTTTCGCATTCAGTGCAAATTGACCAAATTTCTTCACAAATATTTGAATATGGACTGTAATCGTTTTGTATCTTGTTAGTTTATGTAAAAATCGGAGGTTGTCGTGATTTTCCGATATATGTAATCGACAAATCAAATGAATCTCAGGATTGACCAAATTTTAGTTCGTTTGTTCGCTCACTAAAATGGAGTTCCATGTTGATACATGGGGACGCAATCCTAGCATTCATTTTGGAGATTAAAAAAAATATTTTTAAAATGCGAAATAAATAAATTTTCGTCATTTAGATTATTCAATAAATAAATAAAGGAATTGCCGTTTTTTTTCTAAATATACGTGAAATATTCTAATAGAGTATTACAGTGTAAATATTAAAACAAAATTGTTAGAATATTTAAATATTCTACTAGAATATTATACTATAAATATTGAAACAATTCTAATAGAATATTAGAATATTCTAACAATTCTAACAATTTTAGTAGAATATTAGAATATTTTAACATATCTAATAATTCTAGTAGAATATTGTAACATTCTAATAATTATATTTGAATATTTACAGTGTAATATTCTATTATATATTTCAAAAAAAATGGTAATTTTTATTTTAATTATTTTTTTAATTTTTTCGGTAAATTAAATGACAAGAATAATATTTAAAAAAAAGAATTTTTTAAATTTTTTCTTTTATTTTTCATTTTAGATTTTTTATTTTTATTTTTTGATCTCAAAGATGAATGGCTAGAATGACATCTCCATGTCTCACAAAATTAACATGATCTCAAATATATATATATATATATATATATATATATATATATATATATATATATATATATATATATATATATATATATATATATATATATATATATATATATATATATGTATATGGCTTAGGGAATATGTGGTTGTTATGTACCTAAGCTTATATATAGAACCCTCCAAACTATGTAGTTTTAATCCATATATATATATATATATATATATATATATATATATATATATATATATATATATATATATATATATATATATATATATATATATATATATATATATATATATATATATATATATATATATATATATATATATATATATATATATATATATATATATATATAAAAGGGTATGTGGGCAGGGATTGGCCACACAGTTAGTGGGAGTTACTTAAGACGCACAAGTTGGAAGAACAAATCCAGGTCATGCATTGAGAATCTTGTTTAATTTATAAATAAAGTCAAAATTTCTTGTCGCCTAAATCAAGAATCTTGACTTATCAATTACCGTCTACCAATGCCACTTAAGGACCTCAAATTCTTTTAGCACATGATGCTCACAGAATTGGTTTTGTTATCAAATTCATTACTCTTCTCTTTTAAAGAATATGCAATTCCACAATTTATGCGTGTAGAGGTAATAAATTGGACAGATCAAAGAAATATGCCAAGAATTCCGTTAAGCTTGAAATTTTTTAATATAAAATGGTTTTTATCTCTTGACCAGTTCACGATAAATTATAACTAAAATCGACTCAAATAGGTGCAATCGTTAAAAATTACCTTATGTTGTTGGAAGTCGATTCAAAGTTACTGATTCATGCAGAAATTGTATTGTTCTCGTTAATATATTCGTAACTCATAAGAATGATGATTGGTTTTCTCTAAAAACCCGTTTTAAATTTTATCAAAACATCACATTCTTGATTCATTTCCAATCTTGCTTTCAAATTTTAAAATTTTCATTGCCATAACAACAAATCTAACATCTCCATAAAGAATCTAATTACACTCGTGATCAAATACACAAACATAAACACGAAAACACATGGATCTTTTTAAAAACAAGAATCAAAGAGATATACGAAAAGATTTGATTATCCATGATCATTATTTCATCATCTTCTTCCAAATCTCAAGCATCTGTTGTGTTTGACTTGTTTGATATTTGGGACTGAAGAAACGCGTTGTTTATTCTGCTTTGAGGAGAGTTTCTCCATTGTGTTTATAAACTTGCGCATGTGTTTTATGTATTCAGGGAAACTTTCAAGGTTAGAATGGCCTCCACCTTGGACCCACAATGGATCATATTTGTCTTTTGCAAGTTCCCATAATCTTTTCCCATGTGAAAAATCAACAATATCATCCTTTGTACCCTATATATCATTCAAAACATCAACAACGAAACAAATGACATAAAAGGTAACCAAAAAAAGATTCTTGACTCTTATATGATTTATGTGGCTAGTTGACTTACATGTATGACCAAAACCGGGCAGTTGACTTTCTGTACTTTGTCGATATTCTGTATCAAAAACAAAACAAAAAAGGATGAACTAAGTGAAGCCGAGTGAATTGGTGGACAAATAGTTGAAGGGCAATTTGGGAATTACCTTAAAAATATCGAACCAGAATGTCATTTTGACAGGATAGAGAACGCGTATTCCTGAAAGAATAGCACTATGTAGAACAACACCTCTCAATTTTTGTAGGCGAGAAGCCAGGTGTAACGTGGGCCCACTACCAACCGATTGTCCATATAAGATCATGTCTTCTTGCTTGATTCCATAATTGTTTTTTAAACAATTGTAAACAGCCTCTATGTCATAGTATGTATTGAATTCAGATGGCTAAACACACACACAAAAATAAAATGATTATTGGTTAAATGTCTAAAATACCCTTCAACAGTAACATAACGGAAGAGAAAACCAAAACCAAAAGCATCTTGAATCTTGGCTTACCTTGCCAGTGGAGGCTCCATATCCTGAATAATCATAACTGCAATATAAGCATATATATAGATGGAGTAAATTAGCACAAAATGTTGTTATATAATTAAACAATACTTAATTTATTACTAGCAATTACACATATATAAAACATAAAAGTGTCCAAGAAAAACCCTAATAATAAACATTAAACTAACTAAAAACCCCAATATTTTGATCATCATCCCAAAAACGAAGAACCAAACACATATGAACACAATGGAAACATATTTTTGCAGCTATAAACATTTAAGAAATGGAAGTTTCAAAATACCCATTTGATTATCATCCCTAAAACCAAGAAACAAACACATATAAACACAGTTTCAGAAATACGCATGATTATCATCCCTAATAAAACCAAGAAACAAACCGTAGTAACATGATTGAAACTTATTTCTATAACAATAAACATTAAAGAAATCAAAGTTTGAGAAATTGTCATTTGATTATCGTCCCTAAAATCGAAAAACAAAGACACATGAAGAAAAGTTACAAAAACTGAAACATATTTTTGAAATACCTCATAATATTGACTCTGAGGTGAGCTCTAAGCTCAAGAAAGAGCTCTTTCATTTGACCCAAATCAGCAGCGTTGCCATGAGAGTACAAAAGGGTGAACCTCCCAAAAGGATGTTTCCAGAAGGTAGCAACAATTTTGTTCCCGCCCTTTGTATCAAGCAAATGAACATCAACGTTTCTATCTGCTGTAATTCCTGTAAAAACAAGCTTTGTTTCCCCATTTGTTGAATCATCTTCGTCTTTGAAAACATCATACGTTGGTGGGTAAGGTGGGAAAAATGCAAATTTTGCAGCTACGTTTGATGTTACATTTCCCATTGAAGAACAAAAACCCACCTCATGAAGATCATTAATTCGCCCAATAAACTGAAAAACCCCTGATTCTATCTGGGTTTGAATGGTTTACCTCAAAATCTTACGAAAATTGAAACGATTTTTGAATAAGAAAATCTTTAATAGGAAATGTTGGATGTGGATTTTGTGTTTGAGTGGCGTAAGACAAAATTAAACGATCTGAAGAAATTTATGAAAGAAAAGATGAACAGGGAATGATGTGGATAATGACGAATAGACAATGGCGATGATCTCTATTTTAAGTCATCTTGCTTTAGACTTTGTTGCATTAAAGTTCGTCTAGGTTTCGCAGGCTTTGTTGCATTAAAGCTCCAATGTAAAGCCAAATAGCGACAGGGAAGTTTGTACATCATATTAAATTTCAACGATTTAAAGCAATGTGTATGTTACTATATGAATTATAGAAATTTTTGGAAAAGTATTTATATTTGTAACCATTTATCTAAAAGTACTATTTTATTTTATTTATTTATTTATAGAAAAAACCATTTATATTTTTTAAAGTTTTCAGAATAATCATTTATATTTTTAAAAAAATTCTTCCTCTAATGTCTTTTTTTTTTCAAAATACAAAGTATTTGTTCACATCATGAAAAAAAAAATTGCTAACCAACTTCATTTTTCATCTAATCATGAGGGTATCTACCGACATACATGATGTTCACTTTTCTATACAATTTTGAGATTATAGGGTTCTTATAGTTATATACATCGGTAATAGACTTTTGTCATCATGCTTAAACTTTAGTATGAGTCATGAGTATCTTTACAAAACTATAATATCATACACTTATATCAAAATTATTGGACGTTTATGATTTCTGCCAAAATTCCAATGAGCAATTTTGAACATAGATCTCTCATGTGTACTCTTAAGGGTTATGCTTCCAATCAAAAATGATATTTTTCTTACATAATCTCAAATCATGGTGTTATCAAAATAGAAATGTCAAATTCTATGGAAATGAATTTCTACGTGATCAATCTTTTGATTCTACCCTTCTACGTCTAGCTAAGTTCTTAAGTATGACATCCTTTTTTGAGTGATTGCCATTGAAACTATCACACCCTCTTTGTGATGCCTCTCCAATTCTCTTGGAATTCTTTACAAATAACAACGTATTTTTAGTGGTTAATTTTGTCTATTTTACATTGTTATTTCAAACATGTCTCTCTTCGTTCTCATGGTAAACATATAGGAATCAATTTTAAATGTACCAAATTATTGGAAGTTGACGAGTTATAATAATTAAAATGATTAAATATAATCCAAAAAAATCAAATTGATAGAGTTTAAAAGTTATTTGTAATGATTAAATATAATCCACAAAAATCAAATTGATAGAGTTTAAAAGTTATTTGTAGTGAATCACATGATAATAAAAATGATAAAAAAAAAATTGAAACAGTTAGTCATAAAAATAATAAATCACCATAAATATCAAGATCAATCATATCATAATATCCGGTTAGGTATTATACATACCAATTAATTACCATAAGTTAAAAAATCAATTAGTTACAATATATAACTTGGAAATTCATTGAATCATCATTTCTCCATTCAATAATAACACAAATCCTGATTGTAAACATGAATTGTCTTTTTCAGTTTGAAAAACTTGCACAAGTGTAACTCTTTACTCTGATCTCTTCTTTACTGCAATATATCAAGAACATGTCTTCTTTTCTTCTCATATACTTGAGAATGCTCTTGACTGCCATCCGATGGGCATGATATCGACTTGTCATGCTTAAGGCATATGACACATTAGGCCTCATACATAACATAGATAATCGATCATATAGTTGAAGCATATTGGACTCAAATTATCTAGCTTCACATTGGAACTAAGACACTGAGTTTAGATCAATCTTAAATATGTTGCATATGTATGAATTGTTTTGGAGTCTTGCATCTTGAATTTCTTCAAGATTTAATATATGTGCATATTTTGGTTTATCACAATGAGACTTCTAGATTAATCTTTATCCCCGTTAATATGATTAAGCACTTCGATAAACATAAACACAATCATACAACAATTAAAGATTTGGATAATATAAAAAACATAAGGATTTACGTGGTTCACTTGATTAGAGAAACCGACCTATGTCCACAGAAAAATAGAAAGAAATTTAATTAATAATAGTCGTCACACATGCTTTCGATCTTAGGGTTAGATTTATACAAAGAGATATATTTATATGAACGAGTTGACCTAAATCTTCTTGTGGGCTAGGCCTAAAAAACATCGTTGACTTTGGCACATTGATCGGGCACCATAGCTACCCATCGAGATACCGTAATTGTTGAGTGGAGATACCGTAGTTATGGTATGTTGGACACCACATCCTTACTTTATCATTGCGTAACCACTCTACAACATTGGTCCTACTCTACAGCTTCAAATTTCGATGTCGAAACTAATACATAAACTATCCTATGAAGTCAAACGGATTATCAGGCTCCATAACTTAACATATAGCATTGTGCTTTGTATGAACTTAATGGCAAACCAAGTATACCAAAATAAAATGTTCCATTAACATCAAACTACATCTTACATTACATGAACCGGTTACATAAATAAGTAAAAGGAAATCACTACAATTACACTCCTACAATAGAATCCATAAACTTCTAATTATGTTGGACTTCTTGTCTTCTAATTTCATTCTCATTTTTTAAGATCAAGATCAATCTTGGACTTATGTAGAACCATTTCTTTATCCATGCTTTCAATCTTAGTTTTTGTATGAAGTCAACTCATTTCCCACACCTTTAAGCTTCAAATACATTTCTTCATTGGTTTTGCCTTCAATTTCTTCATATATCCACATAATGCACATGTGGAAGTTTGAAGTCAATCCAATTGAAGTACTTGTATTTCTTACTTGGATCCTACATATTGGATAATAAATTAACATAATTCTATTAAAAAAAATAAGAAAGATGACATGACCATCCAATTAGGGCAATCCCTAAACCTTCGACCTATGTTATTCTTACTCCAACTAATTTTAATCTTTGATTCCTTTCCATTTACATCTCCATGGAGAGTTTCTTTAATATTCAATTTTTATTACTGTAGCTCATTCGAGTCGATTAGGATGAAATGGTATTGCAGAGATCAAATCGGCCAAAGAAAGAAATGGGAAAAATACAATTTCAAGGACCCTTACGGACATTCTTGCCACATTATCATCTACGTGTCATATGCTATATTGGGCAAACCATTACATGTAATGGACAATAGCATGTAATAGGGACTAAATGTGGACCAAAGACTACTTTAGGGACCCATGTGGAAAAAAAAAACGATCAAATGAGATTGTACAATAATTGCTCTAGTTTTTCAATTTTTTTCCTTACAACAATAGTTTACGAAAATAAATTAGTTATCTCATAGTATATATTTGGAATAGTCTACCCTAGTATAAATCACTCATAATATCAAGGCCTAATTATGGTTATTCATGAAGATGCGTGAAGCATATAGAAAAAATTGTCGAACATGCATTTCACACCGAAAAATATATAGGACCACATCCCCCTGGAAAAAATCTACACTATAATATATAATGTTAATGTGCGATATAATATAAAATATGATCGTTGAAGACGGATATCAAACCGAAACAACCATTGAAAGCAATAACAACTAAATTTTAGGAATTCCTTGCTCAGGCATAAGCAAAATAAAGATGAAGAAACATAATTACTGATTTTCAAGTTGTAAATGTTGAATTTTAATCATTTTGTATTCAGCTATAAATAAATTAGATAGAAATTTTCATTTATCAGTTTAGTAAATAAAATCATCTAACTAAATAAAGTATGTATAAAGTTGAACCAATTTTTAGACTAATTGTTGAAAGTAGATGGTTGAAGAGTGTATTTAAAGATGCATTATTTTTTTCTATATTTGGAGATAAAGAAACAAAAATGGTTAAATATAACCTGAAAACACCATAATTCAAAAGAAAAATCAAATCACATATAGCTTAAAAAGTGTAAATGTACTCCACAATTCTAGAGGAAAGTAACTCAAGTTTGTAAATGGTAGATTGTAATCTTCCTTCAATTCCTTTTTGTAAAAAAAAAATACATGTATTTGTTATAAAAAATAAAAAATAAATAAATAAATTAAAAAAAAAAAAAAAAAGAACTTATTAAATTTATTTAAAACTTAAAAGGTCAAAATTGACTAGGTCAAAAAGCAAAAAATATATATATGGAAGTTGGTGTCCTAACAAAAGCCGATGCCTTGAACGAAGCCAAAGATGACAAGAGTTTCTTCTTTTTATTCCTTTGCAAACTAACATCCCGATATTTAATACAATAACGAGTTCATTAAGCCATTATTAGGTATTGAAGTGTAAATAAGATTAATATAATGAAATTTAAAAAATAATAATAAATAAGAATAAAAATAAAAATAAAAATCCATCTTCTAAGAAATTGATATTAGAGATGTTGACCTGGAAAAATCAACATATGACCACTTATTACGGAAATATCAACATATGACCACGGTTTTCAAATATGGCCTTATTCCTAAATTGATTTATGACAAAAAGGTTATGCATGAAATATTTCGAAGTTAATTTGGAATATGGTTCGGAAATAAGATTTGTTGAAATGGCCTATGGCTTTTGAAATCTGATTACAAGACTAAAGTAATTTCGAAAAGAACATTATCAGAATTTGCGAACTCGTGTTATAATTTTTGAACTCATTAAGATTTAAGGAATCAATTTTCTAACATAAAGAACTCAAATCTTATAATTTTGAAATATTTATATTTTTTTTATCTACTTAAGGATACATTTTCAGTCTATTAGCATAGTAGGAATAAAATCCTTCCAAACGTGATGTCACATAGGCGTCATATCATTTTTTTTCTCTTCTCTCTCACTTTCAACCCTCCCAACCCAAGAAATAGAATCCTCCCATCCTACATAATATGATACAAATATACAAGTACAAGGTACAAGTTGAGAGGAGAGAAAAGAGAGAGGAGTATCGACTCCAAGAACCGCCTCGACTTAAATTTTTCTGGAACCGACCATGGTGGAGCGTTGTTCCAAATGGTACCAATTGCAATGTATGTAGGTGGCCATTAAAATCTTTTGAGTTAGGTGTGTTGGGACATACACATAAGTGTTATTCAAATTCCTTTTTAAAGAGATTATCAAAACAAGAGAAATCATTCGGCCAAGAAGAAATCTATGAAGCAGTTACAACAAATGATGCACTACATATGGTTTGTAATGCATGAATTAATTATGATATGCAATATTGGAGTCGCAAAGTACTAAAACAATGTGGAATCCAACTTTCCAATTTGGTTCTTACCTACGATTTGACCACTATTTAGAATATGTAATAAAGGCTAAAAAAACAACTCTGAAACCATGGTTGGGTGTACATGGATGGTTTCCCATGGTTGGATGTATGTAGATGGTAGAGTAGATAACAATAGTAACAAAAATTTAGGAATTTATATCTATTTCTCGTTCGATATCAATTCGGGTGAAAATGCGTCAGAACCTAAAGACCTCTAACTCTCGTTGTAGGTGGTAGTCCAAGAACCTAACGACATTAGGTCAAAGACATGAATACTTTATTCGCGGATTATATTTCTTTTGTTTCGACAATCTTTCAATGCACATGCGATCTCAAATTGTTCTATTAGAAAAACATAATGCATATCATTTAGAAATAGTTTCGAAAATAACTTTTTAGATTTGCGAACTAGTTCTTGTTTTTTAAAGATACTAACTTCACGCTTTTAACAAAAGTATTTTGAAAATATAACAAAGATAAATTGTACTTCTGTTTATGCAAAACGATGTTGAATAAAAAAAATGCTTCACATGTTTTGGAAGATATGTAATCTGATTTTCGAACATATTCTTCAAAATTAGGTATTTGAAAATGTTTACTTCGGAAATATTGTATTGGAAATTCATAATGCATTTATGAAAATCATGGTTATATGTCCGTAATAGGTTGTTACAATGTAATATATGTTTTCCTTTGTGGTCGGTCAATGTAGTGAATTATCTCTTAATATCATTACCAATAACAAAAGATACCATTTACCAAATCCTTGGAGGATGAGCTTATTTTAAAGAACATTTTGCATGATTAAAAAGAGTGTACTATCAAACTTAAACAATAAGAAATAAAGTAAAAGTAAAGTAAAGTTGGTGTAGTATTCAAAAGGAATGAGTCAACACTTAAAAATTAGTTACACAATTGACCCCCCCATCACCTTTAATACTTTTCATTTCACCTTTCAACATTTGTCTAGGTGGGTCACTACTTTCATGTCATCTCCTCTCCACCTGCCCATCATAACACCCTAAAAGTTCACTTATTCATAAATTATATAGAAGATGTAGTGGGTATGTTGTTATTAGTAAATAAAATTTGTTCCTCCTCAATAGTGGTGGTATCTTGTGTTAATGAAACTGAAACCCAAGTTTGGGTGATTTTTTCTAGTTGTCCTTGTTTTGAGTCTATTAAAGTAAAGGCTCGAAGTGTGTTGTGAGAGAATCTTTTGACCCTAGGAACAATGGCCCCGTTTAGGTATATGGTGTTGTCATCCCCACCCCCAACCACAATCATTTTACGTTGACCATTTCCAAATGCCAGCTCCTTATGCATGTGTCCAAACACCACCACTGGAATGGAATATTTGGTGCTTTTAAGTTGAGATATAGCAACAGCTAAATCTGTACACCATGATTAATGAGAGGAGTAAATGACCGTTTTGCCCCTTAATAAATGAAAGTATGTTTGCTATACCTGGATCACCATGGTCTCCACCTCCACGCACCCAATCTCTTCCACAAATGTCATTCATGTTGGACCCAAGCCCTCAACATACAAAACAATAAAATTTTGCAAAATTGATTTTCACCGTTTGACCAAGAGACCGACATTTATATGTTTGAGAAAATGGCGTACCTGTGGGCCCGTTGTGAGCAAGAAGAATGATGGAATGATCCTTTGGTGTCCCTACAGCAGCTTCACAGATTTTCTTTGCGCTTTCGTTCATGTTGTGAACTCCATATCTAATAGGTTCTTTCAAATATTAGCAACACAAGTTTAAATGAAAGAAATAGCAACATACTTCCATTTATTTGTGTGTTATAGCAAAAACTTAAAAGCAAACAGACCTTTTAGTCAAAAGTTGTTTCCTAAAGAGCCTTTCACCTCCACAAGAAAAGGGGCGTCCTCCAACAACACTAAGCTTCAATGAATGGAAGTCCAATCTTTGGTAACCAACATGCTCTTCCCCAAAACTGGATCTCAATTGTCAATTGTCAAAAATATAATTAAACATGATTGTTATATGAGAATACTGAGTCATGTACGTTTTTGAGCTTAGAAATAAGATAAAAAAACTTCAAAACTGGGAATAAGTAAAGCTCTCACCTTTCCAGCTGGAGTTGAACAGCATCTTTCCCCCTTCAAAATAAATGAATGGACACAGTTAGAAGATTTCTTACTTTTCTAGTATTTAATTACATACCAATTATAAATTATGAAGATAAATATATCAGAAGTTGATAATGCATTTTATTAAAAATTGTCTAAATTAGTATTATTCTTTACAAAAGAAGTGTTAGATAATTAGATGGGTACCTAAATTTGAACCTTAAGGTGTCCTTGAGCCCTTGAGGTGTGAAATTTGTATTTGATTTTGGGGATGGGTTTTTGACATATAAAACTAACTGAGTTAGTTTGAGGATACTCAAACTCTTGACTCTTGCTAATATGAACTTATGTGTGATAAAACTAACTTATGTATTTTGTGAATCTCTCGAGTTGTTGATTGATATTCTTTATTATAGTTAAGAGTAAATATAATTGTTACACGTTGATTAGAATTAAAATTTGGTACTGAGTGTGTTAGACTGTTAGTGAAGCGTATTTTGATCAACATAAGATTTTGTGAGCTATCATATCTAAATTCTAAAAGATAATTTGTTTGAGTTTGGAGGTGCATAATTGTTGACAAAATATACTTATTAATTCTATGAATTAGAACTGATGTGGTTGTAAACTGATAGCTATTTTCTTGAATTAGGGATGAAATTTGACTTTAACTCATATGATGTATTGTGAATTTGTGATATGCAAAGTAACTGTTAATAAAAGCGTTACATGATGAGATGAGAATATCCATGTAAGACTTATAAAGAGTATAAGTCGATCATATGAGGAGTGGTTGAAGTATTTAATATATGAAATGAATAAGGTCGCAAAATGAGTGTTGTGACATAACTTAATAAATTGGTGAGCCTCCTAATGAGTTATAGGTTACTTATAAACATATAGCTAATATGTTATGTGTTATTGAGTTCTTATTGAATTGATGTTGTTTGTATACTAATATTATGTTGTGAAGTGGTATTGTCACAGTTAAATTATTCACTAAGCTTAGGCTTATGTTGTGAGTTACAGGAACTTGTATTTTGGTAACTAATTGTTTTGTTTTCTAAATGTTAAAGTACAAGAGTGGTTTATGAAATATATGTATGTGTAGAATATAGGGTTTTATTGCTTTTGATGCTTTCTTTTATTCAATTTCCTAGTTAGGTTATATTTTCATATAAATGAGGCTTTAAACTCACTATGAATGTATAAGAAACATTTCCAAATTTCCAGTATATTACAAAATTCAGGGATGGATGCCATGGTGTATGTTTTTTTCTCCAATGACATTGTGGAGTAGTATATGTGTTTCTTTACTTCTAGTATCAGTATTTTAAATCCCCCTCCCCTCTTTTTTTCTTTCACAATTGTATCGCAAGCACTTTCTTCTTTTCAAAGAAGGTATAAAATTACCATAATGCCCTTTTAAATATTGATGATTTTTACGAACAGAATTGTTAAGTTGGTTCTTTCAGCTCCAGAATGTTGGCCAGTAACTGAATTTGGGAATGAAATCGGTAGTGGTAAAAATGGTATTCCTATTATAGTCCAGTGGCAGTTGTTGCACTTTAATGATTAACCTAATACTTACTTTTCAGAAAAACTTTGTGTATTCCAGGCATCATGGTTCCCTAGAATAGCTGCTTTGGGCATTTTGAGTGCTGCAATGCTTCTAACAAGTTTAACATTTTCATTACCAAAATCACCTAGGTAAAGAAAACCAGAAGAAGATGATTAAAGAAAAGAGCACCAATATGAAGATTATATTATAACTAGACATTGAATTCATAAAGAAATTACTTTGAAAGCAAAAATGAAAGAAATCTTGCCAGATAAATCTAGAAGAAAAAAAAGCTTTGCACCAAAAACCTGCCTGTAAATAGCACCAAATCTGGCTGCAATTTCAAACAGCAACTATTAACTAACAATAGAAAAATGCATAAGCATAACAATAACTTCATGAGTGAAAATGAGATAAATTCGTTATTTTGTTCAAAGGTAGAATACACACCCACACACATGCATATACATACTTATGAAAGAATCAATTAATGTTTGGAATGATCCACAGAAGAAGTAGCTGTGGATACATTCCTACTATGAATTATATGCATAAGAACCACCTCAAGCAGTCTTTCGAATTTGGAATTCATAAAAATTAGATATTATTTTAGGGCAAAAAAGGAGTTGATTAGTTCATATTGAGCTGTAATAAAACAAAATTAAGCCAAACTTAGTAAAAGTTGGAATGTGGAAATTAAAGCAGTTGAAGGACATAATTACCCGCAATAGCTCAAGAGCCTTTGAATCTTCTTCGAGATTCCAGTCATCATGCTTCAAAATCCAACAAATACAGATAATTAATAGCTAAAAATCCATCGATTAGCACGTAATAATTAACACACAACGAAGCTCACAACGTCTCCGACGATGACTATCCTGACGGAGGAGGCCATGGATAAACGAATATTGCAGTTTAGCTTAGAAGAGTAAGACGCCGAAAAGGTCGGTGGCGACGGCGATTGGCTGGAGGAACCGAAGAGAACCGTCGGAATTGGCGTGTGCAGCAACGCGCCGGAGAACATAGAGGATCGTAATCTCGTGGTCGTACCGCCGTATATAAACTGCCACGACTTATATCTGATTTAAGAAAAATGTTACGGTTAACCCCCTCAATCTTTGAAACTTTTACATATAGTCCTTCAATAGTTTTTTATGTCATACAATAGGAGGGGTGTTCAAATGCCACTCGATGGTACTATTTGTATCTGAAATTTCGGATATCCGAATTTTCGGATATGAATATGGATATCCGAAAATTTTATCATATGCTATTATTTCTCAACCAATAAATAAACTTTTTAACATAAAAATAGACTAAGTATAGGAACATAAATAATATATAAACTCAAAACACCATAAAAATAAAATGTTAATGTTTCATGTCAGCATTAATGCAAAGTCTCCACAGATCCATGTTGCTACAAAGCTTCCAATCATTTCCAAGCACTTTCTGTTAACTTTCAAACATTTATGATATGGTTGCCACTCCTAGTGTGACACTTATGTGTGATGGTTCATAAGTGACCTAGCGACATTAGAACGTATATAATTAACTGTCTAAGGGATATATGCATATTGCATTATTATAATTGTTGATTAAATTATCTCAGTTTGATTATGAATTGTTGGAGACCCTTTTGATCAATTTGGCTAACCATTGTTAGTATATTCTTTGCATTGGAACACGATATTGGATTATATGTTAGTAAACCATTTGACTTTGAAATATGAGTTAATAAACCATTTTGACTTGAATTTGGGTTCGTTGTACCCTTGCCTTGATATTATTGAGTTTTTGAAAACTTTGTTGGTTTTCTATTAATTTTTGGAGGATTTGACTTGAGTGAAATGATTGTCAAATATCATTTACAAAGAATGAATCAATATCAGATATTCTCACTAGGAATTCATTGCCTGAGTAAAGAAGATATATGTTTTTATCATAAGAGTACAAGGTGATAAACATGGATCAACAGTCTTTAACTTTTTTCCATTTTTGTCAGGAGGCATTCGACCAATTGTCACTTTTATCAAATAAAAAACTGCTATAAACATGAATCAGAGCAAGAATGGAATGAGAAGAAGAAAACAGTTTGTTTTAAAGTAGTAGTTGCGCGAATGGTTAGAATATTTGAAACAAAACATATATTTTTTGCCCAATTTCAGAAAGAAAAAAAAAATGTATACGAAATTAACATTTCATTTAGTACTGAGTAAAAAAAAAATCAAATTCTTATGCTACGAACAAACATTCAAAGAGTAGGAGCCATTTTTGGCACAACAAAGTAACAAAGCACACTTGCAAAAAAGTATTCTCATTTCTCTCCAAAATTGACATCATCTCTATAAAATTCCTGCCAATAAAACACACAGTTATTATGTTCCTATATAGAACTAAATGTCAGAAATACCAAAATTGACACTTTTGATTCTTTACCTATTTAAGCATTGTACTTTTTTAAAAAATATCTTATCATTTGAAACATTCTACCTAGCTATTGTATATCATTTAAATTTGTTTTGTATTTGGATGACATTGCTATAATTCAGTAGGACGAAATGAGTGTGAGGTGCTATAAATATGTAATAAATAAATGAATGAAAATACATAAATACCCTTGTAGAAATTACCTTGTATAACCAGCATTATACATATTAAGGGTGGTTTGACTTTTCTCTCAACCATTCTACAAAATTGTCAAGAATCAATGGCCATGCTTGACAAGCATCATAATTTTCAAGCTCTGGAAACTTTATCTGCACACATACAAATCACACCCCAAATCCAAATAGTCAAAATACATATAACGAGGGTATTTTGGTCTTTTAATAAATAAGAAAGAAGAAAATTTAAATTCCTTCCACCCTCCCCTACAAATGGTAAAATCCATCCAACATGGTATTTGAAGGATTCCGATGGAATTGAATTCCATCCATTTGACAACCAAAATGGAATCTCCAATTCCAATTCCATCATAAAATCCACAAAATAAAAGATAAGTTGAATACCTCTTGACAAAAACGAAAAAAGTTAGTCCATTGATCCATGTTAACCACCTTATACTCCTTTTGTATCTATCAAAATTCAAAACATAACACAAAGAGATCAATGATTTTAAACAAAATCACATCCATAACACAAAAAAAGTCAAATCAGAATTAACCACAAACCTTTAAGTAGTCACAGAATGAATCAATCTGAAGTCGGAAATAGGGCCCTAAAACAAGATCAAGTAATACACAAACACTCTCGATGTCTAAGCTCTTTTGTTTATCTTCTGAAATACATAAAATCATACAAATGTGTTACAAAAAATAAAATGGTATTTGAGATGCTATTTGGAGTTCCAAAAAATAAAAAACATAAAGATTACCTGTTAAGCAGTAACGAAAGGAGAAGCGATAGAAATCTTCAAAATTGTTTGGCTTAGCAACCTTAATAAAGAACAAAAAGTTAGATACTAGATACTATTTGGAGTTGAAATATAAATATCTATACATATAATTACGAGGGGTAAACATGTAAAAATACCTCTCTCTCCAACTCGGAGAGTTCTTTCTTTAGCTTTTTAAGAGTGTCAGCACGAAGAGATTTGAGGCCTGTTCTCCATTCTTCCTGATAAGATAAATTGAGAAGCATTTTTCGAAAAACACCATTTTCTTAAATATTAAAACATGTTATATAAAAAGGGGCAAAAATGCATTGAATTAGATTAGGAAAGATTTATACTCTTTGATGTAAGAAACTAAGTAAACTTATAAAACACACCTGTGGCATACCTGTGTAAAGTATCCCTGCTTCTTAGCATTCATTTTCCTGGAATATCTTTAACTATCAATAAATGAATTACCTTAAAAGATTCAATTTCATTAGAAAAAAAAAAAAAAAAAAAAAAAAAAAAAAAAAAAAGAAACATACCAAGCAAGCATCAAGATTCTGACATCAGTGTGCTCAACTGATAGATCTGAGCAGAGCTTCTCAACCCCTTCTGGACTATTACAGACAAAACAAACTATTAAGAAATCCACAATAAAAAGTACAAATGATCCAATAAAAATTTGACCAAAAGAGTTTTTAATAATGATGATGGTAAAGAGAAATAGTTAAAAGAAACAAATTTATACTTACTCAATCATGCCTATTGAAGTATTAGCATATGATGCAAAGAAGTTGTCTATTCGTTCCACTTCCTTTGTGGCTTTCTTTGGGGCTGGAGAACAGTTGAGAAAAAAAAAATAAGAATATATTGAACAATGCCTGCAAATGTACAAATTTCACTAGGTGTACGTTTAAACTCCATGAAGATGAACTTAAATCCTTTGAAATGGAAAGGCTAAACCTAAACAAATCAGTATAGTAATAGGTGGTGTGAAAAAATTGTACAGTAAGATCAACAATATTCTCAACCAATCCCATGATAAACCCTGCAATATAATGTACTACAACACAACTGCATAAATTTGTTCCTGGTTTTCTTTACTCAATCTATCAATCTAATGCTATCAAGCACCAGATCAATTTAACAAAGATTTTTAGGAGATCAATTTCTTCCTCGTTTCAGTGATTGGTTGTAATTCTACACTCCACATTCTCCGTATATCCCTAATAAATAATTCTATTCAAACGCTTTTTAATACTTTCGTAGCGTTCAATTTCACAAAGGCGGACTCCCATCACTTAAACCTCTAATTAATCAAGTTAAGAACTCAATTTCTGCAATCAAACCGCCAACATAATTTCAAAATTCGATCAGTATCGACCCGATTATAACAAACCTACGCATATAAGAATATGAAGCACGGGTTTCATGCAATTTCGGTAGCGTCACAATTAACGCAAGAAAAATATGGAAGAAGTGTATCGTTTTACAAAATATCCAGATTACTGACCAGGTTCGGCAAGAGATGATTTTACGGCGTCCGATTTCCTCTTCGAAGCGCGAGGCATTGTTGATTACGAAATGAATTTTACAAAATTAAATCGGAAATATAGCGGTTAGAGCATTTGATAGGAGAGAGTGTTTTGGAGAGTTTTGAGGGTTTTGGATTTGCTATGTTCGAGCTACGAAGACGAACTGCAATGCCTATGTAGAGACTAGAGACTACACAGTGGGTTTTATAAGAGAGGGGAAAGGTTTGAGAATTCCTTCGGGTCCTCATAGGGGTTTTTTTTTCCCTTTTTTTTTTTCTTATATTTTAGTCAGGTCTTGCCGTCTTAAGGCGTGTTTGATACAGAGCTTTTAGAAGCGTTTGGGAGCTTCTAACTTTTAGTTTTTAACAAAACGCTCTAGTTTAAACAAAAAGCTTCGTTTTGCAGTACGAGCGTTTAGCTTTTAGTTTTAACAAAACGCTCCGATTCTAAAAGCTACTTCATGTAGCTTTTAACAAAACGCTCCGGAGCTTTTGAAATCAATTTCCATAATTACCCTTAAAAATATATTTATATATTTTTTTATTTTTAATCAGTTGTCCTTTTATGTAATTTTATATATTTCAAAAGCTTCCAGCTACTTTTGCCAAACATTAATATAACAAATAAAAGCTACAGCTTCCCGCTACCAGTTACACGCTACCAGCTACACGCTACCAGCTAACCACTACCCGCTTCCAGCTAACAACTACTTTTGCCAAACACGCCCTTAATCTAGATCAATTGGATTTTGTGGTATTTATATTTATTTTTTTTCGGTTTATTAGTTTAAATTTCGAGGTTTGATGTGATTTTATTTTTGCTTGGATTCATAAAGAGTCGTGTCACATAGGTTGTAGGTAGGAGTTGTTTCATTTTATAAATGGTCGAGTCAACTTAGTGTTTAACGATTTCACAAATAATCAAGTTAGGTTAAAGTTAGATGGTTTATAAATGGAAGTATGCACATAATGACCATTATACTTTTATGGCCTTCTTCCACCGTATGAAGTCTTTCATTCTCAAATCCCTTATATAAGATTCAAGTCCACCATTGTATGTCAGTAACATGTAGCTTGGTAAAGGATAATACCTTACTAGAGTTATTCTTTCTCTAGTGGATCTTCGAATAACAAGAGATTCATACTCATCTATGTAACCTCATCCTATGGACTCTCAGTACTCTCATTATCTACAGGTTCATCTAAGTTTGAAATGCTTCCTCAACTTTCACATATCTCATAAGTATTGATAGGTTTTACAATGTCGTATTCTAAGATTTCATCGAACTTAAATTGATCTTTATTTCATGGTTGCTTTTCTCTATTGGAGCTTGCTGCAATCTCATCCTTATATAGGGGCATTCTTGTTAACGACTGCATCCTCGCTTTTAATAACCCTTTTTGTTTTGGTTATCCCAAAAGCAATAATCCATGTCATCTAAACTGTAGCATGTAAAGGTGCATTTCCTTGCCTTTGCCTCGAGCTTGTATATTTTCGGAATCTTTGATCTTCACATTTAAGACACAACCAAATACTTTCAAGTAATTGAGCGAAATCTCACGACTCTTCCATTACCCTTATGGAATTCTGAACCATATAGGGACTGAGGGTCCTCTATTAATTAAATATGTTGTTGTACTCACTGAATCTACCAAAATATCATGGACAGTTGTAACGTCCTAAAAATCATAGTAAATTTGTTTGCATTTTAAATAAGTTAAATTATTCATTCATTGCTCTAAAAACGATTAGAGTCAAGGTATTTTCAAAACATCAGAGTAATTTGTAAACATTCAGTGTGGAATAAATTGTAACACCGTAAAAATTTGAACAATTTTTCAGTTTTGAAAAATCCATAAAATATCATTTGTAAACATAAATAAAAACATTGTGTCAACATTATATCAGTACAAAACTCAAGATCAAATATATAAACTCCAATATGCGTGTGTACGAATCATGTCGGCGCCTTTTTGCGATCATTGCTGGTACCTGAAACACATAACACATAACACTATAACCATAAATGCTTAGTGAGTTCCCCAAAATACCACTCTAACACATAATAGCCACTCGAGGCTGTAACTCTGTCGACCCTTAGGTCAATGTGTCTCGGTGGGGCCCTCCAGCCCCAACTCTCTGTGGGCCCTCTGGCCCTAACTCTATGGACCCGAAGGTCCTAACTCTGTAACTCTGAATCATGCATATCACATATCACAATAAATCACAACACATAAATAACATGTAATTACACTGACACATAACTCTAGAATACTCTATCACATAACTTTGTTACCACACTAAGTAAAGTATAATGAGAAGACTCACCTCAGGCGTCTCGGTAAATCTTTGACTCGGTAGAAATATTGCCTAGCCTCCGCCTATTCAAATAAAGTAAATACTCTCATAAATATAACTCTCGAGACTAGACTCAACCCTCTATTGGCACCCTCAGAAGGGTAAAAGACTATTTTACCCCCTCTTGACACAAGGACTCCATTGTTGACCAAACCCTAAAAGTCAACAAAAGTCAACGGTCAAACTTTGACCCAACTCGCCGAGTGCACTCCGGTGACTCGGCGAGTACACACATGTCCACTAACTCTTTGTCCCGCTTGGTACGTCGAGTCCCTCCCTATGCTCGACGAGTCACACCATGCATGAATCGCGGGGCCACCCCGACTCAACTCGCCGAGTCTCAAGAACAACTCGGCGAGTACCGCCTTGAACTCCAGTCCTCTAATCCCCTTTTGACTCACTGAGTCATCCTCCAACTCGACAAGTCTACTCATTGAGTAATTTACGTGAAACCCTAACTCTACTCACCGAGTCTCAAGAACAACTCAGCGAGTTCATGCCATGCACAACTCTATTGACCTCCTGAGGTCAGATCTGTGCCCCTATGCCATAGATCTGGCCTTCCCAAGCATGAATGCCACGTAAAGTCTGAATATTGATGCTTATATATGAATAACAAGGCATGAAATGGTGATTTAGTCCCAAAAATGGCAACCTAAGTCCAATAACCCCAAACTGATTCATAAAGCTCCAAGGGTTAAGGTCTCTGGACCTCCTTGAGTCCAGATCCAAGGCACAAACTCGAAGAGGGACCATTTGCTCCACATAACCACTCTAAAAAGGGGTTAGAAAACCCTATCTCTAATGATCAACACCAAAACTGGAGAAGGTTCGAACTATTACCTCAAAATGAAGTCTTTGAACTCTGAAACTGCTAGAATCGCACATCCTCTTGCTCTTGGTCACCTTCTTCTTGCTAAACCAAAGGTACAAGGTCAAATGTGAATTCTTCTTCCTCACAACGATTTGGCTCACTTAGGGTTCTCTCAAGGGACTGGTAGCCACAATGAGAGGCTATAAATGCCCTTAAATAGGCCCCAAACTCGGGGAATTAGGGTTTCATTAAACAGCGTTGACTCGTCGAGTCCTCGAATGGACTCGCCAAGTCCGGAAGTGAACCCGGATGAACATCCGCGACCATACTCGGCGAGTCTTGGCACCAACTCGCCGAGTTCCTCCACAAACTCCAAAATAATTAAATAAAATAATATACCTGGGAATCCGGATGTTACATAAATCTTCAGGGGATGTAGTGCGATCAAGTCGAACCTTTTTGAAAACAAAAATATCGGAAACCATAAACATAAAATCGTAAGCATAAAGCTTAGTGAATTTCCCAAAATATTCCACACAATAAACATATACAAACGTGTATGTTGGGTCCACAGTTATCATATTGGATACCCCTCGCCCCACAGTCATCAGACTGGATTGCCCTGCACACTAGGTCCACAGTCATCGGACTAGATTATCCTTGGGTCCACAGTCATCATATTAGATTACCCCTGAGTCCACAACATAAGTCTAGATTGCTCTCCCGACCCTCAGCTCATGTTTGGATTGCTCCTAAGCCCACATCATAAGTCTGGATTTCCCTCATGTCCCTCAGCTTATGTATGGATTGCTCCCATGTTTGTTGGCGTACAGCACAAAGCAATACCACCTCAACCCAACCATATTATATCGATATATGCAATAAATAAACATATAACTAGCAAACATATAATTTGGCAGATCTACCAATCTAACAAATTACTACACCATAGCAACATCATATATATCAGGATACATTATACAACCTAGTGGGCCAATATTGGTGCCTTCGACACATGAGTATAGTAAGAAAAAACTCACCTCGATCGGTAACAGATAGATCTCACACACGAGTCGCTGGTGCTAAAGTCTCTCCCACTAAACATATCCAAAACCAAACCCTAATTAGCAATTAAGGTAATATCCTACTTAACAAGTCCAAAAGTCAATGTTAATCCCCATTTAGGCACAAGACCATTTTGCCCTTCCAAATCCTCAACCCCTCACAGTTGACCAAGGGTCAAACTGGTCAAAAAGTCAACGGTCACCAGTTGACTTATGCCCTGCATAATGAGAGTACGCTCTACCTACTTATGTTGTTAAGCCATTTCCTTTTTTTAGCTCTTACTCCATAAAGACCAATCATCCATTTCTCATACATGGTCCTGATAAACGTCTAGAGTGATAAAGTTCCTAACTTTATGCATTTGCATGGCTAGATAGAGCTCAAGTCCAAACTCTAGCTTCCTAACACCTTCTAATGTCTAAAAACTCTTGCATGGCTGAATAAAGACATATAAGATCCCATTTTTATGACTCCTTAAACTCATAAACCACAAGAAATGACAACCACAATGTCTGGAGTAGCTTATACTCACAAGACCCAATATTATGGAACCAAAGGACATGAAGATCAAGAATCTAAAGGGATTAAACAAATGGACCAACAAGCTTTGGACTCCTCAAGCACACCTTCAATGATATCCTTTTTCTTAAAACACAAGGAACACTAAAATGCTTCAAAATCCTCACAAGATGGTTAGGGTTTCGAGTTGTAGGCTCAAGAGGGTTGAGGTTGATGATAAGAAGGACCCCAAGGGGTTAAAGTCCTTAAATACGACTCAAAACCCCAAAATTAGGGTTTTTACTTTGCACAGTTATGCTCTATGTAAGATAATTAGTTACGTCATGCTTAACTCACTAGAAAAACGCCCCCACTACTATTGGATTAGGTGTCCAAGCCCATAACTATAATTGGTATGCATTTAAGTTGATAGTAGCACAATCCTTTTGGGTTGCCCTCAAAACTAGCAACTAGACAACATGATATTTGGAGAGAGAGTTTTGATTTATTTTTTGATTAATGAATTGAAATAAATGATATGTTAATATATCATGAAAATTGTAACACCCGGAATCCAGGAGGCCAAATTGGGGAAGGAAAAGCCCTAAGTCAATGAGTCAACTCGTTGAGTCCAAGGAAGAACTCGACGAGTCGGAGCAAGTTCCGTGTCGCGGATTAAGTGGCCGACTTGGCGAGTCTGGTCTGGGTTGGGAAACCCTAATTTTAGGACTTGGTGCCCTATTTAAGCATCATATTCTCGTTCCCTCAGCCTCATTTTCAGCCCCCAAACCCCAAAACAACATATCCTTTAAGTAAGAACATGTTTTAAAGATGAGTGTGTATGTAGTAGAGAGAGAGAGAAAAAAAAAGCACACACCATCTTCATCGAATCCAATAGAAGCAAAGATAAAAATCAGTGAATTCAAACTTGGGAAGGATTTTGAATTTTGTGAATATATTACCTGTAATAACATTCTTATAGTACCAACTGAATCGATGAATGAGTAATCAGAACTCTATCTTCGTAATCGTCTTCAAGCGCCTACATATAACAAATGCTTATTAAGTTCCCGTGTTTGAGAGAGAACATGATTAGAATCAACCGATAACTCTATTGGTTAAGATTAATCATGGTGAAAATCAATCAGAATGAAAAGATAATTAACAATATAGAATCCTAATCAACAGACAATGTAACAACGTAATAGCCGACCTTGAGGAAGCGACTCAGAAAGGATTTCAATCAAATATGTTGCAATCATCATGATCGACTTATAAAAAAACGCTAATTAGGTGGCTGATTTATCTCTTTCAACATGGAAAGTATTCATTACACACGAACGTTTGTAATCAATAGAATTTGTAATACGTTCAATCAATAGGGAATTGTTTTGTTATGATGACATCATCAGAAATATGGAGAACGATGCAAAGGTTGAAATCAATCAAGGAAACCCAATAAATGGTCCTGATTGTTGAGTGTGACATCATCAGGTTTCGGTTTTAATATATATAAACATAGCAAATATGACAAAACAATTTACATAATGAAAAGTGCGTATTTAACATGTTACATAACATACACTTATCTTTTGTTAAATCTAAAATAGGTTACCAAGTTATTTAATCTAAAGTATATATTGAATATAATTAACTACAGAGTAAATAAATTATATAATTAAAAAAAATATAATTAATTTTCAATTTAAATTTGAAAAAAATAGTCTAGTTAGGATTCTTTAAGAGACTAAACACTACACTCAAATTATGTACATAGGTTGCAAGAAAAGACTTTGTTTAGGTCGCAAAAAAAAACTTTGTTAATTTTATTTTTAGTGAAGACTTGTGGTCAAATGCATTTACGTATTGTTAAACTAAAATCTCAATAGTTTTAGTCATCAATCATGAAATCTATCTCATCACCATATATTGGAATTGTTTGTTATAAAAGTAAAGACTTTTATGGTGTTATTGATTTTTAAATTTGGATTACGAAATTAAAAATTAAGAAAAAATTGATCGCAGTTATTTACATTTTATCCATAGAGATACATATGGCCTTTTGAACAAGTGAAATGTAGTCTTTAGAAGTAAAAATAATTACTCGTTATTCAGCCAAAATTTGTTTTAAAGAATCTACTGATTAAAAAATTATTTCTTTCAAATAAAAATTACTAACTTATTTATTTATTTATTCATTTTTCAAAATCGACCATTTTAAAGTTTAAACCCTAATTGGGCTTCTTCGACATAGCCCACCCAAAACCAGAACAAAACCCTAGCTACATATAACCTCTGTCATAGCGGCCACCATCTTAAGCGAACCAGAGAAGATCCGAAGAAGTAGAGCTCTTGTGCTCTCCGAAGACGAACGCCATGGTAATCTATTCTATCTTTTCTTCAACCTCATGTTAAAAATTGCTGATCGTAACTACAAATCGTAGACAGTTTCTTCCTTTTAGATCAATTTCAGAAGTTGAAATTATGTAAATCTACTTCTGTTTTGGATATAAGAAACCACTACCTTAGATGATGATTCTAGACTAGTTTTTAGAATTTTACGGTTTGCGGTTGTTCGTTTAGGGTTATAAGAGAGATATTTGCTAAATAACTTAAGGTTTCATCGCTGTAGTGTGATATAAATTCGAGAATGTAATCTCCATCGCAGATTCTGTGAGTTTGAGCTAAATTTGCTTTATATCGATTGTTGCAATGAGCTAAAAGCATATAGAAAATGAGATGCTCTGTCCGCTCTGGTTCGAGCATTCCATGAGTGTTTATCTTTGAGCTCATAGAATTCATATGAACAATCATAAAAATGTTTAATTTTGAAACAGCCTTCACACAAATCATTCATGATCAAGAAGAAGCTCGCAAAGAAGATGAGGCAGAACAGGCCCATTCCTCACTGGATTCGCATGAGGACTGACAACACGATCAGGTCAAATTAATTTCTCCAACTTTCATCATCATTCTGAAATCCCAATTTATGATTTTGCTTTTGTATTTTTTTGTTGACATCTGTTTGTTTGATTCAGGTACAATGCAAAGCGCAGGCATTGGCGTAGAACCAAGCTTGGATTTTGAGGTGCTATTTTGTTTAATTCAATCAAGATTTTTGTTCTTGTTTTTCAATATTTAGCTTAAAGTGGATTTGAGTTTAATGTTTTTAATTTCTTGGAATTTGAAGATGTTTTTGATTTGACCTTGTTTATCATGTATCTTAAATGATGTTAGGCCATTTGTTGTTTTGATCTAAACTTGCTGTTTTTGATAATCAAAGGAAAATCTTTGCAGAGAGTTTGTGTCTCTGATTTTTTGACAAATCAATAGTAATCTTTAATAGAAAGAATAATATTATAATGTTTGACGTCTGTGAAACCATAAACACAAAATTAACCACTTTTTATAAATTCATATATCAATTTTTTTTCTGGTTTGGCCACATTTGATGATGAGTGGTGACTTGCAACATCAACAAAACATGTGTCTTATATATGAGATTTGGTGTGCATAAGTTATTAAGTTAGCTTAATGCAATTTAGTACATAACTTATAATTTGGATTTTTAATAAGCTATTTGAGATAGTTTATTGGTAGTTTATAAGCTAAAAACTAACTTTTCAGTTAGTTCATTAAATTTGTAAGCTAATATTCTTCAGGCACAATGACACACAATGTGTCTGATCACTCATCGCTTGAAATGTTATGTCATGGATAAACTTAAAGGAAATTTTCACAATTTTCGTTATAAACATTAGAGTAATTAAGTCAATTGGATAAATTAGAATTATCAACAATATACCATAAGCTCTTAGGTGTATTAAATTCTTTATCCAATGTAGTACCAATGCGAGATCCGAATGAGACTTTGAAGCTCGTATTGTGGATTTTAGCATTTCCATAAAAATCAAACAAGAACCAAGGAAAAGTATAAATAGGATAACTACAACAAGGTTCTTCTAATATTGTCCCAAGAGTACAAACAAATTTCATGGAAAGGCAATGTTTGCATACCATTTCTCTACTGAAGAGTGGCAAGTATAGGGGTTTACAATAGAGTCGATAGGGAACACTTTTAAAAGTGGAGAAACAAAAATAAATACTTTGAGCTAAAAGAAGACAGGAAGTGCATATACCTACCACAAAGGAAACATAGGAGATACCTATCATAGTCTTACATACATTTTTTTCAGCATAAAAAGTATTTGCCTATGTTTTGTTTGATTCATGTGCGAGTTGAAGTTTTTTGTTTCCACTTTTCGACACTATTTGAATATAGAAAGCTAAGAATTGCGAATGCCAAATGCATAAAAAATCTAGAATTTAAATATTTGACTAAATATTCTTGGAATACTTAAGTGGAGATTTTTTGACAACATTTTCCTAACAAAATCTATTCTTTAAGGTATTAAAAATAAGAGATTTTATAGAATGACTTTTAAACCCTATCTTTTCTAATTTAAAACCTATAGATGAAAAAGTTTAATCTACAAATCAAAAGATTTTTTAAAAGTTTGACGTATCTTAAATTATAATTTATTGTAAAATAAGTTTTTGATTAAAAGAAAGTTTATTTAGGCACCTCACGTTCTTATACATTGAAATTTTTACATTGTGCTTCAGGTCTCTCTCTCTCTCTCTCTCTCTCTCTCTCTCATAGTTCGTCGGTTTATATTTGTTGATTCGATATCCTTTACTTTTGGTTGCACCTACCCATCTTCTTTATGAACAACGATAATTATAATATGCTCATTCATGCATCCTATAATTAATTTATCTTGTTTTTTTCCAGTAAAAGTAGACTAGTAATTTAATTATATACTAATATTAAACAACCCATGAAACTTTTACGCCCCTTGGAGCAATAAGCCTTAGGCGGTCACTCCTGTCACCCATCACCGTTTAGACCGAGTTTGAGAAAAGCTATCAAAATGAAGACTACATTAGAAAGATACTTAGATTCTCCTTTTTGAATGGATTCCCAAGGTTATGGTTCTAGAAGACAAGAAAGCTCAAAACTATTAAAATGGATGAGTTGGTTGGTATCTTGAAAGTTCACAAGTTAGTTCTAAATCATGAGGAGACAAACATAAAAAGGGAGTAGTTACTAGCTCTTCAAGCTAGCATTGTAGAGGAGAGAAGGAAGAAAATGTTCCCATAAAAAAATGAGAGATGAAAAAATGTTTGTTGGAGGAGATACTTGGTTAAGTGACAATGAAGATGAAGAAGACAATTTATGGAAATGATTCGTATACAACCATTTTTCTCTATACACAAAAATTTATATTTTATAAAGTTATGCAATACAATACTTTAATGCACAAATTATTATGTATGGAAAAAAATATTCATATTCATATTCTAATAAATGAATAGATCTATTCTCCTATTGACAAATGTCATAATAGTAGAACTCCTTATTAATATTATATGTCACCTATCATGCCACTTGTCAACCTATTAATTATCAATTTCAATTTTCAAATTTTAAATTTCTCACTCTAATTTCCTTAAATTAATAATTGATTCTCTATTTTAAATTTCAAAATTAAAATTTTTCACTTTAATTATGTTAAATTAATAACATTAGATTAAAAAATAAAATAAAATTAATACAGATGATAAGGTGATATAACTTCACGTATTTATTTAAATCAACGATTATAATTTTATATAACTAAAAAAACATCTCTTAAACAATAATTTATTTAAAATGACTGATTAATAATTTTGACTTTTTAATATGAAAATTTAATTAATTTTATAATCATGGTTCTCACGTGTTATAAATTAGTTTGTTATATACGAATCAAATCTCTTTGTTTAATGACTAATCATAAGGAAACATATTCTTATCCCTCGTATATGATAAATTAAATACCATCCTACATTTTGTTCCTATCCATCTTCCTATTAATATAAAATAGTGACATGTAAGAAGATAGTAAGAACAAAATGTAGAAGGATATTTGATTTTTCCTCAATATAAATGAATCTTGATGATATCTATTGTAACGCTCGGTCTTCAGGTAAATTTCCTTAAATTCTAAGTGGATATTGATTTTATGCATGGGTCAGGTACGCTGAGCGTAATCATGGTACGCTAGGCGTACCATGGCAAAGCTTGGACACGAGACTTCCCTCTAATACGCTGAGCGTACATATGGTATGTTGGGCGTACTTAAGCCAGGGACAAACCCTAAATTTTAGGGTTTGGACCCTATTTAAGCACCTTATGCCCCAAGGTTCTCTCATTACTAACCTCCATTGTCCCCCAAAAGCATTATCTCGAAACCTTAATACAATTTTACAGAGATTTGATTATTGTGTGTGTTTGGAGCATCTTGAAGAAGAAGAGCTCATTGAAGGAGGATTAGTTTGCTTAAAGCTGGAAGATCCAACACTCTCTTCACATTTGCAAGCTTCTGAAGGTATAAAACTTCAAGCATTATGACTCCTTAGCTTAGATATAGATTTGGGATTATATTTGGCATGTTTTGGTCCCTTGTTTTAGTTCATGTGAGTAGTAGTTACTCTAGAACATGTTTGGGTCATTTCTTGGTATTTATTGACTTATAGAATCATAAAAATGCCATCTTGATGGGTTAAGCTCCACCATGTATAAGTTGATAGTCTTAGTATGAAGTTAGAATGTTATAAATGCATGTTGGGTCTCTTGGAGCCATGCAAAGGCATCAAGCTGATGACTTTATCGTTTAAGGCATTCCCAGAGAGTTGGATCTGCAATTTAGATGTTTGGACCTAAAACATTAATTGCTTAATGAGATTTTGGCTAGCTGGGATGTACGCGAGGCGTACATAAACGTACGCGCTTGAGCCCCGCTTTCCTTTTTCAATGAAAGTTGGTACATCGGGCGTACTGGTGGTACCCTTAGCGTACTCACCAAGAACCCTTTTTGAGCTTTAGGTTGTTTGGGTTATTATTGGGCCTTATACCTGTTGGTCCATGTTTTTAGGTCTCTTGGGCTTGGTTGGACCTTAGGTCTTTTAGGCTTGGGTAATGGGTTGAGGGGCGCATTAAAGGAAGGGGTAAAATGGTCTTTTACACCTTGGCATGTTAAATGGTGATCTAGACCTTTTATGGGTTATTACCCCAATTATTTATTAGGGTTAATTTGGAATGTTTAGTGTGAGGAACCATAGTAGCAGTAGCCTGGGAGTATGGTTTGTCTGTTCCTTCACTGTACTCGTGGGTCGAAGACACCAATGTCAGCCCACTAGATTATGTGTGTAGGATGATAATTGTCTTTGTGACACTTACTGTTATGCTTGTATGTGCTTGTTATCTTTGTGACTCTTGCTAATATGATTGTATGTTTAGATGTAGGGGTGAAATAGACCTGATACCGGTTGAAATATATCGAAGGGGGTAAAATAGACCCATAACTGGTTGAAAGAGACCGAAGGAGGTGAAATAGACCGATTTATGTTTTGACTGTTATGTATGTATGGTATGAGGTATTTTGGGAAACTCACTAAACTTTGTGCTTACAGTTTTATGTTTATGGTTTAAAGTACTTTCAGCTAGAAAGGGAATTACCCGACATGATCGCATCGCATTCACCCATGTTTTCCGCACTTTCATGATTTTGGGAACTATATTCTGATGACTATTTTACTATGACATACATTTGAATGATTTGATATGGATATTTAATGGTTTTGTTTGAATTTTAAAATGAATTTTTTTATCTATGGTTTTTGGGATGTTACAACTATATTGTAAGTTTTAATGATTGTGATAATGATTATTTTGAAAATAAAAACTTTCACCAAAATGGTTTTAATAAGACGTTAAAAGAAATCTCAAAGATAAAAAAAGAAAAAAAAAAGTCTTCATGAAAGTTAAAATCAACTTGACCTTGAAAGTGAAGAGATCGGTTGGAATGAAAAAGTTGCATGTTTAGATAATCTAAAAGAATGAAGTTGCTACCATACAAATTTGTTAATCTTGAATTAAAAATGCTACATTTACTTTTATTTTTTTAGAAAACATTTTCAGAAAATAAAGTTAAATTTTCATATTCAATTTTCAACCAAAATTTTACAAAATACGTTTGGTTGAAATCAGTGGAGTTTTCTTTTTCCATATTAGAAATTTAAAATCATTTGAAAACTATAAAAATTATTTTTCTAATTTACATACAATTTGAAACAAAAAAAAATCTTTTTTTTTTTATTTTATTTTTTTAAAAACCGCATCAACCAAATGCGTTTTCAGAATTTTTATTTACATTTGAAAATTAGAAAAAAAAAAAAAAACAGAAAAAGTTTCCACAACCAAACATACCCTAAGATTAACAAAATTTATAATTTCTATGTGAAATGAAGAACTTAATAAAATGTTTGGTAAAAACAAAAATAAAGTTTATAAGATGTTTGGTTTGATAACAAATATGGTTTAGGTTATGCCATCCATAACTTGCTTCAACTTCCACCACCACACTGAAATTAATCATATTTGTAAAATCTATTTATGATGATAATTCATTTTTGCATGATAATAAATAGAATGAGATTTTTTTTGTTAAACATAGTACCCATAATATTCATGCCAGATAAAAACAGAAAAACAGAAATGTTGTTATAAATAAACCTTATATATATATGTAAAGCATGCATACTTCACCACCTTATTAATTTGCATGCTAGAAAATTTAATAGTAATAATTATGTCACGCAAATACAATAAAGATAACATGCAAAATAGATATCCCATGCATAATAATAGGACTTGCATACGAACAAATTAATCTAGGGAGAATAATCAAACGTATCAAATATCAAATAAAAACCTCAGAAAATATATATAAAATATAGAATGAATTAACGAATGAATGAGCACATGTTATGTTGTTACATGGTATACTAACCTAACAAAATATTAAACATATCAAATAAAACCTCACACGTAAATGAAGGACCGAGCTTCCTGGAAGCAAATAATGGATTACCCCTAGTTCCTAATTGCAGGGATGAAAGAAAGAAACTAAAAGCGACTCATCTTGAAAACCAGAAGATACGAAGCAAGTATTTCTTTTTTTAGATAAAAAGGGGCTTCTGCAATTCCCTCTCATCGTCTCCTAAAAAAAGCCTCTACTATGTCCGCAAGCATGGTGGAGCCTCTCTGAAGAGGGATTTTAGAGAGGCCCGATTTTATCTTAACATCTTTATTGCTTTATATATTTTTCATTTAATTGAATTTAGTATTTTCTATAACCATGGCTGATAATTCCATGGATCAAATAAAAAATAACGAAGTTGATCTTGAGAAAATCCCTATCGAAGAATTGTTCAAGAGCTTAAAGTGTAGCAGAGATGGGTTGAGCGACGATGAAGGTGCGAGAAGGCTCGAAATATTTGGCCCCAATAAGCTCCAGGAGAAAAAGGAAAGCAAACTCCTCAAATTTCTAGGGTTCATGTGGAATCCCCTTTCATGGGTGATGGAAATTGCAGCCATCATGGCGATCGTTTTGGCCAATGGTGGTGGTCGGCCGCCGGATTGGCCGGATTTTGTAGGCATCGTTGTGCTTCTTCTGATCAACGCAACCATCAGTTTTGTCGAGGAAAACAATGCCGGAAACGCCGCCTCCGCCCTGATGGCGAGCCTGGCGCCGAAGTGTAAAATTTTGAGAAACGGGAAATGGAGGGAAGAGGAGGCTTCTATCTTGGTTCCCGGAGATATGATATGCGTGAAGCTGGGAGATATTATTCCGGCCGACGCTCGTCTCCTTGAAGGTGACATGTTAAAGATCGACCAAGCTGCACTTACCGGAGAATCGCTGCCGGTGACTAAGAACACCGGTGACGCTGTGTATTCCGGGTCGACGTGTAAGCAGGGAGAGATTGAGGCTGTTGTCATCGCCACCGGCGTCCGTACGTTTTTTGGCAAGGCTGCACACCTTGTCGATAGCACCAATCCATCTGGTCATTTCCAACAGGTACAACGTTGCACGTGACATTTTTCCATCTTGCATTTCTTTTTTTAATGCCAAAATACAAAAAAAAAGTATTAACATAATATAGATGTTATATATTTTTATCAATTGTTGCACGTGACATTTTTCCAAGTAAAGTTAAAAGTGTTTAATGCATGTATCATTTTTTTTTTCTTATTAGAAATTTCACGTGTTGATTAGGTATTAACCGACATTGGTAACTTCTGTATATGTTCAATTGCGGTTGGAATGGTGATCGAGATTATAGTGATATATCTGATTCAACGAAGAGCATATAGAGATGGTATTGATAATCTATTGGTTCTTCTGATTGGAGGTATCCCGATTGCCATGCCTACAGTGTTATCTGTAACAATGGCAATCGGGGCCCACCACCTTTCACAACAAGGTGCCATCACCAAGCGAATGACTGCTATTGAGGAAATGGCAGGCATGGATATTCTTTGTAGCGATAAAACAGGCACCCTCACTCTTAACAAATTGAGTGTCGACAAGAACTTAATTGAGGTTCGCTTTTGGTGTTTATTTTTTTTGAATCATAATAATCAGCTTGGACAAACATGGATTATATGATTATTTGTGAATCAAATAATAGGTATTTTCCAAGGATTGTGACAAGGATACGGTGGTACTGTATGGTGCTCGGGCTTCGAGGACTGAAAACCAGGACGCGATTGATGCGTCCATGGTCAACATGTTGGCTGACCCAAAAGAAGCTCGAGCGGGAATCAAAGAGGTTCATTTTCTTCCGTTTAATCCCGTGGATAAGCGTACTGCCATCACTTACATTGACGATCATGGGGATTGGCATCGATCTAGCAAGGGTGCACCCGAAGAAGTAACGAATCACTTTCTTTGTTTGTCTTTTCTATTGCATTTAATTTGGACAAAATACAAGAAAACAATTGTTTTTTACACATATTTTTTCTTTATCGATTTGTTACTACATTATTTTATTTACTAATTAAAATATTATAAAATTTTCTTCTTTTTCAAAATAACCATTTTTTCAGTAATATGGTTTCAGCAAAATGCAACATATTTTCACAATATGGATTTTGCTATTAAACTTAATTTTTTTTTTTTTTATGAATGACTAACTCGACAAAAATTAATTGAATAGTTTTGTGATTAATAAATCGCTTGTTTATTCTGCATTCTCTATCGCATTTAATATCAAGCAAAATGCAACAAAAAAAGACATTTGTAATTTTACTATTTTATCGATTCAACTGGTTAATTATTATATCGAAGTGATTAAACCATTATAACTTTTTTTTTTCTAATGAGTAAACTACTACTTTTACTATTTTACCATTTTAACGGGTGAACTACAACTTTTAGGACAATCATAACAATATAACAATAAATCAATAGTTAAATCGATAAAAATAATAATTAATAATTGAGAGACAACCAATAAGATAATAAAATTATGTTGTGTTTATTGGTAGTTTGCCGGGGCAACTGACTTTTAAATAGTTAAAAATTATAATGATTGAATGAATACAGAAAATGGTTTAGTCATTGAACTATTATCGTTTTCTTTAAGATGATTATAACAATTGTTTAATGGAAAATCGAAAAGACAATAAAAACAAATATATAATCTTTGCGACTCTAAAAAAGCTTTTTTAAGTCAAAACATGACTGATCAATCACTATGTAAAATAGTTATGTGATTAAATCGATAAAATTGTAAAACTACAAAGTTTTTTATTTCTGAATTTTTCCCTTTAATATTCAGTTTTCAAAATGCTAACGGATGATGGTTACATATTATCTAGATCATCCAACTTTGTGAGCTCAAGGGCGAAACACTGAAGCGGGCTAATGATGTCATCGAGGGGTACGCAAACCGAGGTCTTCGATCATTGGGAGTTGCTCGTCAAACCGTGCCAGAGAAGTCGAAAGAGAGTGCAGGTTCACCCTGGGAGTTTGTTGGATTATTGCCTCTTTTTGATCCACCAAGACACGACAGTGCTGAGACTATTCGAAAGGCTTTGGAACTTGGTGTTAAAGTTAAAATGATAACCGGAGATCAACTCGCTATTGGTAAAGAAACCGGTAGAAGACTTGGCATGGGGTCCGACATGTATCCGTCTTCTTCACTTCTTGGACAAGGTGGCAACGATGCTTCCATTGATGACCTCATCGAGAAAGCCGATGGCTTCGCCGGAGTTTTCCCCGGTAACTAATAATCCATAACTCTAAGTAGAGATGCACAAAGACCAGTCCAATACATGTCAAATGCAGTACAACATGTTCTATTCTTGTTCTTGTTTTGTCATGTCATTTACAGTTGCAAGTTGCAAATTAACGTAAATTTCTCCGATCTTATAGAGCACAAGTACGAGATTGTCAAGAGGTTACAACAAAGGAATCACATATGCGGTATGACCGGAGACGGTGTGAACGATGCACCCGCACTCAAGCGAGCCGACATCGGAATCGCAGTGGCCGACGCCACAGACGCTGCAAGGAGCGCCTCCGATATAATCCTGACCGAGCCTGGGCTTGGCGTGATCGTGGACGCAGTATTAACAAGCCGAGCCATCTTCCAAAGGATGAAAAACTACACGATCTATGCAGTCACAATCACCATCCGTATCGTGATGGGGTTCATGCTCCTCACACTCATATGGAGGTTCGACTTCTCGCCGTTCATGATCCTTATTATCGCACTCCTTAACGATAGCACCATCATGACAATATCCACCGATCGGGTCAAGCCGTCACCAGTCCCAGATTCTTGGAAGCTTAACGAAATCTTCGCCACCGGTATCGTCCTCGGATCCTATCTCGCACTCGTAACCGTCCTCTTTTTTTGGCTCACATCAAGAACCAACTTCTTCCCGGTAAGTCGTATACTTTTTCTGTACACTGATTTACCTTCCCCATGTTGGCTGTGTGACCGGTTATTATAACTTTTTTTTTATTATTATTATTTACAGATTTGACATTTTTAACGTATGTAATTTATTTATAATTTTTTAGAGGCTTTTTGGTGTTCACTCGCTCATCGGAAATGAGGACGAAATCACGGCGGCAGTTTACCTACAAGTGAGCATCATTAGCCAAGCCCTCATCTTTGTGACCAGGTCTCAGAGTTGGTCATTTGTCGAGCGCCCTGGCTTCTTGCTCTTACTCGCATTTGCTCTAGCCCAAATAGTAAGGACCAAAATAACATTGTTTTTTTTAATTAAAAGACCAAACTACCCTCTCACCACCCATATTAGTAAAAAAATTTATGTTTTTACAGGTGGCTACGATGCTTGCCGTATATTCAGACTGGGATTTTGCGGAAATGAAAGGAGTTGGATGGCGGTGGGCGGGAGTAATCTGGCTCTTCAGCATCATCACCTACATCCCTCTAGACATCCTCAAGTTCATCATCCATAAATCATTGAATGGAAAATAGTCAAATAGTCAATATCCAACACCGCCACACGGCGTAAAGTCAATGGTGGTTGTGAAGGGATTGGCCACCCGTACCCACAAAACACCGCCACAAACCACCACACTAGTACTAGTACTACGCTAGGAAAAGTCTGAGGAAGTTATAATAGGAAAAGAAAGGAATTCAGCAAGAAATGTGAATATATTTTTTTGTTAACTTTTGATGTCCTATTTGTTGTTGTATCTGGTAGTAGGAAAGTCTTAAGGGTAGACAACTGGGATTTTGACTGGTGTAGATGAAGAGGAAACTACAAGTGAAAGTGGGTAATGCATAACAGAACCAAAGAGTATTGTAATGTAAATTCTGTATCTAATACTTTTTTGTGTTTGTAAATACTTATCTTCAATCACAATCAATCATTATATTTATAACTAAATTTCCAATTCCCACCAAACTTGAACAGAAAGTACTAATAGTATCATAACTTTGGTCTCCATGAGGTGAATTCTTGGGGTATTACACCCTCATCACAAGAAATTACAGCTTGTGCCATTAATTTCCCGAGCCAAGCATGATACAAAAGACCTCGAGATCCGAGGCCTGAAAATAACCAGAATTTACTCGAATGATTTTGAGTGATGAAATCATCTATACGCCCTAAAAGTGGAAGAGATCCGTTACCTGTGAGAGGTGGCATTGCTCTTAGGCCCGCGGATGCTCCATGAAAAACCCATTTTCTTAAGCTCGGATATACCGCAGATGCTTTAGGTAAAAGTTCTTCCAAAGCTCTAGAAGCTTCTTCCATCGACACTTTCTGTGAATAGTTGCAAGATTTCCAGTCCCATGTGGACCCCACATGTAAATTTCGTGGATTCTGGATCGCAAGCCATGCGTCTGATAAAATCGAGGGGCTATGTTCAGGGATTTCTTCTCTGAAACATATTTTTATTAACAACATGTTCAATTTTTAATATAAAATCAATCTTTTTTTAGTGCAGATTAATATATTAATACCCGATGTTTTCAGGCAGATGGAAGTGGGCAGTGACACCTCTGCAAGTCCTCAATGGCAGCCTTCCGGAAAGTTCTGGAAGGAAAGTGGATCTGGCGCCCAGACATACGATAACTGCATCATATTCCCCTAAAATGGATCATGTAAACATATTACTTATGAGAAGAAAATAGTAACATACTTTACTCTTTTTATCAATATAGACAATGTACTTACATTTATTTACCAGTTATGGAAATATTTAATAAATAAAGTACAACACAATTTTTCCTACTTATGTGCATCTATTTAACAAGAAAATCAGCAACACAGTATTACATGACATTTATAGAAAGGAACTAAAATTTTTTTTTATCACATATGTTACTTACCTTCTAGTTGAAGGAGATTGTCAATAGATTTCTTGTGAAAGTTTATATCTTTTTCACCGGGGCCCACACTGGACATGTCTCTAGCTAGAGCTTCACAAGCTACGTATAGGGCCTAATCAAAGTGAAATTTGTATGCAATCAATAAAAAGGATACAAGAAACAATGGTAAGTGGTTAAAAATAAATATGTGTATATATTATTATATTATATTAAAGTTTCCATACCTCAAGATAGGGTTGGGGATGTATATTTATAGCACCTTGCATATGAAAGGCCAAATTGGAAGGTACACATATGTTAGGCATTAATATCTGGGCTGCATCTTCATTGATAGACTGTATTCTGCAACTGGCAAGGGAGTTCTGAGCATTCTACTAGTAGGAAAAAATGAATTATTATGTGCCTATTAAGAGAAAAAGCAACATACTTTCAAATGTATATATGTATTTTAAAAAGCTTACTTTAGTTTCTTTCTATTACATTCTTATTAAGGCATTGTGTTTTGAAACATCTACTCAACTATAGCATTGTACTTCCAATCTTTTTTTTTTCATTCTTTGGAAATTCTAGCGAATTATAATAGTTGAAATTGCTTTGTATTTGGATGACATTGCTATAATTTGGTAGATTTTTCAAAGTATAAGGTTGTAATAGGATGAAATGAAAGTAGGATGCTAATTAACAAATCAATAGAAGTACTGTACGTTGCTAATTGTTTCATTTAGCCCTTAAGAGTATTGCATTGTGTGTTGTATTTACAATTTGGAGAACTTACTTCATTCATTATGCTCATGTTCTTCAAGCTGACTGCTGGTCTAAGGATACCCCTGGAGTGAATAAATTCAATTGTAGCTTATACTTGTTAGATATGTACACCAAAGCACAACTTTTGGACCAAAATTCTTATGAAAAATCACAATGGTAGTTAGAGATGTAAGTTTTTCTATCTTATCCATGTTTTTGTATCAAATGATATAAATAGTGTTTGTATGATCTTTATCTTTCATTTCCTAGTTCCTACAACTATTATTATCTGTGTGAATGATGATTCTAACAACTGTTATACAGAAATTCTGAGAGAATTGAGGGCAAAACCTTCTTCGTGCAATAAATTCATAAGAACTATGAGCAATTTCTCCATTGTTGAAGCTTGATTCCTTGGTCTGTATTGCTGTTTCAGCAATTCTTAAAAGCTTTAAACTCTCTTCCCAGCACTCAGCTGCCCTCCATAAAGGCTTAACTACAGAAACAGACTTATCCAAATATCAAAATAGAAAAGAGACATATAGCTAAAAAATGAATGGAATATGTAGTGGTGAAATGATGGAGACCTTTAGGAGAATAAGGATGAAGGAGTCCTCCAGACACTCCAGAAGCACCACCCCCAATTCCAACCTCATCAAGAACATCTATGGAAATGTGCAACTCGATAGGACTATGCTGAAAAAACATTGAGAAATTGGAACTTTATTCTTCAATTTTCATGAAAATGCATGTTATATTCTTCAATTTCTATAAACAACTCAAGCTTCTTAATTCAAAACTTTCAATTATCAGACACATATACAGAGGAGAGAAAAAGTGTGTACTTCCAGCAAGTGCCATGCTACTGATAATCCAGCAAACCCCGCACCAAGTACAGCATATCTACACATGAACATAAACACTGCTTCATTACGCTCCAAACTTAAATTCTAATTTACAAAAAATCGTTTCTTAATAAGAGTTCAGTTTGTTATAACTAGTCCAATTGCGACTATGAAGCTCAAAATTAGGACGCGCAATTTAGGTTTTGTAGCTTAAAGAAGCTTTTACTTCAATGATTATCAGTTTTTTGGCTTCAACCACGGCGATTTTAGTAGGTCTTAACGTTAACAAGTAATCTGCAACAGACACTTAAAGATATTACAATCAGACCATATTTACCTGAGAGACTGTTGATGAAGACGAGAGGAAGAAGAAAAAGCCACCACCGGAGATTGGTGTTTTCCAATACGCATAAGTTGTGAGGTTTTGCCTATTACCGAAAAATTTGAATGCAAAGACAGCATCTTCTACGACTTTTGATAGTGGTCGTCGCCTCCGCCGGCGTAATCCCTCCGACGAGGGGTCTGGTTTGAAGATAGGATGACCCTAACTACCAGTTACTACTCTAAGCGGCCGGACTTCCAGTCCGGGTCCGATCTCCAAACACAATGAACCGCCGGTCTCTATCGGTCTCAAGTCGAACCGGTATCGGTCCATATCGGTCACCCGCAATGTTTTAAAACCCGGGTTTTTAGTTGACCCGGTGTAATGACCGGTTCACGGTTCAACCGGTTGAACCGCTGGGTCAACTCGGTTTATGATCTTTTTCTATTTTTATATATTTTTACTTTCTTGTATAATGCAAAAACATATAAAACCAATAATTGGATATCTACACAGTTTAAATATTGAAAAACATATAAAACCAATAATTTGGTGTTCGCTACTTGTATCAAACTATCCAAACTTTATTAAAACGGATCAACCCGGTTTTAAGCGGTTCAACATAAGCGGTCGAACCGCGGTTTAGGAGAAACCCGGCCGGTTTGATCCGGTCCGTATTTTTACAAAAAAACCGTTCTTATTTGACCCGCCTTCTACCCTGGGTCACGGTTCAACCGGTTGAACCGACCGGGTCAGCCCGGGTTTTAAAACATTGGTCTCCCGATGGCTATTAGGCGGACCAGGTCCATATCAGTCTCCCGATGGCTATTAGGCGGACCCGATCACTATTGTCTCTTAAAAGTTAAAATCACTCTAGAATTCCATCATACTTTTAAATCTATGATCTTATGATTCCAAATAATAGAAAAATACGGGGATGTGAATCTAGTTCTTGTGTCGCTTCAAAAGTTTGTAGTTCTGATCAGGACCGGTCCATTGTTTTTTATTACCCGGGACGAGAAAAAAACTTATGCCCTTTTATATATAAGGTACGATACCAAAAAAGAATATATAAAGGATTTATAAAATAAAACGTGCAGTTATTTTTATAATTAAACAAATAATACAAACAGAACCTTATAGAAATCACCTAAAACGAGGTTCATGCATTTTTTTTGAAGTGAAAACGTCTATTTTACAATAATCAGTATTTTGTAAATAAATCACTTTCGATACTTAAAATTGTTAATCTTTTAAATCTTTCTTAAGTTATGGTACTTCAGAGATACGTTTTGAAAAGCTTCAATTTCGAATTTTTTGTTCAACGGAAGCACACAATTGAAACTGTCAACAATGAAGTATACGCAACCACCACATTAGACAACAAAATCGGAAATATAGCTCCTACTTCATATCTGAAATATAGCCCCTACTTCATATCACATAAACAATAACACAAAAGTTAAGAAAAGTTGTTTATATAGAAAACATTGAACACAAACAAAAATGAATTTAAACTCACCAAAATCTTAAAATCTGATTTCTCAAAACAACATATACAAATCTAATTTGGAGCTCAAACTTGTAGAAGCCAGTAGAGAAATTACCCAATCTGATTTCAGAAGCAATAAAGAAATCAAATACGAAAATACAAACCAAAATTTCGATATATAAGAAATTAGATACATAAGAAATTAATCAGATTTTTGAAACAAACCTAAATAAACACAAAATTCGAATAAACTCACCAAGTTTGGACTTTTTCCATGTAATCAAATAGAGATGAATTAAGATAAAATAGAAAGTAATCATATAAATAAGAAAGTAACATAGATTTCGAATGAAAAATGAACTCATCTAACCTTAATTTGATTTTTGATTCTCTAAAACAACCAACAAGAATCAAATCACAATTCACACCCAAAACAGTGAAACACTCACTAAACCAAAACTTCAGAACTGAGTTTCTTGTATCAGATTAGACAAAATCAAACCTTAAATCGGACCATATTAGAGAAATTGTTGTAAAATCGGGCCTAAATATTAATTAATAATAAGAAATTAAGATTTGAAAGGTATCTATAATCGATTTATCGACTAGAGGTGAAAATAGAGAAAAATGTTCTTACATTATGGGAGACGTATTCAAGGTAGGGCATTGATTTCTCCAATCGAACGAGGCCAACGACACTGCGTTTCTAGGCACCAGGCGACGTTTGGTTTCTCTATGTGCATGCTAGATGATTATTTGGCAATCAGTGTGTCCCTTTTTTTCTCTTCAGTAAACTGATATATTCCACAGATAAACAACATGGGCTAAATGTTTGGGCCATTATTATATATATACTAGACAACTGGACTATTTTGATGCCCTTTTAAATTTGTTGCCCTGAGCCCAAGCCCATGTCGCCCGTGTATTTGGGCCGACCCTGGTTCTGATTTGTCACTACCATTTGAGGAAGTTAGCAAAATAACCCGTATTGCTACAATTTGGAATATGTATATGCAAATCCGACAACAAATTAAATGATTTGCTAGATGCAATTGATGTAGCTTTGTTATTTCCGACTCCAATAGCAATTTCATACGACATGATGTAAATTTTCGTAAATCTAATTATCACTTTTATAGTTTACTTAATTTATAATGTGTTTTGTTTGGATACTACTATAAATACCATTATTGCTAGTTGCACCTCCTAAAGTCAATCAAATCAATTGAGTTGTTGGTTCCTAACCGAGTTAAATTGACTATCTTAGATTAGCATACTTTTTGCCATGTTTGTTTACTCTAATATTAATCTCCAATTAGTCCTTAGACGGTAGGTTGTCGTTTCAGCCACACCTAATAATCATGTCTAATAAACACTTTTAAGTGTTTTGATAGAAAAATTGTATAAGTAACTTAAGGCTCATTTTTTTAGGTTTTCATGCTCATTGGTAATTATATATTGGAAATAGTCAATGATATTGACCTTGTAAATTTAATTACCAACCGGTGCAACAATATCTATGTAACGTCACAAATTTCAAACTAAAATTTTCATTTTGGGATTAGAATATAATATCAAACTTTGTTCCAAAAGTAATATAAAAACTCATGTGTTAAAGGCTATAAAAATATAGTTTCCAAAACACTATAAAAACATAGTTTCTAAAAATAATATGAAAACCTTAGCGTCGTTCCATCGTCAATCTTCAGACATTATGCTTTGTTATAATTTATGTAATTAAGTATAATAGTTGTTTAGAAATAAATAATTTATGTTTTATTAAGTATAATAGTTATTTAAAAATAACTAATAGGTATTAAATATAGATTTATAGCTATCGTTATACTTTTTTTCTTTATATTACTTGTGTCTCTTTTTTATTTAGTTATTGCTTTTTTTTTCTTGATAATTTAATATATGTATATTAATAATTATTAATTAATCGAAGAAAATAAGAACATTACAATTTCCAAAAAAAAAAAGCGTGTGAAGAAAAAAGGGAGATAACCAGTAGCTTGTTTATTTCATTTGGGCAAAGACCCTATTTATAGGCTCAAGAGAGCCGGTTACGATTATTGTTGCAATCGTTTGATTGCAATACGACATACATATTTATATTATAGCCCCCTAGACTATTGAGGGTTACACACTTTATGTTACATCAACCGACACTTAATAATTATTCTACCAACACTTCTATTTAATTACATAACAATCCTTCTACCGACACTTTATATAATGAAAAATATAATAATCTCTTCCACATTGAAAGGACAGATGTCTTCAATAATGGCTTCAATAATGTCTTTTTGGAGGCGGGAGGAATGACGTAAGCAATGACGAAAAAAATCATTATTGAAGACATTTGTCCTTTCAATGTGGAAGAGATTATTATATTTTTCATTATATAAAGTGTCGGTAGAAGGATTGTTATGTAATTAAATAGAAGTGTCGGTAGAATAATTATTATAAATGATTGGATGATTATGTGAATAATTTGGATAGAACTCTGCTATTCAGAAATAGGAAAACTATTTCAACAGAGAAGACAATTAAGATCAACTCAAGTCTTAAACACTCAAACTTAGCTTGTTTATTTCATTTGAGCAAAGGCCCTATTTATAGGCTCAAGAGAGGCGGTTACAATTATTGCTGCAATCGTTTGATTGCAATACGACATACATATTTACATTATAGCCCCCTAGACTATTGAGGGTTACACACTTTATGTTACATCACAACTGATACTTAATAATTATTCTACCGACACTTCTATTTAATTACATAAATAAAAATAACAATCCTTCTACTAACACTTTACATAATTAAAAATATACCAAAATTAACAAAACATGATGACGGATTAATTGCTTTGATAAATTTAACAACATGACGGATGGCTTTGACATGTGTGATTCGGGTGCCAATTACAACACCCTTCAAATTCACTTATAAATGAATTTTCACAAGAATTTCATCCATACGAGCACAAATAAGTGCTTTGAGATGGAAATTATAGATTCTAGACAATAGTTATTTCTATTGGTTATAGTGAGGATGATTGGAGTGGAACAAATTATTAGCACATATATTCATTGATTTATGAAGACTATTTCAATAACATAAATCATCTAGTGAACTACTTTAGATCAAAACTACTTTAGATCAAATTGTGCCGTAACTAAAATGTTGGTTTATAAAGAGTATCAAATGCCTACCATTTCACCACTATGGTGGAACTCTTTCACTCTTTAATTGATCCCATTAAAATGGTTGAAGTTGCAATTAAAAACCATTTAAATGGTTGAAGCCAAGGCCCTGGTCTTAAAAATAATCCTGAAATCTTATGTATAAAGTATAAACCAACTCAATATTTTTTGGGCAATCAAACACATACAGATACATACCAATAATGATTTTTCACTGCTAACCAAAATCACCTTACAAATAAACAGATAACATCTACACTACAACCTCAAGCAGACATTTCTTTAAAACTGAAACTGTTGAATAAACTACAAATTTCACCAAAAACTCTTTTTAACTACTTCTTTCAATACACAAGAAGGAAGACAACACATCACATCATTCATAATTGTATGAAGATTAGGCATACAGCTTCATAAATGGAACACTCGACTTTGTGCGTGTGTATACAGGGCTCTATACTATATGTATACCCTTTGCCTCACACAAGTCATAACTACCACTACACTACATCCAGTTTTATATATATGCATACATTGATCAAAATAGAAAAATACCGGATCCTAATTTTGTAAATACCCGACTTGCTTTAAGTACCAAATTACCCCTTGAGCTGCAAACTCAGCCGCATCTTTCTTTTTAGTGCGATGATCTCCTACACACTCCAAGACTGTATTAGAGGCTTCTTCAATTATCACTGTCACTTTGAATGCAAACCTAAATGAAAAAACAAAACAAAAAAAAAACATGTATATAAGTATACAACACTTGTTGCAGATTGACCCATGATGCGCTTCAACTTACTGTTTGAGGTGGGCGGGTCCCATTTCTTGGAAACATTCAAACAAAGGTGGTTTCCAACAGTTGATAGCACAAATTTCGTATAAATGTGATTTTGCCGATGATTTCTTCACCCCGTCACCTGAAAAGAAACCGGATATTACATGACATGACATGACAGAACAGATTGGACTGGGACTCAGACAGATGTCTGTCAGTGAGACAAAATTATTATTTTTTTTTAACCTGAAGGAGCTTGTGAATTGCTATCACTGACGTCTGAGGATGAAGGGCTTCTTTGAGGCGTGGGCTGTGACAACCGTCTAATACTGCTACTGCTTTTAACTGAAGAATTTAAATGACGAGAATGCCCTTCTATGGGAATATTCCTAACTTTATCCGAGTTCAAGTCCACAGCTTGATTGGCACGTGAAACATCAATATCTGTCGGGATTTCATCGTATCCAATCAGTTTCGCCTCCATTTTTTTACTCGATTTCAAGATTTCCTCTAACGACTTCACTTTCGTCTTATAACCTTTGTCCTGTAACACCATAAACCCACGTAAGAAAACCGTGTAAAAGAACCCAAGGGTATACTGGTCTTTTTACCTTCAACGACAAATACAGTTTCTGACACGCGATTCTCTTGGCGGTTTTTTTATTAAAATTTGTAGCAGAAGCAGTGTCACTAACTCCAATTCCATCAACGATTGCTTCAACCGTAAACGCCCCGTCTTTCTTTAGGGACGGAAACGTCAATTCCCAATTATAATATTGACAAAGTTCTTGAAGTTCTCTAACGGGATTAAGCTGCAAGGCGGAAAATTTCATCACAGGATCAAGAAACGAGATCATTATGTTCCAAACCACATCCAAATCAAACCCTGAATCAAGTAGAATGGCTCCAACACAAGACTCCACCAAATCACCAAGAGCCTGAAAAATAAAAAATTATTAATCATCATACAAGATATAATAAAATATTTAAGTATAGTAGGTTACCTTAGGACATGAAACGGTTTCTACTACACCGTTTTTTGATGCAGAAGTCTTGAAAAATTTGGCATATTTATCCACAGACATGACAAGACTATTGGAATCACATAGCATATATGTGTAGAAAGATCGATTTACAGCAATACCCGCAAATGAATTATTGTTGACTGAAAGGGATCTTAAATCGGTGAGTTGACCGGGTTTCAAGTTTGGGTATACCGAATAAAGATAAGAGGTGATCAAGTAATCCAATACAGCATCTCCAAGAAACTCCAATCTCTGTTAAAATGTTATCATAAGTACCCCATTTGATCAAGTTTAAGGTAACATATAGAGTTACATGCAAGAAATAGGTTGAGATTGTGCCTTGTGGTGTTTACCTGATAGCAACCACCGTAATTGTTATGGTAAGATGGATGTAAGAAGGCCTGTAAGAGAAGACCTTTATGATGAAAGCGATACCCTAAAAGACTTTCAAGGGTAGGAATGTCAATTTGGTCACTGAGTGCAGTAAAGATAGCACTGGAAGCACAAATATCAGCAACATGAGAGTCTTTGAAGTCCACTGGGATACCAATCCACTTAAGAAAAGCAATTGCAGCTTTAAAACCACTATCAACTATAAAAGCTCCAACAAGAGCTTCCACAACATCTGCAACGGTTTTCTTTTGTAACCAATGATGACCTTTATTGCATCTAACTTCAGTGGTTACACCTGTGGTTAAATTGCTCTCATGTGAAGAATGGATGCTGACTCTTGTGGCTTCTGTGCATATTTTCGAACATCTTCGACCCAAAGGGTAGAAATGGAAAGGCTCGAATGGTTGATCACGTACGTAAACCTGGACAAAAATTTCATCAAATGTTTTCAAAAAATAACATTTATTAGGAAAAGAAAAGAAACAGAGTCTTACATGCAGATTGTTGGATAATGCAAGCTTGAATAAATGAGAATTGTTAACCATATTGGAACGTTTTCTTGTAAGTTGTCCTTCATCAAGGGCATGATTCAACAAAAAGAGGTGTCTACCAACTGCAAATTTGAGAAACGCATCACCTAACACTTCAAGTCTTTCAAGAGAAAACCGTTCATTGCATCTCTCTGTAGTAATTGCTTCAAAAATCTGATAAATAAAAATCACAATAATCTCATAAAAAAGAGGAAACAATGGTGTAATAAGAACAAACAAAAGTATTATCAAGTATCCATACACGATCTGCAGAAACTTGTGAGCCTTCTGGGAATGAAGAAGACAGCCTATGCCTCAGTTCAATTGCAACAAGAAAGCTTTCCAATCGGTGTACAATTGAAGGCAATAATGACAATGAACTTCCAATGTCCTTTGAAAAACCAAGAATTTTCACAACACATATTTCAGGAGGTATCTCTACGAAATGCTCCTCCTTTTCTCGTGGCTCTGTTTCAAATATCAGGATCAGGGTTTAGGGTTTAGGGTTTAGAAGAAGACATAATTAAAAACTGGTTTACAGCTTTACCAGCATTCCCTCTCTTCCTCAACAAGTTGTCCAATCGAAAGAGTTGTTTGGCTTTTAAAAGAGGTTGGTTGGGGTGCGACATTTTGATACCGAATCTGTTCATAAATTAGGAAAGTAGTAAATAACTCGATTCTCACAAGGGGCAATTACGTAAATTTACAATTGGAAAAGGCAAAGACGTACACTTCCGCATAGTGGTCAACATAATTTGTGTCTTCTTTAAAAAGATTGAACGCGTCCTTGTCATGAAGAACATCCGAGACAAAGAAAAACGTATCTTTGCATGGAACATAAGCCAAACTATTCACTATGTCATCAATCCGTGTGGGCCCATTTGCAAGATACAAACAATCATCCAAACAAAAAGGTTGATGTTGATCAAACGCAATATCTCGTGGAGATTTAAAAATCGGTGATGATAAACATCTTGTAATCAGCTTCCAGTCAACACTCATCGATCCTCCTCGGTCAACAGTCACAGGTAGCATTAAGTAGAATGTCGAGACGGAATTGCTGACATCATCTTTTCCTAAAGGGACAAAATTGGAAGCAAAATCCGACTTGTCCACTATCGCCTTTAGCCACATCTCTTGGAACCTCTCCGCTAACACAATCTGTATAAATAAATTATCATAGATAAATTATTAACACTGACACTGACACTGACACTGATACTGACACTGTAATATGATTACCTCGTTGTTGTTGAATGTGGAAGCGCCACATGGCACGATTTCCGTCAAGACAGATCGACCCTTAGCCAAATGAAGATCAAGTTTCATTCTTTCAGCCTCTTGAGGGATTGGTGCTTTTAAAAAAAGACCAAAATCTTTATAAAGTCTATCAGCAGGAGAAGGGCTAAATTTTATAAAGTAGGAGTTGAGACGAATCATTGTACGTTTGGATTTAATCCAGGGTTCTCGAAGAGCAGAGGGAACAAGCATCTCATGGAGCTCTCTTCGTGAGTTATCCTCTGTTCACAGATTTCATTAAATTAAATAAAGATTTACTATTAAATAAAGATTATAACTTGTTTCATTTATGAAACTAACCCTCATCGGAATCGGAATCAGAATCAGAAGAATCTTGGGTGTCTTCATCAACTTCATCATCGGGTAAGAGGTAGTTGGTTAAGGCACCCAATTGATGCAACTGTTGGCATGCTTTTAAACAGGCGTCTTTTTTTGCAGCTTCACGAGATGGTTGAGGCAAACTTATGATTTGGTGGATAGGGGCATTTGCAGGAAGAATTATGTAACAAACCGTTCCCTCCGCGTCATCAAAGAAATATAGCCGTGGCTTAGGGTTGAAGAATCTATACATAAAAATAAAATTACTAAGTTTACAATGTTGATTAGTAACACAAGCATAAACTAGCTAATTTACTTGTAACAACTACAAGGACCAAAAGCGTTACAAGAACCTCAAATAAGGACAAAAGTCGCAAAAGAAAACTTTTTGGGGACAAAATTTGCAAATATCAGCTATACCTGGGGGACAAAAATGTAATTTACTCTAGAATATATTAACATGCAAATAAATGCAAGAAACTTATGGTTCCAAAGATGTAGAAAAGAAAATCTTACTCATCATGTGGGAGTTTGGAGCAATATCGGTGAAGTAACGAGACACTAGATCCTGAACTAATGGTGGCACCAGTTGAATCAACTGTATATGTTTTCTCCTCAAAATCAACATATTTCACAGTTGATGATCGTGAAGATATTTGATTGTTCATATTGGCTTCATCCTTGGTGAAGTTCTGTATCAAATTCATCTCTTTTTGGTTCCCCCTGCAAATATGTTATAGTTTAAGATATAGAATATAGGGGTAGGGTTTATATTAAAACCAAAAAAAGAAAAGGGTGTTACCTATCTACCAAAAAGGCGTATTCAGATTGTGGCATGCGTGCACGACCTCTTGATTGTATAAAACTAGCAACGGTTTCCGGAAGATCAAATCTTATAACAAGACAACATGTTTGGATATCAAGCCCTTCCTCTCCCACTTTTGTTGCTACTAACAAATTCAACTGCCATAACAAAACCCTAAATTACCTCTTTATGCAAAAACATATTTGTAAAATGAGGCTCCACTTGTTATGCATGACATGACATAACATAACAGACACTAACCCTGACACTGACACACTGTGACATGACCTCTTTATGTAAAGAAACAAAATAGGTGTAAAGTAGCATAATGCATACCTCACCAGAACGAAACTTCTCTAAAATGGCGTTTGTGCTTTTTCGTGAAATATTTCTGAGCCCTGAGTGGACCCCAACAAGGTAACTACACCTCCATGCGGACAAAAACCTAAGTTGTTGAAGGACATATGCTAACGATCTAGCGGTTATGATTCTATTCACAAATATTATACATTTCATGTCTGGTATTGCCCTGGGAATAACAACATATATATGTAAAAAAGATTGTTTAGTGGTGAAAAAAAAGTTTCAAAAGTTGATTGCTTTTTCTTCCCATGTGTTACAAACCTAAAATTGGAAAGAATTTGGATAAGTCGTAAGAGCTTCCAAGAGAAATCCGGAACTTTCAAAGCCTCCACGGATGATAAATCAGCTTCCATGCAGTTTGCTTCAATAGGGTAATCTAGAAGAAGCTTATATATGAGTGCTTCTTTTTGACTTAATGCAGAAAGAACAACTTAAAGGAGAAATGCTTTTTGGAAAAAAGAAAATGTACCTTTTTTGCATTCGGAAGTGAAGTATGAAGCAACTTGTGATAGAAAACTTCCACATAGAATATCATCACTACATTCCTCATTTACCTCGATAACTTCATTTCTCTCAACCAGATCTCCTTTCAATAAAATCCGACATGCCTTCACAATTTGAAACAAAATCATATTTAGGGTTTAGGGTTTATAAACAAAATCACAAGTATGATCAATAGTGCAATGAGAACTTACTTGTAATGCTCCCCAAAGGCCAAGATTTTCAAGACAAAACAACAGATTTCCATGAAGACGTTGAAGTGCCTTTTTGGTGTTCTTAAGAATAGAAGGATCCTCGATCTTCGTGATCAAAGCTAACATACACTATTTGAACCAAGTATAATATGCACATCAAACACATAATTAGCAATGGGTTGATTGTATAATTGAGCAAAAATTTAACCGAAAAAAGACATAAAATAGATTTTACCTCGGCCTTTATTGTTTCAAGTCTTGCAGAATAAGTAACATGAGGGCTTAATGAATTGCTTATGGTAGTGCCATAATAGTAGACATTAACTTTAGGGGATGACACAAATCGATCTAGCTCTTCCCTAGCTTCAACAGTATAAACCTATAAAAATGTTCGATAATGAAAATGTTGAATTTAAATCTTAAATTATTGAAAAATGAATAATTATCGGGAGAAAATGAATCTTGTGACATAGATGACACACCTTGGCATGAAGTAAGGTCTCAAGACTACCAATTGAAGCACCTAATAAGACAATAATGACATACAAAACATTTAGATGAAGTAAATATTTTTACCTATCTAATATACAATGCAAAAATATGCCAAACATGATCATATTACCTTTTCCAAATATTGGTGATGCAGTCATGCCAAATATACGCGGAAGTTTAGCAACACCTGGTTTGTAAAATACCTGCATCATTTCAAAAAAAAAAAAAAAGAGTCAAATGCATTGACCAAAATATATTCAAAGCACGAAAGAGGAACATCAAGAAACCTGTAATTAATTATTACCTTCATGATTTCAGCATAAGGATGATTGCTTTCAACTTGTGCATAATGGCACTCATCAAATATAAGAAGGGCAATGTGCTCAATCCTAATGAAGCAGTGTGATAAATTATGCAACAAGATTTGTGGGGTCATAACAAAGACCTGTACATTATCAAGATCAAGAGTCAAGAATTTCGATGTTGAAATTACAAATATACCCTTTGTCAAATTAAAGCAACAAACCTCGTGTTGTTCCAATTCCTTCTCCCAATCATGATGACCCTTCAAACGATTAGAACTCCCACAATAGATTCCAACTTCTACATCTAAAGAATCTTTTATAACCTTGGCTTGCTGCATAAACAAAGTATGATAAGGAACAAGAAGAATATTTCACAATAAAATCTAAGTTTGACTGGTCAAAGTGAATAATTATTGGTTCCAGTCTTCTGTTTTCATCATCAAGGCCACACTAGTAGTAAAAGTGAAAAGCTTCTCAAATATATCAAACAACACTTTTTAAAGAAAAAAGAAAGGAACAAAGGGTAAAGAAGGAAACTAAGGAAAGTTACTAACTTGTTCAACAAGAGCCACAGTGGGAGCAAGAAAAATGCATATCTCCTTTTGGGACTTATTCATCTGGCGTTTGATCTCATAAATAAGTAAAACAGCAATGTGGGTTTTGCCACAACCTGTTTCTAAATACACTATAATGTTCTCCATTAAAGCCTTTTGACATAATTCAATCTGGTAACTGCAATAAAAAAACAAAGGGGGACAATATAAAAGAGTGACCATGAAATCTTTTGATTCAAAAATTCATATCATTCTGTAACACAATTTTCCTCTGTTCTCAACATATCCACTGGATAAATGATGTCTGAAAGATATGTGAACTAATTAAATGATCCGATAATCAACTTTTAACACACAATATATAATAAGTAACATGATATTATAAGCCAAGAATTATAATTATGTAACTAATTAAAGAACTTTATGCAATAAATTAAAGAAGATAGCATCCATTTATATTTAAGAGAATAGATAAGAACCCAATTATACGATTCTTATGAATGAAGTAATAATTAATATAAAATTAAGAACATGATTGTTCTTCTCTTTCATAGCAAGAAACACACTAAACATAAATATTTACAAATAAAACGCCATAAGCCTTTTCTTACCCAGGGAATTTGACTCTATACATACAAATAAGAACTTTAAGTAAAAAGATATCTAAATTCAAGAATTTCTTATGACTTTTTACCCAAAGAACATGTAATTTTTTTTTTTAAAAAAAAAGAAAAAAAAATCACGGAATAAACTGATGAAGTAATGAATTTTACATTCAAAAGTATATATTTAACAAGAACATAATTTCAAGAAAAAAAAAACATAAATAAAGAAATAAATAACAAAAAAAAAAAAAAAAACTATAATGTGGTAGTTGTGAAAGATATAAACTACATTCTATCACTAATCAAAAGTAAACAAATGAAGATACTACGAAGAATTAGTAAAGAAAAATCAAATAACAAAGCAAAAACTAAAACACAAACTGGCATACCCTCTCGCAATTCTTCTCGGATCCTTTCCGGTTTGCTGCAATTGGGTTTCCGACATAGTCGATCCCTCGTCTTCTTCGTTTCCCCCATTAAAAATTGTGCTGCCGATCGACATCGCTTCGAATGCTCCCATGACATTAATGTTCTCGCTAATGTGCCCCATGGTTTGACTCTTCGTTGACGATAAACTTAAAGACTAAGACATGGAATAAAGTAACTATTTCGCAATCAATCAGGTCTCTAGAGAGAGAGAGAGAGAGAGAGAGTAGAGTAGAGAATATATTAGATTCTAGTTACTAGAGAGAGAAAGAGGATGTGTGAGTTTTTGGTTTTGCGGGAGAGTGGGGTTGAAGGCGCATAGTGATGATGACGACTGAGTAAGGTTTTGTATGACCAGGTCCTGAAGGAGTTGAGAGAGTTTCTTCATAAGTTTGGTTTTATTGTTTTTTAATTGTTTTGAAATCGTAATAAAAATAAGCAATTTTTATTTATTTAAGTTAACCAATTATATAAATAAACACTTCAAGTACAAATTCTCATTTTTTATTTTATTTTATTTTCTAAAATTTTGGGTTACAAGTAATTTGGTTAGCAAGTGATAATTATTGCAGAATGCATTTATGTTCCTAAAAAGATACAATGTATTAGTATATCAAGTTTTATGGTCAAGATAGCATTATATAACATAACATATCCATTTTATCAGTTCATTTAATGACTAGGCGTCCAGGTCACCAATGAAATATGTAAAATATATGTTACACGAAGAAAATGGTCAAATCATCATTAAATTTTAGTTTGAAACTTATTTGTAAATTATGATAAAATAATGAGGCTTTAATGAAACCGGATAATTAATGAAACCGGTAAACGGGAAAATGGTCAAATCGTCACTTTTACCTACAATTCATGTTTTTTCGTAAACTAATTTTAGTTTGGGACTTTTTCGTAAACTAAGATAAAATTTTAGAAATCTTTTGAAGATTTCTCATTAAAAAATATCAAAACCAAGAATGACTAAATAGTATAAAAATAAATTATTTGTAATAAAATCTGGTTTAAATTCATTATCTTAAATAATTGAAATTCCAGACTTTATTTTGGCAGAAAAAAAAATGATGATTTTAAACGACAAAATAAGCAAATTTTGATTATCAATTTATGCAATTTATTCAAATATGAATCAAGGGTTGTTTTTGTAGATGTTAAATTATAATGCTAAAAATCTATTTGAAATTTTGAATGAACATACAAATAAAGATGTTAATATGGTGTCTCATTATCAGTTTAAATGGTGGTTGATTATCAGCATATATGGTAATTATCAATTTTAATCATTCATTTTAATTGGCATACATAGATTTTTGTAATAACCTGTTTGTAACAAATAGATAAAAATACATGAGATTTGGGGCAAAATTAATAGAAACGAATTGTTTGGCAATGTGATAAAATGGAGTGAGAAATGGATTCCAATACGGAAGGACACGACGGTTTCTATCCCATTCACAACCAAATATGGGCCAAAATCTTAACACGCTATTTGTATGAAAATTGGATTAATAAATTTTCAAAAAATAAAAAATCTGTTTTTTAGCACAAATTTTGATAGATGATTATATTCTTAAGATAAATAAAAAATTATTCTCTAAAGTAAGATAGTTAGAAATTTTTGATTTTTTTTAAGAGAAAATGACTTGTAATGACCATTTTTTCAAAGATTTTTCAACAATAGCCAAAAATCATAAAAATAGGTTGTCAGTTTTCACATAAAATTTGTCATTATTAGTATTTTTTTGCCTATGAGTAGAATGTAGAATGTGGTTTGTCATCCTTATCATCCAACTTTTTCTTTAAATGTAACATTTATTTTACTTATTAATAAAAACATGAATAATAATTAAAATAAAACTTAAGTTTCTATTAACCAAAAGAAAGAAAATTACGTAAATAAAAACTAAAAATAAAAAATAACATGACTGATTGTAACTAAAATTTGAATTGGAAACATTTAAGGTGGAAGAGTCGGGAACATTTTGGTTATTTCTTTAGTTGTAGGAAGACATTTTGAATGTAAAAATTGTTTAGAGGAGAATGCATTTAAAGACTAGTAGTACAAATGATGAAAAGTTGATGTGTATATAAATGCAAAAAAAAAAAAAAAGTCTCAAATTTCAACGGCAAAAACATTTCGTTGGCACCTTGCCGACAATAACAAGCTAGGACATAGGACGATGTTTCCCACCGGTAGGCCGGACCCAGAAGATAGGACAAGTTGAACAACATATTTGGGCCCAACAACCATTTGGGACCCCAATATTCATGAATTTATTTTTATTGATGCCTATATCTACCGTGTCCATATAATAATAAAATTTGTTGTAGTTAAGATGACAATTTTTCATTGATGTATATATCTACATGTCCATATAATAATAAAATTTGTTCGGGTTAAGATGGCAAAGACATTTGTTTCATTTTTGGAATGTTACGTGTTCAAATACTACCTTCCATAACTATCTGTATTTGTCTAAAGGATCATCACAACCACCCAAAACCAATACAACAACTAGGATATACATACAACTTATCATCACTCTCTCGAGAGTGACTAATCCTTCCAAACTGACATGCTACATCTATAATCACTCATAATGATACTCCCCCAACACTTGCAAAAACACCACATGAGCACTACATACTAGGGGTGTTCACGATCTGGTTTGAAACTGTGAAACCGATCATCGGTTTGGGTTGGCGGTTTGTATTTTTCTTTATAGTTTTGCTTACCGCTTCAAACTTTTCAAACCGTAATGAATGGTTTGGCTTACAGTTTCAAAATTTTCAAACCGTATAACAACCGAAACGGACCGTAGGATTTATATATATACAAATTAATTTTTTATATGCAATTATATTTACTTTTAATTTAATATATATTAATTTTTATATAAAAATCATAGATGTGTAAAACGCACATGACACAAACTCTATTAATTATCAGGCCAGCCCAATTCATTATTTGTGAAGTGAGAACTATGAAACTGATTGTGAATCCCACTAAATTCCTATAAGTTAGTCGGTCACAACTTTCACCTTGCAAGCCTGCAACGACAACATATTGAATGAAGAACATAACCTAACCCTAATTCACGATTGTATACTTCGAATTCGTTGTTCATCCATTCATTGGCAGTGAGGCAGCTAAGAGGAGAAGAAGGCAAACACGTCGGGGCCTTTGCAGCTCCGCTTGGTTCTTATAGGTACTCCTATAGCTCCGCCTTGACACTACCCCTGCTAGCTCTCTGAATTGGTATGTTCCGAGTTCTGATTGCTCATAACAGATGTTGAAATTAAGCAAGTATTCTTCATTTTCTATCATGATCTTCGATATTGTTTGCAGGTATCTTGATAAACTCCTCTCTCTCTCTCTCTCTCTCTCTCTCTCTGCTTTTCTGGATTTCAAGCTCTCAATTGTAGTTTGATTTGATCCTTAGATCTATCTCTTTCACTTCGAGATCTTCTTCTCCGTTTAACATCGAAGGCAGCGACAAGTGTGAGCAAATTTTCTTAATTACTTCAATCGAGTAACCTCTTTCAACATCTCAAGAGAAATAAAACATGTCGAGCACTAAAGAGGTGGATGATTATCAATTGAATGGGCATCGGTTTCAAGGAGTGAAGCAGAGGTTAAAAGATCGATCCATGGTATGATTTTGAGTTCGATTTTGTTTGTTTTTGTAGATCGTTTACACAATATTTCTAAGTTTTGAATTGGGAATTTGTTTGTTTGTTTAGAAAGTTGCTCAAAGAAAAGAGAACGAAGGACATCTTGTCAAAACAAGTTGTTAAGATCGCTCAACAGGCTGAAGAACATGAAACTTTTATCACTAAGGTAAATATATATTGTGTTGTACGGACTGATCGATATATTGATTCTGTTAAAGAGTTAGTCATAGAATTGCTTTATGATGTAAATTGGTTGATTATCAAGTTTAAAATTGATATACATCATAAAACTTTGATCAGATTGTCTATAACAAACTACATAAGCTCTTTTCTAATTTGTCACAAAATTTATACGAATATATGCATTTTGAAGCTTCATAACTATTATCAGAACTCAGAGTTTGACTACTTTTTGGGTTTTTACTATTGTAGGTTACTCATTTATGGTGTGATGTTTTAATATTGACTTTTTTGGACATCAAAAGCTTATGTGCCAGTTAACTACTGCTTGAATACAATCACATGCGACGTAACTTAAATAATCCTAGCTTAAAAGATTCAAACCTACAACGGTTGGACTCATACAAGAGTTCCGCAATAGGGCCAAACCCTTCATTCTAAAATTATTTAACCCATGCAGCATGTGGCTTAGCGTATTAAATTAATAGTTAATTCACACCCGAAAGAGTCATATAACAATGAGCAAGAAAACTCTACAGGAAAATAGGGCATCATACATCGGGCAATTATATCATGCAATTCCTGAAAATCCCTATCCTACAACTAGCATGCTGTTCTACCATAAACATAATAACATATAACAATGTAGTAATTTGGGGTCTACTTACTGGTTCCGGTTGATAGTACACATCACATCCTTTCTTGATTATTGTTGAAAAAAAATTTGAAAAACATTTTTAAAACCTTTGCATTTCCTTAGTTTGAGACTGGATTCATATGAGTGTTCATTCAATTCGATCAAACCAAGGCTCTAATACCAACTTGTAACGTCTAAAAAATCAAAACCAATTTAAACTTTTCAAAACAACCCATTTACTAGTAAACGTGTTTACAAAACCATGGTTTCCAAAATATTATTTAAATTCAGAGTTTCTCAAGATCAACAACATAAAAATCAGCATCTGTATGGTCACGCCTTCGCCTTCCCACGATCCTCGGAAGTACCTGAAACCATAACAAAAAACTGTAAGCCAACGCTTAGTGAGTTCCCCCAAAGTACCACCACATAACAAACAACAACATGCATAAATGAGCCTTTAGCCTGACTGAACCGCTCATGGGGCCTGCAACCTATCTAGATCGCTCTCCAAGTCTTCGGCATGACTGGACCGCCTCGCAGGCCTACAACCTATCTAGACCGCTCTCCGAGTCTTCAGCATGACTGGACCGTCTCACAAGACCTATAGCCTATCCGGACTGCTCTCTGGGCCTTCGGTCTGACTGGACTGTCTCACAGGGCCTACAACCTATATGGACCGCTCTCCGAGCCTTCAACATGACTAGACCCCTTGCATAGCCCACAACCTATATGGACCGCTCTCTGGGGCTTCAGCATGACTGGACCACCTCGCAGGGCCTACAATCTATCCGGTTCGACCCGAGTATCTTGACATTCAGCACAAAGTAGGACCGCCTCAACCCAACCAAACCTAACATGTCGACATATACATAACAAATAAACATATAACCAGTCAACCAATAAACAAGCAGATATACAGATCACTGCCTCATGCTAACATCCTATATACCAGGATACTGATCTAACAGATCTCTACAACATAATAACATACTATAATATAATAGGATATTCAATCCAATGGGCCGATCTTGGTGTCTTCGACCCATAAGTAAAGTGAGGCAAACTCACCTCTCAATCTGAACAATAGCTGATGAGGTCCCGACTCCGAATCACAACTCTAACTGTCACCTATCCATCTAAATGACCAATTCTCAAACACAATCCAAGATACCCAAAATACCCCTAGGTCAAACTTGGTTAAAATTAGGTAAAAGCCAAAATTCCAAAAAGTCAACCGATTCGACCCAGCTGAGTACACCCAATGTACCGAGCCGTACACCCAACATACTCACGTTCTATCATCGGGGGATTAAAAGAGTACGCTTAGCATACTCTGAAGTATGCCCAACATACTCCACAACCAACTTTCCCTTTAAGTCATGCTTAATTCATTAAGACTTTTTCCTTTCAAATACATATCTAGGCTCAAAACAAGGATCCAGTCATAAAGTTTCCACCTTTATGACTTTCCATGGCTAGGCAAGTCCCAAGAGCTAAAAACCTAACTTCTTATTCCATTAAGACACTTCAACACTTGCATGGAGGAAAAAGAACATCCAAGATTACATTTTTATGACTCAAGAGGCTCCAAAAACTCTGAAAGGACAACTCAAATGGATTAGAGTAACCCGTACTCATAATATCAAGCTTACGAGACCAAAAGAACATAAAATCAAGCCCAAAACAAGATCTGAGTATAGCTTCACCGAGTTCATAATTTTATACCTCCAAGTGATGTCACAGGATGATGTGATTCTGGATCTAAGGTGCTTCACTCCTCTACGATGGTCTCTACTTCCCTCTTTCTTCTTCAAAGTCACAAAACACACATACAAGCTTAAAAATGCTCACAAGGTAGATTAGGATTTGCAAAAATGTTTTGTGAGGATGGAGGCTGATGAAAGGAACCATGTTTGAGAGTAATGAAGAATAAATAGGGTCCAAACCCTAAATATTAGGGTTTGGGACTTCACCCCGTATGCCATGTATACGCAAACATACGCTTAGCATACATGGCCCCACCCCACAGTTCCAAAAATTGCAATATTAGCCCCTCCTAGCCATAAATCTTACATTTTAAGGACCAAAATGTAATACATATCAATATAAGGGTCAAAAGTGAAAGTACCTCAAAACAAGATGTTGCATCGAGTCTAAAGCAACCCTTCGCTGTGACATAGAGACGATTTACTACGAACTAAACTTCACCTTATTACAATAGAACCGATGAGGAGATCACCATCTCATATCTCAACCATTAAATGACCCACATTCGATCTCCATATTCTCTCGAGCACAGGAGGCATGAAAGACACAAGCTCGTTACAGAAAGTAACATCCTTTGTCATCGGCTGACCCTCAACCTTATGCTGCAATCCTCGAGTCGATCGTCATAGCAGCTTCCTCCTTGACTCTTACGACTCAATCTGACACTACTTCATGCAAGGCCAGTGAGACCTTTGAATCAACTAACTTACATTGGTCTGCAACAACTTGATCCAAACTTCCATGGACAAAACAATTTACCGATCTCATTCTAAACAATCATAGCCGACAGGCCGACAACGACAAGAACGAATGCAATTACACTAGTGCTATACCATACTATTTGCCCTTTCTTATTTTTGTAGAAACCTTTTTAACCCTTCACGATCTCCATACGAATCCTATGCTTTCAGTAGTATGGGCCCCTACTACCTTCCACACCTATCCGTACGTGTCCCGAGAATTGCCTCAAAGTCTCTAAGCCATTATATGATACCACTATCAATCTTAGATACCTATGCTACCACATGCATACACTACCACCTATCATAGACTCTCTAATTCTAGGATTCTTCTCACGTACGAGCACACACTAGAATGCTTTTCTAGGAACTCCACCATTGTAAGGTGTATTAGCATACACATATGCTTCGAAAAGCCACCACAAACTGCCTAGATTCCCAACTTAGACTTCCTCATACATAAGTACTCATACTAGCATACTCTAGCACTATCATAAGATCACTAGCAATACTCACTCCCACCTTGCTATCAGCTGCCACATAAACATTTACCAATGTCAACTCACTATCCAACATATTTAACAACTCATACATTAGAAAAAAGGTATCTCTCCTAAATAGGTACTCTAACATGCAATCCTGAGTAGATCCTTAGTCTAACTTATAGCATGCACATCATACTAGAACACATATAACAACAACTCAAACACAACATATATAAAGCAAGCATGGATACTTTGGGAAATCACTTTTTTCGAGCTTCGGCTGACTGTGCACATTACATATTCTCTTTTATGCTCTTCAAATGAATCTCTTTTTAAAAGGTTTATAAAAACTCTTAGCTCCATAGTTTAAGTTTGGAATGCCACGAGTGTTCATCCAAATCCTTTAAACCGAGGCTCTGATACCAACTTGTGACGTACCATTTTCACAACCAAAATTTTAATTTTTAATTAAGAAAAAACTGCTCATTTTCAAAATACAAGTTAAGAAAACCAACTGTTCCAAAGTACATTGTTTAAAATCAAAGTATTATAGTAAACAGGAAATATTCATTGCTGCTGATGAATGTATGCCTTTGCCTTTCCATGATTACAGATGATACCTGAAAACAATAACCATTGGGTAAGCACAAAGATTAATGAGTTCCCCTAAAATATACATACATCACAACATAATAAACATTTATGGGTTATCAACAACCCTGGGGATTATCAACAATCCTAGTGGGCTAACAGCACACCCTGTAAATTAACAACATGTTCAGGAGTTATCAGCAACACTGGGTATTATTAACAATCCTGGGGATTATCAGCAATAAAATTTAGACAAAGAATCAAACAACAATAAAGATATATCTGGTCAAATACTTAAATACCACATAGTTAAAGTAATGAGAAGACTCACTACCACATATTAGACCCCTCACAACACACTGCTCCGCTACCAGTAGATCTCCATGGGATGCTTAGCCATACATAATCAGAGGCGAGATAGCCACCCAAATAGATAATCCTACTCTAGAGTCAAAACTAAACAAGGAACATGCAAGAAAGCCTAGATCAAGAGTTCTCAGGCTATCCTACATGGCTACATATGATCCTTAGGGCATTCCACTTGACGATAATCAACCTACTGGTACTATAACTAACATACCACTACAACTACATCCTAACACATAAGGATATAAATATATCTAACAACTCACTGCAACGCCACAATATCCTATCCACCCGGATACATAACCAAAACTAGTGGGGCGACATTGGTGCCTTCGACCCACGGGTACATTGCGGGAAACTCACCTGAAACGAAGAACCCAAGACACTACGACATACTCCCCTTTTGGTGCTACTTGCCCCCACAATCCCTTTAGCACCAAGTCATGGAAGAATCTTAATCAATAGCCCAAATCCTTCAAGTTTGACTCAAAGTCAAACTAGGCAAAATTCAACAAAAGTCAATGGTCAACAGGTCAACTTCCCCTCACGACGTGACAATCTATTGGTCACGTCATGAGCCACTTAAATAAAAAAAATAGTCGCGGTCCTTTGATCCTCACGACATGACATGCATAGCCTCACATCGTAAGAACTGACTGCATGGTATTTTGATGAATTGAACCCCTTAATCCATTAAGCCACTAATCCACCACCTCCAGAAGACTTCCTTACACCCCAAAAGCCATAAAAATAAATGCTTTAAGCTCTTGCATGTACAATGCAAGACTTGAGCTCAAGTTAGATCATTTTATGAAGAAAAGGAGGTCAAAACCTCAACATGAGCTCAAACATCAGCCAAACTTCAGATCTACTACATATAATCACCAAGGGACTCACAGTACCCATAAAGTTTCCTACTTTATGGAGTCCCAACACTCTAACACATCTAATCATGAACCATAATGCATAAAACTATAGATCTAGCAGCAAGGAACCATAAAGGATGAAGCTTGAATACTCACAAGGGTCCAGAGAGGTTGCTAGAAGATGCCAATAAAGCTTGCAAGATGGATCTATGCACTAAAGGCGATCCTTTCTTCTTCGAGTCACCAAAACACCACCAAATGCTTAAGAACTAAAGGATGGGGCTAGGGTTTCGCTTGAAACGAAGGGAGGCTGAAAAAGATACCCTAGGTTATGAGATAAGATCCTTGAATATGGAAAAAAAACCCTAAAATTTGTGGGCATGGGCTGCAACTGGCCTCACGACGTGAGCATTATATTGTCATGCCGTGACTCTCATTTCCGCGTGTCACATCGTGAGCTCCTCATGGTCACGTCGTGACACCCACTTTCCCCAAAAGTCATGCCCTTGACCCCTTGATGCCATAAACCGATCCGTTCTGGAAACTGGGTGTTACATATCCACTTCTGTATCAAAGGTTGTAAGGAACCGATTGCAGATATGTATATAAAGAACATAGCTCAATAACATTTGTGTGTTCTTTTCTTTAGCATGGAATTAATTGTAGGTCTATATAAAGATCAAAAATAAGGGCATTAGTCTTTATGTTGGAATAGTAACTAGATTGCATTGCAACCTATTAAATTACCTTTGAATGTCAATAGAGTTAGATCAAACTCGCAACAACTTTTCCCATAGCAAACCAAGGTTTCTTATGGATCTCCCATGGAAGCAGTTTCACCCAACAAACATATCATGAATGGAATTCTGGGTCTTTATGATCTGACAATAAACGATAATCTTATTTAAAATGGTATGATGGGGGAATGGTTGGAAGGGTTATAGTTGTTGGAGGATCTCCATTTCACTAGATGGAATTGGGAAGAAAAATGGAGATACATCTTCGGTGTCACTTGCTCCTTATAAATGTAGTGAAGTAGTGAGGGGAAGGAAAAGTGGTGCAGTAGAGAAGGTTGATGAAAGGAGAAAAATATAAATGATCAAGATCTTGATTTCACATGTGGCGATGTTAATTTCATAAAGGTGGTGTTGATTTTCACAATGACGATGCTGAAGTGAGTAATGGCGGTGGTCGAAGGTTTCAGTATACCATGAATTTTATGTGGTTTTTAGTTGTATTTGTAAGTTACATGTGTCTGAGGGGATGTGTGAAAAGGGGTGGGGGTGGGGTGATATCTATTTTATTTTATTTTTCCTTTTTAATGTAAATGAAATAAGGGAAAAAAGATAAAAACGATTTAGAGGGGCATATAAGTCATTTCACGTGGCTCATGGACCAACCATATAAGTTTTAGAGACCATAAGGACCATATCCGTAAAAAAACAAAATTAACAGATACTTGAAATTGTGTCATTTGGTAAACCATAGAGACCATTTATGTAATTTTGTATAAGATATATTTTATTGATACTTTTGTAAATATCTTGACTATGAAATCATGTTAAAATTCTTGATTAAATATAAGTCATTTCACGGAGCTCATGGACAAACCATATAAGTTTTAGAGACCATGAGGACTATGTCCGTAAAAAAAATTAACAGATACTGAAATTGTGACATTTGATAAACCACAAAAACCATTTATGTAATTTTGTATAAAATATATTTTATTGATAGACTTTTGTAAATTTCTTATCTGCGAAATCATGTTAAAATTCTTGATTAAATATAAATTGCAGAGTAGAATAAAAAAAATCACTATATTTCATTGACACGCCTAAAATACATATTGACTGTCACTATCACCTCGATAACTATGCAATGGTTTTCGTTAATCTTTAAGAGGGAAAATGAATCCCTCTAAGACCGGAGGGTGTGGGAGGGACTCTTCCCTCATTTTTGGTGGGTCATACCCCTCTTTCCCTCACTTTCCTCTCCCTCACCAAAAAGCCAAGGAATTGGTGGGAAGCCATTCCCTCACTTTTTTTTAATATATTTCATACATATATTATACTCATTTTGTAGGGAATTAAAAACTATGAATTTTGATATATTTTTTTTATATTTTTATAATAATTATATAATTTTATAAATATTAAAAAAGATAAAAAGAAAAAAAATAAAAAAAATAATTGACCAATGAGAAGAGGAGAGAGAGTGCGGCACCCTCTCCCCCCACCTTTTTTCCCGCATTCCATTCCCTCACCCACAGAGTGGTGTTCAAGAGGGGAGAGAAGCTTCCTTCACCTTTCCTTCACCCCACTCCGTCCGACCTAATACCATTTACGAATTCACCTCAACAACATTTGAATGCATTAATATATATATATATATATATATATATATATATATATATATATATATATATATATATATATATATATATATATATATATATATATATATATATAAAACAAATCTCACTTAAACAACAATAACATACTACTTCCGTACTTGATGAATTCTACTTTAGGCGATCGCACAAACATTAACCTAAAAATTAAGAGCATCAAGATCCATATAAACAAGATGTCCTTTATGCATAGATGATATTTTATATTTATTCAAATCGACTAAAATAATAATATGGGTATATATAATATTTTGAAAGTTTACGGAAGATATAAATGGTATTTTAAACTTAGATTTATAAAGGAATATATACAGTAAAGTCCCAATATTTTCATCGATTTGACAAGAAAGTCCTAAACTTTATTTTTTTGACAGTAAAGTCCAAATTACCGACAGTTTTTGACAGTTTTACCCTTTTTTCCAGGTTAGCCGGTAATTAGGACTTTTTTGTCAAAAAAATAAAGTTTATGACTTTCTTGTCAAATCGTCGATTAGGACTTTACTGTCAAAAAAATGAAGTTTAGGATTTTTTTGTCAAATCGTTGAAAATATTGGGACTTTAGTGTATATATAATTTCTTTTGGTTAAAATTTAATGGTATTGATGACGTGCCTAGGGCAACACGGCAGGAACACGAGCCGAACATGCCAACCGGGCTCAGCCTAGCAGGCTTAGCGTCCGCTGGCACACCCGGGAGTGGAAGGCACAAGCGAAAGGCTCGCGCACGCCAACCCGACCCAGTAGGCTTAGCGTCCGCTGGTGCCCTCTGGAGCGGAACACACAGGCGAAAGGCTCGCCCCCGCCTAAAGACGCTCCCAGCTCCAAGAAAAAAGAAACGGTCAGGAGACAGGCAGGAGGATCGCCCCATTACCGTCAGAGCCAATAAGAGCGCCCTGACGGATAAAGGCGCATGACTCTCCAATCAGCGCCCCTGATCCTGTCTCCCCAAAAAAGCGATCTTGTCGGTACGGATCAGGCAAGGGAGCTAGGTATAAAAGGGTACGCTCTCAGACCTACGAGGTAAGTTCTCTCGACTCTTTGGAGAGAATACACACAAACCCTAAAACACCCTCTAACTTGACCGTCGGAGCGTTCTTCTGGGAACTCCTCCCGGAAAGCGGCTGACGGCCCTTGTTCTTTGTGATCTTGCAGTGATAGCTGAACATTCAAGAGGATTTGGCGAACAAAATAGGATCAAGGTCACATCAGGTATGATACTCTTTAAGCATAAGAGTTATTGAAACCTTCACTAATCTGCTAGATCCTATTGAAATCCTTAACGTTTACTTCTTGTTAAATCGTTTTTTCAATCTCAACAAACCGACATTGAAAAAAATTGAGATAATCAAGAAAGAAAAAAAGAACGAGAGTTGTGTTGGCTTTTTGCAGCCCCAAAAATGGAGAAATAAGAAACTGAAAAAAATGAAATTGTCCTTCTTTCCTTCTCCACATTCACACCCTTTTGACCAGACATGTGTTGTTTGTGTTTGTATAAAGTCAGGGCAATTTTGTTTTTTAGGTTTCTAATTTCTCAATTTTTGAGACTGCAAAAAGCCAACACAACACTGGTTCTTTCTTTATTTCTTGATTATCTCAATTTTTTTCAATGTCGGTTTGTTGAGATTAAAAAAACGATTTAACAAGAAGCAAACGTAAAGGATTTCAATAGGATCTAGCTGATTAGAGAAGGTTTCAATAACTCTTATGCTTAAAGAGTATCATACCATTAAATTTCTAAGAAATATATATATATATATATATATATATATATATATATATATATATACACACACTAAAGTCCCAATATTTTCAACGATTTGACAAAAAAAATCCTATTTTTTTTTACAGTAAAGTCATAATTGACGATTTGACAAGAAAGTCATAAACTTTATTTTGTTGACAAAAAAGTTCTAATTACCGGCTAACCGGGAAAAAAGGGTAAAAGTGTCAAAAACTGCCGGTAATTTGGACTTTACTGTAAAAAAAATAAAGTTTAGGACTTTCTTGTCAAATCGATTAAAATATTGGGACTTTACTGTATATATCCCATTTATAAAAGAATACAATATCAATTGATAATTCACATCATACAGGCTCCACTCGAAGAAAACCAACCAAACCCAAATTGATGATAATTAGGGTTTTTTTAGTTCTTTTGTCATTGATTTTGCTTGAAAGATCTTAGAAAAATACAATGAAAAATAAAGATATATTGAATAAGTAACATAAATGGTCCTAATGATTCATTGTATTTTTCAAATTTGGTTCAAGGGCATTTAAAAAAAATAACATGTCAAAAGTTAGATTTAAACGACTAAATGACCAACCATACAATAAAATGAAACCACAAAAATGATTCACATAACGAAATGCAAATTTGAACTAAAGTTGCCAATATTTGTAAACTAAACGGATCATTTATGTAATTTTGTCTAGGGGTTCAAGATTGTTGTTATTTAGTTTTTTTGTTGGATTCTTTAATCGAGATTAAAATTACGCGATGATTGCAAAATATATTTTGTTGACTTATTTATTTGAGACTGAATTTGGGTCACACATGTAATAGCAATGTACCTTCATCCTTATTCCACTCCGGTCGCCAATTTAGTGCAACTAATATCAACATATTTTCATTTGAGTGCAAGTCACAACAATATATTTTCGTTTTTATTTGCATTACATACAAACAACAACATATATATTTTCATCTTTATTTCGGTTTTGAATTTGGATTCGATCCAAATATAAAACTTATAAATTAATTGGATAATTTCTATGGATAGAACATAGCCGAATAGTAATATGCTAAAAACCGAACACATCAACATAAGTACGATAGAAAAATCGACAGTTAAACAAAACCAATGATAGAACTTTTGCCACAGAAAAAAGAAAAAAAAAATCTACAAAGCAATTGAAACTCTTGCAATTAAAAAAAAAAAAGCAAAAAATCAAGACACTTCCTAACATTGATTGACAAACTGAAATCCAAGTCCAAGGTACGTACAAAGCAACTTTTAACTTCTATCAAGACGCTTCCTAACTAGATGACTACATATCCACTAGGATTTACTTAAGCCATGATAAATTCATAAACCAAACAAAACATCATAATTTCACATCAGAGGTTTTTGGTCTTTCAAGAATGTTTGGAACTAATATCCACTTCACTTATTTTTGTTAACTTTACCTTCAACCCATGCTTCATCTGAAGTACTATGGAAGCGCTTGGAAACACCGGGTGACCTTCCACCAACTCAATATGATAACTATAAATGATCGTAGATGCCACTATCTTCAGCTGAGTGAAACTCATATCCTTACCTAAACAAGTCCTCGGACCTCCATTAAATGCCGGGAATTTGTAATATGGCTCATATTTCATCCCTCCTCCCTCTAATATCCATCTTTCAGGCTTAAATTCCATGCAATCCTGACCCCATATTTTTTTCATCCTGCCCATGCCATAATGATATAGAATAATCTTGGTTTTTTTACTAACCTTATGGCCACTTGGAAGGATATCCGGTTGTAATGGAATTTTGTGGTTAAAAGGAATAGGTGGATAAAGCCTCAAGGCTTCGCATAGAGCCCCATGAAGATAAACCAGTTTGCTTAACTCTTTCGAATTCCATTTTCGATCATCTACTTTCACCTCCATAAACCTGTGAATCTCCTCTCGAATCTTGTCCTCTACAATTGGATTTTTTGCAACGAGATAGAAAAACCATGAGAGAGTGGTACTAGTTGTATCTTTCCCTGCACCCACTAGGGTACCTAGGGTATCCCTTAAAAACTTGTTGTGATCTCCACAACTACCGGTTTGGTCTTTGAATTCTCTAATCAGCGATGTTCCTAGTCCAACGTTTTCTTCCCCATGTTCATTCTCAATGTTGCTCGACTCATTTTGTAATCTAGCAATGCACTTGTATAAAAAGTGATCAAGAACATTGCATGCTTCACTCAACTTCTTCTCATTCCCGATTCTTAGTAGTTGTTGCAATTTCCAAAGAAACGGTGGCATAAAATGTCTGTAAAATATACCTTCTTGAATATCTGTCATGGACTTCTCACACGGAAGGGAAGGGAAATCAACAGAAAGGCTTTTCGGGTCATAGTCTAAGAGCAACCTGCATATAGTGTCAAAAGTGAACCTTTGAAATATATCCTGCAAATCCGCCTCTTTGCCTACTTCGCAAATTGATTCTAGCACTGGTAAAAGCCCGCTTTCCACCTTATTCCAGACAATCGCTTCAAAAACACTTTGAAAGTTGGGTTGCCTTAAGAGGGACATGGTGGTTTTGCGCTGGATCTCCCACATATGTCCATCGGCATTAAAGATTCCATCTCCAAGGATATCAAACATTTTACGGAAATTTTGGCCTTTAGGATAATTAGGGAAGTTCTTGCTTAAAATGTGATGGATATCTAATGGATCCGTTGTAACGAGCATATCCATGTTGGTGAACCATGGACCTTTAAACATGAAAGTGCCACCACTTCGTTTCAGATAAATAGTGGCCAAATCATGCAGTTGGTGCAAGTTTGTGAGGACTGCTGGTATCATACCAAGAAGCACCAAATTTCTATGGACAAGTGTTTTTAAGTTTTGAGGTTTGTAACGAAAAACAAGAACAGAAAGGAGAATGATAACCAAAAAGAGAATGAACAAAGATGGAAGGAAAGCCATGTGGAAGAGACGCACAAAAATATAGAGATGAACTTACGTCTTAGTGTATAGTTATGTCATATACATATATAGTGGTGCATAATGGTATTGTATGTTTTTGTTTTCATTTAATTTTGATCTATTTCAGTTTTAATAAAATAAGTTACTATTTGTTGAATATTTGAGATAATTTTTTAAGGTTTATGTTGCAATCCACCATCCAACTATTTCAAACAAGTATATATTTAGTCGCTCTAATTTTTTACACTTATATATGATCATTTAACTTTTTTGTTAATATTATATCGTTATGACATTATAGTGATGACCTTATGTAGGTGCATGCTTTTGTTGGATAGTTTTTCCACTTGGAATCCATGTAGGTGTTTATGTGGTACAGCATGGTTTAGTGAAGTCTGTGACATTAGCAATGGATAATGTCTTTTGCTAAAACAGAAAGGTTGTCGCTCAGTGTGTAGACCAAATTATATATGTCGCCAACCTAGTAGTTACCTAGCTATTTAGATGACGGATTACTTATAGATATGGCCACGTTTGATAGCCAAGTCTTTTTGTAGCCATGTTATGTTCGATTCATAATTATGTAAAGATAATGTCGAACATTCCACACTGATGGTCAGCTTATAAATCCATGGAATTCTCTAAGCATAAGACTATAAAAAAAAACAAATAAGTCTTATGTTTGATCGATTTAAGTAGGTATATTTCAAATTAATTTAAATTAGGTACATTTGGGTACGAATTAAAATGGCACCCCTTCTGATTTGATAGTTTTTCTTTTGTTGTTTTTTGTTTTTTTTTTCTAAATTTTGTCTTTTGTTAATAAAAACAATAACTGATTTATTATTATTATTATTATTATTATTATTATTATTATTATACAAAACCTTATAAATGGTCTTGTATTTTCTAGAAATTTGGGATATAGTTTCTAAATTCAAAAAATCTTATAAATAGTTATTGTGGTTTCAAAACTTTTAAAAAATAATCCATATGGTTTCAAACTTTTAACAAATAGCCCCTCACTCAAAAAATACTAATTTACCCTTTTTAATATATTTTTGATTTTTTTAAAATCTATTTTAAATAAGAAAAGGAAAAAAGAAATTAAAATCCATTGGGCCCACCTCCCTCTCTCTCTCTCTCATTTGAAAAGAAAACCCCACCCTCACCTTACCTCCCCTACCTCCACCCTCGATCTTCTTTTTCCCACTTCACATGTAACTTAACCTACACATATATACATATACTTAAATACAGAGTCATTTAAACCTTTCTCTATTCCCGACTGTAAGGATAGAGAGATATACAAATATATCTTAAGGACAAGGTTTGAGAACTCAAACCTTCAGATCAGCACAACAATGGAGGTAAATAATCTTTCTAGTCAAGTTTGGATATATATATATATATATATATATATATATATATATATATATATATATATATATATATATATATATATATATATATATATATATATATATATATATATATATAACCTTTCAAGCCTTGAAGATATAACAAAAAAATATTCAAGTAACTAAATAATAAAATAGAATATGAACAGTGAAGGAATTTAAGAACAAAGAGAATTATATGATATGGCTGAATGATTCTTGATTTGTAACGCCTGATGGTTCCAAGGTATTATTCATTTTAATCATTTATTTAATTATTTTAATCATGTAAGTTATTGTTGGGCTTAGAGGATTGGGCCTTCATGAGTGGGCTTCGCTGAGGCCATACGTTGGTGTACGCAGGGCGTAGAAGGATCAAAAGGATCGCGGAGCCATGCACGTACGCATAACGTACGTGGTCAGACCCTAAAACCCTAATTTTAGGGTGTAAGCCCTATGTAATGTCATTAAGTCCCATGTGTTTCCCTCCCTATCAGCCTCCTCTATCCAGAAACCCTAAAATCAAGTCTTATCTTCCATTGTTGAGTGATGTAATGTCATTAAGTCCCATGTGTTGGCCTCCCTATCAGCCTCCTTTGTCCAGAAACCCTAAAATCAAGTCTTATCTTCCATTGTTGAGTGTGTGAGATTTTGGAGAGCTTTAAGTGTTCATTTTTGTGCATTTTAAAGGAGTTGAAGAAGCTAGAAGTTGCTTAGCCTGAAGAGGAGGTCTTGGATCCAGAACCTCTACCCATTTTGTAAGAAGTTTGAGGTATCAAGTTCTTATCTTGGTTGCTAGATGCTTAGATCTCCTTCTTAGTTATATAGTAATGTGTTTAGCCATGGTTTGTATAGATATTAGGATTAGTACATCCCAAAGCTTAATCTTTCAGATCCAAGGTCTTCATGTACTCTTTTGGCATAAAGGTGCCAACTTTATGGAGTTTAGGGGCTTCATGCATCCATTAAGTCCTTCACTAAGTCCTTTTTGAGCTTTAGAGCTTCTTATGGTCATGCCTGGATGTAAAGTTAGCAAATTTACGTGGTATTTCAACTTAAAGGGGCCATATCTACATCCTGGAGCAAAGTCTTAACGATTTAAGAGCTTAATCTCGAAGTTACCTGAATTGGTTGAGCATGTCGGGTGTACAAGCCTGTACGCGCAACGTACAAGCCCTCGATGCAGTACGCTTAGCGTACCAGCTAAGTACGCCCAACGTACTCACTCTTATAGGATTTCGATAATGGACTTTTGGTTTGGGCCTTTGTTTGGGATTGGAAGGTTAGGGTTTAGTTGGGCCATCTGATTTTGGTTGTTTTGGGGCCAAGTATGTTATTGGGTTTTAGGCTAAGGCCCATGTGAAGGAATTGGGCCCAATTGGAAATTGGGCCATATTTTGGGCCCATTTGATTGTGGTTATGGACTTCATTCTTGGACCAAGCTAGGTTAGGGGTAAAATGATCTTTTTGCCCCCAAGTAGAGATTTTTGGTTAAGATGTAGATCCCAAATGTTATTTAGTTTTTATTTGGCAATTGTAAATCGGGGAGTTGTAGGGCCAACAATCAGGGATGATTCGTTTCATTAAGCTTTTCGAGGTGAGTTTCCCTCACTAGGTTTAGCGGGACGAAGACACCAATACCGACCCATGTTTATGCTATGTTAGTGTTTGTGATATTTCACCGGCTTAACTATGTCTTTTTGAGGGTGGGAATGAAGAGCCTGTAGATCACAACAAAGAAGATAAGACCGTCGGTCACCGTCTGGGAACAAGGCTCCAACGATCAAGTCAATGAGGGTCTGAGAGTGAGAGGGTTAAAAGTGTAAAGAGAGTGTTAAAGGGTTTTCGATATTGTCCCTTTCTCTTGGAGGGAAAGGGGTGCCTTTTATACCTGTGGTTAGGGAGAACAGATCCCCGACAGTATCTTCTACCGTTACAGGCATGGTAAGGGCTGATGGCTTCTGATTAGAGGGTCGTGTTCCATAGGCGGTTGTTTGCTATTGGTGCAGATTCTACCAGAAGCGGCGTCTAGAGCACTACACCTGTCGCTCCGGGGAACTCTTGGTACTGTTTTGTCTTCAACGTTATCCTTGGTGCTTGGGCACCAAGGAACAGATACGGGGTCTCGAAGGCGAAGGAAAAGGCTCGATGCTAGTCACGCGTTGCTCCTTGGCCTATCCATCTGTTAAACTAGTGGTTCTGTTATCTTTGACGGATTCCTGGTGGGATACGTCAACAAGTCCCTTAGGCTAGTAGACGCCAACGTTGGCTTAGGGTAGTTGAGTTGTTCTAGCTTGGATCTGGACACGCGTTCGGCGGGGATTGTTTCTGATGATTGCTGACGTGACAGAGGCGTTTTCGCATACAGTTTTCCTCATTGTAACCGGTTGGGCTTCCCATCCGCATTTAAAACTTCCCCCATTTGATTCGAACTTACTTTTCCTGGTTCTTTTCACTTCTGCTACCTCTTTTCCTTTTCTCTTCTATTTCTATTTCTTCGACAAACCATAGCTGACTTGAATATCGGGATCGTTCCTTCTTTAAGCGAGTTCGCCGCTCTTCAAGAGCGGTTTGGTTTTCTTCCTGAGCACGGTGTGGAGTATCCTCGGAAAGGGGCGATAATTTATCGTTCACCAGACGGGAAGGTCGGGGTCCCTAATCTGATCTTTGAGGTCGGTTTGAGGCTGCCAACAACAGATTTCTTTGACGAGATAATGCGCTAATATGGATTTCGTGTGAAAGATATGACTCCAAACTTCGTTAACAAGATCGTTGGCTTTGAAATCGTATGTCGGTTTTTGGAGTTCTGCCACAATTTTGGGTCTTCAAAGCTTCCTTCAATTCTTCTACACAATCCGGTGTTCGGACCTTTTCCCAAAGGCAGGGTGTTCGTGCCTTCATCATCAACCAAAAAGCTCCGAAGAAGAATAGGTAGGATTGGTGGCTCTGGGTGAATCACAATCTTGTGGGTTTTGATTATCCTCGCTTAAACATTTTTTGGATCGAGGGTCGGAACTGTTTGGGGCCAGTGTCACTGTGGTGCAAGCACTAAAGACCATTTGTGTTAACAGCAAGGATTGGGATGACCACATGCTTGCTGCGGTTGGGATGAGTGTTGCCTGGAGGGCCCAAGGGATGATGCCCCAGTTCTACATCGAGAAAGATGGTAATCACTTCTCCTCCCCCTTGATATACTCTCGCAGGTCCGATGGTGAGAAACTGATGTTTAGAGTGCCTCTGGGTGGGATCACATAGCCTTTCGCCTGCTATTAGTACTCGTCTTGACCCTTGGGTCCTGTTATTGTGAGAATCTCCTCTTTTTTTATTGGTTGTTTGCTTGCTTCCTTGCGGGTTCTTTCATCTTTTTGGTTAGCTTAAAACTTTGACCGTAATACCTTTGCTATTTCTGTTAGGTCTTCGTTCAATTGCTTGTCCACTACTTCTCATTTGAGTATCATGCATTCTCTGGTGTCGTACATTTTTCTCTTGTGGTATTAGTAATATTTTCTTTTTTCCTTCTCCGTCCGCTGCGGGTTTTTTTCTACGGCGTGTACTTCCGACCTGTGGCTCCTCGGATCGTCTTTGATGAACGGGCAGAATCTGCGGGAGGAATGTCTTGAATGTCTGCTCTGTTTTTTGTGGTTCCATCGTTGCACTCTTGATGTGAATATTTAATGCACTAGTTTTTTATTTATTTATAATTCCTATTTTATCGCATCTAAACCACATCTTACAGGCAGTGAACCCGATCGAGTATAGTATAGCTTTGATAAGCAGCGGTGTCGAACACAAGGGGAACGGTAGTGAATTAATTTAAAATATTTGATTATAGGTTACAAAACACACGAAAGCAGTAAAGAAATGGTTTATTAATTCTCAGACGAACAATTAATTAACAAATCTTGATAAACTAACAGGAAAACAAATCTCTTCAGGTACTTTGGTTTAGATAAATTACACCTTAAAAGCATAGACAATTGCATACACAAACTCATTTATTCACGTTCACCGATTCCTAAAATGATTAGATTCGCATTCACTATTACTAATCCTTTAGCAAACAAGTTAATTCAAACAGTGATCAGTTGATTAAACTAACATGTTTCCTAGTGTTCAGTTCGTATCAAGCAAGACTTGTAATAATAGTTAATCAAATTACTAATTCAATTTAACCTCTTGTTGATGGTCATCAAACAAGGCTCACACATTAACTTACCTATTTCCGAGTTAACCCTAGGTTCATGTTCACTAATACTAGGCATACAATCTTGTTTTCACGAAACTATATGATTCAAGCAATTAAGAAGATGTTCATACAACTCAATAAACTTGATTATTAACATAAAATAATTATCATTAACACATGAGGATCTTTTAACAAGCTCAACAAGATAAATTAAACACGAATAAAACAATCCAAATAGCAATTAATCCATAAATCAAGGTTTAATCTAATCATAAACACAAAGCAAATGGTTTTGATACCAAAATCAGAAAGTAAAAACATAGTAGTATCACAGTGGAATGCTAAACATGGTCACGATAACAAACTACATGATTACCGACACAAATCCGCTCTCTAATCCTTCATATCTTCGCTCCCGTCAGCTTAGCGGCCTTCCGGCCGCCTTCTAGACCCTCAAAACGGCAGCTATGAAGTTTTCTAGTCGCACAAGTCGAAGTGGAATATCATAGATTATTCAAAATGGTGGAATGATATGGGGTATTTATAGTTGAATGGATATGGAATTAATATGGAATATTAGATTTGGATTGGAATAAGGAAACTAATGTGGCTTAGGGATTAAGCAAATAAAAATAAGGTAAGTGGTGCTTAGGGAACAAGTAACTTGGAGGGAATTTCCGTCCAGCTTTTATGCTTCATCTTCAAGGCCGATTTTGGATAAGATAAGTTCCGAATTAGCAAAAAGGCCCTTTCACATAAGTCGTAGGAAATTTCGTCTAGTTTTCAGAACATTTTGAATCTTGTCAATTGGACTTATGAGTCATCATATATACCCAAAACACTGAAGAGGGGTCAATCTGCCAACAATATCCTTTTTGCATCTTTTCAGCTCCATTCTCTTTCTATTGCATTCCATCTCCCATTTTAACTGTAATTAAATATTTCAAAGCATATTAAGTATATTTTAGTTCTAAATAATAATAATAAAGGATAAAATATTAAGATATGTTATACATAAATATATATAAAAATACACATATCAAAATACCCCACACTTAGCCTTTGCTTGCCCCCAAACAAACTGACTTTTATTATTTCACCAATATCACATAGAACAATCCATTTTAAACCCAACCATTATTCCAAAGCCGCAATGCATGTATTTGTGTCTATAAATCCTAAGAACTTCCCACTCCTAAATACTCACAATCCTTATGAACCTTCACCCCTTAGTTTATACGGTACTCATTTCTGCAACCCTCCAAATCAATCCTCAGAAATCTTTCTTAACCTCAAGGTATTTTTGTAAAGCTACCCAAGCATACATAATCTAGAAATTACAACTTTAAGATACCACAATGAAGCTCTTGGAATTCTTCTATTCCTTTGAATATTTGATATTGATTTCTTTGAATTCACCACCTTTTGGATTTTTGGTATCTTCAACTTTTGAACTTTTGGAATTTTGATCTTCAAATTCTCACTTTAATTGCTCCAAAATTCTTCAACTTTTTGGTAATTTCTCTCTCTTTTTTTCCACTTGTAACTCACTTTTTTTTTCACTCAAAACCTACATGCTTAAGCAGGGGCGCTTAACTTCAACCCTTATTGGTTAGAGTATTAGTCTAAGTGCAATGACTAAATAAGCTTTCCTGGATAGATTTCAGGTTTAGGCTGCAAAAAATATTATGCCATATAAACTACCAGATTACCTTTCATATCTCATGGCTTTTCACTAGGAAATGGGAAGCCACAAATACACTATAACATGTGTAAGCTCAAGTAAACATTTGGGTTCTCATTGGATCATCCCATACAATATTAGCAAAATTTTAAATTATCACTAGATTTTCTAAATTAAACTATTATTTAAAGTTTATAAATTTTTAACTATTTTTTAATTTTTCAATTTAAATTGCTTTTTCGATCCTCTACCCACACTTATTTTATACAATGCCCTCATTGTATGCTAAAACTAATAAAAACAGTAAAAAGGGAGAAAAAGGAACAGACTCCCCTGGGGTAGTTGTGGCGAGATCGAATGGGGCTGCTAAAAGTTGCTCCATAAATGTGCTGAAAACTGGAACTGCTGCTTCTGAGTATGCCGGTAAATAAAACCAAGAACGCCAACTTCTAAAATATGGTGCAAAAGATTGCAAATAAATGCAATGTGTAATATCCATGACGTGGGAAAGTGTCGACCACGTCGTGTCGTCGAGTGAGGAAAAACTCATATCACAAATAATAGCACGGCCATGACGTGGTAAGTGTTGGCCATGTCGTAGTATCTAGAATGACAACTTCCTTCTTGCGATGAAAAACTCCCCCACGACATAGGAAAGTGTCAACCATGTCGTGGCAGCCGGGATGATACTTCTATCTCGCATCGAAATAAAACTCTATGGTGTGGGAACAATTCTTCCATGCCATAGAATCAATGTATAGTTGGAAACGCCACTCTTCGAAATAAAAATCTCTCCAAATATCAACGCACACCCCACACTTATTAAAAGTCATGGCTCTCAAGTGTCAACTTCAAACTCTCACACGGTTTTTTCTCTCATGACAAATCAACATTCAACCCCAATTGATGAAATTTTTGAAAGCATCCGAAGCAAAATGCCAAGCTAATGCTTGATACTGACTCGTTCATGTGTGGATATGCAGGTGCTCCACTGTCCATTGTGTGTTGCATGTGATAGGGGCTTGCATACCATTGACCATATTCGTAACGGTACCTATGGTTGTATCCCGACGCTTGTGGCATATACGCTGTTGGATTAGGTGTCTAAGCACATAACTATAATTAGTATGTACTTGATTTGATTGGAGCATGGTCCTTTTGGGTTGCCTTCACTCATGCAACTTGACAGGATGACTAGTGGAGAGAGAGTAGGATTTATTATTTAAAATAATAAATTGGTACTCAAAATGATTTTATCAGGGGGGGGGGGGGGGGGAAGAGGCCAAAGCCCCGACAAAGATAAAATGATTTTATTAATATATTATAAGATTAATATATTATTTGGAAATCATATTATTAATTAGTATTTAATCAAAAATTAATTTGATATTAATTTTGGGATTAAAGGAACTGATTAATAATGGAGAGATTGTTTTGCAAATCATTGATAGTTGCAGAACTGGGCTATTGGACTACTTAATTAGGAGTGGACGAAATCCTATAGGGAAGCCATATAGATTTTGTCCAAGGCCTCATAAGGAGGATTCCATGGGCTGCTTAAGACTTAAGCAGGAATTAGGGTTTCCTCCAGAAACCCTAGTAGCCCATAGCTATAAAGGAACCCCGCCATATGGAATTTTCGGCCAATGCATTCTAAGAGAAACCCTAGCCAACTTTTCCACCTCTTTCCTCCTCTCATCCGTTTCATTGGGTTTTTGTGACTCCATTAAAGGTGCAACACTTGTGTGCTTGATATTAAGCTTATCTAAAGGAATACCATCTTCTCGATGTAAAAAGGATCTTTCGTTACTTGAGGAATACACCTAATCTTAGGTTATTGTATCCTCATGATTTGCAGTTCAAGTTAGTGGGAAACACTGATTCATATCATGGTGGATGTGGTATTGATCGAAAAAGTAATTCAGGGGGCTCAAATGCTGGGATATAGACTTGTAAGTTGATCCAACAATAAGCAAACATCAAGGACTTGCTCTACTGTTGAAGTTGGATATGTAGCCGCTGGAAGGTTTTGTGATCAGATTCTTTGGATTCAGAATCAAATCTTAGACTATGGTCTCAACTTTTCAAAAACTACCATTTGTTGTGACAACACCAGCGCCATTCAGATGATACAAAACTCGGTGCAACATTCCAAGACCAAGCACATTGACATTCGTCATCACTTCATCAGGTACATAGTTTAAAAAGTAAAATTGGCTGACATTTTCACTAAGGCATTGGATGAGAAGACCCTAAATAAATTTATTGCATATATTGGCATGTTTTCAATGACTTGATCATCTTCTAACTCGATTAAAATAACTTTGCTTTTATTTTTTTTCTTAAAACTCAAAAACACAAAAATAAGTGCTTCTTTTATTATGCTTTAGTTAAAGAAATTTACATAATTTGCTTAAGTTTTTCATCTAATGTTTACAAGTATTTTCGTTTCTCTATTCTCTATTTTTAGATCTGTCAATACTGCACCTCTTCCTTCCTGAGTTAGAAAGAGTTGGGGTCATTCAGAATGTTCTGAATGCTCTATTCATTGAGAAGAATATTGGCAGCGAGTCTTCTTCTTTTTTACAATGCCATCTTTCTCCTCCACTCACTGTTATAGATGCAAGAAGCCATCATAATTACAATGAGTCTTACTTTCATCTACTGACTCATAATCTGATAAAAACTCGAGTGCCCTCATGTTGATCTTGTCAACTCGTTGGTTATACATATTAGAACAAATTAACTTGTTGGTTGGTTCATGTTCTTCTCTTGTTTTTGGTGAACATGAAGCTTGGAATCTATCTGCAATACTTCAATGATTAAAGTCATCTTCACTCTAGGTTTGTTGTGAATCGTATTAGGTATTGATGCCCTTGTTCTTGTTTGTGCACTCTTTTATAGAATGTATTGAAGGGGGAGATATCTCAAACAAAGGAAACTAATTCATGAGCTTTTAAATCAAAAGATTTTCTAGCATCAACGTTATGATTCTCCTGAAAAAGGCTACGTAAAGGTCCTATGAAAAAGTTGTATATTAATTTTTAACTATTAATTTGTTGACCATCCCTTCACTATTATATCTTTACCATTTTTGTCTTGTATCATATTAAATTAATTGATAGTGAAATATAATTTCTATACTGAAACTTAACTTTATGATAAATAAGATAAACCACTTGTCGTTGATAAGTTTACAATGTTTATAATTCACATCGATTTCACCTCAACGTGATTGAAACACTCCATTTTCTCCCCAATATCTTCTTAAGAAAACTTAACGATTCACTGTGATACACGACACATTAATAAAAGTTTGAAACTCTATGCCGATGGTTAGTCTATGTATCATAGGCTATCACACACATCAACCTCTTCTTGCCCATAATTTTTTTCTTAAAAGCTTTATGATTCAATATAACATACCATATGCTGATGAGAACTTGAAACGTTTGTGTTGAAGATTAGGCTATGTACCATAGCTTATTACACGCACTAATCCATTCTCAACTTATATTCTTCTTTAGAATTTTGTGATTCAGCGTATTAAGCCAGATGCTGATGAAAATTCGAAAAATCTGTGTCGATGGGTATATTATTGTCCATGATATATTACACGCACCTACCCATTCTTTCCCAACAAATCTTCTTTTAAAGAAGTTAGTGATTCATTTTATTTTCCATACACTGATAAAATTTTGACACTCTTTTACGATGGGTATATTATATACCGGAATGTATTACACGCATCATTCCTATCTCACCCCTTATTCTTCTAATAAAAGAAATTAATGATTTAGCGTATAAAATCATACTCTAACGAGATCGTGCAACACTATGTTAATGAATGAAAATTCAAACACATACTATTAGGAGACATCACAATCTCACTTGATTACCAGCTGCAACTCATGATATGTTGATTGTTTCCGCTACTTCTATGTCTCGCTGGTCCTACTACTATCATTATGACTCGGACGTTCTGTTGATGCTAAAAGGGGGAGAAATATCACGTTCTGATGTGATCATTCTAATAGCAAACACTCTTGAAACAAGAGGATTATACATCTAAGGGGAGCAAAACTCATCTATTGTTTATCTGAGGAGGAGGTTCATACATCTTCTCAAGAGAAGATATAGAAGAAGTTTTCAAAGTGTTTCTCAAACACATTCATTTTCTCAGGGAGGGGGGGGGGAGGTGAAGAAGTTGTTAAAGATTACTTTTGACATCACCAAATATGGGGGATTCTAAGGTCACACCTTATGATCTGATGAGTCAAACATCACATGCTGACCGCCAATGCCAGTGCCAACGTCAGCACTACGCCAACACTAGATCTTATTAACATTTGTGTGAACTTCATAATCTAAGTAACTTATGTATATTAGACAGTTATATGTATATATATATATATATATATATATATATATATATAGATGTCTGATTCGTAATGTTAGTGAGTAGGATCAGACCTTTACTTAGATAGGTATACATCCATTCATTAGTAGGATTTTAGTTATTGTAATCATATATAATCAACTTTAGGGTGAATCCCTAATGCAAGTCTTGGTGACCGTCTTTGTGACCTTGTTCTCTTGGTGATAACAATATTTCTTAGTGAAAGCATCTTTGTGATTACTTTTGCTCTTTTTTTTTCTGTTTAATATTGTTCTTAGCTTGTTTAATCATTTTTATTTATACTTGAGTGTATCTGATCGATACAAACCTTCAATTGTTCCCAAGGATCAGATATGATTTGCTTTCATTGCAATTAGACGGGCCACAGGAAGGTCGATTTTCCGAGGTTGATGGGAGGAGCAGTGGCGGTACCAGTTCCAACTACACTGAGGATCACAGATGCCCATGAGGGTAAGACAACGCCCCCTGTGGGGAAGAGCAGGGCTTTTCAGCTGACAACAGAGGAGGTGCGTACGAATCGTGATGTAGTCACATGTATGTTTTCCATTTATTATTCTCTTTTGTTATTGTATATGCTTATGTTTCATGTTGTGGTGTTTAGGGACGTTCATGGTGAATGGGTTGCTTGCTTTGGTTCTTTTTGATTTGGGTGCTACCCGATCTTTTCTCTTTCTTACGCTCAACAAGAGGTTTGACAATTGTCTTGGTGAACTAGATTGCCCATTGGAGATTGAGATTGCTGATGATTGTCCAATGAGAGTTTAGGGGGTTCATCGAGGTTGTATTTTGGAGGTTTTTAGTGAGAAATATCCAATCTACTTGGTTCCCATTCCGTTTTGCGAGACGAAGGTGATTGTGGGTATGGACTGGTTGAGCCTTTATGGGGCTACGATTGACTACCGACATATGTTAGTGATAGTGAGAACCCCAAATAGGGGAGATCTAGTTGTTCGTGGCGAGGGTGCACAGCGTGGACCGACTCTCTATTTAGCTGCTAGAGCTAGGAGATACCTTTAGCATGGATGTTTTGGGTTTTTGGCGTATGTGTTGGATACTCGGGTTGAGGGGAAGATGACCGTTGATGATGTGCCTATTGTTAGGGATTATCCTGATGTGTTTCCTGAGGATTTGACGAGAGTGCCTCCTGAGAGTCAGGTTGAGTTATGTATTAGTTCCCGGTGTGGATCTGATAGCCAAGGCACCTATCGTTTAGCACCTCCAAAGATGTAGGAGTTGTTTACACGGCTTCAAGAGCTATTAGACAAGGGATTTATCAGGCCAAGTAATTCGCCATGGGGAGCACCGATCCTATTTGTGAAGAAGAAGGACGGTTCATATTGTTGGGTTTTGAGCATTCTAACACTCCTAAGTGTACATGCAACCCTAAATACCTTGGATCTCTGTTTTCTCTATTATACATACAAATATGAACATCCAAGGTATTATCCTAATCTAGCATATAAAATAATGAATATAACAAGATAGAATACATACCTCTTTCATGTAGAAAGTCTTCATGAAGCTTGAGTGCCTAGTGCCCCAAGTGTGACACCTCAAATGGTTCACACAACACCAAATACACTTGGAATAACTTGAGAGAAATCTACACTTCATGAAATCGGCTAGCTCTTCTCTAGAATCATACTAGTCGCCGATTTTGTCAAGAATAAGATCTTTATATAGTGTTACAATTAGGGTAAACCCTAATTGTCATGACTTTCCATTTCCTTGGACCCATGGGTTCAAATACACCATGGAGCATCCATGGACCATCCTATGGGTTTTAGCCCAACTTGATTATCCATGGAGCATTAGCCCACTATACAAGTATGGATGATTTACACAATCAACCCATATATTTAATTAGTCTTCTTTTGATCACTTAATTAATCCTAGATTAATTCTTGATCAATACTAATTAAATAATCTTATTATTCTTATTATTAATATACTAGAACTTATAATATATTAATAACCATAAGTGTCTTATTTCTCTCATTATAGTCTATCCAAGTGCATGATGCCATGCAACCCAAATGGACCATGCCGGGTCGGGTCAAGTCTTACCAATTATAGTTATGGACTTAGACATTAATCCAACAGTCTCCCACTTGGATAAGTCTAAAACTATTATTGCGTATGACTTCAGGAACCAACTGGCAATTGTAGCTCTTAAAAGCTTCTGTCGAACTCTGACCTTGTCGATGAACTCTGACCTTTGTCAATGACTTGTCCATTAGATAAGGGATCATATATTCCTCCATTCTAGATATCATATGGACTGAGACATGGATTATAATCATTCTCTCTGTCCATTTGTTGTTTCTCGATTTCCGATTGATGACGACCGACTAATTGAACAAATCAAATCAGTCCTGGCCCGGCCGAGCACTTCCATTTGTCATCATCAAATCATCGAGGAGCCCACAGATATTGCTTTTATCCCGAAGTTAAAAGGAATGGATAAACTTCGACTCATATGGCTTGTTCTACTACTTGTTGAATCATACACAAAGACACGTTTTATAGCACCGAGTTACCAAATGCATTTTCGTGCAATCAATGTACAACCAACTCATAGTAACAACTCATATCTCTAGGTTTGAAGAATATAAGATATTATCGTCTCATGATCACTCGTGATAAAATCCATGAATTGATTCCAATGAGCGCGGGTTGAATCCAATACTCAGAACTTATGAGCACTCATGAGTGTTGTAGCCCTTTGTCCAACACCTTAGACCTCTACAAGCCAACCCATGACAGTCTTAATTCATATCTACTTCCAACATATGACCGACTGTGGATGGTTTGAATAATTTAGTCATTCCGGAAGAATAACCCAGTTTATTCGGGAAGTCAAAACATGCAAAGTGAAACACAATAATAATTGAATCCAATATGGTATCAAAACCTATGAACATAAATAAAACACCTTTTATTTATCACCATATGATTACACATTATTCATTGTATACTGTTTCAGCTATCAACTTTATTCTTGAATTTAAAACAATAGTTGTCCCATGCTCCAAGCATGTACACTATGTTTTCTAAACACTAGGCATGCCATACACCAAGTATGCATACTATGTTTGTTTATGATCTTTACTTTGTGAACTAGATCCATTGAACATAACTTCAATGATTCTCTTTTCACAGTCCCAAATCCTTACTGCAAATGCAAGAATTCCAAATTCATGTCATTTACTGAAATCTGTTAGATTCTAAACTTATATGCATTGATCCTCTTGTAATGATTATGCACAAATTCACAAAGACTTGGCAACAATCATTACAGAGTATTCCAAAGGAGATCAACTCCTTGGAAACATCCTTCTTGCATTAAGTTTCCTAATCATACAGATTGAATACTTTTTAACTTTGAAGCATTTCCATATTCCATTTTGACTATCACTTCTGAACAAGAGTTGCCTCCTTACAGATTATGTCAATATGGTCCTTCCAGAATTAATACTATACTTCCAACTATCCTTGAGCAACCAATCTTTGGTAAACCTTAGATTGTCCTCAACAATTGCTTAATCATTTTAGTCATATCAATTTATAGACCTTTTTCCCTTCTTCATGCCCCAAGCATTTGGAAAAACTTAGAAAGAGTGAATATAGTACATGTAATCGATCCTATATCCGAAGCATATGGGACACGATTCATGATGTCTCACATAAAGACTAAACCAGTCTTTTGCTATAATATTTCCATTTCTATTTGCCAAGTTCTCATAATTCAGATTATGAAAAGGGATGCCGTAATCATAATCGAATTTTAGAACGCAAATAATGAACCCATATATAGAATTTCCTTATGTTGACCCATCCCAACATGAAATTCATATATATTCTTGACTAAATACGATTAAGACCTCAATCTAAGATTTTAAATTTGAGATGAAATATAATTTCCTCTTCCTTAATTATAGCAAAACTATTTTTTCAACCCTCGCAACCTCACAAATTGAAACTTTTGTTTTCTATAATTAACATTGATAACTTTTAATACTTATCATAATTATCATGCTCCCACTAACATGATGATTATTAGCATAACACTTATGCTCCCACTAGCTTTGACATGTACCCAGAAATCAACTGAACTTCTAGAAATCAATACTTTATTGACTTTCTTACCAAAGTTCAGATTTCTGATACTAGATTGCCTTGATAAGACTTTATCAATATCATACACCTCTCTTAGATAGCTCACATGTGTGTCTAAACAATTATGAAGAGGGATGCCGTAATCATAATGTTTAGACCTTTTGTCATTCCCACAATTGCTATCTACTCAAAATCTACTTAGTGAAAGAGTTTCCTTACCATCATTTTCATGAATCGAAGAGAAACCTTATGATACTTAGATTTAATGGTGTAGTGTTCTTATCCATGTGAAATGTCAAAACCATAGTCACAAGACAAGGATAATGACAAATCCAAACTCATATGGATTGAACTTGTGCAATCTTAACTTCTTGCCATCTGGCAGCTCAAGGGCCTGCCATTGCTTCCAAGTTGTTGTGCAACAAATTGAGAACTCTAAGAACTCATATGCAAAGCCAACTTTAACTGGAATGGGCACATAATATGTCAACACGATAGGTTATAAACCTCAAGTCGTGTGCTAGTGAAGAACTTCAGGTTTTATTTTTGATTAGTTCTTGAGACTTTTAAGACCTTTAAGACTCCCACTGTCCTCTTGACATATAAGACTCCCTTGTCAAACATCCAAGAGATAGTGTGGATTCTAATCAAGACAAACACTTCACAAAATTGGCCTAAGTTGGTCTTTGTTTTATCCAAAACATCACAACTTACCAATTTCAAATGTACAAGAGTAGAAATCTTTTACTCTCACATTTGACAAGTGTTTTAAACCTTCTTTAAGACATGTCACTCAAGATACAATCTTGGAGTATGACTCTAAGACTTGTATTGGAACGAAGTATGACTCATCTTCTTGATTTAACCACTTCAACAATTCAAGTTCCTATTCTTAGTCATAAGAATGCACTAAGATTTCCTTAGAGAACTAATTGTGTTATGGTTTCTTAATCATTAAGATGATCACAAAAACTGATACTAAAGTACTCTCCCATCTTTTCAGATTTGAGAAACTTTTATCCTTCTGCCTAATTTGATTCTTCTTATTCGCTCTACCATACATTGGAACCTTTTCCAATGTCTCAGAGTTACACTTAAGCTTGTAAGTATAATCATATTTACTAAGCTTTTGTAAACTATGACGAATAGTTCTATCAATCTTTTGTGGTGGACTTGACCAGTGCATAAGAATGTGTACTCGATCCCTTAGTCCTTCACTTGACTCACACATCCATGTGAACAAGTAATTAGTCTTAATTTTCCAATACTTGAAAGTTCTCATTCATCATGCTATACAACTTGCATGATTCCAAGTTCCGGTCCAATTGAAACTTGGGTGATGAGAATCTTTCCTTATTTGGTAAATTTAGACATTACCACAAATGAAAGAATCAATTTCATATTTCCACTCTTGCTATTAATGGAATCATATAAGCAACAATTTTTCCTCAAATGCCATTGTAAGGATATTTTAAAATAAATAAAATAAAAAAATTTCTTTTATTTTAAAACTTTGCGGAAAAAAACTTATCCTTACAATCCATATGAAAACTTGTTGTTATCTATTCCTAAGCAATATCTCATAACTCCTAAGAAGTAGCTCTAGAATCCGATCTTCAAACTACGCGATAGAAATCCATCTACGCGATCAGATTCAACATATTCTTTCTTTAAGTTCCTTTACTTTTCTTTGATTCTTAAAACATCACCATGTGACCCAGTCACATCATGTATCACGAATCTCAGAATAGAAACTTAGTAGAGTTAGATAATGGACTTTACCTGAAGTAGAGTCAAACTTATTGACTTCAACATCCTTAGGTAAATTTGGCAGATTCGCAACCAATGCCCCTTTCTTTGGCAATATAAACATATGGACCCTTTGATAATGGTACACGGGACTATCACTGACTTAGCTTTTCTCTTTATCATTTGGTCAACCGAGTTGACTATGGCCGATCCCTTTCCATTGGGAAGAGAATTCTTTCCTGGATTTCCTGTGTCACTATTGTCAATGTCCATCAAGTTTTAAGGAAGTTGATCTTAGCAAATAGATAAGATCATTAAGGGTCTTGTCATAGTCTGTTTCATAGGTGTTCCAAAAGAACTCACTATGTGACTTAGAAAGTGATTGAGCCACCAACTTTCTCAAGACTTTGACACCCAACTCTCCCGGCTTGTCAATATGTGACTATATCTCCAAGATGTGACCACACCTAGACCTTGCCTTGCCAATAGGGCTTGAGTGACCTTAAACTTGTGGGTTATGGAGAATAATTGGAGGAGGTGAAAGAAGTATGATTTCCTTGGGACATCATCTTCATTTAGGAAAGCTTGTTTCAAGAGATTTAGGAAGATCATAACTGTCTAAACCAGACATCTTTTGGGAGATATTCAAGATAGTTGATCTTAAGTCCTTAATATGACACCCAATATGAAATATTAAGGCTAGGACCCAAAAAACTATTTTATAACTTAGAAGAGGTATGCCGTAATCCAAGCTATAAAATATTTGAAGGTAGGTGAATGACGATTCACCAATTTCCACCAAGATAAACGAAATGTATTATTAGGTTTTAATTGGTTTTGAAACTCCTAGATCTTTTGAGATTCATTGAACTGTTCAATGGCATGTTTCAATCTCGAGTGTGCCCTTCAGGTTTTGTGACTGGGATGTCGAGGATCACAAAACAAGGTGTGAAGTAACCATGCAAATTACTTGGTACCCTTAAGTGTTCACCCCTCAATCGATGTGCCGGTTAACCACACACACTCCACCGATACTATGATAAACATTAAGTTACCCTTTGCCTACCTTGTTAAATACGGGGTAGTGTGCCGGTTAACCACACACGCTCCACTAACCGACTTAAACAAAGTGCAAAGTGTAATTTCATGGATTAGCACCTTATTCACATTTTTCCTAAGTAACTAAGATTGGGTATTATTAAGAGTTTAGTTACTTAGTATTTATCATTAATACTTTTAATGAAGGGAGAATTATAGTCCTGTCAAACCCGTTCGGCTAATGACCCTCCACCAGTCAAGCAAGCGGTGGGTGAGAGTGGACACCCATTAAGTTGCCATTTTATAGGCAACAACCTTATACCCACCTTATAGACCGGCTTCGTGAATGAGGCGTACTAGCGGTAAGACTGACTTTACTCTTATACATATATATATATATATATATATATATATATATATATATATATATATATATATATATATATATATATATATATATATATATATATAAGTGAATTTTATTAACTTATAATATTATAAAGTATAAGGGTTGAATTTTAACTCTTTAAAATTCTAAGGGCTAACTTGGAATTAAAGTATTCATAAGTGAAAACTTTTCAAATTCCAAAACTTGAGGGCAAGTTTTGAAACTATTCAAAACTAATTAATTCCATAACTTATGTGTTTAAAGTAGTTTTAATCCAAAAACTCTTCAAGTTCCATAACTTGAGGACAAGTTATGGAAGACTTTAAACTAATAAAAGAATTAAATTTTCTTTATTTTATAACTTATGGAATTAATTAAGGTTACACTTTTTTTATTTATTATTTAATGAAGAGACTCTTGGTCCTCCATAACTTGAGGACAAGTTATGGAGTCATAAAACCATTTAATTAGAACTAGACTCTTCATTTTTGTAACCTTTGCCAACTTTTATGAGTTTTATGAAACTTAAATGTGACTTTTCATATAACTTGAGGACAAGTTACAAAAACACATTTTAGAATCAACTCTTAGATTAATTTGCATTGAAAACAACTATTTCACTCAACTTTCTATTAATCTAAGCAACTCATAAGAACAAGATAATTCAAATCAAACTTTTTCATGTAATTAGTCTAAACCTTAAACTAATACAAAACATGAATCTATTGAAAATTATCTTTGAAATTGGATTAGCATGAACATTACCACATCAAAAACAGGTTTATAAGTTCAAAAACATCTTAGGGTAATGTTCCTAGTCCATTTCTAGCCAAAAAAGTCAAATATATGCTGTCTGGGGCTCCTACTCGTCGAGTGCATGAACCTACTCGGCGAGTAGGATGATTTTACTCATGGAATCGGCGAGTTCATCAGTGGACTCGGCGAGTCCAGTGCCCAGAAAGCCAGAAAATCGAGTTTTTCAGCATTTTTCAGCAATTTGCATCAAGTATAAGAGAAAACAAGCCTTGGCTCTGATACCACTGTTGGGTTTTGAGCATTATAACACTCCTAAGTGTACATGCAACCCTAAATACCTTGGATCTATGTTTTCTCTATTATACATACAAATATGAACATCCAAGGTATTATCCTAATCTAGCATATAAAATAATGAATATGTCACACCCCCAAACCAAGGATGGCGGAAACGTCTAGGGGTGGAGGACTTCATGTACAGTATCACAACAATATGTATAATAGTGCTCAAAGTAAATACAACCATCATAAATATAATTGAAAAAGTTACACCAAAGTATATGTTTACATGTTTCAAAAATCAATTACATTATGATGACAAAAATAAGTCGTTGACGGTTTAACGTCTCATCCTCAAAGCGCTGAAGTTTTCCTGTTTCACTGATTTCCTGAGAATACAAGTAGTTTTGAAAAGTGTCAACAATTAAGTTGGTGAGTTCATAAGAGTTTTGTTTGGAGTAGAAACCGTTTTTCTTTTTAAAATCGATGAAGTTTGATTTCCAGAAAATCCAATATTTTCTTAGTTAGGTGTAAACAAAATATTCCTATATGATGTGTTGATGAACCCTAGATTGACCCGTAGATTTCCTCTATAATCATCCAGCGTATATAGGTTATAGAAGATTTAAGTCAGATAAAACGTCGAATGTAGTGGGTCTGCCCTAGGTCCACAACCCAACGAGGAACAGGAGATGAGGCGGGCACCACCAATTCTAAGCCAATCCAGACTAAATTCTTGTATGACTCAAGCATATACGCTCAATGATTATAGTTGAAGTCTAACGATGTGAACCTTTAATGTGAATATAACCTATACATATCATAGTTCACCGGGAAGTAATAGAGATTAGTGAACCTGAACTATGCATATGAATAGCTTATCGAAAGTGATGTGATGGTGAATATAACCTATACATATCATAGTTCACCGGGGAATAATAGAGATTAGTGAACCTGAACTATGCATATGGATAGCTTATCGAAAGTGATGTGAATATAACCTATATGATGTGTTAATGTGAATATAACCTATACATATCATAGTTCACCGGGGAATAATAGAGATTAGTGAACCTGAACTATGCATATGAATAGCTTATCGAAAGTGATGTGAATATAACCTATATGATGTGTTAATGTGAATATAACCTATACATATCATAGTTCACCGGGGAATAATAGAGATTAGTGAACCTGAACTATGCATATGAATAGCTTATCGAACGTGATGGTGAATTCCTTTCTTGTAATTAAGTTCCTAGAGTAGATGAAACATAAACTATACCTATTATAGTTTATTACATTGTTTGTAATATGTATTTACCATAACTATACCAATTATAACTAACGAGTTCGTTTGTGGGGGTATAATGGCTTAACTATACTTATTATAGATTATCTTAATCGTCCATAGCGGCAATAACTCTTATGTAAGTGTAAGACCTTTAATATTGTGTTTGTTATATGAATGACCCTAAACTATACCTATTATAGTTTATCGATTGATTTCGTGGGAAATGAGCATAGGCCTTACTTGTCATAATTTATCAATATTTATATTTTAATGGATATAGCCTCGTAGTATCGTATATATATATATATATATATATATATATATATATATATATATATATATATATATATATATATATATATATATATATATATTTGTCATACTTGTGAAGATGTAAATCCATGTGTTTTCTGATGTATGTCTATGTAGGAATACAAAATTTGTCATATATTGCAACTACACATAATCAACTAACGATGTATACCTTGCTCGACATGTTACAAGGTGAAATGAAATTTATTGTGTTTTTCTGTTAATAACCTTTTCTGTAACTGACATTGGAAAAATTGTAGAAAAATCATAAAATGTCCAAATCAGGTTCTGTAACTTCTGGGAGTTTGGAAAATGAGTCTAATTTGTTCATAATTTTTATTATAATTTTTAATGATCTCTAACTTGGGTGAAAAAGTCCATAATCACAGACTGGTCCGGATTGATGTTTGAAATGATAGGCGGTTTTGTAAAAATCACCATAAATTGTAGAAAAATCGTATGGAGATGTGCAAGTAGTCATTTTAAAGCTAAGAAGTGGAACTACATGCACCTAAAACAGTTTTGAAAACAAAAATATTTAAGATGTCCAAAACAGTCCGTGAATGGAGTGAAACTTTTCTGATGAAAGCTGTTAGAAGAATGTAGTTATGTTCTAAGCATTTTAACTTGTATTCCCCCCCTAAAAACTTGAGAAAACGTGAAAATGTAGGGGTATGAACTCACTTTGTGTGTTTTCAGTAGATAAGAGTTGAAGAAGAGAAGTGTTCAACCCAAGAACACTTGGAGAATCCCTTGAAGATTCGAAGCTCTAACACAAATATAATGGAGTTTGTGTAAGATATCCATGATTTGAGTGGAAATAATTGAGATAAACATAAAGGAAATGGATTATGCTTACCAAATGTGGAGGAAAAACTCAAGATCAGCCCTTGAATCTCGAATTTCTAGAGAGAGAAAGTGAGAGAGAAAAGAGTTTGATTTTCTTGTGAAATGAGAGCAAATGAGGGAAAATGAGGAGAGAGGATGAATATCCAGCTCTCAAAAACGTGGGGATGGCTTGCAAAAAGGGGTAAAAGGTACAAGGTATGGTGGGGAGGAGTATGGGTTGTCATGGAGTGGGTATGGGGGTTGCTTGCGTCATAAGGTAAAGCAAAGTCAACACTCCATCTCTTTGTACTTTACCCACTTGCTTTTAATGTTTAAATAAAGATTTTTATGAAAATATGATTAAATTGTGAATATTTAGGGTTTATTATGTTAAAATATAATTTTGGGTGAAAACCCCGCGTTAAAATAATTAAAAACGGGCCTTAAACGTAAAACTATGCGAAAACCGGGAGAAATTGAGCTTCCAGCGAGACCTCTCGGTCCTAGGCCGAGGTTCGGTCCCTAGGCCGAGGTTCGGTCCATGCTGATGCTGAGTCGGAAACGAAGGCGCGAGCCAGAAGAAGGAGCGAAGGCGAGGGGCGAGGGTCTGGTCCGAAGGCTCGGTCCGAAGGCTCAGCAAGGAAGCTTCGGTTCGGAGCTTAGGAGGCAAGAATGGCAGAACCGAACGGACTGTAGTGAACAGTAGTGAACAGTACCTTCGGTTCGGTTAGTGAACAGTACCTTCGGTTCGGATCAGCAACCTTCTTCATCAGGAGGGTTCGGTTCCTAAGAGGGGTTTCGGTTCCTAAGAGGGGTTTCGGTTCCTAAGGTCCGTTTTTCGCGTAGACTTCCGTTTTTGGGCTGTTTTCGCCAAATTTGAGGGTCGGGATGCCCCGAGTGATTATGGAAAGTTGGGAGAGATTTCGAGGGAGATTTGGGAGAGATTCCTCGTTCTCAGAGAGATTTGGGAGAGATTTGACGTACTTGGAGAGATTTCGCATACGAAGAGATACGTGAGAGAGATTTCACATACTTAGAGAGATTTGGGAGAGATTTGACATACTTGGAGAGATTTGGGAGAGATTTGACATACTTGGAGAGATTTCGCATACAAAGAGATATGTGAGAGAGATTTCACATACTTAGAGAGATTTGGGAGAGATTTGACATACTTGGAGAGATTTGGGAGAGATTTGACATACTTGGAGAGATTTCGCATACAAAGAGATATGTGGGAGAGATTTCACCTACAAAGAGATATGTGAGAGAGACTTCACATACTTAGAGATATGTGGGAGAGGTTTCACATACTTAGAGATATGTGGGAGAGGTTTCACATACCTAGAGATATGTGGGAGAGGTTTCACATACTTAGAGATATGTGGGAGAGGTTTCACATACTTAGAGATATATGGGAGAGGTTTCACATACTTAGAGATATGTGGGAGAGGTTTCACATACTTAGAGATATATGGGAGAGGTTTCACATACTTAGAGATATATGGGAGAGGTTTCACATACTTAGAGATACGTGGGAGAGGTTTCACATACTTAGAGATATGTGGGAGAGGTTTCACATACTTAGAGATACGTGGGAGAGGTTTCACATACTTAGAGATATGTGGGAGAGGTTTCACTGGTGACCTTTCTGAGTGTCCGGCTACGCACTGCAAGGTCCGTAAACCCAGTTAAGCCTTGATTAGGGATCTTGCATACTCCCGATGAGTATGTAACATTGTCGTATCGGTTTGGCTTTCTACGTACCACCGTTTCAGGTTAAGGAGATTTAGGTGAACGCACTTTTCAATTTATGATCTCTCATTAGAATAGAGAGTTGTTTAGAAGTTACTTAACGTAAACTCTAGTACTCACGGCAAATTGGGTTGACCGGTTTGACTTGTTGACTTTTGTTGACTTTGGCTTGACCGAAAATTGACGGTTGTCACATCATCCCCCGTTAGAGGGAATTTCGTCCCGAAATTTGGATTTAGACAAGGAGTAGGCATGAATAATCGAGCCAAAAAGTGGGGATTCTTCCTAATTGATTGATTCTCACGCTCTCAAGTAAATCCAGGTCCTTGGTTGGCATTCTAGTCGTATGATGAAGTCGCTTGGTAATAAAGACACTAGATTTGATCTTAAAGGCGTTACAGACAAGACTCCACTGTGCAACTTTTAAACAGAGTTATAGTACTATGGATTTACTACAAGACTATTGTTGCGAACTAGGTATACTATAAAAGACAAGTATGCGCAGCACGAGGGTCCCCTCACTGACGGGGTCTCGCAAAAGGTCAGACTCTAGTTGCACTAGTTTTAAGCAGTTTATGAGTCCGATACAACGAATGCTTTAGATATTCTTAACGAGGTCCGGAGTAGTTTCTCCGGTGGCAGTGATCCTTAGTATCCTCCCATCTGCGCCGGAGTTCTTTATAATTGGACAGTCCTTCCTGAGGTGTCCAACCTCGCCGCATTGGTGACACATCTGGCTTGCACTAGCATTGGTGGTGGAAGTGAGGTGTTTAGTCAGAGTTATGTGGACACGGGTGCCCTCCTCGTTCATCCACTTCGAAACTTTCCTTTTATGGGGGCCGGTTTTACCACCACCTTTGGGTGCAGAGATTGTCCCGATGCCGGGTACTTGAGAAATTGGTTGTGCCGGTGCTGAAGGGGCAGGAGTTGCCATTTTTTGTTGTCGCATGGCAAGTCTTTGGGATCGTTGACGCTCCTTTCGAGCTCGACGATTTCGTTTCCTCTTTTCGGTCTTACGACTTTGTACGTCCATGACTGCTGCCCTTTGTTGGCTTCCTGGATTGATACAACAATCGAAATTTTCGATTCCTTTGTCAGTCACGATTGCGTTGCCAGTGTTGAGGTTTATAAGGGCAGCTGCCGCAGCAACTGTTACCGTGGCTTGAAACGTAGCGGCGTCGATATGAAGGATAGGGAATTCGTTGTTCAGTTGACTATTTCCGGATGATGACATGATTCTGCAACACGAAAGACAAGGAGTTTGTGAGTGACTAAGGTTGGCTCTGTATTATTTTGATCCCGACTAAGAGATGAGTTATTATACATGAAAACTTAGCTTATACACATTATGATATAACCAATACTGGGCGGATAGTAAAATGTGTGATTCCACTTCAGTTTCACATCCCAACGAGGAAAAGAAACTAAGTCAGAATTCTCACATTCTATTATCTACCAGGTATTCGTTATATATAACTGGGGGAATGTATAAGTGAGGAAATCATAACAAATAACATTCTTAGTAATCCTTCTTAATGAATTAGAGTTCCTAGTCAGGGCTATCATTGAACCTAGATGTATTTCAACCGTTCACCTATAGAGTAGAAGCATGTTCTCGAAAGTTTGACCTACATCCCTATGATGCAGTCCCAATACGGAGTCAAGGTAAATTCATAGAATGGTCTCATGACGGCCTTGGAATTCCTTATTGTTTATGCTCTCAGTTTAATCCTTGGCATTACTACTATGCATGCTTTAATTGATGCTAGACTTAATTAAATAAAGAAATTTGGAATTTAGTCGTCGATGTTAGAAACACGTACTAATATTTGCGGGTAGTTCCGGGGTGGTCTCTCCTTCTAAAATCACTTGGTATATAATTTAAGAATTTCTTGGAGTTACCATATGTAAATTGTTTGTAGTATAGGGTTCGAGGATAATAGGTCTACATCTCATTAACGTAAGGAAGATTTTGGGCAATGCTACGGTTCCTTGGAATAGTGTAGTCTCCGGATTCTGAAGGATTCGAATGTCTCCACTTAACAACCTAGGTTGGTCGTGTTCTTCGTTCCAGGTTTCCAAGCATTCTACCCAAGGAGGCGTTGGGCCTTGAATAACCGGACGAGGGTTAGGATTTGGAACAAGGGCCATCGGTGTAGGTTCTCCACTTCAGGGTCGGGGTCAGGACCATCAGCAAAGACTTTAGCTTGGTGACCATTCAAAGGGATTCGGTAATCACTCTATGGCTCCTCTCCGAGCCATTCAGTATTGCCGTGGTTAGGGTAGTACGGGTCGTCGTGGGGAAGGAATTTAGCCATAATATCTTCGCGAGAAATGGGGATATAAGAAATAATAAGTAGACGTACTAATTAGATAATTATAAGATGATCTTTACCAGGTACTTCAATATATTGTTTAGTGCATACTAGTCATATGTATCTGGGACAGGATAGACCTTCGAATAAGCGATCCTAACTCTAAATCCCCAATCCAACGAGAACAGGAAGTAAAGCAAAGACCCACAGATTCTAAGTCTATGACGTCCTGGATACATATAATTTTAATGTATCCACTAGGCAATTATTGACCTATTGGTAAAAATCTATTTAGTTCTCAAATAAGTAATTATAATAACACCAAATACCCCTATGGTATTTTATTGTGGTAGTGTTGGTAAGTTTTTAGGCTTGTTGCAACACCTACGACCATTCCTGGGCATATGCTAATCACTTCTGGGTGAGACATAGTTGATCAGGCTATGTCATTCCCATACCTGACTATACATCCCCAAGCCTACTCGTATTGTTCAACAATCGCTACTTTTGTCCCATCCCACCGTGATACTGACCCTAGTGTGTGTGTGCACATGCTCTTACTTTTACCGAAGAATTATTTGTTTCTAAAAGTATAGTTGTTTTGAAAACTTTTAAATCAGAGACTTTCGGTCCCAATGTATTTATAGTTTGTATATCTTATGTGGTTCGATATACTGAGTTCACTATAAACAATGCTCTGATACCAATCTGTCACACCCCCAAACCAAGGATGGCGGAAACGTCTAGGGGTGGAGGACTTCATGTACAGTATCACAACAATATGTATAATAGTGCTCAAAGTAAATACAACCATCATAAATATAATTGAAAAAGTTACACCAAAGTATATGTTTACATGTTTCAAAAATCAATTACATTATGATGACAAAAATAAGTCGTTGACGGTTTAACGTCTCATCCTCAAAGCGCTGAAGTTTTCATGTTTCACTGATTTCCTGAGAATACAAGTAGTTTTGAAAAGTGTCAACAATTAAGTTGGTGAGTTCATAAGAGTTTTGTTTGGAGTAGAAACCGTTTTTCTTTTTAAAATCGATGAAGTTTGATTTCCAGAAAATCCAATATTTTCTTAGTTAGGTGTAAACAAAATATTCCTATATGATGTGTTGATGAACCCTAGATTGACCCGTAGATTTCCTCTATAATCATCCAGCGTATATAGGTTATAGAAGATTTAAGTCAGATAAAACGTCGAATGTAGTGGGTCTGCCCTAGGTCCACAACCCAACGAGGAACAGGAGATGAGGCGGGCACCACCAATTCTAAGCCAATCCAGACTAAATTCTTGTATGACTCAAGCATATACGCTCAATGATTATACTTGAAGTCTAACGATGTGAACCTTTAATGTGAATATAACCTATACATATCATAGTTCACCGGGAAGTAATAGAGATTAGTGAACCTGAACTATGCATATGAATAGCTTATCGAAAGTGATGTGATGGTGAATATAACCTATACATATCATAGTTCACCGGGGAATAATAGAGATTAGTGAACCTGAACTATGCATATGGATAGCTTATCGAAAGTGATGTGAATATAACCTATATGATGTGTTAATGTGAATATAACCTATACATATCATAGTTCACCGGGGAATAATAGAGATTAGTGAACCTGAACTATGCATATGAATAGCTTATCGAAAGTGATGTGAATATAACCTATATGATGTGTTAATGTGAATATAACCTATACATATCATAGTTCACCGGGGAATAATAGAGATTAGTGAACCTGAACTATGCATATGAATAGCTTATCGAACGTGATGGTGAATTCCTTTCTTGTAATTAAGTTCCTAGAGTAGATGAAACATAAACTATACCTATTATAGTTTATTACATTGTTTGTAATATGTATTTACCATAACTATACCAATTATAACTAACGAGTTCGTTTGTGGGGGTATAATGGTTTAACTATACTTATTATAGATTATCTTAATCGTCCATAGCGGCAATAACTCTTATGTAAGTGTAAGACCTTTAATATTGTGTTTGTTATATGAATGACCCTAAACTATACCTATTATAGTTTATCGATTGATTTCGTGGGAAATGAGCATAGGCCTTACTTGTCATAATTTATCAATATTTATATTTTAATGGATATAGCCTCGTAGTATCGTATATATATATATATATATATATATATATATATATATATATATATATATATATATATATATTTGTCATACTTGTGAAGATGTAAATCCATGTGTTTTCTGATGTATGTCTATGTAGGAATACAAAATTTGTCATATATTGCAACTACACATAATCAACTAACGATGTATACCTTGCTCGACATGTTACAAGGTGAAATGAAATTTATTGTGTTTTTCTGTTAATAACCTTTTCTGTAACTGACATTGGAAAAATTGTAGAAAAATCATAAAATGTCCAAATCAGGTTCTGTAACTTCTGGGAGTTTGGAAAATGAGTCTAATTTGTTCATAATTTTTATTATAATTTTTAATGATCTCTAACTTGGGTGAAAAAGTCCATAATCACAGACTGGTCCGGATTGATGTTTGAAATGATAGGCGGTTTTGTAAAAATCACCATAAATTGTAGAAAAATCGTATGGAGATGTGCAAGTAGTCATTTTAAAGCTAAGAAGTGGAACTACATGCACCTAAAACAGTTTTGAAAACAAAAATATTTAAGATGTCCAAAACAGTCCGTGAATGGAGTGAAACTTTTCTGACGAAAGCTGTTAGAAGAATGTAGTTATGTTCTAAGCATTTTAACTTGTATTCCCCCCCTAAAAACTTGAGAAAACGTGAAAATGTAGGGGTATGAACTCACTTTGTGTGTTTTCAGTAGATAAGAGTTGAAGAAGAGAAGTGTTCAACCCAAGAACACTTGGAGAATCCCTTGAAGATTCGAAGCTCTAACACAAATATAATGGAGTTTGTGTAAGATATCCATGATTTGAGTGGAAATAATTGAGATAAACATAAAGGAAATGGATTATGCTTACCAAATGTGGAGGAAAAACTCAAGATCAGCCCTTGAATCTCGAATTTCTAGAGAGAGAAAGTGAGAGAGAAAAGAGTTTGATTTTCTTGTGAAATGAGAGCAAATGAGGGAAAATGAGGAGAGAGGATGAATATCCAGCTCTCAAAAACGTGGGGATGGCTTGCAAAAAGGGGTAAAAGGTACAAGGTATGGTGGGGAGGAGTATGGGTTGTCATGGAGTGGGTATGGGGGTTGCTTGCGTCATAAGGTAAAGCAAAGTCAACACTCCATCTCTTTGTACTTTACCCACTTGCTTTTAATGTTTAAATAAAGATTTTTATGAAAATATGATTAAATTGTGAATATTTAGGGTTTATTATGTTAAAATATAATTTTGGGTGAAAACCCCGCGTTAAAATAATTAAAAACGGGCCTTAAACGTAAAACTATGCGAAAACCGGGAGAAATTGAGCTTCCAGCGAGACCTCTCGGTCCTAGGCCGAGGTTCGGTCCCTAGGCCGAGGTTCGGTCCATGCTGATGCTGAGTCGGAAACGAAGGCGCGAGCCAGAAGAAGGAGCGAAGGCGAGGGGCGAGGGTCTGGTCCGAAGGCTCGGTCCGAAGGCTCAGCAAGGAAGCTTCGGTTCGGAGCTTAGGAGGCAAGAATGGCAGAACCGAACGGACTGTAGTGAACAGTAGTGAACAGTACCTTCGGTTCGGTTAGTGAACAGTACCTTCGGTTCGGATCAGCAACCTTCTTCATCAGGAGGGTTCGGTTCCTAAGAGGGGTTTCGGTTCCTAAGAGGGGTTTCGGTTCCTAAGGTCCGTTTTTCGCGTAGACTTCCGTTTTTGGGCTGTTTTCGCCAAATTTGAGGGTCGGGATGCCCCGAGTGATTATGGAAAGTTGGGAGAGATTTCGAGGGAGATTTGGGAGAGATTCCTCGTTCTCAGAGAGATTTGGGAGAGATTTGACGTACTTGGAGAGATTTCGCATACGAAGAGATACGTGAGAGAGATTTCACATACTTAGAGAGATTTGGGAGAGATTTGACATACTTGGAGAGATTTGGGAGAGATTTGACATACTTGGAGAGATTTCGCATACAAAGAGATATGTGAGAGAGATTTCACATACTTAGAGAGATTTGGGAGAGATTTGACATACTTGGAGAGATTTGGGAGAGATTTGACATACTTGGAGAGATTTCGCATACAAAGAGATATGTGGGAGAGATTTCACCTACAAAGAGATATGTGAGAGAGACTTCACATACTTAGAGATATGTGGGAGAGGTTTCACATACTTAGAGATATGTGGGAGAGGTTTCACATACCTAGAGATATGTGGGAGAGGTTTCACATACTTAGAGATATGTGGGAGAGGTTTCACATACTTAGAGATATATGGGAGAGGTTTCACATACTTAGAGATATGTGGGAGAGGTTTCACATACTTAGAGATATATGGGAGAGGTTTCACATACTTAGAGATATATGGGAGAGGTTTCACATACTTAGAGATACGTGGGAGAGGTTTCACATACTTAGAGATATGTGGGAGAGGTTTCACATACTTAGAGATACGTGGGAGAGGTTTCACATACTTAGAGATATGTGGGAGAGGTTTCACTGGTGACCTTTCTGAGTGTCCGGCTACGCACTGCAAGGTCCGTAAACCCAGTTAAGCCTTGATTAGGGATCTTGCATACTCCCGATGAGTATGTAACATTGTCGTATCGGTTTGGCTTTCTACGTACCACCGTTTCAGGTTAAGGAGATTTAGGTGAACGCACTTTTCAATTTATGATCTCTCATTAGAATAGAGAGTTGTTTAGAAGTTACTTAACGTAAACTCTAGTACTCACGGCAAATTGGGTTGACCGGTTTGACTTGTTGACTTTTGTTGACTTTGGCTTGACCGAAAATTGACGGTTGTCACAGAATATAACAAGATAGAATACATACCTCTTTCATGTAGAAAGTCTTCATGAAGCTTGAGTGCCTAGTGCCCCAAGTGTGATACCTCAAATGGTTCACACAACACCAAATACACTTGGAATAACTTGAGAGAAATATACACTTCATGAAATCGGCTAGCCCTTCTCTAGAATCATACTAGTCGCCGATTTTATCAAGAATAAGATCTTTATATAGTGTTACAATTAAGGTAAACCCTAATTGTCATGACTTTCCATTTCCTTGGATCCATGGGTTCAAATACACCATGGAGCATCCATGGACCATCCTATGGGTTTTAGCCCAACTTGATTATCCATGGAGCATTAGCCCACTATACAAGTATGGATGATTTACACAATCAACCCATATATTTAATTAGTCTTCTTTTGATCACTTAATTAATCCTAGATTAATTCTTGATCAATACTAATTAAATAATCTTATTATTCTTATTATTAATATACTAGAACTTATAATATATTAATAACCATAAGTGTCTTATTTCTCTCATTATAGTCTATCCAAGTGCATGATGCCATGCAACCCAAATGGACCATGCCGGGTCGGGTCAAGTCTTACCAATTATAGTTATGGACTTAGACATTAATCCAACACATATAGGATGTGCATTAACTACCGAGAGTTGAACAAGTTGACAGTGAAGAATTGATGCCCACTCACAAGGATCGATGATTTGTTCGATCAACTACAGGGTGTGTCTTGGTTCTCCAAGATCGATCTATGTTCGGGTTATTATCAGCTGAGGGCTTAGGATGAGGATGTTCAAAAGACAACATTTAGGACTCGTTATGGTCATTACGAGTTTGTGGTGTTGCCTTTCGGGCTCACCAATACTTCGATAACATTCATGGATATGATGAATCGTGTTTGTTGGTTGACGTTGGATTAGTTTGTGAATATATTTATCAACAATATATTGCTCTATTCTAAGACTAAGGAGCGGAATGAGGATCATTTGCGGGAGGTTCTTGAGACTCTGAGAAGGGAGATGCTTTATGCCAAATTCTACAAGTACGAGTTCTAGTTGCGTGAGGTGTAGTTTTTAGGGCACCTTGTCAACCAGAAGGTATATTGGTCAATCTGATGGTTTCCTTGGTTTAGTAGGGTATTACCATAGGTTCATTGAGAATTTCTCCAAGATCGTGGTCCTATTGACTAGATTGACGAAGAAGACTGTCACTTTTTGTTAGGGGCCTGAGCAACCGGAGACATTTGAGACCTTGAGGAAGAAGTTATTGTTGGATAAGGTGTCTAAGTCCATAACTATTTCGGGTCAGTACTTGACCCGACCCGACATGGTCCATTTGGGTTGCATGGCACCATGCAATTGGATAGACTAAATGAGAGAAATAGCACTTGGAGATTATTAATATATTATAAGTTCTAATATATTAATAATATTATTTGATTAGTTTGGTCAAAGAATTAATTTGGAATTAATTAAGTGATCAAAGGATAACTAATTAAATATATGGGTTGAATATGTAAATCATTCATATCTTGTATAGTGGGCTAAGAGGCTCCATGGATTATCAAGTTGGGTTCCACCCATAGGATGCTCCATGGGAGTTACAAACCCATGGGTCATGGAAATGAAGAGTCATGACACATTAGGGTTTACATGGTGTAACCCTAGATATGTCAACACTATATAAGAGTCCCATTCTCCACAAAATCGGCTACACATGAGAAACTACAGGAGTTGCATGATTGCTTATTCTTCGAGGCAGTTAAAGTCGTATGAGGCGACATATGCTATAATGATTTGGAGCTGGGGGCTATGGTTTTCACCCTCAATATTTGGTGACATTACCCTTATGGGGTTTGTTATTCTATCTACACGGATCACAAGAGTTTGAGGTATTTGATGGATCAGCTAAATATGAATATGAGGCGGTGTACGTAGCTTGATGTAGTGAATGATTACGATAGTGAGATTTTGTATCACCACAGGAAGGCCAATGTGGTGGTTGATGCATTGATTTGCAAGGAGATGAGTGCACCTATTCGAGCTCTATGTCTGAGGATGACAATTGTTACCCCACTATTGGAACAGATTCGTGAGGCCTGGGTCAAGGCTATAAAGGAGGAATACTGGAAGAGTGAGTGAATCGTGGGTCAGGTCGTCTTTTGATTATGACAACCGTGGTTTGATGACTTTGCATAAGAGGATTTGGGTTCCTTATTTGGGAGGTGCACGACACATTTTTGGTGGAAGAGGCTCATAAATCAAAGTTTTCGGTTCATCCTAGTGAAAAAAGATGTAGAGGGATCTTAGACTTAACTATTGGTGGCCCAGCATAAAGGGGAATGTGGCTTGGAATATAGAGAGGTGCTAGACTTGTCGGAAAGTCAAGACCAAACACCAGAGACCTCACGACAAGATGTAGTCGTTGGATATTCCAATGTGGAAATGGGAGTAGATTATTATGGACTTCATCACAAAGTTTCCACAGACGACTCGTGGGGAGGATTCAATTTGGGTAATTCTAGATCAATTGACCAAGAGTTCACACTTTATTCCTATTCAGGAGAGTATCTCTATGGAGAAGTTAGTCGATATATACATTCGCGAGGTAGTAAAACGACACGGGGCACCGGTTTCTGTGATCTCAGAGCGGGATGTTTGTTTCAACTCCGGGTTTTGGAGGAAATATCATGAGGAGTTGGGTACTTAGTTATACATTAGTCCAACTTATCATCCCCATACTGACGAACAGAGCGAGCGAGCGATTCAGAAACTTGAGGATATGCTTCGGGCATGTATGTTGGATTTTGTTGGGAGTCGTGATACATATCAACCCTTGGCCGAGTTCTCCTACAAAAACAATTATCACGCCAGTATCAACCGGTCTCCCATGGATATACTTTATGGGAGAAAGTATCGGACGACGATTTGTTGGAGCGAGGTCGGAAAACGAGTTATGGGGAGTATCGGGGTTATACTCAGGACTACTAAGTTGATACAACAAGTGCACGGTAGGCTTCAGACTGCATAAAGTTTCCAGAAGAGTTATGCGAACCGGAGATCAAACCTCGAGTTTCAGGTGGGATATTATGTGCTTCTGAAGGTGTCACCTTGGAAGGGTGTCATTCGATTCCGGAAGTAAGGCAAATTGGGTCCCCGATACATCGGCCCCTTTAGGATTATCCCCCGCATTGGCAAGGTTGCATATCGATTGGATCTTCTAGATGAGCTCATCCAGATCCACATCACGTTCCATGTCTCTCAGCTGCGTAAGTGTTTGTCTGATGATTCCACAATAGTTCTTTTGGATAATATTCAGGTGGACGATTGCTTGAATTATGTGGAGAAACCAGTTGCGACTCTTGACAATAAGACCAAGGCCTTGCACAACAAGGTAGTATAGTTGGTGAAATTGCAATGGAGGCACAGTAAGGGTTCCGAATGGACATGGAACCTAAGGAGGAGATGAGAGATCATTACCCTGAGTTATTTGCAGGAAGGGTTCCAAATAGACATGGAACCCAAGGGGGAGAGTTGTAACATCCGGACTCTTGAGGTATTTAATTCAGTTTAATTTAAATTAATTTTTGGGTTGCCACGACATGGTGAAGGCACTACGACAACGTGGCATACCAAGACTGTTCACGGACTTCATTGAAGTAAGTCACCATGACATGGCAGTATTTTTGCCATGATGTAATAGCCATCTGAAGACAAAATTCCTAATTTACGAGTCTTAAGCCATAGTTAAGGAATATGTGAGTTAGGGTTTTCTCACCCTTAGCATCCAACACTCTCTTTTGAAATCCTAATCAGTTCTAACCTCCCTGATCTCATTTTTGAAGAAACTTGTGGTATTTTTGGCCTCTTTAAGGAGAAGGAAGCCCTTTTGGAGTATTGGTTCACCTTGCAAGCATCATCTTTATTTTCTAGCACATATTTTGGACCTTTGTAATTATTAAAGGCTTAATTGTTATGTTATTAGGTTGCTAGATCTTTGGTTTTGTCCCATGATCATCATGTCTAGAAAGGTTGGGGTGGTGAGATCTCATAAAGATTGCGACTTTTTGAATCTCTGGGACTTTCGGGTGTTTGATGCTTTGGATCTGAAGTAAGAGTGAATTTTGAAGCCATGCATGAAGTTTTGGTCATAAACCCTTTATTTGACCTAATATGAAGTCAAGACATGCACGTATATAAAACACCAACTTTTATGTTAGTTTTGGTGTTTAAAACCCTTCTAGAGAAGAAGGACTAACGACTTTAAAGAATAAGTGCTTAATGGTTGAGTCCATGTCATGTTTTGCCTTTTTGGAACCTAAGGTTTGAGATCTTGACCTCTTGAGTGGTCTTAATGGATAAAGTTAGAAACTTTATCCATCTAGACGATATTATGGACCAGTTATGAGCTTTGAAGGTCTTGGGGTCGAAGGAAACAACTTAATTCAATAAGTTGTTTAAAACCCAGTTCCCACAACTTGGCATTCAACCGACATGGTGTGGTGATTGGGGGTGGATCGACTATTTTGTCCTTATTATGCCACGACTTGGCCAATGGGAGGCCACAACATGGAGATCGTCTAAGGCCTTTTTTCAACTTGTTTGAGTTGGATTCTGATCGGGTTTAGACCTGTAGGCCACAACGTGGCCAAAGGATGGCCACGACGTGGAGTTCAACTGATAGTGACTTTGAATGGATGTTGGTTTTGGTCAATTAAAAAATGAAATTTTTACCTTGCATTTTTATGATGTTACAAGTTGATCCAACTATTGTTCTCGTTCTTGAAGCGAAGGGGTGACATCTTGGACTTCGAAAATGGGTTTAAGGACTAAATCCAATTTCGAATTGAGGGCACCAACCCGAGCATTCACAGTATCGACCTTGTTATCAACATGATCAATATTTTCTCACATTTCCAACAAAGCGAAGGGATCTACAATGTGCTCGTCCAATGATCCAATATCCGAACTGCATCCTTCGCTAGATTTGCTTCGCTCATCATTACTATCACCACCACCATCATCAGGAATGCCACCACTTGCACCACTAACCGGAAGTGCTTTCACTTGATGCTCTTTGCCACCGTTACCTAGGTCCATATTGTTCGAAGGCGATTGGAAGTCAAATTTTATTTAGTGTTTGGAGGTGGAAGCTTGGAGGAATTGAAAGTTTGAACATGAAGGAAGCACATTGGTGATATTGATATCACCACCTTCAAACATCATCTTTACAAATAAGTCGGCATCACTAGAAGGAGGATCCTCTAAAACCGAAGTGGATTCGGGAACATATCATGTACCTTCATTCTTGATCTAAGGAGGCTCATCCGAATATAACTTTGAACCGGACACACCTACACTCAGTTCTTTACCAGCATTAACATTCCGATGAGGCTCATCCGGATTTTTCTTGGAATCAGGCACATCTGCACTCAAAATCTTTTCTACAACCTTGGCCGATGGATCATCAGTGTGAGTGGGAACATCATCAGGTCATCTGAAAGTAGACTTGTTAAACTCGTTGTTAGCATCAGAAAGAAATGCATCAAAATCAACATCCGAAGGGAACTTGTAGTCGCGTGGAAAGGTACCAGCAACTTTGTGACGCATCCCAATCATTATATACATAATTTGATCTCGAGTGAGATCTAGACATTTGAGTTGAGCCCTGTTAAGTAAATCATTCACACCTGAGTTAGTAGCACTTGAACTTCTTTTACTCGTGGTGGGTATCAGTTAAAAATATTTTATCCTGTTCTTATTTATCTTCCTATTTCTATAAAAAAATAACATTTGAAATTCATTAATTTTTTTTTTTATCTCATTTCTTAATTTTGATATTTATCTTAATCTAATGGATAAAAAGATTAATAAAAATAAAAGATAGAAAGATATTTGACTTCTCTCGAAAATATTTGAGTTCTCGTGAATTAAATACCAGGAGTACACTAGGACGGTACTCTATTTTTGTGCCAACGAGAAAATTTATTGCAATTATTCAAAAATATATTTCTTTAAAATCCGACTGGGTCCAAGAATTTATGCGTGCAATTTATTCACAATATATGCGTTTCAGGCAGGGTCCCATGCATTTGTGGGTGTTATTAAACCGTACAAACAATAAAAAGTTAATTTGATAGGAAAGAAAACTTATTTATGTAATGTACAAATTGTTATATGCCAAAATATGTGCAAACTGTCTCTAAAATGCAGATATTTTAACATAATAATATTCTTTTTAATGTGGCTCTCCTTAGGAGAAATCAATAATTATTATTTCTTCTAAGAAATATTATATTATTTATAATTAATAATTTTTTAATAATTTATATAACTTTTTTTTAGACAACAGATTAATAATTTATAAAGAATCAAAATATCATATTACCCAACAAAAAATAAAAATATCATATTTATCATATCATATTTACCCTTTATAAACTTTAAAATATCATATTTATCTTTCATAAATTTCAAAATATCATATTTATCTAATTTTATTTTAAATATATTTTTTTAATTATTATATATATATATATATATATATATATATATATATATATATATATATATATATATTGATTTACTATTATACCCTCTTCATAAATTTTCAAATCAACTTCAGACGTTCATTCGAAATAAAGTTAATTGAAGTGATTTTTGGAACAACAATGGTGGTTATTCTTTTTTTCAAATCTTTGTATATAATATCAACGGGTTTTTTAGGGTTTTGAATGTCAGGGAGACAATTGTAATATGGGTTTAGAATTGAATTTGTTATTGAATCAAATAATACTTTAACAAGTAATGGATTTTCAGAATTGATTTGATAAAGATTGGATTCACTCGACAATTTGTTCATTACTTGTAAGTAGGATTTAATGATGCTAAAATTCAAACCAAGTGAGTTACATACATAACTTTCATTACTCATACTATTTTTTTTTTGAGATGTTTTATAGATAGATTGAGCATTTTTGGTTTCGCTCCAAATATATCTCAATCGATTCTTTTAGAAGAGATTTTGAAATTCAATCAGTCAATGATTGTTGGGGAATTTATGAATAGTATAATAGTCTATTACTTCAACAAAATATTTAAATTTATTATACAATGTTAATTTTTTTTTGGACAAATATGATATTTTGAAGATATGAAGGATAAATATGATATTTATATTTTTGGTTAGATAAATATGATATTTTGTTGTTTAATAAAAGCATATACGAAATTCTCCTTAATTTATGTAACTACTTATATTTTGAATAAAAATAAATATTAAACATTTACTTTAAATAGTTTAGATATTATAAAGTAGGTCGAATATATCATATTTACTATTTTATTAGTTTTCAGTGTTGTAAAACTCGTGGAGTTGGCCGATTAATCGACCGAGTACTTTCTGCTCGGCCCCTTACCGATGCGAGTTATAGAATCCGAGTACTCCTCGATCAACCCTTACTGAAACGAGTCGTGTTGTAAAACTTGGTCAACTCAGTGATTAATATGTATAATATATTTAATGATTTATTATTTAACCATACACATGTGATTATATATATATATATATATATATATATATATATATATATATATATATATATATATATTATTTTTTCAGTAATTATTTACGAAGTGAGACCATTGTATGTTTTTCAGTTTTTGTGTATTCACATGTTTCTAATTTTGTTATATATTTCAATCAAATTATGATTTTAACTTGTGATTTTGGCATATATAATTTCTTTAAAAATATTTCTACATGAATTACGAAATCCGAGTACTCATAGAATACTCTGGAGTATTCGCTACCCGTCAGTCAGCCGAACAAGTACCAAAATTTAAGGTGAGGGCAAAATTTAAGGTGGGCAAATTGGTGCAGTGACCCAATCCTCGAATGTTATAGTAGGCTATAATCTTTTTTGATACCTTGTATTGTTGTTTTTTTTTTCCTCTTTTGTACTCAATCTTCTAGCCCCTGGCTAGTTTCTTATTTTAATGAATGCCTGTTGTTCCAAAATAAAACATAATAATTAATTAACATATAAATAAAGTTAATTAATTAAATACAATATTAAAATAAAAAATATATTTAATATTATTAACGGTTGCAAGCAATATAGAAAGGACTACACCAACATGGCTTACAAATTATACACTATGCATGTTCAAGAGTCTAACATCCTCATATGGGTATTATAAAAATCATACGTTTAAAATCAATTTTAGTTTTAAAAATAAAAGACAGAGTTTAAAGCTTTTAATAAATCTTGCAGAATAGCAAATGGTCTTAACAGTTATCAAAATATTTGTTATTTTAGAAATTCGAGGTAACAATAAGTATCAAAACATATTCCAAACTCCCCACAAGTCATGTCTTCTAAAAGTCTCGATCCTCTAATTTCTTTAAAGATTTCAATCTTAAGACACGCCAAAATAAGTTACGCAACGAGTTTTTTTAGTAGGTTACCTGCTATTGATTCATTTAGAGTAAGGGGTATCAATCCAATTTATTCGAATCAAACCTTCCAAAAACAATTCAAAAACACATAAAATAGTAGGTTTAATCAATGTTTTAAAAACCGGTTTTTTAATTGAACCGGTATAGTGACCGGTTCCCGGTTCAACCGCCGGTCAACCGGTTTCTATAGTTTTTATGTGTAATGACCCAAAAATCACGACTAATTTTTTTTAAAACATTACTAAAACCATATTTATAAAAACCGTATCATAAGTCATAACATAATTTTCGAGTATTAATTCAAAACATAATCTCATTATCAGAGTAAAACATTCCCAGGCTAACTGACTATGGTGTGTGCACTGCAACCTCTCCGAGCTCCTCTTTTGAAAACTGAGTACCTGAAACCAAAAACTGAAACCGTAAGCACGAAGCTTAGTGAGCTCCCCCAATCTACCACATACCATATAATAACATATAAAGCACATACTGGGCCTTGCCCACTGCATCGGACCGAGGTCCGGACTAACTGGGGCATTACCCCCTGCATCGGACCGAAGTCCGGAAACTGACTGGGACCTTGTCCCCTGCATCGGACCGAAGTCCGGACTAACTGCATCGGACCGAAGTCCAGAACTAACTGAACAAAGCATAACATATCAATTAGCATGAACACACATATACTGCATACTGCATCGGGCCGTAGCCCGGAACACATAACACATAAATCATGTTTCAGCCACGAAGGCATCAAACATACTAACTACTGCATCGGACCGAAGTCCGGAAACTACTGCTAGCTAAACGGGCCGGCATTGTGGTCTTAGACCCGTTCCTACTGGAAGGAAACTCACCTCGAAATGCTAACTGCTGAAAACTCGAGTGAAAGATCCCCGACTGCTGTCCCGGCTGCTCTCCGGCTATCATGACAAGTCAAACATTAAGTCAAAAATGGGAATCTTTTGATGGGTAAAATGACTATTTTACCCCTACTATGGTGTGGGTCATAACCAAGGCCCCAAACCTTTAATTCTTCTAAGTCCATCAATGGCCCATTAAAGGCCCACTACTGGCACAATTATACTAAATTGGGCCTACTTCACATATGACCCTTCTTGAGCCCAAACTGCCCTTGGCCCATAATCTAACTTCTGCTGGCCCACTAAGGCCCAATGACCTATAGACCAAATCACAGCCCACACCGAAGCCCAAATGCTCAAAACCCAACTATGCTGAGTACGCTGGTCGTACTCCATTGTACGCTAAGCGTACTAGCCTGCTAGCAAGTACGCGGGATGTACCTTCACTTACGGTCGGCGTAATCATCCTGTTAAGGCACTTTACCATTAAGTGCTTAATGCTCCACTCCATACACTACTAACTTAGATCTAGGTCCTTACTGATGTCTTAGTCCATAAAGTTACTAACTTGGTGCCTTGCAATCCACCAAATACACTCAAACTCAAAAAGGTGACCATACACCTCTAAAACCAAGGATAGATCTCATGCATGAGCTCATTGGGACCATAAAGATCAGAACTTTACTGCTTATGGGACTCATATGACTCTAAGGGAGGCAACCCTGGTCTTAGAAACGAGCTTAAGTCATAAAGTCCCAATCTTAGGACCAAAAAGGTCCATAAACTTGTACTAAGGAGATCTAAGAGGTTGATCATCAAGCTCAATACTTTTTACCTTGCAGAGGTCCGAAATGAAGCACTTATCCCAGATCTACAAGCTCTAGCTTCAAAGGTTCCTCCTTGCCAACCTTCTTCTCTTTGCTTCCAAGCTTTAATCCACCAAAATAGGTTCTCCAAGGTCAAGATCTCATAAAATGAAGGAAGGCACGTTCTAGGGTTCCTTCTGAGGTTGGGGAGACTGATATGGGGGCTAGGGTTGGAGCTATAATGTCCTTTATATAGTGCTTGCCCAAGAATTAGGGTTTTTAAGCTGTTAGCGTACACTGGGCGTAACTCCCGTATGCCGGGTACGCCTATAGGACCCGCGGTCTTTTGCCCCTTTAAGTTGGGTGTACACCAGCCTTACGCTGGGCGTACTCAGATAAACACGCGTGCACTAAACACTCATGCATGGCCTTCCATGCAAACTTTTCGCTATAAGGGCCATTCATGCCAAATCTTCAAAGTGTCATAACTCCTTCATTCTAGATCCGTTTCTGATGAACTTTATATTCACGGAAAGGTGACGAGAAACCCTACGTTTCTAACAACACACTTCGGCCCGAAAACTTCTCGAATAATACCTCTAAATTTAATAAAGGACTAAAACGCCCCTAGTCTTGGCCTCGGAAATTCCATAAATGAATATTTTAGAGCAAGGCGTTACAACTCTCCCCCACTTAAACTAGACTTCGTCCTCGAAGTCTGCTATGGCCAACTGACCTTCAATCCGCCTCCCACACCCTGCCTGGTGACTCTAACCCTTTTGTTCATCACTCCAGCCACTCTCAGTTCTGGTCACTACTGCTGGCACATACTAAATGCTTCTTATTTCCATAACTTAGTGTTGAGCACCCATCCCAGCGAATGGATCAGACAATCCTTCGAGTGAAAGATTCATCCCTGCAACGGTTAAGACTCATACAAGAGTTGCGCAACAAGGTCAAACCTTCCCCTCTGAGATTATCCAACCTTGCTGCGACAGGTGTAGCACCCTCCGTCAACTTGCTGCCTCTTACCATACTTCCCTTATCGTTACTACCCCTGACTGAAAACTCTGTCGCCCTCCATCCGCCTACCGGATGTACTGAGACCACCCAGGTCCAACTAATCTGCCGATATCTGGGTTACCGGTCTCCCACCGATCACTACACCCCATTGCAATCTCCTAGTCGCTTCCAATGACTTTTGAAGATACTTCGACTATCTATAATTGTTCTATCCACTCTGCCACCCATACTGAATCGATGCTGCTGGAACCAGCCTGCTTATCTCATCTGACTACTCGACTTCCAATAACTCGAGTCTTCCATCCTGAAAGAAAGGCTACCTGCCTAATTATCCTTACATATCACTTATACTTGGCAGATGACTCAACTGATCTTGCTGAGAGGAACTTGCCATTTCCAATTCAGCCAACTATACCGTCATCACTTGCATTCTGACACAAGTACTAATACTGTCCATAACATTGAAACTATCTGAAACTCTGAACTGCCTAAAACACTGAACTGCCTGAAACACTGAACTGCCTGAAATACTGAACTGCTATATGGATGCTTCCCAAAATATCTCGAGACCTTCCTCGTCTCCAATCATTCGTCGGTAATCTGCAACACCGAGTTCCAACTCAACTGTGGAGCCCAAGGACTCCTTACCTAGTTGTTCCCACGACTTCTAAACGAAATCTTTCTCTGGAACTAGTTTCCACTAGTCATCCTGTCACTGTGACCCTAACAACCTCCCGATCCCACCGACCGGGTCCAAACGTCACATCTTGACATCATCATATCCAAGACTAAAAATGACAGCTCCCAGACTAACGGTAGCCCTTATCATACATGAACCTAAACGGTCCACTGCTTCCCTGATCTCATAACTGAGGTGACGATCTGCTGACAAATCATCGACTTAACCATAACTGAAGCATTTGGGAAATCCGAAATCTAACTCGTGGATTCCCATATCCTCACTGCTGCACCCGAACTGGTGGGTACTACTGCTTCCCCTGCGTCCAAACAATGCGCTCATGCTGACTAATAACCTGACGAATGTTATGGCTACATCCCCAGGCTTACAACTCTCTAATACTATCTGGCTGCTAGTGAATGCTACGGCTACCCCTGCAGACTTACAACACTCTACTACTATCTGACTGCTAGTGAATGCTACGGCTACCCCCGCAGACTTACAACACTCTACTATTATCTGACTGCTAGTGAATGCTATGGTTACCCCCGTAGACTTACAACACTCTACTACTATCTGACTGCTAGTGAATGCTACGGCTACCCCTGTAGACTTACAACACTCTACTACAATCTGACTGCTAGTGAATGCTACGGCTACCCACGTAGACTTACAACACTCTACTACTATCTGACTTCTAGTGAATGCTACGGCTACCCCCGTAGACTTACAACACTCTACTACTACCTGACTGCTAGTGAATGCTACGGCTACCCCCGTAGACTTACAACACTCTACTACTATCTGACTGCTTTACTAACTACTATTCCGAGGACATCCTGACTATCCCTAGTCCTGCTAGCGATTCCTCATTCTGATTTCTCAAAACTAGCCCTCAGTCATCGAATGCTGCATCAACCTCGACATCTTATATCCTTGATACACTTAGCGTTCCGTCGAGGAATTCTTCGGCTTGGTTCCCAAGCCAACCATCTACTAATCCGGATACATGCAACTATCGTTGGGAAGTTTCCAACCCCCAACTCCTGAATCCACACAACCCTGGATGCCGTCTCTGCCACTGACTACTAACACGAAATCATCTCTTGTTAAACTTTCTCAAGATCCTCATTCCGACTCACTAGAGCCCTACAGGCGGTCCTCTAATCCTGGATTCCCAACCAGCTACTAACCATCTCGATTACATGAACAAACTGTTGGGAAGTTCCTCAAACTCCCAATCCTGAACTCCTCAATCCATCCATCGTTGTGCTACTATCTTTTCTTCTCAGAGGCCGCGTACTCATTCTGGTTCTACGTGCCCTTATCCTTGTATACTCGGAGGGTTCTCCCACACTTGGATCCGGCTAACTCCTCACTGCTCACTGGTCGAAAGGATTCCCCAACCTTCCTTCCATGAAAAGGGGCAATCCGCTGCCCGCCCACGTTTACCTCTGTTGGCGCTCCAACTAACCTTACCAGATCCGAACCATTCCTGCTTAACTAACCGAGCACTCTTCAATCCTTCACTGTATCTACTTAGTGACTGCATCCCGAGAACTTGCATTTAGGGTGAACATCTCTAACCCACTTCCTTACTGACCGCTAGATACTCCACTAGAAGCTCTGGATTGTCACTATTGAGAATATAACTGATCATTACCCGACTAACACCTTCCGCAAGTAGTAAGGCACTACTGAATCTTACACATACATGCTACAGTCACCGCATTTGAAGTAACCTGATCTAAAGGGGACGACCTCCAATTCACCATTCTAATCCCAAGGTATGCAGATGGCATAAAACTCTGTCACAAGCAGGTAATATAATACCCCAACACCCCTAACATCCAGTGCTGCCCGAATCCTTGTTGAAATCATCCGGAATACTCTGCTCCGAGCCGTGGGTGCCCTTGCCCGGCCCCGACAACCGCTGATGGTACTCGAAGTCACAGGGGCAGGAGCTATCACCTGCTCTGCTGTATACAAAATCGGATAGTGGGCCTTCTTGTGGCCCCTCCGACTGCAATGGAAACATATCGGGTCAAGTTCCTGGGCGATGGTAACAGTATAATCTCTGCTAAAATGGCCAATCCGGCCGCACTTGAAACATCCAGCATCGCCACCACTTCTACACCTGCACGCACCCTTGTGCGTGCTACCACACTTCCCGTATCGACTGCGACTCTGATAGTCCCTCGATCTCGAATCCGACCCCTTGGGCCTCTTGCCTGAACCTGTGGCTACCGGAGTCTCATTCGTTTTCCTCTTCCTTTCTGACTCCCTGCCCGTCTCTCGCTCCTGCGTTACCTTATCGAACCTATCCGTCATCTGAACAACAGTTGTCTGCTCCTGGAGCTTCGCGATCAACCTAGCAGTGATCCTCACGACCATGCCAGGCAGATCCTCACGAAGGGCTCGCGAGACCTCCTCAACTATCCAATCATGCAGAGGCCTCTCTTGGAGACATGGTGCCCCACTCACTCCTGTCCCCTGATGGCAAAAACTAGAAATGGGATCTCCCTCCCTGATGGATCCCTGATCTCCATAAGCATCGGGCTCTAGACGAACCCCAATCTGTCCTGAAACTATCTCGGCCCTAAAGGCCTCAAGATGATTGTCCATAAGCTCCACAATGGCCTCTCTAACAAAGCCGAAAATCATTGGAGTCTGATTAATGATGTTGCGCATGATCTCTGCAGAAATGAAATCCCTCATCTGATCATCAAGCTGCCTGGCTCCGGAGTCCGAGCCAGACCCCCCCCCCCCCCCAGTACCTGAACTACTAACTGGTAACTCGCGTAATGTCACCATGCTGAAAATATAGCACTTCCCGATCAATATACACACCACTGCTGAGGGATCTCTCACACACTCTACAAGTTCCCTGGTCTTGTCTCGGCACCTCTTGACTCGAGTACGGACCCTCTGCTTTCAATAGTACGGGCCCATACTACCTTCCACATCTATCCGTACTTTCCTCAAGAGTTACCTTAACTCCACCAAGTCACTCTCCTGCTACTGATCTCTGCTACTACCTTCCTAGGCTTGCCCTAGGGAACCTCTGACTCCACCCAAACCAGTCCTCAGCTGCTGAACACCTCCTTGTAATGCCAATTAGCCACCACCTGAATACCATCACATGCAATGAGGCTCAAATAATCCTTCGAGTAAAAGACTCGTCCCTACAACGGTTAGACTCATACGAGAGCTGCGTAGTAGGGCCAAATCCAGCACTCTGAGATTATTCAACCCTGATCACATGTGATGTGACGTATTCACCTAATGGCTAACTCCCATCACTCAGAGCAGGGGCGGCTCAACCCGTTTGGGGGCTCTAAGCGAACGAAAAATTTGGGGCCCTTTGGTATTTACTATACTTAATACTTAATGTTATTATGCATGTAGCCTACTAAATTGAGATTTGAGAATATAACTATAGAAGATAATGGAAACTGGAAAACTCAAATCTGGAAAACGGGAAAAAAATATTGTTTTAGTGAAAAAATAAAAACTGAAAACAGAGAAAGTGTTCATATTCGTTCTCTTTTTTTCACTTGATAATCATATCTTTTAATGATCTGATTTTGCAATTGAATCATCCTGTTGTTGTTTATATTTTCTCTTTTTCGCTTGAAAAAAATACTGCTTCTGTGAAAAAAAAATAAAAACTGAAATTGTAGAAAATAGATTTAAGAATAGAATTATATAGGAATTTGTTGTAATCAATGAACAATGGACTCAAAAATCAGATAACTGAAAAAATAATAACTAAAAAGTATTAACCCTAAATCGACTTTATATATTAACCCTAATTAGATAATCAGATGACAAATAATGGAAATAAAAACTAAAATGTGAAAAAAGTGCACATACCGTTTCTGTGATAGACTTGAATCATCCGAATTTTTTTTAACAATGGAGTAATCAGTTATGGAGAAGCCTAGAATGGATAAGGAAGAAGAAGAGCATATTGTAACGCATTTCAGCGGTTCAGAGTGTTCAAGAATCGAGAAGAAGAAGCCTAGAATCATTAATATGATTTCGACAATGGAGAAGAAGAATCATCGCTTGGAGAAGAGATGTATAGAGTTTTGTAGAATTGTTAATCAGATTTCGACAATGGAGAAGAAGAAGAAGAATCATCGCTTGTAGAAGAGATGTATAGAGTTTTTGAGGCCTGGCGATTCAAATTTAGATATGGACATGTATTGGGTATTTGGGTTAAATGGGGCCCCTTAAAAGTGGGGGCCCTAAGCCCTATCCTTGTTTAATTACTAATAAAGCCGGCCCTGACTCAGAGTCCCACAAAGCATAAAGCAAGCAGCATTCGGATAAAGGAAACATATCCATGCAAAACTATTCTCATAACAAGAAATTGGACTAGCATACAATGCTAAGCTCATACTATCAGGCATAACCTACACATGCTATCCTACTACTGTCTACTCAATACCAGCATGCAATTATTCTCAAGCTGGACACAATAAGTAGGCACATAAGGCATCCTCCTAGATCTTTAGTCCTATACTAGCATGCTGTTCTACTGAAACTGAAACTGAACTGATCTGAAACTGAAACTGAAACTGATAACATAAACTTGTATGGGTAATTTGGGAGTACTTACTTGAGCTCGGCTGGTTGCATGCACCACACCCTTTTTCTCTTTTCAAAGTTCTTTTCTTTCTAAAAAAAATTATTTTCGCTTTTTCTAGAAAAAAAATCTTTTCGAAAATGTTTTTCTTTTGAAAACATTTTACCGTTTCCTTAGTTTGAGTTCAGACACACCCGAAGTGTATCCGAATCCCTCAAACCAAGGCTCTGATACCAACTTGTAACGACCCCAAAAATCACGACTAAAAATTTCTTTTAAAACATTACTAAAACCATATTTATAAAAACCGTATCATAAGTCATAACATAATTTTCGAGTACTAATTCAAAACATAATCTCATTATCAGAGTAAAACATTCCCAGGCTAACTGACTATGGTGTGTGCACTGCAACCTCTCCGAGCTCCTCTTTTGAAAACTGAGTACCTGAAACCAAAAACTGAAATCGTAAGCACGAAGCTTAGTGAGCTCCCCCAATCTACCACATACCATACAATAACATATAAAGCACATACTGGGCCTTGCCCACTGCATCGGACCGAGGTCCGGACTAACTGGGGCCTTGCCCCCTGCATCAGACCGAAGTCCGGAAACTGACTGGGGCCTTGTCCCCTGCATCGGATCGAAGTCCGGACTAACTGGGGCCTTGCCCCCTGCATCAGACCGAAGTCCGGAAACTGACTGGGACCTTGTCCCCTGCATCGGACCGAAGTCCGGACTAACTGCATTGGACCAAAGTGCGGAACTAACTGAACAAAGCATAACATATCAATTAGCATGAACACACATATACTGCATACTGCATCGGGCCGTGGCCCGGAACACATAACACATAAATTCTGTTTGAGCCACGAAGGCATCAAACATACTAACTACTGCATCGGACCGAAGTCCGGAAACTACTGCTAGCTAAACGGGCTGACATTGTGGCCTTAGACCCGTTCTACTGGAAGGAAACTTACCTCGAAATGCTGACTGCTAAAAACTCGAGTGAAAGATCCCCGACTGCTGTCCCGGCTGCTCTCTGGCTATCATTACAAGTCAAACACTAAGTCAAAAAGGGGAATCTTTTGATGGGTAAAATGACTATTTTAGCCTTACTATGGTGTGGGTCATAACCAAGGCCCCAAACCTTTAATTCTTCTAAATCCATCAATGACCCATTAAAGGCCCACAACTGGCCCAATTATACTAAATTGGGCCTACTTCACATATGGCCCTTCCTGAGCCCAAACTGCCCTTGGCCCATAATCTGACTTCTGATGGCGGCAAGGGCAGATCCCTGAGGTGCTCCCTGTGCTGATCCCCGCAATTGCGGACACTCTGCCTTCCGGTGTCCGGTCTGGTTGCAGTGAAAACATACTGCAAACCCCTTGGGGCAGTCCTTGGCCATATGCCCCTCTTTGCCATATTTGTAGCAAGACCCTGCTCTGCACACCCCGTCGTGGCTCTTGCCGCACTTGCCATAAGTGCGGCCCCTCTGGCTCCCTGATCTCGAATCGGCGGGCTTGGCCCGCTTGGCTACCGGCTGAGACTGCACCGGTCGCCGATCCCTCCCCTGAGACTCAGCCTCCTCCCTATCCTGAGTCTTCAGCTCTATCTCCCTCTTCCGGGCATTTGCCTGAAGCTCGACAAATGTCCGGTACGTCGAGTTCGCCACGAACTCACATATGTCCCTCCTCAGAATGCTCAAATATTGACTCATACGAACCACTCCCAGGTCAATGCTGCAAGCTCAGCAGGCGTATAGTGCGCCGTCACAAACTTCCACCAGTCCTTCGCTCCCAAGCAAAGCTGGTTCAGCGCGAACCGGACTCTCAAATGCTCAGGAGATGAGAAAGTAAAGAAACACCCCTCTATGTCTGAAATCCATCTCATCGCCGCAATCGGGTCCTGGGTCCCGTCAAACTTCGGTGGTTTTGTGTTGCTGAACTCTCGGAACAAAAACGCATCACCACCCTACGGCCTAGTCGCAGCTATAGCTGCAGTGGCCGCAGCAACATCGGCCTCGGAAAGAGCAGCGTATCTCTCATCAAATGTCTCTATCAGTGTGGTCTTGATAGACCCGAACATATCTGGTATCTCTGCCCTGATGGCTGCAGCCACCTCCTCATGGATGATCCTACGGATCTCCTCATCCCTCGTATCGCTGGTCCCTGGTGTGTGGCGCGTCCCAACCATGATCTCCCTCTCTCTCTGAAATACACATAAAAATATTAGGGACTCGCTCGTGCATACTCACACTCGAATACTCCCCCTACTTTTCATTGGTACTCTAAGGATTCTTACTTGGACCGTGCACTGACCCGGTGACTTTAGTAGTACGGGCCCAATACTACCGTCCACACCGCATCAGCATTCACCCCAAGTCCTACTCCCAGAGTCCCAATTCCCAAGTACTCTACTCTCTCTAATCATGTGCTACTCACTAGCAGATCTCTCATAAGCTCTTCGCTGCTATCTAAACACTCTCAAGCATCTCTAGCAGCAAAATCCCTAGACTAAGGCATCACATATCAGGCCACTCTAGTCCTAATAAGAATACCTAGTCTACTCTAGCATGTATAACATAGTTCATCACATAGCATAACATATCTTATAACACTTATTGTAAGGGTATTTTGGGAAATCACCGTTCGGGCGCTGGCTGATCGTACACACGGATCTGCACTGTTTGTCCTAAAAATCTTTTTACTCTTTAAAAATTTTACTTTGTTATCAAAAACTTTTCCTCAAGTCCTCATTTTGAGTTCAGATACGCCAGAAGATGCATCCGAATCTCTCAAACCAAGGCTCTGATACCAACTTGTAACACCGTAAAAATTAAAACAATTTTTCGCAATTGTAACCACATTTTTAACAAAACCATTCATTCATAAAATGTCATAGTATCATGTTTTTGTTTCACAAATATCTCCCAAGATCAAAATACATCAAATCCCATGTGTGTGTACGAATCAAGCCGACGCCTTCCCGCGGTCATTACTGGTACCTGAAACACATAACACTGAACACTTTAAGCATAAGCTTAGTGAGTTCCCCAAAACACCACAATAACACATAATAGCCACTCGAGGCTGTAACTCTGTTGACCCTCTGGTCAATGTGTCTCAGTGGGGCCCTCCAGCCCCAACTCTCTGTGGGCCCTCTGGCCCTAACTCTAGGGACCCGAAAGTCCCAACTCTGTAACTCTGAATCATGCATATCACATATCGCAATAAATCACAACATATAATAACATGCAATCACACTGGCATATAACCCTATAGTACTCTGTCTCATAACTCTTTTACCGCACTAGGTAAAGTATAGTGAGAAGACTCACCTCGGGTATCTCGGTAAATCTCTGACTCGGTAAACGCTGGCCTAGCCTCCGCCTAATCATATGAAATAAACACTATATTTAATATAACTCTCAAAGGCTAGACTATGCTCTCTTATGACACTCTCAGAAGGGTAAAAGTCTATTTTACCCCTCTCATAACTCAAAGGCCCCACAATAGACCATGCCCTAAAAGTCAACCAAAAGTCAACTCTCCGGGTTACGCTGCGCGTACCAGATGTGTACGTTGAGCGTACCCGGCTGCACCTCAGAATCGGGGAATGCCACCCAGTACGCGGCGCGTACTAGGGATTACGCCCGGCGTACTCCTCTACTTCAGCCCTTTAGCTCTTGAGGTCTTAAACAGTTAAGACCTACGCCCATATTTTAGATCTGACCCCATCTAAGCCCCTTAATCCATAAATTTGATGACTTTAAGCCTTTGCATTGTTGAACAAGTCACCAACTCTCACAATGATCCCACCTTCAACTCTAGAAGGCTAAATACACATGCATAACTTCAAACTAACATCCAAGATGGAAACTTTATGGCTCTAAATCACCAATAACACTGAAATGGGACAGATCTCGGACCATGGAGCACTTTACACTCATAAAGTCTCCACCTTTGGGGTTTTTAGCCCTAAAAGGGCACATACTACAACAACCAAAAGAAGAGGAAAGTTTTGAACTTTATACCTCCAAGTGTAGCCCTTTTCTCTGTAGATCTCAGATCCAAAGTGACACCTCAAGCTTTAGCTTCCAAGAACTCCCTTGCTTCTTCTTCACCAAGTCACTAAGGCACCAAAAAGCTCAAATCAACACTCTCACACACTAAGGACGATGGGGCTCCCTTTTAGGGTTTCACTCACTGATATGGAGGTTGAGAAATGAGCCATAACACCCTTTAAATAGTGCACAAGATGGATTAGGGTTTTTGCACCTCGGCCGGGTACGCCCGGCGTAACTCTAGGTACGCCCAGCGTACCTTGGCGACTCCGCGTCCAAATTAAGCGCATGAGTACGTGCATCATACCCCTCTGGTACGCCCAGCGTACTCACTTGCTACAAACCCGCCACTCAAGGACTAAACATGTCCAATCAACAAAGATCAAGGATGAAAGAAATGTACCTGAATCTCGGGGTGTTACAATTCTCCCCCACTAGAACCAGACTTCGCCCTCGAAGTCTCATTCCTCGAACAACTCTGGATGCTGCCCTGGCATCTCGACTCTGACTCCCAAGTCATCTCGGACCCCTTCCGATGTTGCCACTAAACCAAAACCAAAGGCACTTCCTTGTTCCTTAAAACCTTGATCTTCCGATCTCTGATTGCTACCGGTCTCTCAGCATAATTCAGGCTCGCCTCCACCTGAATATCCTCCAATGGTACCACTGCCGACTCATCGGCTATACACTTCCGCAACTGCGACACGTGGAAAGTGTCATGGATCTGACCTAACTCTGTCAGTAGCTCCAATCGGTAGGCTACCCTGCCTACCCTTAAAATCACTCGAAAAGGACCGATATAACGGGGCCCCAACTTGCCCATCTTCCTGAATCGGATCACTCCTTTCCAAGGAGAGACCTTCAGGAGAACAAAGTCGCCGACCTGGAACTCGAGCTCGGACTGGCGCCTGTCTGCATAACTCTTTTGACGACTCTGAGCGATCAATAACCTTTGTCGGACCTGCTGTATCTGCTCAGTCGTCTGTAGCACGATCTCGGTACTACCCATAACACGCTGCTCGACCTCTCCCCAACAAATGGGGGTCCGACACCTCCTCCCATACAACAGCTCAAAGGGTGGCATTTCGATGCTCGAATGATGGCTGTTGTTGTAAGAAAACTCTGCCAAGGGCAAATACGTGTCCCAACTCCCCCGAAATCCAACACACATGCCCGAAGCGTATCCTCGAGCATCTGAATCGTCCGCTCACTTTGTCCGTCAGTCTGGGGGTGATATGCGGTACTAAAATGTAGCCTAGTACCCAATTCCTCATGAAATTTCTTCCAAAATCTGGAAGTGAAACGCACATCTCGGTCTGAGACAATCGAGATCGGCACTCCATGCCGTGATACCACTTCCCTCACGTACATCTCTGCCAACTTCTCTGCGGAAGAGCTCTCACTGATAGCAAGGAAGTGGGCGCTCTTTGTCAATCTGTCCACAATCACCCAAATTGCATCGACTCCCCTAGCAGTCCTTGGCAATTTGGTGATAAAATCCATGGTAATCTGTTCCCACTTCCATTCGGGAACCTCCAAAGGCTGCAACTTACCATGCGGTCTCTGGTGCTCGGCCTTAACCCTACGACAGGTTAAGCATCTCTCAACAAACCACGCGGCATCCCTCTTCACACAGGGCCACCAATACTCCCTCTTCGGGTCTAAATACATCTTAGTGGCCCCAAGATGGATCGAGAACTTCGACCGATGAGCCTCTTCCATCAAAATGGTACGCGTCCCTCCCACAAACGGTACCCAGATATGCCCCTGAAATGTCATAAGCCCCCGACTATCGGTAACGAACTGTGATACTAACCCAACAACTCGCTCTCTCTTCTGTCTCTCAGGCTGCACAGCCTCAGCCTGTTCCCCACGAATGGTGTCCAACACCGGAGCTATCACGGTCAATCTCAAACATACATCTCGCAATGGGGTGCTCTCCGCTCTGCGGCTCAGTGCATCGGCTACAACATTATCCTTGCCCGGGTGGTACAGGATCTCACAATCATAATCCTTGACCACGTCCAACCACCTCCTCTGTCGCATATTTAGGTTGGGTTGATCCATCAAATACTTCAGGCTCTTGTGGTCCGTGTATATCGTACACCGAACCCCGTATAGATAGTGACGCCAAATCTTGAGGGCGAACACCACTTCCCCAAACTCTAGATCGTGGGTGGGATACCTCGTCTCATGAGGCTTCAACTGCATCGATGCGTATGCTATCACATGCCCTCTCTGCATCAGCATCGCTCCCAACCCCAAGATCGACGCATCATAATACACCACAAAGTCCTCCATTCCCTCTGGGAGGGCTAACACTGGGGCTTCACATAGCCTCTGGCGAAGCGTCTCAAAGGAGGTCTGCTGCTCTGGGCCCCATGAAAAAGCGACACCCTTCCAGGTTAACCTGGTGAGTGGCACGGCGATCTTGGAGAAATCCCTAATAAATCTCCGATAATAGCCTGCCAAACCTAAGAAACTCCTGATCTCATAGGGTGACCTCGGCACCTCCCAACTCATTACTGCCTCCACCTTGGCCGGGTCGACCAATATCCCCTTCTGGTTAACGAGGTGCCCTAGGAACTGGACCTCTCGCAACCAGAAATCACACTTAGAGAATTTGGTGTAAAGCCTCTCCGATCTCAGTACTCCGGGGATCTCCCTCAAATGATCCTCATGCTGCTCCCTGGATCTCGAATATACCAAAATATCGTCGATGTACACGATCACTGACCGATCCAACATCGGCCTGAACACTCTGTTCATGAGATCTATGAACACTGCCCGGTCATTGGTGAGTCCGAAAGGCATCACCACAAACTTGTAATGCCCATAACGAGTCCTGAACGCTGTCTTCTGGATGTCCTCATCTCATACCCTTACCTGATGATACACAGACCTCAAATCCATCTTGGAGAACCAAGATGCTCCCTGCAACTGATCGAACAAATCATCGATCCTCGGCAACGGGTAACGGTTCTTGACCGTCAGCTTGTTCAACTCCCGGTAATCAATGCACATCCGGTGTGAACCATCCTTCTTTTTGACAAAAAGGATAGGCGCTCTCCACGGCGAGCTGCTCGGCCGAATAAACCCCTTTCCCAGTAGCTCCTGAAGCTGCGAGGATAACTCTTGCATCTCTGGAGGTGCAAGGCGATAGGGCACCTTGGCGATAGGCGCGACCCCCAGAACCAAATCGATACTGAACTCCACTTGCCTCACGGGAGGCACATCCGGCAACTCCTCTGGAAATACGTCCGGGAACTCATGCACTATCGGAACCTCTTCAACTGACCTCTGTCTCTCTGAATCAACCCGCATATCCATCACATACGCCAAAAAGCCCTTACAGCCCAGCTGTAGACACTGGCTCACTCTAGCGGCCGAACAAAATGCTGACCCATAACATGTACCCTCGCCGTACACCGTAAGAACTCCCCCACTAGGGTCCCGTATGGTCATCAGCTGTCGCTCGTAGTCGATAACCGCTCTGAATCTGCTCAACCAGTCCATGCCCACAATGACACAAACATCACCCATCGCGATAGGATCCAAATCAATCGGGAACTCAACACCGAAAATCTCGAATACGCACCCTAGGATCACCTCTGTGGCATATATCACTCTCTCGTCAGCTATGGAAACCCTCAGAGGTCGACTCAATGCCTCATGACTAACACTGATATGCTAACTAAAAGCCAAAGATACAAAAGACCGACTCGCACCCGAGTCAAATAACACCAAGGCAGGTACAGAATTCACAAGAAAAGTACCTACGCATAACATAATATAAGCAGAAAATCTCAACATCAAAATAAATACATGAAAGAATACATACCAGCCACGACATCGGGCGCTGCGCGGACCTCCTCCGCGGTCAACTGAAAGGCTCTCCCTCATGCCCTCGGTGCCTCGGCCTTCACTGGCCAACTCTCGGTAGCTCTGATGGCGGCAGGGGTAGATCCCTGAGGTGCTCCCTGTGCTGATCCCCGCAATTGCGGACACTCTGACTTCCGATGTCCGGTCTGGTTGCAGTGAAAACATACTGCAAACCCCTTGGGGCAGTCCTTGGCCATATGCCCCTCCTTGCCACATTTGTAGCAAGACCCTGCTCTGCACACCCCGTCGTGGCTCTTGCCGCACTTGCCACAAGTGTGGCCCCTCTGGCTCCCTGATCTCAAATCGGCGGGCTTGGCCTGCTTGGCTACCGGCTGAGACTGCACTGGTCGCCGATCCCTCCCCTGAGACTCAGCCTCCTCCCTAGCCTGAGTCTCCAGCTCTATCTCCCTCTTCCGGGCATTTGCCTGAAGCTCGGTAAATGTCCGGTACGTCGAGTTCGCTACGAACTCACATATGTCCCTCCTCAGAATGCTCAAATATTGACTCATATGTGCCTGCTCGGAGGACACGTCCTTGGGGAAGAACATCGCCCGCTCATGAAACATCCTCGTAATCACCGTAACAGACTCAGTACCCTGCTTGAGGGTCAGAAACTCCTGTGCCAAACACTCCCTCTCCACCTGGGGAACGTACTCATCTCGGAACATAGCAGTGAACCTCTCCCAGGTCAATGCTGCAAGCTCAGCAGGCGTATAGTGCGCCGTCACAAACTTCCACCAGTCATTCGCTCCCAAGCGAAGCTGGTTCAGCGCGAACCGGACTCTCAAATGCTCAGGAGATGAGCAAGTAAAGAAACACCCCTCTATGTCTGAAATCCATCTCATCGCCGCAATCGGGTCCTTGGTCCCGTCAAACTTCGCTGGTTTTGTGTTGCTGAACTCTCGGAACAACAACGCATCACCACCCTGCGGCCTAGTCGCAGCTATAGCTGCAGTGGCCGCAGGAACATCGGCCTCGGAAAGAGCAGCGTATCTCTCATCAAATGTCTCTATCAGTGTGGTCTTGATAGACCCGAACATATCTGGTATCTCTGCCCTGATGGCTGCAGCCACCTCCTCATGGATGATCCTACGGATCTCCTCATCCCTCGTATCGCTGGTCCCTGGTGTGTGGCGCGTCCCAACCATGATCTCCCTCTCTCTCTGAAATACACATAAAAATATTAGGGACTCGCTCGTGCATACTCACACTCGAATACTCCCCCTACTTTTCATTGGTACTCTAAGGATTCTTACTTGGACCGTGCACTGACCCGGTGACTTCAGTAGTACGGGCCCAATACTACCGTCCACACCGCATCAGCATTCACCCCAAGTCCTACTCCCAGAGTCCCAATTCCCAAGTACTCTACTCTCTCTAATCATGTGCTACTCACTAGCAGATCTCTCATAAGCTCTTCGCTGCTATCTAAACACTCTCAAGCATCTCTAGCAGCAAAATCCCTAGACTAAGGCATCACATATCAGGCCACTCTAGTCCTAATAAGAATACCTAGTCTACTCTAGCATGTATAACATAGTTCATCACATAGCATAACATATCTTATAACACTTATTGTAAGGGTATTTTGGGAAATCACCGTTCGGGCGCTGGCTGATCGTACACATGGATCTGCACTATTTGTCCCAAAACTCTTTTTACTCTTTAAAAATTTTACTTTGTTATCAAAAACGTTTCCTCAAGTCCTCATTTTGAGTTCAGATACGCCAGAAGATGCATCCGAATCTCTCAAACCAAGGCTCTGATACCAACTTGTAACACCGTAAAAATTAAAACAATTTTTCGCAATTGTAACCACATTTTTAACAAAACCATTCATTCATAAAATGTCATAGTATCATGTTTTTGTTTCACAAAATATCTCCCAAGATCAAAATACATTAAATCCCATGTGTGTGTACGAATCAAGCCAGCGCCTTCCCGCGGTCATCACTGGTACCTGAAACACATAACACTGAACACTTTAAGCATAAGCTTAGTGAGTTCCCCAAAACACCACAATAACACATAATAGCCACTCGAGGCTGTAACTCTGTTGACCCTCTGGTCAATGTGTCTCAGTGGGGCCCTCCAGCCCCAACTCTCTGTGGGCCCTCTGGCCCTAACTCTAGGGACCCGAAAATCCCAACTCTGTAACTCTGAATCATGCATATCACATATCGCAATAAATCATAACATTTAATAACATGCAATCACACTGGCATATAACTCTATAGTACTCTGTCTCATAACTCTTTTACTACACTAGGTAAATTATAGTGAGAAGACTCACCTCGGGTATCTCGGTAAATCTCTGACTCGGTAAACGCTGGCCTAGCCTCCGCCTAATCATATGAAATAAACACTCTATTTAATATAACTCTCAAAGGCTAGACTATGCTCTCTTATGACACTCTCAGAAGGGTAAAAGACCGTTTTACCCCTCTCATAACTCAAAGGCCCCACAATAGACCGTACCCTAAAAGTCAACCAAAAGTCAACTCCCCGGGTTACGCTGCGCGTACCAGATGTGTACGTTGAGCGTACCGGGCTGCACCTCAGAATCGGGGAATACCACCCAGTATGCGGCGCGTACTAGGGATTACGCCCGGCGTACTCCTCTACTTCAGCCCTTTAGCTCTTGAGGTCTTAAACAGTTAAGACCTACGTCCATATTTTAGATCTGACCTCATCTAAGCCCCTTAATCCATAAAGTTGATGACTTTAAGCCTTTGCATGGCTGAACAAGTCACCAACTCTCACAATGATCCCACCTTCAACTCTAGAAGGATAAATACACATGCATGACTTCAAACTAACATCCAAGATGGAAACTTTATGGCTCTAAATCACCAATAACACTGAAAGGGGACAGATCTCGGACCATGGAGCACTTTATACTCATAAAGTCTCCACCTTTGGGGTTTTTTAGCCCTAAAAAGGGCACATACTACAACAACCAAAAGAAGAGGAAAGTTTTGAACTTTATACCTCCAAGTGTAGCCCTTTTCTCTATAGATCTCATATCCAAAGTGACACCTCAAGCTTTAGCTTCCAAGTGATGGGTTTTGGCCATAAGAACATCCTATGTGCTCATACAAACCCTAATTCTTGGATCTAGGTTTCTCTATTGTACATGCAATTATGCAAGACTATAAACCCTAGATCTAGAATATGATAACATATAAAGTACGGTTTAGATGATACCTTGATTGTTATGTAGTAATAACAATCTCAAATCCTCCTTGTATTGACTTTAGAAAGCTTAGAGTCACAAATGTCACTCCTCTAATGGTTCACAAACACCAAGTGCACGAGGATGAAGAAGAGAAGAGAAGGAGGGTGCCCAAAACATGTGGAAACCCTAAGGATGTTGTTCACAACATTTTTGGGGCATAAGGGTTCTATATATAGTGAGGCTATTAGGGTTATCTAACAAGGAAACCCTAATTTGGATGCTTAAGCCCTAAGCAACCCATTGACTCCTTTCCTTAAAGGCCTTCGACGATTTCTAATGGGTTTTCCCATAGAATTCGTCCACTCCTTAATATAAGGCAATCCATAGCCCAAATTGCAATTATCTTATAATTACAATTCCAGTCCCTTATGTTTAATTAATCTCTTTTAGTCACAAACTTAATTCTTATTAATTCTTGACTAATATTAATTAAACAATATGATTTCTCCTTTAATATATTATTCTCATAATATATTAATAAATCATATTTAATCCTTTCTCTCCATAATTCATCCTATCAAGTTGCTTTGGTGAAGGCAACCCAAAAGGACCATGCACCATCGGGTCAAGTACATACCAAAATAGTTATGGACTTAGACACTAATCCAACAGTCTCCCACTTGGATAAGTCTAATAACTATTCAACGTATGACTTCAGATCCTGATCTGCAATCGTAGCTTTCCAAAGCCGCTATCAAATCTGATCCTATCAGATACGCATGTCCTTTAGATAAGGGATCATATATTCCTCCATTCTAGATATCGTATAAGACATGATTTCTAATCATTCTCTCTGTACTATTTCTTGACTTCTGATTTATGACGACTGACTAATTGAACAAATCAAATTAGCCCTAGCCTGGCCGAGCATTTACGTTTGTCATAACTAAATCATCGAGGGGCCCAAAGATATTGCTTTTATCCTACTTTGGATAAAAGGAATGGATAAACATTGATTCAATTCTCGCTTGCACTCACTCACCGAATTACACACAACAATATGTTTTATAACACCAAGTTACTGGTGCGTTTGCATATTATCAATGTGTAACCGATTCGCAAGATACAACTCACACATCTTGGTTTCAAGAATATAAGATGTTATCGTCTCACCAATCACTCGCGATACAATTCATGGAGTGATCCAAGTGAGCATGGGTTTAATCCAATGCTCAAATCATATTCATAAGCACTCATGAACGTTGCAGCAAACATTTGCTTATGTCTAATACTCTTTAGACAATCCACACACCAATTCATGACAATCTTCATTCTTACCTGCTTCCAACATATGAATGACTGTGACCCGTTCGAATAATTTGATTGTTCCAAACCAATTAAATTATTCAGGAAGTCAAAACATGCAAAGTGAAACACAAGAATAATACTAATCCCATATGGCCTCAAACCTTTGAGTATAAATAAAACACCTTTTATTTATCACCATATCGATTACTCATTATTTGTTGTTTCGGGTAATCAACTTCTTACTTGAATTATTACACTTGTCCCATGCTCTTATCATGCACACAATGTTTACCTATGGTTCTTACTTTGTGAAATAGATCAAATGAACACATTTCCAATCATACTCATTTCACAACTCCAAATCCTTTTTCATAAGTGAAAGAATATCAAATTCTTGCCACTTATAGAATATGTTAGATTCTAACATTTTATGCAATGATCCCTTTCGTAATGTCATAGCACAAAAACTCACAAAGACTATTGCCAACGATATTACAAAGTCCTCTTTCGGAGATTGTTACAATACAATTCCTTAGATATGATGTCTCTCACTCAAAGTACATTCCTTTGAACATCCTTTTGCATAAAAGTTTCTAATCTAGACATATATTTTCAATATTCAATTCCCAATATGGACACGTTTCCATATTTTCCATATGACAACTCATTCTTAATAGAATCTTATTCGTAATAATGTCGATATGGTCCATCCAATACTATACTTCCAACTACTCACAAGCGACCAATCCTCGGCGAACTTTGGATTGTCCTTTGATAGTTGTTTAATTATCTTAGTCAAAACCGATTCTTGTCATTTTCCCTCTAAATGCGCTATACATTTGGAAAATTTTCGAATGGTCAAATATTATAGCATTTGCAATTTATCCTAAACCCGAAGCGTATGGGACACGATGCATAATGTCTTACATAAAGATTTGATCTTTATCAATCTTCTGCCATAATATTTTGTGTGCTACGTTCTCAAAATTCAAACTATGAAGAGGAATGTCGTAATCATAATTGAAATTTAAGAACGCACTATGTATCATTGACTAATTTATTAACATTCCACAACCTAAACCTTTAGATTCGAAACGAAGCATAATATTCTCTCCCTTAATTATAGCAAAACAACTATTCAACCATTGCGACTTTGCAAAGTATAACTCTTGTTTTCTATAATTAATATTGCTAACTTGCAATGCTTGCCTTAATAATCATACAATAATAACATTTATGCTCCCACTATGATGATTATTATAAACATAACACTTATGCTCCCACTAGCTTTGACATGTATTTAGAAACAACTTAACTTTCAGAAAAACAATACCTATGAATTTCTTAAGTTCATGTTTCTAATACCTATTGCTTTGGTAATCCTTTATCTAAGCTTATACACCTTTGCCTTAGGTAGCTCATATGTGTGTCTAAACAATTCAGACTAATTGCCAAACCTCACAATTCGAATCATGGAAAGGGATACCGTAACCATAATCGAATTCGAGAATACAATTTTTTTACAATCACTATCCTTTTAAAATCTTTCTTAGTGGAAGCATTTCCTCACAGTAATTTTCATGAAGGAGGGAATCTTATGACACTTAGATTTTAATGGTGTATGTGTTCCTATCCATGTGAATTTGTCAAAACCAAAGTTTACGACAAATTTAAACTCATATGGACCGAACTTTCTTAATCTTGATTTCTTGCCTTATGGTAACACAGTTGCCCACCATGTCTTCCAAGTAGTTAAGCAGCTCACCCTTTCCTATCAATGTACTTTCCATTGATCAAGGTGCCTGCCTTTTATGCATTCAAATGAGAACTCATAGAACTCACATGCATAATTAACTCAATTGGAATGGCACAGAAATAAAATAGTGTCAACACAATAGGTTGTAAACCTCAACTCGTGTGCTAGTGATGATCGATAAGGTTTATTTTGATTTGTTCTTGAAACCTTTCAAGACTATTAAGACTCCCACTGACTCCTTGACATATAAGATTTTCTTGTCAATAAACATTTCTTGACAAACAAATATTCAAGAGTTAGTGCAGTTTTTTTTATCAAAACACTTCATAAATAGGTCCTAGCACTACTAGAAAAAAGGCCTTTTACGACGCTCATTGAGCGTCGTAAAACGCTCAGACGACGCGCAAATGCGTGTCAAGGAAGGCCCTGTCATAAAGAGAGACGACGCGCATTTACGACGCGCATTTATGACGCTCATTTACGACGCGCGGTTATGACACGCATTGCGTATCAAGGAAGGCCCTGTCATAAAGGTAGACGACACGCATTTGCATGTCGTAACCTTACGACGCACGTGTTTATGACACGCAATGCGTATCAAGGAAGCCCCTGTCAAGAAAGGCCATGTCATAAATGAAGATGACACACATTTTTGCGTATCATAATTTTAAATGTTCTAAAAAAAATATTTATATATTTATTACTTTTTAAATTAAGTTTGCATTTAATGTCTCATAATAGAAATAAAATATCATATACAAAAAATACAATCCATTGCATAAAATTTAATGTCATACAATTCTATTTTTTACAATATCTAAATTTGCATTTAATCTACTCTCTACATCAAATTCCAACTAAGTAAAGTTGCATCTTGCCTTTCATAATTCTTTAAGACTAATGCTGCAAGATTTGAATCAAGTGGCTTCATATTCCTTTCTTCCACCAACTTTACCTGATGCACAAAATACACAGAAACAAAAAAACATTGTAGAGGAAGGGGTAATTTGGGAAAATGTGAGGGGTATCCTCTGCAAAACAAAACAAAAAATATCCTTTGCAAGATTTGCTCTTTAGTATCCTCTGCAAAACAAAATAAAAAATATATATGAAAAAATTAAATTTTTTATAGTTTTATATTATAATTATGCCTAGAGTATTGCATACCTAAAGAACCATTTGTTAGCTCTACAACACTTTTTGAATCTGATGTTGTATGTTGATATAATAAACAAATAACTAAAAGTAGGTTGCTATTTCTTAAAAAGTAATTCAACTTTGGCATATTATAGCTTACCTTCTCTGTTGGTGGCAACTGCAATGAGTTCTTTCACGGCTATATCAGAAACAAGATAAAACTACAGAAAAAAAATGTAGGTTAACTCAGCAAATGATAAACCAATAGTTGGTAATTTACAATCTTTCTTTCATCATACAATCTTTATTCTTTAGGTATAATGTATTTATTAATCCAACAATATTGACATTATGCATAACTTTCAAATATAAATTGGACAAGATACAGTGTCTTTCTTAAGCAAATAATTCAATATGCTACCCCACTATCGTTGACTATTAAAGAAATTAGGGCCAAATCTAACAGTAGAATGTTTATGACAATTAAGGCCTCATTTGGAAGCCAGCAACAGTAATACAAGCTAGAAAAGAGGGAACAAGTGGTGTTTTTAAGTTATAATTTTGAATAGAAAAGGCAAAACTTCTATAACAACTACTAAAGCAACTGAAGTTAATATCATGATGCCTTTCTCAGATCCTGATGCTGATCTGGTATGCTTGCTTCCAATTTATTTTTCCCACTGCCACTGCCAAGTGTTAGCAGCTTCTCCACGTGTTCGAATACAACACAAAGTCGTTTTACATCTTGGATTATTTCCATATCACCCGGTAGCTTGTTTGTTGCCAATGCAATAAGTCAGATTAAAAAAATGACTACTTTACCCTTGTGTCAAAAAATTGTAAATGAGACATTACACATACCTTGCAAAGGCCTCAATCCAGAAGCAACGGTGAAGTATAATTGGTCGATTTTTATTCTCATAAGCTAGTCTGGTTAAGAGTGTCAGCTGCAACTCTGAAAGCAGTACACACCATTTGCTCCAGTAATTGATGTGGTCTTACTATTTCCAGATAACGAAGTATATGTATAGATATTGGATGATGTTAGTTTCATTGATCATGGAGGGTAAATGTGGAAAAATAAAAAAAATGTACCTTTTTTCTTCTCTATTTGGGTCCATAAAATCATCAAACAACAAAAAGTTAGGGGAATCATCAGAGATAAAAACACCATTTTATGTAGTACCTAAAGATAAGATGTCCTTCTCCAACTGCCCAAAGAAGCTCTAACAAAAATTATACACAATTTTCAGCAAAGAAATTCATTTTATAAAGCCTAACGCAGGGTAACACAGCAGCAAAAAAGAAAGAAAACCCAATACTCAAAGATGATAATTGGATGTTAAAAGACTGAATATGATAGGAATATAAAGTGGTAAAAGACTGAAACAAATAGAAGAGATGACATGATATGAAGAAAAGAAACTTGAAAAAAAGTAGTAAAGCAATTTAGACATGTTTTCCATATTTTGAATCACTGAATGACTTACTTCCTCAATCTACAATAGTAATAGGTCAGTTAAAGGGCATACTAAATAGCAATACTTATTTTTAAATCTAGAGAATTTATTAAACTTGTGAACATAAATTGAAACCAAATAAATGGGGAAAAGAAGAACCAAACCCCATATCCTTTTGTTGCTGACCTGGCATGTTTTCATCAGCACTAACAGAAGAATCCTTGACATTTTTATCACTAAGAGAGGGTTTTTATTTGTCGTTTTGAGCTAAAGTTCTGACAATCGTTGGAATTGGTGGTTTTCTAGTAGATTTGAGAGGATTGGATTTAGCCTTTAGGAATATATATACATATTTTATATAAAAAAATTAAGAAACCAAATAAATGGGGAAAAGAGATAGTAGCTAACCTCAAAAGAATGGAGTCCTTTCAAACTAGACCACTCAATCTACTTGTCATCCTTCCAGACAAGAGTTGGCCTCACATGCCATGACCTAACAATTGATGTCTTTCATTGAGCTGGAAAGGGAAAAAAGGTAAAAAGTTAACACATTTTATAAATTTTGAAAGATTTTCGTATAACAATACCTACCAGGAAACTGGACAGTTAAAGAAGTCAAATCAATCTTATTTGTGTCCATAACAATTGCTTCATGCCAGCTACAAAAAACAGTAAAAAAATAGAGTTTGTGATGATTAATAAGTATTAACGATTGAAAATGTAATGAGTTGAGTTAAATGGTTACCTATCTTGTACCCAAACATCAACTTGATCTCCACTACTCCAAGCATAATCTGAAAAGACTGTTATGCCCCTCTTTCTACTCCTTTCAAACCGCACGGTGGTCACATCAATATTGAATGCTCTTGTGCTCCAAGCTAATACACAGTTACCATCATTTGATAGAGAGATACAGTTCCATTAATCCGGATGTCAAATGTCCGTACAGTTCCGTCAACACTTCCAGCAATAATCTCAGTTTTTGTTAAACAGATAGACATAACGCTGTCTAGAAAGGTGTCAATGATTTGTGAATCAATTAAAACTGTCATCAACTTTTGATAATATAAATATATATATAAAAAAACTTAGTACAAACGTAGATGTAGAAAAGGGAAAGGGAAAGGGAAAGAAAGCTAAACCTGAATTGGCTCAGTGCTGTGAGATCTATAGTCCCAGGCACGTAAGGAACGATCATACCCGGTTAATACATAAAACCCAACACCAATTTTTCTATTATTTGACAAAAGAATGATCAGATTGATTAAATGAAGTTCTCATTATTTGGTTTACTATATTTCTAACTTTATCATATACTAAGTATGAGACTGGTGTATTATAAGATTAAAACAAACTTTAAATATGAAGGTGTAAATATTAATTATTTTGTAAACTAAAATTTAGAAAAAAATTCAATGAATAAATAATTCAATGTATAATAATAATAAAAAAAAAGTAGATATTTTAAATAAATGGATGGAAGTATTGTTTGAGCAATTCAACGAACAGTTGGCATGCATTGTTCGAATAAAAAAATTCAAAAAACTATAACAGGTGATAGTTACACCAAATCATCCACCATGGTTGATTAATCGATAGACCGACTCTCTATCTCAATTTATTTGTAATTACAAGGAGAGTGAAATAAAAAGGAAAGGGGGGAAGTGGTAGCATAGGAAAGAAAAAAGTTCAGAACTTTAAAATCATGTCTACGTACCTTCAAAATTGAAGCCAAAAAACTCAAAACTGTTGATTCGTGGCTGGAATCGTTGTTGTGGTGCGATGTTGGAATGGTGGAGTCCGAGAGAAAACACAAATTATGATGGGTAGCTATCGTTGTTGGTAATGCATGATTCATCAAAAGCCCTAGTTCTTCGGTCAATCGTCTATTTTGTGAAAGAAGATATTACCATTGCAAATGCATTATGTCTGATTAGGGTTTGCATAGAGAAGGAGTGAAAGTCGATCGTTGAGGAAGGGGTTTGTAGAGAGAAGGAAGGGAGAGAATGAAATCGATCTGGCAGGTGTAGAGAGTACAGAGGAAGAGGAAGGCGGATGTTCAAAATTTTGGGGGAAAGAGAGACGAGAAGGTTGAGGTTTCGATTAGGAGTTGTTCAACAGGTAGCTTCGATTGACGGTTGATGAGTCGTAGTTGTCGATCAGCGCTACAATCGAAAGGAGTTGCAGTCACTGAACCATTTAACGCGAGGATCGGGTTTGAGACTAGAAGAGGCAACGAGGATTGGAGGCAATGGATGTGGGTGAGGGTGGAGACGAGGGAGAAGAAGGCGGGGGTTTAAAAAATTTGGGGATTTCATTTTCCCTCTAAGGAGAAGTGAGAAGCGCGTTTCTTAAAAAAATATAAAACGACATTCATAGACGACGCACCTTTTAGCTAAAGTGCCCTCCGTGTTTTTTATTTTTTTACATTAGACACTAATTTAAGGGCACACAATAATGCGCGACCTAAATCCTTAATTTTTTTGAAGAGATGACACTTATTTAACGTTACTCTCTTTTTCGTAACATATATCTCCGAGTGTCGTTGTTTGCGCGTCGTAAAAGGGTCTTTTTCTTGTAGTGTAGTTGGTCTTTGTCTTATCCAAGACATCACAACTTTCTACATTTGATGAATGTTATAAACTTTCTTAATACTTATCACTCAATTTCACAATCTTAAGTCTAAGATTTGTTTTGGAACGAAGTACGATTGACTTCTTGATTTAACCATTTCTTTAATTCTTGATTCCTCTTCTTAGACATACAATTGTACTAAGACTCACTTAGAGGATCAATTGAGATATGGTTCTTAATCATTAAGACCTATCATAAAGCATAAAAGGTACTCTCCCTTATTCTTAGAATGGAGAAACTTTTATCTTTCTGCCTACTTGATTCTTCTTATTCGTTCTGCTATTGATTTAAACTTTTTCAATCAATTCAAAATTACACTTAATCTTATAAGTATAATCATATTTACTAAATCCTTAGTAAATCATGACGAATATCTTTGTTACTCTTATGGTGGACTTGATCAACACGCAACTTTGTGTACTCGATCTCCTAGTCCTTCACTTGACACTTTGTCAATGAATTAGTCTAATTTCGAAATATGAAATTTCTCATTCATCGTGCAACCAAGTTGCATGATTCCAAGTTTCTGTCCAATTGAAACTTGGGCGATGAGAAACTCTCCCTATTCGGTAAATTCTCGACATTTCCACAAACAACATAATTAAGAATCAAATCCATTATTGCTAATAATAGAAACATTCAAACATCAATTTTTCATATACGCCACTGCAAGGATAAATAAATAATATAAAAATCAAATATATTTTATTGCGAAAAAAATTTGTGCTTACAACACAATTCATTGAAAAACTATGCTAATACATATTTCTTAGCAATCTAATTCTAACTCTAAGTAGTAGCTCAAGAATCTAATCTTCAAGTAATGCGATCGAAATCCATTTCTTCATGGTTAGATTCTGCTCACTTCTTCTCTTAAGCTTCCTTTCTTTTCTTTGATCCTACAAAACATCAATTGTAATCTTATCACATTATGTATTAAGAATCTAGAATAGAAGCAGAAAAGAGTTAGTCAATGGATTTTACCTAAAACAAAACCATACGTTTTGAATCTCCCATCTCTTAGATCTCTTAGGTAAATAGGGCAGCTTCGTCTCCAATGCCCCTTCTCTTGGCAATAAAAGCAAAATGACTCTTTTGGAACAGGACATGGAACTGGTTCAGACATTGCCTTTCTCTTATGATCAAACTTTTCGATCATAGCATGTCTTTCGTTGCCATTGTCTATATCCATAGAGGTCTTGAAGGCAGATTCACCAATCAACTTTGCTTTTCTATTGCGCCAATCCATTGCTGATTCAGCAGCAATAAGCATATAGGTGAGATCTATAAGGGTCACGTCGCAGTTCATCATATAGTACTCTCTTACGAACTCACTGTATGAGTTAGGAAGTGACTGAAGAACCCAGTCAACAGCCATCTCCTCACAGATAACGGATCCCAACATTCTTAACCTATCAATGTGTGACTTCATCCCTAGGACATGTGCACACATCGACTTTCCTTCTTTATGTTTACTTGCCAAAAGGGCTTGAGTGAGTTTGAACTTTTCAAGTCTTCGAACTTGTGGGTTAAGGAGAATAATTGGAGGAGGTGGAGGAAGTGAAGTATGATTTCTTGTTCCTCGATCGAACCGTGTAATATCATCTTCATGTGGAATGCTTGTTCCACGGGATTTGGGAAGACCATAGTTGTTGCACTTTGACATCTACAAAACGGGAGAAACGAATTCAAGTTAGTTGATTGATTGAGTCCTTAGTAAATCACCCAAATGAGATACTAAGGCTAGGACCCAACACAATACGCTACAACCTAGAAAAGGGATGTTGTAATCTAGTTGCAGAATATTTGAAGGTAAGTGAATGACGATTCACTAATTTCCACCATGAAAAACGAAAAAGAAATTTAAGTTTTAAATCTATGAAAACTCCTAGATCCTTTGAGATTCATTGAACATTTCAATGGCATGTTTAAATCTTGATATGCCCCTCTAGTTTGTGACTGGGATGCCGAGGATCACAAAGTGAGTGTGAATAACCATGCAAACTTACATGGCGCCCTCACATGTTACAGTCACTTATTCGATGTGCCGATAAACCACACACGCTCCACCGAACTATGACAAACATTGAGTCACCCTTTGCTACCTTTTCTTAGAACCATTTAGTGTGCCGGTTAACCACACACGCTCCACTAACGTCTTCGCACGGGCACAAAGTGTAATTTCATGGAATTGCATCAATTCACTTTTGTGTAAGTAACTAAGATTGGGAATTTGTAAAACATTTAGTTACTTTTGTACTTCATTATACTTATAATGGGAGGTTTTGTCCTATCCTACCCATTCGGCTAACGACCCTCCACTAGTCAAGAGTGCCGTGGGTAAGAGTGGATACCCATTCAATCGCCATTTTAGAGGCAATTTCCTTAAACACCCCTTATAGATCAGCTTCGTGAATGAGGCCTACTAACGGTAAGACTGACTTTTACTCATACATATATATAATGTTAGACTTTTAATGTTATATATAGTATAGGGTGTATTTTACACTTTTAAAATACTAGGAGGTCAAATTTAACAATTATACTTTTAATTCAATTAAATTGTAAACCTAAACTTTTATGGATTTATTAAACCTCTTTTAATTATACACCTTAATTAATTAATAAAACCATAAGGGTGTGATATGAACTTTTCAAAACATCACTAGGGTTTTAGAATTTAACATTCCTAAATTAAACCTTTTAATCAACTTTTAAATTCCAAAACTTGAGGGCAAGTTTTGAAACATTTCAAAACATTAAGGTTTAGAATTTAAATATACATCAAAATTAAACTTTTTAATCAAAATTTAAATTCCAAAACTTGAGGGCAAGTTTTGAAACCTTTTCAAAACATTAGGGTTTCAACTATTTAAATTTCAAAACAAAACTTTCGAGTTCAAATTTAAACTATAAAACCTAAAGGGGAAAATTTGAAACTTTTCATAACACAAGGATCAAATAACAAATTATATAAATTAAACAATTAATTTTATCATTATCTATATTTGACCTAACATCAATTTCTTGCAAAATAAGTTACCCAATTAATACAAATAATCCAATCTTTATCATATAAGGAAGTTATTATCTAATCAAATTGCAATTATCTTTTGTTTAATCAAGGATATACTCAAAATATGATTAAAATCGGATTTTAATGATCTAAAACAGATAAGACAATTATCCATGAGTAAAACAGCAAGAAATCCCGAAATCCCCTCTTTCTAACGCTCGAACTCGCTGAGTACCCATATGGACTCGCCGAGTAGGGGCCTACTCGCCGAGTCCACAATGGGACTCGCTGAGTTCATCAGGCAGTTTCACAAAAATCGAATTTTTCAACTTGAACGAACATACAAGGCATCAATACAATAGAAACCAATCAAGGCTCTGATACCACTGATGGGTTTTGGCCATAAGAACATCCTATGTGCTCATAAAAACCCTAATGCTTGGATCTAGGTTTCTCTATTGTACATGCAATTATCCAAGACTATAAACCCTAGATCTAGAATATGATAACATATAAATTAGGGTTTAGATCATACCTTGATTGTTATGTAGCAATAAAAATCGCAAATCCTCCTTGTATTGACTTTAGAAAGCTTATAGTCACAAATGTCACTCCTCTAATGGTTCACAAACACCAAGAGCAAGAGGATGAAGAAGAAAAGAGATGGAGGCTGCCCAAAACGTGTGGAAACCCTAAGGATCTTGTTCACCACGTTTTTGGGGCATAAGGGTTCTATATATAGTGAGGCTATTAGGGTTATCTAACAAGGAAACCCTAATTTGGATGCTTAAGCCCTAAGCAACCCATGGACTCCTTTCCTTAAAGGCCTTCGACGATTTCTAATGGGTTTTCCCATAGAATTCATCCACTCCTTAATATAAGGCAATCCATAGCCCAAATTGCAATTATCTTATAATTACAATTCCAGTCCCTTAAGTTTAATTTATCTCTTTTAGTCACAAACTTAATTCTTATTAATTCTTGACTAATATTAATTAAACAATATGATTTCTCCTTTAATATATTATTCTCATAATATATTAATAAATCATATTTAATCCTTTCTCTCCATAATTCATCCTATCAAGTTGCTTTGGTGAAGGCAACCCAAAAGGACCATGCACCATCGGGTCAAGTACATACCAAAATAGTTATGGACTTAGACACTAATCCAACACCAAGAACTCCCTTCCTTCTTCTTCACCAAGTCACTAAAGCACCAAAAATCTCAAATCAACACTGTCACACACTAAGGACGATGGGGCTCTCTTTTAGGGTATCACTCACTGATATGGAGGCTGAGAAATGAGCCATAACACCCTTTAAATAGTGCACAAGATGGATTAGGGTTTTTGCACCTAGGCCGGGTACGCTTGGCATAACTCTAGGTACGCCCAACATACCTTGGCGACTCCGCGTCCAAATTAAGCGCATGAGTACGCGTAGCGTACCCCTCTGGTACGCCCAGCGTACTCACTTGCTACAAACCCACCACTCAAGGACTAAACATGTCCAATCAACAAAGCACAAGGATGAAAGAAATGTACCTGAATCTCAGGGTGTTACATAAAAAGGTCCATAAACTTGTACTAAGGAGATCTAAGAGGTTAATCCTCAAGCTCAAGACTTTTTACCTTGCAGAGGTCTGAAATGAAGCACTTATCCCAGATTTACAAGCTCTAGCTTCAAAGGTTCCTCCTTGCCAACCTTCTTCTCTTTGCTTCCAAGCTTTAATCCACCAAAATGGGTTCTCCAAGGTCAAGATCTCATAAAATGAAGGTAGGAACGTTCTAGGGTTCCTTCTGAGGTTGGGGAGGCTGATATGGGGGCTAGGTTTGGAGCGATAATGTCCTTTATATAGTGCTTGCCCAAGAATTAGGGTTTTTAATCTGTTAGCGTACGTTGGGCGTAACTCCCGTACGCCGGGTGTATGCCTCTAGGACCCGCGATCTTTTGCCACTTTACGCTGGGCGTACACCAGCCTTACGCTGGGCGTACTCAGCTAAACACGCATGCACTAAACACTCATGCATGGCCTTCCATGCAAACGTTTCGCTATAAGGGCCATTCATGCCAAATCTTCAAAGTGTCATAACTCCTTCATTCTAGATCTGTTTCTGATGAACTTTATATCCACGGAAAGGTGATGAGAAACCCTACGTTTCTAACAACACACTCCGGCCCGAAAACTTCTCAAATAAGACCTCTAAATTTAATAAAGGACTAAAACGCCCCTACCTTGGCCTCGGAAATTCCATAAATGAATATTTTAGAACAGGGCGTTACATTATGTTTTTTCCTATTTTCCTACACATATATACATATATAAATCATGAATTTAATGTTTACAAATTCAAACATTAAAAATATACATAAAAAAAAGTTATAGATGAATCCAAATACATTAAAATAACACATAACGATAAGTTATAGTGTTTTACATCAATCTTTCTACGTCAAAAAGTAAATAAAGTATAATACCGTAACGAAATATACTTTCAAATGAATAAAAACACATCCAAAAATTTTATGACATTTATCATATGTTTTTATTTAGAGAAAACTAAATAGATATGAAAAAAATTACCAAAGTTTATTATGTAAATTGTTCTTTTTCATGTGTTTTTATTCGATTTAACTGGTTCAACCGGTTTATTTTGACCGGTTCAACCGGTTTTTTCTAAAAACCGGCCGGTTCAATCTGGTTCATAACTCAATGTAAAACCGGTGATAGTTGAACCGCTCCCTCCACCGGCTCCCGGTTCAACCGGTTCAATTGGCCGGTTCAAACTGGTTCTTAAAACATTGGGTTTAATAATTCAATCGAAAACAGTGTAACGTTTTGCAAATTACAAAGAAAATTTTCATTTTAAAATATATTAGCCAATTAAAACCTTATACTTAAAATCATTAAGTGACATCTATTTGTTGAAAATCATAATGTTAACAAAGTTGAATTACAAAAATAGCAGGAACTAATATCTTCGATGTGTGTGTACAGTCCTGCCTAACTCTTCTCACGAACAACTTGCAAAACATTTTATCCATAGTTGTAAGTATAAAGGTTAGTAAGTTCCAAAGTATACCACATATTTCACCATACATACAATGCATACAAGGAAAGTCCTCGGCTCTAGCGTCGATCTACAAACTCTCCTAACCATATGCATATAACATACATAACAATCATATGTGTCACCTACTGGTACTCTGCGATCGGGTCTTGGTCGTCATGAAATCACCGACATCTTGTCGGAATAATATTTATACCAAGCCAATGCTAATACTGACAACCGCCTCATGAATACATAGTTAGATATAGTCGGGAGCCAGATAAATAGTCAACAAATGATCCCACCTGAAAGCAATAAATCAAACAAGAACCATGCAATAAGGCCTTAGACCAAGAGTTATCAAACTATCTAACTTGGGCTACATATGACCTTTAGGTTATCCACTCAACAACCATCCAAAAGTATCAATTACCCTAACCATTCATAACTATACAAGTGATGTGATCCAGCAACAATATTTCATATAGGTGTTGTGATCCAACCATAATCTTTCATACATGTGTTGTGATCCTACCACAATCTTTCATACATGTGTTTTGATCCAACCATAGTATTTCATGCAAAGTCACAAAGACAATCTAGCATAATATGACACCAAATGTCCTACACTACACATACATATCAAGAATTTATCCTATACACCTATCATGCTTATGATCTAACAATACCTCTTTCTTATCAGACAAAGAATATACACTGTCATACGTGGTATAGTGAGAAGAATCTCCTGAATCACGAATCGGAAAAAGCACAACAACACTCTCACTCCTTACACTAATCAATTATGTGAACCGACTATCACCAATTAAAAACCAATCCTTAATCGACAACCCAAATCCTTCAAGTTTAACCTAAGATCAAACTGGTCAAAATTCAACGATCAATGATCAACCAGGTCAACAATCACCACGCTATGGTGAGCTCTTAGCCACGTCGTGGTCAATCCAGGATAAAAACAATCACGATGTAGAGCACCACCACATTTTGGGTCTTCCTTGGTCATGTCGTGGTTTCTGGTAGATTGCTCTTTTCTTCATTAAGAGCATAATCCTTACAGATGAATGCCCATAACTTCATATTTGGTCCTTCTCATTGTAACAACGTAAATTTTCAAAATAATTTTTCATTTTTAAATCATTCATTCATTCATAAAATAATGTTAAACACATTGTATCAAATGTTATTGTCACAAACATCTCCCCAGAATCTCTACAAAAACTCCAATGCGTGTGTCTCAGCGGGACCCTCCAAAATACCACATACAGCACATACGCCACTCGAGGCTATAATACGACCCTCCGGTCGATGTGTCTCAGCGGGACCCTCCAGTCCCGTAGCTCGTTGGACCCTCTGGTCCAGTCATAGCTCGTTGGACCCTCCAGTCCGGTCTATATCATCATACAACATGCAAATATCACATAGCACATAATCTCATACATAACACATAAGACCCTCTGGTCATCGTATAGTACCACTCTAGGTAAAGTATAGTGAGAAGACTCACCTCGATGTCTCGGTAAATATATGACTCGGAAGAAGTGTGATCTAGCCTCCGCCTAATCACATAAAGTAATACTCTCATAAATACAACTGTACTCAACCCTAAAAGTCAACAAGGTCAACGGTCAAACTTTGACCCGACTCGTCGAGTGCACTAGGGCGACTCGGCGAGTCTACACGTGTCCACTGACTCTCTTAGATCCTCTCCTGACACGTCGAGTACTCCCCTTGAATCGACGAGTTCCACCTGGCATGAATCGCGGGGCCACCCTGACTCAACTCGTCGAGTCTCAAGAATAACTCGGCGAGTTCCAACTTAAACTCATACCCCTGACTCTCCCTGACTCACCGAGTCATTTCCCCCAACTCGACAAGTCCATTCACTGAGTGATTAACGGGCAAACTTCATACTACTCGTCGAGTCTGTTCTTCGGACTCGGCGAGTTCATGCTATGCACAAACTCAAAACAACTTCTGAGGTCAGATTTGTTCCATACAATCATAGATCTGGCCTCCCCAAGCATGATAATCACGTAAAGTTCGGACCTTGACACACATATAACATCCAAATGGTCCAAAATGATGATTTAGCCCCAAAAATGACATTCCAAGCTCATGGCTCCCAAAATGACTCATAAAGCTCCATGGGTTAAGGTCTCTGGACCTCTTTGGGTGCAGATCCAGAACACAAACTCGAGAAGGAACCAAATACTCCTCTTAATCATCCTCTAAAAGGGTTAGAAAACCCTAACACTAAGAATCAACACCAAAACTAAAGAAGGTCCGAGAATAATACCTCAATACAATCTCTATGAGCTCAAAAACCACCAAGATCGCACCTCCTTCAGCCTCCTCTTGCCTTGAACACTTCCTTCTTGCAATAACACCCACAAAAAATAAGATTGGCCTCTCCTTCCTCACAAACGCTCTATATCTCTTTAGGGTTTCTCTCTGGGGTTGGTGGCCGCAAATGATGGCCATAAGACCCTTTAAATAGGTCTCAAACCCCATAAATTAGGGTTTCATTAAACAGCGTGGACTCGCCGAGTCCACTCATGAACTCGTCGAGTCCAACTGTGAACTCGCATACAAATCCACGACCATACTCGGCGAGTCTAGACGCCAACTTGCCGAGTCTCCCCCCAACACCCAAAAATAAAGAACAAAACATCATACCTGGGAATCCGGATGTTACACTCATTCACTTAATGGATAAAGTTTCCAACTTTACCCATTAAGGCATCACCACAAAGCAAGATCTACAACCCTAAGTCCATTAAGCTCCACAAGATACAGGAGATGAAAGATTTGAAATAGATACAACCTTTCAACCAACAAGCACCCACCTTCTTCTCCCAAGATGTATTTGAAGGCTTAAAACTGCATGATCATCACTCAAACATTAAGAACACTCAAGTAGGGACTAGGGTTTTGATTTAGGAGGGTGGAGGCTGAAGAGAATGACCTAAACCAAGAGTTAAGGTCTTTAAATATGGGAGAAACCATAAAAATATTAGGCTTGGGCTGCAAAAACCACTACGCCGTGGTCCCCTTCTTGCTACGTCGTGGTGCTCGTCCAGTCACGATCCTCATTTAAATGACGTGGCCACGTCATGGCCAAATACTTGCCATGTCATGACATTACGTTTTTCCTCAAAACCTTATCTTTGCAATCCATAAGTCTCCATCTGATCAATTCTGAAAAATGTATGTTACACAAAAGGCTCTTATATGGCCAAAGATAATAACTTCAACAATTTATTCCCAAAAGGACACAAAAGTCCTACAAATATGCAAAAACGGAAAGCCATGATTATATCATAAGATTACATGCAATGTATGCAACTATACCCCACCCTTGTCCATCTCATTAGTTCAACACACACAAATTGGTGGTTTAATAACTCAAACTCATGGTTAGTGACATCAAGGAACCACTACTAACTTTTATTTCACAAACCAAACACTGGGAAATTAGGGGAACCACCGCCTACGTCACACAAGGGGTAGCTAGCCGAGATGTGCACATGAGGACTATCTACAAATCTACCCACAAACAACGAACACGTTCAACAATCAATATTTAGGGTAACCGAGATCTCATAATCACATTTCATCCTAGCATGATATGCACAAGTAGGGTGCTTAAATAGTTTTCAAGAACATAAGCTTTTTTTCTTTTATAATCAAACGAATTTACAAAAATGACAATTCATCATTGTACATACACATATAATATACAAATAGAAAGCAAAATCATTTTAGGAAAACATAACGAAATTCAAAATAAGGCAGGGGATATGTGTTCCCGATAACTCATGTCAACTTCTAGCTCCGAAACTTACTCCTTACTTCAGTAAGAGTATCCTCAAACAACACATATATAGTATAAAGTGAATTACTAAAATGAACAAAATACCCTTATTGTAAAAAAATCCCAAACTCTTAGATTATTCATTATTAGTCTAAATCGGAATAATGTAAACAAAATAAGGTCAAGCGGATGTGCCAAATCCTGTGAAATGGAAACTATTGCTCCATCACAATAGTCATTACATGTTGGGTGACATGCCCCGTTCTCTTTACAAGTCACATTTTGCTAAGGTACGCATCACCTGTGTTTAGGAGACTTCCTATTTTGGACATCATACTTACATTATACGTCGCGTTCTATTAAGGAACACATATCGTTCTGTAAAGAAGAATACCAACTCAGTTTTCACTCCCATTTATCCATTTTAAATTCACTTAAATAAATGGCTTTCCAAAGTACTTATTTGTATAACCACTATGGGCCTCCAAACACCATTAATAGACATTAAGTCACACATGACTACATTAACTTAAACCATTGAGTTCTTCACAACAAATCATGACATTTATTAATCATCAAACTTCTTCTAATGGAATTAAGTGCTTAATTGGCCAATAACACAGTAGAGTTACTTGCAATGATTCCAACCATTTCAAACTATCAATTCATTATAAATGATGTAATTCAATACTTTCTCAATCTATTTATCTTGTTAAACTCAATTCCATAATGAGATCACAATTTTGTTTCCTAATGTAACAACCATGAAATTTTGAAAATTTTAAAACTTTTACATAAGTTCAAAAACCATCATTGTGTACATATTGTTTTCAAAATAAGTTTGACATCAGAGAAATCCCAGAAATAATGAAACAAAATATAAGGAGGTGCACGATCACACCTTCGCCTTCCCGGGATCCTCTGAGGTACCTGAAACATAATCCAAAACTATAAGCCCGAAGCTTAGTGAGTGTTCCTAACTGTACTTGTTGGGTCGAAGACACCAAGGCCGACCCTTTTGGATTGTTATCCTAATTATTGCATGATTAAGTATTGTAGTGATATGTTAGATTTGTATCCTGATAATAGGATGATGCTATTCTTAATGATCTATAAGATCTGTCTGTTTGTCTGATTGACTGGTTGTATGTTTATTTGTTATGTATATTTTGACATGTTATGTGTGGTTGGGTTGAGGCGGACCTGCTTTGTGCTGAAGACCAATAGACCCAGGGCGTCCCGAATAGACTGAAGGCTAGTGGGGCATACCAGCCAGGCCGCAGGCCTGAAGACCGTTCCAGATAGGCTGAAGGCCCGAGGTGGCGTACTAGTCGTGTTGTAGGTTTTGTGAGCGTACTAGATAGATTGTAGGCTGGTGGGGCGTTCCAGTCAGACTGAAGGCTCTGAATGCATGTTGTTTGTGATATTATTTTGGTTTTTGTATTGTGACCCTTTTGAGGTAAAAAGTCGAAAACTTGCTTATCTATTGCTTAGATCTCTTCCTTGGAAGTTTATTGTCATATTTGGCTCATTTTGGGACTTTTCATGGGTTTGAGCATTTCATGAAGTTATCATTTTAGATATGGACGTTTTGTGGTCTCTTTGGGCTTAAAGTTTCAAGCTTTATCAAGTTCTAGGCCCCCTTCATGCTTTAGGTCCCTTATTAAGCCTTCTTTGAGTTTTGGAGCCTCTTGGTGACATGCATGGACATAAAGTTAGAAACTTTACGTGGTTTTCCAGCTCTTGGGTATCAGATATTAAAGCGTTAGACTTGATGAAAAAGGACTAAATATGTTAAGCTGGGAAAACTCGTCAAGTTATCCAGCCAACTTGACGAGTTGGCTAGGGTTTTCCCGCTTAATAGGATACTGAAGGAACTCGACAAGTTGGTAGGTGCACTCGACGAGTTGGGTCAACATGGACTCTTGACCTTGATTTTTGGCTTTAACTTTGACCATGGTTGACCAAGTTGGACTCTGAGGGCATTTTGGGTATTTCAGGGTTTTAATATAAATGGTTATGGTGGTTGTAGGCATTTGAGTCCGGAGCCGAGTTTTGGAGTTGGATTTTACCGGTTCAGCACTACTTGTGAGGTGAGTGTTTCTCACTGTACTTGTTGGGTCAAAGGCACCAAGGCCGACCCTTTTGGATTGTTATCATGATTATTGCATGATTAAGTATTGTAGTGATTTGTTAGATCTGTATCCTAATAATATGATGATGCTATGCTTAGTGATCTGTAAGATCTATCTATTTGTCCGATTGACTGGTTGTATGTTTAATTGTTATGTATATTTCGACATGTTATGTATGGTCGGATTGAGGCAGACCTGCTTTGTGCTGAAGGACAACAGACCCAGGGCGTCTCGGATAGACTGAAGGCTAGTAGGGCGTACCAGTCAAACCGAAGGCCCGAAGAACGTTCAAGATAGGCTGAAGGCCCAAGGTGGCATACTAGTCATGTTGTAGGTTCTGTGAGCGTACCAGATAGACTGTAGGCCGGTGGGTCGTTCTAGTCAGACTGAAGGCTCTGAATGCATGTTGTTTGTGATATTATTCTGGTTTTTGTATTGTGATTGGTATTTTGGGGGAAACTCACTAAACTCTGGGCTTATAGTTTTGGATTATGTTTTAGCTACCTCAGAGGATCGCGAGAAGGTGAATGTGTGATCGTGCACCGCCTCATATTTTGTTTCATGATTTATGGGATTTCTCTGATGTTAAACTTATTTTGAAAACAATAATGATGGTTTTTAGACTTATGTAAAAGTTTTAAAATTTTCAAAATTTTATGGATGTTACACCTAAATTCCTAATTTCCCTTGTGGCTAAATAATCCTTAGAACCATTTATGAATTAAACAATTCTTCATGTTTTTGTATCTAACTCAATATCAATGTATAAGTTCATGATTATGAATATGCTTTACATAAATAATTACCATCAAACTATTATGAAACTCATTAATCAACAAAATATTCCCGAAATCCATTTCATTAACGATTGATTCTCCCATTAAATTGAGTTTGTGTATCCTTGAAGTATTATTGCAACAAAACTATGGGTTAATATCATATTAGCCCAATAAACTTGTCATTTTTGGTTTAAAAGGTCACTCAATTGTTTTTTGTTACAAAATGGTAATAAGTTCACATATGACCGTTTTAAAATATCCTTTAACCCTTTACACTTGGTTAGCGGTGATGTGGACTTACACGTAGGATACCACAGTCCAATTAGAGGATTATGTGTCATGAACAGTACAACCCTTGGGGAGAAAGGGTTCTTATCTGGCCTGTGGTCCCCTTATATAAACTTGTATTCCCTTTTTAGGTTAAACATCCTCAGTTTGTTATCCTTACAGAGCATCAATTCTATACCCTTTGTCTTCCTTCTCCCTTTATAGATTCCATCCCTACCAAAGATCATGGCTTCAACAAGTAGCTTTTCTTACAGAGGATTCCACGTGTCGGACTTAGACATACCCACTGATAACGAGTTTTTAGCTATGGAGATGCAGCTCGAAATGGAAAACCTAAGAAAAAATATCACCATGGAACTCGTCGAAATTAGGGAGTAGATGGAAGTGATGCAGAAGAGGTTCAATTTCAGTGTGTGGATTTTGATTCTTGGAGTGGGTGCTACATTTAGTTGGGTTTATCGATCCTCGAAGTAGTGTGGGTTCATGGACCACTGAAATCGTTTTGTGGATGTCTTATTAGGTACTAACGTTAGTTCGGTTTGTCTTGATTTCGGTGGTAATGGTGTTAGTTGGTTCAGTATATGTAATGTTGGTTAGTTTATGTTTTTATGATGACATATTTTGGGGGTTTTGTTGATTTCATATGGTTAGTCATGTAATGGTGTTTTGGGGGTATCAATTAGCCGATTACCTTGATTATTGTTCACGAATCAATTAGTGTACCTAAAAAATTGGTTTTAATGTTAATGAAATTTTTTCATATTATATCTTGGGGCCCTATATTTTCAATGTTTTTCAAAACAATTTTAATGCATTTCAAATCAAATGTTGACTTGTTGCAACAATGGTGGATGCATCATGTTGAAGGTTTTGTGTTCATGTTAACAGATAGTTCATGTTAAAATGCGAAAGTACAATGCTTATTTAGTTGAATTCTTAGGTGCACAATTGACAACAGAAAAAGTACAAAACAAACATGGTAAAGAACATAAAAGCAAAGTACAAAATCATATTTAAAAGTACAAGGCTATTTTCAGACCTTATAATTGTCACCATTCAAACTACATGGTTTTATTTCTTGAGGTTGTGTTTGAAGCACATACATACACATCTTAACATAACCATGACAACATAAAAAAACACATCTAATCTAACTCCATTGGTGTGGTTGAAGTATCACCTTCTCCATTTTTTCCTTGCATCTTTTTGGCAACTTTTTATTTAGTATCATCTCTGATTTGTTCCTTAATTTGATTCTAAGTTTTTGTTTACCCTTCCCCTCTTTAACAACACTTGCACTCTCATCCTGTCCCTTGCCCTTGGTAACACCACTTCCACCTTCCTCCTTTGCCTTCCCCTTTTTAACACCATTTCCTCCATCATCTTGTATCTTCCTCTTCTTCACACCACTTCCACCTGCATCTTGATCCGTCTTTCTTTTTACCTTTAATTTTGGGGGTCTTTCAACTACATCACATGTAGACTTGTTGTGCCCTACCTTCTTACAAACACTACAAACAATCCTTTTTCATGCCTTTGACACTCTGTGTTATCCACTGACCTTTGTAATGTCCCTCTTCCTCTTAATAGTGGGTCTCCCTGACATATTCCTTTTTAGTGGTAGCAATGGTGGTATGTAGTTTATTAGGGGCAACATTTCACTCCTATTCATGCTTCTTATGGAGTACTTATAGGTGTTCATGTATATGGTTGCATGATACAAAAGACCCACAGAGGCCTCTACATTCATGTTTACATAACATATTGCTGCCACTGAATGAACACAACCAAATCCATTCAGCTGCCATACCCTACATGTACATGTCTTTTTTCTAAATCAACACCATATGAATCCCCTAAGTTTTTTGTATCAATGGTATTCAATCCACTAGGCAGCACTTTCCAATACCTAAAACATACACACAGTTAGTATAGAAAACATCATTAATATATAATAGTGTCACAAACTGAACAAACCTTTGGTGGATCTTCAATTCATTTATGGCAAGTCTTATGTTTGGACATGCATCAAATCGTCCGCATCCAATATCTTTTAATCTCAAACTACACATCCTCTACATTACATAAAGTCTTATATCCTCCAACATAGTTATAACGTGCTTCTTCTTTGCATCTAAGAGCACATTGTTAAAGCTTTCAGATACGACATTCTCAACAACATAACTTCCCCTTCCTTCTTGAAAGAATGCTATGGACATTGCCTATGTTCTATGTCTGGGAACAAATCCTTCACTGCCTCAATTAACCCCTGTATTAACATCATATGGATAGTTAGAACATGATCATATTTATTAATTCATAATTCACACAACCTTACCTTATGTTGATCTGACACCAATGTCTTACCAAACCAGATTCAAGATGCAGGTCTTCTTTTAGATTTTCTAGAAACCATTTCCAGATGTCCTTATTTTCCATAGCTACCACAACCCAAGCTATTGGGTATATATGATTGTTTCCATCTCTCCCAACAACACATAACAGCTGACCACTACACATTCCTTTTAAAAAACAACCATCCAAGTTTATAATCCCTCTACATCCACTTCTCCAGCCTTGCGTCGGTGCATAAAAACATATATATATATATATATATATATATATATATATATATATATATATATATATATATATATATATATATATATGATGGGTTTTAGGTAAAACAAATAAACTAGAAAACCAATTCCTAAGTTCATATGCAACCTACTTTGGATCTATGTTTTAACTATTGAACATATAACTTTGAATTGCAAAACAAGAACCCTAAGGAGAGAGGCTATTTTCGAAATTAAATAATTAGGGTTTAAGAGTTACATACCTTTCAATTGTTATAGCAAACAATTGGTAATCCTTTTGATCTTGATCTTCTTGGAGGCTTAGCACCACAAATGTAATGCCTCTAATGGAGTAACACCCAAAAACTAGCAAGAAGGAAACTTGAAGGAGAGAGGTTATGGTATGCAAAAATCGGCCCTAGGGTTTCTTCAAGGAAGAAGTCACCAATTTTAGGTTCCAGGAGGCTCCTTATATAGCTGAGGGATCTAGGGTTAAGGGAAAACCCTAATGTTCCTTTGCTTGGGGCCTAAGCTTATCCAAAGGCCTTATGCAAGCCCCTTGGACAAAATCATTAGGGTTTCCTAAGGGTGTAAACGAGCCGAGTCGAGCCGAATACTACCAAGCTCGAAGCTCGGCTCGACTAAAATACTCGATCTTGAAACTCTGCTCGAAATTGACTCGAGCCTTGATTTTAAGCTCGAGTTCGGGCTCGTGAAATACTCGACAGTCTCGAGCTCGGCTCGACTAATATTTTAAAAAATCAAAATCACTAAATTGAGTAAGTAATATTAAACATTCCACATGTAAATGTCCAAACTACCCGAAAAACCACTATTAATCACCTAATATCAATATAAGATCATCTATATATATGTCATAAATGTATAATTATAAAGAAATGACATATATCTTATAAATGAACAATTATAAAGAAATGGCATATATGTAAATTACACTAAGCTCGACTAAGCTCGCGAGCCTTATGAGCTGAGTATTTTTGTAATCGAGCTCGGCTCGATAAGGTAATCGAGTAGCTCGAGCTCAAGCTCGGCTCGATTAAGGTCGAGTCGATTTCGAGTATTTTCCGAGTCGGTCTCGAGTTTCTCACGAGTTGGCTTGTCTCACTTAAACCCCTAGTTCCCCTATAGATTTCGTCCACCCCCTTCCTAGGAGGTTCCGGAACCTTCCACTCAACTATTAGATAATTGCAAACTAGTCCCTATACTTTATGATTTATACAGTTAACCCCAAAATTAATTCTAGTTAATTTATGGCTAACTATTAATTAAACATTATGATTTATAATTAATATATTAATCTTTTAACATATTAATAAATCATTTATATTAATTAATTATTCTTATAATAAATAAATATCTCTCTTTTCATAATTTCCTTGTCCGGTTGCTAGGTTTGAGGGCAACCCAAAAGGACTGTGTTGCTATCAATTCAAGTACATACCAATTATAGTTATGGGCTTAGACACCTAATCCAAGAGTCTCCCACTTGGATAAGTCTGTAACTATAATTGCTAGTATGACTTCTAAATTTGACCAACAAATTGTAGCTTCCAAAAGCTGTTGCCGAACTCTGACCCAGTCAGTTACGTGTCCTAAGATAAGTGATAACATGACCCTTCATTCTACTAGATATCCCTAGACATAAGACATGGAATATAATCAATCTCTTTGTCCAGAATCTATGTTTCCTGATTTCTAATTTGCGATGATATAGGACTTCTAATCGAACACATGAATTTAGTCCTGGCTGGGCCCAACACAAAAGTCAACACCAAATCATCGAGGGGCCCATATATATCACTTTTCCAGTTAGGTCAAAAGGAATGAATAAACATTAACTCATATGCTTGTATCTTTCACTCATCAAACCATACATGACAATACGTTTTATAACACCAAGTTATTGATGCATTTTCGTATCACCAATGTACAACCGACTTGCAAATTACAACTCATATATCTCTGTTTCAAGATCATAGATATTATCGTCTCAGTATTACTCGTGATGAATTCCATGAAGTAATACTCTGAGTGTGGGTTTATCCAATACTCCAATCACTTTCTGAGTACTCGTGAACATTGCAACAATTCTATTGCTATGTCTATCCTTAGACAATCTACAATTCAATTCATGACAGTCTTAATTCACTACTTACTTCCAAAAGTACGAGTGACTGTGGAGTTTGAACAATCATATTATTCGGGAAGTAAAACATGCAAAATATGAAACACAACAATAAACAACTGACAAAAGGCAGTAAACAAACTCATAAATAATACTTTATTATTTAATCACCAAAAGTCAATTACATTTACTTTGTAACAAGTTTCTGAACTAGACTAATCTAACTACTAAAACTAATATCATCTTTCAGCCCTATGCTCCGAGCATGTTGAATATGCTTAGCCCTACTCAGACCTTTTGTGAGGGGGTCTGTTGGGTTATCTTCAGATGACACCCTCTTTACAACAAGATGGCCTTCTTCTACTCTATGTCTGATGAAATGGTAATTTCAGTCAATATGTCTGGTTTTACCATGATCTATGGGTTCCTTTGTTAAGGCAACCGCTCCCTAATTATCGCAGAATAGTTCCATAGGCTTCTGTATGGTTGGAACAACTCCGAGATCCCCGATGAAGTTCCTTAACCAGGCTGCTTCTTTAGACGCTTCACTCGCTGCTATGTACTCTGATTCACAAGTAGAATCAGCCACCGTATCTTGCTTGGAACTTTTCCAAGTAACTGCTCCTCCATTCAGTAGAAATACCCAACCAGATTGAGAACATAAGTTATCTCTATCCGTTTGAAAGTTGGCATCACTGTAACCATATACTCTCAACGTATCATCGCCACCAAGTACATGGACCCAATCCTTCGTTCTTTGCAAATACCTGAGTATATTCTTTACTGCTATCCAATGAGCTCTACTTGGGTTTCCCTGATAGAAACTGACCATGCTCAAAGCAAAGGCCACATCAGGGCGAGTACATGTCATAGCGTACATGATTGATCCGACAGCGGAAGCATAAGGTACACGACTCATGTCAGCTATTTCTTCATCTGTACTAGGGCATTGAGTCTTACTCAATTTGGTATTATTTTGGATAGGTAGCTCTCCCTTCTTGGAATTTTCCATACTAAACCTCTTTAGTACCTTATCCAAGTATGTGCTCTGACTAAGTCCAATTCATCTCTTCTTTCTATCTCTCAATATTCTAATCTCAAGAATATAGGCGGCTTCTCCAAGGTCTTTCATGGCAAAATACTTTCCAAGCCAAGACTTAACTTCGTTCAAGGTTGGAATGTCGTTACCAATGAGTAATATGTCATCAACATATGTGACATCCCCAAAATCACGGCCAGAAAAGACCGGTTTGTTTATGCTTTGTTTAAAAATCAGAGTAACATTTTAAATAAAAGTGTTGCGGAATTTGTCCCAAAACAAAATATGATAAAGATTTATCAAAAGCATTTCCATAGAAATGTATTTCATTAAAAGATTTGGGATGTCATGTTCGTACATATCAAAAGCATAAACAGTACAATATAAGCCTTACTACATTATTTCATATCTACAGGCCTATATCCGTAATCCCTCGTCCAAACATCATATCTATGCTCAAGCGCCACTACCTGTAATACATAAAACTGAGTGGGTCAGGCTTGGGAGCCTGGTGAGCACATAGGGTTTTCAACCCACAATAAGTAAGTTTATTAACTTCATTAAATTAAACAAACCCGATTACCCATTCCCGTTATCCTCACATTACGTCCCTAATCATCTATCATAAGGGACCTATCCTAAGGATTATCATCGGGATGGACACTACTGCTAAGGGGATTCCTCAACAATAAATATCCTTAAGGCAACCATGTGGGGGATGGAGTACATCTGGTGAGCACACAGTTCAAATAAACACACAGTTCGAATAAACACCTACAGGTTGCGAGCCTGCTAGTGTTCCACTGGATTGTCTAGAATAGTCCGTGGTTGTCATCTATACTCCGCTAGATGACTGGATCATCAATAACATCTACAACGAGGCCTCTCATTATTTCATTTCATCACACAGCAACTAATACATCTACCCATGTTTTACCCAACACATTTTGTAGATATAAAATACATATACAGTTTAAATCATTGAAAACATGTATAAAACGTTCATCCAGCATAGATAGCAAGTATTCAGATAATATGCACACATAGCACGTAATTTATATAAAATACTTCATATCTATGTGTAAGCTGAAAGGGACTATGCACTCACCTGAAAGGCGGTGACTCAGCACTCGGACAGCGCTTCGATACTCTCAAAACGATATTCCTTCGATAAAACCTAGTATCGATACCACTAGGGTTTAGTCTAATGATAACCGCGACAAATTAATTGTCTGACTATTATTATTATTATATAAGCGTTAATAACACTCAATATAACTCATAATAATAGCTCAAATAATTATTTTAAGGACCTAATAACATTCCTATAATTATTTGAAAGCTATATAAAAAAATTGCGTAAGCGTAGCACACTTACAGCGAATTTTATCGAAAACCGGAACTTAATTGGAGCAGCGTTTCGAAACCGAAAGACTCCTTTTTCTCGGGACTCCGGGAGCCTCGGGGCTTCCCTAGGGTGCTAGGGGTTTTTTCTAGGGCTTAGGGGTGGTTTGGGGTTGTAGAGAGAGAAAGAAGTTAGAGAGAGAAGTGATTTTGGTGTGAAAAATGGAGCTGACTTCGGACCCTTTTATAGGCTGCGAGGCCCCGGTACGCTGGGCGTACCTCGGACCTACGCTGGGCATAGTGGCTCGGATAAGGCTGCCAGATGGACTCCAGCTGTCTTGCATTCGTTTAGACTCCGTCGGCTAATTTTGGCTCGATTTTAAATTTTATATTATTAATAGGCCGGGACAGGATTGGTCCGTTAGATCCTCATAACTTCTTCATCCGATGTCCGTTTTCGCCCATCTTTTTCTCGTTATGCTACTCTTAACGATATCTTCGATTCTCGTTCAGGTCGTGTCGGCTAAAAACCGCTCGATCTAATATTCAAATTTCGGGTTCTACACTGCTAACTCGAAACTTCGAAAAATCATAACTTCGTCATATGAAGTCAGATTTGGGCGTTCTTTTTATCGATGTTCTTAGTTTAACATATTCTATGACTTTCGTTTAGATCGCTAAGGCTAAATCGCGCTCTATCGTAAATTCACTATTTACGCTTCCCGGTATCGTGTCGGTTCTATCGCGAAACTTCGACGGGTCATAACTTCTTTGTTATAACTCGGATTTCGGCGTTCCTTATATCCACGGAATCCTTGTTTCGACCACTACAACTTTATATAAAGATATCGGGCTTATCTCACACTTTTATTTTGATGCTTATTTTTAATTCTTTATTAATTATACATTTATAATTAAATAATAAGCACATAAACACACATAATTCACATAATACTCAAATATTTGATCTTTATTATTTCAAAAAGAGTTACAATAGTTGACCTAGACTATTACATTGACAAAAATGCTTCGCCCTGAAACCCGGGCGTTACAATTCTCTCCCCCTTAGGATGATTCCGTCCCGGAATCATGCATCAGCAAACAGATGTGGATAGCGACTCATCATGTCATCCTCTGTTTCCCAAGTGAGATTCGGCCCATTCGAATGTTTCCATCGGACTAGCACTAAGTCGACCATCTTGCGTCGTAACTTCTTAGTCTTACGGTCAACAATTGCCTCGGGCTCTTCGATCAGCCTCTTTTTCTCATCCATCCTTAACTCTGAGATTGGAATTATGTCGGGAACATCTCCCGTGAATTTCCTCAAATAACACACATGGAAGGTGTTATGAATACCATTGAGTTCTTCAGGAAATTCCAGGTTGTAAGCTTGGTTCCCAATCCTCTGAAGAACTTTAAACGGTCCAATGAACCTTGGACTCAACTTTCCTCGTTTCCCAAATCGTATAAGTCCCTTCCACGGTGAGACTTTAAGCAAAACGGAATCCCCAACTTCAAAAGTTATCGGTCGTCTTTTCTTGTCAGCATAGCTCTTCTGACGATCCTGGGCCGCTAACATTCTTTCCCTAATCACCTTCAACTTCCCAGCAGTCTCATGGACTATCTCGGGGCCCATAAACTGCTTCTCTCCGGCTTCAAGCCAACAAGACGGCGTATGACACTTCTGTCCATACAAGGCTTGGTAAGGTGCCATCTTGATGCTCGAGTGAAAACTATTGTTGTAGGAGAATTCTACCAGAGGTAAGTGCTCGTCCCAATTCCCTTGGAATTCGAGGGTACATGCTCTTAGCATATCTTCCAGTGTCTGAATTGTTCTTTCGCTTTGACCATCAGTTTGCAGATGGTAAGCCGTACTCAAACATAATTTCGTACCCAATTCCTCTTGCAGACTCCTCCAAAACCGCGACGTGAAACGACTATCACGATCTGATACAATCGTAAGAGGGACACCGTGAAGTCTTACAATTTCCTTCACGTAAGCATTTGCAAGCTTATCCATAAACCATTTCTCATTGGCTGCTATGAAGTGTGCACTCTTGGTGAAACAATCCACGACTACCCAAATCATGTCGTGTCCGTTCTTCGCCCTGGGCAGTTTAGTAACAAAATCCATGGTGATGTCTTCCCATTTACCCATGGGAACAGGTAAGGGTTCTAAACTCCTATACGGTTTTTGATGTTGTGCATTAACTCTCGCACATGTCACGCACTCGGCCACATACTTCGCAACATCGAGCTTCATCGTCGGCCACCAGTAGTAGGGTTTTAGGTCCCTATACATTTTAGTGCTACCGGGATGAATTGAGTACATGGTCTTGTGTGCTTCTTCCATCAGAAGGTCTCTTATTCCTCCCGTCTTAGGTACCTAAATCCGATCTTGGAATACCTTCAGTCCTCGACTGTTTGTACCGAATACTAACGTTTTGCCCAAACGTTCTTCCTTTCTGTCATTCTTCTCTAAAGCTTCTTCCTGAGCCTTTCTGATGCTTTCCACAATCGTCGAGACGACTTCAATTCTTAACGCTCTTGGCCTTTTCCTTTCAAGGTTGACTTTCCGACTGAGAGCATCAGCAACAATATTTGCTTTACCTGGGTGGTAAAGTATCTCACAGTCGTAGTCCTTGAGTAGTTCTAGCCAGCGTCGTTGCCTCATGTTCAACTCCTTCTGATTAAAGTGATACTGGAGACTCTTATGATCAGTGAAGAGCTTGCACTTCGTGCCGTAGAGGTAGTGCCTCCATATCTTTAGGGCAAATACTACCGCTGCCAACTCCAGATCATGAGTGGGGTAGTTCTTTTCGTGCTCTTTCAATTGTCGAGATGCGTATGCTATCACCTTTTCTTTTGGGTCAGAACACAACCCAACCCGACTCCAGATGCATCACTATAAACCACAAAGTCTTCAACTCCATCGGGTAGAGAAAGTATCACTGCTTCACATAACTTCTTCTTTAGCTTCTCGAATGCCTCATCGTGCTTCTCACTCCACGTATACGTAGCTCCTTTGTGGTTCAACACTGTTAATGGAGTAGCTATCGAAGAAAAGCCTTGGATAAATCATCGATAATATCCGGCTAATCCTAGAAAGCTTCGGATCTCCGTGGGACTCTTTGGACGTTCCCACTTCATTACAGTCTCGATCTTTGCGGGGTCAACCATTATTCCCTCCTGGTTAACAACATGACCCAAGAATTGGACTTCCCGTATCCAAAAGTCGCATTTGGAGAACTTAGCGTAAAGCTTCTCCTTCTTTAATACTTCCAAATGACATAACCAAGAACTCGTAGTGTCCATATCTCGTTCTGAATGCAGTCTTCTCGATATCCTGATCTCTCACTTTCAGCTGGTGATATCCCGACCTAAGATCGATTTTTGAGAAGTAGCTCGAACCTTGCAGCTGATTGAATAGGTCGTCAATCCTCGGCAATGGATACTTGTTCTTCACCGTTGCCTTGTTCAACTCTCGGTAGTCTATACACATTCTCATGCTTCCGTCCTTCTTCTTTACGAATAACACCGGAGCTCCCCAGGGTGATGAACTAGGTCGAATGAAACCGTTGTCCAACAGCTCCTGAAGTTGCGTCATAAGCTCCATCATCTCCGTCGGTGCTAATCGGTATGGTGCTTTTGCTATATATTGGTGTCGTTCCTGGTAACAAGTATATACGAAACTCCACTTGCCTATCAGGTGGTAATCCGGGAAGATCTTCGGGAAAGACTTCCGGATAATCACACACAACCGTTATATTCTGCACCTCTTTCTTCTCCTTCTTAGCATCGATTACGAATGCCAAGTACGATGCACATCCTTTGGACAAACATTTCTTGGCTTTCATCAGGGAGATGATTCCAGAATTCACTCTGCGTTTGTCCCCATACACCATAAATAATTCCTTTCCGGGTGGGTTTACCCTTACTATCTTCTTTCGGCATTGAATCTCAGCATCGTTGGCGCTAAGCCAATCCATACCCAAAAAGATGTCGAAACCGTTTAACTCTATGGGTCATAGCTCCTCATGGAATTCTTTTCCGTTTAGGTCGATGACGATGTTCCTAATACGATTACTAACAGGTACGAATTTGCCACTGGCAACTTCTACAATCAGGGCATTATCAAGTTTTTCTACAGGCAATGCTAATTTCCCACCAAATTTATGCGACACAAAAGAGTAGTTGGCTCCGGAATCAAATAGTACATTTGCAGGCAAACCATTTACAAGAAAGGTACCTGAAGCGACGTCTGCTGCCTCCTTCGCAGCCTCGAGCGAAATCTGGAAGGCTCTCGCCTTCGGCTTCGGTGGTATGTTGGGCCTTCCCGCATCTTTCTTCTTTGGGCAATCCTTAGCAATATGCCCTTCTTCACGACACTCGTAGCACATCCTCTTGTTGGTGGTGCACTCATTGGCATAGTGCCCCGTTTTCCCACACTTGTAGCAGGTTACTTCCTCACCACATTTTCCCGAGTGCTTCTTCTTGCAATTCTCGCACCATTTAAATTCATTTCCTGCTCCGAACTTCTTTGAACCGAACTTGCTCTTCTTTTTGTTGGGTTTAGCAGACCCTTCAAATTTCCTCTTCTCGCCAACCTGGACTTTGTTGGCAGCTCTTCCCTTAATCATATCCTCCACAGACTTGGCAGCCCAGATAGCTGCCTCCAAAGTAGGTGCCTGACGCACTGGCACCGCATACTCCCATGGGAGTCCCTTAGCTTACTTGTCAATCTTTGTCAGCTCATCCGGAACAAGACGCAAGGCAAACTCCATCTTTTCTGTGAAGTTGTTTGTGTATTCATCGATTGACATGCTTCCCTTCTTCAGGGTTAGAAACTGGTTCTCTAGCTCAAGCAGGTTTTGAGCTGAGCAGTACTTTCGTTTGAATTGTACCAGAAATTCTGCCCATGTCAGTTGCAGGGGCTTGTTGGGGCTTAAAGTCTTCCCCAAGGTATTCCACCAACGTACAGCGCCTCGCCGAAACTGACGCACTGCAAACGTGGTTTGTAGCTTCCCTCTACAACCGCATGTCATGAAAGCTAACTCCATCTCCGAGATCCAATCCATGACTCCGATTGGATCTTCCTTTCCTGTGAAAGTCGATGGCTTGCAAGTCTGAAAATCCTTGTACTTGCATCCATTTCTCTCGAATCCGTCATCTTGGTTATCTTGTTGAACTATTGGTGGGTTGACTTGACCAACAGTTCCACTGTAGTCTCCTTCCTCAGTCCGCCCTTCGTTCAACTCGGGCTGTTCGATCTGAATAGTTGCTTCCTCTCGATTTTGCTGGAGCAAACGTCTAGTTTCCTCCATTTGACGATCCAACATTGCTAGGATCATCGCTTGCACTCCAGCCATTGTGACTGGCTCAGTAGCGGCGTCCATCACCGGTATTTGCTCAATTACTGGGGGTTGGTTTCTGTTCCCATTTGCATTCACGTTTCCGCTACGGGTCCTTGCCATCTTGATCTATACACTGAATAAGGTGAATTTAGATCTTTATTTAGGACTGATGTTCAAATCATCCTTATCTCTCCGAAACATTTACATGCTAGTTCTAATATCGTAGTCGTACGTTTAGAATCCTAAACACATAAGGTTTCCAGATCCGGTCGGCAACAGACCATAGATCCGAACAAATAATAGCATATCAGGCACAAAACATTTAGCACATAAAGCATTTTAGGCATAATTCCTAAAATAATTTAGTGCTCACACCTCACAATCATCGCTTAGCATTCTAAGTTTAAGTATAGAAATCCTACAAACTCCTAGTTCGCTTAAACTAATGCTCTGATACCAACTATGACATCCCCAAAATCACGGCCAGAAAAGACCGGTTTGTTTATGCTTTGTTTAAAAATCAGAGTAACATTTTAAATAAAAGTGTTGCGGAATTTGTCCCAAAACAAAATATGATAAAGATTTATCAAAAGCATTTCCATAGAAATGTATTTCATTAAAAGACTTGGGATGTCATGTTCGTACAGATCAAAAGCATAAACAGTACAATATAAGCCTTACTACATTATTTCATATCTACAGGCCTATATCCGTAATCCCTCGTCCAAACATCATATCTATGCTCAAGCGCCACTACCTGTAATACATAAAACTGAGTGGGTCAGGCTTGGGAGCCTGGTGAGCACATAGGGTTTCCAACCCACAATAAGTAAGTTTATTAACTTCATTAAATTAAACAAACCCGATTACCCGTTCCCGTTATCCTCACATTACGTCCCTAATCATCTATCATAAGGGACCTATCCTAAGGATTATCATCGGGACGGACACTACTGCTAAGGGGATTCCTCAGCAATAAATATCCTTAAGGCAACCATGTGGGGGATGGAGTACATCTGGTGAGCACACAGTTCAAATAAACACACAGTTCGAATAAACACCTACAGGTTGCAAGCCTGCTAGTGTTCCACTGGACTGTCTAGAATAGTCCGTGGTCGTCATCTATACTCCGCTAATACATCTACCCATGTTTTACCCAACACATTTTGTAGATATAAAATACATATACAGTTTAAATCATTGAAAACATGTATAAAATGTTCATCCAGCATAGATAGCAAGTATTCAGATAATATGCACACATAGCACGTAATTTATATAAAATACTTCATATCTATGTGTAAGCTGAAAGGGACTATGCACTCACCTGAAAGGTGGTGACTCAGCACTCGGACAACGCTTCGATACTCTCAAAACGATATTCCTTCGATAAAACCTAGTATCGATACCACTAGGGTTTAGTCTAACGATAACCGCAACAAATTAATTGTTTGACTATTATTATTATTATATAAGCGTTAATAACATTCAATATAACTCATAATAATAGCCCAAATAATTATTTTAAGGACCTAATAACATTCCTATAATTATTTGAAATCTATATAAAAAAATTGCATAAGCGTAGCACACTTACAACGAATTTTATCGAAAACCGGAACTTAATTGGAGCAGCGTTTCGAAACCGAAAGAATCCTTTTTCTCGGGACTCCAGGAGCCTCGGGGCTTCCCTAGGGTGCTAGGGGTTTTATCTAGGGCTTAGGGGTGGTTTGGGGTTGTAGATAGAGAAAGAAGTTAGAGAGAGAAGTGATTTTGGTGTGAAAAATGGAGCTAACTTCGGACCCTTTTATAGGCTGTGAGGCCTCGGTACGCTGGGCGTACCTCGGACCTACGCTGGGCGTAGTGGCTCGGATAAGGCTGCCAAATGGACTCCAGCTGTCTCGCATTCGGAAGGGATAAGACCGGAGGGTACGCGGGGCGTATAGACTTCGGACGCGAGGCGTACAGCGTGGGCAGGTGTCATCATCCGAAGCGAGGACCGTGGGCCGCAAGCGACGGCTGGGATCGTGCCACGTCATCAGACTCGCACCAGGTCTCACATTTTCGAGTCCTAACTTCAAAAATTCGTAACTTTCGCATACAAGCTCCGTTTTTGACGTTCTTTATATCCACGCAAAGGTAGGAACGTACTCTACAACTTTCGTTTAGAATCTGTCGGCTAATTTTGGCTCGATTTTAAATTTTATATTATTAACAGGTCGAGACAGGATTGGTCCGTTAAATCCTCATAACTTCTTCATCTGTTGTCCGTTTTCGCCCATCTTTTTCTCGTTACGCTACTCTTACCGAGATCTTCGATTCTCGTTTAGGTCGTGTCGACTAAAAACCGCTTGATCTAATATTCGAATTTCGGGTTGTACACTGGTAACTCGAAACTTCGAAAAATCATAACTTCTTCATATGAAGTTAGATTTGGGCGTTCTTTTTATCGATGTTCTTAGTTTAACATATTATACGACTTTCGTTTAGATCGCTAAGGCTAAATCTCGCTCTATCGTACATTCATTATTTACGCTTCCTGGTATCGTGCCGGTTCTGTCGCGAAACTTCGACGGGTCATAACTTCTTCGTTATAACTCGGATTTCGGCGTTTCTTATATCCACGAAATCCTTGTTTCGACCACTAAAACTTTATATAAAGATATCCGGCTTATCTCACACTTTTATTTTGACGCTTATTTTTAATTCTTTATTAATTATACATTTATAATTAAATAATAAGCACATAAACACACATAATTCACATAATACTCAAATATTTGATCTTTATTATTTCAAAAAGAGTTACAATAGTTGACCTAGACTATTACATTGACAAAAATGCTTAGCCCTGAAACCCGGGCGTTACAACATATAACACCAGAAAAGTCACTATACTCCGACTAGCCTTGATATACACACATAACTCATCTTCACTCCTAGAGAAATCAAACTCTTTGACTTTCTCATGGAAGCAAAGATTCCTACTGCGAAATGCTTGTTTCAATCCATAAATGGATTTCTCAAGCTTACACACTCTATTGGGAAACTTTGCATCAACAAAACCCTTTGGCTGATTCATGTAAACATCCTCAACCACTTTCCCGTTAAGGAAAGCAGTCTTGACATCCATCTACCAGATTTCATAGTCATGAAAGGTAGCTATGGCGAGTAATATCCTGATAGATTTAATCTTGGCTACTGGCGAGAAGGTTTCATCATAGTCAACCCCTGGGTTTTGTGTGAAACCTTTCGCAACCAGTCTAGCTTTAAATGTGTGTACATTCCTATCCATGTCTGTCTTCTTCTTGAAGATCCATTTGCACCCAACTGTCTTACGACCTGGTGCATTATCAACCAAATTCCAAACTTGGTTGTCATACATTGACTTTATCTCGTTGTCCATTGCCTCTTTCCACTTGGAAGCTTCTAGGCCTGCCATTGCTTCCTTATAAGAGACTAGTTCATCTAAATTTACCAGTGTCCTGTCACAGATGAACATGTCACCGTCTGAAGTAATATGAAAACCATACAAATCAGGTGGCACACTCACCCTAGTGGATCTTCGAAGAGATAATGATTTATCAACTGGTTCAACAGGAATTGTTTCCTTCGGTTGAGTGCTAGTGTCATCTAAGGTTCCTTCAATAGTTGACTCTTGAATCTCTTCAAGGTCAATGGTACTCCCACTGTCCTCTTTGAATATGAGTTCTCTTTCTAGAAAGACTCCTCTTCGTGCTACAAAAACCACGTTCTCACTAGGTCTATAGAACAAATATCCAAAAGACTGTTTTGGGTAACCAATGAAAACACATTTCTCACTTCTTGTTGCTAGCTTGTCGTGAGTCTCTCGTCTTACGAAAGCTTCACAACCCCAGACTTTAATATGTGCTAATGAGGGAGCTTTCCCTTTCCATATCTCATGAGGTGTTTTGGCAATCTTCTTTATCGGGAAAAGATTGATGATTTGGGCGGCTGTCTCTAAGGCATAGCCCCAGAAATGAATTGGAAGTGAAGCACGACTCATCATAGAACAAACCATGTCTAACAAGGTTCGATTACGCCTCTCAGCCACACCATTTAACTGTGGTGTCCTAGGAGGAGTCAATTGTGAGACTATCCCACATTCTTTTAGGTAGTCGTTAAAATCAATACTAAGATACTCTCCGCCTCTATTGGATCTAAGTTTCTTTAATTTCCTGCCCAATTGATTTTCGACCTCATGTTTAAACTCTTTGAACTTTTCAAAGGTTTCTGACTTATGTTTGATTAAGTATATATAACCATATCTACTATAATCATCAGTGAAAGTCACATAAAATCAATTAGCATCTCTTGTGGTTGATATGAAGGGTCCACACACGTCCATATGTATGAGGTCCAACATACCTTCACCTCCTTCACAAGACTCCGTGAATGGTGATTTTGTCATCTTTCCCAAAAGCCAAGATTCACACCTATCATCCGATTTTAGGTCAGATTCCAACACTCCATCCTTTTGAAGTTGGGCTATGCGTTTCTTGTTAATGTGTCCAAGATGACAATGCCACAAGCATGCCTTGTCTACACTATTAGACAAGTCAATATTAAACACACTATTTCCTAAGCTATCAACACAAGTCACTGTTTCATACACACCATCACAAGGTAAAGCTTTAAACATGAAAACACCATTCTTATAAAAAGAAATTGAACCATTCAAATCATTAAAAGAATATTGAAAACCTTGTCTGAACAATTCATGAAATGAAATAATGTTTCTCGTCGTCTCAGACGAATAGCAACAATTCATTAAATCTAATCTAACATCATTACTAAGCAAAAGTTGATAAAATCCGATCTTGGTCACTAGTGAAGACTTCTTGTTTCCCATGATCAAGTTTATCCTTCCTCGCTCTATCTCCTCACTTTCTTTTAGCCCCTGCAAATCAGAACAAATGTGAAAACCACACCCTGTATCAAGGACTCATGAACGAGAAGATAATGAGTTATTAGAAGAAATAGTGTAAATACCTGTCGAGGATGGCTTCACTTTTCCATCTTTTATATCTTGCAGATATTGTGGGCAGGTTCTCTTCCAATGCCCTTTTTCATTGCAATAAAAGCAAATAGCATCCTTTGGATCAGATACATGGGGAATGGTAGCACTAGGCTTAGCCTTTGGGCCACTACTAGATGACCCAACTTGGACCTTGCCCTTCCAGTTTTGCTTAGGAGGACCTTTCCTCTTTTTCCCTTTTACATGTCCAATACCTAAGACATGAGCAATCGAAAGAGTGGAGGATATACTTTTACCCTTCATTCATGCTTTAGCTGTCTGTAACAAGTTGTGAAATTGGGCCAATGTCTGATCAATGTTGTTCAAAAGGTAAGTTAGGATAAAGTGACCATAACAATCGGGTAATGAGTTCAAAACCATGTCAATGGTCAATTCCTCATCAAAGTGAATGTTGATCTTGACCAAACGCTCTATGTAGCGTTGCATTCTTTGCACATGAGACACAACCGACTCCCCTTCTTTCATCTTGCAAGCCATGAGTGACTTGACTACTTCAAACTTTTCTTGACGAGCTCGCTTATGGTACTTTTCCATAAGGTCCTTTTTCATCTCAAAAGGCCAGTAGTCCTCATAGTACCTCTACAGTTCTGGGGACATGGTTGCGACCATGATGCATGCCACTTTGGTGGCATCATCATAGTGCTTCTTGTAGGCAACATATTCTTTGGGAGTGGCTTTAGATTCATCAAGCTCTTTGAGCTCATTTTCAAGGACATATTCTTTGTCCTCAAATCGAAGTGCCATCTTGATGTTACGCATCCAATCGTTATAGTTAGAGCCATCCATAACGACTTTGGAGAAAATGTTGAGTAAAGAGAAGTTGTGGTTGGAGGATGATGAAGCAGAAGTGTTTCCAGGAGTAGACATCTGAAAAGAAAGATAGTTTTAGTTAGATTTCAAGATACCTAAATATAATAACCCAAAGATATCATATCAAGGTTAGGATCCAACTATGAAGATTTATAACTTAGAAATGGGATGCCGAGATCCAAGTGTAAATTTCATAAAGGTAGGTGAATGACGATTCACCAATTCCACCATTAGACAAAATGAACGAAGTGAAATTCCTAATTCCTTTGAGATACATTGAAACTATTCAATGGCATGTTTTAATCTCGGATTATGCTCTTCTATTTGTGACTGGGATACTGAGGATCACAAAAAAGATGTGAATAACCATGAAAATGTGCTTGGTAACCTCATTTGCTTTATCATTAACTATTGATGTGCTGGTAAACCACACACGCTCCATCAAAATGATAATTATGAGATACCCATTACTACTCTTTATTAGTGCCTATTAGTGTGCTAGTAAACCACACACGCTCCACTAACGACCAATAAAGCATAATGTGCAATTTCATGGATTAGCATACTTTTCACATTTTTTCCTAAAGTAACTAGAGTTGGGATTTTGTAAAATAATGTTCTAGCACTTTCTTTAATAACATTATACTTTTAATGAGATTTAGTTGTCCTATCAAATCAGTTATGCTAACGACCCTCCACTAATCAAGGAGGCGGTGGGTGAGAGTGGACACCCATTCAACAACCATTTTATAGACAGTTTCCTTATACCCCTTATAGATTAGCTTCGTGAATGAGGAATACTAGCGATTTGACTGACGATATTCTTATACATATTTAATATTTAACTTTTAATTATAATACATATATAAGGTGTGTTTTAAACTTTTTACAACTTTGGGGTTTATCTTAAAATTTTCGAAAGATCTTCCTTCCCCTTTATAAATTCCATCCCTACCAAAGATTATGGCTTCAACAGGTAGCTTTTCTTACAGAGGATTCCACGCATCGGACTTAGACATACCCACTGATAACGAGCTGTTAGCTATGGAGATGCAGCTCGAAATGGAAAACCTAAGACATAATTTCACCGTGGAACTCGTCGAAATTAGGGAGCAGATGGCAGTGATGCAGAAGAGGTTCAATTTCAGTGTGTGGATTTTGATTCTTGGAGTGGGTGCTACTTTGAGTTGGGTTTATCAATCCTCAAAGTAGTGTGGGTTCATGGACCACTGAAATCGTTTTGTGGATGTCTTATTAGGTACTAACTTTAGTTGGGTTTGTCTTGATTTCGGTGGTAATGTTGTTAGTGGGTTTAGTATATGTAATGTTGGTTAGTTTATGTGTTTATGATGACTAATTTTGGGGGTTTTGTTGATTTCGTATGGTTAGTCATGTAATGGTGTTTTGGGGGTATCAATTAGCCGATTACCTTGATTATTGTTCACGAATCAATTAGTGTACCTAAAAAAGTGGTTTTAATGTTAATGAAAATTTTTCATATTATATTTTGGGGCCCTATATTTTCAATGTTTGACAAAACAATTTTAATGCATTTCAAACCAAATGTTGACTTGTTGCAATAATGGTGGATGCATCGTGTTAAAGGTTTTGTGCTCATGTTAACAGATAGTTCATGTTAAAATGCGAAAGTACAATGCTAATTTAGTTGAATTCTTAGGTGCACAATTGACAACAAAAAAAGTACAAAACAAACATGGTAAAGAACATAAAAACAAAGTACAATCATATTTAAAAGTACAAGGCTATTTTCAGACCTTATAACTATCACCATTCAACTACATGGTTTTATTTCTTGAGATTGTGTTTGAAGCACATACATACACATCTTAACATAACCATGACAACATAAAAACAAACATATCTAATCCAACTCCATTGGTGTGGTTGAAGTATCGCCTTCTCCATTTTTGCTTTGCACCTTTTTTGCCAACTTTTTCTTTTGTATTATCTCTTATTTGTTCCTTAATTTGATTGTAAGTTTTTGTTTACCCTTCCCCTCTTTAACAACACTTGTACCCTCATCCTGTCCCTTGCCCTTGGTAACACCACTTCCACCTTCATTCTTTTCCTTCCCCTTTTTAACACCATTTCCTCCATCATCTTGTATCTTCCTCTTCTTCACACCACTTCCATCTGCATCTTAACCCATCTTTCTTTTTACCTTTAATTTTGGGGGTCTTTCAACTACATCACATGTATACTTGTTGTGCCCTACCTTCTTACAAACACTACAAACAATCCTTTTACATGCCTTTGACACTCTGTGTGATACACTGATCTCTGTAATGTCCCTTTTCCTCTTAATAGTGGGTCTCCATGACATTTTCCTTTTTAGTGGTAGCAATGGTGGTATGTAGTCTATTGGGGGCCACATTGCACTCCTATTCATGCTTCTTATGGAGTATTTATAGGTTTTCATGTATATGGTTGCACGATACAAAAGACTACAGAGGCCTCTACATTCATGTTTACATAACATATTGTTGCCACTGAGTGAACACAACCATATCAATTCAGCTGCCATACCCTACATGTACATGTTTTTTTTTCTAAATCAACACCATATGACTCCCCTAAGGTTCTTGTAACAAAGGTATTCAATCCACTAGGAAACACTTTCCAATACCTAAAACATACACACAGTTAGTATAGAAAACATCATTAATATATAATAGTGTCACAAATTGAACAAACCTTTGGTGGATCTTCAATTCATTTATGGCAAATCTTATGTTTGGACATACATCAAATCATCCCCATCCAATATCTTTTAATCTCAAACTACACATCCTCTACATTACATAAAGTCTTATATCCTCCAACATAGTGATAACGGGCTTCTTCCTTGCATCTAAGAGCACATTGTTAAAGCTCTCAGATATGACATTCTCAACAACATCACTTCCCCTTCCTTCCTGAAAGAATGCTCTAAACCAAGACTTTGGATTCCTTCCTAGATGATGCACATATGCAACAAGGTTCAACATTTGAACCTCTTTCATTGCAACATTGAAAAGAGGCTCAATTGATGCCTTACTTGCCTTCCAAAATAGTTTCTCATAATAAGCACCTGGATATTTCTTCTTGAAGTTGAACAAAATGTGTCTGGCACATTGCCTATGTTCTATATCTGGGAACAAATCCTTCACTGCCTCAATTAACCCCTGTATTAACATCAAATGGATAGTTAGAACATGATCATATTTATTAATGCATAATTCACACAACCTTACCTTATGTTGATCTGACACCAATGTCTTACCAAACCCAGATTCAAGATGCAGGTCTTCTTTTAGATTTTCTAGAAACCATTTCCAGTTGTCCTTATTTTCCATAGCTACCACAACCCAAGCTATTGGGTATATATGATTGTTTCCATCTCTCCCAACAACACATAACAGCTGACCACTACACATTCCTTTTAAAAAACAACCCTCCAAGTTTATAATCCCTCTACATCCACTTCTCCAGCCTTGTGTCGGTGCATAAAAACATATATATATATATATATATATATATATATATATATATATATATATATATATATATATATGATGGGTTTTAGGTAAAACAAATAAACTAGAAAACCAATTCCTATGTTCACATGCAACCTACTTTGGATCTATGTTTTAACTATTGAACGTATAACTTTGAATTGAAAAACAAGAACCTAAGGAGAGAGGCTATTTTTGAAATTAACCAATTAGGGATTAAGTGTTACATACCTTTCAATTGTTATAGCAAACAATTGGTAATCCTTTTGATCTTGATCTTCTTGGATGCTTAGCACCACAAATGTAATGCCTCTAATGGAGTCACACCCAAAAACTAGCTAGAGAGAAACATGAAGGAGAGAGGTTAGGGTATGCAAAAATCGGCCCTAGGGTTACTTCAAGGAAGGACTCACCGATTTTAGGTGCCAGGAGGCTCCTTATATAGCTGAGGGATCTAGGGTTAAGGGAAACCCTAATGTTCCTTTGCTTGGGAGCTAAGATTATCCAAATGCCTTATCCAAGCCCCTTGGACGAAATCATTAGGGTTTCCCCTATATATTTCATCCACCCCCTTCCTAGGAGGTTCTGGAACCTTCCACTCAACTATTAGATAATTGCAAACTAGTCCCTGCACTTTATGATTAATACAGTTAACCCTAAAATTAATTTTAATTAATTTTCGGCTAACTATTAATTAAACATTATGATTTATAATTAATATATTAATCTTTTAACATATTAATAAATCATTTATATTAATTTATTATTCTTATAATAAATCAATATCTCTCCTTTCATAATTTCCTTGTCCGGTTGCTAGGTTTGAGGGCAAACCAAAACGACTGTGCTGCTATCAATTTAAGTACATACCAATTTTAGTTATGGGCTTAGACACCTAATCAAAACTATATATATATATATATATATATATATATATATATATATATATATATATATATATATATATATACTGCTAAAGTAGGTTTTCCCATATGGCATAAAGTTTACAGACATCTTAAGTTCTTAACTGTTGACCCTGGATTAGACCTTCTAATCTCCTCACCATAAGACCACAACTTTGAATAATTTTCTATTATGGTACCTTCAACAAGTGAAACTGCATGTTGTCTTGCTCTTTTATGTCGTCCCATACTAACCTCAATGCCAAATTTATTTTTTACTTCTTCTTTTAGCATCCTCACATTTAGTTTCTCATTTTCAAGAACTTCCCTTGTGAAATGGCTGTCAATCCATTTGTAACTAACTATTGTGACATCCCAAATTTCACAGCCAGAAAAGACCGATTTGTTTATGCTTTGTTTTAAAATCAGAGTAATCTTTTAAAAAAAATAGTTGCGGAATTTGTTCCCAAAATATGATAAAGATTTATCAAAGCATTTCCGTAGAAATGTATTTCATTAAAAAAGATTCAGTATGTCATTTTCGATATAGACCAAAAGCATAAACAGAACAAAATAGACCTTACAACAGTTATTTATAACTACTGGCCTATAATCCAAGATCTCTCATTATGCCAGCCAACTTATGCTCTCGTGTCATAACCTGTAATGCAAAGAAAACTGAGTGGGTCATGCTTGGGAGCCTGGTGAGCATATAGGGTTTTCGACCCACAATGATATAATTATTATATTCAATCATCAATCAATCAATCAATCCAAATTACCCATCCCCATTATCTCCTTTATTTCTTAAGGATTTACCATAAGAATCAACTATCCTTTATTCATTTATTCCTAAGTATTGACCTAAGGAATTGACACAACCACTGCCAAGGTCCTCAAATTACAACCGGTAAACACTTAGTTCAACATACTTAGCGAACACCTAGTTCTAACACTTCTAGTGAACACTCAATTCAAAACATCTGGTGAATACTTCGTTTTAATACACTTAGTGAACACACTCAGTTCAACAACACCAAGTGAACACATCTAGTTCAAAAATACTTAATGAACACATTAAGTTCAAAAATACCAAGTGAACACATAGAGTTCAAAAATACCTAATGAACACGTTGAGTTCAAACACCAAGTGAACACATAGAGTTCAAAAATACCTAACGAACACATAGAGTTCAAAAACACCAAGCGAACACATAAAATTAAAAAATACCTAATGAACACGTTGAGTTCAAAAACACTTATTATTTCGTCTCACATCAACTATTTCATCTACCCATGTTCTACCCAACATATTTGTAGATGCAAACGCATATACAGTTTAAAACTTTTAAAACTTGTATAAAACATTTATTCAACACCAATCTCAAGTAAACAAACAATGTATAAACACATAGCACGTACTTCATAGCAAATACTTCATATCTATGTGTTAGAAGAAAGTAACTACACACTCACTTGTTAAGACAATTGTTGGACAGCCCTACGACTCTTCAAGTAGAAGTTTGTAACGCCCGCAAATCCGGGCTAGTCAATTTAGAGGCAATAGGGGTCGAAAACGACTTTTCGACAAAAGATTATTTAGAATAAATAATCTTAACCAAGTTTTAGAGTATGTCACAAGGTTTCTGTACATATAAAGAACGCCGAAATCCGAGTTATAACGAAGAAGTTATGGCCCGTCGAAGTTTTTCGGCAAAACCGGCACGGCACCGGGAAGCGTAAATAGTGAATTTACGATAGAGTGAGATTTAGCCTTAGCAATCTAAACAAAAGTTGTAGAATATGTTGAACTAAGAACTTCGGTAAAAAGAACGCCCAAATCTGACTTCGTATGAGGAAGTTATGATTTTTCTAAGATTCGGCTTAGCAGTGCACGACCCGAAACTCGAATTTTAGTTCGAGCGGTGTTTGGCCTACGCGACCTAAATGAGAGTTGAAGATCTCATTAATAGGAACTCAACGGTAAAAAGATGGACGAAAACGGAGTTCGTATGAAGGAGTTACGAATTCTTCGCGGTCATTTAACAGTCTAAACGCCTCCTACTGTTAAATTTGAGATCGGTCGAGAATTAGCCGACGGAGTCTAAATGAAAGTTGTAGATCTTGATTTTGCCTACGCGTGGATATAAAGAACGTCGAAAACGGAGCTCGTATGCGAGAGTTATGATTTTTCTAAGTTCGAAGGCTGACACGCGATAGGGGGTGACGTGGCACCACCAGAATTGGACACGTGGCACCACCAGAAGGCCACCACATGGACCAACTCGGCGAGTAGGTCCCCCCTACTCGGCGAGTAGACCAGTCAGCACCCCTATAAATAGAGGTGCCGGGCATTCACTTCTCTTCACACCTCTCCAACATTCTTTCTCTCTCTATACTCTCTCTCTCTAAGCTCCTTAAGCCCCCTTAAAGCCTAGGTAAACCCCCTAGCACCCGAAGGAAGCCCCGAGGCTCCCGGAGTTCCGAGAAAAGAGCCTTTCGGCTCGGGAACGCTGCTCCAGCGAAGCCCGGTTTTCGAGAAAACCCGCTGTAAGTGAGCTATACCTACCCTAACTTTAGTTTAGCTTATGTTTTAATATAGTAACGTTATTAGGAACTTATAATAAGTACTTGGGCTATTATTATGAGTATTATTAACGCTTAATAATAGTCGGACTAATTAATTTGTCGCGGTTATCGTTAAACTAAACCCTAGTGGTACCGATACTAGGTTTTATCGAAGGAATATCGTTTTGAGAGTATCGAAGCGCTGTCCGAGTGCTGAGTCACCACCTAACCAGGTGAGTGCATAGTTACTTTCATCTTACACATAGATATGAAGTATTTAATATATATTACGTGTTGTGAGTGCATGGTCCCTTTCATCTTACACATAGATATGAAGTATTTTATATAAACTACGTGCTATGTGTGCATATTATCTGAATACTTGCTGTCTGTGTTGGATGAACGTTTTATACATGTTTTAAAGGATTTAAAATGTATACGTATTTTATATATACGAATATGTTGGGTACGAGATGGGTAGATGAATGATGAGAGATAGAAGATGACGTGAGTATATATTGGCAGCTATAGACTTAGTGCCTATGAGACGAGCACCGGTAGCTATGGACTTAGTACCTTTTAGACGTTGGTAGCTATGGATTTAGTACCTGTTGGGAATTGGTAGCTATGGACTTAGTACCTATTAGTTAGACGCTGGTAGCTAAGGATTTAGTACCTGTAGGAATTGGTAGCTATGGACTTAGTACCTGTTGAACATTGGTAGCTATGGACTTAGTACCTGTTAGATAAAGACTGGTAGCTATGGATTTAGTACCCGATGAATAGACTATAGCAGCTATGGAATTAGTGCTTTATGGACGAACATTGGCAGCTATGGATTTAGTGCCAGTCCTATAACCCTGGAAGTAAGGGACTTCGGAATAAACAAATGCAGGATAGATGACTCTTAGGTTAAATCCTTAAGAGTAAAGAAGATAACGGGGATGGGTAATGGGGTTAATTGTTTGATGATTAAATATAACAATTATATTATTGTGGGTTGAAAACCCTATGTACTCACCAGGTTTCCCAACCTGACCCATTCAGTTTATGTATATCACAGGTGACGAAGTGAAGTGACATTACACTGAGAGATTTAAAAGAGATGTAGGTCACTAGTGTAAATCATTGTAAGTTCTGTTTATGCTTATGTTTCGGTATTAACGATGGCATCCCAAACATTTTAAAATGAAATAAATACGTTTCTTCGAAAATGTTTTAATAACGTATTTACCATGTTTTTCTGGGAACAAATTCCGCAACCTTTTTATAAAATGAAGTACTCTGATTTTTATAAAGCATAAACTAAATCGGTCTTTTCTGGCCGTGATTTTTGGGGATGTCACAGTTGGTATCAGAGCATTAGTTTAAGCGAACTAGGAATATGGATTTATTTCTAGACTTAAACTTAGAATGCTAAGCGATGATTGTGAGGTGTGAGCACTAGCTTATTTTAGGAATGATGCCTAAATTGCTTTTATGTGCTAAATGCTTTGTGCATGATATGTTGTTAATTGTTCGGATCTATGGTCTGTTGCCGACCGGATCTGGAAACCTTATGTGTTTAGGATTCTAAACGTACGACTACGGTATTAGAACTAGCATGTAGACGTTGCGGAGTGATAAGGATGATTTAGACATCAAGTAAAGGTCTAAATTCACCTTATTCGGTGTATAGATCGAGATGGTAAGGACTCGTAGCGGAAACGTAAATGCAAATGGGAACAGGAACCAACCCCCAGTGGTTCAGCAAATACCTATTGTAGAAGAAGTTGCGCCTGAGCCAGTCACCATGGCTGGAGTTCAAGCCATGATTCGGGCTATGTTGGCTGAACAAAGGGAAGAAATGAGACGGATGTTGAATAGGGACGAACCTACTATGCCCATTGAGCAACCCGAACTGATTCCCGAGCAATCTGAGGAAGGGAACTACAGCCGCCAAGTGAGTCAAGTAGGGACTCAAGGTGAGCAAAGGGATGGCCCAGAAGGGAGAAACAACAAGGATGGGCGGATGTACAAGAATTTCTTGGGTGCGAAACCACCAAGTCTCTCCGGAAGCCCAAAGCCGGTTGAGATTATGGATTGGATCTCTGAGATGGAGATGGTGTTTGAAAGTTGCAGCTGTAACGAGAATCAGAAGACTGTCTTCGCTGTAAGACAACTGAAAACTGGAGTCTTGAGCTGGTGGAAGCTATTGGCAGATACGATGCCACAAGGAGAAGCCTTAAGGATGTCGTGGGAAGAGTTTTTGGAACAGTTAAAAATGCAGTACTGCTCAGAGGTAGATCTGATAGACCTAAACAACGAGTTTCAGAACCTGAAGAAAGGGAAGATGAGTGTTGATGAGTATGCCACCGCATTCACCGAGAGGATGAAGCTATTCCCCTACTTGGTGCCTACTGAACTCTCCAAGATTGATAGGTTTGCTAACGGACTGCCCACTGACTTTGGCCCAATGGTCAAGATGGCAACTACCTTGAAAGCAGCTGTTAGGGCAGCTAAGAACGTAGAGGCCCAGATAAGAGAAAAAGGTCTAGAAAAAGATAAGGCAGGAGAGAAGCGGAAGTTTGAAGGATCTTCGAGGTCGAACAAGGAAAGAAAATTCTCAAAGCTTGGAAGAGGAGATGGAGGTGAAGCAAGATGGTGTGATGGATGCAAGAAGAAGCATGGTGGGAAGTGCAATGAAGAAGTGACTTGCTACAAGTGTGGAAGGACTGGTCACTATTCCAAAGACTGCACACATGATGATAAAGTATGCTACGGATGTGGAGGCAAGGGGCATATGTCCAGAAACTGCCCAAAGAAAAATAAAGCAGTAAGACCAGAAACGCCACCAAGGCCAAGGGCATTTCACATGATCCTCGACGAAGCAGAAAACTGTGCGAGGAATCAAGGATGAGGACTTCATATCAGAAGATCAAGTTATATAGTAGCCATAGTATTTTATGATGTAGCCTAGTAGAGGCATAGTCTAGGGTGAGCTTGAACACCTATGTAATCGTTTCAAGAATTAATATAAAACCTTCGTTTTGTTATCTGATGTGTCGAATGATTGTGTGATTTGCTGCATGGTGACTTGGGAAACTGCGAGACAATACTTGGGACGAGTATGAGTAGGTGTGAATGGTAGTAGAGGCCTATACTACCGGAAGCACAAGACTCACACTTGGATCAGGGAAAGTCACAAGGTTACCGAGAAGCTAGAAATTGATTTCGTTTTATTCAAGTGTGTTATTACCATCGTTTCGGTAATGACTAAGAAGATTGTTGATATTCCGACCCTAGTGGCCATATCGAATCGAGTCCGACTACGATGAGTATGTTGTGTGGTTCAGAGAACCAAGTTTGATGTAGCGTCTGACATTAAACCAAACGGTTGAAATTAAAGCGATCAATAGAAGTATCGCACTCGTTGTTAAAGAAGTTAGTAGCTAGAAATGCCTAATGTTAAAGTGTGATTATATCACATTAGAACGTGAAGGAAGGCATAGTCTGTTTTAGAATTTAGCTCTAAGAGACCTAAGTCTAAGTGTTGCAACATACGATGATAGGTCATTAGAATATGACACATCGATCCATAGTAATAATAAAAGAAGTCATCTCAAGTTCGTATCCAGTAAGGATCGAGATTTTGACTTGAAGATCATAATTTGGAGTCTAGCCTGAGGAAGAGAGCAGGTGCACGATCGAGTACTACATACAGTCAATAAGTCTGAGAGATAGACTTGAAGGAATGTAGAAGTTATAATTATTACCTAGGATGAAGAGACGACGTATGGAGTCATTATATGACCATGTTTCGTTGATGATTCCGGGACGTAATCATCCTAAGGGGGAGATAATTGTAACGCCCGCAAATCCGGGCTAGTCAATTTAGAGGCAATAGGGGTCGAAAACGACTTTTCGACAAAAGATTATTTAGAATAAATAATCTTAACCAAGTTTTAGAGTATGTCACAAGGTTTCTGTACATATAAAGAACGCCGAAATCCGAGTTATAACGAAGAAGTTATGGCCCGTCGAAGTTTTTCGGCAAAACCGGCACGGCACCGGGAAGCGTAAATAGTGAATTTACGATAGAGTGAGATTTAGCCTTAGCAATCTAAACAAAAGTTGTAGAATATGTTGAACTAAGAACTTCGGTAAAAAGAACGCCCAAATCTGACTTCGTATGAGGAAGTTATGATTTTTCTAAGATTCGGCTTAGCAGTGCACGACCCGAAACTCGAATTTTAGTTCGAGCGGTGTTTGGCCTACGCGACCTAAATGAGAGTTGAAGATCTCATTAATAGGAACTCAACGGTAAAAAGATGGACGAAAACGGAGTTCGTATGAAGGAGTTACGAATTCTTCGCGGTCATTTAACAGTCTAAACGCCTCCTACTGTTAAATTTGAGATCGGTCGAGAATTAGCCGACGGAGTCTAAATGAAAGTTGTAGATCTTGATTTTGCCTACGCGTGGATATAAAGAACGTCGAAAACGGAGCTCGTATGCGAGAGTTATGATTTTTCTAAGTTCGAAGGCTGACACGCGATAGGGGGTGACGTGGCACCACCAGAATTGGACACGTGGCACCACCAGAAGGCCACCACATGGACCAACTCGGCGAGTAGGTCCCCCCTACTCGGCGAGTAGACCAGTCAGCACCCCTATAAATAGAGGTGCCGGGCATTCACTTCTCTTCACACCTCTCCAACATTCTTTCTCTCTCTATACTCTCTCTCTCTAAGCTCCTTAAGCCCCCTTAAAGCCTAGGTAAACCCCCTAGCACCCGAAGGAAGCCCCGAGGCTCCCGGAGTTCCGAGAAAAGAGCCTTTCGGCTCGGGAACGCTGCTCCAGCGAAGCCCGGTTTTCGAGAAAACCCGCTGTAAGTGAGCTATACCTACCCTAACTTTAGTTTAGCTTATGTTTTAATATAGTAACGTTATTAGGAACTTATAATAAGTACTTGGGCTATTATTATGAGTATTATTAACGCTTAATAATAGTCGGACTAATTAATTTGTCGCGGTTATCGTTAAACTAAACCCTAGTGGTACCGATACTAGGTTTTATCGAAGGAATATCGTTTTGAGAGTATCGAAGCGCTGTCCGAGTGCTGAGTCACCACCTAACCAGGTGAGTGCATAGTTACTTTCATCTTACACATAGATATGAAGTATTTAATATATATTACGTGTTGTGAGTGCATGGTCCCTTTCATCTTACACATAGATATGAAGTATTTTATATAAACTACGTGCTATGTGTGCATATTATCTGAATACTTGCTGTCTGTGTTGGATGAACGTTTTATACATGTTTTAAAGGATTTAAAATGTATACGTATTTTATATATACGAATATGTTGGGTACGAGATGGGTAGATGAATGATGAGAGATAGAAGATGACGTGAGTATATATTGGCAGCTATAGACTTAGTGCCTATGAGACGAGCACCGGTAGCTATGGACTTAGTACCTTTTAGACGTTGGTAGCTATGGATTTAGTACCTGTTGGGAATTGGTAGCTATGGACTTAGTACCTATTAGTTAGACGCTGGTAGCTAAGGATTTAGTACCTGTAGGAATTGGTAGCTATGGACTTAGTACCTGTTGAACATTGGTAGCTATGGACTTAGTACCTGTTAGATAAAGACTGGTAGCTATGGATTTAGTACCCGATGAATAGACTATAGCAGCTATGGAATTAGTGCTTTATGGACGAACATTGGCAGCTATGGATTTAGTGCCAGTCCTATAACCCTGGAAGTAAGGGACTTCGGAATAAACAAATGCAGGATAGATGACTCTTAGGTTAAATCCTTAAGAGTAAAGAAGATAACGGGGATGGGTAATGGGGTTAATTGTTTGATGATTAAATATAACAATTATATTATTGTGGGTTGAAAACCCTATGTACTCACCAGGTTTCCCAACCTGACCCATTCAGTTTATGTATATCACAGGTGACGAAGTGAAGTGACATTACACTGAGAGATTTAAAAGAGATGTAGGTCACTAGTGTAAATCATTGTAAGTTCTGTTTATGCTTATGTTTCGGTATTAACGATGGCATCCCAAACATTTTAAAATGAAATAAATACGTTTCTTCGAAAATGTTTTAATAACGTATTTACCATGTTTTTCTGGGAACAAATTCCGCAACCTTTTTATAAAATGAAGTACTCTGATTTTTATAAAGCATAAACTAAATCGGTCTTTTCTGGCCGTGATTTTTGGGGATGTCACAGTTGGTATCAGAGCATTAGTTTAAGCGAACTAGGAATATGGATTTATTTCTAGACTTAAACTTAGAATGCTAAGCGATGATTGTGAGGTGTGAGCACTAGCTTATTTTAGGAATGATGCCTAAATTGCTTTTATGTGCTAAATGCTTTGTGCATGATATGTTGTTAATTGTTCGGATCTATGGTCTGTTGCCGACCGGATCTGGAAACCTTATGTGTTTAGGATTCTAAACGTACGACTACGGTATTAGAACTAGCATGTAGACGTTGCGGAGTGATAAGGATGATTTAGACATCAAGTAAAGGTCTAAATTCACCTTATTCGGTGTATAGATCGAGATGGTAAGGACTCGTAGCGGAAACGTAAATGCAAATGGGAACAGGAACCAACCCCCAGTGGTTCAGCAAATACCTATTGTAGAAGAAGTTGCGCCTGAGCCAGTCACCATGGCTGGAGTTCAAGCCATGATTCGGGCTATGTTGGCTGAACAAAGGGAAGAAATGAGACGGATGTTGAATAGGGACGAACCTACTATGCCCATTGAGCAACCCGAACTGATTCCCGAGCAATCTGAGGAAGGGAACTACAGCCGCCAAGTGAGTCAAGTAGGGACTCAAGGTGAGCAAAGGGATGGCCCAGAAGGGAGAAACAACAAGGATGGGCGGATGTACAAGAATTTCTTGGGTGCGAAACCACCAAGTCTCTCCGGAAGCCCAAAGCCGGTTGAGATTATGGATTGGATCTCTGAGATGGAGATGGTGTTTGAAAGTTGCAGCTGTAACGAGAATCAGAAGACTGTCTTCGCTGTAAGACAACTGAAAACTGGAGTCTTGAGCTGGTGGAAGCTATTGGCAGATACGATGCCACAAGGAGAAGCCTTAAGGATGTCGTGGGAAGAGTTTTTGGAACAGTTAAAAATGCAGTACTGCTCAGAGGTAGATCTGATAGACCTAAACAACGAGTTTCAGAACCTGAAGAAAGGGAAGATGAGTGTTGATGAGTATGCCACCGCATTCACCGAGAGGATGAAGCTATTCCCCTACTTGGTGCCTACTGAACTCTCCAAGATTGATAGGTTTGCTAACGGACTGCCCACTGACTTTGGCCCAATGGTCAAGATGGCAACTACCTTGAAAGCAGCTGTTAGGGCAGCTAAGAACGTAGAGGCCCAGATAAGAGAAAAAGGTCTAGAAAAAGATAAGGCAGGAGAGAAGCGGAAGTTTGAAGGATCTTCGAGGTCGAACAAGGAAAGAAAATTCTCAAAGCTTGGAAGAGGAGATGGAGGTGAAGCAAGATGGTGTGATGGATGCAAGAAGAAGCATGGTGGGAAGTGCAATGAAGAAGTGACTTGCTACAAGTGTGGAAGGACTGGTCACTATTCCAAAGACTGCACACATGATGATAAAGTATGCTACGGATGTGGAGGCAAAGGGCATATGTCCAGAAACTGCCCAAAGAAAAATAAAGCAGTAAGACCAGAAACGCCACCAAGGCCAAGGGCATTTCACATGATCCTCGACGAAGCAGAAAACTGTGCGAGGAATCAAGGATGAGGACTTCATATCAGAAGATCAAGTTATATAGTAGCCATAGTATTTTATGATGTAGCCTAGTAGAGGCATAGTCTAGGGTGAGCTTGAACACCTATGTAATCGTTTCAAGAATTAATATAAAACCTTCGTTTTGTTATCTGATGTGTCGAATGATTGTGTGATTTGCTGCATGGTGACTTGGGAAACTGCGAGACAATACTTGGGACGAGTATGAGTAGGTGTGAATGGTAGTAGAGGCCTATACTACCGGAAGCACAAGACTCACACTTGGATCAGGGAAAGTCACAAGGTTACCGAGAAGCTAGAAATTGATTTCGTTTTATTCAAGTGTGTTATTACCATCGTTTCGGTAATGACTAAGAAGATTGTTGATATTCCGACCCTAGTGGCCATATCGAATCGAGTCCGACTACGATGAGTATGTTGTGTGGTTCAGAGAACCAAGTTTGATGTAGCGTCTGACATTAAACCAAACGGTTGAAATTAAAGCGATCAATAGAAGTATCGCACTCGTTGTTAAAGAAGTTAGTAGCTAGAAATGCCTAATGTTAAAGTGTGATTATATCACATTAGAACGTGAAGGAAGGCATAGTCTGTTTTAGAATTTAGCTCTAAGAGACCTAAGTCTAAGTGTTGCAACATACGATGATAGGTCATTAGAATATGACACATCGATCCATAGTAATAATAAAAGAAGTCATCTCAAGTTCGTATCCAGTAAGGATCGAGATTTTGACTTGAAGATCATAATTTGGAGTCTAGCCTGAGGAAGAGAGCAGGTGCACGATCGAGTACTACATACAGTCAATAAGTCTGAGAGATAGACTTGAAGGAATGTAGAAGTTATAATTATTACCTAGGATGAAGAGACGACGTATGGAGTCATTATATGACCATGTTTCGTTGATGATTCCGGGACGTAATCATCCTAAGGGGGAGATAATTGTAACGCCCGCAAATCCGGGCTAGTCAATTTAGAGGCAATAGGGGTCGAAAACGACTTTTCGACAAAAGATTATTTAGAATAAATAATCTTAACCAAGTTTTAGAGTATGTCACAAGGTTTCTGTACATATAAAGAACGCCGAAATCCGAGTTATAACGAAGAAGTTATGGCCCGTCGAAGTTTTTCGGCAAAACCGGCACGGCACCGGGAAGCGTAAATAGTGAATTTACGATAGAGTGAGATTTAGCCTTAGCAATCTAAACAAAAGTTGTAGAATATGTTGAACTAAGAACTTCGGTAAAAAGAACGCCCAAATCTGACTTCGTATGAGGAAGTTATGATTTTTCTAAGATTCGGCTTAGCAGTGCACGACCCGAAACTCGAATTTTAGTTCGAGCGGTGTTTGGCCTACGCGACCTAAATGAGAGTTGAAGATCTCATTAATAGGAACTCAACGGTAAAAAGATGGACGAAAACGGAGTTCGTATGAAGGAGTTACGAATTCTTCGCGGTCATTTAACAGTCTAAACGCCTCCTACTGTTAAATTTGAGATCGGTCGAGAATTAGCCGACGGAGTCTAAATGAAAGTTGTAGATCTTGATTTTGCCTACGCGTGGATATAAAGAACGTCGAAAACGGAGCTCGTATGCGAGAGTTATGATTTTTCTAAGTTCGAAGGCTGACACGCGATAGGGGGTGACGTGGCACCACCAGAATTGGACACGTGGCACCACCAGAAGGCCACCACATGGACCAACTCGGCGAGTAGGTCCCCCCTACTCGGCGAGTAGACCAGTCAGCACCCCTATAAATAGAGGTGCCGGGCATTCACTTCTCTTCACACCTCTCCAACATTCTTTCTCTCTCTATACTCTCTCTCTCTAAGCTCCTTAAGCCCCCTTAAAGCCTAGGTAAACCCCCTAGCACCCGAAGGAAGCCCCGAGGCTCCCGGAGTTCCGAGAAAAGAGCCTTTCGGCTCGGGAACGCTGCTCCAACGAAGCCCGGTTTTCGAGAAAACCCGCTGTAAGTGAGCTATACCTACCCTAACTTTAGTTTAGCTTATGTTTTAATATAGTAACGTTATTAGGAACTTATAATAAGTACTTGGGCTATTATTATGAGTATTATTAACGCTTAATAATAGTCGGACTAATTAATTTGTCGCGGTTATCGTTAAACTAAACCCTAGTGGTACCGATACTAGGTTTTATCGAAGGAATATCGTTTTGAGAGTATCGAAGCGCTGTCCGAGTGCTGAGTCACCACCTAACCAGGTGAGTGCATAGTTACTTTCATCTTACACATAGATATGAAGTATTTAATATATATTACGTGTTGTGAGTGCATGGTCCCTTTCATCTTACACATAGATATGAAGTATTTTATATAAACTACGTGCTATGTGTGCATATTATCTGAATACTTGCTGTCTGTGTTGGATGAACGTTTTATACATGTTTTAAAGGATTTAAAATGTATACGTATTTTATATATACGAATATGTTGGGTACGAGATGGGTAGATGAATGATGAGAGATAGAAGATGACGTGAGTATATATTGGCAGCTATAGACTTAGTGCCTATGAGACGAGCACCGGTAGCTATGGACTTAGTACCTTTTAGACGTTGGTAGCTATGGATTTAGTACCTGTTGGGAATTGGTAGCTATGGACTTAGTACCTATTAGTTAGACGCTGGTAGCTAAGGATTTAGTACCTGTAGGAATTGGTAGCTATGGACTTAGTACCTGTTGAACATTGGTAGCTATGGACTTAGTACCTGTTAGATAAAGACTGGTAGCTATGGATTTAGTACCCGATGAATAGACTATAGCAGCTATGGAATTAGTGCTTTATGGACGAACATTGGCAGCTATGGATTTAGTGCCAGTCCTATAACCCTGGAAGTAAGGGACTTCGGAATAAACAAATGCAGGATAGATGACTCTTAGGTTAAATCCTTAAGAGTAAAGAAGATAACGGGGATGGGTAATGGGGTTAATTGTTTGATGATTAAATATAACAATTATATTATTGTGGGTTGAAAACCCTATGTACTCACCAGGTTTCCCAACCTGACCCATTCAGTTTATGTATATCACAGGTGACGAAGTGAAGTGACATTACACTGAGAGATTTAAAAGAGATGTAGGTCACTAGTGTAAATCATTGTAAGTTCTGTTTATGCTTATGTTTCGGTATTAACGATGGCATCCCAAACATTTTAAAATGAAATAAATACGTTTCTTCGAAAATGTTTTAATAACGTATTTACCATGTTTTTCTGGGAACAAATTCCGCAACCTTTTTATAAAATGAAGTACTCTGATTTTTATAAAGCATAAACTAAATCGGTCTTTTCTGGCCGTGATTTTTGGGGATGTCACAGTTGGTATCAGAGCATTAGTTTAAGCGAACTAGGAATATGGATTTATTTCTAGACTTAAACTTAGAATGCTAAGCGATGATTGTGAGGTGTGAGCACTAGCTTATTTTAGGAATGATGCCTAAATTGCTTTTATGTGCTAAATGCTTTGTGCATGATATGTTGTTAATTGTTCGGATCTATGGTCTGTTGCCGACCGGATCTGGAAACCTTATGTGTTTAGGATTCTAAACGTACGACTACGGTATTAGAACTAGCATGTAGACGTTGCGGAGTGATAAGGATGATTTAGACATCAAGTAAAGGTCTAAATTCACCTTATTCGGTGTATAGATCGAGATGGTAAGGACTCGTAGCGGAAACGTAAATGCAAATGGGAACAGGAACCAACCCCCAGTGGTTCAGCAAATACCTATTGTAGAAGAAGTTGCGCCTGAGCCAGTCACCATGGCTGGAGTTCAAGCCATGATTCGGGCTATGTTGGCTGAACAAAGGGAAGAAATGAGACGGATGTTGAATAGGGACGAACCTACTATGCCCATTGAGCAACCCGAACTGATTCCCGAGCAATCTGAGGAAGGGAACTACAGCCGCCAAGTGAGTCAAGTAGGGACTCAAGGTGAGCAAAGGGATGGCCCAGAAGGGAGAAACAACAAGGATGGGCGGATGTACAAGAATTTCTTGGGTGCGAAACCACCAAGTCTCTCCGGAAGCCCAAAGCCGGTTGAGATTATGGATTGGATCTCTGAGATGGAGATGGTGTTTGAAAGTTGCAGCTGTAACGAGAATCAGAAGACTGTCTTCGCTGTAAGACAACTGAAAACTGGAGTCTTGAGCTGGTGGAAGCTATTGGCAGATACGATGCCACAAGGAGAAGCCTTAAGGATGTCGTGGGAAGAGTTTTTGGAACAGTTAAAAATGCAGTACTGCTCAGAGGTAGATCTGATAGACCTAAACAACGAGTTTCAGAACCTGAAGAAAGGGAAGATGAGTGTTGATGAGTATGCCACCGCATTCACCGAGAGGATGAAGCTATTCCCCTACTTGGTGCCTACTGAACTCTCCAAGATTGATAGGTTTGCTAACGGACTGCCCACTGACTTTGGCCCAATGGTCAAGATGGCAACTACCTTGAAAGCAGCTGTTAGGGCAGCTAAGAACGTAGAGGCCCAGATAAGAGAAAAAGGTCTAGAAAAAGATAAGGCAGGAGAGAAGCGGAAGTTTGAAGGATCTTCGAGGTCGAACAAGGAAAGAAAATTCTCAAAGCTTGGAAGAGGAGATGGAGGTGAAGCAAGATGGTGTGATGGATGCAAGAAGAAGCATGGTGGGAAGTGCAATGAAGAAGTGACTTGCTACAAGTGTGGAAGGACTGGTCACTATTCCAAAGACTGCACACATGATGATAAAGTATGCTACGGATGTGGAGGCAAGGGGCATATGTCCAGAAACTGCCCAAAGAAAAATAAAGCAGTAAGACCAGAAACGCCACCAAGGCCAAGGGCATTTCACATGATCCTCGACGAAGCAGAAAACTGTGCGAGGAATCAAGGATGAGGACTTCATATCAGAAGATCAAGTTATATAGTAGCCATAGTATTTTATGATGTAGCCTAGTAGAGGCATAGTCTAGGGTGAGCTTGAACACCTATGTAATCGTTTCAAGAATTAATATAAAACCTTCGTTTTGTTATCTGATGTGTCGAATGATTGTGTGATTTGCTGCATGGTGACTTGGGAAACTGCGAGACAATACTTGGGACGAGTATGAGTAGGTGTGAATGGTAGTAGAGGCCTATACTACCGGAAGCACAGGACTCACACTTGGATCAGGGAAAGTCACAAGGTTACCGAGAAGCTAGAAATTGATTTCGTTTTATTCAAGTGTGTTATTACCATCGTTTCGGTAATGACTAAGAAGATTGTTGATATTCCGACCCTAGTGGCCATATCGAATCGAGTCCGACTACGATGAGTATGTTGTGTGGTTCAGAGAACCAAGTTTGATGTAGCGTCTGACATTAAACCAAACGGTTGAAATTAAAGCGATCAATAGAAGTATCGCACTCGTTGTTAAAGAAGTTAGTAGCTAGAAATGCCTAATGTTAAAGTGTGATTATATCACATTAGAACGTGAAGGAAGGCATAGTCTGTTTTAGAATTTAGCTCTAAGAGACCTAAGTCTAAGTGTTGCAACATACGATGATAGGTCATTAGAATATGACACATCGATCCATAGTAATAATAAAAGAAGTCATCTCAAGTTCGTATCCAGTAAGGATCGAGATTTTGACTTGAAGATCATAATTTGGAGTCTAGCCTGAGGAAGAGAGCAGGTGCACGATCGAGTACTACATACAGTCAATAAGTCTGAGAGATAGACTTGAAGGAATGTAGAAGTTATAATTATTACCTAGGATGAAGAGACGACGTATGGAGTCATTATATGACCATGTTTCGTTGATGATTCCGGGACGTAATCATCCTAAGGGGGAGATAATTGTAACGCCCGCAAATCCGGGCTAGTCAATTTAGAGGCAATAGGGGTCGAAAACGACTTTTCGACAAAAGATTATTTAGAATAAATAATCTTAACCAAGTTTTAGAGTATGTCACAAGGTTTCTGTACATATAAAGAACGCCGAAATCCGAGTTATAACGAAGAAGTTATGGCCCGTCGAAGTTTTTCGGCAAAACCGGCACGGCACCGGGAAGCGTAAATAGTGAATTTACGATAGAGTGAGATTTAGCCTTAGCAATCTAAACAAAAGTTTTAGAATATGTTGAACTAAGAACTTCGGTAAAAAGAACGCCCAAATCTGACTTCGTATGAGGAAGTTATGATTTTTCTAAGATTCGGCTTAGCAGTGCACGACCCGAAACTCGAATTTTAGTTCGAGCGGTGTTTGGCCTACGCGACCTAAATGAGAGTTGAAGATCTCATTAATAGGAACTCAACGGTAAAAAGATGGACGAAAACGGAGTTCGTATGAAGGAGTTACGAATTCTTCGCGGTCATTTAACAGTCTAAACGCCTCCTACTGTTAAATTTGAGATCGGTCGAGAATTAGCCGACGGAGTCTAAATGAAAGTTGTAGATCTTGATTTTGCCTACGCGTGGATATAAAGAACGTCGAAAACGGAGCTCGTATGCGAGAGTTATGATTTTTCTAAGTTCGAAGGCTGACACGCGATAGGGGGTGACGTGGCACCACCAGAATTGGACACGTGGCACCACCAGAAGGCCACCACATGGACCAACTCGGCGAGTAGGTCCCCCCTACTCGGCGAGTAGACCAGTCAGCACCCCTATAAATAGAGGTGCCGGGCATTCACTTCTCTTCACACCTCTCCAACATTCTTTCTCTCTCTATACTCTCTCTCTAAGCTCCTTAAGCCCCCTTAAAGCCTAGGTAAACCCCCTAGCACCCGAAGGAAGCCCCGAGGCTCCCGGAGTTCCGAGAAAAGAGCCTTTCGGCTCGGGAACGCTGCTCCAGCGAAGCCCGGTTTTCGAGAAAACCCGCTGTAAGTGAGCTATACCTACCCTAACTTTAGTTTAGCTTATGTTTTAATATAGTAACGTTATTAGGAACTTATAATAAGTACTTGGGCTATTATTATGAGTATTATTAACGCTTAATAATAGTCGGACTAATTAATTTGTCGCGGTTATCGTTAAACTAAACCCTAGTGGTACCGATACTAGGTTTTATCGAAGGAATATCGTTTTGAGAGTATCGAAGCGCTGTCCGAGTGCTGAGTCACCACCTAACCAGGTGAGTGCATAGTTACTTTCATCTTACACATAGATATGAAGTATTTAATATATATTACGTGTTGTGAGTGCATGGTCCCTTTCATCTTACACATAGATATGAAGTATTTTATATAAATTACGTGCTATGTGTGCATATTATCTGAATACTTGCTGTCTGTGTTGGATGAACGTTTTATACATGTTTTAAAGGATTTAAAATGTATACGTATTTTATATATACGAATATGTTGGGTACGAGATGGGTAGATGAATGATGAGAGATAGAAGATGACGTGAGTATATATTGGCAGCTATAGAGTTAGTGCCTATGAGACGAGCACCGGTAGCTATGGACTTAGTACCTTTTAGACGTTGGTAGCTATGGATTTAGTACCTGTTGGGAATTGGTAGCTATGGACTTAGTACCTATTAGTTAGACGCTGGTAGCTAAGGATTTAGTACCTGTAGGAATTGGTAGCTATGGACTTAGTACCTGTTGAACATTGGTAGCTATGGACTTAGTACCTGTTAGATAAAGACTGGTAGCTATGGATTTAGTACCCGATGAATAGACTATAGCAGCTATGGAATTAGTGCTTTATGGACGAACATTGGCAGCTATGGATTTAGTGCCAGTCCTATAACCCTGGAAGTAAGGGACTTCGGAATAAACAAATGCAGGATAGATGACTCTTAGGTTAAATCCTTAAGAGTAAAGAAGATAACGGGGATGGGTAATGGGGTTAATTGTTTGATGATTAAACATAACAATTATATTATTGTGGGTTGAAAACCCTATGTACTCACCAGGTTTCCCAACCTGACCCACTCAGTTTATGTATATCACAGGTGACGAAGTGAAGTGACATTACACTGAGAGATTTAAAAGAGATGTAGGTCACTAGTGTAAATCATTGTAAGTTCTGTTTATGCTTATGTTTCGGTATTAACGATGGCATCCCAAACATTTTAAAATGAAATAAATACGTTTCTTCGAAAATGTTTTAATAACGTATTTACCATGTTTTTCTGGGAACAAATTCCGCAACCTTTTTATAAAATGAAGTACTCTGATTTTTATAAAGCATAAACTAAATCGGTCTTTTCTGGCCGTGATTTTTGGGGATGTCACAAAGTTCTTCTATGAAACCGAGATATCTTCACACACCGGGATTCTCGTGGGCAGAGCTTCCGCTTGAAATTCTTTTCTCCTCGAGATCTTCGGGGCTTCGGGACTCGCTTTGGGCTTCAGGATGAAACCGGGGCTTCAGGGGTACTTTAAGACGGCTAGAGAGAGTATCGGGAGTGAGAGAGTGAGGAATTAGCAATTATGGCCGGCTGCCCTTCAACTTCTATTTATAGGGCTGAATTTATGTGCTCACGTCGTGAGCCACAAATGCTCACGTCGTGAGCTCAGTATGTCACTGCGTTCGTCATTCGGCCACTTTCTCTGGAAGGCACCCATCACCTACTCACGTCGTGAACACTGTGCTCACGTCGTGAGCTCTGACACAGGTGGAAATTCATGCCCCGAACTTCAGAAATTCATATCTTTCTCATACGAGCTACGTTTTCAACGTTCTTTATATGTACGTGTAGGTGAGATTATGCTCTACAGCTCTCGTTTAGACTCCGTCAGATAATTTTGACTTTAACTTTTATTATATTATTTTTAGTAGGCCGAGACAGGAAAACTTTGTTAGAAATTCATAACTTCTTCATCTAACGTCCGTTTTTGTCTATCTTTTTACCGTTGCACTACTATCGACGAGATCTCCGATTCTCGTTTAGATTGTTTCGGCCAAAGATCACTCGATCTCAATTTCGAGATTTGGGATGCATACCGCTAAGTTGAAACTTAGAAAAATCACAACTTCCTCATACGAAGTCAGATTTGGGCGTTGTCTTTATGCACACTCTCGGTTTAACGTATTCTATAACTTTCGTTTAGATCACTAAGACTAAATATTGCTCTATCGTAAATTCATTATTTACGTTACGTAGTGTCGTACCGGTTCTGTCGTGACACTTCGACAGGTCATAACTTCTTAGTTATAACTCGGATTTCGACATTTTTTATATATTCGGAAACCTTGCCACGACCACTACAACCTAGTTAAGATTATTCATTCTAAATAATCTTTTATCAAAAAGTCACTTTTGATGCTTATAGCCTCTAAATTGACTAGCCCAGATCTACGTGCGTTACAACTATTGACCCTAACTTAAAATTCCTGGCACAATTATGCTCATTAATAAGGGACTTGATTTGGAATGACTGTTCATCATGCATCCATGAAGCCTAGAGCCTAAATGTGCATTCACTATCACAACAATTAACCGATAATCTTTTACTGTCATTTTTTTATAATACAATTGACACCCATTGGCTACAACATAATTACAAAGCTTGAATTTCAATTGTTTAGGATTGATAAATCTCATACCTAGAATTGGCAACTGCTTCTTCCAAGGCATGTCTTTATTGAACCTTGGTTGACCTTTCACATCTGGGACATTTTCATCTTCATCATCTTGTGGGCTTTCAACTTCTGTTGCATTCTCATTTGCATTTTCTTTACTGATTCCATCATACATTATTCCTTCCATGTTGCTCTTATGTGGACTCATGAACTCAATTAGAGTTAGGTCAACACCATTTTCCATTTCCATTGACATGTTTGACATGACAGAACAAGTGTCTTCAATGTCATTTTCCTTACTTACTACATCACAAAATGTCTGCAGATGAGTACCAAAATGGTCCATATACACAGGCAGTTGTAATCAACACCTATACGCAACGTCTATAAACCCTTGATATTCAAGATCATTAGAAATCAATGTTCAACCTTCTGGGATTTCTAAATCCGACTGATAATAGTAAACTTTCTGACACTTCTCTTGTGTTAATCGTTCAAGAAAACCAATAAAGTCCTTGTGAGTCATATCGTCAAATACATGATGAATACCATCTAAGTAGCAAAAAGGTTTGTTGATGAACAAACCTTGGAAATGAACTTTGATTGAGATGAATACAACCATCGACAAGAATTTTGGTGGAAAGTGGAAACAAGGGTTTTTCTTGAAAGAGTTCAACGAAAGTGGAAAAGGAAATAGCAAAAACCACCTTATTTAAAAGATTTCAATTGAAAGGTAACACACATGGCCATTACATTTAATGATATGTCACCGTCATTTTGTGTCGTGGCACCAAGTATACCTCTTATACCGGTACCAGGTAACATAAAGACATTTTAAAACGGTCATACATGACTTTATTATCATTTTGTAACGAAAAAACAATTGAGTGACCTTTTAAACGAAACATGACAAGTTTAATGGGCTAATATGACATTTTCCCCAAAACTATTAATGATCACAGAATCCTCTAAGGGAACAACTTGAACATTATGATTATCATTGGGATCTAGGTTTGTACTGGGTTATCACTCAAACACCAAGTTTATCAAATGGATGATAAATTTGGATTTAAACCTACATCAACTACCTTAGATGTGTTCGAAAACAAAACCCTAGTCCACAAATGGTCAAGAAATCAAAATTTACTTCGAATTTATGCTTCAAATCCGAAGTTAGGGTAAGTAGATGAATAAATTATATATTAAACCCTATATTTCTTTCACTCTTTGCACTATATATTCACCACTTGATTGATTCAAACTCTAGATGGTGGTTCTTCATGAAATCTACATCTCCCAAACCTTTTAGCTTTCTCCCAAACGTTTTGGATGAAAATAAGGATGAGGATCCCTCTAATAAGTTTATTTTTAATTTCTACCCGCACATCCACATATTTTGACAATATTGGTCCTAAACTCCAATTAATGGAACTTAACTTGGAGATTTAACCCTTTTTAGTACCTCTCCATTTTATTTATGAATTTAATGATCCAAATTCATTTAAGTGAGTAACTCATTGGTCAACAACACTTCTTTCGTTTTTCACATATTTAGTCCCTAACTTCCAAATGTTGCAATTTCAACATTTATTCATTTAATACTTTTGTATTAATTAAATAAGATAAAAATTTTCTAATTAATTAATTACCTAATTAATCACATGAAAAATTTTAACCCTAAATTTGGGATGTTACAAAGAACCAACATACATCTCAGGTCAATGGACACGTAGACTCCATCCATTCTTCAATATTCACTTAATGGTTTTGATAAATGAAGTGACACCTTGAGAGAGTCATATCTTAATTCATTATTTAACAAACATAAATATAGCTTGCAACATTATTAATTTTCATCTCCATAATATTGATCGGGCTTCATCTTAGTCTAAATGCATAATTATTCATGTAATGTGACCAATTATTAGCATTTAGAATAGTGTACAACCATCTAAGGATTTAAGCATTCAAATATAGAACAAAATTTCACATGATGAAAAAAATCATACACTTAGGGGCTGTTTGGCAGGATCTGAATTTTTAAGATCTGAATTTTTAAGAGGTCTGAATTTCTAAGAAGGTCTGAATCTTTAAGATCTGAATTTTAACATGTTGTTTGGTTGGAACCTCTGAATTGTTGTGCTGAATAATAAAAATGATCATTTTACCCTTCACTATCATTTCTTTCAATTATAAAATTGTACTTCCAACCATTCCTTATTAAAACATTGTATTTTAAAAATTCTAACCAATTCTATCATTCTAATTGGGTAGAAATAGGAAGTACAAAGCTATAAAAAAAATGACTATTTTACTTTTTAACTATTTTTTCAACACCATCAATCTCACAAAAATAACATCAACACTTATAAAAACATCAAAATTCATAAGAACAACACCAATATTAACCAAAACAACATCAAAACTAATAAATGTGTTCCATTGTTGCTATCAAACTATTATATATGTGTTTTCTACATATGTGTTCCATTTTTACCTGATATGTAAATTACTTTCACAAAAACCTCTTGATCTCTTTTGACAACATCTTTTGCAGTCAGGATTCTTCTTGTAGTTGTATCCATTTGTGAGACATGAACTAAACCTTCTTTACCTTTAATATCATAATCATGAAGCTGAAAAAAACAATCATTGTCCATAACTCTCCGACACCCTCCCTTTGTAGACCTGGTATTGTTCATGTCCATTATCATCTTCCCTTTGTAGACCTCGGTTATAATCAGACACCTATATCAACCAAACAAAGGATTCATCCTATGATATCTAACTATTAATGGTAATTTAATGACCCAACAAAGCTTTTACCTGATGAACTTTTCGTTCAATCAAAATATAAATACATATTGTTTTGAATAATCAAAACATGATTCAAATGGATTTTGAATAATTATCAAGTTTATAGAAACATATCCCAATTGAGATACATGATGAAATTGTCGTTCGATCAAAATATAGATACATAAAGATACACATGAAGTTAATCGTATGAGAAAGACGACCATGGGCCTAACCTGTTTCTGCTGAATTGTGAGGTGATCAATCTAGGGCTTCAATGTCGAGCTTCTTGAGCGGCTGAAGGGAGGAATTTTGTTTCTAGGGAAACGTTGTTGGTTGCGTGGAAGGAGGAGGGCTACACCGGTTGTGGGGAAGGAGGAGCGTAGCAGAGGACAACAGTGGAGATCGCCGAAGGAGATCGTCGGAGGCAGGGAGGATTATGGAGGTCGCAAGTGTCGATGGTGGAAGGGTTGATGATCTCGGAAGGAATCGATGGTTGTGGGAGGCATCGATGCTGGAGGCGTCGATGGAAGAGAGCAAGCGATGGAAGGGTATTAGGAGAATAGAGGACAAGCGTGTAATTTTTTCTTTTCAGACTTCCTCCCAACACTTATTCGGTCAGATGTATTTTTAAGATTAAGATGTGAATATAAGAGCCAAACAAACGCTCTGAGTTATAAAGATTCAAACCTGCCTCTTGTTAAGAGGCAATAAGAGGTAAACAAACGGGCCCTTAGTGTATTAATCCATACCATAAAAACAAAAATTGTTAGCGTTCCAATATCCTAATAATAAATAATTAAAAATCGAACAATACTACTAGCACAACAACATCTAGGGCATCTAATCCAATATCATGCTTGGTTTTATGTATAGGCTTGGTGAACAAATGTGTTATATTCTGATATTATTAAAATTAAATAGAGTTTATATAACAAAAATTATTTATATGTTAAATAAAATATATTTGTATGTTGATTAAAATGAATAAGTTTTATTTTTTATTTATATAAATATTACATTTTCTACGTTTTTTTTTGCCTATTTATTTTATTTATGATAATTAATACAAAGATTAATAGATTTTTTTAAAATTTCACAAATAGTCCTTATGTGAAGTTTCAGAAAATTTCACAAATGGTCCTTATGGTGACTTAACGTCTGTCTCTAACGAACGTTAGTGTTAAAGACTATTTGCATGCAGAGTTTTCTCCAAAAAGACCATTCATGTAAAAAAATTAAAAAAAAAGTAAAATAAAAATGCATAGACTGTTTTAGGAAATAAATTAAAACAAATAGACCATTTTTAAAATTTTGTCAAATAAAAAAAAAAAAAAAAAAAAAAAAATTAGAGACCAAACACATAAATTATTCTAAACCATAGGATCCATTCGTATAATTTACTTTTTTTTTTTTTTTCCAAGAGCTTAAGTATGACCAAAATACCCATGTTTCTCACTATTTCATGATGCCCCATGTCAATTTGGAAAATGAGTTTATAGCTTTAGATAGTGAAGAAGATGCCATTTTTTTCTAACTTTGTAGTACTACACATGGAAATCCATGTGTATACACATCATGGCATTTCCTCTAAATTATATTTCAAATCTCTTGATAGATTTTCAAACCAAATGAAAAACATCAACAAATTCCATTCTTTTCAAAAATATTCTTCAAATCAAACCCTAAAACGGGTATCCAAGAGATGGTTTTATTGATGCCTCACAAGTCGCAACAAACAAACATACTAAACAAGATAGAAACAACCACCACGTATTCTTTAATTAAAACACGTCATGCAAAATGATTAGAATCTCAACTCCTAAAAACTATCAAATTCAAACTCAAACATCATTGTTCTGTTGTTGGAAAGCTGCATCATATTCTTCCACATCATCATCATCATCATCATCTTCTTCTTCACTACCAACATCATAAATACTGCTTCTCATCATTTTCAAATCACTTCTACCATCATCTTCATTGAAAAATTCACCACCAAATTTAATGTCACGATGTTTGACCAAAAGCCAACGTAACAAACGGTCTTCTTTGTTTAAATAATGAAGCTCACTGTTAAAGCTTGGTGGGGTCATCATTGTCATTTGCATCAATTGGCCCTATGCCATCAATAATAATAAGGACAATGATTATATGTACACAGTACACAGAGAGTAAAATATTGGAAATGACTAAAAGGACCACTTGGAGAGAAGGTACATCGTACACCTTTGTTTTTTTTCATAATTGTTTCAATTTACATGTAGTTCGGTAAAATGGTGGGTCCCATGGAAAATAATTCTATATAGTTATAATGAGAGGCAAAATGGTCATTTTACAAGGGTTTAGCAGACTTAAATCAGGGTGTTAAAGTCAGGGAGCAAAACCAGAATGAAACTCTCCAATAAGGACCATCCATAGAAAAAGATTGCTTTATGGACTACAAACAAAAAAACACACAAAACATTGGGACTATTTTTGCAGTTTAGTCTAACAGTTATTATAAATTGAACATATTATAAATTAATGGGCACTTCAATGAGGTGTGAAAAAGAAACTAAAATTTATATGCAATTTGGAACAATTTCAGATTTCCTCCTAAAGATTATGCTGTCAATTCAACAATTTTGTGTTCAGGTGTTCCCTTAACAACTTACAGTAGCAATTCATGCACTTCAAGTTTGATAGGTGTCATTGTGTCAACATAATCTCATATGAAAATCACACAAACAGTTGAATAATGTGTTATACACACGACCCTGTTATTAGACTACATTTTCAAGCTTAGAAAGATTCATGAAGAGGCTTTAGTAAGTTTAATCAACAGTTTCCCACTGGTTAGATACAAGTTTACAACTTGAGCAAGGCCTAAAACATAAATTAGCAAGTAGCAAATATGTGCTGAGTTAAATAGTGGGAATGATCATGCAAAATTTATAGGAAATCTTGAAGTAAATGCAAGTGATTTACCTGATAGTATCTGCCATCAAGCTTCTTGATACCATAACCCAACTGAACAGTTCCAAGTGACTTTAGATCAGTGATAACGCCATTTCTTCTGTATACATGTTTCCCAACTCGAGAAACCAATTCTATAAGTGATTCCTTTTTAACAGCAGGCTTCAGCAATAGCATACAATCATATAGTGGCATCTTTCACCTTCTCCCCTTTCTGAAACCAGATTATGAACTGTGTAATGTATACTAGTTACTAAATTACCTCTTCATATGAACATAGAAATGAAAACAACAAAGTTAGAGGCGAAGGAACAAATTTGGCACACACTCCGTCGATACAAATGTAAATTGAGTTGAAATCGGAGATGCTGGTGTTGAACTTTGAATAAAATCCTTATCAATATCGCATATGAATCTCGACATTTGTTAAAATAATACTAAACGAACCTCTTTTTTTAGAAGACGAGACTGTTGCTAAAACTATGAAAATGAAAACTGAAGACAAGCAATGATTTAGATCTATGTCAGTGGATGTGACTATGCTCGTCTATTTAGTTGATGTTAGGAAAATTGTACAAAGCATGTAGTCGATTAATATACGTGTGATAATCTTTTAACTGAGAATGCCTAATGAAATCTGAAACTGCGATAGAACAAAATGCATACCTTTGATTGAGAGGGACCTGATGCCGACGTTTTTGGGGCTTTGACGGAGATTATTTATCTAGGGTTTTGAAGCTTGGACTGACGAGAATGGCGGACCGACGAAGTACTCTGCGTTGATACCACTGCTT